>NC_069505.1:224045679-225443179 GCF_027579735.1 Bombina bombina | reverse complement strand
CAGCACTCGTAACTGAACAAAAAGGTATAATTATTCTGCCCTCTGACAATAAGAGCAAATACCAATGAGCATACAGACACTTAACATATCAACCTGTTAAAAATGTAAAGGACTGAACGGTACCGCTGTCACTATAAGATGTAACAAACATTATACATTGTAAATACAAAGTTGTGTGTACAACGATACAGTGTATACAGTTTCCAAAAGACACACTCTCTACGTAACACTGATGAGGCCCCGGTATACACAAGTTGTTTTTGGGGTGAAACGTGCGTTGGCATGATGTGCACTGTTATATTCACAAGACTGCCACTGCACAGTGTCTTGCTATTGTAAAGGACTTCACCTTCTACTGCTGAACTACCCACAGGTGAACTACTGCTGCTACTTTGAATACACCCTCGGTATTAGCCACAAAATATCCCAGGTGCCTATGTATGGCCCCTAGGTGCACGCAGTGTCTTTAATAGATGCGGCTCTAGGAAGGATACGTTTTGTGTGGAAACTGGCTAATCCTATGGTGTTTGTGTTCCATGCTCTTCTAAAGTGGGTTCAGTGTAAACTGATGCTGCTGGAAAATTTATTTGGGATACACAATATAGATGAAGCAATCCGCTTGTGAATTAATTTTCCCTGATGTCTGATGACGACTCTGCCACTTATACTTTTTTTGGTCTCTACACAAGTCTCTTCTGTAGTGGAGACCCAATCAGCAGAAGGGAGGTGGCGGTTTAAACCTATGGCAAGTTTTCCACAACACACCGTGTTTGGAGGATATTACCTGGAACTTAGCCCAACCCTTTGAGTGATGTCACAAATCACGGGATCAGGCTACACTGTGAGATCCGCTGTTCGTAAACAAAGCAGAAAACTCTGTGGTATGTAATTGACCCAGTATGCAGCTTCCTGCTGTGGTCATAATCACTCTGGGACTTACAGTTGCTAGTAAAAGTATGTGAACCCTTTGGAATGATATGGATTTCTGCACAAATTGGTCATAAAATGTGATCTGATCATCATCTAAGTCACAACAATAGACAATCACAGTCTGCTTAAACTAATAACACACAAAGAATGAAATGTTGCCATGTTTTTATTGAACACACCATGTAAACATTCACAGTGCAGGTGGAAAAAGTATGTGAACCCTTGGATTTAATAACTGGTTGAACATCCTTTGGCAGCAATAACTTCAACCAAACATTTCCTGTAGTTGCAGATCAGATGTGCACAACGGTCAGGAGTAATTCTTGACCATTTCTCTTTACAGAACTGTTTCAGTTCAGCAATATTCTTGGGATGTCTGGTGTGAATCGCTTTCTTGAGGTCATGCCACAGCATCTCAATCGGGTTGAGGTCAGGACTCTGACTGGGCCACTTCAGAAGGCGTATTTTCTTCTGTTTAAGCCATTCTGTTGTTGATTTACTTCTATGCTTTGGGTCATTGTCCTGTTGCAACACCCATCTTCTGTTGAGCTTCAGCTGGTAGACAGATGGCCTTAAGTTCTCCTGCAAAATGTCTTGATAAACTTGGGAATTCATTTTTCCTTCGATGATAGCAATCCGTCCAGGCCCTGACGTAGCAAAGCAGCCCCAAACCATGATGCCCCCACCACCATACTTCACAGTTGGGATGAGGTTTTGATGTTGGTGTGCTGTGCCTCTTTTTTGCCACACATAGTGTTGTGTGTTTCTTCCAAACAACTCAACTTTGGTTTCATCTGTCCACAGAATATTTTGCCAGTACTGCTGTGGAACATCCAGGTGCTCTTGTGCAAACTGTAAACGTGCAGCAATGTTTTGTTTGGACAGCAGTGGATTCCTCTTTGGTATCCTCCCATGAAATACATTCTTGTTTAGTGTTTTACGTACTGTAGATTCGCTAACAGGGATGTTAGCATTTGCCAGTGACTTTTGTAAGTCTTTAGTTGACACTCTAGGATTCTTCTTCACCTCATTGAGCAGTCTGCGCTGTGCTCTTGCAGTCATCTTTACAGGACGACCACTTCTAGGGAGAGTAGCAGCATTGCTGAACTTTCTCCATTTATAGACAATTTGTCTTACCGTTGACTGATGAACAGCAAGGCTTTTGGAGATACTTTTATAACCCTTTCCAGCTTTATGCAAGTCAACAATTCTTAATCGTAGGTCTTCTGAGAGCTCTTTTGTGCGAGGCATCATTCACATCAGGTAATGCTTCTTGTGAAAAGCAAACCCAGAACTGGTGTGTGTTTTTTATAGGGCAGGGCAGCTGTAACCAACACCTCCAATCTCATCTCATTGATTGGACTCCAGTTGGCTGACATCTCACTCCAATTAGCTCTTGGAGATGTCATTAGTCTAGGGGTTCACATACTTTTTCCACCTGCACTGTGAATGTTTACATGGTGTGTTCAATAAAAACATGGCAACATTTCATTCTTTCTGTGTTATTAGTTTAAGCAGACTGTGATTGTCTATTGTTGTGACTTAGATGATGATCAGATCACATTTTATCATTTTATCATTTGTGCAGAAGTCCATATCATTCCAAAGGGTTCACATACTTTTTCTTGCAACTGTATGTTCTGGACTGCTACTATTTTGGCTATGCTCTAGTACTGGTTCTCTATGTGTTACGTAGAGAGTGTGTATTTTGGAAACTGTATACACTGTATCGCTGTACACACAACTTTGTATTTACAATGTATAATGTTTGTTACATCTTATAGTGACAGCGGTACCGTTCAGTCCTTTACATTTTTAACAGGTTGATATGTTATGTGTTTGTATGCTCATTGGTATTTGCTCTTATTGTCAGAGGGTAGAATAAATATACCTTTTTGTTCAGTTACGAGTGCTGTTTTTTCTCTCTTTCAAAGGATAGTATTGGATACCCTTTGAGTCTTCTCTCCATTCTTATTGATATATTTAAATTTAAGGACTGTACCGTGATATACATTGGAGCTATTTAGCAGGATTTACACCTCTCTCCTCTCCCTGTTTATATATATATATATATATATATATACACACACACATATACGCAAACACACATTGGAGTCCTTTTCAGGTCAAATGAAAAGAATATCTAAAAATAAAATCCTGTAATAATATAGAACATTTTATTATTGCATTAAAAATATATTTAATACATCTTTGGTGGCATGCTAGAAGCTCCCGATCCCTCCTATGTGCTATTGATCGCTTCATATCTGTTTATTATAATAATTTTATTTG
Source organism: Bombina bombina (assembly GCF_027579735.1). Classification (NCBI taxonomy): domain Eukaryota; kingdom Metazoa; phylum Chordata; class Amphibia; order Anura; family Bombinatoridae; genus Bombina; species Bombina bombina. Next base: position 225,439,957 of record NC_069505.1, on the reverse strand, counting down.
TATCTGTTTTTCTCAGTAATAATATTATTAAATTTACATACATTTAGCAATTTGTTTTATTACAGCACTATGGAACCGTAATCTATTTTATACATAGCTAAATACATGTTATTGCTATTTGTAGATGTAGCTATATATGCTCCATTAGTGTCAACTTGATAATAAGTTTAATAAAAATCTAATACAGAAAAATGTATTTTTAATATGTTTTACAATAAATTATGGAACAAAACATATCATAATTACATATCTACTTCCCATTTCGCTAATGCAAAAGTCAGTGGAAGCTCAGTCTTAATTTTGTTGTCTTATTAATGAACAGAACAGACTTAAAAAAAATAAAAATTAACATATCTCTAACCCATTTCAGTGTGGTGATATCCTAAATTAAACAAGGACATTTTTGTGCATTTATATTAAATTACATATCTATTTATTTGCCAGATAGAAAGATAGATAGATAGATAGATAGATAGATAAACGTAGGGGCCCATTTATCAAGACTAGTGCTGCTTAACCTCTCTGCCACCTAAAATGTGTCTGAGTGAATTTATCCGGATCTGATCGGGATGATTGATAGACCCTACTCGCAGTCAATTGGCCACTAACAAGCAGGGGCTGCTTTGCTCAAGCAACTGCTTGTGCAATATTAAATTTGGACAGCCGTAACTAATCATGTTTGCTCAACCTTTAGTAAATGGAGCCTATAGACTTTACTAGCATGCTGAATATCTATCTATAACCTATCTATCACCTATCACGTATCTTTCTTCCTTTCACCTTAATTGAAAGTTTGTTTAATAAAACATCAACTCTTTTAGCTTGCAGAAATTACTCAGAAAAATAGAATGCTGAAATAAGATAGATAGACAGATAAATAGATATATAGATAGATGTATAGATAGAGAGATGGATAGTATTGGACATAATTCCCCAACATTCAATAACAGCAAATTCACTACGATATATAAATATTACATGACAGTTTGTTAAAAGTGAGCGCAAACTATTAATGATTTAAAATAAATTTATAGAACCAACCTATTTCAGAAATTAAAATAGATAATATTTATTATATATGTGTAGTATTAGATACATAAAATAAAATTTCTCCTTTTTGTAATGTAACCAGTACATTTTATGCCTTGTCATTTTAATTTTATGATCAGCCCTATAAAAATCAATATTTAGAAAATATGCTTCATCCATAAAAGTAAAAAATGTATTTTCCCGATATATGAAAAATATCTATCATTTGGATCTAATATCTTGCCATGAATCTGTAGTATCAATAATACAAATTGATTTGACAGTGTTTTCAATAATTATTAGTTCTCAATTATTGGATTGTTCAACAGATGACACGATAATTAAAAAGTGTCATCTAAGTATTTATATTTTAGTTTGTTCAATTTGACCTTACAAATGAATATCAAATCATTGGAATGGCAAAAGTGTCTGCTTAGCAGTGTCTGCTAAAACAAAGCAAACAAGAAATGTATACACAATTTAAATACAAAACTGTTTGTCTGTGGTTATATGCTATGTAATATACACCAAATTCTAGGTGTCCCTAATTAAAGTGTTAAATTACCAACAGATATAAATAAAATTTTGAGTCACAGGCAAAAAAGATAAGACTTTAATAATTCTTAAAGAGACAGTAAAGTCAAAATTAAACTTAAATTGATTGGATAGGGCATGCCATTTTAAACAAATTGCACATAGAGTGAAGCGCACAACCATCTCAATAACTTGCTAGCTTGTTCTATGGTGATTTACAGCCTGGGTGCAGCCTCTTTTTACCCCAGTAATGCTTCTCACAGGAAAAAACGTTCCTGTAGTATATCAGTCTGATCCCACCTATTATGGCCAGTCCATCACCTAAATACCAGGCAATTCCTCTCTGAACAAGGAACATGGCAACCCTAGACAATCGGCCTTCATTGAGCCTCGTCAGTGAGGTGTAGCCATAATCCTCTAAGCACACTGAGCAAGGAGTCCACATCTGGTTGCCCCTTTTTCCCTTAGGGAGACTAAATACTCACAGAGAGAAGTGCACTCTCAGGAACGAACCACAAGCTCAATAGCTTGTTAGTTTGTTCTATGGTGGTTTACTACCTGGGTTTTTAAACAATTCACTTACTGGCAGCAGTGTTTCCAACATTGTTTAGAGCAATGTTATGCATAGTTACACTTCTGCCATAGACTGCTATAGACACGTGCCCACTTCTAAGCTCCAATCAGCCTACATAGGTTTAGTCTTTAACAAAGAATAACAAGAGAACAAAGCAAATTTGATAATAGAAAGTTGTTTAAAACTGCATACTCTATCTAAATCATGAAAGTTTAATTTTGACTTTAATTACTTCAGCAAACAATCCTCAAGAGAAGAGAACTAGCAATATAGTTCAATACCGTTCCAAACAATTATAAACAATGTCTGCCAAAATTATACTCACACTTCAGAGCTTCTATAACTCTAAATGAAGCACACATGTTATATATACTCCACCACAGCCGGATGTCAAGGTTCTTCTTAAAAATGGTTTATTCAACATACAATTATTAACAATATTACAGAGGCTAAAGTGTCTCTCAGAGTGTATGAATCCAGCAGCACACAACAGAGCAATTAAATTGCTCTGTAGCAAGTGTGTCACTGGTTTAAATGACCATTAAATACAGTATAATTGCATTATAAAAAGACAATGCAAAAGCACCTAGTCTTAATTTCTAATGACCAGTAGATTTTTTTCTGACAAATTTAAAAGGTAGTTAAATTTTCCTTCCCCCCGGCACCATGTGACAGTTATCAGCCAATCACAAAATGCATATATATATACTGTGAATTCTTGCACATGCTCAGTAGAAGCTGGTGCCTGAGAAATTGTGCATATAAAAAGTACTTCTTTAGTAACAACATTTATCATTACTTTATTTTACAATAAAGTAAATATTAAAAGAAATGTGTTAAAAAAAGAAAACTGCTTATTTTTTTTCTTGCAAAATGATCATTTAGAAATTCTCAGTTTAGCCCCTGCCCACAGCGAAACAAGGAAGTAGACATTTCAAAAATTAAGTTTTGGGTCACATGATTTTTGCTGAAGTCCTTTATTGATCATGGGCAATAAAATGACTGGAGATATTTTATGGTGTCTGCTAGCAACACTTCAAAAGAAACACCACGGGCGGAGCCAACTACCTAAACAACAAGACGCACCATCTCAGGGCTCCTGAAAATTAGTTATCAAAATACGGATTTAGGGTAATATAGGTGCAGATATACATTACTATTTGGCTCCTATTTGGCTCTTATTATCCACCAGGACTTAGAATTATATATTAAGACCATAAGAGAACATAACTGATGCAGAAATCCTACTGAGGCCTGCTAGCTAACTGGGACCGCAGCCTGGGGTATAACAATGCAACGGTACTTGCCCACGCATGAACTCGGCTTGCTGAGATATAACTCCTACACTTTTTTTGCCCCTGCGACGCTGCAATGGAAAGGCAAGTACTTGCTGCGCTGCAACAATTGCTCTGTTCCACGGACCTTCACCATCAGGCCTGTGTCGCTGAACTCAGGGCTGCTATGGCTACACCCCAGATTGCGGAGCAGTGGATTGCGGTTGAGAGAGAACCCGACTGGCTTAAAACAGACCCGCCACAAAAACATACAGAAAGTCCCAGAGACCCGCTGGAGAAACTTGCGGACAAACAGTGATAGCCTTAGTCTCGTGACAACGGAACAGGGGAGACATGGATGAGCAGAGGGGGCCCTCGCGGCCTTTCTCCACCCGTATTGAGCCGGAACAGCAGAGCGCTACAAATATAACTGTCTCACCCAAAGAACCATCAGCGGAGCCAGAGGCTAAGGGGCATGCAAGGCCTGAACCGAGAGATACGCGGAGCTCAATAAACCTGGAGCATGCCGCGCTGCAGAAAGCAAGGACAAAGATCTGTAGTCTTGAGGATATTGGAGCAAGTATCTTCATTAATACGTACCTGCAGCTCACCAGGACCGAAGTAACTTTACTCACACACAAAATGTCCCAGACCGGGGGGGCTACCCATCCCGCATGCTGACTTTCGCTGAGATCCCATCAAGGTCCCCCTGCAGACTAGGAGTGGGCTAGCGAGAATTTAATACAGCTCTCTATCATATCAGCGCTGCCCAGAGCCAAATTCCACACAAGCACAAACCTTGAACTTTATATTTGTGGGACATTCTCAGTTTATATGAGCAGTAGTAGCGCTTAGTGCTGCTATTAAATAACCCTATTCAGACTCTGGGATGCTTGACCGGCAATATTACCCTATCTCTAGCTCTCCTGAAATGAGAGCCCTCAATGTTCTGTTAGGTCTAACCCATACACAGAGTTGTACTTTATACATGTTATATTTTTTAAGTTTATAAGTATGTTCATGGCTATTTAGCATTAACAACTGTTTTCCTTTCTAGCAGACCTGTACTCTACAACTAATATTACCTACTGGGAGTCCCACTTTACAAATTAAGTATGTACATACATATTTTTAATTTCTGGCTGCTCCTCTAGTAAGCATGGCCATCCACTAAGAACCATATTACCAACTGAGAGTTTCTTATTTTCTTTTTGTGCAAATGGGGTTATGTGATCGCGGCATAGAGTTTTGGTCACACAGGCTATACCAACCTGCATCTAAATGCAAAGTGCCTTCAAACACATAGTAACATCTCATAAGAGCTCATAGTCTAGCCCTCAGAACACTTATACTTAATACACTAGCTACCAGGGTCAGTCTCTCCTTCACCCTTATACTCTGTCTAAGGACACACACTGTAGACCCGCTTAAAATATTGAGTATAGGAGATTGTTTTCAAGTAGGGCCACCATAAGCACCCATATTATTGGTTAATGGTGCACGTTGACATTTCTCCTTTTACACTACTCAGTTGAGGACACCTAGTGCCCCACAACATTTTTATGTGGACTTAATTACTTCCAATCATCTCATCACAAGCCCCTATATGTCTAGAAGGAACATCTGCTAGGTCTGGATCTCTATAAACACAGAGTTCAACTAACTTAAGGTCCCTTACGCACATTATATATTGTAGATTGGTATCGCTACAATTCTCAGGTTCAATAGCTTAAAGTTGGCCCCAGAGGCGTAACTAGAAACCACAGGGCCCAGGTGCAAGAATCTAAGAAGGGGCCCCCCCATCACCCCTCCAAAAAAAGGTGAATTTAATAAATATTTTTTTTTTTTACATTTAACACAGAAAAAAATGTGAATCAGATTACATGTCTGCAAAAGGAGGTACCCTGTGCCCACAGTCTGTGAGATGGTCTGACCCCCTATTACTGTATATATATAGTGACACTATTTAACCCCCCAGTACTGTATATAGTAAGTTTGTGACACAGTCTGTAATCTGCCGGTGAGATGGCTGGCCTGATCCTACCCGCCCAGTACTTTATAAAGTGACCATAGTAGTCAGTGACATGGTCCACCCCCCATACTATATATAGTGGTACTATATAGTGACACTGTTTACCCCCTGCCCCCCCCCCCATGCTGTAGTAACAAGGTCTGTAATTTGCTGGTTCCACAAACATACACAAACACACATACATGCATAAATACACATACAGTCACATACATACAGACACACACACACACCATACACACACACACACAAACACCAATGGGTATAACAGAAACACTAACCCCTGTAGTCATGTCACATTCACATGATATCAGTGCAGGCAGTGGTATGTTAACATTTTTTATTAAAAAAAAAAAATTATAATTTTTTTTTTTAAGCTGGGCCCCCACCCTCAGGGGCCCAGTTGCACCTGCGACCTCTGCACCCCCTGTAGTTTCGCCCCTGGTTGGCCCCTTTGGTCTCAGAAAAGTTATTAAGTTATTATGATATTCAGAGTTAAACTAGACTCCAGTATGTATTTACTTATATCGCCCTGTTGGCGACCATAGCTTAAAATATCTGTTATTTTACCAATGTATTTTGTAGAGTGGTATTTGAGGGAGAGTTGGGTGGGTTATATTAATCCAAACTTAAGGGATGAATCAAAATTATTATTTATATATTCGTGACCCTTAAGTTCCAGAACCATTAACAGTAGTATACTGGACTAGTTAAATACTAGAACCCACTATCAGAGTAATCAAAAAATAAGTGAAATCAAAATTCAATTCTTTGAAATACCATTGACAACTACATTCACACAAAATAACTTTATTTTGTGTGAATGTAGTTGTCAATGGTATTTCAAAGAATTGAATTTTGATTTCACTTATTTTTTGATTACTCTGATAGTGGGTTCTAGTATTTAACTAGTCCAGTAACCAACAGTCTTTTTTCTTTTGCGCTGCAAAATCTCTCCTTTTTTGCATCTCACTGTACATTTTGATTTTACCAATGTAGCCTTATACTCAGGTTAGCTAGCTACTAATTCATATTCTGTTAATATTTACTATATATACCTCAATAGCCACCCCACAGGTAGCGTAGATACCCCCCGACCTGGACCCAACATAGAATATCATTCGTCGTATTCCTCCATCTAACTGTGTTCCACCAACTCACTTCCTCTTCTTTATTTTCGTACCCTTAGAAAGAACACACCTACAATAGGGCCCCAATCTCCTCTCCCCCCCCCACACTCTCTATCTTTCTCCTTTTCTTTTCTTTTTATTCTCTAAAAGCAGCTTTTGCCTGCTGACTTTCCCCATCTTCCTATCCCCTCTCTAGGTCCAAAAGTGACCACTTCAAATGCCAAGTTCCTCTTTAAATGTCCATAAGCTATGTAAGGTTCAAGAGTAACCTTCCTTATCAACTGAGGAACCCATTATAGAATATAATATAAATATAAAAATGAGGTTCAAGATGATTATCCATACAGACCCACTGTAGTACTTTTGCTTTATCCTGAATGTATCTGTTTGTCATATAACATGCTATTTATATTTCATGTTATTTCATAATGGTTGTACTATTCTCATAACCTCAATAAAAAATATTAAAAAAAAAAATAAAAAAAAAAAAAAAAGAAACACCACACTATGCCTTCCTGTTGAGGCCTCCTCCGCCTTGAGGGGCTGGGACAGGAAGTAATGGACACTGATGAAATGAAGTTACAAAAATGATTTAAAGGTAAAATCCTTTAAAATGATGAATAATACATATTGCATTTATTTTCTTTTTAGGTATAAGACACTGCTTAGTGCTTTTTTGTTACTACAAAGAAACAAACTGTTTAACATCCCTTTAAGTACTGATTTACTAAGTGTGTCTACATTTGTCAACACTCCTCCTAGTGACACAACTCATAAGTATCCATGTGCATTTTATTTAATTTTGGCATATTCATTATGTTAAGTTAAATAAATTATTTCGTTTCGGCATATTCGTTATGTTAAGTTAAATCGTTTTTCGGATTCATTAGTAATTTCAGATCCATTCTTTATTCATGTTCATTATTCTAGAATAATGATCTAAACCGCCATTCCCCCACATCACCAAAACTAAATAAAAAACAATAAACCTCTAAATCGCCTTCCCCTCACATCGCCAACACTAAATAAACCTATTAACCCCTAAAATGCTGTCCCCCCACATTGCCAACACTAAATAAACTATTAAACCCTAAACCGCCGCACCTCACATCGCCAACACTAAGTAAACCTATTAACCTCTAAACCGCCGTCCCCCACATCACCAATACAAAATAAACCTATTAACCCCTAAACCACCGACCCCACATCGCCAACATTAAATAAACCTATTAACCCCTAAAACACTGTCCCCCCACATCGTCAACACTAAATAAACCGCGGAGAAAGGGTAGGGAAAGGGAGGCTAGTAGAGCCAGATTAATAATTCTTTACCTAGGACTGTATGGCAACGCCCAGGTGTAGACAAAACCTTATATGAAGGAAAAAATGACCAATGTGCAGACCCTTTAAATATTTAGATAATCATTATTAAAGAAGGAGGTATATATTGCGGCTGCAATGGAAACCAGCATCCGCTTTTGCCCTGAGGAAACCCCTGTGCTCTCTGGTTGTCACGTGGGGGGTGAAACGTACGTCGGCAGTGACGTAAGAAGTGGAAACGGACATGCACGAAGGACAGATCGCTGTGGCGTCCACGCTGTGCTAGAATGTAGCATGTTTGAATTGAAGTCTATCTACACACGGAAACCATTTGGAAGTTTTATTACAGAAAGCAAAGACACGGTTGTATAACTAACTGAGCGTTTACCATCTGACTTTTCAGCTCATTTACCTGGACATCCGAAGGTGTTTCAATGCACCATTTGTACACAGTTCCTACTTATGGGACATGCCTAAGCCCTGAAAAGGGTGATCCACTTATATTATTATAATCACTACCTGTGTACATGTTTGCTTTTGCTATTCAGATACTGTCATGTATCAAGTATAATGAGTTGTAATGCTCTGTAATTCATTTCCATTTTCTATACAACTGTAACAGACCGAAAAAGAGTTATTTTGGGGTAGTTCTAACATAGATCCAGAATTGATATTATTCATGACACCGGATACCTTTATCTTTGGTAGTGCCCGCTGAATCTGGAGTTGCTATATACTATCCCCATAACCTCTACTGGTCTTTGGAAATACTGTTCAACTAGTACATGTATATTGTATATTGCTTAATGCTATTAAGTATTCAACAGTTAGTCTGTATAAACTGGGGTTAAGAAACATAGATCCTGATATGTGATAACATGACACCTGATACCTCTCATATAGTTGGTGGTGCCCGCTGTTACGGGTGTTGTTTTTATTAGCCCCCTACAGACTATACTGTCCTCTATCAGAAATAATTTTGAGGATGTTTTTTTGCACAATTTGGCCAAATTCAGGTATAGTGCACATGACTTAAGCATTACACTTTTCATCTTACAATATTGTTTGTGTGAATTCTCTATTGTTTATCTGTATACATGTGTTGTTTTGACATAGATCCTCAATGATCACTATGGTGGCGGATTTTACGCTTACACGTAACCACCCTCTAGTGGAGGTGTTGTCAATTTTAAACAGTCAATACCTGTTTGCTCTTCTGGTTTTATTCTGTGTGAACTACAATAAAACTGCACAGCCAAATCTGTGCTTGTGCATTGGTCCAATCACTGCTTCTTGACTCATCGATTCATGTGTTCTTTAATTTAGTGGTAACCTTCTATTCAACTTTGACGCTGGGTAGCATATGTGAATGTGGGGAATGAGTATATATCTACACACACCGCTATTTTAGCGGAGCTTTAGAATTTTCCAAAGCTAATTAAAAATTAAAAATATGTTGCTGCAATCCCTGTCTATGCATTATAGCAATCTAATTGCGGTTGTTGTAGAATCTCCCTTTTTTATAATGATTATCTAAATATTTAAAAGGGTCTGCACATTGGTCATTTTTTCCTTCATATAAGGTTTTGTCTACACCTGGGCGTTGCCATACAGTCCTAGGTAAAAGAATTATTAATCTGGCTCTACTAGCCTCCCTTCCCTACCCTTTCTCTGTAAGTAAATAAAGTCAATCTGGTGGATACCTTTATGACTTTCTATTAGGTGAGGCCAGTTCTCTACTCTCTAATCATTGAATTAAACACTGTTTGTGTTTTTTATGCTAAAAAGACAAATTAAGTTGTATCTTTCTCAGTAGAAAATATTCTCACTGATACAACAATCATCTGTGTGCTGAGTATTCTCGCTCTCTCGCAGACATTTGTGCTTCTCAGGGTCGGGTTGTCTAATTGGTTTCTAAGTTGATTTATATATTATATAAGGTGGTTTTTTGTGTTATTCTAAGTAATTGAGTTATTCTTCTTAAGGAGAATTGGCAGATTGAATTGAAGGATGGCTTTTGTAGTCTCAGACGAACAATGGGAGGCTGAACTAGGTGAATCCCTTCAGCATAACATTAGTAGTGATGGAGATGATATATCGAACATATATGGAGCTTTCAAGAAATACAAAAATTTATTGACTAAACAAATAAGAATGAGGGCTGAGAAATATAGTCTTGAAAACTATATAAAACAGAAAATTGTTCCTAGGGGACTACGGTTACATTTAGATCCAGGAATGCACATGAGGGGTGATGATGAGGATGGGGAGAACTTTATGGAGGATTGGAATGAGAGACTCTCAGAGTGTTCTCTTGACCTCATGCAACGAATGGTTAATAAAGATATTAAGAAACTTGAAAAGATTAAAATTGAGATAGATGAAGCCCTAAGGATTGTCAATTCCTTTGAGGGGGATTCAAAATTCTCAAAACTAAACGACGAAACAAAAGAGCTGGTTTCTAAATTACAACAAGAAATTAAACAAAGAAAATGTAGGAAATTGAGCAGGGACCAAGATGACTATAAAAAGAATCAGATATATACTTATTACTTGAATAAAAATTCTTATGACTCAGGCACTGATTGTTCTGATGCCGAAGGTGAAAATAAGTCATCAAAAAACGAAGGGGCCAAAGGACAGGTAAAAAAGAAAGGAAACGGGGAGGGAGGTAAAGGCACAGACATAAATCAAAGCTCTCTGGAGATGTCCAGAGAACGGGGCAGACCCCAGAGAAGGGGGAGGAAATTGGAGGAGAGGGGCAGGGCCGAGGATGAGAACACGTCAGGACTACAGGGGGGACTTTTGATTGATCCCCCAAAAAAAAAAAAAAAAAAAAAAAAAAGTAGTGATTGAACTACAAATAGTCAACCTGTCAACTTTCCTCTAAATAATGCCCATATAAGTTTACTTAAAAAGGGCTTTAACGTTCTGTCCAACAAACTCACTGGACAAATTCACTGTGATAAAAGATCTCCACCTCTTTGCCCGTAAGGTAGTCCTGTCCTCCATAATGAAAGGGAAACAAACTAATAGTACTGAAGGTACTTTAGACAAAGATGATGCTACTGCTATCTCTGATCTTGTACATCTACTTGACTCCAATGAAACATCTGATTCAATGCCCTTCTCTGATATTCAAGAAGGACAACAGACAAGTACTATAGGTACTGCAGTCAAAATTGACTCTGGTTTAAAAAGAAAATCTGACTATATGCCCCCTTTAATGCTAGTCCCTGCCGTACATCTTTTTGTTAAAGAAGTAGAAAGGGAAATAGAAAAAATACCCTATCATGGCATAGGTAAAAATAACCTCAACTTTAATGAGAGACGAGCCTTGTCAGACCTGATGAACAAATCAGGAATTGTCATAAAACAGGCCGATAAAGGGGGAAATCTGGTCATAATGGAGGAGTCCCTCTATATGAAAGAGGTCAACAAACAATTGAGAAATAAGGAGCAATACCAATGTCTACAAAATAATCCCTTAGACTTAATACAAGCTAACCTACTACATCTCTTAAACGATGCCAGAAAAAGTGGCATAATAAGTAAAAGTGAATGGGGATATCTATATACGAAGTTTCCCAGAGTTCCAGTCTTTTATTGTATTCCCAAACTACACAAAAACTTACAAGAGCCACCTGGAAGACCCATTATCTCAGGTATTGGGAGTATCACTGAGAACCTGGGAAACTACGTTGACCAATTCTTAAAACCCTTTCTACTGACCCTTACCTCTTATGTTAAGGACACCAGTGACCTCCTTAGGAAACTGGACGGTTTAGAAGTAGAACAAGACACACTTCTGGTTTCTTTGGATGTGGAAGGTCTCTACTCCTCTATCCCACATGATGTGGGTTTGAGAGCGGCGAGATTCTTTCTAGAAAGCAGAGGTCCAACTTTTCAAAAGCATACCGAATTTGTACTAACCCTTTTAGAGTTTGTGTTAAAAAATAACGTATTTACGTTTGATAAAAAGTACTATAGACAAATGAGGGGCACAGCGATGGGGGCAACATGTGCCCCATCATATGCTTGCCTCCATTTGGGTCTATGGGAAACAAAAACAGTATTTAACGAATTGCAAAACTGGATTGATGAACATGTTCTCATCTGGTTACGGTATGTGGACGATGTCTTCCTCCTTTGGAGGGGGACGGAAAAATCTCTGAAGGACTTCGTAAAAGTACTTAATAATAATAACTACAATATCCTCTTAACCTTTGATTTTGACACTAGTGAACTTACCTTCCTAGATGTAAGAATCAAGAAAGAAGGAAAAAATCTGGCTACGGAAATTTTTCGTAAGGCTACTGCCACTAATAATATTTTAGAGGCATCTAGCCACCATCCAAAATCCCTTATAAGGGGTATCCCCGTGGGACAGTTTCTACGCCTGAGGCGCAACTGTTCGAGCCTTAATAAATTCGATGCACATGCTGTTGAAATGTCCAATAGATTTGAAAATAGAGGGTACTCCAAACGAAACCTAAGATATGCTCGAAATAGAGCTAGGAGAACAGACAGAGATACACTCCTCTATAACTCAATTCAGAAAACTGAAGAGCAAAAAGTGCGCTTTGTAACCCAATTCAACTGCCATTGGGACAAAATCCGCACTATCTTGGATGAGAAATGGCAGTTCCTTAGAGCTGATGAGACAATTAGAAAAATTGTTGGGGAAAAACCCTCTCTGGTACCCAGGAGGGCTCCAAATCTTAAGGATAAATTAGTCAGGAGTCATTTTATTAAAAGTCCTAGTGAGAAAAACTGGCTAGAAGAACAAAGAAAAATAAAAGGATGTTTCAAATGTGGACACTGTGTGTTCTGTAAATTTATTGTGCGCACGAAAACATTCGCTACTGATTCCACCATCTATCCTATAAAGCAATTTATAAATTGCAAGACAGAAAATGTAATTTATTTACTTTCCTGTTGCTGCCCGAATTTCTATGTGGGAAAAACAAGACGAATGCTGAAAGATAGGGTCTCTGAGCACAGAGACGACATTAAAGCAGCAGAAGATGGTGAAATCAGAAGTGGAGTGGCTCTCCACTTCATGAAACACCATAAATGCAATCCCCAGGACCTAAGAGTAACAGGCATTGAACACTGTTCCCTTCTTGGTAGAGGAGGAGACATTGACACTATACTACTTAGAAGGGAAACAGAATGGATCTACAAGCTACAGACTCTTATGCCCAAAGGGCTAAATGAAAAATTTGAATTTGCTGCATTCCTCAAATAAAATGACAACATTGATCTTAAAATCCCTATAAATTTAGTATGCAATATATACAAATTAGGGTTTCTCTTCAATCTGCCTCTTCACCTTAGAATGACTTACAATTTCTGCTATTTAAACGAGTGCAGGTTTGTTCAATATAATTACTCTTAGTTATAGTGAACATAATTCAATATATTTTCACCTTGTCTTTAGGAATCAACAAACATACTTATCTTTACTTTCATATTTTGTAGAAATTCCCTAAACACATGAATCGAGGGATCAACAGTATGCGTGTAAAGCCTTCATTTTGATGTAGCTTAAAAATATGGACGAAAAAGGTTTTATTTTAGCATACACTGCAATAATCCTTTAAAGAACTATGGAAAAGTAGGCCTTTTCCTTTTATTCCTATATTTATTCTTATTTTTCCTTTACGTATACATTTATACATAATCCTTTTTTCCTTAATGTTGGTTCTTTAGAGTTGCTTTACATAACTTATTATTTTTCACTGTGTATATATATTCACCGTATCCTCTTTTATTTATATAAATGGGCTGCGGCTCAGTAAATGCTTATTATTGGCTACTACTGTTTCAGATATCCTCCTATAAGCTTAAAGAAGGAGGTATATATTGCAGCTGCAATGGAAACCAGCATCCGCTTTTGCCCTGAGGAAACCCCTGTGCTCTCTGGTTGTCACGTGGGGGGTGAAACGTACGTCGGCAGTGACGTAAGAAGTGGAAACGGACATGCACGAAGGACAGATCGCTGTGGCGTCCACGCTGTGCTAGAATGTAGCATGTTTGAATTGAAGTCTATCTACACACGGAAACCATTTGGAAGTTTTATTACAGAAAGCAAAGACACGGTTGTATAACTAACTGAGCGTTTACCATCTGACTTTTCAGCTCATTTACCTGGACATCCGAAGGTGTTTCAATGCACCATTTGTACACAGTTCCTACTTATGGGACATGCCTAAGCCCTGAAAAGGGTGATCCACTTATATTATTATAATCACTACCTGTGTACATGTTTGCTTTTGCTATTCAGATACTGTCATGTATCAAGTATAATGAGTTGTAATGCTCTGTAATTCATTTCCATTTTCTATACAACTGTAACAGACCGAAAAAGAGTTATTTTGGGGTAGTTCTAACATAGATCCAGAATTGATATTATTCATGACACCGGATACCTTTATCTTTGGTAGTTGCCCGCTGATCTGGAGTTGCTATATACTATCCCCATAACCTCTACTGGTCTTTGGAAATACTGTTCAACTAGTACATGTATATTGTATATTGCTTAATGCTATTAAGTATTCAACAGTTAGTCTGTATAAACTGGGGTTAAGAAACATAGATCCTGATATGTGATAACATGACACCTGATACCTCTCATATAGTTGGTGGTGCCCGCTGTTACGGGTGTTGTTTTTATTAGCCCCCTACAGACTATACTGTCCTCTATCAGAAATAATTTTGAGGATGTTTTTTTTGCACAATTTGGCCAAATTCAGGTATAGTGCACATGACTTAAGCATTACACTTTTCATCTTACAATATTGTTTGTGTGAATTCTCTATTGTTTATCTGTATACATGTGTTGTTTTGACATAGATCCTCAATGATCACTATGGTGGCGGATTTTACGCTTACACGTAACCACCCTCTAGTGGAGGTGTTGTCAATTTAAACAGTCAATACCTGTTTGCTCTTCTGGTTTTATTCTGTGTGAACTACAATAAAACTGCACAGCCAAATCTGTGCTTGTGCATTGGTCCAATCACGCTTCTTGACTCATCGATTCATGTGTTCTTTAATTTAGTGGTAACCTTCTATTCAACTTTGACGCTGGGTAGCATATGTGAATGTGGGGAATGAGTATATATCTACACACACCGCTATTTTAGCGGAGCTTTAGAATTTTCCAAAGCTAATTAAAAATTAAAAATATGTGCTGCAATCCCTGTCTATGCATTATAGCAATCTAATTGCGGTTGTTGTAGTATCTCACTAAATAAACCGCCCTCCCACATCGCCAAAACTAAATAAACTATTAAACCCTAAACCGCCGCCCCTCACATCACCAACACTAAGTAAACCTATTAACCTCTAAACCGCTGTCCTCCACATCACCAACACAAAATAAACTTATTAACCCCTAAACCACTGACCCCACATTGCCAACATTAAGTAAATCTATTAACCCCTAAACCTCCGCCCCCCACATCGTCAACACTAAATAAAGCATTAACCTCTAAACTGCCGCTCCCCTCATCGCAACTACCTAAATTAAACTATTAACCCCTAAACCGCCGTCCCCCCACATTGCCAACACAAAATAAACTTATAAACCTCTAAATCGTCATCCCCCCCACATCACAACTACCTAAATGAAACTATTAACCCCTAAGCCGCTATCTCCCCACATCGCCAACACTAAATAAAGCTATTAACCTCTAAACCGCCATTCCCCCACATCGCCAATACAAAATAAAGCTATTAACCTCTAAACCACGTCCCCCTACATTGCAACTACCTAAATTAAACTATTAACCCCTAAACTGCCATCCCCCCACTTCGCCAACACTAAATAAACTTATTAACCTCTAAATCGTCATCCCCCCAAAACGCAACTATCTAAATTAAACTATTAACTCCTAAATCTCCATCCCCTCACATTGCCAACACTAGATAAATCTATTAACTCCTAAACTGCCATCCCCCTACATCGCAACTACCTAAATTAAACTATAAACCACTAAACCTAACACCGCCTAACTTTAACATAATTAAAATACACCTAAATTAAAGTTACAATGTTACTAACTACCTAGTTAAAATAAATACAAACTTACCTATGAAATAAAAATTAAGCCTAAGCTTAAACTAAAAAAACCTAACATTGCTTGTTTTAAAAAAAATAAAAATAAAATATTATTACTAAAAATAATAAAACCTAATATTAAAAATAAAATAAAAACTACAATTACAAAAAATAATAAACACTTAAATTACATAAACTACCATTAAAAAAATAACAAACTAAATTATCCAAAATAATAAAAAATATTCCTATTCTAATAACGCCTTTTTAAAAAAATTCCCACCCCAAAAATAATCTATAAATAAGATATCAATAGCGTTTAAAATAGCTCTTTTGCCAAGAAAATAAACCAAATACCCCCTAAGATTACAACCCCCACCCCAAACCCCCCAAAATAAAAAAAAAACCTAACTAAAATTAAACCTAATCTACCCGGGGGGTGGAGCCAGCCATTGAAGTGTATGGCTGCACTTTCAGTGAACTCCTGCTGGATGCCCTAAAAAAGAAGGAATTGTGCCTCAAAATGCACCTAAATTGATCCTAAACAGGCACAAAAATCAACTACAGAGGACCCATGTAGATGTGAGCTGAGACTAGAGCCCAAAAAACAACTTTGCATACCATTCCGGTTCGGCCGGACCGGCTAAAAAATCTAGTCCCCGGCTTCTGTTGCGGCCTACATTGCAACACTGCAAAAATTGCTCAATCCACCCTTCTACCTCCGGATTTCATTCTGGGAGCTACTCAAGCAAAGGAAGCCCAGATTTGGACTTTATTATCAGCAGTTTGTATCAAGAAATGTGAAAAGAAACTTGGGTGTACCACGTCAGCGAGATTGAAGTATGAAGCAATGAAGTAAGTGAAATTACACACTATACCACCTCTCAATCACCCAGCATAAAATAATATGATTACCTATACAATCTACAAGCAAATCTTATGCTGGCATTATACAGAAGTAGAGCACAGTTTCATAGCAGATGCATAGCTGTATTTTTAAATACACTCAGAGATCCTTTCAAAGGACTTTCTTAGCTGTCATACAACAGAATCTCTCACTTACTGCTGTTTTTGAGCTGCTCCTGCCAAAGCCCTTAACCCGGCTGAAACATTACTTCTCTTAAATCCTCTATATACCATCATTGAGAGCTGCTGCCAGAGAGAAAAATAAAAAAGAGGGCAACAAAGATAATGTCTCCTAGGAAACTGAACAAATCAGAGAAAACCCTTAAAAGTCTTCACAGCACAACTACATCAATGAACATTTTTTTCAAGCCTTTGGAATCTTCAGATCCCTGCACTGACACTACAGGCCATATACCCTCCCTGTCTCAGCCTTCTTTGGCGCCAGAAACTGAAATGGCGGAACCCATACAAGTACCAAAGTCTTTTCTGGACTCAATCCCCTCTAAACAGGACTTCACAAACCTGATCACACAAGTTAAATCTTGTATCAAAGAAGAAATATCGGAGCTCTGGAAGGAGATGCACAAAATTGGGGATATAATTGAATCTTTAGAAGAGGATACAGAAATACACCAATCTGAAATATCGAATCTACAGCAAAGTGTCCATGCCCAGAATAACGTTATTCTACAACTTCAAGATAAACTTGAAGATATTGAGAACAGGAGCAGGAGACAAAATCTGAGAATCAGAGGAATACCGGAATCTATTGCACTTGATGTACTAGATGCCTACCTTCCAGCACTTCAAGGGCCCCACCCTAACAACTCCCATAGCCATGGACAGATTTCCCAGAGCCTTGAGGCCCAGGCCAAAGGAGGGCTTACCTCCGAGAGATGTGATTATACGCTTTCGTGAATATCAGCAAAAAGAAGACATTATGAAACTGACTAGAAACGCCGCCTCGCTATCCTACCAGGGATCTACCTTATCCATTTTTGCAGATCTCTCCCAAAGTATGCTACAAAGATGAAGGGAATTTGCCCCTCTGACGACCCTACTGAGGAAAAACAACACTCCCTACAGATGGGGTTTCCCGTGCCACATTCAACTTACTTGGGAAGGCCAGAAATAAACCTGCATGGACCCTGGTGACATAGAGGACTTTTGCAAAGAACTCAATCTCCCCAACCCAAGGCATGCCCAAAACTCCACACCATTCAGGCCCAGAAAGGACTTCCCTCCTATACAAGAGCCTAGACCTCAAAGGGCCGCATGGCAGTCTTTGACCACCAAAAACAAAAGAAATCCTCCGACCTCCTGAAGGAAAATGTGTGAGATCTTTCTGATGCACTGGTATAGAAATTCTAATTTACAGCGCAATACTTATTGCCTTAATGTTTAGTTCACACTGTATTTTTATATTGTCCTCTGAAAAGAGTTTAAGATTCTAAATCACCTCCAATTTAGGGATCTTTAATGCTTCCCTTTAAATTGTACTGTATTTATCCAGTTTCCCCCTCTCCATTTTGTACTATGTATTCTTGTATTTTTATATTCTTGTATTTTTACTTGCATATCCATGTATGCCTATACATATATTTGTATATCCACTTATTCTCTAACCCAGATGATGGCCAACAAATGTCACTCATGTGTAAGGTAAAATGCCATATGTTTTTTCTTAGGCCCCCTTGTGTATGGGCTACATGTTCTGCTGTTAGTTTAAAATATGTTTTGTTAAAATCGTTTTCTATGTTTACCACTGTTTTGAGATTTTTGAGTGAAACACCAACTCTCACACACGCACACACTCCTACATAAACCATGGCTTCACAATTACTAGATCAGAAATTCAATATAATCTCCATCAACACCAAAGGGCTTAATTCTCCACATAAGAGATCCACAGCCTTCCACAACTTAATCCACAAGAATGGCAGCGTGCTGTTCCTCCAAGAGACTCACTTCAGAAGAGGGAAAGAACCTAAATACTTTTCATCTAACTACCCCACACATTTCCATAGTAGCAACCCCCCTCAAAAAAACAACGGAGTTAGCCTTTTATTCCACAAATCAATCCCATTTTAATTAATTCATAAAGACCAGGATAAGGAAGGCAGGTACTTGGGAATTAGTGGGTTGCTATTTGGCAAACCAATCACCTTAGTTAATTTCTATGCACCAAACATGAACCAGGCAACCTTTTTTCAAAACACTACTAATTCTATTATTACATTCCTCAAAGGGCCATCAATACTAGCGGGTGACTTTAATTTACCTTTAAACCCCTGCAATCGACAGTTCTAACTCACAATTAAACGACCTTACCAAAACTCACCATTCAATATGGGACAACTTCAACCTTATTGTCGCTACATGGACACATGGAGACACATATATCCCCACAAAACACAACTACACTTTCTTCTCCAATCCTAATAGATCCTATTCCAGGATAGGACTATATTATGGCTGACCATATCGCAGTAATTAACCTCAAAGATTCCCGCATCATTCCTATCAGCTGGTCAGATTCACTCTGCAGTGAGCAGCACGTTCACTTGGCCTTCAATTCCTACTAGACCATTTCAATGGAGAATTGGATGAAGATTTACTATCAGATCCCCTAATTAAAATAGATGTAGAGAAAGCCATACAGGAATACTTCCTCCTTAAATAGCACTCCTGACATTCCCCTGGGAACCCCTTTGGGAGGCCCATAAATGCATTATCAGAGGTATTTCTGATAAAAACACAAAGTCATTAAAAACAAGCAAAACAAACAAAAATACTTGACGCTAATGCAGGACATCAATAAATTAGATTATATCCACAAAAGACACCCACTAGATGCGACTACACAAACAAAACTAGATCAGGCCAGAGCCCAACTAAATTACTATCTTGACATCAAAGCCCAAACCACTGCCCTTCTTACTGAGACAAATATTCCATACCCAAGGAACAAACCTGGGAAATGACCTAGCGGGGACACAAAACGCAAAACCATGCAGTCATATGTCCATTGACTTATAAACCGAAACTCAGAAAAAATAATTGTCTCCAAAACTATAGCAAACATGTTCCATGGCTATTATTCCAAAACTGTACAAACTTATTCCCCAGATCGCCCTGACAAGAAACATTCATGACATTTGCGAATCCTATATCAACCCTTTAATGCTCCCCCAGGTTCACGCGGACCACCTTCAGTCCGTTTCCGAACCATTATCACTTCAGGAATTAGATAAGGCCATAATCCCTGAAGCAGGGAAAAGTCCTGGTCCAGATGGATTCAGTATTTTCTCCTACAAGAACTTTAAGTCTCTGCTAATGCGATATTTTTAAAAACTTTACAATCAAATAGACTCACAACCACCCATTTCCAGAAACTATGCTAGAAGCATACATTACAGTGCTGCCTAAGCTGGGCAAAACTATCAAACCAACCCAGCCACAATTTCGCCATCTCGCTACTCAATGTCGACCTCAAGCTTTACTCTAAGATTCTAGCTAAACAGCCTAAACCCAATTCTCCCCACATATAATACACACAGAGCATAACTGGCTTTGTACCATTGAGGGAGGCAAAAGTTACTACAGTAAAAGTTACCCACCTACTATACCACACACATCAACACCACATACCGGCCTTTCTTTATATCTACAGATGCAGAGAAGGCATTTGATCACCTAGACTGGACATTCCTACAAACACACTTTATATAAATTTGGTATACCTAAAGATTTTATCTCAAAAATTTTAGCCCTTTATACAATCCCCATCAGCAAAGGTCAAAGTCAATGGCCTTTTATCTAATAGCTTCAAGATTAGAAATGGAACTAGACAGGGATGCCCACTTTGCCCCCTCCTATTTGTCTCTCAATGGAAATCTTAGCTACTAAATTACGTAATTCACCCGATATCGCAGGTATTAAAATTCCAAAATTCAAATTGGCACTGTTCGCTGATGACCTCCTAATGACCCTCACAGAACCACTTAGCTCACTCTTGAAGTCCCACTCTGTGCTTAAAGATTATGGTAAAGTATCCAATTTCTCAATTAATTTTGGGAAGTCGGAAATCCTTCCAGTACATATCCCGCTAACTGACCTTGCCAAAATAAGCACAATAGCCCCATTCACTGTCAACCCCTGTTCACTAAAATATCTAGGAACCACAGCTCTCACCAGATCTCAAAGATCTAATCAAATTGAAGTATGATTCACTCTTCTCATCCATCTTGACCAACATAACACAGTGGCTTCCTAAGCACATCTCTGGTGGGAAGGATTGGCATGGTGAAAATGATGCTGCTAGTGAAAATCCTTTATATCTTGCAAACAGTCCCGATACCCCTACCGAACACCGTCCTACCGAAATTACAGTCCATAATAAACTCATATATATGGAAACGAAAACCTCAGAGAATCCCAAAATCAACACTCTACAGGCATCCTGATCAGGGAGGTCTGGGAGTACCCAATCTTCAAGATTACAGGACAGCAATATACCTCTCAAGAACAGTAGACTAATGCTCTTATGAGGAACACCACCATAAACAATGGGTTCAACTAGAGCATGATTTATGTGATTTTCCCCAACTCGGATACCTATGCTGGCTAGGAGGTCCTCACGATACCCTCATACATAACAATAACCCCATCATTATAGAAACCCTCAAAGTTTGGAAAAAGTTACTTAAAAATAAATTTAACATTTCCTCAGTGCATTCCCCCATAACTCCAATCCTCCATAATAATTTTTTTTAGCCTGGCATCAATACTATCCCACAAGGCCCAAAAGATATACATCTTTTACTCCCAACCTACATGCTAGTGGAGGACAATAACCTACTGCCTAAACAGAATATTGAACACTTAGGAGACGGATTCTTTACTAAATGGTTCGGTTACCATTAACTTAACCATTTTATACATTCCTCCACGAAAACGAGATTTACCAGAACTCTGACCCCATTTGAAAAACTATGCAGTTCAGCCTCCCCAATTCACCACATAGTCTCACTGACATACAAATTAATAATTAAACCCAAAGCTGACAGCTAATTTTTTATTGAGGTAAATTTTTTTTGGCATACAATATAAGTTTTATAGCGTTATACAAATACACTCCAGGAATGCTTGTAACCAGGTACATCCTATGGTTCGCATGTTCAATAAACCATATGTAGCAAACAATAACTTTTATAACAGAGATGGAGAACCCAGGTTGCATAATAAAAGTGTATATACAGGGAGCAATATCTTCTGATTATATGACAGAAAATATGTAAATGAAAAGTTTGCTGTACAAATGAGAACACTTTAAGAAGAAGAAAAAAAAAACATGCCAATACGAAAACTAAGCCCTCAATTCCATTTAGGAGGCCTCTCTTTAACCCCACACCTTATAGGATAATGACATTTAAAGAGGGCTATCTGGTATAGAAGAGACCACTTATGGATCTCGTAGATGGGACCTCAGAGTTTATTTCATTGGTTAGTTGCATAGTTAGAGTTAAAATGGAGGGGAGATGAAAATTATCCATTAAATCGTGTTATTACACCGGATGGATCCAACTATTGGAAGCACATCTTTATATTTGACTGTGGGTAGTAGTCTGATTCTGCCATTACTATATAAACCAGTAAATGTGTAAGCATTCAGCAAAAAGCATAGATTAATCTCATGGGGGTCGGCATACCTGCTATGGCATATGTGTTGTATGGTAAGGGCTATAACTACGAAAGGGGCATGTTCAACTAAAATGAGATAGGGAAGCCCTAAGCATAGACTTCACTGTCTGCAATATTAAGATTATTAGTCTATCACATTCTTGGGCGCATATATAAAGATACTTTCGAATTCCTCCATGTGCCTATAGTCTCGCCATATCGGCCGCATACAGCAAGACCACAAAGCGCCATAGTTGGAAACAATGAAAGGGCCCCCGTAAGGAGAGCTGGAAAAAATTAAATAATTTCTGAGGTAGAATCGTTATTTCTAAATGAATAAAAACAAATATGTTTGCCCTGTACAGATACACAATAAGTCAACATTCAAATCTTATATTATACATTTACCATACGTGGATATAAATCTCAGTGAGCTGCACTAAAGAGATATTGGAATGAAATTATCATTTCAAAGTGAATGAAAACAAATATGCTTGCCCTGTATGCGTCCACAAAAGGGTGACATTTAATTCTTATACTAGGCATATACCAGGAGTAAATACAGTCCCCAATTAGCTGCTTTTATGAAAAAGATCTGTAATTTGCTCTTTCCTTTCTTTTTTCTCCATTTTAGCTGCTGATGCATATCACTGGCTAGTGAGAGCAATAAAAATTAAAAAAAAGGGCAGATACTGTGAGAATTGTGCATATCAAAACAATAACAGTGTCGCTGCTAAACTCCTGTCACAGGACAATTACTAAGTGCGATCAATTTTTTTTGAAAAAGGTTCTCAGTTGTGGGATTTAAAGTCTGAATATCATGAAGTGTCCAGATATGTATAAAAGATGTACTGCTCATAAGCACGGATCGCTGGATTCAGACCACTTTTTAAGGCAGGATCGCTACTGCTAAGTTAGTTGTACTGTACATTAGTAACATGTATGTAATTAGAAATTAAACATTTAACTTTTATATTGAACAGGCCACTTATGCAACTATGAATAAAGCCAACATAAACATGGTATTACACAGATAGAAGTCTGTGTAACTTAAACAGGTCAAGTAAGGAGTTGCGAGGAGTTCACTGTTCACCTCCTTAATCCAGATGCATGTTGCGGTCTAACCCACCCCGGACCTTAGCAGATGTACTTGCCTATGTATCCACCTGCTGCTCAGCCCGAATCTGAAATTGTCCCACCAGACGCTGTTATAGCAAATGAAGACTGTAGCCAGACAAAAAGCCCTCCAGGACGTCAGCCACTCATCCTCCTCAGCTGACGCAGCGATCTGCAGCATTGGTGTAGCCAACAATGAAAGGCTAATACAGTCCCTTCGACTATTCTGGACAGGTAGGTTAGGAGCCTTCACAGGAGTGAAATATAGAGCGGCTTCTAACTGTGTTGGTGTAGTTTGGTTCACTGCATCTATCTCTATGGGGGGCCCAATTGGTATAGTTATATAGTGGTCATCTGTCTGGGGAATCACAATCTGAGTTGTTGCAGAGGGCTTCTCCATTTCCTTGTTGGGTGACATCTGGGACATTGGTATGTGCACCGAGTCCACTTTATTCTGGATGGCCATGTCTCCTCCATAACCCCAAGCAGCGGCAAATGTACTCTCCAGCCACATGAAGTGATAGTTCAGCAGATCTGTAATCCTCTCAAGAAGATATACCTCGTTAGGCTCCATCCGGTATATGTTTAGTATATCCCCTTTAACTTCTAGTGCGTTATAGTGTTGCAGTGACTGGTGAGGTAGCACTGCTTCTTAATGACAGGCCCACAAAGGTACCCACCGGGGGTCTAAAAGTTGGTAACAGTCCTTAGCATAAGTTGGGAGCCCGGTTGAATTTGGAAAATTCTGCAGCCACGAAGTTGTTAAAATGGCCACCGCTTATGTAGGCTCAAGATGAAGCTCCGGTTCTAATTCAAAGGAGTGACACCCTGGGTTAAATTCAGCGTTCACCAGCAATTAGATAAAAGTCCAGGGTAAACTTAAGAACTTTTTCAGGGTTCAACTCGTAGATAGGTAGTAAATAAAGTTATTTATGGCATAGTCAGAACCAGAGCAGCAAGATTATGCAGCCATTCTCGAGCTCTCCAGGCTCCGCCCCCCAGAATTACCCTTTTAATACTGATCAAAGACTGGAATATGATTTTTGTAAATTTACAAAAATCAGCTCATTCATCCAAACTTTTAGAAACTAATATTAAACTGATGACCAGATGGTATCTAATACCACAAAGATTGAAATTGATATTCCTGAACTCATCAAACCATTGCTGGAGATCATGCACACAAGAGGGAACATTATACTACGTTTGGTGGTCTTGCCCTAAATTACAGCCCTTTTGGGAGGCAGTATCACAGTATATACAACAAACAACAGGAACCCCCATACCTCTGGACCCACTTATATTTTTATTTCACCTCTATCCAAAGCTCCAGTCCAAAGCCCATAAGAAACTATGTCAGCTTATGATCAATAGTGCACATCAATTGATTCCGCACCTGTGGAAAAAAGACACTATCCCCACCATCCAAATATGAAAACAAGAAATACACAAAAAACTTAAATTAGAGAGATACCACTATCTATTATCCAATTCTCTTAGGCCTAGATTTGGAGTTTGGCGTTAGCCGTGAAAACCAGCGTTAGAGGCTCCTAATGCTGGTTTTAGGCTAACTCCGGTATTTGGAGTCACTCAAAAAAGGGTCTAACGCTCACTTTTCAGCCGCGACTTTTCCGTACCGCAGATCCCCTTACGTCAATTGCGTATCCTATCTTTTCAATGGGATCTTTCTAACTCCGGTATTTAGAGTCGTGTCTGAAGTGAGCGTTAGAATTCTAACGACAAAACTCCAGCCGCAGAAAAAAGTCAGTAGTTAAGAGCTTTTTGGGCTAACGCCGGTTCATAAAGCTCTTAACTACTGTACTCTAAAGTACACTAACACCCATAAACTACCTATGTACCCCTAAACCGAGGTCCCCCCACATCGCCGCCACTCGATTAAATTTTTTAACCCCTAATCTGCCGACCGCCACCTACGTTATACTTATGTACCTCTAATCTGCTGCCCCTAACACCGCCGACCCCTGTATTATATTTATTAACCCCTAATCTGCCCCCCACAACGTCGCCGCCAGCTACCTACAATAATTAACCCCTAATCTGCCGACCGCAAAGCGCCGCCATCTACATTATAGCTATGTACCCCTAATCTGCTGCCCCTAACACCGCCGACCCCTATATTATATTTATTAACCCCTAATCTGCCCCCCTCAATGTCACCTCCACCTGCCTACACTTATTGACCCCTAATCTGCCGAGCGGACCGCGCCGCTACTATAATAAAGTTATTAACCCCTAATCCGCCTCACTAACCCTATAATAAATAGTATTAACCCCTAATCTGCCCTCCCTAACATCGCCGACACCTAACTTCAATTATTAACCCCTAATCTGCCGACCGGAGCTCACCGCTATTCTAATAAATGTATTAACCCCTAAAGCTAAGTCTAACCCTAACACTAACACCCCCCTAAGTTACATAAAATTTTAATCTAACGAAATAAATTAACTCTTATTAAATAAATGATTCCTATTTAAAGCTAAATACTTACCTGTAAAATAAATCCTAATATAGCTACAATATAAATTATAATTACATTGTAGCTATTTTAGGATTAATATTTATTTTACAGGCAACTTTGTAATTATTTTAACCAGGTACAATAGCTATTAAATAGTTAAGAACTATTTAATAGCTACCTGATCAGAACAGCCAATAGAATGCGAGCTCAATCTGATTGGCTGATTGGATCAGCCAATCGGATTGAACTTGATTCTGATTGGCTGATTCCATCAGCCAATCAGAATATTCCTACCTTAATTCCGATTGGCTGATAGAATCCTATCAGCCAATCGGAATTCGAGGGACGCCATCTTGGATGACGTCCCTTAAAGGAACCGTCATTCTTCAGTTGGACGTCGCCGGAAGAAGATGGGTCCGCGGTGGAGGTCTTCAGGATGGAGCCGCTCGTCATCGGATGAAGATAGAAGATGCCGCTTGGATGAAGATGGTTGCCGGTCCGGATCGCCTCTTCTTCACGGATAGGATGAAGACTTTGGAGCCTCTTCTGGACCTCTTCAGCCACCGGATGATGGATCGCCATCCCCCGCTTGGGTTGGATGAAGATTTTGGAGCCAGGACGGATCGGTGATACCTGGTGAGGTGAAGACAAGGTAGGATGATCTTCAGGGGCTTAGTGTTAGGTTTATTTAAGGGGGGTTTGGGTTAGATTAGGGGTATGTGGGTGGTGGGTTGTAATGTTGGGGGGGTATTGTATGTTTTTTTTTACAGGCAAAAGAGCTGAACTTCTTGGGGCATGCCCCGCAAAGGGCCCTGTTCAGGGCTGGTAAGGTAAAAGAGCTTTGAACTTTAGTAATTTAGAATAGGGTAGGGCATTTTTTATTTTGGGGGTCTTTGTTATTTTATTAGGGGGCTTAGAGTAGGTGTAATTAGTTTAAAATTGTTGTAATATTTTTCTTATGTTTGTAAATATTTTTTTTATTTTTTGTAACTTAGTGCTTTTTTATTTTTTGTACTTTAGTTAGTTTATTTCATTGTAGTTATTTGTAGGAATTGTATTTAATTTATTTATTGATAGTGTAGTGTTAGGTTTAATTGTAGGTAATTGTAGGTATTTTATTTAATTAATTTAATGATAGTATAGTGTTAGGTTTAATTCTAACTTAGGTTAGGATTTATTTTACAGGTAATTTTGTAATTATTTTAACTAGGTAACTATTAAATAGTTCTTAACTATTTAATAGCTATTGTACATGGTTAAAATAATTACAACGTTGCCTGTAAAATAAATATTAATCCTAAAATAGCTACAATGTAATTATAATTTATATTGTAGCTATATTAGGATTTATTTTTTTCAGGTAAGTATTTAGCTTTAAATAGGAATAATTTATTTAATAAGAGATAATTAATTTCGTTAGATGTAAATTATATTTAACTTAGGGGGGTGTTAGTGTTAGGGTTAGACTTAGCTTTAGGGGTTAATACATTTATAAGAATAGCGGTGAGCTCCAGTCGGCAGATTAGGGGTTAATAATTGAAGTTAGGTGTCGGCGATGTTAGGGAGGGCAGATTAGGGGTTAATACTATTTATCATAGGGTTAGTGAGGCGGATTAGGGGTTAATAACTTTATTATAGTAGCGCTCAGGTCCGCTCGGCAGATTAGGGGTTAATAAGTGTAGGCAGGTGGAGGCGACGTTGTGGGGGGCAGATTAGGGGTTAATAAATATAATATAGGGGTCGGCGATGTTAGGGCAGCAGATTAGGGGTACATAGGGATAATGTAAGTAGCGGCGGTTTACGGAGCGGCAGATTTGGGGTTAATAATAATATGCAGGGGTCAGCGATAGCGGGGGCGGCAGATTAGGGGTTAATAAGTGTAAGGTTAGGGGTGTTTAGACTTCGGGGTACATGTTAGAGTGTTAGGTGCAGACGTAGGAAGTGTTTTACGCATAGCAAACAATGGGGCTGCGTTAGGAGCTGAACGCAGCTTTTTTTGCAGGTGTTAGGTTTTTTTTTCAGCTCAAACAGCCCCATTGTTTCCTATGGGGGAATCGTGCACGAGCACGTTTTTTGAGGCTGGCCGCTTGCGTAAGCAACTCTGGTATCGAGAGTTGAAGCTGCGTTAAATATGCTCTACGCTCCTTTTTTGGAGCCTAACGCAGCCATTCTGTGGACTCTCAATACCAGAGTTATTTTTATGGTGCGGCCAGAAAAAAGCCGGCGTTAGCTTTTCGGGTCGTTACCGACAAAACTCCAAATCTAGCCGTTAATGTTTACTACGAAATAGTGTTTTTGTGGAAGTCTCGAACCCTTCCATAAAGTCATAGTTCCAATTGTACAATCAAGGCCACGCCTTTAAACTTAATCTAAGCATATACATATTGTTGGGGGGCCTGGGGTTTAATTAATTTAATACAGATAAAGCCTTACACACACTATGCTTTGTGTATTCACTCTCATTAACCTTGTTAATTTGTTGTTTGTTTGTTTGTTTATTTATGTTATATTATTATTCATTGTTGTTCAATGCAAATCTATGGTACTATTGTAGAAACTTTTCCGGACCTACTCATTATGGGTAGTTGGGATTGAACACTTCAAAAATCATTGCCATAAATCTATAAGGAAAATATAAGAATATGGACATTCTGGATTTCATGGCAAATACTATGGTGCCTCTAATGTCTATCCTGTTAAAGCTTTTGTTATTGACATGTATATCTCAAATAAAAATGTATTATATAAAAAACAAACAAAAAAAAAACACCTAATCTACCCATTGCTCCAAAAAGGGCATTTGTATGGGCATTGCCCTTAAAAGGACATTCAGCTCTTTTTCAGCCCATTAAAAATAAAAAAGCCCTTATCTTAAAAACAAAAAAGACCAAAAAAACAAAAAACTAACACTAACCCTAAAATCAGTACTCACCATTGCTGAAGTCCTGCAAAAGATCTTCATCCAGGCAGATCCACCTTCATCCATCGAGGGTCCATCTTCTATTTTCATGGCGAAGGCGGATCGGTCAGGGGATGCACAGAGGTGGAGCAGAAATGGAGGTCCTCTTCATGCGATCGTCCACAGCACACTGAAGATTGAATGCATGGTACCTCTTTCATATAGGGGTACAAATTTAAATCAGCCAATAGGATGTTTTTATTATTTTGGATAATTTTGTTTTTTATTTTTTGTAATGGTAGTTTTTATTTTTTGTAATGTTATGTTTTATTATTTTTAGTAATGTTATGTTTTTTATTTTTTTTTCATTATTATTTTTTTTTTTAAAGGGACAGTCAATAAAACTTGCATAATTTAAATAGGGCATGTAATTTTAAACAACTTTCCAATTTTCTTTTATCACCAATTTTGCTTTGTTCTCTTGATATTCTTAGTTGAAATCTAAAACTAGGAGGTTCATATGATAATTTCTTAGACATTGAAGACTGCCTCTAATCTGAATGGATTTTGACCACTAGAGGGCATTAGTTCTTGTGTTTCATATACATAACATTGAGCTCATGCACGTGAAGTGAACTGGGAGTAAGCACTGATTGGCTAAAATACAAGTCTGTCAAAAGAACTGAAATAAGGGGGCAGTCTGCTGATGCTTAGATACAAGCTAATCACAGAGGTAAAAAGTGTATTATTATAACTGTGTTGGTTATGCAAAACAGGGCAATGGGTAATAAAGGGATAATCTAACTTTTAAAACAACACAAATTCTGGTGTTGACTGTCCCTTTAAACAAGTAATGTTATTTTTTTTTTTAGTTTAAGCTTAGGTTTTATTTTTGTTTTGCAGGTAAGTTTGTATTTATTTTAACTAGGTAGTTAGTAATATTGTAACTTTAATTTAGGTGTATTTTAATAATGTTAAAGGTAGGGGGTGTTAGATTTAGGGGTTAATAGTTTAATTTAGCTACTTGCGATGTGGGGGTGGTGGTGGTTTAGGGGTTAATAGCTTCATTTAGTGTTGGCGATGTGGGGGGGTGGCGGTTTAGAGGTTAATAGGCTTATTTAGTGTTGGCTATGTGGGAGGATGGCAGTTTAGGGGTTAATAGGTTTATTTAGTGTTGGCGATGTGGGGGGATAGCAGTTTAGAGGTTAAAGCTGTATTAAGTGTTGCCGATGTGGGGGGCGGCGGTTTAGAGGTTAATAGGTTTATTTAGTGTTGGCGATTTGGGGGGATGGCAGTTTAGGGGTTAATAGTTTTATTTAGTGTTGGCGATGTGGTGGGATGGCGGTTTAGTTAGATTGGAATTTTCTGATCCATTCTTTATTCATATTAATTCGGAAACTAATTTATTAGTTTTCTATATTTTTGGGGGATTTTTGTTATGGTGACGATTCGGAAATTTGGATTATCTATCATACTTGTTACTATTTTGAGTGCTCTCCTGCTTAATAGAAGGTATCTGCCCTCCCAAATTCTTGTCCACTTGAGCACTCTCGGGGTTGGAAAACTTGCTGCATATGCATGGGAGCTCTGTGAGTGCACTACAGGAAATACTTTGTGGTGGGCAATCGCCTTTGCATTGGCTAAACTGCTCACTTCTAAATTAAAATTAAAAAAAACAGCATCCAGGAGGCCCCTGACTGGAGAATAATATGAAAGAAAAAAATGTATAATATACTGCAAATGAATAAATCATTTTATAATTGTATCTTTATACCCTTTTAAAGGGACAGTAAAAGAAAAAAATAAACTTTCATGAATCAACTAGAGGGTTCAATTTTATACAACTTTCCACTTTGTTTTGCTCTCTTGGCATCCTATGTTGAAGAGGAGACTCAGAGCTAGCTAAACTTATATTGTGAGCCAATGACAAGAGGGATATATGTGCAACCACCAATCAAGCTTGCTCCCAGTAGTGCACTGCTGCTCCTGAGCCTACCTAGGTATGCTTCTCAACAATGTATACCAAGAAAACAATGTAATTTTGATAGCAGAGGTAAATTGGAAAGTTGATTAAAATTGCATGTCTATCTGATAAATTATAGATAATTTTTTACGTTAATGTACCTTTAAGAACCTAATTTTAGAAAATATCAGATATAATTGTTTATTTGATACGCCTGTCAAAATGAATTAAAAAAATGCGTCTTCATATTATTCTCAGTCTAATTTTTGCTTTGAATAGATAATTATATCTAGAATTTATTTAGTGTGCTGCCCCTCTACTGCCCTAAATATCTCCCATGTTAACAAACAAATTCTGATCTACCCCTGGTAAAATATCTCTGCAGTGATTCATTTTGGCTGCATGTATAAAACAAGACTGACTTGTCTTTCTCTTTAAATAATTGCACATGTAAAGCTTCCCTTTATAGAGGTAAATGTTTTTTGTATTTAATTTATAGTTTTTGTCACTGATCAGCTAGTGGAAAATAAAATCAGATGTGGCCCCCAGTGCAAAAAGGTTGGACACTCTCCTTTAGAATGTCAGAATCAAATGTTCTTATAGTTAATAAAATTGTGGCTTTCTAAAATGTCTCCAATGAATTTCTTAGTTCTGCAAGTTAGTCCCTCTTGCACAAACCAGGGAAGTGTTAATGGTTCTGTTGAGTTGGGGCATTTGTATAAGAATCGACTGGGAGGAATATAAGATGGTAAAACAGAGAGAGGTTAATAGAAACGGTCAGTAACTTTTTTGTAGAAAGCTGTGGAAACAACTTTTCCAGACTTAAGTAAAATCACTTAATCATTTATATGAATGAAAATGAGTGCAAAAAGATTGCAGAGGTGCCTTTTCAAATCACTTCTTTTTCTAGATATGAAATACACACCATAATTACATTTGGGTTGTCAGTTCATAAATTTTTCTTATTACAAGAAAAGCCATTATTGATTGTTTTTTAAAGGTACTAAAAGTGATCCTCGCACAGTAGAGCTCAGGAAATTCAAAACATGCCTTTCTATAAAAAGAAAAGAAATAAAAAAATGCATATTATTGTTTTAGGAGCCCTGCTCAGCTGAAAAAACCCATAACTTAAACTAGTTCAAAGCAAATGTTATCTAAATTGTTAAAGGGATATTAAGTCAACATTGTTCATTCATGGTTCAAATAGACCATACAATTATAAAAAACTTTTCAATTTAATTCTGTTATCAAATATGTTTCATTTTCTTGGTATCCTTTGTTGAGGGAGCAGCTCTGCACTACTGGGAGCTAGCTGAACACACTAGGTAAGCCAATGACAAAAGACATTTATTTTTAGCCACTAATCAGCAGCTTGTTTCCAGTAGTGCATTGCTTCTCTTGAGCTAATCTAGATATTCTTGTCAATAAATGATAGCAAGATAATGAAACAAATTAGATAATAGAAGTAAATTGATTTTTTTTAAATTGAGTCTGAATTATGAAAGACAAAAATGTGTTTCATGTCTCTTTAATGTTCCTTGTCATTTAAAGGGTCAGTATCAGCACCCAGTTTTCTATCATGCAATAAAACTTAGCATGCTTCAAAAATATATTTCTATTGGAATGCAAGTGATCTGAAAACTAATTAACATTTATTTGTGCAGAGCCTAATTAAAGACAAAATATTAGTAAAGTTAATTCTATAGAAGAAAAAACTATAGAAGAAAAAACTAAAGACAAAATATAACTACTCAGCCAGAACTGTTATTTTGTATTATTATTTTTTTTTTATTTTTTTAGTGATTATTGGTTTGATCACAGTCTGTTACTTGATAATTATCTGCATGTTAACAACTACAGATTTTATTTATTTTCTTTTTAAACTTTTATTTATTTCTGTAGTGTAGGGAACCCCCATCACCCACCTACCTGATCCCGCCCAAACAGCTCTCTAACCCCCCCTCCCACTACTCCCAGTCATCTTTGTTACGGCAGCTAGTCTGCCAGTAACTAATTATACTTATTTTTTTAAAATTTACTTTATATTTATTATTTGTTTTTGTAGTGTAGGGAAGCCCCCTTGTCCTACTCCAAGATCACTTTTTTTTTTTAGCATAGTAGGGTTCTCCCTTCCCCTCCAACCATTACCGTTACATAGTGTAGGCCCCATCTCTTCCTCTCCCCTCATAACATTTTCTGTAGAGTAGGGAACCCCGCCCCTCCATCCCCCCTCTGCTGCTGGGCTAATCCACCCACCTACTGGGCAAATTACTGTGTGACGTAGTACTGACATCCATATGGCACAAGGAGTTACATTTTAAAAATGAATAGTAAACATTTTTACACTAATACAAATTTGTCAAATCCATAAACCAAAACTACACATATACCCTCTATATACCACTAATGCCTCTGTTTAAAACTAAGAAAGAGACATAAAAACCAAAACAGACATTAGCATCCGCTGTGCTGAAGAGCCCAAAGTCACTATTAATATTCATCTACTGCATACAGGCTTATTGTAAAGTCCATGTTTTATTGATACAAAATGAAAAAGAAAGAATCAGGGCGTGAAATGCGTCAGTTAGGCATTCCTGTTTGTAACAGTTGGTTTGTTTGTAACCACGGAGATGTTTAATTTTGTATCACTAAAACATGGATCTTACAAGAAGCCTGTTTGCCGGAGTTGCCTATTACTAGTGTCTTTAGTCTCTTCAGCACAACAGGTGAACTGAAGCTAATGTCAGTTTAATTTTTGTGCACACAGATGGGGTTGTGCATTCCCTGTGATGGAAGATTGGTTGTGGTAACCTAAACCAGCAGTGACTGTGTTTTCCTTAAATAGAGAGACATACCCACGTATTTCTATGGTTTGTGTAAAACAGGTTAATCACACAAATGTCACGTATTAGCCACGCTACACACATACATCCTTCAACCTGTGATATAATCACTAATTTCACGGAATCACCATTTTGTTTGTTACTTTTTTGCATTTTTGGATTCTAATTACTGGAAAAACACAATGACAATACTGGCCATCATTCTCTGCCTAAAACTAGAGCAAGATTGTGATCAACTTTTAAAGTGTTTATTTTGTAGCTTACCGTTTTATAGAAACTCATCTCTGAGTACTTTTTAATCACAGAAATTATTGAGTTTAAATATTTGTTTAAACCCCACAAAGTCATGGTAATGGGTGCATAGCAGGTAATTCTTTGTAATAGTCAAATATATAGTTAAAAGCAAACTTTTGCATAATTAAATGTTCTAATTTACATTTTATTTTTGCATTATTATGTCTCATTAGACATGTGCACAGACAAAAATATTTTTGGATGAATGAAAATTCAATTATTTTGTTTTGTCTGATATTTGCTCATCGAGTTCTGAATTATTTAACTGACTATTTCTTATGTTGAGCCTCTTCAGGGCAACAGAGGACCAGCTGGACAGCAGCTGAAATTTAAATAAAGGGACGGTTGTAGCTATTGCTGCTGCTACAAGCCAGCAGCAGCACAAAAAATATATGTTTTTATACTAGGATTGGCCAAGAAGAAAAGTGAAGCTAATTTATTGGCTGAAGTCCCAATACCTCGACTGACAAGAACATTGATAAATTGTTGTGGAATAGTGTATATTTATACTGTTTCAACTTTTTCTTTTTAAATTTAAACTTTTTGAAGCCTTCCTCACCTGCAATAAAGTACTGTTTTTAACGTACAAATGTTTCCATAAAACATTTTGTCACATGCATATGTTTGGTTGCTTGTTGTTAAAGGGACCACTTGTTCAATGTTTCAGACAACTGAAAGGAATAACACAAATGTAGTCATTTGTTTTTATATGAATTTTTATCTGAATACACATCTATGCACCATTAAACATAAATAAAGTGTTTGTATATGAATTATGTGAAAAGATGGTAAAACTGTGAACCCATAGTTTATTACACCATAAACATAAGGATAAAGAACACAGCCCTCAGTAATTTACCTACAAATTACACTTACCAGTGTTTTGATGAACTCTTTAGACACTCAAAATTAAAATCAACATCAATAAACAGCCATTGTGGGGATAACATTTGTAACCAGCCTTGCATTTAAATTGTTTTAACACTTGTTAATTTTTGTAATATACTTGTAATCTTAAAGTTGATGAAATATAGTTGAATAAACTTGTTGGTCTTAGCTACATACTTGTAATTTCAAAGATTGATGAAATATAGATATAAAATATCAAATAGAGGCAAACATTATTATTTGTGTAGAAGTAAAAGAATACATTCTATCTAAATATTTCTGAACAAAATATAGAAAACGAAAGAGCAGATAACCTTTTATTGGTGTATGAAACAAATGTATATTCTAATTTTAGAAATTTTATGAATTGATCGATATAGTGTTGCAACACTTAGGAATTGTGATTTATTTTATCTTGGTATCATACCGCTGGTATTTAGAGTTCACAGAAGGGCTGCGTTAGGCACCAAAAAGGGAGCGTAGAGCATAATTTACCGCCACTGCAACTCTCAATACCAGCGGTGCTTATGGACGCGGCCAGCTTCAAAAACGTGCTCGTGCACGATTTCCCCATAGGAAACAATGGGGCTGTTTGAGCTGAAAAAAAAAACCTAACACCTGCAAAAAAGCAGCGTTCAGCTCCTAACGCAGCCCCATTGTTTCCTATGGGGAAACACTTCCTAAGTCTGCACCTAACACCCTAACATGTACCCCGAGTCTAAACACCCCTAACCTTACACTTATTAACCCCTAATCTGCCGCCCCCGCTATCGCTGACCCCTGCATATTTTTTTAACCCCTAATCTGCCGCTCCGTACACCGTCGCAACCTATGTTATCCCTATGAACCCCTAATCTGCTGCCCTAACATCACCGACCCCTATATTATATTTATTAACCCCAAATCTGCCGCCCCAACGTCGTCGCCACCTACCTACAATTATTAACCCCTAATCTGCCGAATGGACCTCGCCGCTACTATAATAAATTTATTAACCCCTAATCCACCTCACTAACCCTATAATAAATAGTATTAACCCCTAATCTGCCCTCCCTAACATCGCCGACACCTAACTTCAAGTATTTACCCCTAATCTGCCGACCGGACCTCAACGCTACTCTAGTAAATTTATTAACCCCTAAAGATAAGTCTAACCCTAACACTAACATCCCCCTAAGTTAAATATATTTTTTATCTAACAAAATAAATTAACTCTTATTAAAAATAAATTATTCCTATTTAAAGCTAAATACTTACCTGTAAAATAAACCCTAATATAGCTACAATATAAATTATAATTATATTGTAGCTATTTTAGGATTAATATTTATTTTACAGGTAACTTTGTATTTATTTTAACCAGGTACAATAGCTATTAAATAGTTAATAACTATTTATTAGGTTCCTAGTTAAAATAATTACCAAATTACCTGTAAAATAAATCCTAACCTAAGTTACAATTAAACCTAACACTACACTATCAATAAATAAATTAAATAAAATACCTACAATTATCTACAATTAAACCTAACACTACACTATCAATAAATTAATTAAATAAAATACCTACAAATAAATACACTTAAATAAACTAACTAAAGTACAAAAAATAAAAAAGAACTAAGTTACAAAAAATAAAAAAATAATTTACAAACATTAGAAAAAGATTACAACAATTTTAAGCTAATTACACCTACTCTAAGCCCCCTAATAAAATAACAAAGCCCCCCAAAATAAAAAATGCCCTACCCTATTCTAAAATACAAATAGAAAAGCTCTTTTACCTTACCAGCCCTTAAAAGGGCCTTTTGCGGGGCATGCCCCAAAGAATTCAGCTCTTTTGCCTGTAAAAAAAAACATACAATACCCCCAACATTACAACCCACCACCCACATACCCCTAATCTAAACCCAAACCACTCTTAAATAAACACTAAGCCCCTGAAGATCTTCCTACCTTGTCTTCACCACGCAGGGTATCACCGATCGGTCCACAAGAGGCTCCGAAGTCTTCATCCAAGCCCAAGCGGGGGCTGAAGAAGTCCATCATCGGGCTGAAGAGGTCCATCATCGGGCTGAAGTCTTGATCCAAGCGGCAGCTGAAGAAGTCCATCATCGGACTGAAGTCTTGATCCAAGCGGGCGCTGAAGAAGTCCATCATCGGGCTGAAGTCTTCTATCAAGCGGCATCTTCAATCTTCTTTCTTCCGGAGCCATCTTCTTCCAGCCGACGCGGATCCATCCTCTTCTACCGACGCCTACTCCCGGAATGATGGTTCCTTTAAATGACGTCATCCAAGATGGCGTCCCTCGAATTCCGATTGGCTGATAGGATTCTATCAGCCAATCGGAATTAAAAAAATGTATAACAGGAGCACCAGGTAAAGTGATAAAAATTATAAATTTTATTGAAATACAAAGGGTATATTAACCCAGGGTAAGAACACACAAAAAGGAAAAGTTTGAACCAACAAACTGATGAACAAAGGCTGACCGGTTTCGGCTGTTGCCTTACTCCTAGCCTGCTTCGGAATTAAGGTAGGAAAATTCTGATTGGCTGATGGAATCAGCCAATCAGATTCAAGTTCAATCCGATTGGCTGATCCAATCAGCCAATCAGATTGAGCTCGCATTCTATTGGCTGTTCCGATCAGCCAATAGAATGCGAGCTCAATCTGATTGGCTGATTGGATCAGCCAATCGAATTGAACTTGAATCTGATTGGCTGATTCCATCAGCCAATCAGAATTTTCCTACCTTAATTCCGATTGGCTGATAGAATCCTATCAGCCAATCGGGATTCAAGGGACGCCATCTTGGATGACGTCATTTAAAGGAACCGTCATTCGGCGAGTAGGCGTCGGTAGAAGAGGATGGATCCACATCGGCTGGAAGAAGATGGCTCAGGAAGAAAGAAGATTGAAGATGCTGCTTGATAGAAGACTTCAGCCCGATGATGGACTTCTTCAGCGCCCGCTTGGATCAAGACTTCAGCCCGATGATGGACCTCTTCAGCCCGATGATGGACTTCTTCAGCCCCCGCTTGGGCTTGGATGAAAACTTCAGAGCCTCTTCTGGGCCGATCGGTGATACCCTGCATGGTGAAGACAAGGTAGGAAGATCTTCAGGGGCTTAGTGTTAGGTTTATTTAAGTGGGGTTTGGGTTAGATTAGGGGTATGTGGGTGGTGGGTTGTAATGTTGGGGGGGTATTGTATGATTTTTTTACAGGCAAAAGAGCTGAATTATTTGGGGCATGCCCAGCAAAAGGCCCTTTTAAGGGCTGGTAAGGTAAAAGAGCTTTTCTATTTGTATTTTAAAATAGGGTAGGGCATTTTTTTTATTTTGGGGGGCTTTGTTATTTTATCAGGGGGCTTAGAGTAGGTGTAATTAGCTTAAAATTGTTGTAATCTTTTTCTAATGTTTGTAAATATTTTTTTTATTTTTTGTAACAGTTCTTTTTTTATTTTTTGTACTTTAGTTAGTTTATTTAATTGTATTTATTTGTAGGTATTTTATTTAATTAATTTATTGATAGTGTAGTGTTAGGTTTAATTGTAGATAATTGTAGGTATTTTATTTAATTTATTTATTGATAGTGTAGTGTTAGGTTTAATTGTAACTTAGGTTAGGATTTATTTTACAGGTAATTTGGTAATTATTTTAACTTGGTAGCTATTAAATAGTTATTAACTATTTAATAGCTATTGTACCTGGTTAAAATAAATACAAAGTTACCTGTAAAATAAATATTAATCCTAAAATAGCTACAATATAATTATAATTTATATTGTAGCTATATTAGGGTTTATTTTATAGGTAAGTATTTAGCTTTAAATAGGAATAATTTATTTAATAAGAGTTAATTTATTTTGTTAGATAAAAATTATATTTAACTTAGAGGGGTGTTAGTGTTAGGGTTAGACTTAGCTTTAGGGGTTAATAAATTTATTAGAGTAGCAGTGGGGTCCGGTCGGCAGATTAGGTATTAATACTTGAAGTTAGGTGTCGGCGATGTTAGGGAGGGCAGATTAGGGGTTAATACTATTTATTATAGGGTTATTGAGGCGGGAGTGAGTCGGATTAGGGGTTAATAACTTTATTATAGTAGCGGTGAGGTCCGGTCGGCAGATTAGGGGTTAATAAGTGTAGGTAGGTGGCGGTGACGTTGGGGGCGGCAGATTTAGGGGTTAATAAATATAATGTAGGGGTCGGCGGTATTAGGGGCAGCAGATTAGGGGTACATAGGGATAACGTAGGTTGCGGCGGTGTGCGGTCGGCAGATTAGGGGTTAAAAAAATGTAATAGAGTGGCGGCGATGTGGGGGGGCCTCGGTTTAGGGGTACATAGGTAGTTTAAGGGTGTTAGTGTACTTTAGAGCACAGTAGTTAAGAGCTTTATGAACCGGCGTTAGCCCAGAAAGCTCTTAACTCCTGGCTTTTTGCTGCGGCTGGAGTTTTGTTGTTAGATTTCTAACGCTCACTTCAGCCAAGACTCTAAATACCGGCGTTAGAAAGATCCCATTGAAAAGATAGGATACGCAAATGGCGTAGGGGGATCTGTGGTATGGAAAAGTCGCGGCTGCAAAGTGAGCGTTAGACCCTTTCCTGACTGACTCTAAATACCAGCGGTAGCCCAAAACCAGCATTAGGAGCCCCTAACGCTGGTTTTGACGGCTAACGCCAAACTCTAAATCTAGCCGTATATATGTTTATCCTTACTCAGAGGAACGAGACAAGGGTTCCCATTATCACCCCTAATTTTTAACATAGCCCTAGAACTATTTTTAATTGCATTAAGGAAGGATATTCAGGGGATAGAATTGGGTAGGAAGAACATACAATTGGCAGTATACACAGATGACTTGTTAGTATTCACAAAAAATTAAAACATTTTTTTTTAATACCATTTGTCAGATTATAGAGAGGTTTGGATCCTTCCCCGGATATAGAATCAATAAAAGTAAGTCAGAAATACTATGGATTAAAAAAAAAACTCAGAGACCAAAACATTCAAGGAAGTGAATCATTCTCTAACGTATCTAGGTATTAAGATATCTAATGAGTCAATGACCCAACAGAATGGTATTTTCTGAATATAAGTAATGGGGTTAATCAATTGTGTGAGACTCTCAAAAGGTGTGCAACTCTTCCTCTTTCTATTTTAGGTAAAATAAATCTACTTAAGATGATATCACTTCCAAAACTGCTTTATGTATTTCACAACTTACCGCTGCTTATTAAGAAGCCCAAAATTAGGAAAATCAATAATGCTGTTAAAGAGTATATATGGATGTATAGGAAACCCAGGATTAGCTATAAGAAACTGGTATTTAAAAAAAATAATTTGGGAATGGGACTTCCTAATATAACGATTTACAACCTAGTGGCAGTAGCAAAGATTGCACTAGACTGGTTATTGGAAAGCATTCACTTTTCTCTCTTAGAAATTGAAAATCACTTAGTCAAACCCCTGTGTTTTAAAAACATTCTACAATTGAGGATTAAAGATTTACCACTATATGTCAAGAGGTTAGAGTTTTTAGAGATACAGTTGTGGCCTGGCATAGGGTATGTAAATATATTAAAGATAAGTTTTTTGCATCACAATTCCTAACTTTTGAAGGGAATTATGATTTTAAACAAGGCCACTCTTCCAGTTTTTTCTCGCAATGGCGAGATAAGGGGTTATTTAAAATGATTCAATTGCTGAACAGAAACCAGGGCACAATTTCAAGGAGATAAATGAGATAAATGGGATCTGGCACCACTAGCTCCCGTAATTAATACTATCAAAAATGGCAAATACTCAATATCACTTCTCTACAATATAGTAGTGAATAATATAGACTATAATACATATCTTGATAGAGCAATTGTAAAATGGAGAGAAATGTATTTCACAAACCTCAAAGAACAGACTGCATTGAAAAGCATGGAAAGGGTAGACGAAGCAACATTAGCAGTGCCTATGCGAGAACAAGATCTTATGGATGGCATATATTACACCGGAGAAGATAGATAAGTGGGGAGGGACAGGGGAGGGAACCTATTGTATAAAGTGTCGACAAAGTAGAACAAATCTGCTACATAGCTTTTGGCTATGTTCAAAGATACAAAAATTCTGGAAAATGGTAAACCTTTGGATTAATAGGATCTACGAATTCCAAATAACTCTACAGGTGGAACAGATTTTTTTCTTCCACTATGAAAGGAGGTATCTTCAATGGAGGAAATTCATAACAATGGTAGTTTTAGTTGGTAGGAACCTTATCTTGAAAGGATGGAAGCATGTTAGAGCACCATCTCTGAAGGCCCTTAAACAGAGTATACATAAACAATTTCTTATAAAACAGCAAGATACATGGTTTAATATTGAAACCAATATTGAAAGGTTCTTTGATAAATGGGGGAAGTGGATTAAAACTCTAGACTATGAAGATCAAAGACGAGTAGTCAAAACCTTTAAAAACACAATGGGGTCGATCCAATAAAAATCGTTGCCCGCAAAAGCTGGCGACGCCAATATTTGCGCGGGTTTGGTATCCTATATACGGTGTAACCTAGAAGTTACGCGCGTATATTTCTGCCGTCGCCCGTAGTTTTTTGGGCAATAGGCAGGTATACCAAACCCGCGCAGTTTGGTATCCAATATACAGCGTAAGGACTTACGTGGCGAAAATGGAGAAATCTTACTCCATTTTCACCTCGCCACAAAAAGCAGCCGTAAGAAGCCTTACGCTGACTATTGGAGCCCCGTAACTCTCTAAACTAGCTGCTAAATAAAACCTAACACCTAACGCATGCGCAATGTCTATCTACCTGTCAACCATGATCCCCCGCCGCAATCCCTAATAAAATATTTAACCCCTAAACCACCGCCATCTACATAAACTAACCCCCCTACTGTGAGCCCCTAAAACCGCCGCCATCTACCTTATCTATCCCCTAATCTGACCCCTTACACCGCCGCCACCTATATAAAAATTATTAACCCCTAATCGAATCCCCCTATACCGCCGCCAGCTATATTAATATTATTAACCCCTAATCTAATCCCCCTAAAATAATTATCTCTATTACCAGCCCTTAAAAGGGCCTTTTGCGTGGCATTGCCCCAAAGTAACAGCTCTTTTGCCAGCCCTTAAAAGGGCTTTTTGCGGGGCATGCCCCAAAGTAACAGCTCTTTTGCCAACCAATCAGCCAATCAGATTGAACTTGAATCTGATTGGCTGATTCAATCAGCCAATCAGATTTTTCTACCTTAATTCCGATTGGCTGATAGAATCCTATCAGCCAATCGGAATTTGACGGACGCCATCTTGGATGACGTCATTTAAAGGTACCTCATTCGTCGTTCAGTCGTCGGCCGTGATGGATGCTCCGCGTTGGTGGAGAGAAGATTCAAGATGCCGCTTGATGGAAGATGCTGGCGGATGGATGAAGACTTTGCTGCCGCTTGGAGAAAAACATCGCCGGGATGAAGAATTCTTCTTTGCCGCTTGATTGGACATCGCCCGGATCGGATGAAGAGTTCTGCCCGGCGGGGTGAATACAAGGTAGGGAAATCTTCAGGGGGGTAGTGTTAGGTTTATTTAAGGGGGGTTTGGGTTAGATTAGGGGTATGTGGGTGGTGGGTTGTAATGTTGGGGGGGTGGTATTGTGTTTTTTTTTCAGGCAAAAGAGCAGTTTTCTTTGGGGCATGCCCCCACAAAAGGCCCTTTTATGGGCTGGTAAGGTAAAAGAGCTTTGAACTATTTTTAATTTAGAATAGGGTAGGGAAATTTTTTTATTTTGGGGGTTTATTATTTTATTAGGGGGCTTAGAATAGGTGTAATTAGCTTAAAAATCTTGTAATCTTTTTTTTATTTTTTGTAATTTAGTGTTTGTTTTTTTTGTAATTTAGTTTAGTTTATTTAATTGTATTTTTAGATAGATATTTGTAGTTTATATAATTTATTGATAGTGTAGGTGTATTTGTAACTTAGGTTAGGATTTATTTTACAGGTAATTGGGTAATTATTTTAACTAGGTAGCTATTAAATAGTTGATAACTATTTAATAGCTATTATACCTAGTTAAAATAATTAACAATTTACCTGTAAAATAAATATAAACCCTAACATAGCTACAGTGTAATTATTAATTATATTGTAGCTATCTTATGGCTAGATTTGGAGTTTGGCGGTAGATGAGGTGCGATAGCTACGCGTGGTTTATGTCTAACGCACGGCATTGTTTAACGCCGGTATTTAGAGTTAAAAAAAAAACTTCTAACGATACTCCTAACTTGTGTATTTCACACGCGGAATCCTGCCCGCGTTAGACAGTCTCCCATAGAGATCAATGGAAATGCAAACAAACACGCTTTTTTCATCTAACACTTGATCTCGCGAGAAATACGCACAGCTCGGTCATATGACGCATACCACATCATGCACAACAATAACACGCCGCAAATGTCACAACAACAATCACTAAACAAAGCACATAAGCATTACACATTCAGAAGCGGGGGGAATTTTAATTAAATAAAATACAGGGAATACGCATATACTTTAAGATGCGGAAATACGGTAAATAACAACAAGGAAAAAAAAAACACAATCATACACTAGCAAAATACTCGCATTCAATATTACTATATATTAGGACAAACATACATATACAACACTTCACTAATACCACACCATCGCAAATTAACATTTAAACATAATACTATTGGACAATGTTATAGAAAACGAGCACTATGACATCATCGCATTCTACAAATTCCACAAATACTAACTCAAA
Source organism: Bombina bombina (assembly GCF_027579735.1). NCBI lineage: Eukaryota > Metazoa > Chordata > Amphibia > Anura > Bombinatoridae > Bombina > Bombina bombina. The sequence goes on along the minus strand of NC_069505.1, from coordinate 225,396,140 downwards.
ATGAGCATGCGCAAATTCACACACCTAATACACATTGCACAAATAATAAGTAAGAATAAAGCACACCTGAACACAATTTACAAAGCAAACCGGTACATCATTAAACATTTACACAGGGTATATAAGCACCACACAAGAATGGCTTCTCTCACTGTGTTGCTGGTGAGTTTTTGGAGATTGGAGCTTAGAGATTTTGTGCATTATTGTGAGTCAGTTAGTGGTAGTGTGAGTTAGAGAGGTAGTGCTAGTGTGAGTTAGAGAGGTAGTGCTAGTGTGAGTTAGAGAGGTAGTGCTAGTGTGAGTTAGAGAGTTAGTGCTAGTGTGAGTTAGAGAGTTAGTGCTAGTGTGAGTTAGAGAGTTAGTGCTAGTGTGAGTTAGTAAACGACAGTTGGTTTGGGTGAGTGTGCGAGTGCTTTTTCTGTACACTTAACACATTTACACGCAAACACATTCAATACATACATACACTTATCAATAACACTACATACACTCCATACCCCATACCCTCTCATACTACACTCCATACCCCATTCCCTGTAGTCCCATTCCCTTATATCCCATTTACTCTTATCCCATACCCCATCCCCATCCCATCACCATCCCCTAGTTACATTTAGTTTACATATCCTCCTTTTAGTCTTCTTCTTCATTTTGTTCATTTAAATACTCCTTACCCTCTTTTATTTATATCCCTTTCACACTTTCTGCACTTATTTTGGTCTTTTTAGTTCTTTATTTTGACCCCCTTTCATTTGATCACACTCACTTTTTGTTTGCTTATTTGGGGTTTAGTTTAGGGAAGAGATGGAGGGCAGGCAGGGGAGAGGTAGAGGGGGGAGGAGAGGGAGGGGGAGAGGAACAGGACAGGAAGGGGGGCAGGAAGGGGGGCAGGAAGGGGGGCAGGAAGCGGGGGTGGAAGCGGTGGGTGGACCCAGCCACTTGGTTCAAGATGAACAAGTGGCTGGGCCCAGTGGCGGACAGAGTAGGGCTTCACAGTCCGGGAAACAGAGGGCATCGTCACAGGGGAAGGCCAAGGCGACTAGGGAGGCGAGGTTTTCAATGGAGGAGAAGGAGGCCCTCGTAGAAGCCTATATGGCCAGGTATAGGAGGCTGCAGCATCAGAAGACCACCCAGACTGAGAAGAGGAAGCTCTGGCATGAGATAAGGAATGCAGCCAATGCAGTGGGTGGCAGGAACAGAGATATGGACTCTATTAAACATCGCTACAGGGACTGCAAGATGGATCTTAAGAAAAAGTTAAGCCGGGAGGCCCGACATGCCGCAGGAACCGGTGGCGGCCCTGCACTGGAAATCGATTACTGCCGATGGGAGGAAATGTTGCGTCCCAGCATCTCCGAGGTGGATATAGTCGGTATCGGAGGAATTGATACCGGGAACCTGCCATTCTCATCTGACGGTAAGCTCATTTAAGAATAAATTAACATACGAATGTATTTCAAGGGACACTATACGCAAACCTTTCCTTTCATGATTAAGGTAGAGAATACAATTTTAAACAACATTCCAATTTACTTATATTACCTAATTTGATTCATTCTTTAGATATACTTTAATGAAGAAATAGCCATGCACACGGTGAACCAATCACAGGAGGCAGCTATATTCAGCTACCAATCAGCAGCTTCTAAGCATATCTAGATATGATTTTCAGCAAAGAATATACAGAGAATGAAGCAAATTAGATAAGAAAAGTACATTAGAAAGTTGATTATAATTGTATGCTTCTAAATCATGAAAGATAAAACATTGGGTTTCATGTCCCTTTAAGAATCAGATTAATGCTATTACGCTGTTTAACACATTATTACGTAAACGCATTCACAATTACTTTGCGGTTACATCAGTATCTAGGCTATAGGTTAGGTGTGCATTTAAACAGTCTGAAAACAAACGCTAAAACATTCAGATTGACCAGAGATATCACAAACACGGTTTAGAAAATGCGGAAATCGTATTTTGAAGGTTAGATTTCAAAGTGGATTAATGAGGCTGCATTTGTAATTGTATCGTAAGCTAAGTAATTTAAAGCTTTATTTTGAAATATGCTAATATATACATTTATTTATTTTTCTAATATACAGAGTCTGGGGAGGAGGCAGCACAGCAACTACAGGCTCCTCCTTTTCCCCGGGATGAGAGTGGTGGGGATGAATCTCCACCTCAGAGGGAAGAGGCCCCCCTTGACAAAGAGTCCCCCCTTGACGAAGAGGCCCCCCTTGACGAAGAGGCCCCGGAAGCAGAGGAAGAGGCCGCAGAAGCAGAGGCCCCTCAAGGACCAGCAGGCCGCCGTGCACCAGCAGGCCGCCGTGCACGGGCACCCCACCGTGCACAACAAGAGGAAATAGCGGAGGTGCGGGTTCTACTAGACTACATTGACCAGATGCGTAACTCCCGGATACAAAATATAGAAGGCAGAACTAGAATTATTGAAGGACAAAACAAAATCATTGAAGGCCAAACCCAAATCATACACCTCCTTACTCGAATAGAAGAAGCCCAAAACAGAACCTTTAGACTCCAACAAGAGATGTTTAATTTCTTCCAGGAGGCGCATGCTGGTCTGCCTCCTGCTGGTCTGCCTCCTGGTCCGCCATCTGCTGGTCTGCCTCCTGCTCTTGGGCCTCCTGCTCCTGGGCCTCCTACTCCTGGGCCTCCTGCTCCTGGGCCGCCATCTGCTGGGCCTCCTGCTCCTGGGCCGCCATCTGCTGGGCCTCCTGCTCCTGGGCCGCCATCTGCTGGGCCTCCTGCTGCTGGGCCTCCTGCTGCCGGCCCATCTTCTCCTGCCGGGCCATCTTCTCCTGCCGGGCCATCTCCTCCTGCCGGCCCATCTCCTCCTCCTCACCTTGGTCGTCCCAGTACTCTTCCTTCCACTCTTCCCACAACATCTCCAATGAGAACTCGTCGGAGTCGGCAGTTGACCCTCCCAGAGCCTCAGCCACGTGGGAAGAGTGGAAGGAAGAAGAAGTAAGTATTTGTTTTCATGTTTAATGTTTTTTTTTATTTAATGTGTAATGGATAGGTATGTGATGATGTGGTTTTCATACACTTGTGGACCACACTCTGTATATAATCTACTTCTATGGGACCGGGTCCATGGAGGCAGATTGTTTGCAGAGTGTGGGTTATAAGTGTGTGAAAACCACATCACATACCTATCCTTGTTCATGATATTGATTGGTTTCTGTAATGTGATGTCCAAACTGTTTCCGAATCGCAAACAAAATTAGCATTACAATTATCCATGATGGCATATTACTGTTTTAATGCCAATAACACAGCTTAAAGGGACAGTCAGAACATTATTGATTACAAAGAAAACACTGTATTACGCATTATCAAGTTGGAAACAACAAAACATGGAGAAATACGTGTGACTTATGTGCTTACCCTTGTATCTATGCCTATGAAAAATGACCACTTATTTGTTGTTCTGACATAACAACATTTTAGACATCAATGATCAATACATGGTAAATATGCTGTATGAGCTCAAGGTTTTAGATATACAAATGCTATCCAAATGCCCTCTAGTGGTCAAATTGCATAATGATTACATGCACTCTTCAAGCTCTAAGAAATGAGCACACAAACCTCATAGGTTTAGCTAGCAAATTAAAATAAACACAGACAAATGATTAATTGGTGAGAAACCTTTGATATCATTGATATTACAAAATTGACTTTTTTAATAATGCAAAACATTATTTGTTTTCTAAACTGTCCCTTTAACAAAATTACATATGCTAACATATAATATTTGCAGATTGTTGGTATATCTACATGTACTTGTTCAAACAATAAATATTGAAAACAGATTTATATTGACGTGTTAAATAAAGTCTATTTTCTTAAAGAGACATTATTGTGTTAATTTTTTTTTTAGAAAGACATTTGTTTTAACAATGAATATAGATAGATGAACCCCCATTACAACCGTAAAACAAGACAATACCCCATCATTAACATATGAAAAGACCCTTTACACAAACAGGAGAAAGCTGGAGATGGTACTCACATGAAACTTTGAGGCTTGGCGAGGAGTCTGAAAATTACTTCAATTTTATTTGAACAGAAGCAAAATGAGACGTGTATTTGGTAAACAATGGACTATATAACTAGAGACAAAATAAAATATTTTGGTTTTTAATGTGAGTGTCTAATGAACCTTTAATAAAATATACAACGAAATTACATTTAGAAGAAGTCGGCATCATATATTTAGCATATGATAAAGATAAATGCATATTGATTACTTTATTCTAACACAATAGCGCATATTTATGAATTAGATATCTTTAACATTAAACACAACAGTAATTTTTCATAAAAAGGAAGATATTGTTGACAAACATATTAAACAACATGGACTATAGAGATTTGCACTTGCCTCGAAATATCTTATGCATGAAAACATTTTGCTTTCGTTCGTTTATTCAACCAGACATCCAGCAAAAGAGAATGTGGTGGTCTTTATCAGCTATGGGTCAACAATGTAACATGATGCAAAAAATCCATATTCGCCATGTTTTTAAACTTGTCTTCTCATTCACAAACGTGTGTAACGTGCACAAACAAATATTGCGGGACTACGTAATACAATCAGACGTTTTTTTACCTTTGCATGTGACGTCTTAATTAACATGGCGCTTCCTTGATCACGTAAGAACGCAATCCAATAAAAGGCGCATTCTTGATCACGTAAGAACGCGAACCAAAAAAAGGCGCATCCTTGATCGCGTAAAAACGCCATCCAATAAAAGGTGCATTCTTGATCGCGTAAAAACGTCAGTCAATACAAGGAATCATTGGACAGCCTGGCAGGTGACGTCTTAAGCAACATGGTGCATCCGAGATCGCTGAAAAACCGCAGCCAATACAAGGACTCAGTTGACAGCTTGGCATATCAATAAGAAACGTATTTATATTTTAGTAACTAGTATGTGTCTATATTGCTATCTAGGAATGTCACGAAATCATGAATCATCTTTTCGGACTTGACTGTCCCTTTAACTATAGCTATGGTGTATATATTTAACATTTAAAAGATACACATGAGAAATACATATGCCATTGATGTTTTAAGATATGTTTAGATTGTTTTGGAATAACAATAATGACACATGTATTGATCAAACGTGTCATTTATTCAAGTTGAAATATGGTCAGCCTACCTATAGCCATATATGGGAGGAGAAGTATTTTTTTCAAATATTTGGAAAAACATATTCCTCATCTAAAATATGCGCATTACACACAGAGATTGATTTGGTTTCACTACTACAATAAGATAGAATTGAAAATGAAATACATGTGCTGTCAACATTACAATAAGATTGTTTATTAATAAGATTATATGTCCTTGTTCATGTAAAAAGGACAAAAACGCTTTAGAAATGGAAATCCATTCATTAACAATTGTGCTCAGCATCACTTAAAGGGACATGATTTTAATTTTTAAAAAGAGGATACACAGACACAATACTATTTCAATAAAATGAACACTTTACAGGGATTATATCATTGTATCAATCCTCAGATCATTTGTTAAAGGTGCATCAATTCATGCAGAGTTTATAAATACACACATGGATGTGAAATTTGAAATATACATATATATACACAAATAACAATCTATATATACATATATAAAAGAATTACTATGCTAATCATAATCATGCAATGATAAAGCTTTTCGAAAAATATATAAAGACAAATAATAAAATTACATTGGAGATGTTAATCTTAAAGTCATTTACAATTGTATTACATATATGATTCAGGAAACACCATTATATTTGCTAAGGTCCCTTTAAGGATCAACCAGATAAACTAGAGATTTCAATCAATGACATGAATAAGGAGGACAAAGAATCGTGCAATGACATGTCTTTTATTAGTATGTCAGAAAACATCAACAACGTTTATAAATATTCTTGTAAAGATCAGGAAAATTGGAGCCATATGACAAGGTAACAGAGTGCATCACAGTCCATGAAGAGAGTTGCCAAGGCCCAGCATAGCCCCATTGAAGCCATATGACAAGGTAACAGAGTGCATCACAGTCCATGAAAAGAGTTGCCAAGGGCCAGAATAGCCCCATTGGAGACATATGACAAGGTAACAGAGTGCATCACAGTCCATGAAGAGAGTTGCCAAGGGCCAGCATAGCCCCATTGGAGCCATATGACAAGGTAACAGAGTGCATCACAGTCCATGAAGAGAGTTGCCAAGGGCCAGCATAGCCCCATTGGAGCCATATGACAAGGTAACAGAGTGCATCGCAGTCCATGAAGAAAGTTACCAAGGGCCAGCATAGCCCCATTGGAGACATATGACAAGGTAACAGAGTGCATCACAGTCCATGAAGAGAGTTGCCAAGGGCTAGCATAGCCCCATTGGAGCCATATGACAAGGTAACAGAGTGCATCACAGTCCATGAAGAGAGTTGCCAAGGGCCAGCATAGCCCCATTGGAGCCATATGACAAGGTAACAGAGTGCATCACAGTCCGTGAAGAGAGTTGCCAAGGGCCAACATAGCCCCATTGGAGCCATATGACAAGGTAACAGAGTGCATCACAGTCCATGAAGAGAGTTGCCAAGGGCCAGCATAGCCCCATTGGAGCCATATGACAAGGTAACAGAGTGCATCACAGTCCATGAAGAGAGTTGCCAAGGGCCAGCATAGCCCCATTGGAGCCATATGACAAGGTAACAGAGTGCATCACAGTCCATGAAGAGAGTTGCCAAGGGCCAGCATAGCCCCATTGGAGCCATATGACAAGGTAACAGAGTGCATCACAGTCCATGAAGAGAGTTGCCAAGGGCCAGCATAGCCCCATTGGAGCCATATGACAAGGTAACAGAGTGCATCACAGTCCATGAAGAGAGTTGCCAAGGGCCAGCATAGCCCCATTGGAGCCATATGACAAGGTAACAGAGTGCATCACAGTCCATGAAGAGAGTTGCCAAGGGCCAGCATAGCCCCATTGGAGCCATATGACAAGGTAACAGAGTGCATCACAGTCCATGAAGAGAGTTGCCAAGGGCCAGCATAGCCCCATTGGAGCCATATGACAAGGTAACAGAGTGCATCACAGTCCATGAAGAGAGTTGCCAAGGGCCAGCATAGCCCCATTGGAGCCATATGACAAGGTAACAGAGTGCATCACAGTCCATGAAGAGAGTTGCCAAGGGCCAGCATAGCCCCATTGGAGACATATGACAAGGTAACAGAGTGCATCACAGTCCATGAAGAGAGTTGCCAAGGGCCAGCATAGCCCCATTGGAGACATATGACAAGGTAACAGAGTGCATCACAGTCCATGAAGAGAGTTGCCAAGGGCCAGCATAGCCCCATTGGAGACATATGACAAGGTAACAGAGTGCATCACAGTCCAGAGTTGCCAAGGGCCAGCATAGCCCCATTGGAGCCATATGACAAGGTAACAGAGTGCATCACAGTCCATGAAGAGAGTTGCCAAGGGCCAGCATAGCCCCATTGGAGCCATATGACAAGGTAACAGAGTGCATCACAGTCCATGAAGAGAGTTGCCAAGGGCCAGCATAGCCCCATTGGAGACATATGACAAGGTAACAGAGTGCATCACAGTCCATGAAGAGAGTTGCCAAGGGCCAGCATAGCCCCATTGGAGACATATGACAAGGTAACAGAGTGCATCACAGTCCATGAAGAGAGTTGCCAAGGGCCAGCATAGCCCCATTGGAGACATATGACAAGGTAACAGAGTGCATCACAGTCCATGAAGAGAGTTGCCAAGGGCCAGCATAGCCCCATTGGAGACATATGACAAGGTAACAGAGTGCATCACAGTCCATGAAGAGAGTTGCCAAGGGCCAGCATAGCCCCATTGGAGACATATGACAAGGTAACAGAGTGCATCACAGTCCATGAAGAGAGTTGCCAAGGGCCAGCATAGCCCCATTGGAGCCATATGACAAGGTAACAGAGTGCATCACAGTCCATGAAGAGAGTTGCCAAGGGCCAGCATAGCCCCATTGGAGACATATGATAAGGTAACAGAGTGCATCACAGTCCATGAAGAGAGTTGCCAAGGGCCAGCATAGCCCCATTGGAGCCATATGGCAAGGTAACAGAGTGCATCACAGTCCATGAAGAGAGTTGCCAAGGGCCAGCATAGCCCCATTGGAGCCATATGACAAGGTAACAGAGTACATCACAGTCCATGAAGAGAGTTGCCAAGGGCCAGCATAGCCCCATTTGAGCCATATGACAAGGTGACAGAGTGCATCACAGTCCATGAAGAGAGTTGCCAAGGGCCAGCATAGCCCCATTGGAGCCATATGACAAGGTAACAGAGTGCATCACAGTCCATGAAGAGAGTTGCCAAGGGCCAGCATAGCCCCATTGGAGCCATATGACAAGGTAACAGAGTGCATCACAGTCCATGAAGAGAGTTGCCAAGGGCCAGCATAGCCCCATTGGAGCCATATGACAAGGTAACAGAGTGCATCACAGTCCATGAAGAGAGTTGCCAAGGGCCAGCATAGCCCCATTGGAGACATATGACAAGGTAACAGAGTGCATCACAGTCCATGAAGAGAGTTGCCAAGGGCCAGCATAGCCCCATTGGAGCCATATGACAAGGTAACAGAGTGCATCACAGTCCATGAAGAGAGTTGCTAAGGGCCAGCATAGCCCCATTGGAGCCATATGACAAGGTAACAGAGTGCATCACAGTCCATGAAGAGAGTTGCCAAGGGCCAGCATAGCCCCATTGGAGACATATGACAAGGTAACAGAGTGCATCACAGTCCATGAAGAGAGTTGCCAAGGGCCAGCATAGCCCCATTGGAGCCATATGACAAGGTAACAGAGTGCATCACAGTCCATGAAGAGAGTTGCCAAGGGCCAGCATAGCCCCATTGGAGACATATGATAAGGTAACAGAGTGCATCACAGTCCATGAAGAGAGTTGCCAAGGGCCAGCATAGCCCCATTGGAGCCATATGGCAAGGTAACAGAGTGCATCACAGTCCATGAAAAGAGTTGCAAAGGGCCAGCATAGCCCCATTGGAGACATATGACAAGGTAACAGAGTGCATCACAGTCCATGAAGAGAGTTGCCAAGGGCCAGCATAGCCCCATTGAAGACATATGACAAGGTAAAAGAGTGCAACAGGCACAACAATAACCAGAAAAAAAGGCCAAATGGCAACCATAAAAACAAACATCAACATGTGGACGGAGGATTCTTATCTGCGCCCTTGGAGCATCTCCAGATCCTCCACTTACTGGTCATCCCCTTCATAGTCCTGTGCATGTCTAGCTACAGATTCAAGCATTGAGTTCCACCGCCTCATCTGACGTAGAGTCATATGCTGAACCTGTAGCTGGGCCTGCATGGTGTCGGCCATCCCTCTCAGGACAGCTGCGTTCCTCAACACGGCCTGCTCTACGTGTTCTAGACCTTCTAGCGTGAGCCATGTTGAGTCACAGCCTAAAATAAAGAAAAAATCAAATATTAATGATAATTACACAACAGACAAAATAAAAAGCAAAGATACATTGTCATCATAAAGACAAATAATTATTTAAATTAATTTGTTGACATTGATTATTTACACATGAAATATGTTATTCAGACAGACCTAAACCATTAAATGGACATTTTAATCCAACATGTTGTCCCCTTTAATTGGTTTTTGATGATCCACTTTTACAGCTTGAGTGTCTAAAATCTTGTAAAAGGATTTACATTGTACTTACATTAGCAATTTAAAGATTTTTGTTATACTGTGGTAGGCACACCTATCCTTAAACATTTTGGCGTTGAGGACAAGCTGTGTAAACATAGCAACCAGAAGAATTTACATTCCCACTGGGTTATACAAGAGATAATGTATGAACATTTGTACATAAATTGTTGGATCCAAATAGTGGTGATTGGTATATGTAGTGATATCAAATTAAAGGGACACTAAACCTAAATATTTTAGTTACTGATTCAGATAGAGCATGACATTAAAAAGAATGATTAATTTGCTCGTATTCTTTAAATGTTTGAATTCTCTAGCTATATTTTAAATGCAAGAATGTAAGTTTATAGGGCAGGCCATTTTTGGTTATCAACTTTGGTTGTCCCTGCTGATTGATGGATACATTCATCCAACAATAAAGAAATGATGTCCAGATTTTTTTTGAATAAAAAAAAAAATATAGGCATTTCTTTGTTTCAATAAAGATAGCAAGAGAATGAAGAATAATTGATAAGAGTAGTACATTATAACTTTGATTAACATTGCATGCTCTATTTGAATCACAATAGAAACATTTTCATTCAGTGTACCTTTAAGTATCTTATAATGTTGATTTTGAATGATACTTACAGCTGTGCCTGGGAAGGACAATCCGACACCCAGGACAATGAAGGTTGAGACAGGGGGGAGGGATGGGATTGGGTTGGGGAGGGATGGGCTGCTGCTCTGGGGTAGCCCGTACAGCTGGGGAGTGGTGAGTTGGGGGCTGGGCAGCTGGGGTAGCTGTACGGGCCAAAAGACGGGGAGAGCGGTGAAGGGGGAGGAAGGGGCGTTTTTTGGGAGGGACAGGATAGGAAAAATGGGAAGGGCCGGGAGGGTCTGTGGTCTGTGGAGGGGCAGGGGACTGGGCAGGGAACTGGGCAGGGGCCTGGGCCTGGGCAGGGGACTGGGCAGGGGATTGGGCATGGGCGGAAAACTGATGACCAGAAGAGGAGGATCCATCTGAAATAAATATTATAAATATATTAACATCTCATACATCATGAAATCAAATCAACGCATTTCAACTTGATTATGTTTGCAATATACTTAGAAGTGTGTTTGAATTTCTAAACAATGATGACATGAGGATATGGTATGCATATAGGCACTCAGATGAATATCAATGACTGTCTGTACAATTATAAAATTATTATTGTGGTTTGGCCTGGAATATGCATGTGACATCATGATGGCATGAATTTCAAATCCAAATATTTAAACAAATCCAAGCATATCTTCATGCTGCCTGATATATAAAGGGGGCAGTAGTGTATTTTAACAGACAAAAAATATTTCTTTTTAAAGTGCAAAAGCTGTAGACTTTGAATGTCTTCAATAAAATGATTTCCAATAAAGCAACATGTTGGAAACATGTTAGATATATTTCACATACCATAAGACTTCAAGGGAGCCTCTTCCTCCTCCGTCCCACATGTTAAATCAATCTCTGTAAAACATAACATGTTGTGTACACGTTAAGATCAGATATTATAACATATGTTACTGTTGCTCAAAGACACACATCAATGTTGCATTAAAGATATACACACCCAAAGTTATGATTTACATCATTTTGATGGAGCATACAAATGACATTAGATTTGTTATTCTCAATGATTCAGATTTTCAATTTATTGTTTGTATTAATTTTAAAATCATAAAAGCATAGTACATAGAACATTTAAGATTTCTCATGTGTGTATCACTTGATGATTGTTGTCAAAAATGAACATGGAAACAAACATATGCTATACATCTTCTGAATAACAAAGGTGTAGACTAAGAAAGTTTTAATTCTTAATCTTTCAATATTCAAATAAAATTAATATATAATCAGAGGAGTAAATTATATGTTTGTTTCAAATGTTATGCTTCATCAGAATCATGCTCATAATATTGATTACCAATACACCTTCAATGACATATAAATGAGTCAATGGACTTACCAGAAGACCGCAAAGGCAGCTCTGTGTTGGTGCTGGATTCCTCTGGGCTCCCCACAACAACTCTCTCTATGAATGATATAGATATATATTAGTGAACACATTTGGGATAGCACTAAATCACATCTGTATCGATTTATAAGAATATTCAACTTGAAAATGTGAAGAATAGAGCAGTCATTATAAAAAAAAATGCTTGATTGAATCAAGGGGATTCTGTAAAAAATGATGTATTGAACATATGTTTAATTTCTGACTATATTAGACATCAAACTCATCTCATACAATGCTATTGCATATCTAAATATACCCATTGATCAATGTTCTTAAAAGAATACACACAAACCACATTTTGAATAACAGCTGTTGACAAATATAAACAAAGACATGTGGCACATCGAGCCATTTGTGCAATGTACAGTAATCTTGTTTAGGACACAACACATATTGATCCCAATACCAAACCAAATTGATTAGTACAAATATGTAATCATGGTGCTGTTAGAGTATGCTTATATCTATAAAGTAACTCCAACAGTGAATATGTGAATTATATATCAATATTGTCTAATCCAAAAAATGTAAGGATTAATGAATCTATTGTTTATTAAAGGGACACTGACATGATTTATTTCAATCATTGATATCACTGTTCAAACTGTTCCAAATGATTTAACATTGACTCCTATTATAATTTTAATTTGCTACATTTTAATCTTAAAGGCAGATAAGCAATATTGGATTCAATAAATATTGTTTGTTGAAGGTATCCACCAATCATCAACAAAAACCCAGGTTGGTCAACCAAAATTGAGCTGCAGATAAATGTACATTCTTGATTTTAAAATACATTTAGCAATAGAATATTTCACATATGATTATAGTATTATATTTAAATGTTGATTAATATTGCATGCTCTATCTGAATGACAACATTACTAATTTTAGCTCAGTGTCCCTTTAATATAAAAATATATTGATTTGACAATGTTGGTGTTAATGAATTTTCTACTCCATATGTTGATGTAATGAATGGGATTGAGCATGCAATTCCAATCTAATATGTTATTTAAGGATATCCTAAGAATTATTTAATTTTCATCTATTAAAGGGACATGAAGCTCTAAATGTGTAATTGTATACTTTTTGAAACTATGCACTACTGTTATCTGAACACATGATTTTAACTTTTGACAAAATGACAATTTATGCATAAAAAAACAGTCGGATAATACCAGTAATGCATTGTTTAACCTAAACCAAAATCAATATGTTTTTAGAAGAACTAAAACAATAGACTGAACCAATGTGGCTCATAAAATGTTTAAACAAAACAATAAAATCACGTTTAAAAATCATTCAATGTAAAATTTAGTTGGCATGTCCCTTAAATGACGTGATCAATTTCAAAAATGGAATCTATATTTTTAAAATCAAAACATATGCAAAAGTGTGTGAATTTTTTCAAAATGTATACAAATAAGATTAAGCAATACACAAGGGAAGAATATAAATTGGACATTCAAAGAATCTTACATTAAAATTAAGATATCAAGAATAGATTGGATATCTTAAATTCAGAGTAGTCTTACAATGTAATCCTATGTTGTTGTTTTTTTTATTCTTATTTGTAAATATTTTAATAATCCATTTTGCAGGCACATATAAATATTGAACAATGTGGATTTAGTATGTAATGTTCTGTCCATGTTTCTAAGACAAATGTCAATTAAAATGAGACATACCATACTGTGACAAGCCCTGGCTTGAGGATCCAGCACCAACTTCCAGATCTGTAATATATTAAATGAGGATTGGATATCATTAATACAAATCATGCCATGTTTAAAATCTTGACATTTTTAGCAAATCAATTAAAAACTATTAATCTTTTGGTAGTCCCATGAGTTAATTGTTTCCTCAATTAAATTCATGATAAATATATCCTGTACTCTTATTTTCAATCAGTTGTGTTGTTTACTGTAGCTTTAATTAATTTTTTGTGTTATTTCATTCTCATCAATTGATGGGCATATGTTATTATTTATTTGGATTCTGCTATTCTTTTTTTTATTATGTATAATATTGAAAATAAGAATACTGTATTCTTCACATATATAATAATTCACATTTCATTTTGACCAACATGTGTAAAGCAATGCCACTTACAGCAAACCCATGTTAACGTGTATGCGCAATTCTAATTTTTGCGATCATTGCGCAATGATTCCAAGCGGAATTACGCATCCGTCATTTGACCAACATGTATAAAGCAATGCCACTTACAGCAAACCCATGTTAACGTGTATGCGCAATTCTAATTTTCGCGATCATTGCGCAATGATTCCAAGCGGAATTACGCATCCGTCATTTGACCAACATGTATAAAGCAATGCCACTTACAGCAAACCCATGTTAACGTGTATGCGCAATTCAATTTTCGCTCTGTGACGCATATTCTGTAGAGCGCAAGAAACATCATTCCTATTTCATGTGTCACTAATCTAAAATCAGATATCTAAACATCATATGTAGTGTATGTTGTGAGATCTGTATAGGTTTAGTATCTGACTATATACACATTTTTTAAAAATATAATCAAATATTAAGATATTATATGAAGTTGGATAGTTACCTGGTTCAGATTCTCTTTCAGCTCCTCCCAGGCCACCGGACGGAGAAGCAGCTGCCCTGGCCCCCGGGTCAGGACTTTCAGATCCAGCAGCTGGGAGGGAAGAAGAGGAAGCTGAGGATGGCGAGGATCTGAATCTTTTGGGGACCCGGAGAGTGAGGAGCTCGCATAAAGTCACCTCATAAGGGAGTAGGTAGAGTTTCCGCGGGGCCTCTCTTTTGCCCCCTCTTTTACGGGCTTGTACCCACTCCCTTATGAGGTTGACTTTTTTTGTCAAGCGCACCCTCATATCTCCGAATGTCCTCATGATCTGATCCTGGCTCCTCTGGACGCCACACACCAATTGAACCGCATTGGTGATAGACTCCCAGAGGGCCTTCTTAACAGGCGCATCTGTCGACCTCCTCTTGTTCCCAAACAGCTGGGGATAAAAGTCCTTGACGGCGTGGACCAGTGCAGCGCTCTCCTGCTTGGTAAACCTGGGAGGTTTCATGCCTGCTGAGATGTTTGTAGATAGATAGATAGATATATAGATAGAATAATATACCAGCAGGCATTAGAGAACTGACAAAGATGGCAACATGTAATGGACTTTTATATGGTGAAGTAAACATGAGATGCACCATGGGACAAGTTATCTGTACATCTGATTGGATAAAAGTTTGAAATATTGTTAGAATGTCTGTGAGTCCATCCTGACTCAAGTTGTGTTTGTGTCATGAACTCTGATTGGCCGTTCCTTAATGTTTCATATCTTAGCAACTTCCATACACATACCTCCTGGTGGTGCTGTAACTTCATTTTTCATGTAGAAGTATTTGTAACTCATGGGCCTGTCATGCGGATATGTGTGACGCAGATTTAATATCCGTGATCCGTTAAATATTAATGTTTAAATTCTCTTTAAAATCTAATACTGTCACATTATTAAATGTTGTAGACATTTTTCGGTTTAATAACGGTCTGTTTCTTTAATACAAATACACATTTAATATTGTATGTCTTTATTGTCATAAAATCAATTTGTTGACTTATTGTGAAGTATTGACATTGCTCTATTAAATGTATTTATAATGCACATTGATTGTGTGCTATTGCGTGACATTAGACTCTAATGTTTAAAGATGCAAATCTGGTGTTTCAAGATCATTTCCCACGCAACATTTCTGAATGTTCAAATTTAGGTTATAATGTCAGTAACTTGGATAATCTGTTTATAGATGTTAAACTACAGGTTTGTTTGTTATTAGTAAATAAACCTCAAGCTTGTATTTGTCTGAACTGCTCATATATGTTATTGTACAATGGCGTCTTTATTTTTAAATAGACATTACAAACAAACAATTGTATCAAATGATCTGTAGAGATAGAAAATTGTTTAGACTTTAAAATGTAACTCAATTTATCTTTGTATTTAGATATCCTCAACAGAAGAAATTTAAATGCACATGGTTGAGCCAATCACATAAGGCATCTCTGTGCATCCACCAATCTTCATCTACTGAGCCTATCTCGATATGCTTTTCAAGCAAAGTATGTCAAGATAAGAAGAGAAGTAAATACACTCTTTAAATCTCTTAAAGGGACACTGTCCAAACAAATTTAGCGTTCGTGATTCAGATTGAGCATGAAATGTTAAGCAACTTTATAATTTAATCCGATTCTCAAATGTTAAGAATTATCTTGTTATCTTTCTTTGCAAAATAATAATGATATTTTAGATTACGGACAATTTTTGCCAAAAACCTGGGTTGTCCTTGATGATTGTTGGATAAATTAATCCACCCAAAAAAAAAAGTTCTGTCCAGAGTACTGAAGCAAATAAATTATCAATTTAATGCCTTATTTTTAAAGTAATGATCGCAACATCACGAGGAACATTGATAATATGAGACAATTTATAAAGTTGCTTAAAATAGAATACTCGTTCTGAATGTATAAATCATTATTTTTTTAACTGTCTCCCTTTAAGTATATTTTGAGTTCATGTCCCTTTAAAGAGACATTTCACAATAATGCTTGAAAAATCATAAACCTAGGCACCTTCCTTTTGCTAAATTAGTATAACATATGAGTAAAGCATATTTATATTAACTTCTGGATTGTTTTACACACTGACTGAAATATATATTGTAATGGATGTATTTCGCAGTCTTCAGCTTAGAGGGACATTAAGCTATATGTTATTTATGCATTTTGGATAAGATTATAATATTTGAACAACTTAATATGTTTTGTTATTCAATCATTAGATTGTAATTATATATATTCTTGGATTAAATACATATCTACATAGGCTATTTTGATGCTGATTGTTGGTTGCACATAGATGCCTTATGTAATTGACTAAGATATGTGCATTGATGTATCTTTTTCGAAGTATATTTAAAGACTGAATGTAATTCTATAGTACTTTCTAAATATGTTTAAATTATTTTATGATTTTTTAAAATTCAATACACAATATATTTTGTGAATGTCCCTTTAAGGACCAAAACATTCGGAATGTTGATTTAACATTGTCGAAAGAAACTAAAGGGGAATGAAAATTATATATAGATATGTGATGTCTAACCCAAGAGGTAAGATTTTAAAAACTACATAATATTAATACAGGTATACCCCGCTCATACAGCGGGTTAGGGACCGGAGCCCCGATGTAAAGTGAAAACCGCCTTAAAGTGAAACAAGGCAGTTTTAGCTTTCTTTTCACTTGCCAGTTTGTTTAAAGACTTGAAAACATGTTTGAACTAACATATATTAGGGGTGCAATAGTGCTAGGTTTAGTTTAACACTAGCACAGCACAGTATTCATTAAATACTGTACCTGTAAAATAGTGACAATTACTGTAGTAAAATTTGCCAGACTATAGCACTGAGACACAGATTGCACTGTAATGCTGTAAACTGAGTGAAAAAATCATAACAAAATGGTGCCAGTCACTTTTCTCGCAATCTCACGATGATTACAGCACTGTTTCAAAATCACTGGAGGATGAACTTCAGCTCCACAAAGCGCTGTATTAGCGAAGCGCTGTAAAGTGAAGCGCTGTAAAGTGAGGTATACCTGTAACTATAGTTAAATGTCCCTTTAAATGACTCCACTAGAAAATAAAATCTATTAACATGGCATCCAATAACTAGCTTGTGCAAAATATGAAGTTAAATGACCTACCATTTTTAAATTTAAAATTTATAAATTTATTAAAATAATGTTTTTAGATACCTAAGGAAGATACAAGATCTTATAAAATAAATTTTACATTCAACAACACTGTCACATTAATGTAAGTGAACCACTTCCCCTTCTTAAAAGTGAAACAAAAAAATTTATGTCAAATTCTGACTACATATCCGAAATTATTTTAACATCTAAGAATTACACAAGAAAAGCATTGATGGATCTCACTCCCCAATTAATTTAAAAAAGATAGTTTAATTTAATATTCTCTGAATCAGTGGATTTTCAAAAATGAATGCCTAATTTGATTTTATGCATGTGCTTGTCAAATAGACAACTACCAGTCATGGGAGTCAAAAAAATTTTTATTGACAGATTATATGGATATTTATTATAATCTGTTCAAAAGAGGGTATTTAATAATAAAATGTTGATTATTACCATTTAAAAATAAAAAGTTAACAAAAACAAAAACAAAAAATTATTCCTGGAAGTCATCAGATGACAATCTGAAAATATTTTTTTTTTTTTTTACAAAGTTAATACACACGTTGTAAAATATTCATAAAATACATTTACAATCATCTTGTGTCTATGCTCTAACTTTGTGCATAATTTTATCAAGATATTTATGAATTAAATTTTTAACCAAACAAACCATACACCATGATATTGTGTAATAAAAATTAAATTTAAATATCAGATTTTCTAATTTCAATAATAAATATATATGTATGCTGAACATAAATGTAATATTTCATGTCCATTCAAATACCTCTATATCAACTATAATATGTATTCCTTTTTCTGATTGTGATACCTAAATATCTAATTATGAACTAAGTATGACTAATGTATGTAAGCTACTATTATTCAACATTCTTCCTGGGATTCTTAACTAGCATGCATTGGTAAACCAACCTGGATAATGCATGGTCTTTGAAAGCCAATTCAGGGGTAAACAGTTGATCTTCAATAGGTGTCTTATTCATCATTTCATAAATAGAGGACTGAAAAACCATCTAAAAATTAGAAAATAATCTAAGTGTCTGATTGTGATACCTAAATATCTAATTATTAACTAAGTATGACTAATGTATGTAAGCTACTAATATTGGACATTCTTCCTGTGATTCTTAACTAGCATGCATTGGTAAACCAACTTGGATAATGCATGGTCTTTGAAAGTCAATTCAGGGGTAAACAGTTGATCTTCAATAGGTGTCTTATTCATCATTTCATAAATAGAGGACTGAAAAACCATCTAAAAATTAGAAAATAATCTAAGTGTCTGATTGTGATACCTAAATATCTAATTATGAACTAAGTATGACTAATGTATGTAAGCTACTAATATTCAACATTCTTCCTGTGATTCTTAACTAGCATGCATTGGTAAACCAACCTGGATAATGCATGGTCTTTGAAAGTCAATTCAGGGGTAAACAGTTGATCTTCAATAGGTGTCTTATTCATCATTTCAAAAATAGAGGACTGTGAAATACCATCTAAAAATTAGAAAATAATCTAAGTGTCTCCAATAGGATGCCTCCACAGCCTTATTCTATCAAATAGTTGGCACTTACCATGTGAACATGTCTTTGTATGGTTTTCAAGGTCAGCAGATTTGAAAGATAATGCCAGACATGATCCCATTGGTATTCTTCAATTTCAATCTTGTCTTTTTCCACTGTCAGTCTGGGAATTCTTCACTGTCATTCTTCGAATTCTTCCCTTTCAGTCTTTACATGAAGTCATCTCCCTAATGGCATAAAATTGTTTTTTAAAATTACTAATACAAGTGTGTTAATCAGTTCTGTACCCCTCTCCCACCCCCCATTTCTGAATAAATTTCTGTCACTAGCTTACTAAGCGTGTGTAGCATCTTGTGTTATGTTCTATCAAGTGTGAAGATGAGTCATATTGAGCAGAACGAACCTCTAATGTGTGACATTGAACCATAGTCATGCTAGAGGATAGTTATGCTAGAGGATCCCTTTCTGAGTGTTTACATTTTAAGTAATGTGTAAACTAAATACTAGTTTAGAAAATGTATGCCATATGATGTATTTGTATACAATTCATGCCAGCAACAGTCCATACATTTATACTTACCAGCTGATGTCCTCTTTAAAAACCAGGTGGCAAAGACTCGCTACAGGACCCAATGACCAGAGCATCACCTATGTTAATAAATGAAACACATTTTTAGCATTTGATGAACAATCATAACATGTTTGCACAATTCTCTACTTGTCATTTCCCTAGAGTTCACATCTATTGACAATACTCCAGTCTAACTTCTATTATTTACCGTCTAAAGTGGCGGTTGATGATGTCTGCTCTGACATTGAGCCCCTCGTCCCGGAATGGCCCCTCTAGAACTGGATCATCCTCCTCATCTCTGAGGAGGTTTCGGTGCGCCTGGACGCCCTGCAGCATCCCAGCCCGCTGTGCAATATTATGCAGGACACTACAGGCTATAACGATCTTAGCCACCTTCTTTGGGTTGTACTGGAGAGCTCCTCCCGACCTGTCAAGGCACCTGAACCTCATCTTCAGGAGCCCGAACATTCGTTCAACCACCGCCCTGGTTCTCTTATGAGCCCTATTGTAGCGCTCCTCAGCCACATCAGTCGGGCTACGCAAGGGGGTAATAAGCCAAGGGCGGCTCATGTAACCAGAATCACCTATAAATTATGAACAGAACATAATTCAAACTGAATCCTCAAAATAGTATTTTGAGTCCAATAAAAGTTTGTGTACACGATAATCCACTAACAAATGTTTATTTTTTAAAAGAATAATCTAGTTCAATATTATTCTCTATCTTCCCATTTCAGCTAAGACATGCTGCATATGCGTGTTTCTCCTAAACCAGACCTTGTGTAAAATGCAAACTAAATGGTTACATTGCATTCTCTATCTGAGCATTTAAGGTAAGACATGCTACATATCTTCATTGAACTAAAACTAGACATTAGCGGAAAGAGACAATGACATGGTTAAATTGCATTAGCTAATATCTTCCCATTTCAGCTAAGACATGCTACATATGCGTATTTCTCCTAAACCAGACCTTGTGTAAAATGCCAACTAAATGGTTACATTGCATTCTCTATCTGAGCATTTAAGGTAAGACATGCTACATATCTGCATTGAACTAAAACTAGACATTAGCGAAAAGAGACAATGACATGGTTAAATTGCATTAGCTAATATCTTCCCATTTCAGCTAAGACATGCTTCATATGCGTATTTCTCCTAAACCAGACCTTGTGTAAAATGCAAACTAAATGGTTACATTGCATTCTCTATCTGAGCATTTAAGGTAAGACATGCTACATATCTTAATTGAACTAAAACTAGACATTAGCGGAAAGAGACAATGACATGGTTAAATTGCATTAGCTAATATCTTCCCATTTCAGCTAAGACATGCTACATATGCGTATTTCTCCTAAACCAGACCTTGTGTAAAATGCCAACTAAATGGTTACATTGCATTCTCTATCTGAGCATTTAAGGTAAGACATGCTACATATCTGCATTGAACTAAAACTAGACATTAGCAGAAAGAGACAATGACATGGTTAAATTGCATTAGCTAATATCTTCCCATTTCAGCTAAGACATGCTACATATGCATATTTCTCCTAAACCAGACCTTGTGTAAAATGCAAACTAAATGGTTACATTGCATTCTCTATCTGAGCATTTAAGGTAAGACATGCTACATATCTGCATTGAACTAAAACTAGACATTAGCGGAAAGAGACAATGACATGGTTAAATTGCATTAGCTAATATCTTCCCATTTCAGCTAAGACATGCTTCATATGCGTATTTCTCCTAAACCAGACCTTGTGTAAAATGCAAACTAAATGGTTACATTGCATTCTCTATCTGTGCATTTAAGGTAAGACATGCTACATATCTGCATTGAACTAAAACTAGACATTAGCGGAAAGAGACAATGACATGGTTAAATTGCATTAGCTAATATCTTCCCATTTCAGCTAAGACATGCTACATATGCGTTTTTCTCCTAAACCAGACCTTGTGTAAAATGCCAACTAAATGGTTACATTGCATTCTCTATCTGAGCATTTAAGGTAAGACATGCTACATATCTGCATTGAACTAAAACTAGACATTTGCGGAAATAAAAATAAATGGTTAAATTGCATCCTATAGCTGAACATTACGCTAACATTTTAAAACTACAGTGGCAATTGTCAAACTAATTAACCATGTTGTGCACAAATACTCACCAACGAGATAACCAGGGGGCATTTGTCTTTCCTCAAACGGTCTCCACAGGGACGACTGAGAGAGGATGCGGGCATCATGACAAGCTCCTCCAAAATTCGCACACACATGCATAATCCTCATCTGTGCGTCACAAACATACTGCACGTTGAGGCTATGAAAATGTTTGCGATTTCTGAAAGGCAAGTCATCAATTGGAGCACGCAGCGCAATGTGGGTACAATTTATGGCTCCCAAGACATTGGGCAATTGAGCAATAGCAAAGAATTCCCGCTTCAGGCGCCTCCAATCACCATCATTCTGTGGGAATCCTATGTATTGCTTACTGATACGTACCATGGCGTCCAGAAAGTTATCAAACACCACAGAGAATGTACCTTGAGACAGGCCATGCATGTACATTTCTCCGGATTGAAAACTCCCGGAGGCAAGGACGTATAGACAACTTAGCATCTTACTCATGCCGGGAACAGCAGTCCTTATTCTTATACGTGGCTCCAAATGAGGTTTAAGAAGATCGTAAAGGCCAATGAGCTGTTCGCGATTGAGCCGATACTTATCATAAACCTCAAAGTCGCTCATGTTTTCCAAGGTGGGTCTCACCCTGTAGACACGAGGACTGCGAACCAGACGAGCCCTTCGTCTCACTCGGAGACGCCGAGGCTGCCTGATTCTATCAACAGCTAGTTCGCCAATAGCAGCACCAGCAGCGTCTACCATGTCATCATCATCCATCTTTCAAAACAGCAGAGCAAGGCGTAACAAGGTATGCAAATTGATCTGATGTGGATCACATGGGATGCTTTGGCCTTGTTGTTTGGGGGATTTATAGTACAATTAGTCCAATGGTAGTGAGTTTGTAATGATTGCTGATTGTATACACTTGTTTGTATGTGAGCGGCGCGAATGCTTTCACAGTGGGCGTTTTTTTGTTGTTTGTTGAAATCTTTTTCGTTTTCCCCCAATGAATCACAATGTGAAAGTGTCAAATATCACACATACAGTGCATGTTTGCAATGTTTGATCATATGCGTAATCAATATTTATTAAACGCGATCTTATAGTAACAAGCACACGTCCAGGCAAACATGAATGAAAGTGCATAGTTGTGTATAATGTGCATCGAATGTGATCGATCAATGTTGCTGCAACATTGTTTGAAAACGATAAAGTAACATCTGCCATCTGTAGTATTGTATATATAAGTGATTGCCGAGCTGTCAATATTGTATGCGTCCCTTTAAAATCGTAATAATAATTCAGAACTTCCCGTCTGCCATCTGTAGTATTGTATATATAAGTGATTGCCGAGATGTCAATATTGTATGCGTCCCTTTAAAATCGCAATTATAATTCAGAACTTCCCGTCTGCCATCTGTAGTATTGCATATATAAGTGATTGCCGAGCTGTTAATATTGTATGCGTCCCATTCAAATCGCACTATTACTGAATAACTTCCGGCTATCATCTGTAGTATTGTATATATAAGTGATTGCCGAGCTGTCAATATTGTATGCGTCCCTTTAAAATCGCAATAATAATTCAGAACTTCCCGTCTGCCATCTGTAGTATTGTATATATAAGTGATTGCCGAGCTGTCAATATTGTATGCATCCCATTCAAATCGCACTAATACTGAATAACTTCCGGCTGTCATCTGTAGTATTGTATATATAAGTGATTGCCGAGCTGTCAATATTGTATGCGTCCCTTTAAAATCGCAATAATAATTCAGAACTTCCGGCTGTCATCTGTAGTATTGTATATATAAGTGATTGCCGAGCTGTCAATATTGTATGCGTCCCTTTAAAATCGCACTAATGCTGAAGAACTTCTGGCTGTCATCTGTAGTATTGTATATATAAGTGATTGCCGAGCTGTCAATATTGTATGCGTCCCTTTAAAATCGCACTAATGCTGAAGAACTTCCGGCTGTCATCTGTAGTATTGTATATATAAGTGATTGCCGAGCTGTCAATATTGTATGCGTCTCATTAAAATGGCACTAATACTGAATAACTTCCGGCTGTCATCTGTAGTATTATATATATAAGTGATTTGCGATCTGACAATATTTATTAATTGTCCCATTCAAATCGCCCTAATAATGCTGTTCCAAACTGTTGTTTACGTATATGTTGTATTGTAGTATTGAGTGGTAAATTTCTGAAAGGGGCGGTACAGTCGTGAATCTGTAATGTGTATGGTTGAATCTTCTAATGACGTCATCATATTATTAACCTGCCTATGTAGTTCTGAAATCCTCATTGTGTTGTTGTATTTGACTACATTGTTATTGTGTGCTGAATAAAATATAAATGTGTGCTTTGTGGTTGCGTGATGGGTGATGCGTGTTATGTACATATACGTATATATTGTGATTGTGTCCCACATATTCTGACTTCTATATAGCGGTCTGGCATTGTTGTTCCTTCCCATAAAGTGACATCTGTAATCTGGTGTAATGATGTTCTTCTTGTACGTAATTCCTAATGGTTTATTGTGATGGAATCATGATGTTAAAAGTACAGTAAAATCCATATGTTCTGTTTTGTGATTCCTAGAGAGAATGTAATGTGTTTTTCCCCCATCATTTGAATGCACATGTATGAGTGAATGCTAAAAGTAATGTATGTGCATCCATGACTGATCATGTGTTAAGCCTATGTAGATATGCTGTTGCTGCAAGCATATGAGTTGAATAAATGAAATGCAATAATAAAGGTATATGAGAGGTGTTTCCCATTGTGTACTGTTTGTGAATCCTGAAATGTTGTAATTATTTTTGTGTCCGTTTAAATGTGATTTTATTTGTAAAAATGTTTGTTACTAGTGATGTTGATTTGTAGTTGATGTAATGTAAAAGTATGAAACAATTTAATGCTGTTGTGAATATTCAATAAGTAAAATCCATAAGTCCACCATAGGGAAATAGGCATTTCTTGATCTATTTGTCATAGCTGGGTGTAACGCAGAAAAGCATGTATTTTTTTCCTATTTCTAGCGCTGGTATTTGGAGTTTTTTTGTCTACGCTATTTGCGTGCGTTAGGGAAATCTGTCTGTCGCGTGCACGAGCACGTCTTCCCCATAGAAGTCAATGGAGGCTCAAAATTTTGGTAATTTTTTTTTCAAAGTTTGAGTGACGTCATGAGCTTGTGTGAAAAAGTAGCTAAATCGTGTTCATTTTGTAATAAATAACTTGTTTGTGTATGTAATGTGGTGTATATTTTTTGTATGCATCGATGAGTGTATGTTTGTGATAATCTTATTAGTTAGATGTAGCTATATGAGGGTCTTTTCCCGTGTGTCAATGTAAGTCAATGGCAAAATCGATTTGTGTTGTTTTTTTTCTAACACCCGAGATCTCGCAACTTTGATCCTTTCTATTTGGATGAAAAATTATTAAATCTGAAAAATAAATATAGTGTAGTGTTTGTATGAGTGTAAGTGTACTTTGTGTAATATTTGTTTTGTGATTCGTGGATGTTTATTTTGTCGGTAGATGTTAACTACTGGGTCTGAGCTGTCGGTAGAGATTTGTGCGTTGGGTGATTTTTGAGTGTCGGTAACTAAACTCTAAATACCGGAGTCCGTAAAAAAACAAGCGTTAGGAGCCTCTAACGCTGGTTTTGACGGCTACCGCCAAACTCTAAATCTAGGCCTTAGGGTTTATTTTATAGGTAAGTATTTAGATTTAAATAGGAATATTTTAATTAATAATATTAATATTAGATTTATTTTAATAAGAGTTTAGTTAGGATGTTAGAGTTAGATAGGGTTATTATACTTAATATATATATATAATATAATAACGATATTAGCTATATTAACCCTAATATAATTAGGGTTAATATAGTTAATATATATAATATAATAACTATATTAACCCTAATATAATTAGGGTTAATATAGTTAATATAGCTGGCGGTGGTGTAGGGGGATTAGATTAGGGGTTAATACATTTATTATAGGTGGCCGCGGTGTAGGGGGATGTAGATTGTAGGCAAAAGAGCAGTTTACTTTGTGACAAAGCCCCGCCAAAAGCCCTTTTAAGGGCTGGCAAAAGAACTGAATTCTTTGGGGCATGCCCCGCAAAAAGCCCTTTTAAGGGCTGGCAAAAGAGCTGTTACTTTGGGGCAATGCCACGCAAAAAGCACTTTTCAGGGCTATTTGTAGGGTTAGACTTAGGTTTAGTGGTAGGGATAGTTTAGTATTTTAGGGGTTAAATAATTTAATATAGATGGCGGCGGGGTAGGGGGATTAGATTAGGGGTTAATAATTTTAAAATAGATTGTGGCGGGGTAGGGGCTCACTTTAGGGGGTTATAGATTTAATATAGCTGGCGGCGGTTTAGGGGTTAATAACTTTATTAGGTAGCGGCGGGCTCCGGGAGCGGCAGTTTAGGGGTTAATACATATTTTATTGTTAGGATAGTGAGGGGGGATAGCGGATAGAGGGTTAGACGTGTCGGGCTATGTTAGGGAGGCGTGTTAGACAGTGCGGGTGATTTAGACTTTAGTCAGATTTTGTAGGCGCCGGCAGTTTCTAACGTGGCGCAAGTCACTGGCGACGCCAGAAATTTGTACTTGCGCAGATTTATGGACATCGCTGTTTATCCGACTTATGGCAAGTTAGCATCTGACGGCGCCGTATATGGGATAGCTCGAGTTGCGAGCTGAAACTGCGGGCGATGCGGGTTCCCTCGCTTGCGCCGCAAACTACGATCTATATCGGATCACGCCCAATGTATATGAAAAGTTTTAGGTTGAGGGGTGAATGGCTTGTCAATTTAAATCACGGGGGTGTGGAGAGGGGGTAAATGGTATGGAGGAGAAGTGAGAGCATTTTTTTTTCTCTCCTTGTAAATATTCGGCATGGAGGGGATTGCCCTTGATTGCTGAGAACATGCGCTTAATTTCAGGTTCTGAATAATGTTTGTAAATAATGGGATTTATTAGTTGATACTTGGGACCTTTGGTCACACCGAATGGATTGTTGTTAAACATTACTTATGTTAGTTATGTTTATGAATATATTTGTATGTTTTTGTTTGGTCTTTTTTTTCCCTCTGTATAAATGTAGAAAAATAAAGAAAAATTAAGTAAAAAAAAGAACATTGCCTATCAATAACATGGAACCCCCAATGATTGGCTACCGGAGGGGCAGATCAATTAAGGATCTGCTTTTGCGTGCTAATTTCAGACCTAGCTATGTAACCAGAACATGGTTGGGCACCAATAGAAACTGTTGTAGTGGGTGCATTACCTGCAGTTGACTTTCACAGTCCAAATTCTTCACACATCCATGGAGAAATAACAAATATGAAATAAAGCATAGGGTCACTTGCACCACGAAATACGTGATATATATGCTTCACTGTCCCTGTGGACTATTCTACATTTGGAAAAACCAAGACGATCTACGCACCAGGATGGCCAACCATTGCTCTGGGATAAGATCAGCCTTGGGTACCGGGACATCTGATCAGCCTGTAGCGAGGCATTTACTCAAGATGCAGCATTCTGTGGCAGACATCAGATGTGTCATCATTGATCACATTCCCCCCTTGACAAGAGGGGGTGAAAGGGGTCGGATACTCTTGCAGAGGGAGAGTAAATGGATAATACTCTGGACACCTTGGCCCCAAAGGGTCTTAATGTTAAATTGGACCTACAATGTTTCCTTTAACCACATTGGGGTCATTTATATATGCCGATGCCTTAGATCATGGCATTATATCTATGTGCATATTAACATATGATTGATGATCTGTTAATGTATATTTTTTGTTCTGAATATGTGTCTGTATGAGACTATTTTTATCTTACTATGTAACAGGGTTAGCCTTGTTGCTTCAGCAGTTCAATATCGCATTAGATCCACACTGGTTCCTTATAAATTTAGTTTAAATTATTTAGCATAGATTGCATGAAATTGTGTCTGATATGGAACAAGGTTAGCCTGTCCAATAATTTTTCTTTTTTTTCTTTTTTTTTTTCTATTTGCTATGCCATATGCATTATTAATTTAATTAACTTGTTCCTTATAAATTCAGTTTAAATTATTTAGCATAGATTGCATGAATTTGTGTCTGATATGGAGCAAGGTTAGCCTGTCCAATAATTTTAGGTTTTTTTCTTTATTCGCTATGCCATGTGCATTATTAATTTAACTTACTGTACTAGTTCTAGTAGCTTCCATTACTTGACATTCAATTTATAACTGGTCCTTTTGGTGCATGTTTTCATTTGCTCACCAACATAACTTAAAAAAATGACTACGGTCCGGATTGCTTGATCAATTTTTCTTTTCTACTATTTGTAGTATAGTTTAGCCAGCTCACTTATTATATTGTATTTCACATGTATGTGTGTGTCAATTTTCAGTTGCCTGCATATGTTATCTTTATTTTTGCAACGTTGTGCTGTATTGTTTTGATTTCCATTTTTAACTTTGACATTTGGCCTATGCAGGCATCCATAGTGCCCTTCACGCATGCGCAAAGGCTGCTGGGGGATACTGTGGCTCTGCAAGCACTTTTGGCAGAGATGTCCACGGGGTGAGAGGGTTTATAGTGTGGTGGTGAGTAGAATTGTTTCATTTACATTGTATCTGAGGACGGGGGCAACCCCGAAAACGTTTATACCAATAAATGTTTATGTTTGTTTAAATCCGGAGGAGTGCTTTTCCTGAAACCTGCATGACTGTTATTTGATTTGAAGAGCACCACGGTGGTTGGAACTTTATAGTGTGCTGGGATCATCAGCTTTGGTGTATATATATATATATATATATATATATATATAAAAAAAACATACACTGCTATGAGCAGAATATTGGAATGTGAAATATTTACAGTAAATACATGGTATAATACTTTAAATACTTTATTAAATATGATATTGTATTAATATGGTTTTACATGTTTTCATCTACTTAACTGCAAAGGGCTCCAATATATATAAATATAAAAAAAATTAAAATTGTGAATTTTGAGCCAGCCTCAAAATGACTTTCCCATATATAGCCTCTGATGAAGCACATGTGTGAAA
Source organism: Bombina bombina (assembly GCF_027579735.1). NCBI lineage: Eukaryota > Metazoa > Chordata > Amphibia > Anura > Bombinatoridae > Bombina > Bombina bombina. The sequence goes on along the minus strand of NC_069505.1, from coordinate 225,367,256 downwards.
CACGTCAGGCCACTCTACACAGAGCCTTTGTATTGAGTAGAATATATTCTACTTTGAAGCATCTTTTTTTGACCAGCATCTTCCTTCGTATCATATATATATATATATATATATATAGCAATATCCGTTCAACCCCTCAAGGTAGAAAAACGCTTCACTCTCCGGTCTCTTTCAAAATCCTTTATTAAGTATCCAGCATCATATGACAAAATTCCCAAACGTTTCGATACCAATTGGTATCTTTTTCAATGGGTAATCAGAACATATCTATCCCAAAAGAAGATTCCTAATACTAACCACAAACCACTCACCTATATACACCTGTAAAGCCTCTCTGTCACTTCCGGTACATCAGAAAACCGCCCCACCATGCGCATGCGTCCAGGAGTTAGCCAACCGCATGGCTAATTTGCATATTCAATAACGTAATGACGTTTGCGTTCCAACCACGCATAGTTACTCCTTACTGTTTTGGCAGCTAATGCGCATGCCCAGGTGGCTGAAGTTCTAATGATACCGGACTAACTCTTACAAGTATAACTACTCTAAAGTGTAAAAAAACTATCTATACCAAGTTAAAAACTAAAATCTATAATAAGACTACCTGAGTTCTCAGAACAGACTTTATTCCTTTATATTTATAGAGTATTAGGTAAAATACTTAGCATTTTTATATACAGTTTGCTAAGTTAATCACCGCCCCTTTAATTATCTTATCCACAATCTCCAAACTGTCTATTATCTAGTTAAAGTATGTTATACTATAATTATCAATATAACATATAGCTTCTATGCCAATTGGAGTGCAGTGAGAGACTTAGTTGTGGCTACCGCAATACACTAAATACCATATCTTCAGAGACTTTATGAACCCATATATTCTGGACCAGTCCATCTTCCTGGTTGTTGATGACCTAGACCGATAAATCATGGACATTTCACTTATAGGAAGACACCAAAGTCCATCTGTACATTCAGACCCTTGGGAGCCACTGTGTCTAAACGATAAATCCAGGAGGTCTCAACTTGGAGTAGTTTCGTGTTCCTATCTCCACCCCTTCGTAAGGGGGGCACATGATCAATCAACATAGTCCTTAAACTTGCCGCTGTGTGCCCAGCTTGAAGGAAATGTCTGGCGACCGGTTGATCAGATGTTTTCTTGTCAATCGCTTGTCTAATCGCATGGCGATGATTGGCCATTCTATCTCGAAATGTAGTAGAGGTCTTCCCCACATAGACAAGCGAACATGGACACATTAGTATGTATACAACATACGTACTCATACATGACAATCTGTGTAGAATCTTGTATTTTCTCCCAGTGTGTGGGTGGTGAAAGAACATCCCTGTTAACATACTATTGCACGTAGTGCAGTCCCCACATCTATAGCAGCCAACTTTTTTCCTGCTGTCCAGCCAAGTACCTTTTTCATAGCACTTCACAGGGTCATTCTGGACAAGTAAATCCTTCAAATTGGGTGCTCTCTTATAAGCCATCCGTGGGGCTGATGTGTGCAGGAATGGTAGTGATTTGTCAGTATTGATAATGTCCCAGTTCTTCTTGACCGATTCAGACAATATTTTGGACACGGGGTTGAACGTGGTAACAAAGTTAATGATATCGCTATTGTTTTCTACTTTATCAGTAGGATCATGTGGTTGTAGCAGGGATATTTGATCATCCCCGGCCAGGTTGGTTTGCACCTGTGTTATCAGTTTTCTTGCATATCCTCGTTGCTCCAATTTCTTAATCATTTCATCCTCCTGTACTCTTCTAGTCTCTCTTAGTGTGTTATTGCGGGCCACCCACGTGAGTTGAGAGGATACCACACTCTTTTTTTGATGTTCAGGGTGAAAACTTGTGGATAGCAACAATGAGTTTCTATCCGTCGGTTTTGAATATAAGGAGGTAGAACATTTGTAACAATCATCCTCTGTATAAACAGATATGTTTAGATCTAGGAATGGTATGCTCATCCTGTTATGGGCCACTTTAAATCGAATAGTTGACTCAAGCTGATTTAAGCTGTCAACCCACTGTCCTAGGGATTCCTCTGACCCTCTCCATACCAAAAACACATCGTCAATATACCTGACGTACAGTTTAATTTTATCAATTGTGCGAATGTGCATGACCATAGTCTCATACCAAGACATATACAGATTGGCGTATGCGGGAGCCATATTTGAACCCATAGCAGTTCCTGATATTTGTAAGAAGAATTCCTTCTCAAATTTGAAAAAGTTTTTTTCCAAACAAAACCTCAATAGTTCCAATAGGAACTCAATGGGTGGTCCCGCATACGCCAATGACTCACTTAACATGGATCTGACCGCCTGTACACCACCATCATGCGGGATGACAGTGTACAAGCTGTCAACATCCATTGTAACAAGTAGGTCATCTGGACCAAGTTCATTCCAGGCAAGTAACCTCCGAATGAGTGAAGGAGAATCCAGTATAAAGGAATATGACTCCTTTACAACTGGCTGTAGGTGATGGTCTATGAAAATGGCCACAGTAGAACACAAAGAATCCCTGGCAGACACAATAGGTCTGCCAGGCGGTTTAATCAGAGTCTTGTGTACTTTGGGCAATAGGTATAGTACCGGAATAACCGGAAATGCAGTAGTCATATATTCAAATTCATTTTCATCAATCATACCTGATTCTAGCCCATATTTCAATATAAGATCCAATTCCTTCTTAAATGTATTTATTGGATTTCCTCTTAGTTTACAATAGATGCGATTATCAGTCAGCTGTCTATAGGCTTCCTCTCTATAGTCAACATAATTTTGAACCACTATAGAGCCTCCTTTATCCGCCGCATGAATAATGATCGTGGTGTCATTTTTTAAACTCTTTAGAGCCTCCTTTTCCCCTTTAGTGAGGTTGGGGAACAAATTTTCTACTTTTGCTCGTTCACACGTATCATTAATCATGCGTGAAAAACTACGGATAGAAGGGTTTAAGTTAATTGGATCAAACTTGCTCTGACTTTTGAACTTGTTGACACTCTCTTGTTCACTATTTTTAAAAAAATCCTTAATCCTAAGCTGTCTCTGTAATTTGTAGGTTTCAACATTCATTTTGAATCTGTCTATAGCTGGAGTGGGGACAAAGGACAGGCCCTTATTTAGCAAACTTTTCTCATCTAAACTTAAAGCTCTGTCACTTAAATTGTAGATAATATCTATTTTTTCTTGCCCGTTTTTTTCTTTGAATCCTCCCCTCCTCGTGTGCGGTCTTGCTCGTTTTGCTTTACTGGAAGCGGAGGTTTTTTGGAGGATCTGGTGCTCACCCCACCTAAAGGGTGACCAGCATTAACATTTGGGTTGGACTCATCATTATCTGGCCCAGATGAATCGCCTCCACTACTGTCAACAGTGTCAGCAATGTTTCTATTATTAAAGCGTCTCCTTCGTCTAAATTGTGGTCTATTGTCCTCCTTCCCATAGAGCCACCTATACACTCTTCTCTCCCTGTAATCAGTCTCTACAGTCATTAATTTGTTGTTCTTAAAGGTTAACAAATCGTTTTTATATTTGTTAACTTGTCCCTGTAATTTGTTAATCCAATCTTCCCCTGTATCTTCCGTCAGGATCTGGTAGCTCGTCTCTTTAACCTCATTGATTTCCACTCTAATTAGATGTAATAATCTATTGGATTCCTCAATTACCAATAAAATGAGGTCATATGAGCACTTGTTTAAGATTGAGCACCACTTCCTACAGAATTCAGGGTTTGCCCTACCTATCGTGGGTGTATTCTTAATACGAAAACCCCTTGGTATATTTTTATTGCGATGGTAATTGGACAAGTACACAGTATGTAGATGGTGATCTACCTCTCTTTTCTGTAAATTCAATAATTTATGATAAACATCAAGAGGTGTCTCCCCTCTCAACTCACGCAAGTCTGTACTTGCAAGGATGCGCTCTGCATCTGCTTCTGTAAATATAAAGGATTCCCTATTGACAGTGTCATCACCAATATTAGGAGTGTCAGTAGCAGCGGGTCCACTCACTTCCATGTCGGTTGATAAAATAATTGTATTGTATCCGCTTATAGGTTCAGCCTGTCCTTAATAGGTTAACCGGTCTATTGAAAACCCAGGTAGTGTTCACCACACCATGTGATTTAAAAACAAACACAGCAGTAAACTTAAAGTCAGTATAGCTGCAAGTGAAGAAATGGCACTTCACAGGGATACCTTAAGCACAAGTAGTAATGTAGTTGATAGTAGTAATCAAAGTCACTTATTTTCAGTCAAACAGAAATCACAATGTGCAGGGTGCAAACCAAATTAACAATATACAAATATCCAGACAGGTGCACTCACTGTGACATAAGACATCCGCCGGGGTGCTGCGCTGAAAACATATAGCAATATCCGTTCAACCCCTCAAGGTAGAAAAACGCTTCACTCTCCGGTCTCTTTCAAAATCCTTTATTAAGTATCCAGCATCATATGACAAAATTCCCAAACGTTTCGATACCAATTGGTATCTTTTTCAATGGGTAATCAGAACATATCTATCCCAAAAGAAGATTCCTAATACTAACCACAAACCACTCACCTATATACACCTGTAAAGCCTCTCTGTCACTTCCGGTACATCAGAAAACCGCCCCACCATGCGCATGCGTCCAGGAGTTAGCCAACCGCATGGCTAATTTGCATATTCAATAACGTAATGACGTTTGCGTTCCAACCACGCATAGTTACTCCTTACTGTTTTGGCAGCTAATGCGCATGCCCAGGTGGCTGAAGTTCTAATGATACCGGACTAACTCTTACAAGTATAACTACTCTAAAGTGTAAAAAAACTATCTATACCAAGTTAAAAACTAAAATCTATAATAAGACTACCTGAGTTCTCAGAAAAGAGAAAGAGACCGGAGAGTGAAGCGTTTTTCTACCTTGAGGGGTTGAACGGATATTGCTATATGTTTTCAGCGCAGCACCCCGGCGGATGTCTTATGTCACAGTGAGTGCACCTGTCTGGATATTTGTATATTGTTAATTTGGTTTGCACCCTGCACATTGTGAATTCTGTTTGACTGAAAATAAGTGACTTTGATTACTACTATCAACTACATTACTACTTGTGCTTAAGGTATCCCTGTGAAGTGCCATTTCTTCACTTGCAGCTATACTGACTTTAAGTTTACTGCTGTGTTTGTTTTTAAATCACATGGTGTGGTGAATACTACCTGGGTTTTCAATAGACCGGTTAACCTATTAAGGACAGGCTGAACCTATAAGCGGATACAATACAATTATTTTATCAACCGACATGGAAGTGAGTGGACCCGCTGCTACTGACACTCCTAATATTGGTGATGACACTGTCAATAGGGAATCCTTTATATTTACAGAAGCAGATGCAGAGCGCATCCTTGCAAGTACAGACTTGCGTGAGTTGAGAGGGGAGACACCTCTTGATGTTTATCATAAATTATTGAATTTACAGAAAAGAGAGGTAGATCACCATCTACATACTGTGTACTTGTCCAATTACCATCGCAATAAAAATATACCAAGGGGTTTTCGTATTAAGAATACACCCACGATAGGTAGGGCAAACCCTGAATTCTGTAGGAAGTGGTGCTCAATCTTAAACAAGTGCTCATATGACCTCATTTTATTGGTAATTGAGGAATCCAATAGATTATTACATCTAATTAGAGTGGAAATCAATGAGGTTAAAGAGACGAGCTACCAGATCCTGACGGAAGATACAGGGGAAGATTGGATTAACAAATTACAGGGACAAGTTAACAAATATAAAAACGATTTGTTAACCTTTAAGAACAACAAATTAATGACTGTAGAGACTGATTACAGGGAGAGAAGAGTGTATAGGTGGCTCTATGGGAAGGAGGACAATAGACCACAATTTAGACGAAGGAGACGCTTTAATAATAGAAACATTGCTGACACTGTTGACAGTAGTGGAGGCGATTCATCTGGGCCAGATAATGATGAGTCCAACCCAAATGTTAATGCTGGTCACCCTTTAGGTGGGGTGAGCACCAGATCCTCCAAAAAACCTCCGCTTCCAGTAAAGCAAAACGAGCAAGACCGCACACGAGGAGGGGAGGATTCAAAGAAAAAAACGGGCAAGAAAAAATAGATATTATCTACAATTTAAGTGACAGAGCTTTAAGTTTAGATGAGAAAAGTTTGCTAAATAAGGGCCTGTCCTTTGTCCCCACTCCAGCTATAGACAGATTCAAAATGAATGTTGAAACCTACAAATTACAGAGACAGCTTAGGATTAAGGATTTTTTTAAAAATAGTGAACAAGAGAGTGTCAACAAGTTCAAAAGTCAGAGCAAGTTTGATCCAATTAACTTAAACCCTTCTATCCGTAGTTTTTCACGCATGATTAATGATACGTGTGAACGAGCAAAAGTAGAAAATTTGTTCCCCAACCTCACTAAAGGGGAAAAGGAGGCTCTAAAGAGTTTAAAAAATGACACCACGATCATTATTCATGCGGCGGATAAAGGAGGCTCTATAGTGGTTCAAAATTATGTTGACTATAGAGAGGAAGCCTATAGACAGCTGACTGATAATCGCATCTATTGTAAACTAAGAGGAAATCCAATAAATACATTTAAGAAGGAATTGGATCTTATATTGAAATATGGGCTAGAATCAGGTATGATTGATGAAAATGAATTTGAATATATGACTACTGCATTTCCGGTTATTCCGGTACTATACCTATTGCCCAAAGTACACAAGACTCTGATTAAACCGCCTGGCAGACCTATTGTGTCTGCCAGGGATTCTTTGTGTTCTACTGTGGCCATTTTCATAGACCATCACCTACAGCCAGTTGTAAAGGAGTCATATTCCTTTATACTGGATTCTCCTTCACTCATTCGGAGGTTACTTGCCTGGAATGAACTTGGTCCAGATGACCTACTTGTTACAATGGATGTTGACAGCTTGTACACTGTCATCCCGCATGATGGTGGTGTACAGGCGGTCAGATCCATGTTAAGTGAGTCATTGGCGTATGCGGGACCACCCATTGAGTTCCTATTGGAACTATTGAGGTTTTGTTTGGAAAAAAACTTTTTCAAATTTGAGAAGGAATTCTTCTTACAAATATCAGGAACTGCTATGGGTTCAAATATGGCTCCCGCATACGCCAATCTGTATATGTCTTGGTATGAGACTATGGTCATGCACATTCGCACAATTGATAAAATTAAACTGTACGTCAGGTATATTGACGATGTGTTTTTGGTATGGAGAGGGTCAGAGGAATCCCTAGGACAGTGGGTTGACAGCTTAAATCAGCTTGAGTCAACTATTCGATTTAAAGTGGCCCATAACAGGATGAGCATACCATTCCTAGATCTAAACATATCTGTTTATACAGAGGATGATTGTTACAAATTTTCTACCTCCTTATATTCAAAACCGACGGATAGAAACTCATTGTTGCTATCCACAAGTTTTCACCCTGAACATCAAAAAAAGAGTGTGGTATCCTCTCAACTCACGCGGGTGGCCCGCAATAACACACTAAGAGAGACTAGAAGAGTACAGGAGGATGAAATGATTAAGAAATTGGAGCAACGAGGATATGCAAGAAAACTGATAACACAGGTGCAAACCAACCTGGCCGGGGATGATCAAATATCCCTGCTACAACCACATGATCCTACTGATAAAGTAGAAAACAATAGCGATATCATTAACTTTGTTACCACGTTCAACCCCGTGTCCAAAATATTGTCTGAATCGGTCAAGAAGAACTGGGACATTATCAATACTGACAAATCACTACCATTCCTGCACACATCAGCCCCACGGATGGCTTATAAGAGAGCACCCAATTTGAAGGATTTACTTGTCCAGAATGACCCTGTGAAGTGCTATGAAAAAGGTACTTGGCTGGACAGCAGGAAAAAAGTTGGCTGCTATAGATGTGGGGACTGCACTACGTGCAATAGTATGTTAACAGGGATGTTCTTTCACCACCCACACACTGGGAGAAAATACAAGATTCTACACAGATTGTCATGTATGAGTACGTATGTTGTATACATACTAATGTGTCCATGTTCGCTTGTCTATGTGGGGAAGACCTCTACTACATTTCGAGATAGAATGGCCAATCATCGCCATGCGATTAGACAAGCGATTGACAAGAAAACATCTGATCAACCGGTCGCCAGACATTTCCTTCAAGCTGGGCACACAGCGGCAAGTTTAAGGACTATGTTGATTGATCATGTGCCCCCCTTACGAAGGGGTGGAGATAGGAACACGAAACTACTCCAAGTTGAGACCTCCTGGATTTATCGTTTAGACACAGTGGCTCCCAAGGGTCTGAATGTACAGATGGACTTTGGTGTCTTCCTATAAGTGAAATGTCCATGATTTATCGGTCTAGGTCATCAACAACCAGGAAGATGGACTGGTCCAGAATATATGGGTTCATAAAGTCTCTGAAGATATGGTATTTAGTGTATTGCGGTAGCCACAACTAAGTCTCTCACTGCACTCCAATTGGCATAGAAGCTATATGTTATATTGATAATTATAGTATAACATACTTTAACTAGATAATAGACAGTTTGGAGATTGTGGATAAGATAATTAAAGGGGCGGTGATTAACTTAGCAAACTGTATATAAAAATGCTAAGTATTTTACCTAATACTCTATAAATATAAAGGAATAAAGTCTGTTCTGAGAACTCAGGTAGTCTTATTATAGATTTTAGTTTTTAACTTGGTATAGATAGTTTTTTTACACTTTAGAGTAGTTATACTTGTAAGAGTTAGTCCGGTATCATTAGAACTTCAGCCACCTGGGCATGCGCATTAGCTGCCAAAACAGTAAGGAGTAACTATGCGTGGTTGGAACGCAAACGTCATTACGTTATTGAATATGCAAATTAGCCATGCGGTTGGCTAACTCCTGGACGCATGCGCATGGTGGGGCGGTTTTCTGATGTACCGGAAGTGACAGAGAGGCTTTACAGGTGTATATAGGTGAGTGGTTTGTGGTTAGTATTAGGAATCTTCTTTTGGGATAGATATGTTCTGATTACCCATTGAAAAAGATACCAATTGGTATCGAAACGTTTGGGAATTTTGTCATATGATGCTGGATACTTAATAAAGGATTTTGAAAGAGACCGGAGAGTGAAGCGTTTTTCTACCTTGAGGGGTTGAACGGATATTGCTATATGTTTTCAGCGCAGCACCCCGGCGGATGTCTTATGTCACAGTGAGTGCACCTGTCTGGATATTTGTATATATATATATATATATATATATATATATATATATATATATATGTGTGTGTGTGTGTGTGTGTTTATATATGTATACATGTCTGTAAATATATATATATATATATATATATATAAATACAAAAATATATATGTATACAAATATAGACATATATACTGTATGTATATATATATATATATATATATGCATATATATTACTATATACAAACGCAAACATATACATCTATAGACATGTACATTATATGTATATATCTCAATGCTAAAGGGACAGCCAACACTAGAATTTTTTTTGTTTAAAAAGGTAGATAATCCCTTTTTTACCCATTCCCCAGTTTTGCAGAACCAATACGGTTAATAATACACTTTTTACCTATTTGATTATCTTGTATCTAAGCCTCTGCAACTGCCCCTTATTTCAGTTATTTTGACAGACTTGCAATTTAGCCAATCAGCGCTGACTTCCACGTAACTCCACGTGCGTGAGCACAGTGTTATCTATATGACACACATGAACTAACGCCCTCTAGTGATGAAAAACTGTCAAAATGCATTCACATAAGTAGCGTCCTTCAAGGACTAAGAAATTAGCATATGAGCCTATCTAGGTTTAGCTTTCAACTAAGAATATCGAGAGAACAAAGCAAAATTGGTGATAAAAGTAAATTGGAAAGTTGTTTAAAATTGCATGCCCTATCTGAATCATGAAAGTTTATTTTGGACTTGACTGTCCCTTTAAAGCCCTTTGACTGCATTTTATATTCTAACACTTGATACCTCATATCTTTGAGCCCTTTTAACTTTGTTTGCAATATTTTTTTATTAATATTCTTATTAGATGGTGTTATTATGAGTGTAACTGTTCTTTGTAATGCATTTTTGATGTAATTTGTGCAACTTTTTTGTTTCGCAAAACAGTTAACCAAAGCTCTGAGGAAGCACTATCCCAACACGCTTTAACTTCATATGCACTTAAGCAATCGATTTTACTTTCAACTCTTAATAAGAGCGACAAACCCAAAGTGCACAAACACTCGCTATCAACCCTTTATCGCTTGCGCATAATTGTTAGCGCTCCACTCGTAATATGGCTCTTAATCTTTATTCTTTCAAATGTATAATAAAAGAAAAAAATATTTTCATCTATAACTGAACAGGGGAAACACTTTTGGCAGAAATACAGGGTTCAAGCTCAAATCCTATGAATGTTTTTTTTTTTTTTTTACTTGAAATATTAAACAGAGATAAGGTAGTTAATGTTTCTAAACACAAAATGTAATCAGGAAATAAGAAATAATTTAAACAGTCAACATATTTGTTTTATGTATTGTTTAGTCATTTAGTAGATTCCCAGTTCTTCTAAACTCAAATAAAATGCTGCTTTGATAATATTTTTAATGTTAATAAAGTTAATGAAGTAGATTTTTTTCTGTCTGTCTGAGATAGATTTCCTGACACATGAAAAGTCTTTCTAGTTTATCAATGTGATGAGACTAATATCATACAAGCCAACTATTCTGAAGGTCTTGTATTCTGGGCTTCTTACTTGTGATAATATTGTCCCAGGAATATTTCCCACATTGTAAAAATTTGCCTTGATGTGTGGGCTTGGCATGGATGTCCAACTGTGAAAATCAGACATGACGTCTTTGCTGCTCTTAGATATATACGCACATATTTGTTTGCAAATTGTGAAACCTGAGTTTCCTACATTTTACATAAGAAAAGAAGAGTAGTAAAATAATGTATCTAAATTAATTTAATATTTAATATTTTGTGCACACTGTGTGCAGTTTCATTGGGTAATTTGGGGATGACATAAAGTGGATGTAGCTAAGAAAACAGTCCATGGGAATTGGCAGTAGTTCCATAACTTGCTTCATTGATTTCTCTGCTACAGAGTGTTCCTGGGATTTTCCCATATTCATTAAGAAACAGGAAACACTCACTGAATGGACCATGAAGACATTAGATTTAGGGTCCTAATGTGTGGTCACACAAAGTTCACAGCCAGGGAACATGTCTGACTGTATATGGGGTAAGCAAAAAATTTCTGCTCTTGAACCTCTCCTGGGGTTGCTAGTCATCCCAAACAAAGAGTCCAGGATGTTTTAATGAATGCTCCTTTTTACTTGTGGTTACAGACTGTCCTAAGCTAGTGTTTAAAAATTGCATTCACATCTTAAAGGACCATAATCTTCAGAACATTATTGGTCCTAAGGGGAAACAGCTGCTGATCCAATCAGTAGCTCTAGTCACATGACTCAGATGTGTAACTAGCGCTGCTTATTGGATCAGCTGCAATAACATCTTAGAAGTAGTAACTATGGGGCATATCTATCAAGCTCCAGATAGAGCTTGAGGCCCGTGTTTCTGGCGAGCCTACAGGATCACCAGAAACACCAGTTATGAAGCAGCGGTCTAAAGACCGCTGCTCCATAACCTGTCCGCCTGCTCTGAGTAGGCGGACAGACATCGCTGCAATTCAACCCAATCGAGTATGATCGGGTTGATTGACACCCCCCTGCTGGCGGCCGATTGGCTGCGATTCTGCACCAGCAGCTCTTGTATTGTTCTCCGTATTCAGCGAGGTCTGGCGGACCTGATCCGCACTGTCGGATCAGGTCCGCCAGACTTTGATAAATAGAGGCCTATGACTTGAGAATAAAAGAATCTAATTTGTAACCAAATACGCTGAGGAGAAATGACCTCAGATGCATACATCTAAAACTCAGCATGGGCGCACTCTCTAGTGAGATATGCAATTGTCATGTTTATATCCCCCATATGATAAGTAGCAGTTGATAGGACCAATCATATGAAGAAAATAGACTCTGCTCCTTATCATGTGAGATCTCAACTGTTAATTTAGGGTCACATTACAAGTGGCAAGCTAATGATAGCGTGGGTCACGATAAGCGCGCAACTATACTCATTTACCAGAGATGGGTTAGCACGGCCGACATTGCTAGAGCGCAACCTATACTTTCAATGGATAGCAAAATAGCGCTGTTATCGAAAGCTGAAACTGCTCTAGAATATTTACAGCAACTTGAAACCTAAAAAAAGTGCAAGGGTTACAATTTTTTTTCACAAAACACCTTAAAAACACATTAAAATAAAGTATCACACACATATATACACTTTTTAATAACAATATATAATTTTAATATTAATAAAAAAAAAGTTTTTAAAATGGTTAAAAGGGATATGGTATATAGCAAGGTGTTAGACTGGAAAGTTCTCAAAAGTTTATATATATATATACAGGGAGTGCAGAATTATTAGGCAAATTAGTATTTTGACCACATCATCCTCTTTATGCATGTTGTCTTACTCCAAGCTGTATAGGCTCGAAAGCCTACTACCAATTAAGCATATTAGGTGATGTGCATCTCTGTAATGAGAAGGGGTGTGGTCTAATGACATCAACACCCTATATCAGGTGTGCATAATTATTAGGCAACTTCCTTTCCTTTGGCAAAATGGGTCAAAAGAAGGACTTGACAGGCTCAGAAAAGTAAAAAATAGTGAGATATCTTGCAGAGGGATGCAGCACTCTTAAAATTGCAAAGCTTCTGAAGCGTGATCATCGAACAATCAAGCGTTTCATTCAAAATAGTCAACAGGGTCGAAAGAAGCGTGTGGAAAAACCAAGGCGCAAAATAACTGCCCATGAACTGAGAAAAGTCAAGCGTGCAGCTGCCAAGATGCCACTTGCCACCAGTTTGGCCATATTTCAGAGCTGCAACATCACTGGAGTGCCCAAAAGCACAAGGTGTGCAATACTCAGCAACATGGCCAAGGTAAGAAAGGCTGAAAGACGACCACCACTGAACAAGACACACAAGCTGAAACGTCAAGACTGGGCCAAGAAATATCTCAAGACTGATTTTTTCTAAGGTTTTATGGACTGATGAAATGAGAGTGAGTCTTGATGGGCCAGATGGATGGGCCCGTGGCTGGATTGGTAAAGGGCAGAGAGCTCCAGTCCGACTCAGACGCCAGCAAGGTGGAGGTGGAGTACTGGTTTGGGCTGGTATCATCAAAGATGAGCTTGTGGGGCCTTTTCGGGTTGAGGATGGAGTCAAGCTCAACTCCCAGTCCTACTGCCAGTTTCTGGAAGACACCTTCTTCAAGCAGTGGTACAGGAAGAAGTCTGCATCCTTCAAGAAAAACATGATTTTCATGCAGGACAATGCTCCATTACACGCGTCCAAGTACTCCACAGCGTGGCTGGCAAGAAAGGGTATAAAAGAAGAAAATCTAATGACATGGCCTCCTTGTTCACCTGATCTGAACCCCATTGAGAACCTGTGGTCCATCATCAAATGTGAGATTTACAAGGAGGGAAAACAGTACACCTCTCTGAACAGTGTCTGGGAGGCTGTGGTTGCTGCTGCACGCAATGTTGATGGTGAACAGATCAAAACACTGACAGAATCCATGGATGGCAGGCTTTTGAGTGTCCTTGCAAAGAAAGGTGGCTATATTGGTCACTGATTTGTTTTTGTTTTGTTTTTGAATGTCAGAAATGTATATTTGTGAATGTTGAGATGTTATATTGGTTTCACTGGTAAAAATAAATAATTGAAATGGGTATATATTTGTTTTTTGTTAAGTTGCCTAATAATTATGCACAGTAATAGTCACCTGCACACACAGATATCGCCCTAAAATAGCTATAACTAAAAACAAACTAAAAACTACTTCCAAAACTATTCAGCTTTGATATTAATGAGTTTTTTGGGTTCATTGAGAACATGGTTGTTGTTCAATAATAAAATTAATCCTCAAAAATACAACTTGCCTAATAATTCTGCACTCCCTGTATATAAATATGTGTATGTGTGTACGTTTACATGTCCATATATGTGTATTTATGTGTTTTTCTATGTGAATATGTATGTGCTCACTGTATACACATATAAACACATATATACACATATATACACTTTTGAGCCCTTCCCAGTCAAATTCTGCAGTGTTACTTCTTTTCATTAAAGCTGGAGACCCGCACTATCCCGCTCCTCTTCTTCACAGAGCCCCGGCCGCGCTAACAGGAGACCTTCTCCTTTATTGCAGGCCCTGAGAACTACCTCGATAAGCCATTTGCTAGCGCAGCTGGGGCTCTGTGAAGGAGGGATAGTGCTGCTCTCCAGCACACTGAAGGCATTTTACCTACTTACCAGTATAATTACTGTATGGATATATAAATCTTTTCCCCTATAATTCATCCTTATCAAGTTATTTCTTTATTGTGATCTTGAATTTTAGAAATGTATTTTACCAGAAATTGACCTTCTTTCAGAAATTATATATTTTTGGACAACTCCATAACAAATGTTGAAGGTGTTCCCCTTGCTCATTATTTCCCGGGTTATATATATCTTATTCATTAATTTAAAGTGATATTCACGCCAGTTTGCTGCCATAGTGGACTTGTCCACTCTGCGAAAACTTTGTTTAAAAGTATCTCTATCAAGTGAAATTACAAATACTAGACGTTGATCTCCTTGGATTTGTAATATAGCTTTGTACCAATAAGATACCGAATAAACCTTTTCCTTATATAAGATTACACAGTTTTCAATGTGTGAATTTTGACAATTAGGGTAATAATTCCTCAGTAAGTCATTTATCCAATGTCTGATCTGTATGTAAGCATGAAAATCAGAATTTAATCAAATAAACCCCAATTTTAACATTTCACATTTTTAAACCTGCAAATAAACCTCTTTTAAACACTGTCTAAAATTTACTAAAACATTCATGGCCCAGTGGGTGAAAAGTTTACTTTTTAGCCCCTAACAAAACAAGGGCTTACCCTTGATAAGCATAATATTTTGAACAAATAGAGTTCCCTGCAAGATTATACCGTCTTTGCTAAGATATACTGATATTGTAAAAAGCATTATATTTTGTAATAACAATAGGTACATCCTTGTTTGTACTGTGTAATATAGAAACCAGAGAAAGGGAATCAAAGAAGGTGCTCTCTATATTCCGCAAAGTTACATATTTATTCTGACTATCTATTCTATTGTTACTTTTAACAAACATATTAGATTATTTACCTGAAAGGAAGCAAATGCCTCCACAACGTCTCAGTTGGGTTAATTTATTTAGTAGTAAGAAGTGAATACAGCGCCAACAAGAGGCCAAGGGATAAATATACTCACAGAGAGATAAAAGAAGATTATTTAATGAACCATGTTAAAAAGCATCAGTAATAAAAGACTATATATAAAAAATGTAAAAAGCACATATAAATAAAATTACAAATACAGGAATATCTTACAGAAGCGGCTCAAAGGGCCAAAGCTGATAATTACAATAAAAACAGAGGTAATAACAGGTGATCAGTGTGAGTGGTACACCAGAGTAAGAGTGTATACTAATAAAACAGAATTAGCCTAAGTACAACTGTAGCAAGTGCATCAAGCAAAAAACTAATAAACAATAATACAAACAATAGTGTTCAAAATTAGTGTTACAAAAATAGTGTTCCAAAAAATAGAAAAATGCACTGCAGTGCAAAAAAAGGGGGGTAGCAAAATAATTGTATAGATACAATCAAATAGTGAGTGAGTGCAAATGGATATAAAAATGCTAGCTACTTAATCCAGTGAGGTTAAGATATAATTAAATAAAATACACAATATGCAATAACATAAAAAATAAAATACACAATATGCAATAACATAAAAAATAAAATATAAAATATAATCCAAAAAAGTGTTCAAAAAGTTGATCAACAAATGTTAGTGAAGAACAAAAATAAGTCAATCAAAACAAAAAATAAAAACAAAAAAATGGAAAAAATTGGTGATGAAAAGCAAGGTGAAAGTGAGGAAATTGATTCCTTCCAATGTTAGTTACTTTAACAGATCCAAATTCCTGAGTGTGGTTGCTGAAGTAGCTGATTGGATCCTAGCACCTGTCAGCTGCTCCTATGGTATCCTAAAAAGTGTCCCTGTAAAAAAAGAAATTCACAACATAGTGTATCCAATATGAGAATGAAGTAAAGATTAAAGTAATGCTTACCAATATGTCAACGCGTTTCTGCCCTCAAAAAAGGGCCTTTCTCAAGAGTCTTGAGAAAGGCCCTTTTTTGAGGGCAGAAACGCGTTGACATATTGGTAAGCATTACTTTAATCTTTACTTCATTCTCATATTGGATACACTATGTTGTGAATTTCTTTTTTTACAGGGACACTTTTTAGGATACCATAGGAGCAGCTGACAGGTGCTAGGATCCAATCAGCTACTTCAGCAACCACACTCAGGAATTTGGATCTGTTAAAGTAACTAACATTGGAAGGAATCAATTTCCTCACTTTCACCTTGCTTTTCATCACCAATTTTTTCCATTTTTTTGTTTTTATTTTTTGTTTTGATTGACTTATTTTTGTTCTTCACTAACATTTGTTGATCAACTTTTTGAACACTTTTTTGGATTATATTTTATATTTTATTTTTTATGTTATTGCATATTGTGTATTTTATTTTTTATGTTATTGCATATTGTGTATTTTATTTAATTATATCTTAACCTCACTGGATTAAGTAGCTAGCATTTTTATATCCATTTGCACTCACTCACTATTTGATTGTATCTATACAATTATTTTGCTACCCCCCTTTTTTTGCACTGCAGTGCATTTTTCTATTTTTTGGAACACTATTTTTGTAACACTAATTTTGAACACTATTGTTTGTATTATTGTTTATTAGTTTTTTGCTTGATGCACTTGCTACAGTTGTACTTAGGCTAATTCTGTTTTATTAGTATACACTCTTACTCTGGTGTACCACTCACACTGATCACCTGTTATTACCTCTGTTTTTATTGTAATTATCAGCTTTGGCCCTTTGAGCCGCTTTTGTAAGATATTCCTGTATTTGTAATTTTATTTATATGTGCTTTTTACATTTTTTTTATATATAGTCTTTTATTACTGATGCTTTTTAACATGGTTCATTAAATAATCTTCTTTTATCTCTCTGTGAGTATATTTATACCTTGGCCTCTTGTTGGCGCTGTATTCACTTCTTACTACTTGTGCATATTTTTTGGAGGTTGGTTAGGATCTCTGTTTGGATACAGCTTGGGGATTACCTTAGCGCTTGTACACACACCCTTTTTCACTATTCATTTATTTAGTAATAAACTTGTCCTGCTTTGATTCCATAAAAACGTATTACAAATTTGATTTAAATGATAAATAACGGAATGTTATGCATCAAATAGAACATTTTGGGGAAAGATAATCATTTTGAAAAGATTGATCCGTGCCGTTAAAGATAATTTGAGCCTTGACCAATATTTGAAGTCAGTGGCCATTTCTGTGTTTTATATGTGTTTAGGGAAATTACAAAAGGCCTGTGTTCCCCTTGTTTGTATCCCAGTATGTTTGGTTTAAAGCATGCATTGTGTGGCTGTAGGTTAGGGACCCAGTGAGGAAGAGACCTCCTCCTGGTCCTGGACGTATCACCATTTGGCCAAAAGCTGTCACTAAATCTTCCAAAAGCTGTAACTAAATCTTCCAAAAGCTGTAACTAAATCTTCCAAAAGCTGTAACTAAATCTTCCAAAAGCTGTAACTAAATCTTCCAAAAGCTGTAACTAAATCTTCCAAAAGCTGTAACTAAATCTTCCATTTTTCTTTAAATTTAGCTGTGTGCTTGTAAGTGAGTGTCTGACTTTCTATCTTTTGTGTCCATAATTTTGTTTTGTAATTTTCCCTATGGGCTTTGCACCCAGGCTTGTCTGGGGTTAAGAGAGAGAGACCCTATTTAGTGATGTTTTCGATATCCATTGAAAGTATAGGTTGCGTTCTCACTAATCCTTCTCTGATTAAAGCGCTTTACCATGAACTTGTAATATCAAAGATGCACGCTAATGGTAGAGAGGTACAGCAATATTGTGTATCGTGTCCCACACTATCATTAACATGCCACTTGTAGTCTTGCCCTATGTTTTTAAACTTAGTAGCTCCCAAGCAGAAAAGATCTGTTGATTGGTGACTATATACACCTTCCTTTCTTTATAGACTCTCTGGCTATGTCTTGTTTGGAAACAGCAATGATCAGACTATGGGGCCAATTTATTAAGGTCTGTCCGACATGATACGCTGTAGCGTATCATGTCTGAGAGACATTGCTGAATGCCAATAGCATATGCTGTCAGCATTTAACATTGCACAAGCAGTTCACCGGAACTGCTTGTGCAATTCCGCCCCCTGCAGATTCGCGGCCAATCTGCCACTATCAGGGGGTGTCAATCAGCCTGATCGTATAGGATTGTGCGGATTGCAAACCACAGCATCAGAGGCAGCGGATCAGTTATGGAGCAGCGGTCTGTAGACCGCTGCTTCATAACTGCTGTTTCCAGTGATCCTGAAGGCTCGCATGGAAACAATGGCATCAAGCTCTATTCGGAAGCTTGATAATTCGGCCCCTATGCGTTTAATCCTCTTGTAGTAGAGTCAGTAATGCAAATTTTTAATGCTCTAACAAATTTAATTACAACGTCACATTAAAGGGACACTAAACTCAAAAATGTTCTTTCATGATTACGATAGAAAATACAATTTTAAACAACATTCCAATTTACTTCTATTTTCTAATTTGCTTTATTCTTTAGATATCCTTTGTTGAAGAAATAGCAATGCACATGGGTGAACCAATCACACGAGGCATCTATGTGCAGCCACCAATCAGCAGCTACTGAGCCTATCTAGAGATGCTTTTCAGCAAAGTATATCAAGAAAATGAAGCAATATAGATAATATAAGTAAATTAGAAAGTTGTTTAAAATTGAACATTATTTTTAAATCATGAAAGAAAAAAATTGAGTTTCATGTCCCTTTAAGAAGACACTACATCAGTTATTGCAGGAAGTAAACCCGCGAGGGCCACCTTGCAGCTCAAGGGCTACATGTGGCCCTCTTTACTAGTTTTTGCAACCCCAGGAAAAAGATGAACTATCTAATGTGTGCTATAATGATGGTGACTCCTGGAGAAAAGGGATGCTATAAATGTGTGCTATAATGATTGTGGCTCCGGGAGAAAAGGGATACTATAAATGTGTGCTATAATGATTGTGGCTCCGGGAGAAAAGGGATGCTATAAATGTGTGATATAATGATTGTGGCTCCGGAGAAAAGGGATGCTATAAATGTGTGCTATAATGATTGTGACTCCAGGAGAAAAGGGATACTATAAATGTGTGCTATAATGACTGTGACTCCAGGAGAAAAGGGATACTATAAATGTGTGCTATAATGATTGTGGCTCCGGGAGAAAAGGGATGCTATAAATGTGTGCTATACTGATTGTGACTTCAGGAGAAAAGGGATGCTATAAATGTGTGCTATAATGATTGTGACTCTAGGAGAAAAGGGATACTATAAAAGTGTGCTATAATGATTGTGGCTCCGGGAGAAAATGGATACTATTAATGTGTGCTATAATGATTGTGACTCCAGGAGAAAAGGGATGCTATAAATGTGTGCTATAATGATTGTGGCTCCGGGAGTGAAGGGCTACTATAAATGTGTGCTATAATGATTGTGACTCCAGGAGAAAAGGGATGCTATAAATGTGTTCTATAATGATTGTGACTCCAGGAGGAAAGGGATGCTATAAATGTGTGCTATAATGATTGTGGCTCTGGGAGAAAAGGGATACTATAAATGTGTACTATAATGATTGTGACTCCGGGAGAAAAGGGATACTATAAATGTGTGCTATAATGATTGTGGCTCCAGGAGAAAAGGGATACTATAAATGTGTGCTATAATGATTGTGGCTCCAGGAGAAAAGGGATACTATAAATGTGTGCTATAATGATTGTGACTCCAGGAGAAAAGGGATACTATAAATGTGTGCTATAATGATTGTGACTCCAGGAGAAAAGGGATACTATAAATGTGTGCTATAATGACTGTGACTCCAGGAGAAAAGGGATGCTATAAATGTGTGCTATAATGATTGTGGCTCCGGGAGAAAAGGGATACTATAGATGTGTGCTATAATGATTGTGACTCCAGGAGAAAAGGGATACTATAAATGTGTGCTATAATGATTGTGACTCCAGGAGAAAAGGGATACTATAAATGTGTGCTATAATGATTGTGACTCCAGGAGAAAAGGGATACTATAAATGTGTGTTATAATGATTGTGGCTCCAGGAGAAAAGGGATACTATAAATGTGTGCTATAAGGATTGTGGATCTAGGAGAAAAGGGATACTATAAATGTGTGCTATAATGATTGTGGCTCCAGGAGAAAAGGGATACTATAAATGTGTGCTATAATGATTGTGTCTCCCGGAGAAAAGGGATACTATAAATGTGTGCTATAATGATTGTGACTCCAGGAGAAAAGGGATACTATAAATGTGTGCTATAATGATTGTGGCTCCGGGAGAAAAGGGATACTATAAATGTGTGCTATAATGACTGTGACTCCAGGAGAAAAGGGATGCTATAAATGTGTGCTATAATGATTGTGGCTCTGGGAGAAAAGGGATACTATAAATGTGTGCTATAATGATTGTGACTCCAGGAGAAAAGGGATACTATAAATGTGTGCTATAATGATTGTGACTCCAGGAGAAAAGGGATACTATAAATGTGCACTATAATGATTGTGGCTCCAGGAGAAAAGGGATACTATAAATGTGTGCTATAATGATTGTGGCTCCGGGAGAAAAGGGATACTATAGATGTGTGCTATAATGATTGTGACTCCAGGAGAAAAGGGATACTATAAATGAGTGCTATAATGATTGTGACTCCAGGAGAAAAGGGATACTATAAATGTGTGCTATAATGATTGTGACTCCAGGAGAAAAGGGATACTATAAATGTGTGCTATAATGATTGTGACTCCAGGAGAAAAGGGATACTATAAATGTGTGCTATAATGATTGTGGATCTAGGAGAAAAGGGATACTATAAATGTGTGCTATAATGATTGTGGCTCCAGGAGAAAAGGGATACTATAAATGTGTGCTATAATGATTGTGTCTCCCGGAGAAAAGGGATACTATAAATGTGTGCTATAATGATTGTGTCTCCCGGAGAAAAGGGATACTATAAATGTGTGCTATAATGATTGTGGCTCCAGGAGAAAAGGGATACTATAAATGTGTGCTATAATGATTGTGGCTCTGGGAGAAAAGGGATACTATAAATGTGTGCTATAATGATTGTGACTCCAGGAATAAAAGGGATGCTATAAATGTGTGCTATAATAATTGTGGCTCAAGGAGAAAAGGGATACTATAAATGTGTGGTATAATGATTGCGGCTCTGGGAGAAAAGGGATACTATAGATGTGTGCTATAATGATTGTAACTCCAGGAGAAAAGGTATACTATAAATGTGTGCTATAATAATTGTGACTCCAGGAGAAAAGGGATACTATAAATGTGTGCTATAATGAGTGTGGCTCCAGGAGAAAAGGGATGCTATAAATGTGTGCTATAATGATTGTGGCTCCAGGAGAAAAGGGATGCTATAAATGTGTGCTATAATGATTGTGGCTCCAGAAGAAAAGGGATACTATAAATGTGTGCTATAATGATTGTGACTCCAGGAGAAAAGGGATGCTATAGATGTGTGCTATAATGACTGTGACTCCCTGAGAAAAGGGATGCTATAAATGTGTGCTATTATGATTGTGACTCCAGGAGAAAAGGGATACTATAAATGTGTGCTATAATGACTGTGACTCCCTGAGAAAAGGGATGCTATAAATGTTTGCTATAATGATGGTGGCTCCAGGAGAAAAGGGATACTATAAATGTGTGCTATAATGATTGTGACTCCGGGAGAAAAGGGATGCTATAAATGTGTGCTATAATGATTGTGGCTCCGGGAGAAAAGGGATACTATAGATGTGTGCTATAATGATTGTGACTCCAGGAGAAAAGGGATACTATAAATGTGTGCTATAATGATTGTGGCTCCAGGAGAAAAGGGATGCTATAAATGTGTGCTATAATGAGCGTTGCTCCGAGAGAAAAGGGATGCTTTAAATGTGTGCTATAATGAGTGTGGCTCCAGGAGAAAAGGGATACTATAAATGTGTGCTATAATGATTGTGACTCCAGGAGAAAAGGGATGCTATAAATGTGTGCTATAATGATTGTTGCTCCAGGGGAAAGGGATGCTACAAATGTGTGCTATAATGATTGTGGCTCCAGGAGAAAAGGGATGCTATAAATGTGTGCTATAATGATTGTGACTCCAGGAGAAAAAGGGATACTATAAATGTGTGCTATAATGATTGTGGCTCCAGGAGAAAAGGGATACTATAAATGTGTGCTATAATGATTGCGACTCCAGGAGAAAAGGGATACTATAAATGTGTGCTATAATGATTGTGACTCCAGGAGAAAAGGGATACTATAAATGTGTGCTATAATGATTGTGACTCCAGGAGAAAAGGGATGCTATAAATGTGTGCTATATTGATTGTTGCTCCAGGGGAAAGGGATGCTACAAATGTGTGCTATAATGATTGTGGCTCCAGGAGAAAAGGGATGCTATAAATGTGTGCTATAATGATTGTGACTCCAGGAGAAAAGGGATACTATAAATGTGTGCTATAATGATTGTGACTCCAGGAGAAAAGGGATACTATAAACGTGTACTATAATGATTGTGACTCCAGGAGAAAAGGGATGCTATAAATGTGTGCTATAATGATTGTGGCTCCAGGAGAAAAGGGATGCTATAAATGTGTGCTATAATGATTGTGGCTCCAGGAGAAAAGGGATGCTATAAATGTGTGCTATAATGATTGTGGCTCCAGGAGAAAAGGGATACTGTAAATGTGTGCTATAATGATTGTGACTCCAGGAGAAAAGGAATGCTATAAATGTGTGCTATAATGATTGTGGCTCCAGGAGAAAAGGGATGCTATAAATGTGTGCTATAATGATTGTGGCTCCAGGAGAAAAGGGATGCTATAAATGTGTGCTATAATGATTGTGGCTCCAGGAGAAAAGGGATGCTATAAATGTGTGCTATAATGATTGTGGCTCCGGGAGAAAAGGGATACTATAAATGTGTGCTATAATGATTGTGGCTCTGGGAGAAAAGGGATACTATAAATATGTGCTATAATGATTGTGGCTCCGGGAGAAAAGGGATACTATAAATATGTGCTATAATGATTGTGACTCCAGGAGAAAAGGGATGCTATAAATGTGTGCTATAATTATTGTGGCTCTGGGAGAAAAGGGATGCTATAAATGTGTGCTATAATGATTGTGGCTCCGGGAGAACAGGATACTATAAATGAGTGCTATAATGATTGTGGCTCCGAGAGAAAAGGGATACTATAAATGTGTGCTATAATGATTGTTGCTCCGGGAGAAAAGGGATGCTATAAATGTGTGCTATAATGATTGTGGCTCCGGGAGAAAAGGGATGCTATAAATGTGTGCTATAATGATTGTTGCTCCGGGAGAAAAGGCATACTATAAATGTGTACTATAATGATTGTGGCTCCGGGAGAAAAGGGATGCTATAAATGTGTGCTATAATGATTGTGGCTCCGGGAGAAAAGGGATACTATAAATGTGTGCTATAATAATTGTGGCTCCGGGAGAAAAGGGATACTATAATGTGTGCTATAATGATTGTGACTCCAGGAGAAAAGGGATGCTACAAATGTGTGCTATAATGATTGTGGCTCCAGGAGAAAAGGGATGCTATAAATGTGTGCTATAATGATTGTGGCTCCGGGAGAAAAGGGATGCTACAAATGTGTGCTATAATGATTGTGGCTCCAGGAGAAAAGGGATGCTATAAATGTGTGCTATAATGATTGTGACTCCAGGAGAAAAAGGGATACTATAAATGTGTGCTATAATGATTGTGGCTCCAGGAGAAAAGGGATACTATAAATGTGTGCTATAATGATTGCGACTCCAGGAGAAAAGGGATACTATAAATGTGTGCTATAATGATTGTGACTCCAGGAGAAAAGGGATACTATAAATGTGTGCTATAATGATTGTGACTCCAGGAGAAAAGGGATGCTATAAATGTGTGCTATATTGATTGTTGCTCCAGGGGAAAGGGATGCTACAAATGTGTGCTATAATGATTGTGGCTCCAGGAGAAAAGGGATGCTATAAATGTGTGCTATAATGATTGTGACTCCAGGAGAAAAGGGATACTATAAATGTGTGCTATAATGATTGTGACTCCAGGAGAAAAGGGATACTATAAACGTGTACTATAATGATTGTGACTCCAGGAGAAAAGGGATGCTATAAATGTGTGCTATAATGATTGTGGCTCCAGGAGAAAAGGGATGCTATAAATGTGTGCTATAATGATTGTGGCTCCAGGAGAAAAGGGATGCTATAAATGTGTGCTATAATGATTGTGGCTCCAGGAGAAAAGGGATACTGTAAATGTGTGCTATAATGATTGTGACTCCAGGAGAAAAGGAATGCTATAAATGTGTGCTATAATGATTGTGGCTCCAGGAGAAAAGGGATGCTATAAATGTGTGCTATAATGATTGTGGCTCCAGGAGAAAAGGGATGCTATAAATGTGTGCTATAATGATTGTGGCTCCAGGAGAAAAGGGATGCTATAAATGTGTGCTATAATGATTGTGGCTCCGGGAGAACAGGGATACTATAAATGAGTGCTATAATGATTGTGGCTCCGAGAGAAAAGGGATACTATAAATGTGTGCTATAATGATTGTGGCTCTGGGAGAAAAGGGATACTATA
This sequence comes from Bombina bombina, assembly GCF_027579735.1. Classification (NCBI taxonomy): domain Eukaryota; kingdom Metazoa; phylum Chordata; class Amphibia; order Anura; family Bombinatoridae; genus Bombina; species Bombina bombina. Next base: position 225,342,193 of record NC_069505.1, on the reverse strand, counting down.
AATATGTGCTATAATGATTGTGGCTCCGGGAGAAAAGGGATACTATAAATATGTGCTATAATGATTGTGACTCCAGGAGAAAAGGGATGCTATAAATGTGTGCTATAATTATTGTGGCTCTGGGAGAAAAGGGATGCTATAAATGTGTGCTATAATGATTGTGGCTCCGGGAGAACAGGGATACTATAAATGAGTGCTATAATGATTGTGGCTCCGAGAGAAAAGGGATACTATAAATGTGTGCTATAATGATTGTTGCTCCGGGAGAAAAGGGATGCTATAAATGTGTGCTATAATGATTGTGGCTCCGGGAGAAAAGGGATGCTATAAATGTGTGCTATAATGATTGTTGCTCCGGGAGAAAAGGCATACTATAAATGTGTACTATAATGATTGTGGCTCCGGGAGAAAAGGGATGCTATAAATGTGTGCTATAATGATTGTGGCTCCGGGAGAAAAGGGATACTATAAATGTGTGCTATAATAATTGTGGCTCCGGGAGAAAAGGGATACTATAATGTGTGCTATAATGATTGTGGCTCCTGGAGAAAAGCGATGCTATAAATGTGTGCTATAATGATTGTGGCTCCGGGAGAAAAGGGATACTATAAATGTGTGCTATAATTATTGTGACTCCAGGAGAAAAGGGATACTATAAATGTGTGCTATAATGACTGTGACTCCAGGAGAAAAGGGATACTATAAATGTGTGCTATAATGATTGTGGCTCTAGGAGAAAAGGGATACTATAAATGTGTGCTATAATGATTGTGACTCCAGGAGAAAAGGGATACTATAAATGTGTGCTATAATGATTGTGACTCCAGGAGAAAAGGGATACTATAAATGTGTGCTATAATGATTGTGGCTCCAGGAGAAAAGGGATACTATAAATGTGTGCTATAATGACTGTGACTCCAGGAGAAAAGGGATGCTATAAATGTGTGCTATAATGACTGTGACTCCAGGAGAAAAGGGATGCTATAAATGTGTGCTATAATGATTGTGGCTCCAGGAGAAAAGGGATGCTATAAATGTGTGCTATAATGATTGTGGCTCCAGGAGAAAAGGGATACTATAAATGTGTGCTATAATGATTGTGGCTCCAGGAAAAAATGGATGCTATAAATGTGTGCTATAATGATTGTGGCTCCAGGAGAAAAGGGATGCTATAAATGTGTGCTATAATGATTGTGGCTCCGGGAGAAAAGGGATGCTATAAATGTGTGCTATAATGATTGTGGCTCCGGGAGAAAAGGGATACTATAAATATGTGCTATAATGATTGTGACTCCAGGAGAAAAGGGATGCTATAAATGTGTGCTATAATGATTGTGGCTCCGGGAGAAAAGGGATGCTATAAATGTGTGCTATAATGATTGTGGCTCCGGGAGAACAGGGATACTATAAATGTGTGCTATAATGATTGTGGCTCCGGGAGAAAAGGGATACTATAAATGTGTGCTATAATGATTGTGGCTCCGGGAGAAAAGGGATGCTATAAATGTGTGCTATAATGATTGTGGCTCCGGGAGAAAAGGGATGCTATAAATGTGTGCTATAATGATTGTTGCTCCGGGAGAAAAGGGATACTATAAATTTGTACTATAATGATTGTGGCTCCGGGAGAAAAGGGATGCTATAAATGTGTCCTATAATGATTGTGGCTCCGGGAGAAAAGGGATACTATAAATGTGTGCTATAATGATTGTGGCTCCGGGAGAAAAGGGATACTATAATGTGTGCTATAATGATTGTGGCTCCGGGAGAAAAGGGATGCTATAAATGTGTGCTATAATGATTGTGGCTCCGGGAGAAAAGGGATGCTATAAATGTGTGCTATAATGATTGTGGCTCCGGGAGAAAAGGGATACTATAAATGTGTTCTATAATGATTGTGGCTCCGGGAGAAAAGGGATGCTATAAATGTGTGCTATAATGATTGTGGCTCCGGGAGAAAAGGTATACTATAGATGTGTGCTATAATGATTGTGTCTCCGGGAGAAAAGGGATACTATAAATGTCTGCTATAATGATTGTGACTCCAGGAGAAAAGGGATGCTATAAATGTGTGCTATAATGATTGTGGCTCCGGGAGAAAAGGGATGCTATAAATGTGTGCTATAATGATTGTGGCTCCGGGAGAAAAGGGATGCTATAAATGTCTGCTATAATGATTGTGGCTCCGGGAGAAAAGGGATGCTACAAATGTCTGCTATAATGATTGTGACTCCAGGAGAAAAGGGATGCTATAAATGTGTGCTATAATGATTGTGGCTCCGGGAGAAAAGGGATGCTATAAATGTCTGCTATAATGATTGTGGCTCCGGGAGAAAAGGGATGCTACAAATGTCTGCTATAATGATTGTGACTCCAGGAGATAAGGGATGCTATAAATGTGTGCTATAATGATTGTGGCTCCAGGAGAAAAGGGATACTATAAATGTGTGCTATAATGATTGTGGCTCCAGGAAAAAATGGATGCTATAAATGTGTGCTATAATGATTGTGGCTCCAGGAGAAAAGGGATGCTATAAATGTGTGCTATAATGATTGTGACTCCAGGAGAAAAGGGATGCTATAAATGTGTGCTATAATGATTGTGGCTCCGGGAGAAAAGGGATGCTATAAATGTCTGCTATAATGATTGTGGCTCCGGGAGAAAAGGGATGCTACAAATGTGTGCTATAATGATTGTGGCTCCGGGAGAAAAGGGATACTATAAATATGTGCTATAATGATTGTGACTCCAGGAGAAAAGGGATGCTATAAATATGTGCTATAATGATTGTGGCTCCGGGAGAAAAGGGATGCTATAAATGTGTGCTATAATGATTGTGGCTCCGGGAGAACAGGGATACTATAAATGTGTGCTATAATGATTGTGGCTCCGGGAGAAAAGGGATACTATAAATGTGTGCTATAATGATTGTGACTCCAGGAGAAAAGGGATACTATAAATGTGCACTATAATGATTGTGGCTCCAGGAGAAAAGGGATACTATAAATGTGTGCTATAATGATTGTGGCTCCGGGAGAAAAGGGATACTATAAATGTGTGCTATAATGATTGTGGCTCTGGGAGAAAAGGGATACTATAAATATGTGCTATAATGATTGTGGCTCCGGGAGAAAAGGGATACTATAAATATGTGCTATAATGATTGTGACTCCAGGAGAAAAGGGATGCTATAAATGTGTGCTATAATTATTGTGGCTCTGGGAGAAAAGGGATGCTATAAATGTGTGCTATAATGATTGTGGCTCCGGGAGAACAGGGATACTATAAATGAGTGCTATAATGATTGTGGCTCCGAGAGAAAAGGGATACTATAAATGTGTGCTATAATGATTGTTGCTCCGGGAGAAAAGGGATGCTATAAATGTGTGCTATAATGATTGTGGCTCCGGGAGAAAAGGGATGCTATAAATGTGTGCTATAATGATTGTTGCTCCGGGAGAAAAGGCATACTATAAATGTGTACTATAATGATTGTGGCTCCGGGAGAAAAGGGATGCTATAAATGTGTGCTATAATGATTGTGGCTCCGGGAGAAAAGGGATACTATAAATGTGTGCTATAATGATTGTGGCTCCGGGAGAAAAGGGATACTATAATGTGTGCTATAATGATTGTGGCTCCTGGAGAAAAGCGATGCTATAAATGTGTGCTATAATGATTGTGGCTCCGGGAGAAAAGGGATACTATAAATGTGTGCTATAATTATTGTGACTCCAGGAGAAAAGGGATACTATAAATGTGTGCTATAATGACTGTGACTCCAGGAGAAAAGGGATACTATAAATGTGTGCTATAATGATTGTGGCTCTAGGAGAAAAGGGATACTATAAATGTGTGCTATAATGATTGTGACTCCAGGATAAAAGGGATACTATAAATGTGTGCTATAATGATTGTGACTCCAGGAGAAAAGGGATACTATAAATGTGTGCTATAATGATTGTGGCTCCAGGAGAAAAGGGATACTATAAATGTGTGCTATAATGATTGTGACTCCAGGAGAAAAGGGATGCTATAAATGTGTGCTATAATGACTGTGACTCCAGGAGAAAAGGGATGCTATAAATGTGTGCTATAATGATTGTGGCTCCAGGAGAAAAGGGATGCTATAAATGTGTGCTATAATGATTGTGGCTCCAGGAGAAAAGGGATACTATAAATGTGTGCTATAATGATTGTGGCTCCAGGAAAAAATGGATGCTATAAATGTGTGCTATAATGATTGTGGCTCCAGGAGAAAAGGGATGCTATAAATGTGTGCTATAATGATTGTGGCTCCGGGAGAAAAGGGATGCTATAAATGTGTGCTATAATGATTGTGGCTCCGGGAGAAAAGGGATACTATAAATATGTGCTATAATGATTGTGACTCCAGGAGAAAAGGGATGCTATAAATGTGTGCTATAATGATTGTGGCTCCGGGAGAAAAGGGATGCTATAAATGTGTGCTATAATGATTGTGGCTCCGGGAGAACAGGGATACTATAAATGTGTGCTATAATGATTGTGGCTCCGGGAGAAAAGGGATACTATAAATGTGTGCTATAATGATTGTTGCTCCGGGAGAAAAGGGATGCTATAAATGTGTGCTATAATGATTGTGGCTCCGGGAGAAAAGGGATGCTATAAATGTGTGCTATAATGATTGTTGCTCCGGGAGAAAAGGGATACTATAAATTTGTACTATAATGATTGTGGCTCCGGGAGAAAAGGGATGCTATAAATGTGTCCTATAATGATTGTGGCTCCGGGAGAAAAGGGATACTATAAATGTGTGCTATAATGATTGTGGCTCCGGGAGAAAAGGGATACTATAATGTGTGCTATAATGATTGTGGCTCCGGGAGAAAAGGGATGCTATAAATGTGTGCTATAATGATTGTGGCTCCGGGAGAAAAGGGATGCTATAAATGTGTGCTATAATGATTGTGGCTCCGGGAGAAAAGGGATACTATAAATGTGTTCTATAATGATTGTGGCTCCGGGAGAAAAGGGATGCTATAAATGTGTGCTATAATGATTGTGGCTCCGGGAGAAAAGGTATACTATAGATGTGTGCTATAATGATTGTGTCTCCGGGAGAAAAGGGATACTATAAATGTCTGCTATAATGATTGTGACTCCAGGAGAAAAGGGATGCTATAAATGTGTGCTATAATGATTGTGGCTCCGGGAGAAAAGGGATGCTATAAATGTGTGCTATAATGATTGTGGCTCCGGGAGAAAAGGGATGCTATAAATGTCTGCTATAATGATTGTGGCTCCGGGAGAAAAGGGATGCTACAAATGTCTGCTATAATGATTGTGACTCCAGGAGAAAAGGGATGCTATAAATGTGTGCTATAATGATTGTGGCTCCGGGAGAAAAGGGATGCTATAAATGTCTGCTATAATGATTGTGGCTCCGGGAGAAAAGGGATGCTACAAATGTCTGCTATAATGATTGTGACTCCAGGAGATAAGGGATGCTATAAATGTGTGCTATAATGATTGTGGCTCCGGGAGAACAGGGATACTATAAATGTGTGCTATAATGATTGTGGCTCCGGGAGAAAAGGGATACTATAAATGTGTGCTATAATGATTGTGACTCCAGGAGAAAAGGGATACTATAAATGTGCACTATAATGATTGTGGCTCCAGGAGAAAAGGGATACTATAAATGTGTGCTATAATGATTGTGGCTCCGGGAGAAAAGGGATACTATAAATGTGTGCTATAATGATTGTGGCTCTGGGAGAAAAGGGATACTATAAATATGTGCTATAATGATTGTGGCTCCGGGAGAAAAGGGATACTATAAATATGTGCTATAATGATTGTGACTCCAGGAGAAAAGGGATGCTATAAATGTGTGCTATAATTATTGTGGCTCTGGGAGAAAAGGGATGCTATAAATGTGTGCTATAATGATTGTGGCTCCGGGAGAACAGGGATACTATAAATGAGTGCTATAATGATTGTGGCTCCGAGAGAAAAGGGATACTATAAATGTGTGCTATAATGATTGTTGCTCCGGGAGAAAAGGGATGCTATAAATGTGTGCTATAATGATTGTGGCTCCGGGAGAAAAGGGATGCTATAAATGTGTGCTATAATGATTGTTGCTCCGGGAGAAAAGGCATACTATAAATGTGTACTATAATGATTGTGGCTCCGGGAGAAAAGGGATGCTATAAATGTGTGCTATAATGATTGTGGCTCCGGGAGAAAAGGGATACTATAAATGTGTGCTATAATAATTGTGGCTCCGGGAGAAAAGGGATACTATAATGTGTGCTATAATGATTGTGGCTCCTGGAGAAAAGCGATGCTATAAATGTGTGCTATAATGATTGTGGCTCCGGGAGAAAAGGGATACTATAAATGTGTGCTATAATTATTGTGACTCCAGGAGAAAAGGGATACTATAAATGTGTGCTATAATGACTGTGACTCCAGGAGAAAAGGGATACTATAAATGTGTGCTATAATGATTGTGGCTCTAGGAGAAAAGGGATACTATAAATGTGTGCTATAATGATTGTGACTCCAGGAGAAAAGGGATACTATAAATGTGTGCTATAATGATTGTGACTCCAGGAGAAAAGGGATACTATAAATGTGTGCTATAATGATTGTGGCTCCAGGAGAAAAGGGATACTATAAATGTGTGCTATAATGACTGTGACTCCAGGAGAAAAGGGATGCTATAAATGTGTGCTATAATGACTGTGACTCCAGGAGAAAAGGGATGCTATAAATGTGTGCTATAATGATTGTGGCTCCAGGAGAAAAGGGATGCTATAAATGTGTGCTATAATGATTGTGGCTCCAGGAGAAAAGGGATACTATAAATGTGTGCTATAATGATTGTGGCTCCAGGAGAAAAGGGATGCTATAAATGTGTGCTATAATGATTGTGGCTCCAGGAGAAAAGGGATGCTATAAATGTGTGCTATAATGATTGTGGCTCCGGGAGAAAAGGGATGCTATAAATGTGTGCTATAATGATTGTGGCTCCGGGAGAAAAGGGATACTATAAATATGTGCTATAATGATTGTGACTCCAGGAGAAAAGGGATGCTATAAATATGTGCTATAATGATTGTGGCTCCGGGAGAAAAGGGATGCTATAAATGTGTGCTATAATGATTGTGGCTCCGGGAGAAAAGGGATACTATAAATGTGTGCTATAATGATTGTGGCTCCGGGAGAAAAGGGATACTATAAATGTGTGCTATAATGATTGTGGCTCCGGGAGAAAAGGGATGCTATAAATGTGTGCTATAATGATTGTGGCTCCGGGAGAAAAGGGATGCTATAAATGTGTGCTATAATGATTGTTGCTCCGGGAGAAAAGGGATACTATAAATTTGTACTATAATGATTGTGGCTCCGGGAGAAAAGGGATGCTATAAATGTGTCCTATAATGATTGTGGCTCCGGGAGAAAAGGGATACTATAAATGTGTGCTATAATGATTGTGGCTCCGGGAGAAAAGGGATACTATAATGTGTGCTATAATGATTGTGGCTCCGGGAGAAAAGGGATGCTATAAATGTGTGCTATAATGATTGTGGCTCTGGGAGAAAAGGGATGCTATAAATGTGTGCTATAATGATTGTGGCTCCGGGAGAAAAGGGATACTATAAATGTGTGCTATAATGATTGTGGCTCCGGGAGAAAAGGGATGCTATAAATGTGTGCTATAATGATTGTGGCTCCGGGAGAAAAGGTATACTATAGATGTGTGCTATAATGATTGTGTCTCCGGGAGAAAAGGGATACTATAAATGTCTGCTATAATGATTGTGACTCCAGGAGAAAAGGGATGCTATAAATGTGTGCTATAATGATTGTGGCTCCGGGAGAAAAGGGATGCTATAAATGTGTGCTATAATGATTGTGGCTCCGGGAGAAAAGGGATGCTATAAATGTCTGCTATAATGATTGTGGCTCCGGGAGAAAAGGGATGCTACAAATGTCTGCTATAATGATTGTGACTCCAGGAGAAAAGGGATGCTATAAATGTGTGCTATAATGATTGTGGCTCCGGGAGAAAAGGGATGCTATAAATGTCTGCTATAATGATTGTGGCTCCGGGAGAAAAGGGATGCTACAAATGTCTGCTATAATGATTGTGACTCCAGGAGATAAGGGATGCTATAAATGTGTGCTATAATGATTGTGGCTCCAGGAGAAAAGGGATACTATAAATGTGTGCTATAATGATTGTGGCTCCAGGAAAAAATGGATGCTATAAATGTGTGCTATAATGATTGTGGCTCCAGGAGAAAAGGGATGCTATAAATGTGTGCTATAATGATTGTGACTCCAGGAGAAAAGGGATGCTATAAATGTGTGCTATAATGATTGTGGCTCCGGGAGAAAAGGGATGCTATAAATGTCTGCTATAATGATTGTGGCTCCGGGAGAAAAGGGATGCTACAAATGTGTGCTATAATGATTGTGGCTCCGGGAGAAAAGGGATACTATAAATATGTGCTATAATGATTGTGACTCCAGGAGAAAAGGGATGCTATAAATATGTGCTATAATGATTGTGGCTCCGGGAGAAAAGGGATGCTATAAATGTGTGCTATAATGATTGTGGCTCCGGGAGAAAAGGGATACTATAAATGTGTGCTATAATGATTGTGGCTCCGGGAGAAAAGGGATACTATAAATGTGTGCTATAATGATTGTTGCTCCGGGAGAAAAGGGATGCTATAAATGTGTGCTATAATGATTGTGGCTCCGGGAGAAAAGGGATGCTATAAATGTGTGCTATAATGATTGTTGCTCCGGGAGAAAAGGGATACTATAAATTTGTACTATAATGATTGTGGCTCCGGGAGAAAAGGGATGCTATAAATGTGTCCTATAATGATTGTGGCTCCGGGAGAAAAGGGATACTATAAATGTGTGCTATAATGATTGTGGCTCCGGGAGAAAAGGGATACTATAATGTGTGCTATAATGATTGTGGCTCCGGGAGAAAAGGGATGCTATAAATGTGTGCTATAATGATTGTGGCTCTGGGAGAAAAGGGATGCTATAAATGTGTGCTATAATGATTGTGGCTCCGGGAGAAAAGGGATACTATAAATGTGTTCTATAATGATTGTGGCTCCGGGAGAAAAGGGATGCTATAAATGTGTGCTATAATGATTGTGGCTCCGGGAGAAAAGGTATACTATAGATGTGTGCTATAATGATTGTGTCTCCGGGAGAAAAGGGATACTATAAATGTCTGCTATAATGATTGTGACTCCAGGAGAAAAGGGATGCTATAAATGTGTGCTATAATGATTGTGGCTCCGGGAGAAAAGGGATGCTATAAATGTGTGCTATAATGATTGTGGCTCCGGGAGAAAAGGGATGCTATAAATGTCTGCTATAATGATTGTGGCTCCGGGAGAAAAGGGATGCTACAAATGTCTGCTATAATGATTGTGACTCCAGGAGAAAAGGGATGCTATAAATGTGTGCTATAATGATTGTGGCTCCGGGAGAAAAGGGATGCTATAAATGTCTGCTATAATGATTGTGGCTCCGGGAGAAAAGGGATGCTACAAATGTCTGCTATAATGATTGTGACTCCAGGAGATAAGGGATGCTATAAATGTGTGCTATAATGATTGTGGCTCCGGGAGAAAAGGGATGCTATAAATGTGTGCTATAATGATTGTGGCTCCGGGAGAAAAGGGATGCTATAAATGTGTGCTATAATGATTGTGGCTCCGGGAGAAAAGGGATGCTATAAATGTGTGCTTTGGGGCTGATCACAACTCAAAAAAGCCATCAAGAGAGAAGAACAGCAAACAGATGGCATCCTGCAACCTTACCGATATCTGGATCTGTGCCACTGGACATTTTTAAGAAATATATTTCTTGTTTGTTTAATACTCATTCAGAAATTACAAAAAATCCCAGAACGGGTTAATTTTTAGGAAAAACAAACAAACATTTTATTAAAAATTCAGAATTTAAAGTACAAAGTAATGTGAATATATGTCAATATCAATAGACATAGGGGAGCTCCCCCAGATTAGGAGAGACATGTTTAATTGAAGTAAACAATACAAAAAATATTCACACTGGTGTTTTCATTAAATACAGTTTGAAAAAATTCATCTCTTTTTGCTTATATTGTTAAGAAATCATCACATGTAGTCATGGAAAAACAATGGTGCACTTCAACTATACTCAATAATCTATTACTGCCTATTATTGAAATGTTAAACAAAACAGGTGTTTTTTACACCCATTCAAAGTCAGTATCTGGCCTCAGTATCAGATTTTTTAGGAGGTTATGTCAGTCGAGCCAAGAAAGCAATTATATCTGTAGCAAAGAAATTGACAAAAAAAAGTAGGAAAAAATTGAAAGTGGAAATAATTTAAGGCCCTTCTAAAGCACATAACAGCACATTTGGCAAGGTTTGAATTCAGGAGGTAATACATAATATTATCTGTTAGCTTTTTTCCCCTTAATTTTTTTTGAGACAAGGGTACACTTCATCAAAAAATGATAATAGAAGACTAATGCCCCTGTGGAAATGTACATATAAATCTGCAGAACTAAAAACATGGTACCATAATAAGGATATGAAATAGGTTTGTTAGGAACAACTTTTTTTTTTCATTATAGTAGCTGGGAACGCAGCCATTATATTTTTATTGCGTATTTATAGAGTAGCTTAACCAATATCTTATATAGAAAATAGACTAGTTTGGGGCACTTCATAAAGAAAGAAGATATTTCTATTATAAAGAGGATAACTTGAACAAAATACTAAAAAAATAATTATTTTTTAAAAAAATGTCTTCATGAAAAACAAAGCATATACAAAATATGAATAATAAAGGAAAATAATACATATTTTATTACAACGATGTAGGTCTGTGTCTGTGCATCTAAACATTTCATTTTTTTACTTTAGTAATTTTTGAGAAGAAAATGAAAATAATGTTATATTTTTCTCAGAATGCTGACATAAAATGAATACTAGTAGAAAAATTATGATGAAAAAAAGGATAGAAGTTGAGAAAGCAATAGGAACAAACAAAAAAAAAGGTGCTAGATTGCAAGTGGAGCGCTATTTCACACTCCCACTTGAGCGTTAACTGCACTAGAAGTTCGGCTTTTTGCGCTCGTCATATTATGAGTTGAAAATAAACTGTTTTCAGTCACGCGCTAACCCGACGAGTGCAAAAATTTGGAGTTATAATATTGTGTGCGCAGAACATTGGAATGTGAAATATTTACAGTAAATACACAGTAAACACACAGTATAACATTTTATTAAATGTGAATATTGCATAAATATGTTTTTGCATGTTTTAATCTACTTAATTGCAAAGGCTGCAATGCACTTAAATATATGTCTATTTATGTGTACATGTATTTATGTGTTTTTATGTGTATATATGTCTGTAAATACATACACTTACAAAATACACAAATATATATGTACACACACACACATACTGTATATATATATATATATATAGTCCATTATAAAGGCAACATTATTATGGACTGTTTTCATTGTTGCTGCACCCTGGTCCTAAGAAATTGAGTTTGTGAGAGTGCAACTTGTTGGACATTTATATATATATATATATATATGCATGTATGCATACATACATATCCATCTTTAAAGATGTGTATGTATGTATCTCTATGTTAAAGCCTTTTGCCTGCCTTTTTTTAGTAAAACCTGAGATCTCATATCTTTGAGCCCTTATAACTTTTGTGTGCTATATTTTTTTGAATAATTTTTATTAGATATTGTTATTATGAGTGTAACTGTACTGTGTAATGTATATTTATTAGATGGTTTTATTAAGTGTGTAACTGTACTGTGTAATGTATATTTATTAGACAGTGTTATTATGTGTGTAACTGTACTGTGTAATGTATATTTATTAGATGGCGTTATTATGTGTGTTACTGTACTGTGTATTGCATATTCATTAGGCAGTTTTATTATGTGTGTAACTGTACTGTGTAATGTATATTTATTAGATAGTGTTATTATGTGTGTAACTGTACTGTGTAATGTATATTTATTAGATGGTGTTATTATGTGTGTAACTGTACTGTGTAATGTATATTTATTAGATGGTGTTATTATGTGTGTAATTGTACTTTGTAATATATATTTATTAGACAGTGTTATGTGTGTAACTGTGCTGTGTAATGTATTGTTATGAGATAGTGTTATTATGTGTGTAACTGTACTGCGTAATGTATATTTATTAGATGGTGTTATATGTGTAACTGTACTGTATAATGTATATTCATTAGGCAGTATTATTATGTGTGTAACTGTACTGTGTAATGTATTGTTATGAGATAGTGTTATTATGTGTGTAACTGTACTGCGTAATGTATATTTATTAGATGGTGTTATATGTGTAACTGTACTGTGTAATGTATATTCATTAGGCAGTGTTATTATGTGTGTAACTGTACTGTGTAATGTATATTTATTAGATAGTGTTATGTGTGTAACTGTACTGAGCAATGTATATTTATTAGAAATTGTTATTATGAGTGTAACTGTACTGTGTAATGTATATTTATTAGATAGTGTTATTATGAGTGTAACTGTACTGTGTAATGAATATTTATTAGATAGAGTTATTATGTGTGTAACTGTACTGTGTAATGTATATTTATTAGATATTATGAGTGTAACTGTACTGTGTAATGTATATTTATTAGATAGTGTTATTATGTGTGTAACTGTACTGTGTAATGAATATTTATTAGATAGTGTTATTATGTGTGTAACTGTAATGTGTAGTGTATATTTATTAGATAGTGTTATTATGTGTGTAACTGTACTGTGTAATTAATATTTATTAGACAGTGTTATTATGTGTGTAACTGTACTGTGTAATGTATATTTATTAGATGGTGTTATTATGAGTGTAACTGTACTGTGTAATGTATATTTATTAGATAGTGTTATTATGTGTGTAACTATATAATATAATATCTATTAGATAGTGTTATTATGAGTGTAACTGTAATGTGTAATGTATATTTATTAGCTGGTGTTATGTGTCTAACTGTACTGTGTAATGTATATTTATTAGATGGTGTTATGTGTGTAACTGTACTGTGTAATGTATATTTATTAGATAGTGTTATGTGTGTAACTGCACTGTGTAATGTATTTATTAGTGTTATTATGTGTGTAACTGTACTGTGTAATGTATATTTATTAGATAGTGTTATTATGTGTGTAACTGTACTGTGTAATGTATATTTATTAGATAGTGTTATTATGTGTGTAACTGTACTGTGTAATCTATATTTATTAGATAGTGTTATGTGTGTAACTGTACTGTGTAATCTATATTTATTAGATGGTGTTATTATGAGTGTAACTGTAATGTGTAATGTATATTTATTAGATGGTGTTGTGTGTCTAACTGTACTGTGTAATGTATATTTATTAGATGGTGTTATGTGTGTAATTGTACTGTGTAATGTATATTTATTAGATAGAGTTATTATGTGTGTAACTGTACTGTGTAATGTATATTTATTAGATAGTGTTATTATGTGTGTAACTGTACTGTGTAATGTATATTTATTAGATAGTGTTATGTGTGTAACTGTACTGTGTAATCTATATTTATTAGATAGTGTTATTATGAGTGTAACTGTACTGTGTAATGTATATTTATTAGATAGTGTTATTATGTTTGTAACTGTACTGTGTAATTTATATTTATTAGATGGTGTTATTATAAGTGTAACTGTACTGTGTAATGTATATTTATTAGATAGTGTTATTATGTGTGTAACTGTACTGTGTAATGCATATTTATTAGATAGTGTTATGTGTGTAACTGTACTGTGTAATGTATATTTATTAGATGGTGTTATTATGTGTGTAACTGTACTGTGTAATGTATATTTATTAGATGGTGCTATTATGAGTGTAACTGTACTATTTAATGTATATTTATTAGATGGTGTTATTATGTGTGTAACTGTACTGTGTAATGTATATTCATTAGGCAGTGTTATTATGAATGTAACTGTACTGTATAATGTATTTATTAGACAGTGTTATTATGTGTCTAACTGTACTGTGTAATGCATATTTATTAGATAGTGTTATTATGTGTCTAACTGTACTGTGTAATGCATATTTATTAGATAGTGTTATTATGTGTCTAACTGTACTGTGTAATGTATATTTATAAGACAGTGTTATTATGAGTGTAGCTTTACTTTATAATGTATTTTTGATGTGTTTTGTGACACTTGTTTGTTTCGCGAAACAGTTAACCGAAGCTGATGCAGTTATCATTCTGGTGTACATCGCTATTGTGCTCAAGCGATCACATTTACTTTCAACTTGTAATATGAGTAGAAAACCCGACGAGAACAGACACTGGGAATAAACCCCTTATCACTCCACTTGTAATTTGGCCCAGAACATTTCTTTATGATGTACAGGTACAGTATATGCAATTATGGTAACAATATGTAAATTAAATAAAAACAAGACCGGGAAATGGAACAGAAGGCTCATAGTGTCCTGCTGTCTAGAGAGCTTACAATCTAGCGATGTGCATTCATTTTCTTACAAATGTAAAAAACTAATGGACATTTTGTTTTAGTTATTTTCATTATCTTTTAAACAACTGATAGTGCTGGCAATGGAAAAACGAAAATGATTATCTAAATATTAGTTCAAAATTATCGTTTTTATTTTTGTTTCCCTAGCAGACTGCTGTTATGATGCAAGCAGCTCTGTTATCCAGAAAAAAAAAACAGGAAGAGCAGACAAAGAGATTGACAGTTTCTCTCAGCCGCTCAGTGGAAGCCTGTGATTTTTTCTAGCCAACCAGGGTTCTTAGGGGGAGGGAGGTGAAAGAGTGATTTTTAAGTTATTGCCTAACGTTTTCAGTCTCAGATCTGTGTGCAATCAGTGATCTAACAGTTAGTGTGTTCAACTGTGCTTCCCACTGAGAGTTACAGAGCTTCTTGGAGAGAGAGATTGCATTTGCTTGCCTTGGATTTAGAGAATAATATACCAGCACCTTGTGTGTCTGTATTTATTCTCCAACTTTTTTTTTGTTGTTGTTGCTTTTCTTAAAATAAATTACCATTAGTCACACTATACTGTACCTTTGAAGGGACATAAAACCAAAAAAATGTTCTTTCAAGAATCAGATAGAACATACAATTATAAAACACATTCCAATGTACTTCTATTGTCAATTTGTCCTTGTTTCTTGTTATCCTTTGTTGAAAAGCAGAAATGTAAGTTCAAGTGTATGCACATGTCTGCAGCACTATATGGTAGCAGATTTGTAACAATTTTATACATTAGCAAGAGCACTAGATGGCACCCCTAAACCCCCACATCCCCATCACAAGACTCCCCTACAAAATGTAGGGGGTCTTAGCTAAGAGGTTTTCGGGGATTAGCAGTTAGGGGGTTAATAGAGTATGATGTTTTATTGCAATGGGGGTTGTAGCTGTTTAAGGGTTAATCAGTGTAAGGGTTAAATAGTATAGGAGTTAAATAGTGTAGGTAGGGATTTTTTTTTTTAATTTAACTTAGGCATTTCATTCATTTTGGGCAAAACGAGATGCCTAAGTTAAATAAAATAAAAAATCCCTACCTACACTAAAGTTGGATAATACAAAAGGGTTAAAAAATTCAGCACAAACGATTCATACAAAGCAAAATTTTGACCGATGCATATATATATATAATATATTTTATTTAATTGGTAATTAATAAATTAATAATTAATAAATTAATAATAAATTGGTTTAGAAAAATAACACTAAACAAAAAAATGTTCCTCCAATTTGGGCACACACTCTTAGAAACGTTGTCTGCCCTAGCCCAGTGCAACAAGCCGTTGTTTAAAGATTTATACACTGCTCCATAACCTGTCCATCTGCTCTGTAGCTGCGGACAGACATCGCCAGAAATCAACCCGATCGAATACGATTTGGTTGATTGACACCCCCTGCTAGCGGCTGATTGAACAAGAACTGCTGGTGCAATGATAAATGCTGAGAGCGTATGCCGTTGGCATTTATCGATGTACAGCGGACATGATCCGCAATATCGGATCATGTCTGCTCACACAATAATAAATAGGCCCCTTAGTGTGAGACCAAATGAAAAATAATGCACTCTGCCCTATTGATTTCTCTCCATTTGTAATCTAGTCCTATGGGTTTTTTATTTTCATGGATATAGTGCTTTTTAACTGAAATACCAACATTTTTTGGAAAGCTCTAGTCTCAAAACAATTTCATTTTATTTTTCCATGAAAGAATTCTGTATAAAAAAAGTTTTCAGATGTTAAGCTGTTAACCAAGTACATGAGGGCATGTTAGGTTTGCAGACTCTGAAAAGCCAGCTAATAGCTCAGTAATCAAGGTTTCCCACAGTGACTAATAGCAGGAATTTTTTCTTAATCTGAACACCAGTAGACTAACAGTATACCAAAAAATGTATCTAATGTAAAAGTCTTCATACATGTTCATTTTTTGCTATTAGAGATAGAGAATTTAATAGCAATTTATATTAAAGTTGTTGGCAAAGTTAACATTTCTGCTATCAATATTAGCACAGATGTGTGCCATCCTGTAACTATATTAAGTAATAATATATAAATATATATAATAATTTCTAAAAAAAAAGATTAAATTATCTCAGATGAAGAACATTCATCAGCCTATCATTATATAGATTAAGTATATAGGCCTAGATCACTTCTCTTAAAACAAATTGTGATAAGTTTTATCTAACTGCACTCAAGTTAAATCAAAAGTGCTACTATTTTTGAGCTCATATTACAAGCTGAAAGTAAAGAGTCTTCAGAGACTGGATAGTGAAGCAGTGCTAACTCCCTTTTCTGATAAATGTCTGTGGGACGCGCTACAAAAGCCTCTTCTGGCTTTCGCTTGCACACTAACCCAAAGGTATGATAGGGCAACTGCACTAAAGCGAAAGGTGCATTAAGAAATACTTCATTTAGAAGAAAATGTTCTTCATCCATCCGGCGCGGAGCGGCTCCATCTTCAAGACATCCGGCGCAGAGCATCCTCTTCTTTCCACGGCGACTGAAGAATGAAGGTTCCTTTAAGTGATGTAATCCAAGATGACGTCCCTTGAATTCCGATTGGCTGTTAGAATTCTATCAGCCAATTGGAATTTAAGGTGAAAAAATCCTATTGGCTGATGCAATCAGCCAATAGGATTGAGCTTCAATCCAATCAGCCAATAGGATTAAGCTTGCATTCTATTGGCTGTTCCAATCAGCCAAGAGAATGCAAGCTCAATCCTATTGGCTGATTGCATCAGCCAAAAGGATTTTTTCACCTTTGGAGCCGCTCCGCGCCGGATGGA
This sequence comes from Bombina bombina, assembly GCF_027579735.1. Taxonomy (NCBI): domain Eukaryota; kingdom Metazoa; phylum Chordata; class Amphibia; order Anura; family Bombinatoridae; genus Bombina; species Bombina bombina. The sequence continues at coordinate 225,324,778 of NC_069505.1, read as the reverse complement.
TGAAGATAGAAGATGCCTTCTAGATGAAGACTTCTGCCGGCTTGGATGAAGACTTCGGCCCGCTTGAATGAAGACTTCTGCTGGCTTCAATGAGGACTTCTGCCGCTATGTTGAGGATTGATGTCGGGTCTTCAAAAACTGTAAGTGTATCTTCGGGGGTTAGTGTTAGGTTTTTTAAGAGTTTATTGGGTGGGTTTTATTTTTAGATTAGGGCTTTTGGGCACCGAAAAAGAGCTAAATGCCCTTTTAAGGGCAATGTCCATCCAAATGCCCTTTTCAGGGCAATGGGGACCTTAGGTTTTTTAGTTAGGATTTTATTTGGGGGTTGGTTGTGTGGGTGGTGGGTTATACTATTGGGGGGTTGTTTTTTTTGTTTTTTTACAGGTAAAAGAGCTGATTTCTTTGGGACAATGCCCCACAAAAGACCCTTTTAAGGGCTATTGGTAGTTTATTGTAGGCATGTTTTTTTTTTTATTTGGGGGGGGGGCTTTTTTATTTTGATAGGGCTATTAGATTAGGTGTAATTCGTTTAAATATTTGATAATTTCTTTTTTATTTTGTGTAATTTAGTGGTTTTTTTTGTTATTTAGTTAATTAGATTTAATTAATGTAATTTATTTAATTGTAGTGTAAGGTTAGGTGTTAGTGTAACTCAGATTAGGTTTTATTTTACAGGTAAATTTGAATTTATTTTAGCTAGGTAGCTAGTAAATAGTTAATAACTATTTACTAACTAGTCTACCTAGTTAAAATAAATACAAACTTGCCTGTGAAATACAAATAAAACCTAAGCTAGCTACAATGTAACTATTAGTTATATTGTAGCTAGCTTAGGGTTTATTTTACAGGTAAGTATTTAGTTTTAAATAGGAATTATTTGGTTAATTATAGGAATTTTTTATTAGATTTATTTTAATTATATTAAAGTGAGTGTGTGTTAGGGTTAGACTCAGGGTTAGGTTTAAGGGTTTATAACTTTAATATAGTGGCGGCGACGTTGGGGGTGGCAGATTAGGGGTTAATGACAGTAATGTAGGTTGCGACGATGTTAGGGACAGCAGATTAGGGGTTAATAATATTTAACTAGTGTTTGCGATGTGGGTTATAGGGGTTAATATGTTATATTCTAATGGCGGCAATGTCCGGAGCAGCAGATTAGGGGTTAATAATTTTATTTTAATGTTTGCGATGTGGGAGAGCCTCGGTTTAGGGGTTAATAGGTAGTTTATGGGTGTTAGTGTACTTTTTAGCACTTTAGTTATGAGTTTTATGTTACGGCGTTGTAGCATTAACCCATAACTACTGACTTTCAGTTTACGGTATGGATCTTGTAGTTTTAGGCTGTACCGCTCACTTTTTGGCCTCCCAGGCAGACTCGTAATACCGGCGCAAAGGAAGTCCCATTGAAAAAGGACTTTTTGAAAGCTGCGGTAGTGACGTTGCGTTACGGCCTAAAAAGTGTGCTGTGCAGCTAAACCTGCAAGACTCGTAATACCAGCGGTAGTGAAAAAGAGCCTTAACGCTGCTTTTTCACTCATACCGCAAAACTCGCAATCTAGCCGATAAATATTGAAAGTTTACTCCCAATAGTTATAATCTGAGTTAAGACCATGGGGAAAGCGTGTGTTCAATTTGAACACCCAAAATATCTCACGTTTGTTAAGCAATTTCAGCCTGTTTCCACCTCCCTTGGGGGTGCACACCTTTTCTATGACACAGCATTTAAAAACATTTAAATGTTTTTGATGCTTGTTTACAAAATGCTGTACTATATGTGTGGTTGATTTGCCCACATTAATCATTGAAAAGTGTTCCCTAATCCTAGTGGAAACCTCCCTGGTGGTTAAACCTATGTATTGCAAGTGACAGCAATCGCAGGTAATCAAATAAATAACATAAGTACTGCTAGAATTATAACAGCCATATATTTGATAGGTTTCACCAATGGTCATACATACAAAAGAATCTGATAAATGTGCAAAGTCACAAGATTTACATTTACGATGGCCACGCCTAAACATGCCATTATGCAGTAGCCATGAACTGCAAATAGATTCAGTTTTGGTCAATTTGGTTGGGGATACAAAATTACCAATAGTCCTGCATTTTCTATATCAACACCTAAGACCTGACTGGACTATATTCTGAAGTTTGTCACTTGCTGACAATAGAGAAATGTGCTTTTTCACAATTTTACATATATCCTCATACTGAGCGCTGCATTCAGTTACAAAAGTGGCCCCTTTATGCAAATCCTTTCTTTATTTTTTGTTTTCTACAAGTAAGGATTTCCTGTCCACAATGTCCACCTCACATCTAGCTTTATTTAAAACTGGTGTTTTAGAACCTCTAGCTTTAAGTTTTTGGGCAAGGCTATCCGCTTCTTCTACATATTCATCATAGTCAGAGCAATTACGTCTTAGCCTTACAAACTGGCCCTTAGCTACTGCATACAAAACATGACAAGGGTGGCAACTGGTGGTGATAGGTTTGCGATATACCCTAGAGTGTATATGGCCATCAGTTGTGGCTGATAACGTGATGTCCAAAAAAATTATGGACTCTTTTTGAAACTCAAAGGTAAATCTCAAACCAATTTGGTTATCATTAAGGTAGTTTATAAATGCTGAAACCTGATCTAATGCACCAGTCCAAATGATCAGGATGTAATCTATAAAGCGCTTGTATACTTGGATGTTCCCCCTAAAGGGATTAGTATCTCCAAAGATGTGGGACTGCTCCCACCAACCTAAAAATAGGTTGGCGTAAGAGGGGGCAAACTTGGCCCCCATCGCAATCCCACATCTCTGGAGATAAAAATTGTCCTCAAATGTAAAGAAATTGTGTGTTAACAAGTAGTGTGTCACTCTGAAAGGGAACATTATAATTTGTGCAATATTTCAAAAAGTATTCGATGGCTGATAGGCCAGCCTCATGGGGTATAAAGGTATACAAGGCCACCACATCAACCGTTAGCCAGTTGGACTCTGAAGTCCAAGTAATAGTGTTCAAAATTTTTAGCACTTGTTTTATGTCTCTTATGTGACTAGCCAGAGAGCTGACCAAAGGCTGCAGAATACTGTCAAGTCAGAGTGACACATTTTCCAAAAGGGAAATGATACCACTTACAATAGGGCTCACAACTACATCTTGAATTGATTTATAAACCTTTGGTAGATTATGGAATAGTGGTGTATGAGGAGAGTCAATTATTAGAAATTGAGCAGTGTCCAAATCAAAAAATCCGCCTTCTAGTCCATCATCTACCAAATTCTTCAATTCTTTAACCCCTTAACGACCAACGACGTATGGGGTACGTCCTGCAAAAAAATGCAGTTAATGACCAAGGACGTACCCCGTACGTCGTTGGTCTTTGAAAGCAGTGGAAGCGATCCTGATCACTTCCAACTGCTTTCATGTTATAGCAGTGATGCCTCGATATTGAGGCATCCTGCTATAACATTTTTTAGCCGTCCGATGCAGAGAGAGCCACCCTGTGGCCCTCTCTGCATCGGCCATTGATGGCCATGTTCGTTGGTGGGTGGGAGCTTACCAAGGGAGGCGGGTGGGCGGCCATCGGTGGGAAGGGGGGCGGGATCGAGTGCGGGCGTGCACGCGGGTACGCGCGCGTGAACTGGAGCGCGTGCGCGCGCGTGCACGGGAGCGGGCGCGCGGGCGGGTGGGAGCCCTACACTATGGAACAATGATGGTACTCGGTGGGAGTGAGGGTGGGCATCTCAAAACTGTTTAGCGATCTGGCAGGGGTTGGGGGGTTGGGGGTTGAGGGAGGGCAGCTACACTACAGAAAATAGTATTTTTTTAAAAAAAACTAAAAAAAAACATATTTGATTTCAAACTGGGCACTGGCAGACAGCTGCCAGTACCCAATATGGCGCAATAAGGCAGAGAGAGGGGGGTTAGAGAGCTGTTTGGGGGGGGATCAGGGAGGTTGGGGGCTAAGGGAGGATACTACAGAACATAATTATTATTTTTAAAAAAAAAAACCCAAAAAAACTCTTATTTTAGTACTGGCAGACTTACTGCCAGTACTTAAGATGGCGGGGGACAATTGTGGGGTGGGGGAGGGAAGAGAGCTGTTTGGGAGGGATCTGGGGGTGTGATGTGTCATGTGGGAGGTTGATACCTACACTAAAGCTAAAATTAACCCTGCAAGCTCCCTAAAAGCTCCCTAATTAACCCCTTCACTGCTGGGCATTATACACGTATGGTGCGCAGCGGCATTTAGCTGCCTTCTAATTACCAAAAAGCAAAGCCAAAGCCATATATGTCTGCTATTTCTGAACAAAGGGGATCCCAGAGAAGCTTTTACAACCATTTATGCCATAATTGCACAAGCTGTTTGTAAATAATTTTAGTGAGAAACCTAAAATTGGGAAAATTTTACGTTTTATTTTTATTTGTTCGCATTTGGCGGTGAAATGGTAGCATGAAATATACCAAAATGGGCCTAGATCAATACTTTGGGTTGTCTACTACACTACACTAAAGCTAAAATTAAAACTACAAGCTCCCTACATGCTCCCTAATTAACCCCTTCACTGCTGGGCATAATACACGTGTGGTGCGCAGCGGCATTTAGCGGCCTTCTAAATACCAAAAAGCGATGCCAAAGCCATATATGTCTGCTATTTTTGAACAAAGGGGATCCCAGAGAAACATTTACAACCATGTATGCCATAATTGCACAAGTTGTTTGTAAATAATTTCAATGAGAAACCTAAAGTTTGTGAAAACATTTGTGAAAAAGTGAACATTTTTTTTTATTTGATCGCATTTTGTAGTGAAATGGTGGCATGAAATATACCAAAATGGGCCTAGATCAATACTTTGGGATGTCTTCTAAAAAAATATATATACATGTCAAGGGATATTCAGGGATTCCAGACAGATATCAGTGTCCCAATGTAACTAGCGCTAATTTTGAAAAAAAGTGGTTTGGAAATAGCAAAGTGCTACTTGTATTTATTGCCCTATAACTTGCAAAAAAAGCAAAGAACATGTAAACATTGGGTATTTCTAAACTCAGGACAAAATATAGAAACTATTTAGCATGGGTGTTTTTTAGTGGTTGTAGATGTGTAACAGATTTTGGGGGTCAAATTTCGAAAAACTGCGTTTTTTTTCCATTTTTTCCTCATATTTTATAATTTTTTTTATAGTAAATTATAAGATATGATGAAAATAATGGTATCTTTAGAAAGCCCATTTAATGGCGAGAAAAACGGTATATAATATGCGTGGGTACAGTAAATGAGTATGAGGAAAATTACAGCTAAACACAAACACTGCAGAAATGTAAAAATAGCCTTGGTCCCAAACGGACAGAAAATGGAAAAGTGCTGTGGTCATTAAGGGGTTAAGGAAGCTATTTGTTGGATCACAAGGGAGGATTGCATAGTTGATGGGATTATCAAGCTGTTGATATGCTTCCTTAACATAATCTACCCTATTCATCACTACAACTGATCCCCACTTGTACGCAGATTTAATCACAAGCTGTTTGTTTGACTGAAGCTCAAGAAGATCCTCCCTTTCCTTGATACTGAGATTGAAGTGCAAATTATTTTGAGTGCACTTTAAACTCTTAAGATCATTTCCTACCCTTTTAGAAAAAGTTTCAACTATAGAACCCCTGCTGTGTATGGGATAAAACTCTGATCTGTTTTTAAACTTAGGGTATTTGGAGCAGTCCTGTGATGGGTTTGACTATCTTGTGCCAAAGATTCCAAAGACATATGGTCACATTGTTCAGAAAAATTAAATTCAATTCCATCTGCATCATTACTTAGTATTCAAAATTACCAACATTATCAGCTCAGTCCGTAGACCCATAAAAATGTTTTTGTAGTGTAATGCTCCAATTAACCTGTTCACATCAATGACAGTCTGGAACAGAATAAAATTAAGAGTTGGTGCAAAAGTTAGTCCCAGTCCCAACACTTTGGTTTGTGTAGGTGTTAATGTACTGAGTGGGTTTGTACTTTGTCTGACCCCTGTTTTCCCTCAACTGATAACTGTCTTGTACTGGCTGTGGCTGTGTGTGGGGGTATTGATGGTGTCCATTGCAAACACTTGATGTAATGTTTATAGGTACCGCTATATACTTAGTTTTCAGTCTCACTACAGGTGTTTGAGCAGTTAGTATACACTTAGTCTGAATAGGTTGATCTGTCAATTCTGGAGCAATAGACTGATAATCATTCCCACTAGAGTTTGCATTATCCTCAGATTCTATCTCACTGTCTGAAAAGGTAACCTTTATAGGGGTAGTCTGATTGATAGATTTATTCTTTTTGTTATTATTTTTATTGTTATTATTGTGGTGATGTCTCCGCCTAGGTCCATTAAAAGGGCCATCCTGGTTTTGGTCTTGCCTATATTGATTTCTAAGTTTTTTGTTCCAAATATAGACTTGTCCCCCATTATATTCAGAGCTGTCTCTCATGTATTTAGACTGCTTAACCTCCATAATAAGAGCTTTTTCTTTAACTATAGTGGTCTGTAATAAGGTGTCAAAGTGTGCAAAGTCTGCTTCTAAGATCCTATCAATAAACATAATCTGAAGCTCATCTATTTTGCGTCTAATATTAGTTCACATATTATTTTTATAAATCATAAGCATATTCATAAGTCTCAAAGAGCATTCTGTTAAATGGTATTCCATGCATTAATGAACTCATTGTCATCTACTTCAAACATAGGGAATTTTTATATTCTTAGGCCTCTTGGTATTATCTGTAATTTTAAATATAGTTCCACAGTTCATACATCTTATTGTAATCTTGTTTCTTTGGTAAGTAACCCTTCCATAGAGTCAAAGAGAGCAATCTCTTTTATCCACTGAAAAAATGCATTCAAGCTCTTGAGATTGGCTTCTAACTGAAGCTGCCATAAGTGAAAAGTACTTTTAATTGTCCCCCATATCCGTGTTAGGCTGCATATTGATGTAAAGAACACAATAGAACCTTACTATCCAAGTACCAAAGGTAGGAGGTAAAAAAAGATAAAAGGGTCCTAGACTTTAATCCGGGGCTTGGGATCGCAAGCAAGAATACATAAATGTTTGTGATACAGCAGCTAACCGCTACAATCCACTGTGACTCTATAGAACCATTGAACCACAACTCGTGAGGCAAAACATATAATATACAAAAGTACTAACAAAGTCAACTTGGCAGATAACTCACAGTGCTGCTCCAGACAGGGGAGGATTTACAGAATGACCTCTTACCCTGATCCGGGCTTGAAACTTCGACCACCGCCGACAAACAGTAGCGGGTCGGATGCACTTCGGTGAGCGTCTCAAGTAAAAACTACTTCCAATGATGCCTTGCTAGGGGGGTACGTCACAGTGGGGGGGGGGGGGCGTGTCCAAGAAACCCCTTGCAGAATCACAGAAGTCCTCAGCGTGATACAGGTAAAGGAATCCAAAGAAACAAAAGGGTCCGCCAAGGATGCAGTAAAACTTCACTTTTATTCAAACGACATCCAAGTTAAAAACATAAGTCCTGTTGGTTTAGACTGGTACATTAGATCAGGTTTCGGCATTTATAAACTACTTTAATGATAACCAAATTGGTTTGAGATTTACCTTTGAGTTTCAAAAAGAATCCATACATTTTTTGGACATCACGTTATCAGCCACAACTGACGGCCGTATACACTCTAGGGTATATTGCAAACCTATCCCTGGTAATACTCTACTCCATGCCACCAGTTGCCACCCTCATCATGTCCTGTATGCAGTAGCTAAGGGCCAGTTTGTAAGGCTAAGACGTAATTGCTCTGTCTATGAGGAATATGTAGAAGAAGCAGATAGTCTTGCCCAAAGACTTAAAGCTAGAGGCTATAAAACACAAGTTATAAATAAAGCTAGACGTGAGGTGGACATTGTGGACAGGAAATCCTTGCTTGTAGAAAACAAAAAACAAAGCAAGAATTTGCATAAGGGGGTCACTTTTGTAACTGAATACAGCACTCAGTATGATGATATATGTAAAATTGTGAAAAAGCACTTTTCTCTATTGTCAGCAGATGACAAACTTCAGAATATATTCCAGTCAGGTCTTAAGTGTTCATATAGAAAATGCAGGACTATTGGCAATTATGTGTCCCCAACCAAATTGACCAAAACTGAATCTATTCGCAGTTCATGGCTACTGCATAATGGCATGTTTAGGTGTGGCCATCGTAAATGTAAACCTGGCGACTTTGCACATTTATCAGATACTTTTGTATCCTTGACCACCGGTGAAACCTACCAAATATATGGCTGCCACAATTGTAGCAGTACTTATGTTATTTATTTGATTACCTGTGATTGCTTTCACTTGCAATACATAGGTTTAACCACCAGGGAGGTTTCCTCTAGAATTAGGGAACACTTTTCAACAATTAATGTGGGCAAATCAACCACACATATAGTACAGCGTTTTGTAAACAAGCATCAAAATAATTTAAATACTTTTAAATAGTGTGTCATAGAAAAGGTGTGCACCCCCAAGGGAGGTGGAAACAGGCTGAAATTGCTTAACAAACATGAGATGTTTTGCGTGTTCAAATTGAACACACGCTTTCCCCATGGTCTTAACTCAGATTATGACCTCATTAACTATTGGGAGTAAACTTCCAATATTAATGTCCTTTATGTACATTTATTTATTGATTAATTTCCCTACTGGCATTAGTGATTGATCTCTGATTCGATTCCCACTTTGTTGTATCATATTACATTATATTTCTTTGCATATGTATTTTTGATGTATAGAATTTTTCCACCCATGAATTGTATTTCATTGTACTGTACGATATAAAACTTATCACAATTGGTTTTAAGAGAAGTGATCTTTGAATTGACTGTGACTTTAATGATGGTAGGTTCTTAACAGTTTATTTGATTGTGAGAAAAAAGTTCCAAAGAAGTTCCAGCAAGACATGAGAGTGCTAGTTAAAATAGTAGAAAAACTTTATTGGACGTAGATAAAAAATATACAAAAATAGGCAAACTCCATACAAAAAACACATGAGAGCTTCAAGAAAAGGTCTGACCGGTTTCAGCCATGCTGGCTGTAGTCTTAGACTTATCACACCTGTACAGGTGTGGTTTATTTAAAACCCTAAACTCCTCCCATGGGAGGTAATAGAGAAGAGAAGCTCTCAGTGTTAACCCTTAGTGTTAACTTTAAAAATACATGCATATATTACCCTATATTTCACTTGCATAAGTTAAACAGTTGACCAAAGTCCAATATTAATTGGGTACATATGTTAACTATAGGTAATACCTATAACCTAAAGATATGAATAAATGCATGAATAAAGAAAACCCTTGTTTAACTAAAGTGATGATATATATGCAGGCCTCAAGGAGGATGATGAATAAGGATACAGCTTCAGTTTCTATTGCCAGTATTGCTGTGTAGTATAATAGAAATAAGCACAAAGAACCAAAGTAGAGGTACATGCATTTAATAAATTAATTTCATTATCCCATACATAGACTATAAGTAGAATCATAGTGTGCAAGAAAATGAACACATGAACAGTGAGTTCAAAAGAAAATGCACCTATCCGTTAAGGATGTAAAAATAAGGCTACTACTAGAGCTCTAACCTGAACTAATAATAATTAAGCTAGGGAATATTAGATATTCGAGCTAGAAAAATATGTATGTTACAGTGTCATGTTATAGGCATAGATTTTATTATGAATATTCGAGCCCTATATTGATAGTATACAACTTATACAGCTACGTTATCTAATGAAAATACTCAATCAATGTTGCCAATAGTTGATGATATCAAATTCGGAGTTGAATCCGTCAGGTAGCAGGCAACCGAGTTTATGGATCCATCTCTTGTCGGCAAAGTATAAGAAACTTGTCACCACCTCTAGGGGTCTGACTATTTGCTCGATTGCCTGCCAGTGCCACCTGAAGGACCCAACATCCCCATGATGAACCTCCAGGAAGTGTTTTGATAGGGCAGATACTGCTCTGTCATGGGAGATATGGGACAGGTGTTCTTTAATACGTGTCCCTACCTTTCTGGTCATTCTCCCTACATATTTCCGGTGACACAGCGTACACTCAATTAAGTACACCACAAATTTCCTGCCACACTTCACACAACCCTTGGTCTCAAATGTTTCTGTGCCAGAGGCTGAAGTGAAGGAGGTAGCTATTTTGATGTGGTCACATGAACCACAAGACCTCTTGCCGCATTTAAAGGTGCCTTTGAAATGTAGCCATGAACTCCTACTAGGTTCTCCTTTCAGAAGACTTGGAGACAACAAGTTGCCAAGAATCAGATTTCTTTTATATACAAAGTTACACCCATCTTTGATTACTTTGCGTAGGGTCTTATCCCCATGCAAGATAGGAATGTTCTTTCTAATGATGTTACATACTTGGTAGTATTGGTTAGAATAAGCTGTGACAAGAGTTGGTGTGTTGTGTACCTTGGATGTATCCCTGCAGAATTTTTGGTCCGATGAAACAATCTAGACCTGTCAATCTGGTCAACCTCATGGCGGGCTCTCCTAATAACCTTTGCTGGGTAATTTCTTTCCAGCAAATGCTTACCAAGATCCTCACTCTCCCTAAGGTAATCCTGTCTCCGGGAACAATTCTGTTTAATGCACATGAACTGGCCTTTCGCAATTCCCCTAAACACGTGTTGGGGGTGACTACTGTTAGCGTGTAATAGGGTGTTTCCAGAGATAGGCTTACGATAGAGAGATGAAGTTATTCTTTTTAGATCAACATCGCCAGTCAGGGTTACATCAAGATAGTTAATTGTCTTGTTGTGCCACTGGTAGGTGAATCGCAGACCTACTTCATTGGTATTCAGGTGGTCAACTAATTCTTGTACTTGTGCCTTTCCTGAGGACCAGATGATCAAAATATCATCTATGAACCTAATATATTTCACAATGAAGCCAGAATATGTGTTCCCATCTCCATAGACATGGAACCGCTCCCACCACCCCATAAAGAGGTTGGCGTAGGATGGGGCAAATTTAGCACCCATTGCGGTTCCACGTCTCTGGAGATAGAATGTATCCAAAAATTTGAAAAAGTTGTGTTGTAGTAAATGCTGTGGGTCAAGATCCATATACTCATATATATATATCCAGAAAGAATTCCACAGCTTGGAGTCCAAATTCGTGCGGTATACTAGAATATAATGCAGCTACATCAATAGTAATTCAGCTATAATTTGACTCCCATCTGAATTCTTCCAGTTTGGATAAGGTGTGTGCTTTGTCACGTACATAACTAGGGAGTCAGTGTATCAGTGGTTGTAAAAATTTGTCAATCCATTTGGAAAGTGGCTCCAGTAATGAGCCAATGCCCGCCACTATGGGTCTACCTTGTACATTGTCGAGCCTTCTGTGAACCTTTGGGAAATGATGGAAGATGGCCATCATTGGATTTTCGACAAGTAAACAATCAAATGTGTGTTTATCTATGATGCTCATCTCTAATCCATCATCCAAAAGGTCCCTCAAAACATGACCAAACGAAATAGTGGGGTCCCTGGGTAGAGGGGAATAGGCTTCATGATCACCCAACTGCCTCAGGGCCTCTTTAGTGTAGGCATCCCTATCCATTACAACAATACTCCTGCCTTTATCAGATTGTCTAATGACAATGTTGATATTATGCTGGAGATGAGTAATTGCCTGTCTCTCTTTTCTAGTTAGATTCGAAAAGTGTTGGTTATGAGACTGAGAGTGTGTAGTGAGATCCTCCATAACTCTTTTATGGAACACTTCCAGACTCTTGCCCCTAACATGGAGGGGATAAAAATTAGATGTGGACTTCAATTTATGTTTTTCCGTATGACCTACTCCAGTACCTGACAAATCCTCTAAACTCATGAGGGCACATATATCAGCAAAAGACATTCTGTCATAATCCGTGACAGGTGTGTCACGAATAGTGACAGAAGATGTATCCATTTCTGATTCAGGAAAAAAATTCCAAAGTGTCAGATCTCTAACAAGTCTGTTAACATCCAAAATAGTCTGGAATAAGTCAAAGTTCCTTGAAGGGACAAATCCTAGGCCATAACTCAATACTCTCTTTTCAAGTACAGTAAGGTCATAAGTAGATAGGTTAATGACAGTATTATCCATTATTGATACCTGTGTCTCAGGGCGCCCCTGTTCTCCCTCACCGGATATCTCTGTTGTTGAAAGGCTAGTGTATTCTGTTTCTGTGCATTGCCCCATCCCCCACCCCTGGGTCATCTCGGGGCCCACTGAAAAACCTGATTATTGGTTTCTGTGTTATCATTACCTCCTTGTGGATTAGGGGTCATTGGATAATGGAAGCTCCCACGTCTTTGGCGCCTGCCCCATTTGGGAATAGCCCCTAAATTCTTATGTTCCTTAAGAATACCTTTAGGTTTTTTATCACTCACTGGGATGGGTACTGTGCAAATCTGAGTAGTTTATTTGATTACCTATTTCACAATATATATATATATATGTACATAAGTTTTGAATCATCAGGATTATTCTTTGTTTTACATAAGTGACCATAGGCACTTTAAGAGAGAGAGGAGTATATTTTGTATTAGCCAATAAGCATTTAGTTTATCCTTTTTAATGAGACACTGATGTCTAGTAACCAGCAGGCTATGATTATGGCCAAGTACGGCTGAAACGCATAAGCCGGTTGCTTACTCTCCTCCACTCTGTGATTGTCCCTCTATTGTTGTTTCCAGACCTTATGTTTTTAACTTGGATGTTGTTTGAATAAAAGTGAAGTTTTACTGTATTCTTGCCAGACCCTTTGTTTCTTTGGATTCCTTTATCCGTATCACGCTGAGGACTTCCGTGATTCTGCAAGGTTTTTTTTGGATACGCCCCCCACTGTGACATAGCACCCTCTGCTGCATATGGTAGCAAGGCAGTATTGGAAGCTGTTTGTACTCAAGACGCTCACCGAAGTGCATTCGACCCGCTACTGTTTATCGGCGGTGGTCGAAATTTCAAGCCCAGACCAGGGTAAGAGGTGATTCTGTAAATCCTCCCCCTTCTGGAGCGGCACTGTGAGTTATCTGTCAAGTTGACTTTGTTAGTACTTTGTTAGTGTATTTTATATGTTTTGCCTGAAGAGTTGTGGTTCAATGGTTCTATAGAGTCACAATGGATTGTAGCGGTTAGCCTCTGTATCACGAACATTTATGTATTTTTGCTTGTGATCGCAAGCCCCGGATTAAAGTCTAGGACCCTTTTAACTTTTTTGACTTCCTACATACATATGTACACATATAAACACAAATATACACATGTATACACATCTGTATTTATATATACACACAAACGCACAGACACACACACACACACACAGACATATATATATATATATATATATATATATATATATATATACTAGTCCTAAAGCCCGTTGGCACGGGCCATTTTTTGCAGTACAGCGGTCCCACCCCTTGCGCTCTCTCCCTCCCCCTCTCTTTTGCTCTCTCTCTCCCAGCCTCTCTTTTTCGCTCTCTCTCTTCCCCCTCTCTTTTGCGCGCTCTCTCTCCCCCTCTCTTTTGTGCGCTCTCTCTCCCCCCTCTCTTTTGGGCTCTCTCCCCCTTCTCTTTTGCGCTCTCTCTCTCCCCCTCTCTTTTGCACTCTCTACCCCCTCTCTTTTGTACTCTCTCTTTTTGCATTCTCTCTCCCCCCTCTTTTTTGCGCTCTCCCCCTTCTCTTTTGCACTCTCTCCCCCCCCACTCTTTTGCGCTCTCTCTCTCCCCCTCTCTTTTGCTCTCTCTCTCCCCTCTCTTTTGCTCTCTCTCTTCAACCCTCTCTTTTGCTCTCTCTCCCCCTCTCTATTGCTCTCTCTTTTGCTCTCTCTCCCCTCTCTTTTGCTCTCCCTCCCCTCTCTCTCTCTCTCTCTCTCTCCCCCCCTCTCTCCCCCCTCTCTCTCTCTCTCTCTCCCCCCTCTCTCTCTCTCCCCCTCTCTATTGCTCTCTCTCCCCCCTCTCTTTTGCTCTCTCTCCCCTCTCTTTTGCTCTCTCTCCCCTCTCTTTCTCTCTCCCCCGTCTCTCTCTCTCTCCCCCCGTCTCTCTCTTTCTCTCTCTCCCCAATCCCCCCCCCCCTCTTTAGAGGTTAATAATATTTAAATAGTGTAATCCTGTCGGAGTTATGTGCACAAAACCCGACAGGAGTACATTAATTCTTCATGTGCGCTTACCCAGTATGAATTCTCTTAAGGTGCGTTATGTTGTTATAATGTTTTAAAAAATAAAAATATTAATAATTAATGTAAACAATTATTATAGATGTACTTAAATATTCTAAAAATTCCATAGAATACATATCTATATTTTTCAGTATCAATATTTTTTTCTCAATATTTAATATTTACATAACGTGCCTTGAAATAATTAAACCTTAATGTGTGCTAACCCAACACCGCACTAGACTAAAAGCGCACAAAATGAAGAGAGTTACGCATATATTACATTACAATGTTGTTCCCATAGAAACAAAAATTACTTTTTATGTTTATCCCAAACCGGATAGTAGAATTAGTTATATAGTAGCCCCTTCAGCAATGTCAGTGTTAATCGCCAAACAGTCCTCAATGAAATCAATAGATGAGTATCATTGATATACTTCTCCTTGCATGCAAGACTGAGCTTGAACACAACTGGCAGTGTATTTACACAGCAAAATAGTGGTAACACAATAATGGCAGTCTGTGTTCATCGGCCTGTGGCCGTACAAAGCAGTCTATGCTCAACGGTTTTTAACCGTACAAACTCACCACACCATAGAAATTGCAATATCCCAGTCTGTCAGTGTTCAATCGCTCCTTGCCGTTCTCGTCCACAGCGGCATGTCTGACTGCAGGAGGTGTGTCTGGTCACATGTGAACCTGGACCAATGAGGAAGTAGAGTCTCCGAATGTGATACGTTCTGAGTCTGGGGCAATCCAGGAGCTCCCTGTGCCTACGGTAAACCTGGTCCAAGTATAATCCACACGAAAGAAGAAAATACCGGGGCAAGGGTGAAGTAAAAAAGGCTTTATTTTAAATTCCAATCAGGATAAAATGAAACCTGGAGGTCCAAATAAAACATTGCACATACTTAGGAGTACAAATGTACTAACATGTTTCGGCTCATGGCCGTAATCGTAGCTAATTAGTACACCTGTGTGTGAACATTTAAGAACAATACTCTGTGCTCATAGGTGGAAATATTGTCCAATCCTGAAGATTGAGAACCTCAATAAAAATGATTTTGGTCTTAAATTCACCTTTGAAATCCAAAAAGAATCCATTAATTATCTGGATCTCACCCTTACAGCAAGTGAATAGGAAGATATCCTTTGCGACATCTATAGGAAACCTATCACTAAAAATACACTGTTACACACCAGAAGCTGTCACCACAAGCATGTACCTTTTGCAGTAGCAAAGGGCCAATTAATTAGAGTAAAAAGAAATTGTACCAAAGATTCTACATATAGAGAACAAAGTAAGATGATGAGATCTCGTTTACAAGAGAGAGGATACCCTAAATATGTATTAGATAGGGCACAAAAACAGGTGGATCTAGTGAATAGGACCTCTCTTCTATCTACATCCTCTAAACCACATGATGTTCAGAAAACTAATAAGATCACATTTGTAACTGATTTTAATAATGAATATAGTGATATCTGTAAAATAGGCAAGAAACACTTTAATTTGCTGTCAGCAGATGACAAATTAGTGAATTGTGTTAATGAAGGTCTCCGCTGCTCTTATAGGAGATGCAAAACTCTCAGTAATCTTTTGGCTCCATCAGAATTACCCCACTTAACACAGCAACCCAGTGGCTCATGGTTAGCCCACAAAGGGATGTATAGATGTGGCAGGTCTAGATGTAGACCCTGCAAATTTGACATTTTTTCTGACAGTTTTCGCCTGGAGGCAACAGGAGAAATCTTCAAGATAGACACATGTGTCAATTGTACAACAACACATGTGGTCTATTTACTCACATGTATTGCATGTCATGTACAGTATGTAGGTCTCACTACTACTGATGCCAACACTCGTATTAGGAATCACCTTTCAACCATTAAAATTGGAGAAGCCAGTACTCCTTTAGTTAAACACTTTACCCGCACACACAAGACAAATAATGAGACATTCAGATGGCAAATAATTGAACAGATAGGATATCCCTCGAGAGGGGAGGATATAGAGAATTTGCTTGGGAAGAGGGAGATGTTTTAGATCTTTAAACTCAATACACGGGTACCTAATGGTCTCAATTCTGAATACAATTTGATTGACTATTGGAAATGAAATTAAATATGGGTATTCTTATCCAATAGCATCTCCCATTTCCATTCTCTCTATTTCAGATTGCATCTTTTAGATTGTGAGTTTTTTGACATTTCAAGATATACCCATTTTCCACAATTTGGCAAAATGTATACACATGCAGTTTGTTCTATATACATATTTTTGAATTTGGGATATTTACAGTAAGACACTGTTTTATCCCAATTTCTTCTACAAAACTATATTGCCAAATAGTTGTATTCATAAACACACTTGTAAGCATCTTCAAATGTACATATATATGTTCATCTGTAAATGTACATCTTTTCCCCGTTTTCATTTTCATTATGATGTAATAATTCACTATGATGTAATATTTCTTTTCTTGTATTACGTATAATCTGTTGACATATGACACACCCTTGGATTGATATTATCCAGACCACTTAATTGTGTACACAAATCTTGGCTATTGGCACATCAATAATAATTTTATGGGAGCACTCTTTTATAGTGACCAATATAACTCAAGTTTAATTAATAATGGATATATATGACATATACATGAGATATTGATTTCCATGTACTATCTAACTAAGAGCCAAGTATGGATATTGACTTAATTGGTCACCTAGTGAATATATGAATATGAATAAGATAATATACTTTATTATATGTATACTAAATGTATAGGATCGCTCAATACATGACAGTGTGGTATATACAGAGACAGAATGAATATGGACTTATTTCCTGTGTACAGAATTGTACAATCAATCAGTAACATATATATATGTTTCTACCTATATGGATACGGTATGTTATAACTGATTCATTTGTTTCTATATATCTACAACTATACATATATTGATATTAGATATTTCTCCTGATCTCCATTAACAATATCATCTAATTAATACTCACACTATTGATATTGTTCTGTCACACTATAGATATAACGCTTTTCCATTTAAAATTATCGTGGATTTTTGCACTAATACATAGCTCATTTTAACATTATAGCATGTCTCTCAGTGATAAATTGGGTCACGCACACACCCACAGTGTTTATGTTCAGGATTAGATGATATTTCCACCTATGAGCACAGAGTATTGTTCTTAAATGTTCACACACAGGTGTACTAATTAGCTACGATTATGGCCATGAGCCGTACGATTACGGCCATGAGCAGAAACATGTTAGCACATTTGTACTTTTAAGTATGTGCAATGTTTTATTTGGACCTCCAGGTTTCATTTTATCCTGATTGGAATTTGCAATAAAGCCTATTTTACTTCACCCTTGCTACAGTATTTTCTTCATTCGTGTGGATTATATATCTATATGAATAGATATATAGGTGTAGGTATATATATTATTAAACATTATTATATAATTATTACTTAGACACACACACACATACAATATAGATATATATATATAGATAGATAGATAGATAGATAGATAGATAGAAAAATTGGATTGCTCTCGAGCAAACATGTTTACTTTCAACTTAATATGCAAGCAAATTAATATTAGCGTGCCACTTTTAATCTAGACCATCCTTCTTTTATGATTCAGATAGAGCAGCAATTTTAAACAACTTTCTAATTTAATTATATTATCAGATTTTCTTTGTTCTCTTATTATCTTTTGTTGAAGAGCAGGGATGTAAGCTCAGTAGTGTGCACATGTCTGGAACACTATATGGCAGCAGATGTGCAAATATACACCTAGATTACGAGTTTTGCGCTAAACAGGGTGCAAAACTAACTCCAAAAAGGTTGCGTTATTTTACCCTCCATAGCGCTGCCATTACGAGTTACTGAAAAGCCTCCTTGTGCGTGCGATATGGTGACATTAAGCTCCATACCGCACAAAATCCATTAAACTATAAATTAACCAAACCTTACTATTCTAATAAATAAAAAACTACTACCAATTGAAATATCTAAATTACAAAATTTTTAAAAAATAACACTACGAAAAAAATGAAAAAATCTAAAATTACAAAAAATAAAAAACACTAAATTACAAAAATAAAAAACACTAAGCTTACAAAAAATAATAAACGAAATTATCAAAACTCATAACTACTGGTTTCAGATGGCGGTAGGGCTCGTGTCGGTATAGGCTGTAACGCAAGCATTTTAGCCTGAACGCACAACCTGAAATACCGGCGCTATGAAAATCCACGCAAAAACGGAATGGAAGTTGCGTTACAGGCTAAAATGCTTGCGGTATAGCAATACCGACATGACTCGCAATAGCTGCGTTACTGCCATTACACTGAAATTTACATTTTTTCAGCGTTAAAAGCCTTAATGAAAAATTCGTAATCTAGGTGATAGTTATTAATTTCCACGAGCACTAGACGGCAGCACTATTTCCTGCCATATAGGGATCCAGACCCCTATCTAGGCTTCTCTTTAACAATGAATAACAAGAGGACAGAGCAAATTTGATAATAGAAGTAAATTGAAAGGTTTTTTTTTTAATTTTTGTATTGACTGAATCACAAAACATTTTTGAGTTTCATATCCCTTTAACGTAGGTTATTTATTTATTTATTTAATGTTTTTAAATTTAGTTAATTCATTTATAGTATATACAATTGAATAATTTTGAAATGAAAGTGAGATTAAAAATGAAATTGGGTCTGTTTGTTTAAAAACCTTTTTTAATATATTATAATTTAGAGAAAAAAAAAGAAAGGATAGTTTTCCTCCTATTTCTTCTACTGCAAATATGACTAACAATGGTAATTTTATTCTGGAGAGGGAGATTACAAAACTAAAAAAAACTAAAAAGCATAAAAATATACTTCACTGACAATAAAAATGTCACTGTTTGTTGCAAAATTCTTCTGTGATATGAAACTGCATCTTCTAAATTGTGTTAAATGTCCCTTCAATTATCAGAGTAATGTCTTAGAAAAACAAATATCTAAATAAATAAGAAAAGAAACTAATATGAGCAGCAGTGTTAAAAAATATGACATTGATTAGGTTTGTTTAGTGCCAGTGTCTGTTTAACAATGTACCAGATCTACTTATCACATCAATCAGGTCAAGGTGAAAATAGCTCAGTAATAATGCAGAATAAACTACAGAAAGAATTGTCAGTCAAAACACAGGCATGGTAATGACTTATAGATAGAAAGTATAAGGTCAAATAAGGCAGATACTGATTTTTTTATTCTCTATAATAATGAATACTTGTGAAACTGAAAGAATGAAAGCCTGAGCTGTCTGCTGAAACATGAAATGTAAGAGCTGAGAAAATTGAATTTATTCTTAGTTCTAGCCCAGCTGGAATTGTTTGTAAATTGGTTCTAAATAAGGTACCTATTTCCATCTGTTTGAATTAAATGTTACAGTAGGGGTTAACTGGGACAAAATATTCTAAAGCATTCTTGCCAGCATAAAGAGAAATCATTGGCTTATTTTACTGAGCATTATATAGTATAATAGGTGTCTCTCCTTAAAGGGACACTCAAGTCAAAATAAACTTTTACGATTCAGATACAGCAGCAGTTTTAAGACCCTTTCCAATTTACTTTTCTTATCACATTTTGCACAGTCTTTTGATATACAGACTTTCTGGGGGAACAAGATCCTACTTAGCATGTGCACAAACTCACAGGATATACGTATACTAGTTTGTGATTGGCTGATGTCTGTCACATGATACAGGGGCTGGAAAATGGGAGAAAAAATAAATGTGTCAGAAAAAAAATCTACTGCTTATTGTAAATTCAGAGTAAGTGCTATTGCATTGTCTTCTTATTATGTACTTGATAAATATGTATTTCTACTGCATTGAGTGGTCCTATAAGGAGACATGAAACACCAAAATTTTCTTTCACAATTCAAATAGGGCAGATAATTAAAGAAAAAACTTTCCAACTCACTTCTATTATCAAATATGCGTTATTCTCTTAGTATCATTTGTTCAATTGAGAACTAGCTGAACACATATTGGGTAAGCCAAAAACACGAAGCATACATGTGCAGTCACCAATCAGCAGTTAGCTCCTAGTAGTGTTGTGCTGCTCCTGAGCATACCAAGGTATGCTTTTAAACAGAGGATATCAAGAAAACAAAGCAAGTTAGATGACAAAAGTAAATTGAAAAGTTGCTTAAAATTATATGCTTTATCCTAATCACGAAAATAAACATTTTTGGGGGTTTATGTCACTTTAATATAAAGCCATTTAGTGAACTCCCCATTAATTAAATTAATCTCTGAACTTCGCCAGGAGCTTTAGAGAATTGGGACCTAATAGTTTACTAAATTCTAAGTGTAATGGGTATTGAAATTAGAGTATTTTGGATAATTGTTTTGGACTGTGAAATATATATCCCAAACATTTTGCAATAATTTATTTTTTATGTAATATAAAAACAAATGAACACAACTAAGGCTTAACTACATGAAATGGTAGCAAAATGTAAGTATATCGCAAAGTAAATATTTTATATAAAAATGGCAAGGTGTTTATTCTCCCTTTAACCCTTTGAGTGCTAATGACGACACTGAGCCATCGCAAATTTTCCCAGTCATGTGCTGACGACGGCTTAGAGCCGTCACTAGCACGCACCCAACTTGAGGGCAATCTGGGGGCTCCCATATACTCCCACCCCGGCAATCGGGCCTGTATAGTGACAGGCTTTGCCGGGGCTTCACATTTTGTGTGGTGATGTCACACGCAATGGCGTGATGACGTCACCGCACAACTTTATTGAAAATTTACAATGGACAGTATATGGAAATGGGGCATGCTGCTTAGAAGCCTGTATCTCAGGCATCTAAGCAGCTTCAGATCCCCAAGACCCACTGTTGAAAAGGTAATCCCATAACCTTTCCAACGGTATAAGTCTTGAGGATCTGAAAAAATAAATAAATATATATATATTTAAAAAAATGAAAAATCCTCAAATCCACCTTAGCAGCCAGTACAACTGCATAATAAACAGGTGCGTAATAAAGGGATAATGTAATAGCCCTTTTTATGGCAAATCTTAAAGTATTATAAAAAAGTGTAATAAGATGGACGATTAAAACTCACAAATCGATGGAAATAAAACAAAGGCTACTTACGGTTTTGAAAAAACAAAGCTTCTAGGTTTTTTAAATGATATATTCTATTCTCCATGTGACTTAAAGGGACATTAAACCCAAATTTTTTCTTTCATGATTCAGATAGAAAATACAATTTTAAACAACTTTCTAATTTACTTATATAATCTAATTTGCTTCATTCTCTTGATATTCTTTCCTGAAAAGCATATCTAGATATGCTCAGTAGCTTCTGATTGGTGGCTGCCTTTTTTTGCCTCATGTGATTGGCTCACCAATGTGCATTGCTATTTCTTTAACAAAAGACATCTAAAGAATGAAGCAAATTTGATAATAGAAGTAAATTGGGATGTTGTTTAAAATTGTATTCTCTGTCTGACTCATGAAAGAAAAAATTTCGATTTAATGTCCCTTTAAGAAAAACCCCAGTCCACAGAAATAGGCTGTCCAACACCCTGTTTAACCCTATCAATTCCTCCTCATTTAAATATTGAAATAAATAAAGCACACCCCCAACGCATGCACAGTTGTTTCTCCCAGCTCACGCATGCGCACTTTCATCATTGAAGACATTTGCCAGGTCTTCTTACACTTATTAAAATAAAGCAATTTACTTGTGGAACCATCATTGATATGCAATGCTTGTTTTTGTAGGGGTGATCCTTAGATACTTAGGATAAATACAATGCTCCTCTCCCTCTGCTGTGCTGATGCTATGGCTCTGGCTCTGAAGATACTGCAGTCACATGAACACCAGGGGATCATGATGTTTTTTTCTGAAGACTCTAAAGTCATGTGACCACCAGTATTGTGACATTTGCAAAGAGCTCCTAAACATACTGTGAATGCTCAAGCCTATAGAAACGCAAAGCGCTTGCGTGAGTATGTGCGAGATAAGAACAAATGAAAACAAACAAATTAGTCTCATAGTGGGTTTTGAAAATCCGCATGAAGGAATATTGTGGAGAAACAGCTTGGAATCAAAAACTGAAGGTATTTGAGCACATTTTTAAAATATACCCACCTACACATTGAAAAAGTATTTTCTTTTCATAGCCCTATACATTTCCCAGCCCTCTATATCATGTGACAGCCATCAGGCAAACACAGACTTATATATGTATACACTGTAAACTCTTGCACATGCAGAGTATAAGCTGTTACCTCAGAAAGTGTGCATATAAAAATACTGTGCACAGTTTGCTAATGTTAGTAAAAACTGTGTGCTCTGTCTGAATCATGAAAGTTTCATTTTCAGTTTAGTGTCCCTTTATTTATGTGCAATTGCATTGTTTGGCATGTTATACGCGATCCACACCCTTAATTAACATGGGTATCCCAGTGTGAAACGCGATACACACCCTTAATTAACATGGGTATCCCAGTGTGAAACGCGTCTGTATTATTTGTTGTGAATTGTTAGCATTAATAAAGGGTTTAAAGAAAATTAAATATTGAATTGTTTCTTTATTGGTTAGCTGCGTGTTTTATAATATTTTATAGTATTGCTGGAGCTAATAATACCTAATATAAATTTAAAAAGCATTTGTAGGTGCAATATTATTGTGCTTTTTCTGTCTGTCTATTCTATAAGCCTTTTTCTGTCTGTCTATTCTCTCTGTTTAATGTTTACAGTCAAAATAGATATTTCTCTTGAGAAAACTACATTTGTAATTTAATAGTAGAGCTAATGTTTTTAGTATCATTATCCTCATAAAAAATGTTGATTCTTTTTATGAACTCTGGCTTTGTTCCATTCGTTAAACTATAAATATACACATGTAAAATCCCCATTGCAAAATCATTGATTAATCACTCTTTTTTTGCAACAGATAGATGTGTTATCCTAATTAGATAAATGCCAGCCTTTGGTCTGCTACTGATCAATCCTGGAAAGACCATCAGAAAATGAGAAGGGACTGCTGAGAGCGGCATTTCATAAATATAGCTTTGGTATAATTTACACTTTTGTGTAAAATGGCAATTAAAGAAATTAAACATTTTGTGAATAAATAATGTTGTTTGTGCCTGAACTGGATTTTATGTAAATGAAAGTAGGACAAGATTCTATTGCACAAATGATAATATACAAAATACCTGGGGAGTTGTACCTTTTAAATGTCTAATACAATATACCTCAAACTTGGAGAATGTAAAAAAAATAGACAAACCATTGAGTTAAAATTCAAGTATTATTTAAATACCAAGAAAAAGTTGGGACAAATTATAGGCAAAAGTGTAACAATAAAGGACAAAATTACAAGTGGAGCGGTATTTTGTGCTTACTTGTAGTGCAATAAGACTGTCGCACAAACAATAACATATTATAATATGAGCAAGCCCGACATGAAAAGGTGACTTTTGCATAAATATGATTTTACATGTTTTTTTTTCTACTTATAGGGACAGTCAAGTCCCAAAAAAACTTTTAGAATTCAATTAAGGCATGTAATTTTAAACAACTTTCCAATTTACTTTTATCACCAATTTTGCTTTGTTCTCTTGGTATTCTTATTTGAAAGCTAAACCTAGGAGGTTCATATGCTAATTTCTTCTTACACCTTGAAGGCCGCCTCTGCATTTGACAGTTTTTGTTTGTTTGTTCATGTGCTTCATATGGATAACATTGAGCTCATGCACATGAATTTACAGAGGAGTGAGCACTGGTTGGCTAAAATGCAAGTCTGTCAAAAGTACTGAGATAAGGGTGCAGTCTGCAGAGGATTAGGTACAAGGTAATCACAGAGGTAAAAAGTGTATTATTATAACTCTGTTGGTTATGCAAAACTGGGGAGTGGGTAATTAACGGATTATCTATCTTTTAAAACAACAAAAATTCTGGTGTTGACTGTCCCTTTAACTGCAAAGGGCTCCAATCCACTTATATATATATATATATATATATATATATATATATATATATATATATATATATATATAGTAATCTGCAACATAGGACTGCACTCACTGGATTTATGTAAAAAACTCTTTAATTAGGTAACGTTTCGGAGCTCGCAGGCCCCTTCCTCAGACCAGTACAAACCATGCAACTAAACACTGTGTCTTATAAACATATTAAGCCCCACCCACCACCAAATCAACTGTGAATTGCGCCAAAACTGGGGTTGTCATAGTGATAACCCCTAACCCCCTCAGTGTGACCATACTACTAATCAAACAATTCATAAAACAATTCATAAAAGCTTCAAAGTTGTATAAGTGGTACAATAAATGCATGAGCCACAAAATATGCATAATACTAAATGTATAAGTAAAGCTAAACATCCATGTGTTCAATTGCATATATAAGTGGATTCATAAGATAAGAGACATATGAAAGACAAAACATTTCATATTAGTGTAAAATAAAACCATCATATGGGATATAAAGACATATATGTCAGTACAGCAGTGCATCACATACAGTTACAAAGGTTATACATGTATTTGTCATTAAATCAGAATAGCACTGTGAAACCCTCTTGTTGTATTGAACTGTGAGTTCATTCTACAGTATATGATAATCAGTTCCCACTAGGTGTTAATGTGCCTGCAGCTAATCTCTATACGATCATATTTAGAGATTCATACGGTATACCCTCTAAGCAGCCTCATCACTCTTACCTTAAACATAGCTTTATAGCTTCTCTGTATATTTATTGAGTTTTATGCTCAGATTAGGCTCCAAATCTTCTATAAGGAAAATCGTTGCATGAAAAATGAGCCCATACATTGTATTAGGCGCCCAGAGAAGCTGCTCCGGCGCCCGTAATGCTCATTAGCATAGCGCATGGCTAATTTACATAAGTTGATGACGTATGCGCGTGTTATGTCTCAGTTTAGATTCAAAAGTTTATTCCTTTTAAATAAAGGTTTGTTGCTCTTTTTTGTGCTAAGCAGGTAATTACAACTTAAAATTACCTGAATAGACAATGTGAGTCATTTATATGAAATCTTAAACTGGAGTGAAACGAAGTTGGAGTTAGAAACTCTTGTAAAAGTTAAGCAATGAATTCGCTCAGTTATGAGTCTTAATACCAATCTTGAGTTAAAGTAGTATCCTTCTATCTTCACGCACACACACTCAATCACACTAAAATATGTACAAATATCAGTCATACAATCTTGCATAGGAAGGCAGAAATAGTTAACTTGATAGAAGCTTTAAGTGGCAAGTCTGATAATCCACTATAGCGGAGTTAACCAAAATAACCTCTGAATAATATGCGCAGACTGATCCGGTTAGGCAATTGGCAATTCAGATAGAATACAAGTACAGATATGGCAGTCTTATTTCAAGTACATGCAGTGAGCAATAATGCAGCATACGATACCGGTAACCAGTTTGTGAGAGGAGAGATGAGATGTGACCGCTGTTTAGGGAACAGCGTGGCGTGTGTGCGGCTTAGTTCCGGGACGCGGAGGCAAATAGATCCGGCTGAGTATGAATCTGATCCGGATGATGGTAGGTGTCTAAAGGGGAAATAATCCAAGACTTCAGGAAATTAGAAGTAAAGCCAAAAGTACCAAATGACCTGAAAGGAAAAAGTATGAGCAACAAGTAGTGGTTGTTTAACTTCAATCTTCAGGCAAGGACTGTTTGATAGAACTTGCCTAATAAAGGGAGGATCATGAGATGGGAGGGGATAGCCCTTAAAGGGATATCACATTTCCCCCCCGTCAAGGGATCACCCCAGGGGATCCCAAATGAGGCTTCCAAGGATACCTGAGATGAAATTTTTCAATCAGTCGGGGAGCAGGAACATCCGAAAAAAGTTGCCAAGAATTATCCTCGGGACCATAATCCTTCCATTTCACAAGATATTCCAGTTTACCCCGACGTACTCTGGAATCAAGAATAGAGTGAACCTCAAATTCTTCCTGGTCGTCAACTAGAATAGGAGGTGGTGCGGGTTGACCAGTGTTGATGGAATCAATGTTATATGGCTTGAGTAGTGATACATGGAACATGGGATGTATTTTGTATGACTCAGGTAGAACCAATCTAACAGCATTGGGGTTTACAATCTTATCAATCTCAAAAGGTCCAAGAACTTGATTGGCCAATTTTTTACAAGGAACTTGTAACTTGAGGTTTTTAATAGATAATAAAACTTTGTCTCCAATTTGATAATGTGGACTCAGTCTATGATGTTGATCATAGTATCTTTTTTGATATGCCTTTGCGTTTGACAGATGAGATTTTAGTATATCTAATCTGTCCTGTAGATTGGATGTGAATTGTTGAGCACAAGGTGAACTTACTTCAGTCATAGAAAGTGCGATGGTATTTGGGTTATATCCGTAAGTGGCATAAAAGGGTGTCATTTTAATAGATGCTGATATTGAATTATTGTATGAGAATTCCGCCATTGGAAGATATTCTTTCCAATCATCTTGTAAATGAGTGATGAAACATCTTAAGTATTGCTCCAAGGTTTGGTTTATCCTCTCAGTTAAACCATTGGTCTGTGGGTGAAATGCTGTGGAATATCTTGAATCAACTTTTAAAAGTTTGCATAAGGATTTCCAGAATGATGAGGTGAATTGTGATCCTCTGTCAGTGATAATAGTGGTAGGTAAACCATGTAATTTTACTATAGAATCTAGGAATGCTGTTGCTGTCGTTAAAGCTGATGGTAACCCCTTTAGTGGTATGAAATGAGCTAAATGTGTCAAATGATCTATCACTACAAGGATTGTTGTATTTTGTTGGGAACTCGGGAGGTCAACAATAAAATCCATAGATATGGTACTCCAAGGTTTATCTGGGATTGGCAGAGGTGTAAGTAATCCTATTGGTCTTTTATGTTCTACTTTATTTCTAGCGCATACGTCACAATGCGTTACGTATTCGTAGACTATGTGGTTCATCTTAGGCCACCAGAAATGTCTTCTAGTTAATTCGGTTGTCTTTTTGATACCAGGATGTCCGAATAGAGTAACATCATGGGTTTGTTTAAGGATTGAATTCCTGAGGGATTCAGGAATGAATAATTTTGATTTGTGGTAATATAGACCTGTCTTTAGGTCTTCTTTACAAGATGGTGGTTTATTGCAGTCACTTTGTTGAACTTCTAAGATTTCTTTTTCTATAGTAGTTAGAACTCCAATGAATTTTTCTTTAGGTATAATAGAATCTAGATTATCTGAAAGCTGTTTTTCGTAAACTCTTGATAAGGCATCAGCCTTAACATTTAAACTTCCTGGTTTGTAACTTATAAGGAAATTGAATCGGTCTAGGAATATAGACCATCGAGCTTGTCTTGAATTGAGAGTTTTACTCGATTTCAAGTACTCAAGGTTTTTATGATCTGTGTAGATCAGAAATGGAAAACTGGATCCTTCAAGTAAGTGTCTCCATTGTTCCAAAGAACATTTTATTGCAAGTAACTCTTTATCACCTATGCTGTAATTACTCTCAGCAGACGTCAACATTCTAGAATAAAAAGCTATAGGATGTGTCTCTGTCTTTTCCTTGTTTTTCTGTGAAAGTATTGCTCCTATTCCAGTATTGGAGGCGTCTACTTCAAGGATAAATTGAGAGTTGAAGTCAGGTAATGCAAGTACAAGTGCTGAAGTGAATTATTTCTTTAGTGTATTAAAAGATAACTGTGCTTCTTCTGTCCATTTATATTTCTGTTTTTTACTAGTTAAACATGTTAATGGTTTCACAATCATTGAGAAATTAGCAATAAATTTACGGTAAAAATTTGCAAAACCAATTAATTTTTGTAAGGCTTTTACAGTTGTTTGCACCGGCCAATTTATAATTGCATTTATTTTTTCTGGATCCATTTGTATTCTGTCAGGTTTTATGATATAACCTAAAAATTTGATCTCTTGTACATGAAAGGAACATTTCTCAAGTTTAGCATATAATTTGTGTTCCTTCAATCTAGTAAGTAACCAACGGACGTGTTTTTCATGTTCTTGTATGTTTTTTGAATAGATCAGAATGTCGTCTAAATATATTATAACACAAACGTCTATTAGATCACGGAAAACCTCTTTAATAAAATGTTGAAAGGTAGCGGGTGCATTACTTAGCCCAAATGGCATGACATTATACTGGTACAAACCATAACGTGTCCTAAAAGCTGTCTTCCATTCGTCACCCTGTTTGATGCGTATGAGATTATAAGCTCCTTTCAAATCGAGTTTAGAATAGATGGTAGCGCCATGTAACCGTTCAAGAAGCTCAGGTATAAGCGGAAGTGGGTATCTGTTTTTTATTGTTATGTTATTTAACGCTCTGTAATCTATGATGGGACGAATGGTTCCATCCTTGTTTTTTACAAGAAACATACCTGCTGCTGCAGGAGAGGTTGAATGTGAAATGAAACCCTTACGAAGGTTGTCATCTAAATATGACCTTACAAAAGATAATTCATTTTGAGATAACGGATATATCTTTCCGTGTGGAATTTGACTATTAGGTATCAAATCAATGGGACAGTCAAATTCCCTATGAGGAGGCAGATTTTCTGCCTCTTTCATGTTAAAGACCTCTGCCAAGTCCTGATAAGGTTTGGGTATACCATTCTCCAATACAGATATTGTACAGTGAGGATAACAAGTCTTTAGACAATAAGGCGAATCTAATTTTAAGTCATTAAGTGTCCAGTCTATGGTAGGGTTATGTTTCTGTAACCATGTATACCCAAAAATGAAACTGTGTAAAGAAATAGGAATTAAATCAAATGTGATATATTCAGTATGTCCGTCTTTAGTTGTTATGAGTAAGGGTATGGTGTGGTGGGTGATAGGACCATGTTGTGTAAGAGATCCATCTATCAATTTGACAAAAACAGGTTTTGCTTTGCACACATATGGAATTTTATTATTTTTAACAAAGGTACTATCAATATAGTTTCCAGAAGCCCCTGAGTCAATCAAGGCTGTGGCTTGTATGTTTCTCTGATCCCACTGTAAGGAAAAAAATATAGTCATTTGTGTGTCAGAGCTTATATGGCACAATTGAGAATTATGAGCTTGCTTACCCTTCTTTTGTTTGAGGAGAATCGGACATGTAGCAACTGTATGCTCCTTGTGAGCACAGTAGAGACATAATTTCTCCAATCGTCTCCTGATTTTCTCCTCTGGTGTGAGAGGACCCTTGATGACCCCTATTTCCATAGGTGTACTAGGAGCTGACGATCTTTCAGAAGTTGGAGTATACATGGAGTAACGTTTAGGTATAACGTCATAACCTGTTCTTTCTGCTTTTCTTTCACGAAGCCTGCGGTCCAAGGTAGTACTTAATTTAATTAAACCAGAGAGGGTTTCAGGAACCTCTAACCTAGAGAGTTCATCCTTTAAATTTTCCGAGATTCCTAAACGAAATTGATTTTTTAAAGAAATTTCGTTCCATTGAGAGTCATTTGACCACATTTGAAATTCGGTAGTATATTCCTCGACAGTACGTTTTCCCTGTTTTAAAGAGCGCAGTTTAGTTTCTGCAGTAATCTGGGTGTTGGCATCCTCATATAAGTTTGCCATGGCGAGGAAGAAATCCTGTAATGAGTCTAAGATTGGGTTATTAGTTTCAAAGAACCTATTGGCCCAAGATCTGGGTTCCCCTTGCAGAAATGAAATGGTGGTGCACACCTTAATTCTTTCTGAATGGTAAGTACGTGGGCGTAGAGAGAATAGCAGATGACATGCATTTTTAAAATCTCTATACTCATTACGTTTGCCAGAGAAGGGTTGAGGGTATTGTATATGTGGTTCAGGGCAGTCAGTAGTTTTTGTAGGAATACATTCTTTAACTAAGGATCTTAATGCTACCATTTCTGCTTGTACCTCAGTTAACCCTTTGTTTAAATAATCAAGTTTCTGAAAAACATTGGTTAATTGATTCTTTACTTCCTGGGGATCCATCTTATAATCTGTAAACAAGATTTCCCCTAAACTTAAGGCCTGAAGATTCTGTTATGTCTCAGTTTAGATTCAAAAGTTTATTCCTTTTAAATAAAGGTTTGTTGCTCTTTTTTGTGCTAAGCAGGTAATTACAAATTAAAATTACCTGAATAGACAATGTGAGTCATTTATATGAAATCTTAAACTGGAGTGAAACGACTTGATTAAGTTGGAGTTAGAAACTCTTGTAAAAGTTAAGCAATGAATTCGCTCAGTTATGAGTCTTAATACCAATCTTGAGTTAAAGTAGTATCCTTCTATCTTCACGCACACACACTCAATCACACTAAAATATGTACAAATATCAGTCATACAATCTTGCATAGGAAGGCAGAAATAGTTAACTTGATAGAAGCTTTAAGTGGCAAGTCTGATAATCCACTATAGCGGAGTTAACCAAAATAACCTCTGAATAATATGCACAGACTGATCCGGTTAGGCAATTGGCAATTCAGATAGAATACAAGTACAGATATGGCAGTCTTATTTCAAGTACATGCAGTGAGCAATAATGCAGCATACGATACCGGTAACCAGTTTGTGAGAGGAGAGATGAGATGTGACCGCTGTTTAGGGAACAGCGTGGCGTGTGTGCGGCTTAGTTCCGGGACGCGGAGGCAAATAGATCAGGCTGAGTATGAATCTGAACCGGATGATCGTAGGTGTCTAAAGGGGAAATAATCCAAGACTTCAGGAAATTAGAAGTAAAGCCAAAAGTACCAAATGACCTGAAAGGAAAAAGTATGAGCAACAAGTAGTGGTTGTTTAACTTCAATCTTCAGGCAAGGACTGTTTGATAGAACTTGCCTAATAAAGGGAGGATATCACAGCGCGTGTGTATGCGCGTAGTCATGGTGACCCAGCAAAGCGTTAGGCAATATGCGATCTTGACCGCCTATGCTACATTGTGTTATGTATGGTCAAAGCTTTAACGTGGGACACACCAAAAGGCATACTCCTTCGGCAAGGGCATCTAAGTAAAATCAAATAAACAAATATATATTCTTTTAACTCTAAGTGGGCTAAGAGCATCGTAGTGGATGTAACCATATGTCACCACGGTATCCCTGTCATACATCTAAGCGTCTCATAGGGCTAACAACATTATGCATAAAATATGTACATACTGTGCTTAACATAAAGTGTATGACCAGAGGCTTCATCCCCTGTAATGTTAATAGCATATATATTATATACACATATACATCTTTATACATGTGTTTGCATGTATCTTAATGTTGAAGTCCTTTGTCTGCCTTTTTTCTAACACCTAAGATCTCATATCTTTGAGCCCTTATAACTTTTGTGTACAATTTTTTTTAAAATAATTTTTATCAGATGGTGTTATTTTGAGTGTAACTGTACTGTGTAATGTATATTTATTAGACAGTGTTATTATGAGTGTAACTGTACTATGTAATGTATATTTATTAGACAGTGTTATTATGAGTGTAACTGTACTGTGTAATGTATATTTATTAGACAGTGTTATTATGTGTGTAACTGTACTATGTAATGTATATTTATTAGACAGTGTTATTATGAGTGTAACTGTACTATGTAATGTATATTTATTAGACATTGTTATTATGTGTGTAACTGTACTGTGTGATGTATATTTATTAGATAGTGTTATTATGAGTGTAACTGTACTGTGTAATGTATATTTATTAGACAGTGTTATTATGAGTGTAACTGTACTATATAATGTATATTTATTAGACAGTGTTATTATGAGTGTAACTGTACTGTGTAATGTATATTTATTAGACAGTGTTATTATGTGTGTAACTGTACTGTGTAATGTATATTTATTAGATAGTGTTATTATGTGTGTAACTGTATAGTGTAAGGTATATTTATTAGATAGTGTTATTATGTGTGTAACTGTACTGTGTAATGTATATTTATTAGACAGTGTTATTATGTGTGTAACTCTACTGTGTAATGTATATTTATTAGATGGTGTTATTATGTGTGTAACTGTACTGTGTAATGTATATTTATTAGATGGTGTTATTATGAGTGTAACTGTACTGTGTAATGTATATTTATTAGATAGTGTTATTATGTGTGTAACTGTACTGTGTAATGTATATTTATTAGACAGTGTTATTATGTGTTTAACTGTACTGTGTAATGTATATTTATTAGACAGTGTTATTATGAGTGTAACTGTACTGTGTAATTTATATTTATTAGATAGTGTTATTATGAGTGTAACTGTGCTGTGTAATGTATATTTATTAGACAGTTTTATTACGTGTGTAACTGTACTGTGTAATGTATATTTATTAGATAGTGTTATTATGTGTGTAACTGTACTATGTAATGTATATTTATTAGATAGTGTTATTATGTGTGTAACTGTACTGTGTAATGTATATTTATTAGATAGTGTTATTATGAGTGTAACTGTACTATGTAATGTATATTTATTAGATAGTGTTATTATGTGTGTAACTGTACTGTGTAATGTATATTTATTAGATAGTGTTATTATGAGTGTAACTGTACTGTGTAATGTATATATATTAGATAGTGTTATTATGTGTGTAACTGTACTGTGTAATGTATATTTATTAGACAGTGTTATTATGTGTGTAACTGTACTGTGTAATGTATATTTATTAGATAGTATTATTATGTGTGTAACTGTACTGTGTAATGTATATTTATTAGATAGTGTTATTATGTGTAACTGTACTATGTAATGTATATTTATTAGACAGTGTTATTATGTGTGTAACTGTACTGTGTAATGTATATTTATTAGATAGTGTTATTATGTGTGTAACTGTACTGTGTAATGTATATTTATTAGATAGTGTTATTATGTGTGTAACTGTACTGTGTAATGTATATTTATTAGACAGTGTTATTATGTGTGTAACTGTACTGTGTAATGTATATTTATTAGATAGTGTTATTATGTGTGTAACTGTACTGTGTAATGTATTTATTAGACAGTGTTATTATGTGTGTATCTGTACTGTGTAATGTATATTTATTAGATAGTGTTATTATGTGTGTAACTGTACTGTGTAATGTATATTTATTAGATAGTGTTATTATGAGTGTAACTGTACTGTGTAATGTATATTTATTAGATAGTGTTATTATGTGTGTAACAGTGCTGTGTAATGTATATTTATTATACAGTGTTATTATAAGTGTAACTGTACTGTGTAATGTATATTTATTAGATAGTGTTATTATAAGTGTAACTGTACTGTGTAATATATATTTATTAGATAGTGTTATTATGAGTGTAACTGTACTATGTAATGTATATTTATTAGATAGTGTTATTATGTGTGTAACTGTACTGTGTAATGTATATTTATTAGATGGTGTTATTATGTGTGTAACTGTACTGTGTAATGTATATTTATTAGATGGTGTTATTATGAGTGTAACTGTACTGTGTAATGTATATTTATTAGACAGTGTTATTATGTGTGTAACTGTACTGTGTAATGTATATTTATTAGATAGTGTTATTATGTGTGTAACTGTACTGTGTAATGTATATTTATTAGATAGTGTTATTATGTGTGTAACTGTACTGTGTAATGTATATTTATTAGATAGTTTTATTATGTGTGTAACTGTACTGTGTAATGTATATTTATTAGACAGTGTTATTATGTGTGTAACTGTACTGTGTAATGTATATTTATTAGATAGTGTTATTATGTGTGTAACTGTACTATGTAATGTATATTTATTAGACAGTGTTATTATGAGTGTAACTGTACTGTGTAATGTATATTTATTAGATGGTGTTATTATGTGTGTAACTGTACTGTGTAATGTATATTTATTAGACAGTGTTATTATGAGTGTAAATGTACCGTGTAATGTATATTTATTAGATAGTGTTATTATGTGTGTAACTGTACTGTGTAATGTATATTTATTAGATAGTGTTATTATGTGTGTAACTGTACTATGTAATGTATATTTATTAGATAGTGTTATGTGTGTAACTGTACTATGTAATGTATGTTTATTAGACAGTTTTATTATGAGTGTAACTTGCAATGTATTTTTGATGTGTTTTGTGACACTTTTTAATTTTGCAAAACAGTTAACCACAGCTCTGAAATCACGGTAATGATTCTAGCATAAATCGTGATTGCGCTCAACTTGTAATATGAGTGTAATTAATCCGGCATGCAAACGATCGTGAAAAACTGAGCGCAATCTTTTGCACGACACTTGTAATCTAGCCCCAAATCACTCAAATTTAAGGTTACAAATGCAGTAAAAAATGATTAAACTTAAAGGGACTGTAATGTCAAAATTAAACTTTTACAATTCAGATAGAACATGCAATTTTAAACAATTTTCCAGTAAGCTTATCAAATTTATTTCATTATTTTGGTATCTTTTGCTGAACAGTAGACTCAGGAGAAGAATGAGAACTGTATTAATACCCTGCAATTAGCACCTTTGCATTGCCATATCTGTGATCATTTAACTAGAACAGGAAAATTATACATATGTGTATATTTAGGCCTAATTATCATTTCTGTTGTAAACTGTGTAAACTAGTGCTAGTAAATATGGCTATTAAAGTCTATTGAGATGGGTTTTGCTACCATTAGTTTACTCCGTTTACATCAGTAAAGGAAACTAGGTCTAATTATTTTACTTTTGATTTGCAAGATTTCTGTTATTGTTTTCTCCTCAGTATTGTAAATGGAGTTAATAATATGTGTTTGGATGTTTTCCTTTTTTTTAGTCACATTTTGATTCTGATACCTACGATTATTTAATAGTGAATTTATTCAAGTCTGAGTATACAGCAAGCTCACAATACAATACACCACCTACAATTATTTTCTTCACCTGCAAAAAAAAAGTCTGTAGTTTTCATTTAAACATTTTAAAGGGACAGTCAACAACCATGAAAACTTTATCCCATACCTTAGATCAACAACAAAAAATGAGCCTGTACCGCATCCCATCTTCAATAAAACTAACGTTAGGTGGCTAATCTTCAATGAACATTTAGTTAACAGTGGCAGATGTGGCCGCCAAACTCCTCCCCCTCCTCCTCCGTACCCTTCTTGTTTTAAATAAATACTCGTTCACAGGGACACTGTTCTATTTCAAATGCGCATGCGCTATATAATTGTAGTACGCTCGCTATTAGAAATAGAACAGTGTCTCTGTGAACGCGGCTAAAGAATCTAGCCGAGGATTTGATTCTTATTGGCTGAAGACTTAGAGAAGAAGCCTCCTACGTAACAGGGGGAAGGGTTTGGCGGCCATATCTGTTGCTGTTAACTAAATGTTCATTGAAGATTAGCCACCTAACGTTAGTGTTATTGAAGATGGGATGCGGTGCAGGGTCATAGATAGATGATATATATAAAAATACAAAAACTCTAGAAATAAATATATTGGTGTTCCCTGATAAATTAAACCAAACTCAGCTGACCTCTAAAATTACATATTTCCCAAAAAAGTATTTGTAATATAAACGACAGTATTATATAAAATAGGAGGTAGCGCAATTAATGTATAGGCGCAAAAAATTGCAGGTTTGGAAAATGATATCAAACAAATTGTATGTTGAAATTTATTAAATTATTACAGGATGTTTGAAAACGAACAGTATAAAATATACTAATAGATAGTATGCTTAAAATAGTAGATACCCGTATCTGTTTAAAAAAGTATCCTTAAAAATGACTTTAAAAACACATATCATACATCATTCACTCTATCTAAATAAAAAATACATGGAGCTCTATATAGGCGGATATAGTTGAATTACACGACAAGGTAACTTTAGTAAATATTTGCAACAATGTCTCTTAAATATTTACTGTGGGATTGACAGCCAGATTTAATTATTAGTAACATTCGGCTAGATTACGAGTTGTGCGTTAAGGTAAAAAAGCAGCGTTAACAGGTCCTAACGCTGCTTTTTTACGCCTTCTCCTATTACGCGTCTTGCAGGTATAGGTGTACCGCACACTTGTTTGGCCTTACCGCAAACCGACTTACGTAAACTTTGTAAACCCTTTTTTCTATGGGACTTCCATAGCGCCTGTATTACGAGTCTGTCCTGGGAGGCCAAAAAGTGAGCGGTACAGTCTATACCGACAAGATCCGTAACACATTCTAAAGTCAGTAGTTATGAGTTTTACACTACAATGCTGTAGCATAAAACTCATAACTAAAGTGCTAAAAAGTACACCAACACCCATAAACTACCTATTAACCCCTAAACAGAGGCCCTCCCGCATCGCAAACACAAAAATACATTTTTTAACCCCTAATCTGCCGGTCCGGACATCGCCGCCACTATAATAAACATATTAATCCCTAAACCGCCACACTCCCGCCTCGCAAACACTAGTTGAATAATATTAACCCCTAATCTGCCGTCACCTACATTATACTTATTAACCCCTAATCTGCTGCTCCGGACATCGGCGCCACCTACATTATATTTATTAACACCTAATCTGCCGCCTCCAGTGTCACCGCAACCTACCTACACTTATTAACCCCTAATCTGCCGCCCCAATGTCACAGCCACTATTCTAAATTTATTAACCCCTAAACCTAAGTCTAACCCTAACCCTAACACCCCCTAACTTAAATATAATTTTAATAAATCTAAATAAAATTACTATCATTAACTAAATTATTCATATTTAAAACTAAATACTTACCTGTAAAATAAACCCTAAGATAGCTACAATATAACTAATAGTTACATTGTAGCTATCTTGGGGTTTATTTTTATTTTACTTGCAAGTTTGTATTTATTTAACTAGGTAGAATAGTTATTAAATAGTTATTAACTATTTAATAATTACCTAGCTAAAATAAATACAAAAGTACCTGTAAAATAAAACCTAACCTAAGTTACACTAACACCTAACACTACACTACAATTAAATAAATGACCTAAATTAAATACAATTAAATAAATTAAATACAATTAGCTAAAGTACAAACAAGCACTAAATTACAGAAAATAATAAACAAATTACAGATATTTAAACTAATTACACCTAATCTAATAGCCCTATTAAAATAAAAAAGCACCCCCCCCCCAAAAAAAAAAAACATAGCCTAAACTAAGCTACCAATAGCCCTTAAAAGGGCCTTTTGTGGGGCATTGCCCCAAATAAATCAGCTCTTTTACCTGTAAAAAAATACAAACAACCCCCAACAATAAAACCCACCACCCACACAACCAACCCCCCAAATAAAACCCTAACTAAAAAAAACCATAGCTCCCCATTGCCCTGAAAAGACCTTTTGGATGGGCATTGCCCTTAAAAGGGCATTTAGCTCTATTTTTTTTTTTTTTAATAATTTTTATTGAGGGTTTTTCAAAATGACAGCATAAAACCATGACATAAACATAATACAAAACATGGCAGTGATTGTTTTAACAACAATATGACAGGGAAAGAAAACATAATATGAATGTCGAAACATATCTGAAACCCTCCTTTTATATTTTTTATAGGATACTGTGAGTAGCTATTATTCCGGGCTATAGTGGTAAAAGATGCTCTAAAAGAGCACTGTAGCTACTAGATAGACCCAATTTGTCATATGATTGAATGCTTCTTATTCTCAAGGATAGGGTCATGATATCAAGAGCAAAAGAAGGAGCGAGGGGAAAATTAGGGAAATGTCAGCGGGTAAGCACCGCTTATACAAATGATTTTTCTATGTATTTATATAATTACGTGCTTAAGTTAATTGATGAAAATAATAGGGATAGCAATGTAACTAGCTATGGTCATCAATAATGGGGGGGGGCGGAAGACCATGGAGAAGTTAATTGACTAATTCATTACAACACAATGTGTGGCGTGCAAGACTAAGCTATACGGAAGTTAATAAATTTACGAATATCCCATATCATATAAGAGGTTTAACAAAAGTTGAGAATCTCCCCTAGTAGGACATATTTGTAAATGCCTGGCATAAGGTCAAGGCATATATAAGGTTATTTGAAGAATTCATGTTATAGGAAACAATAAACCTATAGGTAATGCACATTAACCATAGATGTCATAGGCCATAATGATTATAAGGAGTATGTAGAGGTGGAATTATATAACACAAAGCTTAGTTCGACATTAGCAAAAGGAAAACACTTTATATGGGAGTAACTCTATCTAGCTTGGGAGCTCCATTTTGAAGCATGTAAGCGATAAGATTATTAATAACATCTCTAAAGTATATGGAATAACATAAAACATCGCAGTATTACATAACTTTGTAAGAGAGAGTTGTCATTAGACTAATAAGAAGTAGTTAATATAGAACAGTGGTAGTATTTATAACTCATGCAAACAAAAAGACTGTTATATCTGAGTGTACCGCATATTTCCTAAAATTTAGTTACTGTCTAGATATCTCTAAAGCTGGGAGTCACCTTTAAAGGAGCGTGTATGCGTAGATCCATTGTAAGGTTAGGACATCTAAAGGGCTTATTATAAACATCTACACTATAAGTAAAGATAGATCCATAGGTAAAGCATGCTAGCTATATATATTATAACCTATAACCATTATGAACTTGAAAGTGTTTTGGCATTCGACCAATAGTTGCAAAATACATTATATATCCAATCTAGCAAACATATTACACCTTACATGTTAACATGTGTATTAACTGCTTTTTATAAACAAAACGTGCGTGATATGTAATTTTAAGGTCCTATATCAGCAGTGCCCATAGACAAGGAGCATAGGACAGTAAATGAAATAGTTTATAATAAGAAACTGTATATAACTGCACTAACACTGACTTAGTAAAACCTGTTCTGGATATCTTATTATTTGCAGTATTACTCAGTGTTCTACTATCAAGCTGTTTAAGATCAGACTGTTGCTTTATAAAAAGTCTCAGGTCCACATTTGCAACCCTTCTGCGCATGTTATCAAGACTTAGTCTTACAGTAAAATAACATAAGCTGTGAGCCAGAGTGATCAAAGATAGATACTTATCAATAGATATCAAACATTTGAGTGGGGTAGCTGACCAGGACTAAATGTCCTGCTAATATCAAACTAGGCCGAGGAAAGAGAGCTGTCTCACACATAGTAGTAAGGGGATCACGTATTCAGAAATGTATATTTACTATCCCTCTTGGAATGTACTGAGATCAGACCCGGGGCCATCATTAAGCAGTACAACAGCAGACAGGTAGGTTCATGAGAAGCTTACTGGTATGAGGCACATCAGGCATTTCAATCGGCAATCTCATCCCATACCTCTCCTATACTGCAGCAGGATAATACCTGGAATGTAAAGCAGGAGAGATTGAGTATGAAAGAGTTAACCCCTACTTCCAACTGATTGCTGTGATTCAGCAGGCTCTCTCAGCATTGTCAAAATCAGGACGCTCTTCCGTTCAGGTAGATTTTGCTTGTCGTCGGCTGCTAGGACATCAGCCATGTCATCCCATTCAGTGACAATAAAGGGCTCTGCGTGAAGACCATTGCGCTGTGCACCACTATCCGGTCCGTCTATACCTGGTTTCCACGTAGATAGCCCATGTCCAGGAGCGGATCCAGTAGATTCTGGGTCAGTTGAGGAAGCTTGTGACATTTGGCTCTGCATTATCATCACGGTTGCTGCTGTGTATGTCTCCGCTGTTTCCTTATCCGCAGGTGATCGTGCTGAGAAGTTAGCAGATGTTGGGTTGCTCTGATCCTGTGAGGTAGCCTCGTGAGTAGGACAAAGACAGACAGGCAATGGGTAGCAATGAGAAGGTATAGTAAGGTACTCCGCTGCAGACTCTTGTTGTGGTCTTTCTTGTGCTATGCAATCTTGGGTATCGTTAGCCTTACTTTTCATTTCCGCTATTAGAGTGCCAGTCAGATCCGTAGCTAGATTGTCAAATTTACTGATCAAGTCTTGCAGTAAGACTTGCAGCGACCTCTTTGTCTCCTTATAGAAAGTCATTGCGGTGCACTAGATTGTAAATTTTGAAAGGATATTAGTTGTATTTGGCGCGCCGGGAGAGGGTGTCGAGGATTTGCGTGCTAAGGCCTCAACAGTCTAAGTTAGGATATAATTGCATCAGAAGACATATAATTAGATATTTTCGTGATCAGCCAGCTTTCATGCAAGTAGTTGGGCAATATTTTATCACCTATGTTGCTCAGTTTTAAGAAAAACTGAGATATTTGTAAGCTTGGCCTGGAGATCACTAAGTTTGCGTCCTGTCCCGGCTCTGGTTGGCCACGCCCCCCATTTAGCTCTATTTTATGTGCCTAAACCGTAATCTAAAAATAAAACCCACCCAATAAACCCTTAATAAAACCTAACACTAACCCAAAAGATCCACTTACAGTTTTTGAAGACCGGACATCCATCCTCATCAAGCCGGGAGAAGTCTTCATCCAAGCGACAAGAAGTCATCCTCCAGGCAGCCAGAAGTCTTCATACAGACGGCATCTTCTATCTTCATCCTTCCAACGTGGAGCAGCTCCATCTTCAAGAAATCCGGCGCGGAGCATCCCCTTCTTTTGATTCCTCTTGAAGAATGAAGATTCCTTTAAATGACGTCATCCAAGATGGTGTCCCTTGAATTCCGATTGGCTGATAGAATTCTATCAGCCAATCGGAATTAAAGGGTAAAAAATCCTATTGGCTGATGCAATCAGCCAAGAGGATTGAGCTCTCATTCTATTGGTTGTTCCAATCAGCCAATAGAATGCAAGCTCAATCCTATTGGCTGATTGGATCAGCCAATAGGATTGAAACTCAATCCTATTGGCTGATTGCATCAGCCAATAGGATTTTTTACCCTTTAATTCTGATTGGCTGATAGAATTCTATCAGCCAATCGGAATTCAAGGGACACCATCTTGGATGATGTCATTTAAAGGAACCTTCATTCTTCAAGAGGAATCAAAATAAGACGATCCTCTGCGCCGGATGTCTTGAAGATAGAGCCGCTCCGCGTCGGAAAGATGAAGATAGAAGATGCCGTCTGGATGAAGACTTCTGCCCGCCTGGAGGACAACTTCTTGCCACTTGGATGAAGACTTCTCCCGGCTTCGTTGAGGATGGATGTCCTGTCTTCAAAAACTGTAAGTGGATATTCGGGGGTTAGTGTTAGTTTTTTTTTTAATGGATTATTGGGTGGGTTTTATTTTTAGATTAAGGACTTTGGGCAATGTAAAAGAGCTAAATGCCCTTTTAAGGGCAATGCCCATCCAAATGCCCTTTTCAGGGCAATGGGGAGCTTAGGTTTATTTAGATAGGTTTTTATTTGGGAGGTTTGGTTGTGTGGGTGGTGGGTTTTACTGTTGGGGGTTGTTTGTTTGTTTTTTACAGGTAAAAGAGCTGATTTCTGTGGGGCAATGCCCCGCAAAAGGCCCTTTTAAGGGCTATTGGCAGTTTAGTGTAGGCTAGGATTTTTTTTATTTTGGGGGTGCTTTTTTATTTTGTTAGGGCTATTAGATTAGGAGTAATTAGTTTAAATATTTGATAATTTCTTTTTTATTTTGTGTAATTTAGTGGGTTTTTTTTAAATTTAGTTAATTGTATTTAATTAATGTAATTTATTTAATTTTAGTGTAATGTTAGGTGTTAGTGTAACTTAGGTTAGGTTTTATTTTACAGGTAATTTTGTATTTATTTTAACTAGGTAGCTAGTAAATAGTTAATAACTAGTTACTAACTATTCTACCTAGTTAAAATAAATACAAACTTAGCTGTGAAATAAAAATAAAACCTAAGATAGCTACAATGTAACTATTAGTTATATTGTAGCTAGCTTAGGGTTTATTTTACAGGTAAGTATTTAGTCTAAAAGGGTATTATTTAGGTAATAATAGTAGGTTTTATTTAGATTTATTTTAATTATATTAAAGTTAGGGGGGTTAGGGTTAGGGTTAGACTTAGGGGTTAATATATTTATTTAGTGTTAGTGATGTGGGAGGTCATAGGTTTAGTGGTTAATAACTTTAGTATAGTGGCGGCGACATTGGGGGCAGCAGATTATGTGGTTTAGGGGTTAATATGTTTATTATAGTGGCGGCGATGTCCGGAGGGGCATATTAGTGGTTAATAAATTTATTTTAGTGTTTGCAATGCGGGAGGGCCTTGGTTTAGAGGTTAATAGGTAGTTTATGGGTGTTAGTGTACTTTTTAGCACTTTAGCTATGAGTTTTATGTTACAGCTTTGTAGCGTAAAACCCATAACTACTGACTTTCAGTTTACGGTACGGCTCTTGTAGTTATGGGCTGTACCGCTCGCTTTTTGGCCGGACAGGCAAACTCGTAATACCGGCGCTGTGGAAGTCCCATTGAAAAAGGACTTTTTCAAAAGTATGGTAGTTACGTTGTATGCCAAAAAGTGTGCGGTACAGCTATACCTACAAGACTCGTAATAGCAGCGGTAGTGAAAAAGAGCCATAACGCTGCTTTTTCACTTATAACGCAAAACTCGTAATCTAGCCGAAAGTTTGTTAATAAATACATTTCTCTGGATCTTCAGATTAGATTTTCAAGAATATATCAAATTTTATAAAAATTAGTACTGAATATTTGGCCTTAGCGTTTTCTGTAAATTCAAAAATTGGAAA
This sequence comes from Bombina bombina, assembly GCF_027579735.1. Classification (NCBI taxonomy): domain Eukaryota; kingdom Metazoa; phylum Chordata; class Amphibia; order Anura; family Bombinatoridae; genus Bombina; species Bombina bombina. The sequence continues at coordinate 225,281,860 of NC_069505.1, read as the reverse complement.
ACTTTTAAAAAAGGCATTCCCTTAGTGGGTACGTTATTTTATCACTATCCGCCCTGCATCTCTCTGGACCCAAGCAGAAACTGCTACTTAGCAAATTAGTAACATTTCTGATTGACTCAGCAGTTGATAATGCTCAGTACCAGCAGTTCTCTGTGGCTCCTGAGTGGTAATTTAACCATGAGATTAACCCATTTGCAGGGTTTAAACACATAAAGTTGAAGGGTTGATAGCGATAAAATTGCATGCTCTAACGAATGGATGAGAACAGGTAATTTTATCACTATAATAGCCATTTAATCTATTTAAAGTTATATTTTTTATTTTTATGAGAGTGTATATACAGTAGGTGGGGGATTACTATATTTTATGTTGAAAGATCAGTGTTACAATCTGTTGTTGAAATTTATATTATAATTTGTTATTTAGAAATATCTTTTTTTGTTTATTATTTTCTTATTTATATACATTTAAAATAGGGAATATATTACTTTTTGTTTATTTTATATAACTAAGCTTAAAGATCTTTTATTTACTGAAAATGGAATAGGGATTGAAACTATGCATTAGAATCCATTCTAGACACAAACTGTATCAGTAGTTTTGACAGTATTGTAAACCATATTTCTATCACTCTGCTAGAAATATATGGAGATGGTTGTTTTAAACCTAATGCTAGATGTCAGTAATTTATCATAAACAATTTATGCTTTCTACATTTAATACAACAAAAACCTGTATCATCATAATTTGTAAATCATTGTTCTGGGAAATATTGAATGGCTAAATAACCCCAACCTTAGTGTAACACAGTGTAGGGGGTAAATATGTATATGAGATGCAATTGCCATATTACCATCCATACCACCATATAAACCACCAATTCACCAGTGTCCTTCACAATAGTAAGCAGCCTACCATTTTAACTCCCTGTCTAATGGAATTCCCCATCCAAAAATACCCACAATGAATTGACCTCTATCTGCCTGATCTTTAACACTACAATAGCCCAAGAGAATTTACTTGCTTAAAGTTTGGGTATCCTACTGCAATACACACAAAGTACTTAAACTCCAGTCTGAGTGAATACTAAAGTTCAGTCCTCTCTTAGACCACAATTAGAATCTGTTCATTGCAATGCATACTGCTATCTGCAGAACATACCATTATGCTACTCCTTTGTCTAATGCTCCCATCATCAGCAACTCTCCCTCAAAGCATTATTAAAACCACCTATTGTCCCATATTGAGTCCTCATCATAAGCAGCTCTACTGAAGACAAGTCTCTTAAGTCCACTTTAGGAATCTATTGTGTGCTGATGAAGCCTAATAAGGACTGAACTGTTGTCAATATGTGATTTCCTTTGCTGCACTCTTCAATACATACTATGCTTAGAAGCTCATGAAGGAGTCCATATTAAAGCAATAAGTGAAACAAACAAAAGTGGGACTTTGCACAGCTCACTTGCATATCATTTCCCAGATACCTTTATTTTTGTACAAAATTCATTAGATCAGATTTTAGCTGGGGGTATGGGCAGATGGGCTATGCAATGTTCTATTAAGTTTTACTTAACTCATATTGGAGGAAGTTTTAATTCTTCATCATTTTTAGTCAGTTTAATTTAAATTGAGAATGTGTTGAAAAGAGAAAAAAAAAAAGGTCCCTTACCTACAAATTGGTCATAACTAAACCTTTTTTTGCAGATGCTAAGCAATGTATTGTTAGTTTATTGCATTGCAACTAGTTTATTACAATTGCAAATAGATAAAATAGCAATGGATAAATGTATATGTATGGATTTATTTAGCAATTATGTGTGAAATCAACAACTGCCTATAAACAATATCTTTTTTTTTTTTTTTTTAACAAATAAGCTTTTATTCATAAACTGTTTCTTTACAAAAGTCAGGGTTCATATTTTGGTGGCTGCTTTTGTTAAATTAAATAGAATTAATGTATCTGATGGAAACTGTTTTATAGGTTTTGATAATAACTAATAAGAAACAAATTACTTATGTTATTTTTTTCATAATGAAAAATGAGAAATGCGTAAAGTTACTGATGCGCAAGTGACAGTTTCTACATCAAATGCTGAACACCCACAGTGAGAAAACCGTAGTCTATCAATCCAGGTTTAACACTCATTGAAAATTCGATTTGGGGTGTAATTGTATGTTAATATTTAGAAATTATTTGAAAATACTATTTTACTTTAGTCAATGCAGAAAAACAAAATAAGCAAAATACATTTTATTCATAAGTATTTGGTTAAAACATGAAACAGAATTAGAGATATATCTGCCTACTTATAAAAAAAGCAGAAAAAAAGTTGTAGGAGGTTTGCTAAAGCCAAGGGGGCCGTTTTGCCAAGCTCCGTAAGGAGCTTGATGTCCCGTGTTTCCGGCGAGTCTTCAGGCCGATGCCCTATAATTTGTCCGCCTGCTCTGAGGTCACGGACAGAAATCAACCCGAACAAATACGATCGGGTTAATTGACACCCAATTGGCCGCAAATCTGCAGGGGGCGGCATTGCACAAGCAGTTTACAAGAACTGCTGGTGCAATGATAAATGCCGACAGCGTATGCTGTCGGCATTTATCAATGTGCAGCGGACATGATACGCTACATCGTATCATGTCCACTCGCACACTAATAAATATACCCCAAGAACTTTAAGTTATGTCAGAGTTGCACTATCCACTAAAGCTGTCTGAACCATTAAAAAAACTAATTTTAATACGTATAATTGGCCAGACTTGCATTAACTTTATTCTGATTGGCTGTAAACATTGGAAAATCATTTGATACAAAGTTGCAGCCGGCACATAACTGATAAGCAAATAAAAGTCATTACTAAACTGCTTTAATTTATTTTTTTATTTTTTTAAACTTCAATTTAATTTGAATAAATTGTATATTTAATGTTATACATTTTAAATGGTCATTTAATATTAAATAATTAGTTACATATTATTTGCTTTAATTTTTTTTTTTTTTTAATTTTTATGTAATAAAATGGGTTTTAAATTCACAATTATTGTATTTTATTTTAAATACATGTATTTGCATGTCACAATTTATCTACAACAATGGTGGGCCAGTTTACAAATGGTTTGCGATAAGCAGTATCACTGGACCTCGCTAACATTAGTGTGCAACTTAATATTACAAGTTCATGGTAAACCGCATGAACCAGAGAAGGCTTAGTGTGGCCAACTTTATTTGTGCGCAACCTAAACTTATTAATAAATATCACAACCATGCTAAATACTGCAGGTATAACAAATATGTGTATTTTGCACTCGAGCGAAAGCCAAAACTGCGCTAGAATATTTAGTTGAAATAAACTATAAGGGTTAAAAAAATGCACAAAACACATAAAAAACACATTAAATAAAGCATTACACACACACAAACAAATACATATATATATATATATATATATATATATATATATATATATGTAGTGGTAATAGATGGCGCAGGTCTATTAGATGATTTTCTCTAATAAATGAAGAGAAAAAGGCTTGACGCGTATATAAAAGCCAATTAATATGGGTGCAGTATACTCACTCCATAAGATGTATCTGTTCAGCTGGAAGAGGATGTAACATCAGATGGCAAGAGCCCACAGGATCCTGGTGTCAAATGCTAATTTTCCCAAGGGTATCCCAAACTGTGAATGAATGGAAACCCAAGTGACAAAGATATCCAATATCCAATAAAAAGGATGTAGTAACTTACTCCATATATAAGGAGATTCCGGTCCGGCACAGCAAAGAAAGATCTTGACAGTCTTTCAACTACGGTAAAAAAGGTTTTATTTGCTCAACGCATTTCAATGTATTACACGTCTTTATCAAGAGCATACATTAAAACAAGTAAAACAGGTAAGTAAAACTACTATAAACTTTGCATTTGGTTTTACTTACCTGTTTTACTTGTTTTAATGTATGCTCTTGATAAAGACATGTAATATGTTGAAACGCATTGAGCAAATAAAACCTTTTTTACCTTAGCTGAAAGACTGTCAAGATCTTTCTTTGCTGTGCCGGGCCGGAATCTCCTTATATATGGAGTAAGTTACTACATCCTTTTTATTGGATATTGGATATCTTTGTCACTTGGGTTTCCATTCATTCACAGTTTAAAAATGTTTTGGATACCCTTGAGAAAATTAGCATTTGACACCAGGATCCTGTGGGCTCTTGCCATCTGATGTTACATCCTCTTCCAGCTGAACAGATACATCTTATGGAGTGAGTATACTGCACCCATATTAATTGGCTTTTATATACGCTTCAAGCCTTTTTCTCTTCATTTATTAGAGAAAATCATCTAATAGACCTGCGCCATCTATTACCACTACCTATCCCTATACAGTCACAGAGGAGAGACTGCAAGAAGGCTGCGGTCTAATTTAAAGGAGAGTATCAGTTCTTAGTCCATCTGTTACAGAATATTGTGTTTGTTTCCAATATTGTGTTTATTCCATCTAACACTTCTGTATATTGCTTGTATCTTGTACTATATATATATATATATATATATATATATATATATATATACTTGCAGAGAGGGAAAAGCACTCCTGGTAAAGCTGTTCAAAGGGCTGATAAAGCCCGCCGTGCTTAGGGTGCACTTCAAGTACACAACAAAGCTTCAAACAATGGAAGATACTCACTGAGTCTTGAAATTCAATTTTCGTTTATTGTGACGTTTCAGGGTGACCCCCGTTCTCAAACAGACATGGCCGTGTACACAGGCTTTTGGACTAGTCATTAATAAGAGAAAGAAACAGGTATTTTATTAGTAAAAATACTATTATTGTTATGTGACCAATATATTAGGCAGCAAAAACATTATACGTACATCACAAGTGCAATAGTGTAAAATGCAATGGAGTACATACAAACATTTTACATACATCACAAGTGCAATAGTGTAAAATGCAATGGAGTACATACAAACATTATACATACATGTAACATCACAAGTGCAATAGTGTAAAGTGCAATGGAGTACATACAAACATTATACATACATCACAAGTGCAATAGTGTAAAGTGCAATGGAGTACATACAAACATTATACGTACATCACAAGTGCGATAGTGTAAAGTGCAATGGAGTACATACAAACATTATAAGTACATCACAAGTGCAATAGTGTAAAGTGCAATGGAGTACATACAAACATTATACGTACATCACAAGTGCATTAGCGTAAAGTGCAATGGAGTACATACAAACATTATACGTACATCACAATTGCAATAGTGTAAAGTGCAATGGAGTACATACAAACATTATACGTACATCACAAGTGCATTAGCGTAAAGTGCAATGAAGTACATACAAACATTATACATACATCACAAGTGCAATTACATCACAAGTGCAATAGTGCAAAGTACAATGGAGTACATACAAACATTATACGTACATCACAAGTGCAATAGTGTAAAGTGCAATGGAGTACATATAAACATTATACGTACATCACAATTGCAATAGTGTAAAGTGCAATGGAGTACATACAAACATTATACGTACATCACAAGTGCAATAGCGTAAAGTGCAATGGAGTACATACAAACATTATACTTACATCACAAGTGCAATAGCGTAAAGTGCAATGGAGTACATACAAACATTATACATACATGACAATTGCAATAGTGTAAAGTGCAATGGAGTACATACAAACATTATACTTACATCACAAGTGCAATAGCGTAAAGTGCAATGGAGTACATACAAACATTATACGTACATCACAATTGCAATAGCGTAAAGTGCAATGGAGTACCTACAAACATTATACTTACATCACAAGTGCAATAGCGTAAAGTGCAATGGAGTACATACAAACATTATACGTACATCACAATTGCAATAGCGTAAAGTGCAATGGAGTACATACAAACATTATACGTACATCACAAGTGCAGTAGCGTAAAATGCAATGGAGTACATACAAACATTATACGTACATCACAAGTGCAATAATGTAAAGTGCAATGGAGTACATACAAACATCAAACATACATCACAAGTGCAATAGTGTAAAGTGCAATGGAGTACATACAAACATTATACATACATCACAAGTGCAATAATGTAAAGTGCAATGGAGTACATACAAACATTATACGTACATCACAAGTACAATAGTGTAAAGTGCAATGGAGTACATACAAACATTATACATACATCACAAGTGCAATAGTGTGAAGTGCAATGGACTACATACAAACATTGTACGTACATCACAAGTGCAATAGTGTAAAGTGCAATAGATTACATACAAACATTATACATACATCATAAGTGCAATAGTGTAAAGTGCAATGGACTACATACAAACATTATACGTATATCACAAGTGCAATAGTGTAAAGGGCAATGGACTAAATACAAACATTATATGTACATCACAAGTGCAATAGTGTAAAGTGCAATGGACTACATACAAACATCAGAATGCAATAATATTTCTACATTCATATAAAAACAACCTTATACCTTTCATCAGGCTCTGAGCATTAACAGATATCTACATCCAGATATCTATATTTCAGAATAAATAACCTTTTAGATTACAGCGTTTCTTAAATGTAAACTATCTTTAGATAGCTTTTTCCTCACAAAGCAATTTATTGAAACAATCCTATTTATATAAAAAAAAGCTGATTTAAATAAAAAAAAATCATTGATTTTTATTAGATGAGTCACTGTAAGCTGTAAAAAGAACATTTTCTTCTATGTGAATAACACAAGTATGTAATGTAAATTATTCCTAACACCTTTGCGTGTAGCACAGTTGAATTAGTGCAGAGTTGGGTTAGTCCGCAAGTAATAACTGTTGGGTCTTTGTAGCAAGCATAGAAGTCTATAGTGAGCAGAAGCTAGCGCTTTTGTGATATTCTAAGACCTGAAGTTAGTCCTTCGCTTGCTCGCTACCTTTTTAATTTCAACTTATGTTGGGTCTCAAGTCAAGTCAACATTAAACTTATAAATATATATATATAATTTTGTTATTGGATGATGGATGTCACTTAATGCAGTGGAAAGGAAAATTAAACTAACATTCAGCTAGATTACGAGTTTTGCGTTATGAGGGAAAAAGCATTGTTATGCTTCATAACGATGCTTTTTCCCTTACGCCGCTATTACAAGTCTTGTAGCTATAGGTGTACCGCACACTTTTTTGGCCATGACGCAAAGTCAGTACCGCATTTTAAAAAAAGTTATTTTTCAATGGGACTTCCATGGCGCCGATATTACGAGTTTGCCTGGGAGTCCAAAAAGTGAGCAGCACACCCTATACTTACAAGATCCGTACCGCCATCTAAAGTCAGTAGTTATGAGTTTTACGTTACAAAGCTGTAGCATAAAACTCATAACTAAACTGCTACAAAGTACACTAACACCCATAAAATATCTATTAACCCCTAAACCGAGGCCCTCCCGCATCGCAAATACTAAAATAAAAATATTAACCCCTAACCCCTAATAGGATTGAGCTTTCATCCTACTGGCTGATCCAATCAGCCAATAGGATTGAGCTCTCATTCTATTGACTGTTACAATCAGCCAATGATTGTAACATTGGCTGATTCTATTGACTGTCACTCCGGACATCGCCGCCACTTAAAAAATGTATTAACCCCTATTTCGCTGCTCCCCAACATCGTCGCCACTATAATAAAACTATTAACCCCTAAACCACCGCCCTCCCGCATCGCAAACAATATTATTAACCCCTAATCTGCCGTCCGCCAACACCGCTGCTATAATAAACCTATTAACCACTAAACTGCAAGCTCCCCACAACGAAATATACTAAAATAAACTATTAACCCCTAAACCTCTGGCCTCCCACATCACTACATCAATATATTAACCCCTAAACCTAACCCTAACGTAAGCCTAAGTCTAACCCTAACACTAACCCCCGACGATCCACTTACAGTTTTCGAAGACCGGACATCCATCCTCATCCAGACGGCAGAAGTCTTCATCCAAGTGGGCAAAAGTCTTCATCCAGACGGCATCTTCTATCTTCACCCATCCGGTGCAGAGCATTTCCATCTTCAAGACATCTGGCATGGAGCATCCTCTTCTTATGATCGCCGCTGAAAAAGAAGTCTTTATCCAAGCGGCAGAAGTCCTCATCGAAGCTGGCAGAAGTCTTCATCCAAACGAGCAGAAGTCTTCATCCAAGCGAGCAGAAGTCTTCATCCAGACGGCATATTCTATCTTCATCCATCCGGCGCGGAGCGGGTCCATCTTCAAGACATCAGGCGCGGAGCATCCTCTTCTTATGATCGTTACTAGAAAATTAAGGTTCCCTTTAAGTGATGTCATCCAAGATGGCATCCCTTACATTCCGATTGGATGATAGAATTCTATCAGCCAATAGGGATTAAAGGGGAAAAATCCTATTGGCTGTTGCAATCAGCCAATAGGATTGAGCTTTCATCCTACTAGCTGATCCAATCAGCCAATAGGATTGAGCTCTCATTCTATTGACTGTTACAATCAGCCAATAGGATGAAAGCTCAATCCTATTGGCTGATTGCAACAACCAATCAGGTTTTTTCCCTTTAATTCCTATTGGCTGATAGAATTCTATCAGTCAATCGGAATGTAAGGGACGCCATCTTGGATGACGTCACTTAAAGGGAAACTTAATTTTCTAGTAACGATCATAAGAAGAGGATGCTCCGCGCCTGATGTCTTGAAGATGGACCCGCTCCGCGCCGGATGGATGAAGATAGAATATGCCGTCTGGATGAAGACTTCTGCCCGCTTGGATGAAGACTTCTGCCCGTTTGGATGAAGACTTCTGCCAGCTTCGATGAGGACTTCTGCCCGCTTGGATGAAGACTTCTACCGCCTGGATGAGGATGGATGTCCGGTCTTTGAAAACTGTAAGTGGATCGTCAGGGGTTAGTGTTTTTTTTTAAGGGTTTACTGGGTGGGTATTATTTTTAGCTTAGGGTTTGGGCAATGTAAAAGAGCTAAATGCCCTTTTAAGGGCAATGCCCATACAAATGCCCTTTTCAGGTCAATGGTTAGCTTAGGTTTATTTAGATTTTATTTGGGGGTTTGGTTGGGTGGGTGGTGGGTTTTACTGTTCGGGGGTGTTTGTATTTTTCTTTATAGGTAAAAGAGCTGACTTCTTTGGGGCAATGTCCCGCAAAAGGCCCTTTTAAGGGCCATTGACAGTTTTGTGTAGGCTAGGTTTTTTTATTTTTGTTGGGCTTTTTTATTTTGATAGGGCTATTAGATTAGGAGTAATTCGTTTTTATTTTTAATAATATTGTTTTTTATTTTGTGTAATTTAGTGTTTATTTTTTTTGTAATTTAGAGAATTGTATTTTATTAATTTATATTATTTTATTGTAATGTTAGGTTTTAGTGTAAGGCAGTTTAGGTTTTATTTTACAGGTACCTTTGTATTTATTTTAACTAGGTAGTTAGTAAATAGTTACTAACTATTTACTAACTAGTCTACCTAGTTAAAATAAATAGAAACTTACCTGTGAAATAAAAATAAAACCTAAGCTAGCTACAATATAACTATTAGTTATATTGTAGCTAGCTTAAGTTTTTTTTTTACAGGTAAGTATTTAGTTTTAAATAGGAATTATTTAGGTAATAATTGTAAGTTTAATTTAGATTTATTTTAATTATATTTAAGTTAGTGGGGGTTATGGTTAGACTTAGGCTTAGGGTTACATTAGGGTTAGGGTTATGCTTAGGGTTAGGGTTACATTAGGGTTAGGGTTAGGTTTAGGGGTTAATATATTTATTTAGTGTTAGTGATGTGGGAGGCCAGAGGTTTAGGGGTTAATAACTTTAGTATAGTTGCGGCGACATTGGGGGCGGCAGATTAGGGGTTAATAACTGTAATGTAGGTGGCGGCGATGTTAGGGGCAGCAGATTAGGGGTTAATAACTGTAATGTAGTTGACGGCGATGTTAAGGGCAGCAGATTAGGGGTTAATAACTGCAATGTAGGTGGCGGCAATGTTAAGGGCGGCAGATTAGGGGTAAATAACATTATGTAGGTGACGGCGATACCGGGGGTGGCAGATTAGGGGTTAATAACTGTAATGTAGGTGGCAGCAATTTTAGGTGCAGCAGATTAGTTGTGTTTAGACATGTTTTTTATGTTAGGGTGTTAGGTTTAAACATAACTTTTTCTTTCCCCATAGACATCAATGGGGCTGCGTTATGGAGCTTTTGTTTCCGCGATTGCAGGTGTTAGGCTTTTTTTTAGCCCACTCTCCTCATTGATGTCTATGGGGAAATTGTGCACGAGCACGTCAAAGCAGCGCTTGTATTTGGGTGAGGTATGGAACTCAACGCAACCATATTGCCCGTACAAGCTGGGTTTGAAAAAAACCTGTAAAAGCAGCGCTATAGGGAGTTGAAATAACGCTGATTTTGTTGCGGTCGTTAATTTCCCTATAGCGCTCAAAACTTGTAATCTAGCTGGTTTAGTATTGTCTTTTTGTTATGTATTTATTGATTATGCTGTTCTATTGTGTTTAGTATCAAGTATCAAGATTTTTAATTATCATCAGTCAAACAGGACTTGCCCACTTTAAGTACAGGGCCATTTTAGACCAAACCAATCATGGAAGAAGTGCTGTTAATGAACAATGAATACATCGAAAAGGGCTCATCTGCAGCCGTCAATATGCTGATAACAAATGATACATTGTAATGAACCAGTTGGTTGATAAGTTATCCTTGAGATGCTTTAAAGGGACAGTTTACTAAAAAATGGTCTCCCCCTTAATTTGTTCCCAATGATCCACTTTTCCTGCTGGAGTGTATTAAATTGTTTACAAGTATTTCCATTACCCTTATATTTGCATTTGAAATAGTTTATTTAGCCTGTGGTATCCCCACCCATCCTTAACACAGCCAGTAGAAGAAATTACACTCCCAGTGGGTTATATAAGAGATAAAGTAATACAATGTTAATTTTCCATTGTTCTCTCCAAGTTTTGGTGATTGGTTTATGGACAGATATAAGATAAAGAAGCAGGTATATGTACACAATGTGATACAGTAATAAGATCTGATTATACCTACAGATATAAGATAAAGACACATGTATATGTACACAGTGTGATACAGTGATGAGATCTGATTATACCTATAGATATAAAATAAAGACATATGTATATGTACACAGTGTGATAAAGTAATGAGATCTGATTATATCTACAGATATAAGATAAAGACACATGTATATGTACACAATGTGCTACAGTAATGAGATCTGATTATACCTACATATATAAGATACAGACACATGTATACGTACACAATGTGATACAGTAATGAGATCTGGTTATACCTACAGATATAAGATAAAGACATATGTATATGTACAGAGTGTGATATAGTAATGACATCTGATTATACCTACAGATATAAGATAAAGACACATGTATATGTACACAATGTGATAAAGTAATGAGATCTGATTATACCTACAGATATAAGATAGACACATGTATATGTACACAGCAGTGGCGTAGCGTGGCTTGTCAGCGCCCAGGGCAAGGCAAGTATTGCGCCCCCCAACCCCATTTTAGATATGCTGCTTCTTCTTACATTTGGGACAAACCAAGCAAAGACCCAAGCCTGGTAGATCACATAAAGCAAGGGACACTGTCTCCTCTCCCACAAAATGCTCCCTTAATCATCTTTACTGGATAACTAACAGTTATTGCTGATGATACCCATATCCCCAAAATATGTCCCTTGTCATAAGCAGCTGCTAATCAGTAGCACCTTACAAACAAAGCCAAGAAAATAATATATTGGCAATACAAGAGGCAGTGGGTGAAGCCTGCAAGCATTATGTGCTATCCCCCTGTGATCAAACCCTGTCTGCAGCTCTCCAGAGCTGGGCAAATATATACAATATTACATTTTAAGATTTATTCTAGTTTTACACATGGGGGAAAGCCCCCCCTTAACCCCCATCTGGTGGTGACATGTCCTGATCTGTAAAACTTCATGGTACAAATACTGCAGACCACAGGGTGCACCCACCCCCACATTGCAACAACTCATATTGTATATGTGGTGCAATAGGTTTTTGGTAAGTCTTTAAAAAGTGGAAAAGGGGACACACAGGTTGGCAGATGTTACATAAGGTTGTCCCTGCTGTCTTTTGGGTGCCAATGACATATAAAAGTGGGGTATATATTCTACCTTAATAAATATAACAATTGTAAGTAATCAATATAAAAGGGGCATGGGACAGACAACCCAGCATTACATACATATATGGGGGGAGGGTGTATGGTATTTAGGGGGGTGCTGTTAAATTTATTTACTAACACAAATTATAGTTATTTTTTTTTACTTTAAATGCAGTAAGGGTGGGTTTAATGTAAATAAAAAAGGCAATGAGCACCCACACCCTAAAAATCGGTAAAAGTCCACACCTCAGGAGTCCAGCAAGAACTAGATTCAAGATGGTGAATTCATAGGACTTCTATGATAGGAGACAAACACAGTGAAATGCCTGGTGAGCAGCACAATCCTGGTGCCAGACAGCACACAAATCCCTAAATCTACTTCTGCCCTAGGAAGATCATGGAGGGGAAAAATCAAATAGAGGAAACAAGGCCTCATTTTTGTCAACTGTCACAAATATACTTTTTTTGTGCAAGGACTAGATGGCGTTGTAATCAGAATCCGGTCAAACATGAAAGTATGGTCTCTGATCACCCCACCATCCCACTAACTAGGTACCTGGGGTTAACAGAAAGGCAGAGCCCAGCCATGCTGCCACCAGTGCCACGGGTTTGAAAGAGATTTATTGCACTTTTTAAGGATTCCCCTCCCCCCCCCACCTCTGCTTAGAGATCTTTAAAAAGTGCCCCGGCAATGCATGGCATTCTGACTCTGGGTCCTTTGTTGGAAGAGAACTTACTTGTTGGGTAATAATAGAACCGTAATTAAGCTGCATTTTGCGCGTTGCTAGTATCAGGCAAAAACAGGGCTATAAGTAAGTCTGGTCCTGACACCTTACCTTAGTCTCAGCACGCTAGACAATCTGACTCTGCTGCTCTTCTTCATCTCCTCCTGACCTGCGCGCTGGGAATGGGACGGACAAAGTTTTGTAGCAGGTAACGGTCCGGATAACACTTCAGTTCACACTTCACAGTCACTTCAAGTTCCTCAGTCTCTCAAGACATCAAAATCTTTGGCCTGACGGAATGTGCGACCGTGACATCACCACATTCCTGACGGGTCGCAGAACAGAGCTGGGCGCCTGTCAGAATTTTTAGCCTCCCTTCTTCCCTTTGCTAAGTTGAGGCTGGAAGCGCCCCTCAGAATTATGCGCCCGGGGCAACCGCCCCTGTGGCCCCCCCCACGCTACACCACTGGTACACAGTGTGATACAGTAATGAGATCTGATTATACCTACAGATATAAGATAAAGACACATGTATATGTACACAATGTGATAAAGTAATGAGATCTGATTATACCTACAGATATAAGATAAAGACACCTGTATATGTACACAGTGTGATGCAGTAATGAAATCTGATTATACCTACAGATATAAGATAAAGACACATGTATATATACACAGTGTGATACAGTAATGAGATCTGATTATACCTACAGATATAAGATAAAGACACATGTATATATACACAATGTGATACAGTAATGAGATCTGATTATACCTACAGATATAAGATAAAGACACATGTATATATACACAGTGTGATACAGAAATGAGATCTAATTATACCGACAGATATAAGATACAGACACATGTATATGTACACAATGTGATACAGTAATGAGAGCTGATTATACATACAGATATAAGATAAAGACACATGTATATGTACACAATGTGATACAGTAATGAGAGCTGATTATACATACAGATATAAGATAAAGACACATCTATATGTACACAGTGTGATAATGTAATGATATCTAATTCTAGCTACAGATATAAGATAAAGACACATGTATATGTACACAATGTGATACAGTAATGAGATCTGATTATACCTACAGATATAAGATAAAGACACATGTATATATACACAGTGTGATACAGTAATGAGATCTTATTATACCTACAGATATAAGATACAGACACATGTATATGTACACATTGTGATACAGTAATGAGAGCTGATTATACATACAGATATAAGATAAAGACACATGTATATGTACACAATGTGATACAGTAATGAGAGCTGATTATACATACAGATATAAGATAAAGACACATGTATATGTACACAGTGTGATAATGTAATGATATCTAATTCTAGCTACAGATATAAGATAAAGACACATGTATATGTACACAATGTGATACAGTAATGAGATCTGATTATACCTACAGAAATAAGATAAATACACATGTATATGTACACAGTGTGATAAAGTAATCAGATCTGATTATACCTACAGATATAAGATAAAGACACATGTATATGTACATAGTGTGATAAAGTAATGAGATCTGATTATACCTACAGATATAAGATAAAGACACATGTATATTTACACAGTGTGATAAAGTAATGAGATCTGATTATATCTACTGATATAAGATAAAGAAGCATGTATATGTACACAATGGGGGATATTTATCAAAGGTCTGTCGGACCTGATCCGACAGTGCGGATCAGGTCCTACAGACCTCACTGAATGCGGAGAGCAATACAAATGGGCCGCCAGCAGGGAGGTGTCAATCAACCCAATCGTACTTGATCGGGTTGGTTATGGAGCAGCGGTCTTCATGACCGCTGCTTCATAACTGCTGTTTCTGGCGAGTCTGAAGAATCGCCAGAAACACGGGCCGTCAAGCTCCTTTCGGAGCTTGATAGATAGGCCCCAATGTGATAAAGTAATGAGATCTGATTATACCTACAGATATAAGATAAAGACACATGTATATGTACACAATGTGATATAGTAATGAGATCTGATTATACCTACAGATATAAGATAAAGACACATGTATATGTACACAGTGTGATATAGTAATGAGATCTGATTATACCTACAGATATAAGATAAAGACACATGTATATGTACACAATGTGATAAAGTAATGAGATCTGATTATACCTACAGATATAAGATAAAGACACATGTATATGTACACAGTATGATAAAGTAATGAGATGTGATTATACCTACAGATATAAGATAAAGAAACATGTATATGTACACAGTATGATAAAGTAATGAGATGTGATTATACCTACAGATATAAGATAAAGACACATGTATATGTACACAGTATGATAAAGTAATGAGATGTGATTATACCTATAGATATAAAATAAAGACACGTGTATATGTACACAATGTGATACAGTAATGCGATCTGATTATACCTACAGATATAAGATAAAGACACATGTATATGTACACAATGTGATACAGTAATGAGATCTGATTATACCTACAGATATAAGATAAAGACACGTATATGTACACAATGTGATAATGTAATGAGATCTGATTATACCTACACATAAAAGATATAGACACATGTATATGTACACAATGTTATAAAGTAATGAGATCTGATTATACCTACAGATATGAGATAAAGACACATGTATATGTACACAGTATGATAAAGTAATGAGATGTGATTATACCTACACATAAAAGATATAGACACATGTATATGTACACAATGTTATAAAGTAATGAGATCTGATTATACCTACAAGCTCAACCCATTTTATTAGGTTGTGGCTTCAAAACACAAAATCAGCTAATGCATATACACTAATAAGCCTTAAAAAAAGTAAATATCATACGGCCAGATTATGAGTTTTGCGTTATGAGCTGTGCGGTGCTAACAAGCAGTTTTTTCTCACCGTTCACTTACCTGCAGCGCTGGTATTATTTACAGGTTTTTACAAACCCGGCGTTAAAAGGCAAGAAGTGAGCGTAGAGCAAATGGGGAGAGCCGGCTGAGAAAAAGTCTAACACCTGCCAAAAAGCAGCGTAAATCTCAGTGATGCAGCCCTATTGATTCCTATGGGGAAACTAAAGTTATGTTTACACCTAACACCCTAACATGAACCCAGAGTCTAAACACCCCTAATCTTACACTTATTAACCCCTAATCTGCCGACATCGCTGCCACCTACATTATACTTATTAACCCCTAATCTGCTGCCCCAACATCGCCAACACCTACATTATATTTATTAACCCCTAATCTCCCTCCCCCAATGTCACCGCAACCTACCTACATTTATTAACCCCTAATCTGCCGCCCCCAATGTCGCCGCCACTATTCTAAATTTATTAACTCCTAAACCTAAGTCTAACCCTATCCCTAACAACCCCTAACTTAAATATAATGTAAATAAAATTACTATCATTAACTAAATTATTCCAATTATTCCAATTTAAAACTAAATACTTACCTATAAAATAAACCCTAAGCTAGCTACAATATAACTAATAGTTACATTGTAGCTATCTAAGGGTTTATTTTTATTTTACAGGCAAGTTTGTATTTATTTTAGCTAGGTAGCTATTAAATAGTTAAATAAATACAAATTGACCTGTAAAATAAAACCTAACCTATGTTACAATAACACCTAACACTACACTACAATTAAATAACTGATGGATAAGAGCAAAAAAGTCTCTATGGAAGTGCGCAGATGATCACAGAGTCAGGGATAGTAGCTGATTCAGAACGGACCAGGCAGCTCTCTTAGAAGCAAAGAATGAACATCGGGTAACCTGTAGGAGACAGATAGAAGAGGCGCCTAATGAGACAAGTATTGTCTAAAAACAACCAGTAGAAGGTAGAACAGACGGGTCCCCCCACAGTATAATACTCACAAGAGTAGCGGTACAAACGTGTACCAAAGCAGTTAGGACGGAGCCAAAAGTCGGCCGTCAGACAAGCGCAGACTCTGAAGACTGGAAGCAGATGTCACTCAACGGGCAGCGTCAGAGCGGAAACCAACAGAGGAGCCAATGGGACAGGTTAAATCTCGGCAAAGGGACCATGTTATTGTATAGAGTCTTTTTGTCAAAACCTGACCAGATTCCAATAGTTGTGCCTTGGAACACTTGGCACAACTATTGGAATCTGGTCAGGTTTTGACAAAAAGACTCTATACAATAACATGGTCCCTTTGCCGAGATTTAACCTGTCCCATTGGCTCCTCTGTTGGTTTCCGCTCTGACGCTGCCCGTTGAGTGACGTCTGCTTCCAGTGTTCAGAGTCTGCGCTTGTCTGACGGGCGACTTTTGGCTCCGTCCTGCCTGCTTTGGTACACGTTTGTACCACTACTCTTGTGAGTATTATACTGTGGGGGGACCCGTCTGTTCTACCTTCTACTGGTTGTTTTTAGACGATACTTGTCCCATGAGGCACCTCTTTTATCTGTCTCCTACAGGTTACCCGACTACAATTAAATAAATTAACTAAATTAAATACAATGAAATAAATTAAATTAAATTAGCTAAATCACAAAAAAACACTAAATTACAGAAAATAAAAAACAAATTACAAGATCTTTAAACTAATTACACATAATCTAATAGCCCTATCAAAATAAAAAAGCCCCCCCCCAAATAAAAAAAAAAACCTAGCCTAAATTAAACTACCAATAGCCCTTAAAAGGGCCGTTTGTGGGTGCATTGCCCCAAATAAATCAGCTCTTTTAAATGAAAAAAATACAAACAACCCCCCAACAGTAAAACCCACCACCCACACAACCAACCCCACAAATAAAAGCCTAAATAAAAAAACCTAAGCTCCCCATTTCCCTGAAAAGGGCATTTGGATGGGCATTGCCCTTAAAAGGGCATTTAGCTCTATTGCAGCCCAAAGCCCTAACCTAAAAAATAAACCCACCCAATACACCCTTAAAAATCCTAACACTAACCCCCGAAGATTCACTTACCGTGAGAAGTCTTCATCCAAGCGGCAAGATGTCCTCAAGGAAGCCGGCAAAAGTGGTCCTCCAGACGGGCAGAAGTGGTCCTCCAGATGGGCAGAAGTCCGGCCAATAGGATTTTTTCAACCTTAATTCCGATTGGCTGATAGAATTCTATCAGCCAATCGGAATCTAAGGGACGCCGTCTTGGATGATGTCACTTAAAGGAACCTTCATTCGTCGGAAAAAGAGGATGCTCCGCGCTGGATGTCTTGAAGATGGACCCGCTCCGCGCCGGATGGATGAAGATAGAAGATGCCGATCTGGAGGACCACTTCTCCCGGCTTGGATGAAGACTTCTCTTGGCTTCGTTGAGGACTTCTCCCGGCTTCATTGAGGACTTCTCCTGGCTTCATTGACGATGGATGTTAGCTCTTCAAAACTGTAAGTGGATCTTCGGGGGTTAGTGTTAGGTTTTTTAAGGGTTTATTGGATGGGTTTTAGTTTTAGATTAGGGTTTGGGCAGCAATAGAGCTAAATGCCCTTATGCCCATCCAAAAGGCCTTTTCAGGGCAATGGGGAGCTTAGGTTTTTTTAGTTAGGGTTTTATTTGGGGGGTTGGTTGTGTGGGTGGTGGGTTTTACTGTTGGGAGGTTGTTTGTATTTTTTTTAAAGGTAAAAGAGCTGATTTCTTTGGGGCAATGCCCCGCAAAAGGCTTTTTAAGGGCTATTGGTAGTTTGGTTTAGGCTAGGGTTTTTTTTTTTATTTTGGGGGGTCTTTTTTTATTTTGATAGGGCTGTTAGATTAGGTGTAATTAGTTTAAATATCTTGTAATTTGTTTTTTATTTTGTGTAATTTAGTGTTTTTTTTTTTTAATTTAGGTATTTGTATTTAATTTTGTTAATTGTATTTAATTTAGGAAATTTATTTAATTGTACTGTAAGATTAGGTGTTAGTGTAACTAAGGTTAGGTTTTATTTTACAGGTAAATTTGTATTTATTTTAGCTAGGTAGTTAGTAAATAGTTAATAACTATTTAGTAACTATTCTACCTAGTTAAAATAAATACAAACTTGCCTGTAAAATAACAATAAACCATAAGCTAGATACAATGTAACTATTAGTTATATTGTAGCTATCTTAGGGTTTATTTTATAGGTAAGTATTTAGTTTTAAATAGGAATTATTTAGTTAATGATAGGAATTTTTAGTTAGATTTATTTAAATTATATTTATGTAGGGGGGTGTTAGGGTCAGACTTAGGTTTAGGGGTTAATAAATTTAATATAGTGGTGGCGACGTTGGGGGCGGCAGATTAGGGGTTAATAAATGTAGGTAGGTGGCGGTGATGTTAGGGGCGTCAGATTAGGGGTTAATAATATTTAACTAGTGTTTGCGATGCGGGAGTGCAGCGGTTGAGGGGTTAATATGTTTATTATAGTGGCGGCGATGTTGGGAGCGGCAGATTAGGGGTTAATAAGTATAATGTTGGTGTCAGCTATGTCGGGGGTGGCAGATTAGGGGTTAATAATATTTAACTAGTGTTTGCGAGGCGGAATTGTAGCGGTAAAGGGGTTAATATGTTTATTCTAGTGGCGGCGATGTCGGGAGCGGTAGATTAGGGGTTAATAACTTTATTTTAGTGTTTGCGATGTGGGAGGGCCTTGGTTTAGGGTTTAATAGGTAGTTTATGGGTGTTAGTATACTTTTTAGCACTTTAGTTATGAGTTTTATGATACAGCTTTGTAGTGTAAAACTCATAACTACTGACTTTAGAATGCGTTATGAATCTTGCGGGATAGGCTGTACCGCTCACTTTTTGGCCTAAAAAAAAAAAGCTTGTAATATCGGTGCAATGGATGTCCCATTGAAAAAAGAAGTTATTTGCGGTACGGCCAAAAAAGTGTGCGGGACAGCTGTACCTACAAGACTCGTAATAGCAGCGGTAGTGAAAAATCAGCATTATGAGCCTTAACGCTGCTTTTTTACTCATAACACAAAACTCGTAATCTAGCCGATAGTCTTTTAATTTTTGGAAAAAATATTTCTATTCCTTTATTCTGGAGATACTTTTTCTACATTAGACAAATAAGATGTTTATTAATAACAAGACTTTTATTGATTTTAATAAGCATTTTTAACATTTTTAATTTAACATTCCACATGAGTTAAGATATTTTTATATTTGCTATTTGAGCAGATTTTTTTTTTAGATATACTTTGTTTTTTGTTCCCCAGGGAATATATTTTTTTTATCAATCTATTAGAATATATATTGTAATTAATAAAGTATCAAGATATTTCACATTTTTATCCCATTAATATTGTTTAATTATGAAAGTTTAATATTTAAGCACAGCTTTTGTCCTCTGCCATAAGTAAATTTTACTATAAAAAGCACTATAGTATAAATATTTGCCATTGTGTACAGATTTAAAGTGCCTATATAGATTGGTGTCTACCACTCCCTTTTCAATACATAGTAGGTGTTCTCTTATCAAAGATCAAAGATCAAAGATAGGATAAGAGAATAAGATAAGAGAACACCTACTATGTATTGAAAAGGGAGTGGTAGACACCAATCTATATAGGCACTTTAAATCTGTACGCAATGGCAATACTAAAGATCTAAAGTATTGGGGAATACTACAAGTTAAGCAGAATTGGAGGGGGGGAATATAGAATATATTTTGAAAATAAAAGAGGCAGAATTGATTTACAGACACAATACCTTGTTCCCTGCCGGTCTAAATTCTGAACTAGACATTTCTCCATTTTTATTTGACTAATAACAGCTAATTATAATTTATTGCACAATATTGCACTTTACTACACGAGACATATGGTATTAACTCAGACCCACAGTATAACTACTATGTCTTTTGAGTACTCATTTAGTCTTTTTAATAAATGTTTCTAATAGATATTTTTAATATAAATAGTTTAAAAGTTGTTTAAAAAGATACAACATTAGTTTTAAGGACCACTTTTAAGGGATTTCTGTGAAACCTAGTAATAGAAACCATTTTTGTAACAATGTGAAGTGATTGCATATATTAAGTTGCCTAGGTTATATGGTAACTTGCCAATACCATCTTAAATATTAAGACCGCCTTAGGTAATACTCCCAGGTGATTCATAACCAATGAGAAGCAAGCTATTCCTTTAAATAAGGATACACCTGTTGCAGATTATTCATCTTGAGAAAGCCTTGCAGAGGGAGAAACGCGTTGATGTGCTGCAACTGTTACTGATATTTATTATATGTAGCTGGAGCTACCACAGTGTTCATTGAGGATTGTGCAATACCGCTAATATAATTAGCCATTTAAAACTTGCAACCATCTCTATGAACTTTCTATCGGACAATCAGGCTTACCTACAACTCTAATTTTTGTACCTTGCGTGCTGGTTAGCACTAAGAGCAGGTATTATTCATCGGATGATCGCTACATTATAGCTGAAAGATTCACCACTGTCGCTGTTGGCTGGACCCGAATTTGGACCAATCAGAGAGCCCGCCTGGGACAGCGCCTACATAAGTGATGTCATCACGCAAACGGCTGTAACTTACTCACGGAGGATATCGAGGGGATACATTTTAGGTTAAGCCCTTGTTTGCTAGCAAACCAACACCTACTTAAGGATATTTAAAGTGTACACTGGAGGACTGTTTTATATCTATACTACGAACTCTTTTCTACAATTGAAATTACTTATATGGCGGCAACCTAAGAACTTTTATTTATGGAGACGTCTGTTTTTATTGATATCTATTGTGCAATAAATTTATGTCAGATTTTAGAAAACGCAATTGTCCATGTCTTAATTTTGAATAAGTTTATAGTCTCTTTTCCTATCACCTTTAGCTGTAGCGCTCCTGATACACTCATTTTTCTAATATGTGTAAATACACATGTAAACACATACATATATATGTATATAATCATATACATTTATATTTAATTATTGCCGCCCAAAACTGCATGAATTACCCCCTGCGCTGCGCTAGGTGGTTTTCCATGTTTTACGGCATGAGAACGAGGCTCCCATTAGAGCATATGGAAGCGCGCTCTCATGAGCGCAAGGCTTCCAGGTAATGCAAACGTAAGGTCACGTTCGCATTGCACCTTACTTGTAATACCAGAGCACATTTACGTGCGCTAGTATTACTGATTGGAGAGGCAATATTGCGCTCCACTCGTAATTTAGCCAAATCTATTGAGTATCAATTGTGATCTACTAGTAAACCCAAAAAACAGTGGTGTAAGGTTTGTGTAGTCTTGCACCTTTGTAAATATGTGTGTAATTTAGGGGCATATAATAGCCTAGGAAAACAAGGCACGGGCCTAGGGCGGGAGATTGGGAGGGGGCGGCACTTTTTGAGGGAAAATAGTGTTCACATTTTCACTTGGAGAGGTGCAAGTGTCACAGCCTGTTTCATCCAGTGTACCTATGCACTTTACTAAACCGCAGCAGCAGGACTCTTCAGCTAGGTGCAGAAGAAATTCACTGCCTGACTGTAAACTGCAGCGGCATTGGGCTTTTCTGCACTGAACTCAGCATCAGGTGCATATTTATGATTGTGCGAGCAGACATGATCCGATATAGTGGATCATGTCTGTTGCACATCGATAAATGCTGACAGCATACGCTCTCGGCACTTATCATTGCACCAGCAGTTCTTGTGAACTGCTGGTGCAATGTTGCCCCCTGCTAGCAGGGGGTGTCAATCAACCCGATCGTATTCGATCTGGTTGATTTCTGGCAATTTCTGTCCTCGGCCTCAGAGCAGGCAGACAGGTTCATAACTTCACAGTGCATCAAGCCCTGTATGGAGCTTGATAAATATGCCCCTCAGTATGAAAAGTTAGCTTTCGGCTGGCGATCCTATGCCCCTCCCCCTCCTGCCCTGTGTTCTGTCCAGAGACCTCACAGGCCACTGCTATTTTCATTCTTCCAAGTTTGAGAATAGATTGTTGTGATGCTGCAGAGTTCAACAGTTTCAGATGCATCTCAAACTCTTCAGCAAATGGATGTTCAAAAGTGCACAGTATGTAAAAAATCAGTGACAGTTACAGTGATTGTTTTTTTATTTTCAGCGTGTTTTAATTTAGTTGTTTTAACTGCCCCCAAACTATTCTCCATGAAATGCATGTCATAAATCAGTCCCCATGTCAGTCTCATGAACTGTTCATCCTTTTATTTTCTTGTGCTATATTCTTTTTTTTTTTTAAACCCCTGCATGGAAAGCAAATGGGCAAACAGTGATCATGCTCAAACTCACCTAAGTAAGCTTTTAAAAGATAATAAATAAATAAAAAAAATACACATATGTATATACAATATATATATATATATATATATATATATATATATATACACACACACACCACTAGTGCCAATACTGAAATCTCATATAAGGGACACCCCTCATCTTCTATCAAAACTAGAAGAGATCAAATGGGAAAAAGATTTTTCGTTCGCAAATCTTAATGTCTCAGCACTATACACTTCAATTCCTCATAAAAAAAGGAGTCACTGTTATAAAAGATACTTTGAAAACCAACATGAATGAAGATCAAACCAACTTTATTGGTGCAGCTATTGAATTTATTCTATCTAAACAATATTTTGTCTTTGAGAAGAAGATATACCTTCAACAGATGGGTACTGCTATGGGCACGAAATTTGCCTCGAATTTCGCGAATCTATATATGGGTCAGTTCAAAAATCTAAGAATCTGAAACGACAATCCTTTTTTACCATATATAAAAAATTGGTATAGATTCATAGATGACATCCTAATCATCTGGAAAGGAGAAGAACACATTTTCCATAATTTTGTAGACAGGTTGAATATGAATGACTACAATCTCACATTCACCAAAGAATGGAATAAAGAAAAAATCAACTTCCTGGATATAACCATGTATATAGAAGATAATTAGATTAACACAAAACTTTACACAAAAGAGACAGTTACAAATGGATATCTTGATGCGAAAAGTGGACACCATCCCCAATGGATCAAGAACATACGTAAAGAGAAATTGTACAAAATCAGAAGATTTTCAATTATCTTCCTTGAAAGAGAAATTTTGAGAAAAAAACTTTGACACTAAAATTGTGGAAGAATAATATAAGAAAGCCAAAGACCTGGATAGAAAAACACTGGTCGGATGAAAACTTAAAATTCAGAACGAGAAAACCAAACAAAATGGTCCACGTTTTGTTACCACTTACAATTATGCTGCACCCCAAATTGAAAAAAATCTGAGGAAATACTGGCATATATTGAAGAATGATCCTTTACTCAAAGAAGAAATCCCAAATAGACGGTAACATATAGAAAGAATATGAATTTAAAGAATATTCTAGCCCCCAGAAAACTAAAAACACAAAATAAAACAAAAAACAAATGTGTTAGATCTAGTAACAGGTTTTTTCAAAGGCGGAAGAAAAAATTGCGAATGCTGCAAACACACCAGCACAAATAAAACATACAACAAATGGATTTTAAATAATGATAAAGAACAAATTCTGATCACAAATTTTCTAAACTGTAAATCAGAGTAGGTGGTCTATCAAATTGAATGTAATTGTAAAAAAAAATACATATGAAGAACCAAACAGACTTAGAAGACTCGACTACTGGAACATGTGAAGAATATAGAAGGAGATACGTCCGAAAACGGTCTCAGCACTCACTTTGAACAACATCATAATAAAAACTCGAAAGGACTAACCATTAAAGCAATTGAGCAGATCCCCCATAGCTGGGGCAAAGAGAGACTTCTACAATTAAGGAGAAGAGAGACCTATTGGAAACGCCACCTGAATACCCGGGTACCATACGGGCTAAATAAGGATATTGATCTAGCCGCATTCCTTTAATTCAAAATATATACAATTCTTACTTCTTTCTTAGTTTAAAATAAATATTCACGTACACTTTTAGTCTATTTATGGAATAATGACAAACATTTCATAACACTCCTTATAAGGGCGTAAATAAGTACATCCACTTATTCAACAATATTTGAATCCCTTTAAGTGTAGTTCTTTAGACTAAAGTAAAGCTAAAGTCCAAAGTGTGGGGGGAGGGGAAAATTACCCATTGCCAGTCTTCCAACACTTAACTCAGTGACCCCATAGGTTTAGGTATTTTACCTGGAGTCTATTTAAAATATTCTTCACGATAAAACCCACACACAAAAAGTTACTTTTTAAAATTTTTAAATATATTCATATAAATTTATTAAGGGTCTGTTTCATAACTAAATAAAACACCCTCTACATGGGCTTATTTAAAATACATTTTAAAATACTTTTAAAACATTTTTTATCCATTACAAACAGTTTTTTCACATTTTAATTACAATTTTCTTTTTTCCAGTCCATAGAATCCGATTGGATACAAATAGATGTAGATAGACACAAATATGCCCAAACATGATATTAATTAATAAAGGATTGTTTCCTATTATTGCCAAATGAATGGACTCCGTCCCTACCCATATCCGGTTCCTCTAGCATAAATACTCGCTGAGGATGGATATGGATACACCTCTGACGAAGTTGACTAGGGCTCAATGAAACGCGTAAGGTATCGCGAGATAATTGACGTCACTTCCGTTTTTTTCTCGCTTACGGTTTTTGGACCGTACACACTACACAGAGCTCCGTTTGTTATCCATGGGCTTCAGATAAGTTTTAGTCTAATTACATTTTTTATAGACCGAATTAATAGTTTTATATCTATTTTTATGATGTGTTAATATATAATATATAACATATAAATTATTGTTCACCACACTAATTTTCACCATGCCTAAGATATCAGGGCATAGTTGTGCATAATAACATATACTGAAATATACATCATAAGCGATTCTTTCATTCTTTTTATAGTGTCAATTTATCGTTATATAACTTTTACTTATCCACGTAGCATATCTTCTTTTGTTAGGTCAATAGACCCTCCCTCCTACTTTCCACGAGTTAAAAGGTAGGAGTCTAATAGACCTATATTAAATAATTGACCATCAAACAGTTAGTTTTTATGCTTTTAAAATAAAATTATCTGGCCACTCTGGAATATGTTTAACACTTTTCCTTTTCAAATATATGAATATTAATAAAAACAAAAATTTTAAATGTATTATTATTTTGTTTATTCGGTCTCAGGACCTTTGATCCACCAACTATCAAATAATCAGTGTATATTGATACTGGTGTTTCTGTTCCCACAAATATTTTTACAAAATATTTTTACAAATATTTACAGATATTTATACATAATTTATTAACCTGTACCAGAGCTATTACTATACTCCTCTTTTTATATAAATATATATATATATATAATTGTTAAATTCAACAATTTAAAAAAAAATCTGCACAAAAATAATAATTTTACTATATATATATATAAATATATATATATGTGTGTGTGTGTGTGTGTATATATATATATATATATATATATATATATATATAAAATTGTTGAATTTAACAATTTAAAAAAATCTGCACAAAAATAATAATATATATATATGTGTGTGTATTTTTATATATATATATGTCTGCAAATCATATTACTTGAAGTAGTTCATGATTTGTCTTTATTAAAAGACATGAAAGTCAAAACTAAACTTTCATAATTTAGACAGAACATGCAATTTTAAGAGGCTTTTCAATTTGACACCATTCTCTTGGTATCATTTGTTGAAAAGCATACCTAGGTAGTCTCAGGAGCAGCAATGCACTAGGAGCTAGGTGGTGATTGGTGGATACACATATAAGTCTCTTTTCATTGCCTCCCCAGATGAATTTAGCTAGCTCCCATTAGTGCATTGCTGCTTTGCAGCTGACTTTAACTATGTGTTTAATACATTTGCTGGGGTAAACTTATATTCAGGCAATAGTGCAATAATAAAATGCTCCAACACGTTAAAACATTTTCTTTTTTCACATTGATGTCCCCTTAATTGCTATATAACATATTTTATTATTACATTTTCTAATAAAGTTATGTGACTTTAAATTTCCAATACTAGAAAAATCCTCCATGTTAGTAAATGACTTACTGTAAATGTTGCTGTGATTAAGACTACATTAGCAACCTGATTTATCTTCCTTACTTCAAAGGGCTTAATAAGTTTTCAAGTGTTGTGGCTAAAAAATAATGTATGGAATAATTTACCCCCAGCTGTACATAATAAGGATATAACTTACTAGACAGGAGGTCCATGGTCATATAACCTTTACATAAGGTCAAGGAACACCACGGTTTACTCTTTATGCTCTGGTATCCTCCTTCAACTGTCACAAATTATGCTGAATTACTAATACTGATGAAAACTGTTAGACCAAGATGTCTGTTTTGTACGGCTGCACTAAACTTAAAGGGACAGTCAACACTAAAATTGTTATTGTTTAAAAAGATAGATAACGCTTTTAATACCCATGCCCCAGCTTTGCACAACTAACATTGTTATATTAATATACTTTATAACATTTTAACCTCTGAATGTCTGCCTGTTTCTAAGCCATTAAAGGCAGCCTCTTATCACATGCTTTTTTATTTGCTTTTCACAGCAGGGGAGTGCTAGTTCATGTGCGCCATTAAATAACATTGTGATCACACCCTTGGGTTGTGGCAGACACTGCACTAATTGGCTAAAATGCAAGTCAATAGATAATAAATAAAATGTCATGCGATCAGGGGGCTATCAGAAGATGCTTAGATACAAGTTAATCACAGAAGTAAACGTACAGCCACCAATTAGCCGCTAGTTCCCATTTAATGAGCCTGCCTATGCTTTTCAACAAAGGATATCAAGAGACCAAAGCAAATTAGGTCAAGGATGTAAATTGGAATAATTTTTATAATTGTATGCTCTATCTGAATCATGAAATAAAAATGTGGGGTTCATGTCCCTTTAAAAGACAAGTAATACTTTAGGTTTTTGATATAAAATTTTTAAGTTTAGTAAAACAACTTTGCAAAAATCCCTTTATAAATACATTTGCCCCCTTTTCTTGTAATTTAAGTCTGAAAATGAAGTTTACGTTTTTCAATTCTGGGCACAAGACAAGCTTCATAAGTCTAACCCTGCTACATATCTGTCCCTAATTGGCTTCAGCAGAGTTTATCAGATAAGAAGTCTGGATTGGCTGCTGCAAATAACACAGTTGGTGGGGGGAATTTTGCTATTAAAATCAATTGCAACAAGCAAGCTGCATTCCAAACATTCTTATATAATTTAACCACTATGTTAATTTATTACAAGACCGCAAAGTGTTTACTGTGTCTTTATTCATTAATTATTCATTATTACAACCATTACAAATATTGTGATAGTTGAACCTTGAGATAACTTTGTTTGTTTTCAGTGGGGAAATAATACTCCTCTTTTTTAGACTCCTATGAAAAAGAGGATATCACAGAACTCAATAATATAAAGTCTGTTTATGGGCAAGGAGATCATTCATTAATATACTGTGTAATGAAATTGTGCTTAGGACATAGTTAAAATGTATGCCCACATAAGCACTTATAAAGAAATAAAGAGACCAGACCTTGATTGAGTAGCCAATCAGAAAGCAAATGCAGAGAGTCCTTCAAACTACTGCCCAAACTAAAAGGCTACAGACTAAAAACCCCATGGGCAAGTCACCACATGTCCCTAACTACTTAAGTGAAGAGGGATTTGTTTGTATGTGTGGCCCTCATAAGATCATAAGTAAATATGTGCTATGTGTATATATGTATTTATGTATTTATATGAGTATATATTTATTTATAGACATATATACACATATAAACACATAAATACATATGAACATACATAAAGACATATATATTGTGTATAAACGTCCCCTAATACAATACAAACAATTCAATACTACTCACCACTCTAAATACCCTAGTACCCCGTGGACATCTCTGCCAAAAGTGCGTGCAGAGCCGCAGCATCCTCCAATCGCCATTGCGCATGCGTGAAGTTTACTACGGATGCCCGCACTGGCCAAATGTCAGAGCTAAAAACAAAAGTTATAGGAACAAAAGCACAGCGTTACCAAACAGTAAATAGCACATATCTGTCATAGATAAACATACATATGCGGATCACATACTACTCCTTGTACGTGGGGGACGGGACCTGGAGAAGAAATCGTCAATAAACATCATTATGAACCTGAGTGACCATACACTGACCCCCATGGATAAGAGGGTGTTACAGAAAGGCTTCACCTTCGTCCCCACAACACATCTCGATAATTTTCCTATCAAGGTTTATGAGTATAAATTCCAGAGGACATTAAAATTAAAATAATTTTTTTGGCGACTCACAAGTAGTGATGTCGCAAACCTAAAATTTTGTGTTCGCGAACGGCGAACGCGAACTTCCGCAAATGTTCGCAAACCGGCGAACCGGGCGAACCGCCATAGACTTCAAAACCCACAGGGACTCTTTCTGGACACAATAGTGATGGAAAAGTTGTTCCAAGGGGACTAACACCTGGACTGTGGCATGCCGGAGGGGGATCCATGGCAAAACTCCCATGGAAAATTACATAGTTGATGCAGAGTCTGGTTTTAATCCATAAAGGGCATAAATCACGTAACATTCCTAAATTGTTTGGAATAACATGCTTTAAAACATCAGGTATGATGTTGTATCGATCAGGTAGTGTGAGGGTTACGCCCACTTCACAGTGACAGACCAAACTCCCCGTTTATCGCACCGCAAACAACCGCAAACAGTCCATTTGCACAACCGCAAGCTCCGCATGGGAGTGCCCCTGTTTTTGGTCAGATTTTTAAAAGGACCGGGCACTTTGGCATGAAGATTTACATTCACTTTAACCTTCCAAAGATACATCCAGGTATGGTATCATCATCTTATTATACTCATTGGTAAAACTTAAGGGGACAGTCAAGTCGAGATTGAACTTTTGTGGTTCGGATGAGGCACACAATTTTGAGCAACTTTTTAGTTTGCTCCTGTTGTCGATTTTTCTTCGTTCTTTTGGTATCTTTGTTTGAAAAAGCAGGAATGTGCGTATGGGAGCTGGACCGTTTTTGGTTCGGCACCTGAGTGGTGCTTTCTGATTGGTGTCTAAATGTAGCCACCGGTAGGCAGGTGCTGCCCATGTTCTGAACCAGGGATGAGCCGTCTCCTAGGCTTACATTCAAGTGGAGATGCCAAGAGAACGAAGAAGGTTTGATAAGGGAAGTAGATTGGAGGGTTGCTTGCAGTTGCGTGCTCTATGTGAACCGTGCAGGTTTGGTTTATACTAGACTATCCCTTTAAGACCCTTATAATTAGAATTAAGATATGTTAAAAATTCCCTGGCCTCCAGTTTGGGTATAAAAAATAAATATACACACCAACACATATGTGTATGTATATATATATATATATATATAGATATATATATATATATATATATATATATATAGATATATATATATATATATATATATATATATATATATATAGTTTGTATGCGTTCATTTTATTCTGAAGGAGTTTATTGTTGAAACAACTTGATAGCTCCCACCAACTTATATAGAGAATGGGGGAAAACTAAGGCAAAATTAGCCCACATAGCTTAAAGTTAAGTCCATAATCAATCTATTGATGGCAATAAGAGTTTCAAATAGATTAACTTTTGCTGTTAGAACAAAACCTATATGCGCCAACACCATTCACCAGCTAGCTTCCCAGTAGTACATGGCTGTTCATGAGCCTAGGTTTACTCTTCAACAAAGGATACCAAGAAAATAAGGCACATTATAGATTATTATTAAAGGTAAATTGAAAGGTTGTTTAATATTGCATGCTCTGTCAGAATCATAGAGGTGTAATTTTGACTTTACTGGTCATTTTAAACAGTTGTTAAACTTTCAGTGTTAGCTGGAAAACGTTTTATTTGTTATTTTTATGTTTATCAATGTCTTTACTTTGTACTTGCATCTCCCCTACCTTGGCCTAGCAGACACCTATTTCTGCAGTATAAATGTATAGTGACAGTTGCATCTGAGAAAAATAACCTAATTTTGTGAAAAGAACCTTTCTTTTTAACAGACATAACATTTTCAGATGTACTACCAATGATAATCACTGTGGGAGAAACTATGAACCAGCCCATATTTTTAAATGTCTTTGTAGTGACCCTTGAATTTTATTACCTGATATTATTGATCTCTCACGATAGGGTTAAATGCATAGGAAAAGTCCCACTTTTATATGCAGCTCCTGTGCAGGGCACAGCCAGTCCACAATCACCAGTAGGTTTCACGACCTAGCCGTTTCTGAACATGACAGACTTCCTGCTTCTGAATGGGGCTTTAACTACATATTTAACCACTTTGCTGGGATTAAAATTCTATTTATATAGAAGAGCCAGTTCAATCCTATGTTCTGTTGAAATATAACATGCCATTTTAATGTCCTTTTAAATGTTGTATCATTTAAATATTGGTTTACAGGTTTCTACTGAAGACTAAATTGGAGAAGCAATTGTATTTACATACTATTTGCTTTTATATATTATTTGTATGCCCTTCTAAAACATGGATTGCAGACAAGGTTCTATTTTTATTTTATTGATCATTTTTTAATTGCGTCTTCCATTACCGCTTCTAATTGTTTAGTGAAGCACACTGAGCTGCCATTTTGTATGGAACTCTTCTTTCGGACACAAAAAAATGTTCATGTACAGTTTACAGCATAAATGGTTTACTGGGATATTTAAAAGTAATAAGACTATAGCAAGTTTGTGTTTTTATATTTTAGCAGTTTTTGACATAAAATGTTTGTGTGTTTTTATGCTAGATTTTGTTAATATTTTTCTTGTGTGTTTTCTGTTGTGTTGTAACATGTCAAATAAAAAAACACTTTGCTTATAAAAAATAAAAAAAAAGCTCTGCATGTCCTCCATCAACAACACGTCTGTAAAGCACCCTGTCCTTGCCGGCGTGGTCGTGGGAGGAGGAGGATTACTTTCACCTCTTCCCCTGTCAGATTCCCGTTGTGCTGTGACATCACCCTTATACGCTGTGTAAAGCATACTTTTTAATTTATTTTGGAACTGCTGGCAGTCCCTGAAACGCACACGTGTGAAGGAAACTGACTGCTATTATTTCACAGTAAAAAAAAGTTTTTTTTTTTTAATGTACACTACTGTTACTACACAAGATATGAGTTGCACTGGTGTGACACTGTGCCCTGGCACGCCCTGAAACGCACACGTGTGAAGGAAACTGACTGCTATTATTTCACAGTCAAAAACAAAAAAAAGGTTGTTTTTTTTAAATGTACACTGCTGTTACACCAGATATGAGTTGCACTTGTGTGACAATGTGCCCTTGCAGGCCCTGAAACGCACACGTGTGAAGGAAACTGACTGCTATTATTTCACAGTCAAAAAAGTTTTTTTTTTTTTTAATGTACACTACTGTTCAGATATGAGTTGCACTACTGTGACAATGTGCCCTGGCAGGCCCTGAAACGCACACGTGTGAATGAAACTGACTGTTATTATTTCACAGTCCAAAAAGTTTTTTTTTTAAATGTACACTACTGTTCAGATATGAGTTGCACTAGTTTGACAATGTGCCCTGGCAGGCAGGCAACTGCAATTAGATTACACTAGCAGACTCATGTTTCACAGTCAAAAAAGTTTTTTTTTTTAAATTTACACTACTGTTACAACAGATATGAATGGTTGTGGCACTAGTTGGCAAGTGGGCCTGGCACACACGCTGGCAGGCAGACAACTGCAAATTTACACTACTGTTACAACAGATATGAGTGGTGGCACTAGTTGGCAAGTGGGCCTGGCACACACGCTGGCAGGCAGGCAACTGCAATTAGATTACACTAGCAGACTGATGTTTCACAGTCAAAAAAGTTTTTTTTTTTAAATTTAAACTACTGTTACAACAGATATGAGTGGTGGCACTAGTTGGCAAGTGGGCCTGGCACACACGCGTGCAGGCAGGCAACTGCAATTAGATTACACTAGCAGACTGATGTTTCATAGTCAAAAAAGTTTTTTATTTTTAAATTTACACTACTGTTACAACAGATATGAGTGGTGGTGGCACTAGTTGGCAAGTGAGCCTGGCACACACGCTGGCAGGCAGGCAACTGCAAATTTACACTACTGTTACAACAGATATGAGTGGTGGCACTAGTTGGCAAGTGGGCCTGGCACACACGCTGGCAGGCAGGCGACTGCAATTAGATTACACTAGCAGACATGTTTTACAGTCAAAAAAGTTTTTTTTTTTAAATTGAAACTACTGTTACAACAGATATGAGTGGTGGTGGCACTAGTTGGCAAGTGGGCCTGGCACACACGCTGGCAGGCAGGCAACTGCAAATTTACACTACTGTTACAACAGAAATGAGTGGTGGCACTAGTTGGCAAGTGGGCCTGGCACACACGCTGGCAGGCAGGCAACTGCAATTAGATTACACTAGCAGACTGATGTTTCACAGTCCAAAAAGTTTTTTTTTTTTAAATTGAAACTACTGTTACAACAGATATGAGTGGTAGCACTAGTTGGCAAGTGGGCCTGGCACACACGCTGGCAGGCAGGCAACTGCAATTAGATTACACTAGCAGACTGATGTTTCACAGTCAAAAAAGTTTTTTTTTTTAAAATTTACACTACTGTTACAACAGATATGAGTGGTGGCACTGCAGGCAGGCAACTGCAATTAGATTACACTAGCAGACTGATGTTTCACAGTCAAAATTACACAGGCAAAAAAAAAAGACTGATGTTCTAGCCCTAAAAAAGGGCTTTTTGGGGTGCTGTCCTTACAGCAGAGATCAGATGAGTCCTTCAGGACTGTAGTGGACACTGAATACACTAGCCTAGCTATCAATTTCCCTATTAAATCAGCAGCAGCTACACTGTCCCTCCTCTCACTAACAATGCAGCTTCCGAATTAATCTAAAATGGCTGCTGTCCAGGAGCTGGGAGGGTCTGGGAGGGAGTGTCTGCTGCTGATTGGTTGAAATGTGTCTGCAGACTGTGAGATACAGGCTCAAAGTTTACTCAATGATGATGAATAGGGGGTGGATCGAACATCGCATATGTTCACCCGCCGCTGCGAACGCAAACAAGCTATGTTTGCTGGGAACTATTCGCCAGCAAACAATTCTCGACATCACTACTCACAAGGAGAAATACAGAGATTCAAGCGACGCTGTACATTTGAACCTAAAAGCACAAATTCCAGCATCCAAACTTTCATGCTAATGGTCACCAACAATAACACAAGTGGAAGACAGAACCTCACCAATGATGAAAACAAGGCACTAGAGGATCTTAAAAATAATCCACTTCTTGTCATTAGAGAGGCAGACAAAGGAGGAGCGATTGTCCTGCTTAATTATCATGACTACAAGAAGGAGATTTTATCTCAACTTAATGATACTGCGACATACAATAAACTGAGGGGTGATCCAACAAAAACCTTTAAAAAGGAGATTGCTCATTTCATATCACTCTTAGTATCACAGTTGTATATTTCTAAAGATCTGGGTGATTACCTCACAGAGGACTTCCCTATAACACTGGTCCTATATACGCTGCCAAAAGTGCATAAGCATCCGACTAAGCCTCCTGGCAGACACATTGTGTCTGCCAGGGGTTAAGTTCTTCAGTTTCTTGCCACTTTTGTTGAAAGTATCCTACAACCTATTGTCTCACACTGTCCATCATTCCTCCTGGACTCCATACAACTGATTGAGATACTTCAGGGATACAAGGATTTATGTGCTGGTGACATCCTGGTCACACTGGATGTCACCAGCCTCTACACTGTTATACCCCATGATGGGGGGATCAAGGCTATTGAGGTACAATTGGGCAAGTATCCATATGTTGGACCACCGACAGAAACAATATTGCAATTACTAACAGTCTGTTTACAATACAATTACTTCAAATTTGAGATGGATTATTATCTACAAACCGCTGGCACTTTTTAGATCTTAGGATCACCAAAACTAGGTTGAATCTAATTACATCCTTGTTCAGTAAAACCACAGACAGGAACTCTATTCTTGAAGCTACTAGCTGTCATCCGCCTAATTTTTAAGAACTCTCTACCATTATAACAATTTAAAAGAGTGGTTAGAAATAATACAGATGGGGACAATAAATTGTCACAACTCCTGGAGATTTACAAAATTTACAGAAAGAGGGTACAAAGCTACCCATCTGGATCAAGCTTTGTTGTTATGTAGTGATATGGATCTACCAGAGGCACTAATAAAGAAAGATAAGAAACCACTTGAAAGGTTGATATTTTCTACAGAATTTAATTTCAATGCTTTGAAACTCACTAGTATTATGAGGACGAATTGGGAAATTTTGACCACAGACATAACATTATCTTTTGTCAACATGGAACCGCCCATGATCGGATACCGGAGAGGCCGTTCAATTAAGGATCTGCTTTTACGTGCAGACTTTAGACCAAGTTATATCACCAGAACCTGGTTAGGCACTAACAGAAATGGTTGTTACCGGTGCAGCGGTTGCACCACTTTTAGTGGACTTTCACAATGTAAATATTTTACGCACCCTGGGAACAATAAAAATTATGAAATTAAACATAGACTCACCTGCACCACAACATTTGTGGTATACATGCTTCATTTCCCCTGTGGGCTTTTTTACATTGGCAAGACCCAGGACGATCTCCGCACAAGGATGGCCAACCATCGTTCTAGCATTAGGTCAGCCTTGGGTACAGAATCATCAGCTCAGCCTGTGGCAAGGCATTTCCTTAAGAAACAACACACAGTGGCAGACATCAGATGTGTCATCATTGACCACATTCCCCCCTTAGTAAGAGGGGGGGATAGGGGCAGGTTACTCCTACAGCGAGAAAGCAGATGGATACACACCCTGGATACCCTGGCCCTCAATTGTCTTAATGTCAAATAGATCTTCAATGTTTTCTTTGAATACAGTTGTTTTTCTGTTCATATATTTATGACAATTAATTCTTTGTATGCTTTAAAACCAATTAACACATGTTTTAGTTTTTGGTAGTTAGTCTTGCACCTTATATGAGGATGTCAATGTCACTATAATCTGCTCCATATTTTTAGCAAATGAATGTATTATGTTACTGTGGACATATATTTGTCCTTCTATGAAATTGCCTTGAATTGTGATCTGGTTCAATATGTAGCATGGTTCGCCTGCTCCATGTTTATCATATCACAATTTATTTGACTGCTTCTAATTATAAAAATTTCTTTAGGTACTATCATTGGACATTCCTCAATATTTTTTAGGTTACCATATGATCTGGTGCTCCATATTTTTATGTTGTTTCATCTGATATGGAATCTCTACATTTAGTACATTAACAGTGTAGCCCTTGGTTTCCACTATCAAGTGGTATCTGTCACGGATACCAGGCTGCAACGGTTAAAGCCCTACCCCCTATAACCTCACCCCTGTTGTTATCTAGTCTAGGTGTGAAGTGTCTTTCTGTTATTGTGTGAGTCATCCATTGTACATTTTTGTAAGTCAGGATGTGATTAGAATCTTGTTTAACTAACCATTGTCTGATGTTTGTATCATTGTATAATATTTGTTTCTATTTGTGTAGTAACTACCCCCATTTGTTGGAAATGTATAAAAGCTGTGTTTTCTGTGCAATAAAGCAGTTTTTATTTCACCTGAATGCTAGTCTGTCTAGTTATTTGGGTGAGCTCCAGCTAAAATCACTTTCCTGGGCTACATAGCAGCCTGTTCCAGGCAAAGGAAGGACCCTCTGGCAGAGCTACCCAGTCGGGGTTGCTGGAGTCTGCCACAGGGTGGGCACTGATACTGGTGCTGTCGGGCATCAGGGGTGGCTACAGGCTGTGGTCACTTGTCAGCTACATAGCTGCAGTCGGCAGGGAGGAAGCAGGACCCGTTTGGCGGAGCTGCCCAGTCGGGGTAGCCGGGGTATCCGTCACAGTATCTATTATGCTTTATGTATGAGGTAGTTAGCCCATTAATTAGTATGGGATCCGCATATGTTTGTCTATCTATGACAGATATGTGCTATTTACTGTTTGGTAACCCTGTGCTTTTGTTCCTATAGCTTTTGTTTTAAGCTCTGACATTTGGCCAGTGCGGGCACCCGTAGTAAACTTCACGCATGCGCAATGGCGATTGGAGGATGCTGCGGCTCTGCACGCACTTTTGGCAGAGATGTCCACGGGGTACTAGAGTATTTAGAGTGGTGAGTAGTATTGAATTGTTTGTATTGTATCTGAGGACAGTGGGCAACCCCGAAAATGTTTATACACAATAAATGTTTGTATTTAAAAATCCGGAGTGCTTTTTCCACTGCTATACAAATATGATTGATTTAAAGAGCACGGTGGTTGGACTTACTTACTCTGATATATATATATATATATATATAAACCGTAGTAGAAATAAGCACTCACTGGTCTTCTGGCATCTGTGAAAAAAATGATTTATTCAATTGTGACGTTTCAGGACAAACAGCGTCCCTTCCTCTTTTGTCAGAGGAAGGGACGCTGTTTGTCCCGAAACGTCATGATTGAATAAATAATTTTTGTCACAGATGCCAGAGGACCAGTGAGTGTTTATTTCTACTACAGTTAGGTCATCATTTATATAATAGCACCCTGGCAGATGTCACTTATGGTGAGAGTGCATACACCCTTTTTTTTACTTTATATATATATATATATATATATATATATATATATATATATACGTTTAGCAAAGATGTGCACTCTCACTTAATTGCAGCAACCAGGGTGCTAGTAAAGTTAAATACAGCATCACAAAAAGACCTTGCACTCGCTGGATTTTTAACAAACTTTTTACTTGGCAAAATTAGTGACGTTTCGGGGACAGTGTGAGGAAGGGGATACACTGTCCCCGAAACGTCACTAATTTTGCCAAGTAAAAAGTTTGTTAAAAATCCAGCGAGTGCAAGGTCTTTTTGTGATGCTGTATATACATATATATATATATATATATATATATATATATATATACATATATATAAAAGCGCATTGGATCCCTTTGCCATTAAGTAGATGAAAACATATAAAAGCATATTTATGCAATATTCATATTTAATAAAGATTTTAACTATATATTTACTGTAAATATTTCCCATTCCAATGTTCTGCATATAGCAGAATATGTTCTATGTATTTATAAATAGATATTCCTATATAAATCTATATATATATATATATATATATATATATATATATATATATATATATATATATATATATATATCAAAATACCATCAGATATATGTATAGAAATATGTATTTATGAATAAATAGAACTCATTCTTCTATGTGAAGAACACTGGAATGTGAAATATTCATATTTTCATGTCTTGTAGTAGGGTGTTTTCCCCCCACTTTTTCGTGTCCGTTGACTTCTATGAGGAATACGTGACTGTGCATGCAATATTCTGTTTGGCTTTTGCACTCGTAACACTAGTGCAAGTGAAAACAGTTTACTTTCAACTCATAATTCAAGCAAAAACCCCTGAAATTCTAGTGCAATTAACGCTTGAGCAGGAGCGTTAATTAGCACTCCACTTGTAATTTGGCCTTATATATAAGGAATAGTGCTGAGATGTTATCAGTTCACTTTGTTTCAATGTCAGATTAAAGTTCAAGGAAAATGTTGACCTGATACGATACAAATATTTACTCTGTATTTTTGGTTGAATTTTAGTTATTTGAGGTGAATTATATGGCATGATTTGCATTTTTTTCTTTTTAACATACACTCAGTATTTGTCGCTAGATTTTTAAAATAAATCTCCTTCTTTATATACGTAGTGGTATTTGCAGTTTAGCTATTCATAACAAATTTCTGCATCCAAAGGCTGTTTCATCTGTGTATTTTTCCAAAGGATGAATAAAATTTTAATGTGACCGCAGCTCCCTGCGTGTATTATAGAGTCAGTCTCACTAAGACAATCCTACTTGTGTCTTATACAAGTTTGCTTTCATAGTTGGAAAAATATTCTAGAATAAAATATCAGCCTTAAAAATTAAAAAAAAAAAATGGATTTTGCTTTTAAGTATCAAGAAGAATATCATTTTTATAATTAAAGAACTATTTTAGCCAAAATGACTCCTATGCTTAAATCCAAAAGTATCCAATGCATTGTATATATACAATGTCCGTAGATCCACCAGTAATCTGATAAAAAAATAGTTTTGATGAAATATGTTAAAACTGAATAAAAGGTGAGTCCCCTATTCATAAAGGGTAGTGGCATGTGTATATGGTTATGTGTTAATTAAAGGGACAGTAAAAACCATGGGCCAGGTTACAAGTGGAGCGCTATTTAAGCGCTATTTAAGCTATTTAAGTGCTCATGCTCAAGCGTTATATGCACTAGAAGTAAGCTTTTTACGCTTGTTGGGTTGTGCTCATATTTCCTAGTTGGAAGTAAACTGTATTCACTTGCAAGCTTACCAGACGTGTAAAAATCTGAATGTAGAATATTGTGCGCGATAACCCATTCCCCATAGAAGTCAATGGAGCAAAAAAAGTTGAAAAAACCCTACTTGCACGCAAAGACGACATGAAAATATGCATATTTTACATGTTTTCATTGACTTAACTGCTAAGGGCTCTAATGCACACACACACACATATATATATATGTGTCTATATATGTATACATATGTATGTGTGTTTATATGTGTATCTATGTCTGTAAATACATATATACACATATAAATACATAAATACATATGTACACATATATATCTATATATAAATATATATACACACACATATATATATATATGTGTCTATATATGTATACATATGTATGTGT
This sequence comes from Bombina bombina, assembly GCF_027579735.1. NCBI lineage: Eukaryota > Metazoa > Chordata > Amphibia > Anura > Bombinatoridae > Bombina > Bombina bombina. The sequence goes on along the minus strand of NC_069505.1, from coordinate 225,241,991 downwards.
GTTTATATGTGTATCTATGTCTGTAAATACATATATACACATATAAATACATAAAAACATATGTACACATATATAACTATATATAAATATATATACACACATATATATATATATTCTACAGAAGAGAAAAAAGATAAGCGCACGGGGGTGCACCTAGTGCAGTGAGTTTTAAACTTTCTATCCGTGAAAGTAAGAAAGGAAACACACTCATGTGGTCCCACCTCAAACGTGCGAGGTATGTTTCAAGCCCTTTTAATGCAGTTACAGCTGATCCTCCTGAGATGCACTCTCTCCGGATCCTGGTGTCCCTTCGGATGAGTCGGGAGCAGGGTATATAAACCCCTAGGAACAGAGACTCCAAAAGCTTTCTTAGTTAACTTCTGCTTATCCAACAAGTGTTCCCGGGGTGTCGAGAATTCCTTGCCTGAGTTGCTAAACTGACAACTCCGGATCTTCACAAAGTGCAGCAATACATCGCCATGTGCAATAGCCCGGTTTATCCTTTGTCACACAATAGGCACTCAGCAAGTGGTGCTGAGGACCTATTGTAGAACTGTACTTTGTAATGTACTTTTGATGTGTTTGGTGACACTTTTTGTTTTGCGAAACAGTTAACCAGAGCTCTAAGGTTGCGCTACCATGACGCGCGTTAAATACAATTTTGCTCAAGCTATCACATTTATTTCAACTTGTAATATGAGCGTGACACCCAACATGCGTAAACAGCTCCAATAAACTCCTGTTTGCTCGAGTGTAACTGTTAGTTTGCCACTTGTAATCTGGCCCAAAATAACCAATTTAAAGTGGCGTAAAAGAACAATTATAAAAAGCTTGATGTGATAGCTCATTAAATGATTGTACTTTTGCTTAAGCAGAACAATGTAAAAACAGTTAATCACACATTGAAAGAGTAAATGATTGCTAGCTCCACACATTGGCCGTGCTTCAAGGTATATGAAACCCTTTTTTTGTGTGATTCAGACAGCTCATAATTTTTTTTAAAAACGTTTCTAATTTACTTCTATTACCAAATCTGCTTTGTTCCCATGGTATTCTCTGTTGGAGATACCTAGGTAGTATCTGAAGCACTACATGCAAGAAAATAGTGCTGTTATCTAGTGCTCTTGCTAATGTATAATATTGTGTGTTATAGAGGTACCTAGGTAGTATCTGTAGCACTACATGACAGGTAATAGTGCAGTTATCTAGTGCTCTTGCTAATGTATAATATTGTGTGTTACAGAGATACCTAGTTAGTATCTGTAGCACTACATGACAGGTAATAGTGCTGTTATCTAGTGCTCTTGCTAATGTATAATATTGTGTGTTATAGAGATACCTAGGTAGTATCTGTAGCACTACATGACAGGTAATAGTGCTGTTATCTAGTGATCTTGCTAATGTATAATATTGTGTGTTATAGAGGTACCTAGGTAGTATCTGTAGCACTACATGACAGGTAATAGTGCAGTTATCTAGTGCTCTTGCTAATGTATAATATTGTGTGTTACAGAGATACCTAGGTAGTATCTGTAGCACTACATGACAGGTAATAGTGCAGTTATCTAGTGATCTTGCTAATGTATAATATTGTGTGTTACAGAGATACCTAGGTAGTATCTGTAGCACTAAATAACAGGTAATAGTGCTGTTATCTAATGCTCTTGCTAATGTATAATAGTGTGTGTTATAGAGATAACTAGGTAGTATCTGTAGCACTACATGACAGGTAATAGCGCTGTTATCTAGTGCTCTTGCTAATGTATAATAATGTGTGTTATAGAGGTACCTAGGTAGTATCTGTAGCACTACATGACAGGTAATAGTGCTGTTATCTAATGCTCTTGCTAATGTATAATATTGTGTGTTATAGAGATAACTAGGTAGTATCTGTAGCACTACATGACAGGTAATAATGCTGTTATCTAGTGCTCTTGCTAATGTATAATATTATGTGCTATAGAGATACCTAGGTAGTATCTGTAGCACTACATGACAGGTAATAGTGCTGTTATCTAGTGCTCTTGCTAATGTATAATATTGTGTTATAGAGATACCTAGGTAGTATCTGTAGCACTACACGACAGGTAATAGTGCTGTTATCTAGTGCTCTTGCTAATGTATAATATTATGTTATAGAGATACCTAGGTAGTATCTGTAGCACTACATGCCAGGTAATAGTGCTGTTATCTAGTGCTCTTACTAATGTATAATATTATGTTATAGAGATACCTAGGTAGCATCTGTAGCACTACATGACAGGTAATAGTGCTGTTATTGAGTGCTCTTGCTAATGTATAATATTGTGTGTTATAGAGATACCTAGGTAGTATCTGTAGCACTACATGACAGGTAATAGTGCTGTTATCTAGTGCTCTTGCTAATGTATAATATTGTGTGTTATAGAGATTCCTAGGCAGCATCTGTAGCACTACATGACAGGTAATAGTGCTGTTATCGAGTGCTCTTGCTAATGTATAATATTGTGTGTTAGAGATACCTAGGTAGCATCTGTAGCAGTACATGACAGGTAATAGTGCTGTTATCTAGTGCTCTTGCTGATGTATAATATTGTGTTATAGAGATACCTAGGTAGTATTTGTAGCACTACATGACAGGTAATAGTGCTGTTATCTAGTGCTCTTGCTAATGTATAATATTGTATGTTATAGAGATACCTAGCTAGTATCTGTAGCACTACATGACAGTTAATAGTGCTGTTATCTAGTGCTCTTGCTAATGTATAATATTGTGTGTTATAGAGATACCTAGGTAGTATCTGTAGCACTACATGACAGGTAATAGTGCTGTTATCTAGTGTTCTTGCTGATGTATAATATTGTGTGTTATAGAGGTACCTAGGTAGTATCTGTAGCACTACATGCCAGGTAATAGTGCTTTTATCTAGTGCTCCTGCTAATGTATAATATTGTGTGTTATAGAGATACCTAGGTAGTATCTGCAGCACTACATGACAGGTAATAGTGCTGTTATTTAGTGCTCTTGCTAATGTATAATATTATGTTATAGAGATAACTAGGTAGCATCTGTAGCACTGCATGACAGGTAATAATGCTCTTATCTAGTGCTCTTGCTAATGTATAATATTTTGTGTTATAGAGATACCTCGGTAGTATCTGTAGCACTACATGACAGGTAATAGTGCTGTTATCTAGTGCTCTTGCTAATGTATAATATTGTGTGTTATAGAGATACCTAGGTAGCATCTGTAGCACTACATGACAGGTAATAGCACTGTTATCTAGTGCTCTTGCTAATGTATAATATTGTGTGTTATAGCGATACCTAGGTAGTATCTGTAGCACTACATGACAGGTGCAAGTGCTGTTATCTAGTGCTCTTGCTAATGTATAATATTATGTGTTATAGAGATAACTAGGTAATATCTATAGCACTACATGACAGGTAATAGTACTGTTATAATGTGCTCTTGATAATGTATAATATTGTGTGTTATAGAGATATCTAGGTAGTATCTGTAGCACTACATGACAGGTTATAGTGCTGTTATCTAGTGCTCTTGCTAATGTATAATATTGTGTGTTATAGAGATGGTCTTTTCTGGGCCTGATACGGCAAACAATTGAAAGACAGGGCACTAATGGGTGCTCTGGACGTTTTCAGTAAATATGTCTCATTTGAAACAAGGCAGTAGGAAGTTGGCGCCCCTGAGACAAATTTAGAAGACGCGTGTGGATCAATGGTCCTGTTTGACCGGGAAGTACTGAAACTCGAGAAGCATACAAGCGTTGACGGAGGGCCCTTCATCAGCGTATGGCAGAAACAGCGGATATCTACTTTGGTAAAGATTGCCACGGTGGTGTCGCTTGTGGGTTTGCATTGGGGAGAGCGGCTGGCTCCCAGATGCGTGACCCTGCCGGTGAACATGGGCTGTGGGCGGCCTGACGTTATACTGCTGTTAACACAGACTCAGCCACGAACTTGGCTCTAAAAGGAACTGTCAGGTTTTCTGAAGGCTCTCATTGCCTCAGTACCCTCGCAAAAGTTGGTGTTTTGTGACATTTTAAGTATAGTGGGAATCCTGGACCTGCAGGCCCGGTATAGTATAGTAACTGGCTTTTGAACTGTATACCCTCTTGAGTTTAGGACTTAGGCACTTTAATGAAAATCATTAGGTTTGAAGATGAGGCCCACCATGCTATAATTTATATTGTTGGACTCCTGCAGCTTGCACCAGTTTGGCTGTAGTTATTCTTTTGACTGATGTATTATGTTTAATTTACATGTCTATGGGTTTCGTACTATATAGTGTATATATAGACATATGAGCTATTGTTTAGCTGAGCATATCCATAAAGTTTCCTCTATAAAATGTGAATAAAGAGCTAGCAGTTACTATTATTAACCTAGGCTATATAACCTCTGCTACTTAGATTAGGATTGGCAAAATATAGTACACCTTATTTCATATGCCGCTTTTTGCGAGGTTGTTGTAAGGTGGAGGGCTTTTCCTATTATTTATCTCTAAAGGAGCGGATATGAAATAAAAATAAATCCTTAAAACCCTTTGCTCCCAGCCTTTGAGCTTAGTTATATATGTTGTGTGAGGATTTGTGCCCTCAAGTTGGTTATCTTACATGGCTTCGTTTACAATGTTCCTTTGTTTACTATGTGTAATTGTATGACGGGAAGAGACTTCCTTCATTTTGTTTACAAGCGAAGTGAATGAGGTTTGCCAGATATATACGATTTCCAAAATGTGCAGTGTAATATTCGTATGCTATTTTGCTATATAGATGCTTACTCTCCTCACATATAAACTCCATCACAACATACACTGAGTATTTTGCAGCAGATATCTGTAATCTAGCCCCCTTATGATGTCAGTCTTATGACCTATAAAGATCAGGGTTTTAGGTTTGAGAACCCACATTAGTTAAGCACATGGGACTCATATAGCTAAATATTTCCATAGATTCTCTATACTCCTGTGGCTCAGCCACTATTGTATTTCCTTAGATACATTGGGACACAGGTTTGTATTTTTAACATACTTATTCTTTTATGTGCCCCTGAGAATAGCTCAAAAATACATGCTTTCTGCATATGTAGTCCCATTATCCTCATCTGCGAGGGGTTTACTAAAATGAAATGGTTGTGATGGTATCTTTGTTTGCTACATTATAAAAATCTGAGGTTCTTTTCATGGGTCCCATAAGTGGTCTCCTTTATTCTGAGATACCCTCCTTTGACAGTATAGTTTCTATAAGGTCCAAATGTGGCCTAGTGATCAGCTGAGAGGGTTTAAACTTTTACTGGCAAAATACATATTACAGTGTAGTATTTACAAAATTTCTGATGTCTTTTTTCCTGTAACAGGTGGGCAGCTAATAGCTTTGTTACTGCTATGTTAACGAATGTGACCTAGGCTATGTGGATAGAACATTGCACTGTAATGAAACTTTGCTGCAATTTGTTGTCTGTATGCCAGTATCTGAACCTCAATAAAAAGTGTTAAAAAAAAATAAAAAAAAATATTGAATATATATAAGGGCTCAAAGATATGAGGGCCTCTATTTATCAAGCTGTCAACCGCAAATAAGCTGGAATTCTGCAGCGTATTTGTGGCAAGCCTGACTTGCCGTAGTTATCAAACCCTACAGACTGCAAAAGTAGAATATAGTGACGTAACATACGATCCGCCAGACTCAGTCCGACACAGATCGATGATTACGCCACTCCAGATGTTCCAAATGCAACTGGAAGTTATCAAAGAACTACCAGGTATGCTCGCCACTTTTCCGGCCCAGCGTACCTGGTTTTCAATCCGCCACCCTGGAGGCGGCGGATGCTATAGGAATCAATAGGAGTCTGGCAGCAGCGAAAGCTCATGTTCGCTGCTGCCTGATATCCCATTGATTCCTATGGTAAAAGTCTACACCTAACATCCTAACATGTACCCTAAGTCTAAACACCCCTAATCTGCCCCCTCTACACCGCAGCCACCTACATTATAATTATTAACCCCTAAACCGCAGCTCCCGGATCCCGCTGCCACCTACATTATACATATTAACCCCTAATCTGCCGCATCCTATACTGCCGCCACCTACATAAAGTTATTAACCCTTGTCCTGCAGATCCTGGACCCCGCCACAACTAAATAAATTGTTTAACCCCTAAACTGCCACTCCCGGAGCCCACCGCAACCTACTTTATATTTATTAACCCTAATCTGCCCCCTCTACACCGCCGCCACTATAATAAACATATTAACCCTAAACCTAACACACACTAACTTAAATATAATTTAAATAACTCTAAATACATATTACTACAATTAAATAAATTATTCGTATTTAAAAATAAATTCTTATCTATAAAATAAACCCTAAGATAGCTACAATATAACTAATAGTTACAGGGTTTATTTTTATTTTACTGGCAACTTTGTATTTATTTTAACTAGGTACAATAGTTACTAAATAGTTATTAACTATTTAATAACTACCTAGTTAAAATAAATAAAAATTTACCTGTAAAATAAAACCTAACCTAAGTTACAATTACACCAATTACAACACTACACTATAATTTAAATAATTAAATAAATTAACTACAATTAAATAAAACTAATTACAATAAAATAAAATAAACTAAAGTACAAAAAAATCAAACACTAAATTACACAAAATAAAAAAATAATTAGAATTATAAACTAATCACACCTAATCTAATCAATCCCCCTAATAAAATAAAAAGCCCCCTCAAATAATAAAAATCCCTACCCTATACTAAATTACAAATAGCCCTTAAAAGGGCCTTTTGCGGGGCATTGCCCCAAAGTAATCAGCTCTTTTACCTGTAAAAAAAATACAACACCCCCCCAACATTAAAGCCCACCACCCACACACCCAACCCTACTCTAAAACCCACCCAATCCCCCCTTAAAAAAACCTAACACTAACCCCTTGAAGATCAACCTACCTTGAGCCGTCTTCACCCAGCCGGGCACAAGCGGTCCTCCAGAGGGGCAGAAGTCTTCATCCGATCCGGGCAGAAGAAGACCTCCAGACGGGCAGAAGACTTCATCCAGGCGGCATCTTCTATCTTCATCCATCCGGAGCGGAGTGGGTCCATCTTCAAGCCAGTCGACGCGGAGCATTCTCTTCTTCTGACTCCCGACGAATGAAGGTTCCTTTAAATGATGTCATCCAAGATGGCATCCTTTGAATTCCGATTGGCTGATAGGATTCTATCAGCCAATTGGAATTAAGGTAGGAAAAATCCCATTGGCTGATCCAATCAGCCAATAGGATTGAGCTCACATTCTATTGGCTGATTGGAACAGCCAATAGAATGAAAACTCAATCCTATTGGCTGATTGGATCAGCCAATAGGATTGAACTTCAATCCTATTGGCTGATTGCATCAGCCAATAGGATTTTTCCAACCTTAATTCCAATTGGCTGATAGAATCCTATCAGCCAATCGGAATTCAAGGGATGCCATTTTGGATGACGTCATTTAAGGGAACCTTCATTCGTCGGGAGTTGTTGGAAGAAGTGGATGCTCCGCGTCGGCTGGCTTGAAATGGACCCGCTCCGCTCCGGATGGATGAAGATAGAAGATGCCATCTGGATGAAGTCTTCTGCCCATCTGGAGGTCCTCTTCTGCCCGGATCAGATGAAGACTTCTGCCCCTCTGGAGGACCACTTGTGCCCTGCTCAGTGAAGACATCTCAAGGTAGGGTGATCTTCAAGGGGTTAGTGTTAGGGTTTAATAAGGGGGGATTGGGTGGGTTTTAGAGTAGGGTTGGGTGTGTGAGTGGTGGGTTTTAATGTTGGGGGGTATTGTATTTTTTTACAGGTAAAAGAGCTGATTACTTTGGGGCAATGCCCCGCAAAAGGCCCTTTTAAGGGCTATTTGTAATTTAGTATAGGGTAGGGATTTTTATTATTTTGGGGGGCTTTTTATTTTATTAGGAGGATTAGATTAGGTGTAATTAGTTTAAAATTCTTGTAATTATTTTTTTATTTTGAGTAATTTAGTGGTTTTTTTGTACTTTAGTTTATTTTATTTAATTGTATTTAATTTTATTTAATTGTAGTTAATTTATTTAATTATTTTAATTATAGTGTAGTGTTAGGTGTAATTGTAACTTAGGTTAGGTTTTATTTTACAGGTACTTTTTGTCTTTATTTTAGCTAGGTAGTTATTAAATAGTTAATAACTATTTAGTAACTTTTCTACCTAGTTAAAATAAATAAAAAAGTTGCCTGTAAAATAAAAATAAACCCTAAGCTAGCTACAATGTAACTATTAGTATTTTATAGGTAAGTATTTAGTTTAAATAGGAATTATTTAGTTATTTATAGTAATATTTATTTAGAATATTTTAATTATATTTAAGTTAGTGTGTGTTAGGGTTAGTGTTAGACTTAGGTTTAGGGGTTAATATGTTTATTATAGTGTAGGGGGGGCAGATTAGGGGTTCATAAATATAATGTAGGTGGTGGTGGGCTCCGAGAGAGGCAGTTTAAGGGTTAAACAATTTATTTAGTTGTGGCGGGGTCCGGGATCGGCAGGATAGGGGTTAATAACTTTATGTAGATGGCTGCAGTATAGGGGGAGGAAGATTAGGGGTTAATAAATATAATGTAGGTGGCGGCGGGGTCCGGGAGCGGAGGTTTAGGGGTTAATACATTTATTAGAGTTGCAGCGGGGTCTGGGGGCGGCGGTTTAGGGGTTAATAACTTTATTTAGTTGCGGGGGGCTCCGGTGGGTGCTTAGTGACAGTATAGCAAGAAAGCTATGAAAAAGCCAAAGAGCAGCGAGATCGATGACTGTTATTTAACAACAGTCCGCTGCTCATCGCCCCGTACTTGATAAATTTGGCGAACATATTCAGGTCTGCGGCAGAGATGTTAGGCGATCTTAGGCAAGCGTATTGGTGCCGTTGAATGCAAGAAAGTCGACGGCTTGATAACTAGAGGCCAAGGTCTCGGGTGTTAGAAAAAAAAAAGTCTGCAAAGGGCTTTAACAAAGTGATACATCCACACACATGTCTAAATATATATACTAGGTGATAAGCCTGCCCAGAGGGCAATCTATTTTAAAAAAAAGTATAAACCCCAAAGGTAATAATAGAAAAAATAAAAAATGTAAAATTACAGAAAAAAATAAACAAATCTATCCAAAATAAATAAATTAAACCTAAACTAATACCACTATAAAAAAATCCCCCCTAAAATAAAAACACCTCCTAATCTAATACTAAACTACCAATAGCCCTTAAAAGGGCCTTTTGTAGGGCATAGCCCTAAGTTTAACAGCTCTTTTACTTAAAAAATAATACTGTAAGAATATATATAACAATACTGACACCATTTTGTCTTTACTTTGTCTTTTTCCTCCATTTTAAGAATGGTTTATTATAGTTAATTTGAAGTTCTAAGATGAACACTTTATCTCAATAATTTGTCAGGATGGCTTTCTATGTCCTAATAATGTGCCCAGATACACTGTTGTCTAAAACTCTTTGTTTCTAATTATAACTCCTTTCTTCTTTATTTTACTGTGCTTCTTTGTTCTTATGCTGTGTAAAATGGTGTGATTATGATACGTCATTGTTTAACCCCATATACTGTAACCATTGTCTATAAAAGTATGTTATGCATTATAATAAACAGAACAGTGATGCCTGTCTGTCAATCAACCCGATCATACTCGATTGAGTTGAATTGTGGCAATTCCTGTCTGTCTCATCAGAGCAGGTGGACAGGGTTATGGAGCAACGGTCTTTAGACCGCTGCTCCATAACTTGTGTTTCTGGCAAGTCTGAAGACTCACCAGAAACATGGACCCTCAAGCTCCATACGGAGCTTGATAAATGGGCCTCCAAGAATATTAATAAAATGTGTTTCCTGTGTCACTAAAAGTTTGACGTATGTTAAAATTGCTTAAGAATAAATGTGGGGAGTCAATTTACGGTATGTAAGTTGATATAAGTTTTTGTGTGTATCACTGCAAAAGCTGGCCTTGGTGCTTTTTTATCTGTGTTTTCTGACTAGTACTTTATAAGGCTAGAAATTGCATTAAAGGGCCACTAAACCCAAAATCTTTCTTTCATGATTCAGATAGAGAATAGAAATTTAAACAACATTACAATTGATTTCCATTATTTATTTTGCTTCATTTTTTAAATATCCTTAGTTGAAGAAAAAGCAATGCACATGGTGAGCCAATCAAACGAGGCTTCTTTATGCAGCAAGTGAGCATATCTAGATATGCTTTTCATCAAAGAATATCAAGAGAATAAAACAAATTAGATTATATAAGTAAATTAGAAAGATGTTTAAAATTGCATTCTCTTTCTAAATCATAAAAGAAAAAATGTGGGTGGCATGTCCCTTTAACTATGTGTGTATCAGTGTTTCTTAGCTAAGAAATCTGACGCTGTAATGATTTGCTTGAAGTGTTATTGCTGTAACTTGATTTTTAGTTTTAAGTGACATTTATTTTATGCATATAAGAACTGAAAAGAGATTTAGTGTGTTTCCACCTGTTTGAGGCATATAAATATATTGTTTTTGCAAGTGAACTAATTAAGGAATTTGTAAGTGCGATGATGTGTGTGATTTAGGTCTGGTAATTAAGAAAGTTTTCTGGCAAGTGATTAATAGGTTGATTTAAGTATGTCCAAGATTTTTGCAAGGAGTTTGTGAAAAAAAGAGAGAAGAAAAGACTATACACTGTATGTTATTAAATGTATCTAAAGCATTTGGGTCTGTTTCTTTTGCAAGTATTAATAATTAGTAATAATTCAGTAGAGTTTTAATATAAACTGGTAACATATTGCAGTGTAATATTATTTATGCTGTGATGGCTCTCATTTAAATATATGCAGGTTATAATACAGTAAAGAAGTAGAATTTGAATGATAAATAATACAAGTTTCCTAATCATTGCTAAGTTATATATGGAATATACATATTATAAATATTCAGCCCTTAAAGGGACATAACAGCATAAAATTGTTTTTATGTTGATGTGTTTTCAATGATTTGTTACACCAGCTGTATAGTATAAAATGTAGAAATTGCATTTTCAGTTTTATTTGTATATATGAATTAGCTGCTTTTGTGCTTTTAATCCACAGCCTATTACAATGTTATATTTAGTCAGCGAGCTGCAAAAAACCTGAATATCAAATTATTTATAAAATAAAATAATTGTGTATTTATTAAAATCCTGATTATATTAAAGTATAGCATAGCATGTAACAACGAAGTGGCTGGTTACTGCCGTCAATAGACTGGGTTCTAAAGCTTTTCCCAAATTATTTGTGACAAACATGATTCTTTAACAGTGGGTTTGCACTGTGCATACAAGCAGAAACCATAGAGCAATGACAGTGCCCTTATTATCTGACCTTTCCCAGAATATAGTACTTAAGTGTTTGTGTGTTTTCTTTATCTATTCATGGTTAGGGGTTTTATTTGTAAATGTGCAACTAGAGTTTATTGATCTTCTAAAGTGATTGCATTATTAGCATGATTTCATATAATTGTGCAGGGTAAAATTTACAAAACCATAGCTAAAGGTTGTTATAGGATTTGAATTATTTGCAGTGTTTTGTTAGAATGTAGCATTTCTAAGTGCTGTTTTCAGTGAGTGTAAGTATATATGCTTGCTTTCAGGTTGATTGTGTTTGTAAAAAGTTTGTGAGGGCTGTTTATCTTTTGTTTTGCGTAGTGAGAGAATGTTTTTTTTTATTTTTTATTCTTTAGAGAATGTGTGTGGAAGGGAATTGTATGTGTTGAATAGATATTGGAATGTATATGATTTTGCCTGATTTGAAGGATACTACTTATTTTAGGAATGTATAGATTGTCTTTTAGTTTGCTGTCATATTGTGTTTGCGTGACACATAGGGGCCTATCTAACAAGCTCTGAATGGAGCTTGATGGCCCGTATTTCTGGTGAGTCTTCAGACTCACCAGAAACAGCAGTTATGAAGCAGCGGTTTAAAGACTGCTGCGCCATTACCCTGTCCGTCTGATCTGAGCAGGCAGACAGGAATCGCCGCAATTCAACCCGATCAAATACGATCGGGTTGATTGACACCTTCCTGTTGGCAGCCAATCGCGAGTCAGCAGGGAGTGGCGTTGCACCAGCAGCTCTTGTGAGCTGCTGATGCAATGCTGAATACGGAGAGCGTATTGCTCTCCGCATTTAGCGAGGTCTTGCGGACCTGATCCGCACTATTGGATCAGGTCCACAAGACCTGTGATAAATAGAGGCCATAGGGTATTTCACGCGAACAAAGGGGGGAGTATTGATGAGTATCTTTATTTATGTGATTTGGGTGATTGTTTTTAAGTAAGAATATGAACCTACAATATTTGGACAAGTTGTTAAAGGGACATTCCAGTAAAAATGTAAATGCACATAGATTTATTACATCTTTGAATAGAAACATATTTGCAATATACTTGTACTGGCAAAAATGCTTCTAGTAAAAGCTATGACTGTTTTAGTGTTAGCATTTTTCTCTGCACATGCATGTGGTGCATAGCTAGATATTGTCACTGCACTCACATTTTAAATAATGCAACTGCTCAGATAATCAGTGGGGCTTGTATCATGTCAGCAAATAACAAATTGAGTAATTACCAGATGGTACAAGCACCTTAGGCTCTCTGAGCAAGCGCTATGTTTAAAATGCTGGTGCACGGTGCATACTTAAATACACTTTTGAAACAGCTCAAGCTTTTATTAGAAGCATTTTTGCTAATGCATGTATATTACAAAATTTCTTCTGCTCAATACCGAAATGCACCCATGTGATTTCCAATTTTGGCTGGAATATCCCTTTAACAAAATATTTGTATTTGCAGGATGAGATCATGGAACTGTATATATTTATAAAAAAAACACTAACTAAATGATTTTTGAGTTTTCCATATTTAGATAAATCTGTACAGATAACTTTCCATAGTTTATTCTCCAAAAGATGAAATATTGAATGCAAGTAAACCTTTTAAATAAAGAGATGCCTGGCGCCTAGGTGAAAAAAAAGAAAAAGAAGATAAAAGACCCTTTGTCAAGTTTGTTTAACCACCATACTGCAGTAAAAGTTGCTGAACTATCTTGTGGATTCATTCTTTGCATTAAACGCTGGTACCAGCCCCAGAACTGGACTCTGGTAAATCTATTTCCTATGATGTGTGCCTTCAAAACATAAAGACTATCCTTCTCTGGACTGTGCCTGGACTGTTGGAGTTGAGTACCTGTTATGCTGTTACAGAGTCATCCACAGCTAAATTAGGGGAGTATTGTTTTAACTTGTTTACTTATATTGCTTGTTTTGTATTATCTTGTAATTGAGTTATTTTTATTGATCCTATTATTATAAGAAGTCATATAGCTTTGTCTGCAGAAAAGTATGCCTTATTTGTATAAGTATACATTGTAGTTTATGTACTTAAACAAAGTAATCCTCCAGATAACTGTAACTCTACACGTTGCAGTTTTGTAACCTATTGTATGGCCCACTGAGTATAGAGAATATGATTGCACCTTTATAGTTTAAAGAAAATGCTGCAATATCTCAGAATACTCTAGAACCTTCACCATTACAGAACACAGAAGGTTTCCCCATGTTTCTATACCGCACCTTAATATTTAAGCAAAGAAGATATATATGTGTCTTACAATGGAGAAAGGTATGAGTATAGGAAGTTTTTGTAGGAATTTCCCATTGTAATCATTCCTTAGTGTATTGTCAAACTACTAGAAATAAAAGAGTGAGGACACGTCTCAGCTAGAAATTTATATCAACTATACAGAGAAATATGAGTTGTGGGAGTAGTATAATTATAATGATATTTATGGTATATTCTCTACTTACAATGGCTCTTATTGGATTTGTGTTATGAAAGCAAATTTATTTTTCCCTTTTTTAACTGGTATAGTATCTTCTATTTTAGTTTTGTAATTCCATGTGTTTGTCAGGGAAAGGAATTATCTTACCACAAAGATGTGTTAACCTTTAAAAAGATTGTGTAGTTTTAATAATGTTATGAATGTATTCTTTCCACATACAGTGGTGCGAGAGAATTTAGGTTGCATAAAATAATTAGTAAATTACAGGGAGTGCAGAATTATTAGGCAAATGAGTATTTTGACCACATCATCCTCTTTATGCATGTTGTCTTACTCCAAGCTGTATAGGCTTGAAAGCCTACTACCAATTAAGCATATTAGGTGATGTGCATCTCTGTAATGAGAAGGGGTGTGGTCTAATGACATAAACACCCTATATCAGGTGTGCATAATTATTAGGCAACTTCCTTTCCTTTGGCAAAATGGCTCAAAAGAAGGACTTGACAGGCTCAGAAAAGTCAAAAATAGTGAGATATCTTGCAGAGAGATGCAGCACTCTTAAAATTGCAAAGCTTCTGAAGCGTGATCATCGAACAATCAAGCGTTTCATTCAAAATAAAAAAAAATAACTGCCCATGAACTGAGAAAAGTCAAGCGTGCAGCTGCCAAGATGCCACTTGCCACCAGTTTGGCCATATTTCAGAGCTGCAACATCACTGGAATGCCCAAAAGCACAAGGTGTGCAATACTCAGAGACATGGCCAAGGTAAGAAAGGCTGAAAGACGACCACCACTGAACAAGACACACAAGCTGAAACGTCAAGACTGGGCAAAGAAATATCTCAAGACTGATTTTTCTAAGGTTTTATGGACTGATGAAATGAGAGTGAGTCTTGATGGGCCAGATGGATGGGCCCGTGGCTGGATTGGTAAAGGGCACAGAGCTCCAGTCCGACTCAGACGCCAGCAAGGTGGAGGTGGAGTACTGGTTTGGGCTGGTATCATCAAAGATGAGCTTGTGGGGCCTTTTCAGGTTGAGGATGGAGTCAAGCTCAACTCCCAGTCCTACTGCCAGTTTCTGGAAGACACCTTCTTCAAGCAGTGGTACAGGAAGAAGTCTGCATCCTTCAAGAAAAACATGATTTTCATGCAGGACAATGCTCCATCACACGCGTCCAAGTACTCCACAGCATGGCTGGCAAGAAAAGGTATAAAAGAAGAAAATTTAATGACATGGCCTCCTTGTTCACCTGATCTGAACCCCATTGAGAACCTGTGGTCCATCATCAAATGTGAGATTTACAAGGAGGGAAAACAGTACACCTCTCTGAACAGTGTCTGGGAGGCTGTGGTTGCTGCTGCACGCAATGTTGATGGTGAACAGATCAAAACACTGACAGAATCCATGGATGGCAGGCTTTTGAGTGTTCTTGCAAAGAAAGGTGGCTATATTGGTCACTGATTTGTTTTTGTTTTGTTTTTGAATGTCAGAAATGTATATTTGTGAATGTTGAGATGTTATATTGGTTTCACTGGTAAAAATAAATAATTGAAATGGGTATATATTTGTTTTTTGTTAAGTTGCCTAATAATTATGCACAGTAATAGTCACCTGCACACACAGATATCCCCCTAAAATAGCTATAACTAAAAACAAACTAAAAACTACTTCCAAAACTATTCAGCTTTGATATTAATGAGTTTTTTGGGTTCATTGAGAACATGGTTGTTGTTCAATAATAAAATTAATCCTCAAAAATACAACTTGCCTAATAATTCTGCACTCCCTGTAGTAGTGTTTACATCAGATGAGACAGCTGATTCTACTAAGATCATATTTGGCAAATTATAAACATTACATATAGTAGCTTTGCAGAATAAAACAACACAAGGTTATTTTTTTTAGTAGTTCAAAGAGAAAGTGTGAAGAAATTAATTTTAAAGAAAATGTTTTTATTGACTGTTTTTTTTTTTTTTCATTTTTGTTGCAGGGCAGGCCTTAGCACAAGTTACTTAGCATAGCCATACAGCCTCTTGATGAAGTCTAGTAGTTTTTACTTGCTTACGGCTAGATTTAGAGTTTTGCGGCCAAAGGGGTGCGTTAGCTACGCGTGTATTTCCCCCCCCCCCCGCACCTTTTAAATAACGCTGGTATTTAGAGTTCTCTGAAGGGCTGCGTTAGGCTCTAAAAAGGGAGCGTAGAGGCATATTTACCACCACTTCAACTCTAAATACCAGCGTTGCTTATGGTAGAGGCTAGCTGGAAAAACGTGCTCGTGCACGATTCCCCCATAGGAAAGAATGGGGCAGTTTGAGCTGCAAAAAACCTAACACCTGCAAAAAAGCAGCGTTCAGCTCCTAACACAGCCCCATTGTTTCCTATGGGGAAACACTCTCTAAGTCTGCACCTAACACCCTAACATGAACCCCGAGTCTAAACACCCCTAACCTTACACTCATTAACCTCTAATCTGCCGCCCCCGCTATCGCTGACCCCTGCATATTATTATTAACCCCTAATCTGCCGCTCCAGACACTGCCGCAACCTACATTATCCCTATGTACCCCTAATCTGCTGCCCCTAACATTGCAGACACCTACATAATATTTATTAACCCCTAATCTGACCCCCCCAACGTCGCCGCCACCTTACCTACACTTATTAACCCCTAATCTGCCGACCGGACCTCGCCGTCACTATAATAAATGTATTAACCCCAAACCGCCGCACTCCCACCTCAAAAACCCTATAATATATAGTATTAACCCCTAATCTGCCCTCCCTAACATCTTTGACACCTAACTTCAAGTATTAACCCCTAATCTGCCGACCGGACCTCGCCGCTACTCTAATAAATGTATTAACCCCTAAAGCTAAGTCTAACACTAACACCCCCCTAAGTTAAATATAATTTTTATCTAACGAAATAAATTAAATCTTATTAAATAAATTATTCCTATTTAAAGCTAAATACTTACCTGTAAAATAAATCCTAATATAGCTACAAAATAACGAATAATTATATTGTAGCTATTTTAGGATTCATATTTATTTTACAGGCAACTTTGTATTTATTTTAACTAGGTACAATAGCTATTAAATAGTTATTAACTATTTAATAGCTACATAGTTAAAATAATAACACAATTACCTGTAAAATAAATCCTAACCTAAGTTACAATTAAACCTACCACTACACTATCAATAAATGAATTAACTAAACTACCTACAATTACCTACAATTAAATCAACTAAACTAAATTACAAAAAACAAACAAACACTAAATTACAAAAATAAAAAAAGATTACAAGAATTTCAAACTAATTACACCTACTCTAAGCCCACTAAAAAAATAACAAAGCCCCCCAAAATAAAAAAAATGCCCTACCCTATTCTAAAATAAAAAGTTAACAGCTCTATTACCTTACCAGCCCTTAAAAGGGCTTTTTGTGGGGCATGCCCCAAAGAAATCAGCTCTTTTGCCTGTAAAAAAAAAACATACAATACCCCCCCCCAACATTACAACCCACCACCCACATACCCCTAATCTAACCCAAACCCCCCTTAAATAATCCTAACACTGCCCCCCTGAAGATCTCCCTACCTTGTATTCACCCAGCCGGGTATCACCGATCCGTCCAGAAGAGGTCCTCCAGAGAGTCCGAAGTCTTCATCCTATCCGGCCAGAAGAGGTCCTCCAGAGGCTTGGAAGTCTTCATCCAGACGGAATCTTCTATCTTCTTCCATCCGGAGCGGAGCGGGTCCATCTTGAAGCAGCCGGCATGGATCCATCCTCTTCTAACGACGTCCTAAGTCCGAATGAAGGTTCCTTTAAATGACGTCATCCAAGATGGCGTTCCTCGAATTCCGATTGGCTGATAGGATTCTATCAGCCAATCGGAATTAAGGTAGGAAAAATCTGATTGGCTGATTGAATCAGCCAATCAGATTCAAGTTCAATCGGATTGGCTGATCCAATCAGCCAATAAGATTGAGCTTGCATTCTATTGGCTGATCGGAACAGCCAATAGAATGCAAGCTCAATCTGCGGTCGGCAGATTAGGGGTTAAAAAATGTATTAGAGTGGCGGCGATGTGGGGGGACCTCGGTTTAGGGGTACATAGGTAGTTTATGGGTGTTAGTGTACTTTAGAGCACAGTAGTTAAGAGCTTTATAAACCGGCGTTAGCCCATAAAGCTCTTAACTCCTGACTTTTTTCTGCGGCTGGAGTTTTGTCGTTAGAGTTTTAACGCTCACTTCAGCCAAGACTCTAAATACCGGCGTTAGGAAGATCCCATTGAAAAGATAGGATACGCAATTGGCGTAAGAGGATCTGTGGTATGGAAAAGTCGCGGCTGGAAAGTGAGCGTTAGACCCTTTCCTGACTGACTCTAAATACCAGCGGGTGGTAAAAAGCAGCGTTAGGACCCCTTAACGCTGGTTTTGACGGCTAACGCAGAACTCTAAATATAGGCGTTAGTATTCATGTTTAAGGCATCATTTAAATTGCAAAGAGTAGCTGTGAGTTATTCTCTGTAAAAGTATAATACATTTATTTATCTTGTATTATATATCCACAATGTTTTCCTGGTTTTAAATGACATAGTTAAGCTTTTAAAGGTAATTGTGATGCTTACAAAAAAAGTGCAAAAGTTTTGATGGGCATAATTGTGATTGTTTCAGGGTGCGTGCTCATCTTGTGCTGTTTTGTTTCCTTCTTAGACTCCTTCTGACTCGAGTGTGTGTTGCTATGAGCATCCACCTGTTTCCCTTGTCTACCCCATGAACATAAGATAATGCCTAACAATGACCAATTACCCCAAACAGTAAAACCCCCCCACACAACCAACTCCCCAAAATAAAAAAAAGTCTAAAAAAACCTAAGCTACACATTGCCTCTAAAGGGGCATTTGTATGGGCATTGCCCTTAAAAGGGCATTCAGCTCTTTTACTGCTGTTAAAAAGGCATTCAGCTCTTTTACAGCCCAAAAAAAACCTAATTTAAAAAAAATAAGACATCCCAAAAAAATAAAAAAAAAGCCTAAGACTAAGCCCCAAATAGGTACTCACTGGTCCTGAAGTCCAGTGGTGAAGGTCTTCTTCCAGGTGACTCCATCATCTTCTATCTTCATCCGGAGTGAAGGCAGCATGGAGCGGTCTTCCCCGAAGCATGGATCCGGAGCGGTGGTTCTCAGCGGCAGTGCTCAGCGGCGTAGAGGCTCCTCTTCATCCGATCTCCATTGTACAATAAAAATTTAATAGATGGTACCGCATTCAATTTGGGGTCCTTGATGAAGATAGAATAGGTCGTCACGCTGGAAGAAGATATTGCCGCCTCCAAGAAGACCTTCTCTGCCGGACTTCAGGAACGGTGAGTTCCTATTTGGGGGATAGACTTAGGCTTTTATTTTATTTTTTTATTTTTAAGATTAGGGATTTAATGGGCTTGAAAAAGAGCTGAATGCCTTTTTAAGGGCAGTAAAGGAGCTGAATACCCTTTTAAGGGCAATGCCCATACAAATGCCCCTTTAGGGGCAATTGGTAGTTTAGTTTTTTTAGTGTTATGTTTTTTGTTTTGTTTTTGGTGGTTTGGTGGGTGGGGGGTGGTTACTGTTAGGCACTTTTAAGGGCTATTAGTAGTTTAGTTTAGATTAAGGGGTGTTTTTATTTTGGGGGGCTTTTTTATTTTTTATAGGAATTAGGTTTAATTTTTTTTAATTTTGATAATTTTGTTTATTTTTTTCTGTAATGTTAGCCTATTTTTATTTTTTTTAATTTTGGATATTTTTTTGTAATTTAATGTTAGGTTTTATTTTTAAATTAATTTTAGGATTTTTATTTTAAATGTAACTTAGTTTATGTAATTAGAGTTAATTTAGGGGGTGTTAGGTTAGGGATTAGTAATTAAATTAGTTATTTGCATTTTGGGGGGTTCGCGGTTTAGGAGTTAATATGTTAATTAGCTTTATTGCGTTGTGGGGGGTTTACGGTTTAGGGGTTAATAGGCTAATTAGATTTATTGTGATGTGGGGGTTTGGTGGTTTAGGGGTTAATAGGTTAATTAGGTTTATTGCGATGTGGGGGTTTTGTGGTTTAGAGGTTAATAGGTTAATTAGGTTTACTGTGATGTGAGGGGTTGGAGGTTTAGGGGTTAATAGGTTAATTAGGTTTATTGCTATGTGGGGGGTTGGCGGTTTACTGGTTAATTACTTTTTTATTTTGCGATGTGGGTGTTGGCGGTTTAGGTGTTTTTTTATTATTTAGTGCGGGCGGTTACGTGTTTTTTCGTTAATATTTTGTGCGGACGGTTGCATGTTTTTTCCCCCTAATGCTTTGTTTGCCTACGCTGCATCCAGGTGGATTCCGAAAATGGCAGGGTGGTGAAAGAACCACCCTGCCATTTTTGGAATCCATCTGGATGCAGCTTTGCGCAGCCAACATTGTTTTAGCTGCCTCATGCAGCCAACATTCCTTTGAGGATGCATGCACAACTAGCAACACCGACAGACGCATAACAATCACGATTATAGTATATATATATATATATATATATATATATATATATATATATATATATATATATAAGTTTATGTGTATATATGTATTTACAGACATATATACACATAAAGACATAAATAAGTGCATTGGAGCCCTTTGCGGACAAGTAAATGAAAACATGAAAAAACATAATTTATGCTTACCTGATAAATTCCTTTCTTCTGTTGTGTGATCAGTCCACGGGTCATCATTACTTCTGGGATATAACTCCTCCCCAACAGGAAATGCAAGAGGATCCACCCAGCAGAGCTGCATATAGCTCCTCCCCTCTACGTCACTCCCAGTCATTCGACCAAGAATCAACGAGAAAGGAGAAACCAAGGGTGAAGTGGTGACTGGAGTATAATTTAAAAGATATTTACCTGCCTTAAAAAACAGGGCGGGCCGTGGACTGATCACACAACAGAAGAAAGGAATTTATCAGGTAAGCATAAATTATGTTTTCTTCTGTTATGTGTGATCAGTCCACGGGTCATCATTACTTCTGGGATACCAATACCAAAGCAAAAGTACACGGATGACGGGAGGTATAGGCAGGCTCATTATACAGAAGGAACCACTGCCTGAAGAACCTTTCTCCCAAAAATAGCCTCCGAAGAAGCAAAAGTGTCAAATTTGTAAAATTTGGAAAAAGTATGAAGCGAAGACCAAGTTGCAGCCTTGCAAATCTGTTCAACAGAGGCCTCATTCTTAAAGGCCCAAGTGGAAGCCACAGCTCTAGTAGAATGAGCTGTAATTCTTTCAGGAGGCTGCTGTCCAGCAGTCTCATAGGCTAAACGAATTATGCTACGAAGCCAGAAGGAGAGAGAGGTAGCCGAAGCCTTATGACCTCTCCTCTGACCAGAGTACACGACAAACAGGGAAGACGTTTGTCGAAAATCCTTAGTTGCCTGCAAGTAGAACTTGAGGGCACGAACTACATCCAGATTGTGTAGAAGACGTTCCTTCTTTGAAGAAGGATTCGGGCACAGGGAAGGCACCACGATCTCTTGATTGATGTTCCTGTTAGTGACTACCTTAGGTAAGAACCCAGGTTTTGTACGCAGAACTACCTTATCTGAATGAAAAATCAAATAAGGAGAATCACAATGTAAAGCTGATAACTCAGAGACTCTCCGAGCCGAAGAAATAGCCATTAAAAATAACACTTTCCAAGATAACAACTTTATATCAATGGAATGAAGGGGTTCAAACGGAACTCCTTGTAGAACGTTAAGAACAAGGTTTAAACTCCATGGCGGAGCAACAGTTTTAAACACAGGCTTGATCCTAGCTAAAGCCTGACAAAAGGCCTGGACGTCTGGATTTTCTGACAGACGCCTGTGTAACAAGATGGACAGAGCTGAGATCTGTCCCTTTAATGAGCTAGCCGATAAACCCTTATCTAAACCTTCTTGTAGAAAGGACAATATCCTAGGAATCCTAACCTTACTCCAGGAGTAACCTTTGGATTCGCACCAGTATAGGTATTTACGCCATATCTTGTGGTAAATCCTTCTGGTAACAGGCTTCCTAGCCTGTATCAGGGTATCAATAACCGACTCAGAAAAACCACGTTTTGATAAAATCAAGCGTTCAATTTCCAAGCAGTCAGCTTCAGAGAAGTTAGATTTTGATGTTTGAATGGACCCTGTATCAGAAGGTCCTGTCTTAGAGGTAGAGACCAAGGCGGACAGGATGACATGTCCACTAGATCTGCATACCAAGTCCTGCGTGGCCATGCAGGCGCTATTAGAATCACTGATGCTCTCTCCTGTTTGATTTTGGCAATCAATCGAGGAAGCAGCGGGAAGGGTGGAAACACATAAGCCATCCCGAAGTTCCAAGGTGCTGTCAAAGCATCTATCAGAACCGCTCCCGGATCCCTGGATCTGGACCCGTAGCGAGGAAGTTTGGCGTTCTGGCGAGACGCCATGAGATCTATCTCTGGTTTGCCCCAACGTCGAAGTATTTGGGCAAAGACCTCCGGATGAAGTTCCCACTCCCCCGGATGAAAAGTCTGGCGACTCAAGAAATCCGCCTCCCAGTTCTCCACTCCCGGGATGTGGATTGCTGACAGGTGGCAAGAGTGAGACTCTGCCCAGCGAATTATGTTTGATACTTCCATCATTGCTAGGGAGCTTCTTGTCCCTCCTTGATGGTTGATGTAAGCTACAGTCGTGATGTTGTCCGACTGAAACCTGATGAACCCCCGAGTTTTTAACTGTGGCCAAGCCAGAAGGGCATTGAGAACTGCTCTCAATTCCAGAATGTTTATTGGCAGGAGACTTTCCTCCTGATTCCATTGTCCCTGAGCCTTCAGAGAATTCCAGACAGCGCCCCAACCTAGTAGGCTGGCGTCTGTTGTTACAATTGTCCAGTCCGGCCTGCTGAATGGCATCCCCCTGGACAGATGTGGCCGAGAAAGCCACCATAGAAGAGAGTTTCTGGTCTCTTGATCCAGATTCAGAGTAGGGGACAAGTCTGAGTAATCCCCATTCCACTGACTCAGCATGCACAATTGCAGCGGTCTGAGATGTAGACGTGCAAAGGGTACTATGTCCATTGCTGCTACCATTAAGCCGATCACCTCCATGCATTGAGCTACTGACGGGAGTTGAATGGAATGAAGGACACGGCATGCATTTAGAAGCTTTGTTAATCTGTCTTCTGTCAGATAAATCTTCATTTCTACAGAATCTATAAGAGTCCCCAAGAATGGAACTCTTGTGAGAGGAAAGAGAGAACTTTTCTTTTCGTTCACTTTCCATCCATGCGACCTTAGAAATGCCAGAACTAACTCTGTATGAGACTTGGCAGTTTGAAAGCTTGAAGCTTGTATCAGAATGTCGTCTAGGTACGGAGCTACCGAAATTCCTCGCGGTCTTAGTACCGCCAGAAGGGCACCCAGAACCTTTGTGAAGATTCTTGGAGCCGTAGCCAATCCGAATGGAAGAGCTACAAACTGGTAATGCCTGTCTAAGAAGGCAAACCTTAGATACCGGTAATGATCTTTGTGAATCGGTATGTGAAGGTAAGCATCCTTTAAGTCCACTGTGGTCATGTACTGACCCTTTTGGATCATGGGTAAGATTGTCCGAATAGTTTCCATTTTGAACGATGGAACTCTTAGGAATTTGTTTAGGATCTTTAAATCCAAGATTGGCCTGAAAGTTCCCTCTTTTTTGGGAACCACAAACAGGTTTGAGTAAAACCCTTGTCCTTGTTCCGACCGCGGAACCGGATGGATCACTCCCATTAATAACAGATCTTGTACACAGCGTAGAAACGCTTCTTTCTTTATCTGGTTTGTTGACAACCTTGACAGATGAAATCTCCCTCTTGGGGGAGAGAATTTGAAGTCTAGGAGGTATCCCTGAGATATGATCTCTAGCGCCCAGGGATCCTGAACATCTCTTGCCCAAGCCTGGGCGAAGAGAGAGAGTCTGCCCCCCACTAGATCCGGTCCCGGATCGGGGGCCCTCGGTTCATGCTGTCTTTGGGGCAGCAGCAGGTTTCCTGGTCTGCTTGCCCTTGTTCCAGGACTGGTTAGGTTTCCAGCCTTGTTTGTAACGAGCAACAGCTCCTTCCTGTTTTGGTGCAGTGGAAGTTGGTGCTGCTCCTGCTTTGAAATTCCGAAAGGGACGAAAATTAGACTGTCTAGCCTTAGCCTTGGCTTTGTCTTGAGGCAGGGCGTGGCCCTTACCTCCTGTAATGTCAGCGATAATTTCTTTCAAACCGGGCCCAAATAAAGTTTGCCCCTTGAAAGGTATATTAAGTAATTTGGACTTAGAAGTTACATCAGCTGACCAGGATTTTAGCCACAGCGCCCTACGTGCCTGAATGGCGAATCCTGAGTTCTTAGCCGTAAGTTTGGTTAAATGTACTACGGCCTCCGAAATGAATGAATTAGCTAGTTTAAGGACTCTAAGCCTGTCCGTAATGTCGTCCAGCGTAGCTGAACTAAGGTTCTCTTCCAGAGACTCAATCCAAAATGCTGCCGCAGCCGTAATCGGCGCGATGCATGCAAGGGGTTGCAATATAAAACCTTGTTGAACAAACATTTTCTTAAGGTAACCCTCTAATTTTTTATCCATTGGATCTGAAAAAGCACAGCTATCCTCCACCGGGATAGTGGTACGCTTAGCTAAAGTAGAAACTGCTCCCTCCACCTTAGGGACCGTTTGCCATAAGTCCCGTGTGGTGGCGTCTATTGGAAACATCTTTCTAAATATTGGAGGGGGTGAGAACGGCACACCGGGTCTATCCCACTCCTTAGTAACAATTTCAGTTAGTCTCTTAGGTATAGGAAAAGCGTCAGTACTCGCCGGTACCGCAAAGTATTTATCCAACCTACACAATTTCTCTGGTATTGCAACAGTGTTACAATCATTAAGAGCCGCTAAAACCTCCCCTAGTAATACACGGAGGTTCTCCAATTTAAATTTAAAATTTGAAATATCTGAATCCAATCTGTTTGGATCAGAACCGTCACCCACAGAATGAAGCTCTCCGTCCTCATGCTCTGCAAGCTGTGACGCAGTATCAGACATGGCCCTAGTATTATCAGCGCACTCTGTTCTCACCCCAGAGTGATCACGCTTGCCTCTTAGTTCTGGTAATTTAGCCAAAACTTCAGTCATAACAGTAGCCATATCTTGTAATGTTATCTGTAATGGCCGCCCAGATGTACTAGGCGCCACAATATCACGCACCTCCCGGGCGGGAGATGCAGGTACTGACACGTGAGGCGAGTTAGTCGGCATAACTCTCCCCTCGCTGTTTGGTGAAATTTGTTCAATTTGTACAGATTGGCTTTTATTTAAAGTAGCATCAATACAGTTAGTACATAAATTTCTATTGGGCTCCACCTTGGCATTGGAACAAATGACACAGGTATCTTCCTCTGAATCAGACATGTTTAACACACTAGCAATAAACTTGCAACTTGGTTACAATCTTATTTAACAAAAACGTACTGTGCCTCAAAGAAGCACTAAACGATTAAATGACAGTTGAAATAATGAACTGAAAAACAGTTATAGCATCAATCCTTAAAAACAACACAACTTTTAGCAAAGGTTTGTTCCCCTTAGTAAAGTAACAATAATTAAATTTGAAACATAAAAATTACAGAGCAACGTTTTTTAATCACAGTCAATATATAAGTCTCACAGCTCTGCTGAGAGAATCTACCTCCCTCCAAAGAAGTTTGAAGACCCCTGAGTTCTGTTAGAGATGAACCGGATCATGCAGGAAATACAAGAGTAACTGACTGGAAATTTTTGATGCGTAGCAAAGAGCGCCAAAAAACGGCCCCTCCCCCTCACACACAGCAGTGAGAGAGAAACGAAACTGTCACAATTTAAAACAAGCAACTGCCAAGTGGAAAAATAATGCCCAAACATTTATTCACTCAGTACCTCAGAAAATGCGAACGATTCTACATTCCAGCAAAAACGTTTAACATAATAAATACCTATTCAAAGGTTTAATGTACTTTTAACAGAGTAATTCCAGTGAAATACCATCCCCAGAATACTGAAGTGTAGAGTATACATACATGTCATTATAACGGTATGGCAGGATTTTCTCATCAATTCCATTCAGAAAATAAAAACTGCTACATACCTCAATGCAGATTCATCTGCCCGCTGTCCTCTGATCTGAAGCTTTTACCTCCCTCAGATGGCCGAGAAACAGCAATATGATCTTAACTACTCCGGTTAAAATCATAGTAAAAACTCTGGTAGATTCTTCTTCAAACTCTGCCAGAGAGGCAATAACACGCTCCGGTGCTATTGTAAAATAACAAACTTTTGATTGAAGTTATAAAAACTAAGTATAATCACCATAGTCCTCTCACACATCCTATCTAGTCGTTGGGTGCAAGAGAATGACTGGGAGTGACGTAGAGGGGAGGAGCTATATGCAGCTCTGCTGGGTGGATCCTCTTGCATTTCCTGTTGGGGAGGAGTTATATCCCAGAAGTAATGATGACCCGTGGACTGATCACACATAACAGAAGAAATTATATTTATGCAATTTTCATATATAATAAAGTGTTATACTGTGTGTTTAATGTAAATATTTTATATATTATATTATAATATTTTATATATATAAAAGAATAAATAGAACATAATGTTCTATGTTAAAAATATTGGAAAGGTAAATATTCATATTTAATTTCAGGTTTAGTGCACTTTAATAAACAAGGTTAGGTGAACGCACGAGTATGGTAGTTTTTGTTGTTGTTGCCCTTTTCACTCTCCATTGACTTCTATGGGAGAATACGTTAATGCAGTCACGATATACAACATTCCCCTTTTTGTGCACTTCTGGTTTTTGATCACACCCAAACTTTTTACTTTTAACTCATACGAGTGCAACCCGACATCTAGCATAGTTTACACACAATCCAAACCAAATGGCTCACAGTACATATAACGGTGGCAAGATGAGAAGATTAAAACTTCGTATTTATTAAGTAAAGTTTAAAAATATGACATAGTCGTCCCAGGCTCAGCACCCATAGTGAAAGAAATGTCCAGAGAGTGAAAATCCTAATTGTTTCATGCAAGATGCATTTCCTCTTGCTCGAGCGGGAGTGCTAAATAGTGCTCCACTCATATTCTAGCCCTTTATTGTCTGTTTGATATTGGTCCCTAAGTGTGTCAATAAAAGATATTGGATAATGGGTTTCAACGGGAATGTACCTATTACTTAAAGGGACAGTAAACACCTTGTAATTACAAGAAATTTCTGTTGTGTTGCTATAGTATAACATATCAGCTAAGATTAAATGTTTTTTTGTTGTTGTTTTTTTTAAATAACATCGTGTGTACTGCATTTGTTTTTCAATAGCCAGACTACACCCACTATTCACATTTTTTGGAGGAGCCAATCTGGGTTTGTGTCTTCAGACACCAAGTTCAGCCATAGTCATATTGTTAGTATATAATGTATTGTTTTGTAGCTGTTGTCATTAAAGCTGATTAGAAAAAATTATGTAGCAGGTTTAGCCTTGAGAAGTCAGCAGTGTGCATTTCAAATTCTGAAAATTAACCCCCCCACACCATTTTGCTAAATTACATGAAAGACAAGCAAAATAAATACAATAAAACAACATACATTGCAAAGTTGTTTCATTACGCATAACTAAACAGCTATGTAGGTTATTGTACCTTTAATAAATACACATTCCAGAGTTAAATTATAGGAAACAATAACAAAATAAATACTGAAAGTCTATTGCAAAGCTAGATATTGTTAGATAATTTATTTAACAATTTCTTGAATATCAAATTCAGCCTCTGTTAACTAAAGGTATATTGAAAAATGAATTGCAAGAGAAATGCAGAGGAATAATTAATTGACGACTTTTTTATTTTTTATTTTACATATTGGCATATAGCATAGCATGAGAGTGATATGAGGTATTTTGTGGCTTCTTGCACACAACAGAGCTCTAGTTAACTGCACAAAACTCATCAACAATACATTTAATAGTACAGTTACACTCATATTAATACTGTCTGATATAAATGTTTTTTTTTTTAAATTGCATGAAAAAGTTATAAGAGCTTAGGTCTCAGGTGTTAGAAAGAAAAAAAGCATGCAAAGGGCTTTAACATAGAGATACATAAATACACATCTTAATATGTATATGTATATATGCATACGTGTGCATGTGTACATACACATTTATGTGTGTATATGTATATATTTATACATATGTGTGTGTGTGCATATGTATTTATGTGTGTATATGTATATATTTATACGTGTGTGTGTACATATGTATGTATGTGTGTATATGTATATATGCATACGTGTGTGTGTACATATGTATTTATGTGTGTGTACATATGTATTTATGTGTGTATATGTATATATGTATACGTGTGTGTGTAAATATGTATTTATGTGTGTGTGTACATATGTATTTATATGTGTTTATGTATATGTGTAAACGTGTGTGTGTACATATGTATTTATGTGTGTGTGTGTGTGTACATATGTATTTATGTGTGTATATGTATATATGTATACGTGTGTGTGTGTCTATATGTATTTATGTGTGTGTGTGTATACATATGTATTTATGTGTGTTTATGTATATATGTATACGTGTGTGTGTACATATGTATTTAAAAACAAATATTGGGCTAGATGGCAAGTGGAGTGATATTTTAATGTGCACCTGTAAAGGGGAAAATTTGCCCATTTATGTGCACACATTAAATAACCAGCCATAACAAGTGGATGGATAATGCTCCAGCGAGCTCTCGTGAGCCCTTTACGCTTAGTGCAATTAACCAGAGGTCAGACCCAATTGGCCCTAAAATAAAGCAGACATTTCCTTTTATTAAAAGAAAATAAGAGCATCTTTATTTAAAAATAAATACATAAATAACTGCACAAAGCAGTTATAAGGGGTAAAGTGAGGGAATGTGAGGGTGTTAGAAAATAAATGGCACTTAGAAGTGCCTTTACATTGAAGTCTATGGGGACTGTGTTTTTACTTTAAATATATAAGTATGTGCTTATATACCTATATATTTATGTGTTAATATGTGTATATACGTATATATACTTATGTACATATATATTTTTAATTTGCTGCCCAACACTGTTCGAATGGCCCCCTATGCTGCCTAGGTTCTTTGCAGTGTATGGAAGCGCACTTTTGTGAGTGCAAGACTTCCAGGCAATTTGAATGTGAGGTCACCTGTGCATTGTGCTTAACTAATACCAGTGCACTGATATTACTGAGTGGAGCTTAAATATCGCACTCACGAAAGTACAATTTTGTAGGGGATTTTTTTTTTTAAATGTATATCTGTATGTATTTTTTATACTAGAGTCAGTACAAATGTATTTAAATTAGGGTATATGTTAAGGGAATATAAAAATACTTGGTTTGCAAATTTCAAATAAGGAAATGATCAAAGTAGATATTCCATGTAATTAGTGTCGGTTTCTAAATTATGTTTATAGCTTATAACTTTATTGAAATTACATCATAAAAAGTTTAGGATTTTGCTTCCGCAATACTTTTTATAGAATCAAATTGATTTAATAGATAATGATTATTTCAGCAACTCTTTTTTTTATTTTGATTCCAGATATACTTTTGCTTGTCATATTATTGAATATCTAGCAATATTTGTGTCCTTGTTTTTTAATACTAAAAACGTAAATGTGCCAGATTTGGAGAAGAGGCACAGAAACCATAATTGCAACTTGATTAACCTTTAAAATGTTTTATTAATGTCATTTAATATTGCTGGTATTAAATACTATATTGCAATTCAGTAACACAAGACAGACAGATTGGTATTAAGAAATGAGTTCATTTTTAATATCTTTTTTAATTGCTTTTAAAACATACAAAATCAGAACCATACATTTATTCCCAGATCAACAAATACGGTAGCTGTGAAAAGCTCTGGTTTTACACTTTTAATATGCATTAGTTTTTTTGAGTTTAGTTTTGCTGCCAAAGTGCTAGATACATTTTATATTTTTTTTTACTGCTTATCAATTCTAAATTGTAAATATGTTGTGTTTTTTAATTTTGTTTCAGATGCAAGCCCTAAAATGAGGTCAACAAGGGATCACTGAACCACATGTGGGAGAATATTTTAGATGCTGAATAAATAAAAATGAATATATAGTTTCTCTGCACAAATATCAGACACTAATATTTAGATAAAATGTAATTTTTATTTTTATCTCTAATAATTAGGAATGTAGGAAACAAATATTACAAAATAAAATAACCAAATTAAAGGGGCGTATTCAGAAAGCGCATACCATTAAAAACAAGTTTCCAAGTTACTTCTATTACCCAAATGTGCTTAGTTCTCATGATATTCTTTGCTGAAGAGAGAGCTAGGTAGATGTCTGGAGCACAACATGGCAGGAAATAGTGCTGCCCTCTAGTGCACTTGCAAGTGGATAACATTCTTGCAAAACTGCTGCCAAATAGTGCTCCACATGCACATTCCTGAGCTTACATCCCTGATTTTAAACAATAGATACAACAGAGAATGAAGAAAATTTGATTATAGAAGTCAATTATGTTTTTGGTTTGTTTTTATATTGCATGTTCTGTCTGAATCATGAAAGAAAACATTGTGTTTCATGTCCCTTTAACTCTGAATCATATGGTGCATTGCTTAACCTAGAGCTGGCTTTAATCATGTGTTTAACAGCTGCTTCCATTCATTTCCAGACAAATGTTGTAATATTCATTGCGTCCACCTGGAAATGATAAAGAAACAGTCTTTAAATAAACAAATGAATTAACTGAATACACGTGAGAAAACAAAATTGCTGATTTGTTTGTGTGGTTATAAAACTATTCATTTAAAGGCAGGAAAGACTTTAAAAGGTTCAAATTTACACTGTTTTTGGCATGTAAGGATTTGAAAGTTAAAATTGGCTTGATAATAATGATTTAGCTATGTCTTTATCAGCTGAATGGTTCTGGTGCCATATAATAAGTATGTAAACTTCTCTTATATTCTTAGCTAGTCCTGACCCCATTAAAAAAATGTAAATCTTTTTTTTTGTGCTGCTGATGGCTTGTAGCAGTAGCACTAGTTTCTATTTCATTTAAATTTAAAGGGACACTGAACCCAAATTTTTTCTTTTGTGATTCAGCTAAAGCATGAAATTTTAAGCAACTTTCTAAATTACTCCTATTATCAAATGTTCTTTATTCTCTTTGTATCTTTATTTGAAATGCAAGAATGTAAGTTTAGATGCCGGCCCATTTTTGGTAAACAACCTAGGTTGTCTTTGCTGATTGGTGGATAAATTCATCCACCAATCAAAAACTGCTGTCCAGAGTGCTGAACCAAGAAAAAAGCTTAGATGCCTTCTTTTTCATATAAAGATAGCAAGAGAAAGAATAAACATTGATAATAGGAGTAAATTATAAAGTTGCTTAAAATTGCATGCTCTGCTTAAAATTGCATGCTCTATCTGAATCACAAAAGAAAATTTTTGTGTTCAGTGTCCCTTTAAGCTGCTGTCCATTTGCTACTCTTCAGCCCTTAAAGGGACATTCCAGCCAAAAATTTACTTTACATGGATTCATTGTAGTCTTGAATAGAATCATTTTTGTAATATACATGCATTAGCAAAAATGCTTCTAATAAAAGCTATAGCTGTTTCAAATGTGTATTTAAGTATGCACCGTGCACCAGCATTTTAAACACAGCACTTGCTCAGAGAGCCTAAGGTGTTTTTAACATCTGGTAATGACTCAATTTGTTAATTGCTGACATGATACAAGCCCCACTGATTATCTAAACAACTGCAGTATTTAAATTGGCAGTGCTGTGAGAATATCTATTTATACTTCACGTGCACATGCAGAGAAAAATGTTAACACTAAAACAGTGATAACTTTTACTAGAAGCATTTTTGCTAATACATGTATATTGCAAATTTGTTTCTATTCAAAGATGTAATAAATCTATGTGCATTTAAATTTTGACCGGAATGTCCCTTTAAGATGTTTCTCATAGGACATAATTACCAGAGTTTTTTTCATTAACAAATTTCAAGCAACCCTCTTGATGAATATCATATAAATGATTCTTCTGAATCAATTTTTGTCAATTTTATGAAGAATCCTTTTTTTTTTAGTTAGTTAAACTGCAGGATTATTATTGCGGTGGGGCATAGCTGTGTTTGGGGTTGAAACATTTCTATTTTTTTGCAGTTAGCGTTAAACTGCATGCTTATCAGCCACAGGATATGCCCCACAATAATAAAATAAATCAAGCATGTAGTTTAAAACTAACTGCAAGAAAATAGAAATATTTATTCACACAAAGGGATAAATTTGAATTAAACAATTTTTGACCATCCCCAAAAACTGCTGCCTTTTTTGGGGTGGTAAAAAAAGTTTTAATTAAGGTTTAACCCTTTGTGTGCATAAATGGTTAACTTGTAATGGCTGGTTATTTATCGGGGGGCGTTTACAGGCATGGAAAAAAATAATGCTCCACTTGTAATCTAGCCCTTATTTTATATTGCTGTGGGGATATAGGGGCCGAATTATCAAAGGTCTTGCAGACCTGATCTGACAGTGCGGATCAGGTCCGCAAGACCTCGCTGAATGCGGAGAGCAATACGCTCTCGGTATTCAGCATTGCACCAGCAGCTACATACAAACTATTGCTTGATTTTGGCAAAATACAAAAACTAGGAAATATACACCCAATTGCTTGAATTAAAGGAACAGTATAATGTAAAATTATTTTCCCATTAATGTGTTTCCAATGACTTGTAATACCAGCAGCAAAGTACAAATCATATGAGAAATTGCTTCTTTGAGTTGCATTTTGTATATTAAAAATATCGGTTTGTTCCTTTAACGCCACAACCTATCCAAATAGGTTGAGCTTGCAGATTATGTTGTGCGATCACTTATTACACACAAATGCTCATCTTTGTTTGTATACCAAATTTCAATACTTAGAGAGAAAAGTTGGAAATTAACATTTTATTACATATCTCACCTACCTCTCACTGGGAGTCTAATTTCTTCTGCTAGCTATGTTTTAAAGGGACAGTCAATTCCAAAAAAACTTTCATGTTTCAAATAGGGCATGTAATTTTAAACAACTTTCCAATTTACTTTTATCACCAATTTTGCTTTGTTCATTTGGTATTCTTAGTTGAAAGCTAGACCTAGGAAGGCTCATATGATAATTTCTAAGCCCTTGAAGGCCGCCACTAATCACATGCTTTGTATTTGCTTTTCACAGCAGGGGAGAGCTAGTTCAGGTAAACCCTATTGATAACATTGTGAGCATGCCCATGGATTGTGGCAGACACTGCACTAATTGGCTAAAATGAAAGTCAATAGATAATAAATAAAATGTCATGTGATCAGGGGTCTGTCAGAAGATGCTTAGATACAAGTTAATCACAGAGGTAAAAAGTGTACTATTATAACTGTGTTGGTTATGCAAAACTGGGGAATGGGTAATAAAAGTATTATCTATCGTTTAAAACAATAAAAATTCTGGTGTTGTCTGACAGTGTTGTCTGACAGTATAGAAACTGTCAGTATAGGTAGGAATTCCACAGGCAAATCCAGCTATTTTAATTGCTGATATTAAGGTAAAAAAGCTACTTGTACATAACTTAAAGTGAATGTCAAGTTTGATGAATCAGTGCCCAGTTTTTAAAAACCCTATTAAAAACAGGGGCACTTTCATTCATCAAACTTTACATTTCACTTGTTTTGTTAAAATACTTACCTTTTAATCTTGAATGTCGCTCCAGCGCTTCCCCCGCCCGTCGCAAGCCTCTTCAAATTTCAAAAATGATGAATCCGGCAACCTCCAATCACGGCGTTGCCTCAGACAATGATTCTCCTGGGGGGGAAGCCGTGATTGGAGGATGCCGTATTCATCATTGCTGACGTATGAATTGACGAGCGGCAGGAGGGGAAATCGCTGTAGCGGCTTTCAAGATTAAAATATAAGTATTTTAACAAAACAAGTGAAATGTGAAGTTTAATGAATGAAAGTGTCCCTGTTTTAAATAGGGTTTTTAAAAACTGGGCACTGATTCATCAAACTTGACATTCACTTTAATACACTCCAGGAGGTAAAATAGATAATTAAGAACAAAGTAAAGGGGTGAAAATTTTAGGGTAAACTATCCCTCTAAAGGATGTCATTTTTTGCATCTCTTTTTGAACAAGCATGAAAATACATACGGCTAGATTTAGAGTTTGGCGGCCAAAGGGGTGCGTTAGCTACGCATGCTTTTTCCCCCCCGCACCTTTTAAATGCCGCTGGTATTTAGAGTTCACAGAATGGCTGGGTTTTGAGTGCGTTAGGCTCCAAAAAGGGAGCGTAGAGAATAATTTAACGCCACTGCAACTCTAGATACCAGCGGTGCTTACGGATGCGGCCAGCTTAAAAAACGTGCTCGTGCACGATATCCCCATAGAAAACAATGGGGCTGTTTGAGCTGAAAAAAAACCTAACACCTGCAAAAAAGCAGCGTTCAGCTCTTAACGCAGCCCCATTGTTTTCTATGGGGAAACACTTCCTAAGTCTGCACCTAACACCCTAACATGTACCCCGAGTCTAAACACCCCTAACCTTACACTTATTAACCCCTATTCTGCCGCCCCTGCTATCGCTGACACCTGCATATTTTTTTTAACCCCTAATCTGCCGCTCCGTAAACCGCCGCTACTTACATTATCCCTATGTACCCCTAATCTGCTGCCCCTAACACCGCCGACCCCTATATTATATTAATTAACCCCTAATCTGCCCCCCACAACGTCGCCTCCACCTGCCTACACTTATTAACCCCTAATCTGCCAACCGGACCGCGCCACTATTATAATAAAGTTATTAACCCCTAATCCGCCTCACTCCCGCCTCAATAACCCTATAATAAATAGTATTAACCCCTAATCTGCCCTCCCTAACATCGCCGACACCTAACTTCAAACATTAACCCCTAATCTGCCGACTGGAGCTCACCGCTATTCTAATAAATGTATTAACCCCTAAAGCTAATTCTAACCCTAACCCTAACACCCCCCCTAAGTTAAATATAATTTTTATCTAACAAAATAAATTAACTATTATTAAATAACTTATTCCTATTTAAAGCTAAATACTTACCTGTAAAATAAACCCTAATATAGCTACAATATAAATTATAATTATATTGTAGCTATTTTAGGATTAATATTTATTTTACAGGCGACTTTGTAATTATATTAACCAGGTACAATAGCTATTAAATAGTTAATAACTATTTAATAGTTACCTAGTTAAAATAATTACAAAATTACCTGTAAAATAAATCCTAACCTAAGTTACAATTAAACCTAACACTACAATATCAATAAATTAATTAAATAAAATACCTACAATTATCTACAATTAAACCTAACACTACACTATCAATACATTAATTAAATACAATACCTACAAATAACTACAATTAAATAAACTAACTAAAGTACCAAAAATAAAAAAGAACTAAGTTACAAAAAATAAAAAAATATTTACAAACATTAGAAAAATATTACAACAATTTTAAACTAATTACACCTACTCTAAGCCCCCTAATAAAATAACAAAGACCCCCAAAATAAAAAAATGCCGTACCCTATTCTAAATTAAAAAAGTTCAAAGCTCTTTTACCTTACCAGCCCTTAAAAGGACCTTTTGTGGGACATGCCCCAAATAATTCAGCTCTTTTGCCTGTAAAAAAAAACATACAATACCCCCCCCAACATTACAACCCACCACCCACATACCCCTAATCTAACCCAAACCCCCCTTAAATAAACCTAACACTAAGCCCCTGAAGATCTCCCTACCTTGTCTTCACCTCACCGGGTCCCGATCTGTCCAGAAGAGCCTCCGATGTCTTGATTCAAGCCCAAGCGGGGGGCTGAAGAGTGATGTCCATCCTCGGGCTGAAGTCTGGATCTAAGCGGCGGCTGAAGAAATCCATCATCGGGCTGAAGTCGGAAGTCCATCATCGGGATGAAGTCTTCTATCAAGCAGCATCTTCAATCTTCTTTCTTCTGGAGCGGAGCGGAGCCATCTTCTTCCCAACCGACGCGGATCCAACCTCTTCAAGCGACGCCTACTCGCCGAATGACGGTTCCTTTAAATGACGTCATCCAAGATGGCATCCCTCGAATTCCGATTGGCTGATAGGATTCTATCAGCCAATCGGAATTAAGGTAGGAATATTCTGATTGGCTGATGGAATCAGCCAATCAGATTCAAGTTCAATCCGATTGGCTGATCCAATCAGCCAATCAGATTGAGCTCACATTCTATTGGCTGTTCCGATCAGCCAATAGAATGTGAGCTCAATCTGATTGGCTAATTGGGTTTAATTTATTAATTTAAT
Source organism: Bombina bombina (assembly GCF_027579735.1). Taxonomy (NCBI): domain Eukaryota; kingdom Metazoa; phylum Chordata; class Amphibia; order Anura; family Bombinatoridae; genus Bombina; species Bombina bombina. The sequence goes on along the minus strand of NC_069505.1, from coordinate 225,205,643 downwards.
GGGTTCAGTGTCCCTTTAATAAAGCATTTGTGTATGTACTGTAAATATTTCACAATCTAATGTTCTTCACATAGGTATACATATTTAAAGTATTTTTAAACAGATATTCACAAAAAGCCTCCATCTAGCAAAGTTAACATGCAAGCGAAAAGCGCAAAATACTGATCCACTTGTAATCTGTTCCTGTAGCTGCTTTGAATACAATAACTTACTTGCTTATCTGAGTATATTGTCTGAGTATATTAATAATACATATATATGTTTCAGTGTAATTTGATATGTGCTTTTCTCATTTGTTAACAAATATAATTACACTATTCATATTTACTATGTATTTATTTTTCACTTTATTTTATGGGCACATTTTATAACACACATTCAGTTTTACATTTGTGTTAGAATGTTAATCAATGTATATTGAAAGATATACTGGAAAATTGTCTTACATCACTTGCTTTTTAAAACCCTTGTTTTTTTTTAAACTTCATAAAATTAACAAGGCAAACATATTGTTGTGTGTGTCAAAACTTACATTTGTCATTCCAAGTATGACATAACTTAACTATGATCACACAAGGCATAACATTCAAATAATGGACTTGCTTTTTTGGGACACTTGCCATCCATAATACACATGGGGAGGGAAAGGGGAAAAAAAATCTAGCAAAGTAATTTTGCTTCGGATAGCTGTGTTAAAAAAAAAAAAAAAGTCTTGGCTTAATACATTTGGTTGTGTTTCCTGTACAGAAGCCTTACTAGCTTGATATTCTAAGATTAGAATCATTGTCACTCTGCCGTTTTTCCTTTTTTTTTTTCATGAGCCAACTCAGATCAGTAGCAGTTTTAACATGTGCAGACCACAACGTAAGTAGTTCCATATTGTACTGTGTATAATAGTAGTCTGGACTTACAACTAAAAACTGTCTGGAGAAAGGATGGCTAAAAAGATAGTTATACTGCTGCATGCACAAAACCATTTACTTATGTTCTCAAATTATAACAAGGAATTGAGCTGCTTACATGCAGAATTTTGCCAAAGTTATGTTGACCATTAAAACAGAATCCCAACAAATTGAAATCATCTGGATATATCTTGGCAGAGTCTAAAAAGCTGACTCTATTTGTCTGATTCCAAAAGATCTACAAAAGCCACAACAGTAGTGTAAGTGGGTGGCCAACGGTGCATACAGCACAAATATATGGCTGCTATGTAAATAGCCTTGTTAGACTGTTACACAGGTAGGAAAATATGAGTTCATTCCTGTTTTTCTAAGATTTTTTTTGTTTAATGTTTGAAATGCTTTTACCTAAACATCTTGCTTTAAAGGGATGTGAAAATCAACATGATACAGAAAGAGAATGCAATTTTAAGTACTAATATTAAATGTTATGTATTCTTTGTTGAAAAGCATACCTAAGTACGCTCATGAGCAGCAATACACTACTGGGTAATAGCAGGGGATTGGTGGATACACACATGTGCCTTTTGTCATTGGCTCACAGATATATGTTTTGTATACATATACTCAAAAAGAAACATTAAAAAAAAAAAAAAAACATAACAAACATCTTATACACATGTAAAAGCATCAGGCATGAAAAATAAACTTTTTTTTTTTTACTTTTTTTCTTTCCCCATTATACCAAGGACAAATAAATGTAATAATATATATATAGAACAAACAGCAAGAATTGCACTCACAGGTCTTTTCCAGAATAAGTAAATAATTTACTTTAATGTAACATTTTCGGGGATCTAGTCCCCTTCTACAGCATGGACTAGATCCCCGAAAACGTTACATTAAAGTAAATTACCCCTATCCCGCTGCTCCCGGACCCCGCCACAACTAAATAAAGTTATTAACCCCTAAACTGCCACTCCTGGAGCCCACCGCAACTCTAATAAATTTATTAACCCCTTTCCCGCCGCTCCTGGACCCGCCAGCCCCCCCACATAGCCATAAACTAAATTAAGCTATTAACCCCTACACCTAACAACCCGATAACTTTATATTAAATGTTAACTCATTCCTATCTTATAATAAATTTAAACTTACCTTTAGATTTACATTAAACTATATTAAACTAATGATTAATCTACCCTAACTATTGTACTAAAATTACATTAAACTATATTAAACTATTAATTAACCTACCCTAAATAGTATACTAAAATTACATAAAACTATATTAAACTATTAATTAACCTACCCTAAATATTATACTAAAATTACATTAAACTATATTAAACTAATATAATTAACCTACTCTAACTGTTATATTCAAATTACATTAAACTACAAATTAAATTAACTATATTATATATTTAAACACCTAACCCTACTCAAATAATTTAAATCTACAATAAAAAATTACAAATTTACAAAAAACTAACAACTAAGTTACAAAAAATAACAAACACTAAGTTACAAAAATAAATAAGTTACACAAAATAAAAAATAAATTATCAAAGATTTAAACTAATTACACCTAATCTAAGAGCCCTATGAAAATAAAAAGCCCCCCCAAAATAAAAAAAAACCCTAACCTACAATAAACTATCCAGCCAATAGGATTGAGCTCACATTCTATTGGCTGATTGCATCAGCCAATAGGATAAAAGCTCAATCCTATTGGCTGATTGCAACAGCCAATAGGACAATAGGATAATTTAAACCTTAATTCCGATTGGCTGATAGAATTCTATCAGTCAATCGGAATCTAAGGGACGCCATCTTGGATGACGTCATTTATAATAACATTCATTGTTCAAGAAGACGTCGAACGAAGAGGATGCTCCGCGTCGGATGTCTTGAAGATGAAGCCGCTCCGCGCCGGATGGATGAAGATAGAAGATGCTGTCTGGGTGAAGACTTCTGCGGGCTTGGATGAAGACTTCGGCCGCTTGGGTGAAGACTTATGCCAGCTTCGATGAGGACTTCTCCTGGCTTCTTTGAGGATGGATGTCGGATCTTCAAAACTAAAAGTGGATCTTCAGGGGTTAGTGTTAGGTTTTTTAAGGGTTTATTGGGTGGGTTTTAGTTTTAGATTAGGGTTTGGGCAGCAATAGAGCTAAATGCCCTTTTAAGGGCAATGCCCATCCAAATGCCCTTTTCAGGGCAATGGGGAGCTTAGGTTTTTTTAGTTAGGTTTTTATTTGGGTGGGTTGGTTGTGTGGGTGGTGGGTTTTACTGATGGGGAGTTATTTGTATTTTTTATTTACAGGTAAAAGAGCTGATTTCTTTGGGGCAATGCCCCACAAAAGGCCCTTTTTAGAGCTATTTGTAGTTTATTGTAGGTTAGGGGTTTTCTTATTTTGGGGGGCTTTTTATTTTCATAGGGCTCTTAGATTAAGTGTAATTAGTTTAAATCTTTGATAATTTATTTTTTATTTTATGTAACTTAGTGTTTATTTTTTTGTAACTTAGATGTTAGTTTTTTGTAACTTTGTAATTTTTTATTGTAGATTTAAATTATTTGAGTAGGGTTAGGTGTTTAAATATATAATATAGTTAATTTAATTTGTAGTTTAATGTAATTTTAGTATAACAGTTAGGGTAGGTTAATTATTAGTTTAATATAGTTTAATGTAATTTTACTATAATATTTAGGGTAGGTTAATTAATAGTTTAATATAGTTTAATGTGATTTTAGTATAATATTTAGGGTAGGTTAATTAATAGTTTAATATAGTTTAATGTAATTTTAGTATAATATTTAGGGTAGGTTAATTAATAGTTTAATATAGTTTAATGTAATTTTAGTGTAATATTTATAATAGGTTAATTAATAGTTTAATATAGTTTAATGTAATTTTAGTATAATAGTTAGGGTAGGTTAATTATTAGTTTAATATCGTTTAATTTAAATCTAAAGGTAAGTTTAAATGTATTTTAAGATAGGGATGAGTTAATATTTAATATAAAGTTAGCGGGTTGTTAGGTTTAGGGGTTAATAGTTTAATTTAGTTTATGGCGATGTGGGGGGCTGGCGGTTTAGGGGTTAATAGGTTTAGTAAGTGCTAGTGATGTGGGAGGCCAGGGGTTTAGGGGTTAATACATTTATTTAGTTGCAGTGGGTTAGGGGTTAATAACTTTATGTAGGTGGCGGCGGTGGCGGGGCGGCAGATTAGGGGTTAATAAGTATAATGTAGGTGGCGGCGGTGTAGGGGTGTTTAGACTCGGGGTACATGTTAGGGTGTCAGGTGTAACATAGCTTTTATTCTCCCATAGGAATCAATGGGAGATCGGGCAGCAGCGAACATGAGCTTTCGCTGCTTTCAGACTCCCATTGATTCCTATGGTATCCGCCGCCTCCAGGGTGGCGGATTGAAAAGCAGGTTCGCTGGGCCAGAATAGTGGCGAGCGTACTTGGTAGGTATTTGTTAACTAGCAAAAATAGTCAGATACATATGTAATGACGTAAGCATCGATCTGTGTCGGACTGAGACCGGTGGATCGTATGTTACGTCACAGATTTCAACTTTTGCCAGTCTGTAGGCTTTAATAACTAAGGGGAATCAGGCTCTCCACAATTACGCTGCAGAATTCCAGTGTATTTGCAGTTGACGGCTTGATAAGTAGGCCTCCTAGTTTGTATCCTTGAAAAAGCTGCTATAACAAAGGTGAAACATGTTGGAGTGTGATGTTTCTGGGAGGGGCCAGAGCCTGCAACGGAGAAGCGTCATGGAAGGTTTCAGCATCCTAGCTAAGTAGTTTGGTAACTAATTTTGAACTAAAGAGCATGATAATCAAAAAAGAAAATTAGAAAAGGGCTTCTCTCCAGCAGTCACTTTAGTCAAATATACAAACACTGGATTGCAGTGGCTTAGTTGTAGAATAGGGTGTTTCATTTTTCCAAAGATGTGATTTTTATATGACTTTGCTTACGCTCTGAGTCTCAGTGATGTAAAAGATATATATGCCAAATTTCAAGAAGATTGGATAATATTTAGGGGTTGCACACATTGATCACTTTTATCACAAACTAGTGAAATTTCTAACATTGAATTGCTTTACACTAATGGTCTTCTCATTTCTTTCTTTCATCTTTTGCAGGTAATTGAACTTTAAAATGGGAACCAAAAGAGGAATTTGGCTGCTAGAAAAGGTGCCTAGTGGTGAGTTTTTAGGAGCTCAGCTCCCTTCAAAGGAACAAGTACTTTAAGTTTTTATTTACCATCACAAGGAAATGAAAGAAACACTTTCTGATGCTGCTAAATCTACCAGTACTAAACTACAGGAAGTGTGGAGGAAAGCAAATATCCCTGTTAAGATGGAGGAGAATATCCATGCTGGTATACAGAAGCTGTACAAAGAATACCAAAATCTGGGTAAAGAGAAATCGAGAAACACGGATAAAGCAAATGTGAAACAGCAGATTTGGAAAGGTGATCTCGTCGAGTTATCTGACATTTCCCGGCAAAATGTGATGGATATGAATAGAGTATCACAAGAAGATAAAGAATTTCTTAGGGCACAAAGAGAAGATCGTATGAGTTCGTCAATGAGCGGAGTAGACAAGGTTTTTGCCTCGAAAATAAGAACTAAATGTACAAAAGAAGAAAAAAAAGATTCATATAAGAATAAACAGTACATTCAGGATCCCAGGGGCACTGCATTAAGCAAGGTGGATGGCAAAGGCAATATATGCACTTAAAATTGTCCTCTTCACTAAACAGTTGAATAGTCCTCAACGACAATTGGAAGGAATTTAACGGGTTGCACATTTTGTCAGCCTCATATATGTACGCTTTTGGCATGAGGCAATTGTAAGTCGATGGGCTCCAAAGAATGATTTGGATATGCTACAGCTTCTGAGCACTTACCCAGATGCAGACGTCAAATAATGTGCTCTCACAGTTGCTAAGAGACACCTTTGGTATCTGTCAGAAACAAACGTAGGATTGGCTTTTTTGGACGACCGTATCACTCAGGCTGTTAAGGAAAATATGACTAAAAATTTAGAAACCAAACCTGCAAAGAAAAAGGAAGTGAAACGATTAGAGGGTAAAAACATGGTTTTTGAAGAAAAAGACCTGAGCCATTTCATTACTAATAAAACAAAGACGTTCTTTGAATTGTTTGGGATCCACAACGTGACAGAATACTGCATTGATTCTCTAAGAAGCCAAGTGAACGCTCTTAAGGTTGTCAATCATACCACAGAAAGAGGAATTGCTCTGATAAAAAAGTTTAACGAATCGGTCAGGGATGAACAACAAAAGAATTCTTGTTGAAGGTAGTCGAGCATCACAGAAAAGTCGTCACCAAGCAAACAAAACAAGGGATTGCATTGTTCAAAGTTGATTAATATAACACATGTTTTGCCTATCATATTACCTATTAATCTTAGTGTATAGTTTTAATAGTATTTTAAGTTTGTGATTTCTAGTTTTCCCAATAAAAGTAATTAACATTGAAAAATCATATTTTTTGCCTACTTTTACAAAACAGATCAAAGTGTGCAACCTCTAAATATTATCCAATCTTCTTGAAATTTAGCATATATATCTTTTACATCACTGAGACTCATGGCGTAAGCAAAGTCTGCAAAAATGTTTTAGATTATTTTTTGCCTTAGAAAATGAAACACCCTATTGTAGAACTTAACATTTATTCTATGGTAATTAAAAAGCAGAGATACAACAGGTGTATTCTGCAAATTTTAAAAAATGTTGGTTAAAAGATAGAGAAACTAATCCCCTTTTCCTTCATAATAAATAATTAATAGCACAAATCCAATGAAAAATCACCATTAATTCAAAAACACACGTAAGGACAGTGTTAGTATAATATGCTATGGTTGACCCATTTCTGGTAATCTCGCAAATAAAAAAGATCCCTATGATAATACTACTTGCTGACTGTAATACCTTTCACTAGTAACTTAGTGAAGATATGGCCAGTAGCATGCACTGTTAGGAGCGAGTCCAGCAATTATTAGAAAACAGTCAGGAAACCGTGCACTAAAAAGGCCTTTAAAAAAGTCGTCAGGCAAAAAGTATGTAAGGCATCCACATCTCCTTTCCTCATTATCAGTTTTGAATACCTTGGTTTACAGTGTTTCAGTGTTTTCAAACTTTTACTTGACCTCATTTATCTTGATAAAAAGTAATTTGAAACACATTAAGGATAACCAAATTTACAGAATTATGGCCCTTTAAAGAATGCATTTAGCCACAAATCCATATTGACATGATAGCATCACGCAGTTACTGCAAATTTGTCTGCTGCACATCCATGATGCCAATCTCCCATTCCACCACATCCCAAAGGTGCTCTATTGGATTGAGATCTGGTGACTGTGGAGGCCATTGGAGTACGGTGAACTCATTTTCATGTTCAAGAAACCAGTTTGAGATGATTTGAGCTTTGTGACATGGTGCTTATCCTGCTAGAAGTAGCCATCAGAAGATGGGTACACTGTAGTTATAAAGGGATGGACATGGCCAGTAACAATACTCAGGTAGACCATGGCATTTAAAATTATGCTTAATTGGTACTAAGGGGCCCAAAGAAAATATCCCCCAAACCATTACACCACCACCACCAGCTTGAACACCTTTGATACAAGGCAGGATGTATCCATGCTTTCATGTTGTTTATGCCAAATTCTGACCCTACCATCTGAATGTCGCAGCTGAAATCGAGACTCATCAGACTAGGCAACATTTTTCCAATATTCTATTGTCCAATTTTGGTGAGCCTGTACAAATTGTAGCCTCAGTTTCCTGTTCTTAGCTGACAGGAGTGGCAACCAGTGTGGTCTTCTGCTGCTATAGCGTGTTGTGCATTTCTATCATCTCAAACCAGTCTGCCCAATCTCCTCTGACCTCTGACATCAACAAGGCATTGTCGTCCACACAACTGCTGCTCACTGGATATTTTCTCTTTTTCGGACCATTCTCTGTAAACCCTAGAAATAGTTCTGCGTGAAAATCCCAGTAGATCAGCAGTTTTTGATATACTCAGACTAACCCGTCTGGCACCAACAACCATGCCACGTTCAAAGTCACTTAAAAGGACACTGAACCCAAATTTTTTCTTTCGTGATTCAGATAGAGCATGCTATTTTAAGCAACTTTCTAATTTACTCCTATTATCAATTTTTCTTCATTCTCTTGTTATCTTTATTTGAAAAAGAAGGCATCTAAGCTTTTTTAGGTTCAGAACTCTGGACAGCACTTTTTTATTGGTGGATAAATGTATCCACCAATCAGCAAAGACAACCCAGGTTGTTCACCAAAAATGGGCCGTCATCTAAACTTACATTCTTGCATTTTAAATAAAGATACCAAGAGAATTAAGAAAATTTGATAATAGGAGTAAATTAGAAAGTTGCTTAAAATGTCATGCTCTATCTGAATCCCAAAAGAAAAAATTTGGGTTCAGTGTCCCTTTAAATTCCCTTTCTTCCCCATTCTGATGCTCGGTTTGAACTTCAGCAAGTTGTCCTCACCACGTCTAAATGCATTGACTTGCTGCCATGTGATTGGCTGATTAGCAATTTGTGTTACCAAGCAATTGAACAGGTGTACCTAATAAAGTGGCCGGTGAGTGTATATAAGAATATCTATTTAAAAATACCTAGAACATATTCTGCTATGTGCAGAACTTTGGAATGTGAAATATTTACAGTAAATACAGACTATAACCCTTTATATTGAATAAATATGATTTTACATGTTTTCATCTACATAACTGCAAAGGGCTCCAATGCTTTTATATATATATATATATATATATATATATATATATATATATATATATATATAATGCAATAGGAATAATTTTAGTGGGGCCCCTCACAGAAACCTAATTGACGCATCCATGCTTTTGAACATGAGTACTGTAGCATGCACCAAACTAATTGTACCAAACAGTAAGGATTGTATTACAAGCAGAGAGCTAAAATGCAAATAATGTGGAGTGTTAACATAAATGTCTCTTGCATTTTTGCGCTTCTCTTAATAATGTGTTATTAAACTGTTTTATGTTACATTTTTTTAAATTACAAAACAACATTTATTTTTGCAAGTTATTATATTAGATTAAAGTATTCAAATATTAAAGTTAAACATTGCTACATGTAAAGATATGGCACATTAATATGGTGGGGTACATTTTGGGAAATTGGTTATTTAAATGCTTCCAATTAAATTAAGCAACATAGCCTATCATAAATGTTTTTTTTAATTGTATTCTGACATTCTTGGAACTTAGTTTAACTGATTCACAGTTTTCTAATTTGTTTCCCAGCTCATTTAAACACAATAATTCCTAGCTCTATTTTGTCATAGTGAAAACTGGCTGATATTTAGTAGTCTCATATACACTGCAATTTAGAAAAAAATACAGCAATGAAAATACAATCTGCACATATATTTTCCAGAAATATTACTTTAGTTATTTTTTACTTCTATTACAGAATAATTTTATTAATACAAAGTAACTGAATGGGAATTGAAAAACCTATTTTTTTCCAATTATGTGCACTGCTACATTAGTACCCACAGTGAAATTATTATGATACATTTGCTGTGGGCAGTTCATTACATTTAGAGTATGTTAAAAGCACACCATAATGGGGTCACCATGCTTTTTGCTTCATAATATTAAAAGATAGTTTCAACTCCTAAAGAACCTAATGAGGGTAAAACCTCTTACATAATAAAAAACACTGTAATTTCAATTTTCAGTATTTTATCTCACACTTATGCTTATTTAGGCATTGAGCTACCATTGTATAAAATTTGCCATTTAGAAAATTACATTTTTGTTGCCTATCAAATACTAACGTCATTGGCCTAGCTGGTATAAAAAAAAGAACATATTTCAAAAGGGCATAATTCATACAAATTCTTTCTTTAAATCAGAATGCAGTTGTGGAAATAGACTTGTCATTGCTATTGCATCCAAGTAAATTGATTTTTTTCAGCACGAGCTGAAGGGTACTTGAGTGAATTGTTAGTTTCAGTAGCTTAAAGGGGCATGAAAGTAAAAAGAAAATGCAGTAATATGTTAGAACATTTCATTATTGCTCTATAGGTTGTGTATAACTATGTATTTAACACCTGCAAATCAGTTAAACACATAGTTAAAATCAGATCAGATCCAGAGCAGCAATGCAATCTTGGCAGTTAGCTGAATACATCTGATGATCCAATAACAAGAGACAAATGGCAGAACGCTGTTTTGCTAGAGAGGTGACGTTTTCACCTCTTAGCCAATAGCCATGCGGGAAATACAGCTTGGCACCCTTGGAAGCCAGATTTCCCGCATGCTATTTGCTAAGAGGTAGAAACGTCACCTCTTAGCAACACAGTGTTCTGCCGTGGGCTGCCTGAGCAGCTCAGTGCTGTAACGCTTGAAACAATTAAAGGAGCTTTCTGCATGAAGTGTTTTAAACTTCATGAATGAAAGTCACCTTTATTTGTTTCAATGGTAAATCCTAGCATTTCACAAACACTAGTGTTAACTCACTTTAAGCATGTAGCTATTTTCTCCAGAGAACCAGGTTATTTTCTGTGGGACTTAAAAAGAAACCTTAAATGGTATTTACAGTCCAGTTACTTTTGTGTATTGTTAGTAGACTGGTGCATTTGTTTCCAGATGAACAAAAACAACAAAATATTTCACATGCATCTGAAAATTATAAATGAAAAGGCCCTTTAACAAAAAAATTAAATATCAAACTAACGCATGCAAGAAAAAAATGTAGTTAATTAAATTGTGTGGATAAAAATGCTGCTCTAAAGATGAGAAGGCCTCTCTACAGATGGAAACAGTTCAAATTTACACTATTTAGGCAAAGGCTTAGAATGTTACACTTTTCAATAACAATTTAGAAATGTCCTTGTCAGTTGATTGTTTCTTGTTTATGTAAGCCTCAATTTTGTTCTTGGCCAGTCATAATCATATAAAAAATAATAATGCTGCAGGCTTGTAGCAGTAGCACTAACTACTACTTAAACTTTATTTAATATTAAGGTGCTGTCCAGCTGCTGAAAAAACATTTGTCAGGAATATATATATATATATATATATATATACAGTATATATAGATATAAATATATATATATATATATATATATATATATATATATATATATATATATATATATATACAAATTTTGTGTCTATGCACCTTGTATTGTTAATATAATTTCAGTAGACATCAACATCGCAACCTTCTATGGTAAAATGTCAATAAACAAATGTTTCATTTTGCCTCAATGGCATGAGTCATTGTGGGTACAAAAATAACAGATCTCACTGATATAAAAATTCCTCATTCACTGAGGTTACCAAGGAAGTATGTGCTAGCAATAACATTCATGGAACTGGTGTTTCAGTAGTTACTGTTGTATCATTATAATACAAGATCCAATGCTTGCACTGTTACATTATTGCAATAAGCAGACAGAAACATGTTTTGAAAATCCAATATAATAGATTTGTAGTGAGTTGTAGGAATAAATATTCAATAGAATAAACCTTTTGAAATGTGCATGAAAATATAAATTGCAAGAACATTCAAATTTATAAACAATTACACTTTTATATTTATAATCAGGTACATATCACAAGCTAATTATAGGAGATACTTTATGGGGATGATCACAATAATTTAGAAACAATTATCTAATGATTTTCTACGAAAAATCCCTATTAAAGTCTATAGCGACTTTTGTAGCTGTAGCGGATCATGGCCGCCCGACATTGCTGAATGCATTAACATTGCACAAGCAATGCCGTCCCCTGCAGATTCATTGCAAATCGGCCGCTGGCAGGGGGTGTCAATCAACCCGATCGTATGAGATCGGGGCGGATTGAAGTCTGCAGCCTCAGAGGCGGAGGACGAGTTAAGGAGCAGCAGTCTTAAGACCGCTGCTTCTTAACTCCTGTTTCCGGCGAGTCTGAAGTCTCGCGCAGAAACAGGTGCATTAGGCACCATTCGGACAATGATAAATCAGCTCCTTATTCTAAAGGATTGTGATCAATCCCAAAACCGTGCAGAATCATACATACGGTCACACAATGACTCGCACACAAATGCATATATGTAAATGCTATATCTACGTAACCACCATATACGTACTGCAAAGGGATAGAAAACTCAAATATTTACTTTTTGTCATTCAGACAGAACATACAATTTAAAAAAAAAGTTTTCAATTTACTTTTATTATCAAATTTGCTTCGTTCCCATGGTATTCTTTGTAGAAACTATACCTAGGGAGGTGTCTGGAGCTGTACATGGCAGGAAATAGTGCTGCCATCTCTTGCAAATAAATTACATTCTTGTAAAATTGCTGCCATTTAGTCCTCCGGACACGTGCACACTCCTGAGCTTACATCCCGGCTTTTCAACAAAAAAATACAAAGAGAATGAAGAAAATTTGATAGCGTAAGTAAATGAGAAATTTTTAAAATGTCATGCTCTATCTGAATTATGAAAGAAAAAATGTGGGTTGCATGTCCCTTTAATGTCTTTAGCCAGGACTGCTTTTTATTTTGGAATTGTTGCTATAAGTAATGAATGCTTTAAAGGGATATGAAACCCAGAATTTTGCTTTCATGTTTCAGAGTGTGCAATTTTAAACAAATTTCCAATCTACTTCTATTTTCTATTATGCTTTGTTCTCTTGCAACACTGGGTTAAAAAGAACACCTAGGTAAGCTCAGGAGCAGGAAGCACTACTGGGAGCTATAAGCTTATTGGTGGCTGCACATATATGTCTCATGTCATTAGCTCACCTGATGTTTTTATGTGAAATAAATACACAAACATAATACAAGTTATCTTAACACTTTACATAATGCCGATTGACTTAAAGACTTAGGGGCCGATTCATCAAGCTCCGAATGGGGCCGTATACACCTGTTTCTGCGTGAGCCTTCAGGCTTGCCGGAAACAGGAGTTAAGAAGCAGCAGTCTTAGGACTGCTGCTTCTGAACTCGTCCGCCTGCTCTGAGGCGGCGGATAGCAATCTGCCCGATCGTCTACGATCAGGTTGATTGACACTCCCGGTCACTGAAAAGAGTAGCGGAGCACCGGTATAGTAAAAGCAAACGTCTTTATTCGTCCATACATGGATAAAAACAAAGTGATGCAAAATAGAAGAACAGTGGTGCCAAGATAGGAGTCAGCTCATACAGCTGACATGTTTTGGCGCTTAGCCATTATCAAAGCTGCTGAATTGCGTGAGTAAAGTCTCCGGCTTTAAAAGAAAATGAATGACTCCTATTGGACAATGGATAATTGCAATATTTACATATTAACCCTTGCCTGTCACACAATTGTGTTTACATTAAATATACCTTGAACCTTAGAAATCTAGTCTGACTCTAGTAATGTAAATAGTGCCCGAATGTGCTAAAAAATTATTTTATTATTATTTACCTCCTTCTAATTTATACAGCATAGTGCCCAATCTGTACCATAGAAAGATATGAACTGGGGACAATCTTACAGTGTGCGCCTCTAGTTTAATATTCCTAAATTCTTCTACTATACACCGTATTTATTGTGGAGGTCATTCTCTTGGGGCTAAAATTCTTTTCCCCCTTCTAGTTTATACAGCATGATGTCTAGTCTGTATCGTAGAAAGATATAAAACAGGGGACAATTGTAAACTATACTCCCTAGTTCAATGCTCCTGAATTCTTCTACTGGCCGATTGGCCACGAATCTGCAGGGGCGGAATTGCACAAGCAGTTTACCAGAAATGCTTGTGCAAAGATAAATGCCGACAGTGTATGCTGTCAGCATTTATCGATGTGCGGCGGACATGATTGCTGCAGCAGATCATATCCCTCCGCACTTTAATAAATCAGCCCCTTAAAGTAAAAGTCAACCGTAGCATTTTTGCTATCTTAGCAAAACAGCAATCTGCCGTGGGCTACCTTAGCAGCTCAGAGCGGCGATCGCTTGAAACATATAAAGAAGCTTTCTGCATGAAGTATGTTATTTTTCATGAATGAAAGTCCCCTTCATTTGTTTCAATGGTCAATCCTAGCGTTTCACAAATGCTAGGGTTGACCCACTTTAAATCTTTGTATGGGTATGGAACAACCAAATGGTTTTTATTATCTAAATTATGTACAACTGAGATACATTTAATTAAATTCATGAAGAGATAGGAATTATTTTCACATATTTCATAATTAAATTTGAAAAATTATTCTTATTTTCTAAATAGTAATTTCATAGTATGTTGCACTAAACAGGTCAGAGTTGGTAAGTCTGTTGCATTGCATAAATACAAGAAGCATAGAACACTATCACAAAAATATTTTCTAATATACTGTACACATCCTAGTGAAAGTCCTCAATATAACTCAATTGACAGATTTCTTGATGGAGTTTAATTGCCTCAAATTTGAGAACATGGGGGGGGGGGGGAATTATCAATTTATTGTCTATGTAACAAATATGAATAAAGGTCCTGTTTTTGTTAGATTTTAAGGACAATTCAGATTTATGAATATAAAGAATTAATTAATTTTAAATAATATTAACATAATTAAAACAAAATATATTTCAGGTATGATTTATATGAATATTTTTTGTATTTAAAACAAACAATTCAATATAGTTTCTGAAAATAAAATCCAAAGAGTTTGACTGGAGAATATTTATGTTACAGTTTTTGCTAATTTCTATTCTTGAATTGGGTGCTTGAAAGGTTTAGTACAGTACCTATCCAAGTCTTTTACGTTATAAAATCAAATTGGTACTTTACAAATATGCATCGTAAAAGCATTGAATCATGTAAAAGGTTTCATGTGTTAATGCAATATGCAGGCAACAAGGATTTCTTTGTCCTACGGTTTGACAATAATTCTAAATAACATAGCTACAAATGTGTCTACAGCAAAAACATAGAAATGTAAAGTACACAGTAGAAAAAATATAGTTAGCATTTGAGATGGTAATTAATATAGCTTTTTAGGTAGGTGCAAAAATTCAAAACTGACGCGTAGAAACAAATATATGTGCTTTCACATTCCAGATACATCAGCGATCTTATAATGGCAAAATATAAACAAAATAATGTAATATACATATGCATAATAATTAGGACACACTTAGTAAGAGGCGATACTGTCAGATCCTGTCAGGTATGAGTGATTATACAAACTTAAAGATGAATTACAAACATAGATAACATTTCCATTTAAATGTATCTCTCTAAAAATAACATTTTTTTTTTTCAATAGCAGAGGAAGGACTGGTTTTAAATATAGTTGGGAAATAAATCTGGATTATAAAAATGTTGCATGCTGCTAGGTTTCTGGCAGAAAAGATCATCATAAAAAAAAATCTTTAATTTAACTTTAAATGAAAGGCAGCAGAATTAAAACATGAAATAGACACTTTGAACTCATTAACCTTGGCAATAAAAATATTTTTTTTTCTAAATATAAACTGTATACAGTAGTCTGAAAACGGAAATGATCTTCTTTTCCAAGAAATAGAGATAATCTTTTTCATTTTGAAGCACAAACATAGCCTAAAGTTTGTGTTTTGTGTGTTTATATGTAAATATGTACATATGTAATAGATGTAAACACTGCAGAATATATATTTTTTGCATCGTCCATTTATGGGCCAGATTACAATTTGGGCGCTAGTTTTTTTTACAAACACTGATCAAAGCAAACTTTTAACATGGGCGGGTTAGTTAAGTTAAAAGATAATTGTTTGCACGCTAACTTCAGGACTTAGGATATCACAACCACATTTACTTCTTCTCTCCATAGATTTTAATGGAGCTTGCTTTAAAAAATAAAACCTAACACTTAACCTGACACTGTGTTAGACCAACTCTACTAAACCTGAAGGTAGTTACGGATATTTTAAATTCCAATGTTCTTCACATAGAAGACATTTTGTTTTTCAAATATATATTTCTATATTTATAATAATTGTTTTGTAAAATATATATCTCTACCTATATATCTATATGAATATAGATTTAATTTAAAAAATAAATACATATTTATTTTAATATTTGTTAATAGTTAGTGTATATACAGTATGAGTGTAACACTTTATGTTAAGGTATTTATCTTGTGTTTGGTGCACATTTTTTTTTTAACCCTTGCACATTTTACACTAGGTCTTCACTCTTTCAAACCCAATGCTCGCTGATTTAGTTTGCGTGCAAGCAAATGCCCTTACTTTCAGCTTGTAATACAAACGCAAGTTAGCGCGGTCGTGATAACACCCCCCCACACACATAGATAGATAGACAGAGAGATAGGTATACTTAAATTCAACAAATCAGATATAATTAATAGGTGTAGATATTTAGAATGCCAGGCATTTGATTAAGGAATAATTAGTATAGTGGTACTATAGTACAATTGTAGTCAGAAATTGTTCTTTTTTTTCTAATTTAAAATAGTCAATACAGAAAATGTATTTCATTATCATTCTTGTAGCTAATTTCTGGATGTGGCAAAGTGAGACATATACTCTGTAATGTATTACTCAAAGAAAGAAAGATTTATTTTATCCTTAGCGTGTGATCTCAGTTAAGTTACTGGTATTGAACACTGGTATGATAAATACATACACACATTAATAAGTGTTGAGTTGAAACATTGTGGACTCAGTCATTTGGAATGATTAGCAAGCCCTGCTTCCTTGACATTAGTTTGCCTTGCTCTCTTGTAATCAATTTGCCCTGCTCTCTTGCAGTTGGAATGGGGTTTGCACATGCTATTGCTTGTGCAATCTTAAATTCTGGCAATAAATGCAGCCTCTCTTTTGCCAAATGCTAGCTGATGAGTTCCCTGCTTGGGAACATAATCTGCACACCTGCTGACAAATGGGTGCCTATGTGTATAGATATACGTATATATATACTTACCAATTTCCATCTGTCTATCTATCTATCTATCTATCTATCTATCTATCTATAATCTATCTTTATAATCTATCTTCATAGTACATAAAGGGACAAGCCCTGTTTGGATGTATTTAAACTCTAGATAATAAAACATAAAAAAGAGAACAAACACAATAGAGGGATTGCACAAAGCCTGATCAAGGAACAAACTATGAAAAAAAGGTTTAGATGATACTTTTTATATGATTGAAAGTAAATATCTGAGTTTCACTTTACAGGTTGATCACTAAGGATTGTGCTCGAGCGATAATCAAATTAAAGCTTGATTCACACAAAACTGTAAGTTCTCACTGTGTAAAATAGAGTTAGCTCACAGGATCCCATTCTGAACTGTTTGAAAGGGACATTAAACACTAAATACATGCTAGATAGAATGATGCATTCAAAGAAAAGATTAGTCCATGACTAACATGTAGCTGTATTTTTTAAAGTTTCATTTGTTGTTTAAAAAGTGACAAAATTTGTGTAAAGTTATACAGGCCCATTTATCAAGCTCCGTATGGAGCTTGAAAGGGCCGTGTTTCTGGTGAGTCTTCAGACTCGCCAGAAACACAAGTTATGAAGCAGCGGTCTAAAGACCGCTGCTCCATAACCCTGTCCGCCTGCTCTGAGCAGGCGGACAGAAATCGCCGGAAATCAACCCGATCGAATACGATCGGGTTGATTGACACCTCCCTGCTGGCGGCCGATTGGCTCTTGTGAGCTGCTGGTGCAATGTTAAATGCGGAGAGCGTATTGCTCTCCGCATTTAGCGAGGTCTTGCGGACCTGATCCGCAGTGTCGGATCAGGTCCGCAAGCCCTTTGATAAATGGGCCCCTTAGTGTCTATAAAACACTGGGAGCTGCCATGTTGTAACTTGTGTTACCTTCTCTGCTGTGGCCAATTAGGGTCAGCTATAAATAGGTCACTAGAGTGTGCAGCCAATGGTTGTGCTGGATTTAACAGTGTTCTGCACTTCCATTTCTAACAGGAACTGAAAAGCTCACAATTTCAGAATGGAATTACAGGCAAAGAGGACAAAATAAATAATGAAAGTATATTGCAGAGTTGTTTTATATGTACAATTTATCATTTTATATTACCATCTCAAAGTGTTTAATGTCCCTTTAAGTGAATGAAGCAGCTAATAGTTTCAATTTAGAATTGTGCAGCACGGAATAATTTGTTTCAGACAAATCCTTCGGCATGAATATTCTGAAAATTTGGTTTTCCAGAGTAGCCTTGTGCTCCACTGTTTGGTATTTGTTTTGTGTTCTTAAAACAAACAAATGTTCATTAAATTTTTGTTAAAACAAATGTAAATGTTATTTTGCTGCAGGTGACTCAGTGTTACATGTAGGTTAAAATACTTAACTCTAGCGCACTTGGGAACTGCTCTAGTCCAACCCTTCTTCACAAAGTCCAAGGCCGCCCTAAAAGGCAGATTAGTGAGGCAGATCGCAGAACCTATACTAAAGAAGCTATCTTTAGCGTGGATACCACTCATAATAACAATATCTTATAAAAAATAATTTAAAACAATGATTGCACAAAAAAGTTATAATGGCTCAAACGGTTAAAATAAAAAGGCAGTCAAAGGGCTTTAACATTGAGAAACACATATACATGTCTAAATATGTATATGTTTATATGTGTGTGCACATGTATGTATTTATATGTGTATATATGTATTTACAGACATGTATACACATATAAATACATATGCAAACATATATAGACATAGATATAAATGCATTGGAGTCCTTTGCAGTTAAGTAGAGGAAAACATGTAAAAGCAAATTTATGCATTATTCATATTTAATACAGTTTTATACTCATACACATTCCAATGTTTTGCACAATTTAAAATAGATATTTCTATATATATCTGTGTATATCTATACCTAAATATCATCATTTATATTTAAAGGTATATATTTTTTACCCCAAAAAATCATATATATGTAGAAATATGTATGAAAAAATAGAACATATTCTGCATATTTTAATGTTGGATTAGAGCAGTTGAGAATATGTGTTTGGATTCTCTATATGTTTGTACACCTTGGCTTATAATCAGTGCTCTACTGAAAAGTTGTTCCATGTCAGCACTACACTCTCCACAAAAGTAGCAGCTGATCCAAACTGTTAAAAATACCCTCAGCTGTCTGCTTGGTAAGTTCAGATACAACGGAATATCATTGTTCTTTATTTAAATGTGTGCTCAAAGACACGTGCTGGTTTGTTTCCAAGACCTGCAGAGACTGCTTATCTCTTAGATCTTCTTAAATACTCTAAGTGTAGTCTGTTTGGATTTTGTAAATCAAATAAAAGAACTACTTAGAAATGTCTATTCTTCTGTATGATCAGCTCATTGTCACATGCATTTGGCATTAATTATAGGTTAGCCCAAGGCGCCTTAAGTCTTGTACCGTGGCCAGCAATAATTTGGTTTATAAAGATCATATGGCAGGGAAGCAGGCCTTGAAAGACACAACTCTCAGGAGCTGATTTGATGAATTTCCTATGATTTGAATCTGGGTTTATTCTTTCCTGTTGTGGAACAGACACTCTACAGCACACGTGCTGAGCTTAGATGAGCGACATTGAAGGCAAATTACACAACAATATGCTCACTGTTTTCACACATCTCAGATTGCATTTCCTATCAAAACAGCAAAGGCTGTAAATGGACAGGAAACAAAATCAAGGTTGCTTTTGTCATTAACAATAATTGTTACCATGAAGATTGAAAAAAAAATCAAGAAGTGGCAGAAATGTTTTCTGTCTCACTTTCACTGAGATTTTACAACAAGAAAAGGTAACTGAGAAGTAGATTTATTATTGGTTTCTCTACTAAGTAAAACATTAATACAAATAGGCATACAATTGAGATCCAAAAATACATTTTAAAACACAGATTAATAGGGAAAAATATTAATGTTTAAATTCCTTAAAAATTTATTTCTTAAACTGATTCACATTTTTATTTATTTTTGCTCTATATTGTGCTATAATGTGACCAACAAGTTGTATCATTTACATTTTAGAACTCTGCAGAAATTGATTCCATCTGTGAGTTTGGAAACATCAAATAAGTTTGATGAACTATTTAGACGTGCCCATCACATTGCATTAGTGAGTACAAAGTCAAGGACAATGAGCCATAGAAGCCATATTTAGATTCTTGTTTCGTTTCTTCCAGCATAATAGAATATTTACCAAGAAATATCAAGGCCAATATATCAGACTATGTTGTTTTAAAGGTAAAAACAGACCTTGAGTGTTTTCTGCCCTTTGTTTTAGCTTTGAAAAACATTTGAAAAGAATTATTTTGTTCAACTATTTCTTTAAACATTGTTTTCATAAAATGTTATTTAAAAATATGTTAATTTATACAAGTGAGCTGCATAATTAGTCTGTTTATTGTAATTTATTAAAAACACCAGTATGTTCCATAGTGTTGATTAAGGGTTTATAGAAACTTTGAGACTAAAGACATTTGTGGGATATATACTTATAAAGAAGATGAGTCCTTCTTTTGAAATGCTAAAGAGTTGCTTCAAAGTAAAGAGCTACTAATATCAACTGAAAGAGGAATGTTATGCTATTGGGTTTTATGTGTCATTTATTTGAATAGTTCCTCCATATCTCAGTTCCTCCATATCTCCCCTCCATATACCTAACACCAAGTAAACTAAGAAGGCAATATTATTAAATGAGTATATTTATGTCCAGTAAACTCCTTCCATACAGTAAATATAAGCATATTAAATTCAAATAATACCCTTTGCAATATCCTCTCTCAGTGCTTACGGGTACACCTCCTATTTTTAGAAGTACACTTCCTTGTTCTTAGGTTCCACACCTCATTCGCATAACCCTTGCATCTCAAATTGGTTTTACACCACAAAAAACGATCCCCTCCAGGTCCCACGAAGGCTGCAAATGCCACCGGAAATGCTGGGGAAATGTAAGTGTGTGAAGCCAAGGGGGTGCATGCCAAAATTGCGTCCGGTTCCCCCGCAAGATAACCGTAATAGAGAAAAAGAGAAAATGGCTGCACACTGCAGATAGAGTTAAAAAGTAACTTTTAATAACAAAAGATAAAAACAAGGTACATGGAGGCAGAAAAAACAGAGATCCTTACATGTTTAGTGCCTGTACTTGGCACTTAGTCATAGGAATGCCGTTCATAATACTAGCCCTTCTATTTGAAGGGACAGTATCTAATCACAAAATGGATGAGTAACACACTGGATTTAAAAATCAAAACATCGATAATACATAAATTCAAACACAGGTTTTTTTGAGGGAGCAAGCACAGATGTTTGGAAGACAAATATATATAAACTAACTGTTAGTTATATATTGTCAATTTGGTTCTAGTTGCATGCGGTATCCATGGGGTACCCACTGGTGCGGGTCGTTAGCCGGTTAGCTTTGCATTTGACCAAATGCATTTGTCTGCAAACATTAGGACCCAGCAAACCTTCAATACTTAAAGGGGATTTTTTAGTTACAAAAAGAATAAAAGAAGCAAAATTTAGAATATTATGTAGTCTATTTTTTTAATTAAACACTTAAATAGGTAAACTTGCCACTGCTATCTGGATCCAATAAGTCATAATTAACAAAGATCTGTGCTGATATCAAGTTATGCCGTATTTTGTGCACTGTAGTTGATTGGTACATGCATATGCCTGAGCGGAGCTGTGCACATGCAACATTACTGCATTTTAAAGCATTGTGTGTATAACTAATGCTCCTTGAATGGAATTAAAGATCTCCTATAGAAATTGGCAACAAATAGAGAATGCAAAAATGACCAAATAGTTCATTGTTTGGTGCATTTGTAAAAAAATGAATAATGAAACTGCCCCTACTGAAATATAAAGAATAATGAAACTGCCCCTACAGAAATATAAAGAATAATGAAACTGCCCCTACAGAAATATAAAGAATAATGAGCTGCCCCTACAGAAATATAAAGAATAATGAACTGCCTCTACAGAAATATAAAGAATAATGAAACTGCCCCTACAGAAATATAAAGAATAATGAACTGCCCCTACAGAAATATAAAGAATAATGAACTGCCCCTACAGAAATATAAAGAATAATGAAACTGCCCCTACAGAAATATAAAGAATAATGAACTGCCCCTATAGAAATATAAAGAATAATGAAACTGCCCCTACAGAAATATAAAGAATAATGAACTGCCCCTACAGAAATATAAAGAATAATGAAACTGCCCCTACAGAAATATAAAGAATAATGAACTGCCCCTACAGAAATATAAAGAATAATGAACTGCCCCTACAGAAATATAAAGAATAATGGATGAATAAAATTATATTATACATTGTTTTAAAAAGCAATTTAGTTAAGCCTTGTGACCACAAGAACCCCACAATAATCAACTGATTATACTGACAAAATTAATGTTTGTATTTAAGAGGTGGGGCGTGTCTACTATGAAATAAACATTATTAGGGCCTCTAGTAATAGCAGCTTTTTCATTAAGACTTTTTAAGTCCAATTACCAATAAAACCCCATGTAATTTGTTGTGTTTTAAAACATTTTAACAGGCGTTTCCCTTTCAATAGAGGGGTCTAGAGGTCTTTGGCTAGTAAGGGAGCTGAGATAGAGGGAATGGAACAACTCACCATCTAGCTCCCTTTAAAGAGACAGTCTACTTGAAGAATTGTTATTATTTAAAAAGATAGATAATCCCTTTATTACCCATTCCCCAGTTTTGCATAAACAGCATTGTTAAATTAATAACATTTTTACCTCTTTGAGTACCTTGTACTGTATCTAAGCCTCTGCAGACTGCCCCCATATCTCAGTTCTTTTTACCGACTTGCATTTGAGGCAATTTGTGTTGACTCATAAATAACTTCACAGGAGTGAGCACACTGTTATCTACATGGTTCATGTGAACTAGCACTGTCTAGCTGTGAAAAACTGTCAAAATGCACTGAGATAAGAGGCGGCCTTGAACAGTTTAGAAATCAGTTTGAGTCTACCTTGGTTTAGCTTTCAAAAAAGAATACCAAAGGAACAAAGCAAATTTGATGATACAAGCAAAGTGGAAAATTGTTTAAAATTGCACGCCCTATCTGAATCATGAAAGTTTCATTTTTACTTGACTGTCCCTTTAATGATTTTCACTTCCTGATCCCACCCCTTCTGTGATGTCACAATGCACTATTTGTAGTGATTTTATGGTCCTTCCCATGCAGCCTTGGAATTTACGCCCACTACACCACCAACTATTGTGGTCTGCAGTAAGTCAGGGTTTCCTGAAAACAGCATCAGATTGCCGATCCTTTTGCATAATGAGAACTGGTCGCCATGTGCACGCAGTCATACATTTGCATGACGACTCATTCTCATGTGCATTTAACAGGCTAATAAAGGATGCAAAGAGAACTAAGTAAAAAATTGGAAAGTTTTTGAAAATGTCATGCTCCTGATCCATTTAAGTTTAATATGACTTTATTGTTCCTTTAATTTATTTTCTGTATAGAATAAATCCAGGATTGATTTAGAATGTAAGTAAGGAAAACAAATTGAACTCATTTGTAAACTACAATTTTCACATAAAATCAGTAATAACTAATTTTCCTTATATTCCTCAGACATTTAGCATAAGCATGTGTAATATGTATCATAAAAAGAAACATTTTATTTCAAATAAACAGTAGATTTTTTTTCTGATAAATTTCAAAATGTCTTCTATTTACCTGCCCCTGTATTATCTAACAGCTAAAAGTGAATAGCAGACTCATATATGTATACACTGTGAACTCTTGCACATGCTTAGTAGAAGATAGTTCCTCAGAAAGTGTGCATATACAAAGACAGAACAAATTGATAATGGAAATAAATTGGAAAGATATATATTTTTTTAAAGTACATGCTCGATCTGAATTATGAAGGTTTCATTTTGGCTTTGGTGTCTCTTTAATAGTGACTATTCAACCACACCCCTTCCTATTACCTTGAGTTGTCTGTGCAGAATGGTTCTTATTCTTCTCTTTAGTACAAAGGACATGCAGAGGAGTAGCCAAGGACAACTATTATCCTACAAGTTGAAGTAGCGTGAAGTGCTAAGTAATTAGTTACTAGTAAAAAATAAAGCTTTAAAGACATGTTTTATACATATGAAAAAGGCCTCCAGTAAAGCTCTGCTATCTTTTTGTTTCAAAGCACTGAAGGAACAACTGCCCTGCCAACTGCTATAACAGGGATTGTTTCCATTGAGCCATTAAAAATTGTGCCGTAAGTTACGGAAGCATAAAACTGTATGGGCTATATAAATTGATTATCTACAAAACATTTATGCAAAGAAAGATCTAGTGTATAATATTCCTTTAAGGGTAGATAGCATTGTTGATGGTTTTTCTTCAACCATGTTCTTTGCAGCATTATCTAAATATTGTCAATATTATGATAAAAAAAACTCTGGATTTGAACTCAGATATTTTGCCTTCATTCTTTATTTGCATAATTATATTTCGACTAGATTACGAGTTTTGCGTTGTGAGTGAAAAAACTCTTGCAGGTATATCTGTACCGCAAACTTTTTTGGCCGTAATGCAACGTAACTACCGCAGCTTTCAAAAAGTACCTTTTCAATGGGACTTCCACAGCGCCGGTATTATGAGTTTGCCTGTCCGGCCAAAAAGTGAGCGGTACAGCCTATAACTACAAGATCCGTACTGTAAACTGAAAGTCAGTAGTTATGAGTTTTACGTTACATAGCTGTAGCATAAAACTCATAACTAAAGTGATAAAAAGTACACTAACACCAATAAACTACCTATTAACCCCTAAACTGAGGCCCTCCCGCATCGCAAACACTAAAATAAAATTATTAACCCCTAATCTGCCGCTCCGGACATTTTCCCCACTATAATAAACATATTAACCCCTAAACCGCTGTACTCCCGCATAGTAAACACTAGTTAAATATTATTAACCCCTAATCTGCTGTCCCTAACATCGCCGCAATCCACATTACTGTTATTATTCCTAATCTGCGGCCCCCAAAATCGCTGCCACTATACTAAAGTTATTAACACCTAACCATAAGTCTAAAGCTAACCCTAACCTTAACACCCACTAACTTTAATATAATCAAAATAAATCTAAATAAAAATGACTTTCATTAACTAAATAATACCTTTTTAAGACTAAATACCTGTAAAATAAACCCTAAGCTAGCTACAATATAACTAATAGTTACATTGTAGCTAGCTTAGGTTTTATTTTTATTTCACAGGCAAGTTTGTATTTATTTTAACTAGGTAGACTAGTTAATAAATAGTTATTAACTATTTACTAGCTACCTAGTTAAAATAAATACAAATTTACCTGTAAAAAAAAACCTAACCTGAGTTACACTAACACCTAAACTTACACTACAATTAAATAAATTACATAAATTAAATACAATTAACTAAATTACAAAAACCCCCACTAAATTACACAAAATGAAAAATAAATGATCAAATATTTAAACTAATTACACCTAATCTAATAGCCCTATCAAAATAAAAAGGCCCCCCCAAAATAAAAAAAAACCCTAGCCTACAATAAACTACCAATGACCCTTAAAAAGGGCATTTTGCGGGACATTGCCCCAAAGAAATCAGCTCTTTTACCTGTAAAACAGTAAAACCCACCACCCACACAACCAACCCCCCAAATAATATCCTATATATCTAAAGAACCTAAGCTCCCCATTGCCCTGAAAAGGGCATTTGTATGGGCAATTCCCTTAAAAGGGCATTTAGCTCTTTTTCTACCCAACCCCTAAGCTAAAAATAAAACCCACCCAATAAACCCTTATAAGAACCTAACACTAACCCCCGAAGATCACTTACAGTTTTTGAAGACCGGACATTCATCCTCAACGAAGCCGGGAAAAGTTTTCATCCAAGTGGCAAGAAGTCCTCAACGAAGCCGGGAGAAGTCTTCATCCAAGTGGAAAGAACTGGTCCTCCAGGCGGGCAGAAGTCTTCATCCAGACGGCATCTTCTATCTTCATCCTTCTGACGCGGAGCGGCTCCATCTTCAAGACATCCGTCGCGGAGCATCCTCTTCTTACCACGCCTTTTCCAGAATGAATTCTAATATAAATGACATCATCCAAGATGGTGTCCCTTTGTGTATTTTGTGTAATTTAGTGGGGTTTTTTTGTAATTTAATTAATTGTATTTTATTAATGTAATTTATTTAATTGTAGTGTAAGGTTAGGTGTTAGTGTAACACAGGTTAGGTTTTATTTTACAGGTAAATTTGTATTTATTTTAACTAGGTAGCTAGTAAATAGTTAATAACTATTTACTAACTAGTCTACCTAGTTAAAATAAATACAAATGTGTCTGTGAAATAAAAATAAACCCTAAGCTAGCTACAATGTAACTATTAGTTATATTGTAGCTAGCATAGGGTTTATTTTACACGTATTTAGTTTTAAATAGGTATTAATTAGTTAAAGGATTCAAAAGCTTTCTAATTTTTTGCACCAACAGACCACAAATATTAAATTTAGCATGTATAAATATTATAACATACCTATTTTCTGCTTGTAACAAAGCTTCTAAACTTGAGAATAATTAATTTTTATTTTCGGGTATTACGTCACATCAGACAACCCTCAAATATGGGAGGCGCACGATCCGACAAACTTCCCAATCGAAATTTATTTTCTTGCATCTCATTATTTAGCGTTCTTCTGACCATGCACATGCGCGTATCGGTTTGTCTACCCACGCATGCGCATATGCGTGCATTGACTCCTCATTTACCCATACAATGTTATGGGAATAACGCAAGCGCTTTGAACAGGACAATCGATTGCATAGGTTGTCTTGTTCTCACTGAATAGGGCTCGTTGCGAATAAAAAGTACATAATCTTTCTCCGCTACTTCTCAATATTACAGATTTATTGCTGTTTACGATGTTTGTTTTAAAATCACGAGTTCACTTAGTAAGTTAGTAAAAGGAATGTCTAACATACATTTCTCATAGTTTCACTATATGTGATGCACCTAGCTCGTGATTTTTAACTGCACATCCTATAACAGGTAATATCTGTATTCTAATTGTCATTCATAAATTCCTAAAATTAAATAATAGATTGCTGCGCTCGTAATTACATACCTTCTATCTTCAGCGTTGTCATCGGCTATGTTGGGTATAGATTATGAGGGTCTGCATTTTTTTCATGCGGTGACGTCCGTTATGACGAGTAGGTTAAATTGCGCATGCACATACCAAAGAAAATTTGCCATCTTTATAACTGGAGTTATCGATGTGGATTGGAGGATTAAAATTAGCTAGTTTAGGGTTTATTTTACAGGTAAGTAAGTATTTAGTTTTAAATATGAATTATTTAGTTATTAATAGTAAGTTTTATTTAAAATTATTTTAATTATATTAAAGTTAGGGGGTGTTAGGTTTACGTTAGGGTTAGGATTAGACTTAGGGTTACGTTAGGTGTTAATATATTTATTTAGTGTTAGTGATGTGGGAGGCTAGAGGTTTAGGGATTAATAACTTTAGTATATTGGCGGCGGCGACATTGGGGGAGGCAGATTAGGGGTTAATAAATGTATGTAGGTGGCAGTGACATTGGGGGTGGCAGATTAGGGGTTAATTAGTGTATGTAGGTGGCGGCGACATTGGGGCGGCAGATTAGGGGTTAATAAGTGTAATGTAAGTGTCAGCGATGTTGAGGGTGGCAGATTAGGGGTGTTTAGATTAGGGGTTAATAAGTGTAATGTAAGTGTCGGCGATGTTGAGGGCGGCAGATTAGGGGTGTTTAGACTCGGTGTTTATGTTAGGGTGTTAGGTTTAAACATACATTTTTTTTCAATGGGGCTGCGTTACGGAGCTTTACGCTCCGCGATTGCAGGTGTTAAGCTTTTTTGAGCCGGCTCTCCTCATTGATGTCTATGGGGAAATAGTGCAAGAGCACGTCAAAACACTGCTTGTATTTTGGTGCGGTATGGAGCTCAATGCAACCATATCGCCCGCACAAACCAGTTTTTTGCAAACATGTAATAGCAGTGCTATTAAAAGTGAGTTATTAGCGATCCAGCCATAACGCAAATCTTGTAATCTGGCTTAATCACTAAGCCACCTAACCTAACACCCCCTAAATTATCCCCAATTACATAAAATAAAAAGTTAAAATTAAAAAATCTTAACATTACTTAAAAAAAAAGTAATAAATAAATCTAAAATGACGAAAAAAATTAAAGTCTAAAATTCTAGAAAAAAATAAAACAAATTATCAAAAATAAAAAAATTAAACCTAATCGGATACCCTATAAAAATAAAAAAGCCCCCCTAAATAAAAACACCCCCTAATCTAACACTAAGCTACCTATAGCCCTTATAAGGGCCTTTTGTAGGGCATTGCCCTAAAGCGATCAGCTCTTCTACCAAAATAAAGTACAAGTTACCCCCTGATTTAGACAGCCAATAGGATTTCAGTAGCTCTCATCCTATTGGCTAATTTGAATTTTTCAGCCAATAGGAATGCAAGGTACTCCAAATATAAAACTGGTACAGCTGGTCCTGTTCCGTGGCCACCTCCGCTCCGCGGGGCCCTTGTGCTGGATGAAGATAGAAGTGGTCCCCATGCTGGATAAAGATGTCGCCGCCTGGAAGAAGACCTTCACCGCCAGACTTCAGGAACATTGAGTACCTATTTGGGTGTTAGACTTAGTTTTTTTTTATTTTTTAGAGTGTTTTTTTTTATTTTAATGGGCAGCAAAAGAGCTGATTGCCCTGTTAAGGCAATGCCCAGTCAAATGCCCCTTTAGGGGCAATGGGTAGCTTAGGTTTTTTAGTGCTATTTTTTTATTTATTTTCAAGGTTGTGTGGGAGGGGGGGTTTACTTTTAGGGGTTATCTTGTACTCTATTTTGGTAGAAGAGCTGATCGCTTTAGGGCAATGCCCTACAAGAGGCCCTTTTAAGGGCTATTGGTAGCTTAGTGTTAGATTAGGGGGAGTTTTTTATTTGTGGGGGCTTTTTATTTTTATATGGGGATTAGTTTAGATTTATTTTTATTTATTTTTTTAGAATTTGGTTTTCTGTAATATTAGACTTTTTATTTTTTGTAATTTTATTTATTTTAATTTAATCAGGGTTTTTTTAAAAAAAAATAATGTTAGGATTTTTTATTTTAATTTTAACAGTATTTTTTAATTTATGTAATCGTGGTTAATTTAGGGGGTGTTAGGTTAGGGGGCTTTGTAATTAAATTAGTTATTTGCGTTGTGGGGGGATGGCAGTTTAGGGGTTAATAGTCTAATTAGGTTTATTGCGCTGTGGGGGATTGCAGTTTAGGGGTTAATATGTTTATTTTAATAGTAGCGAAGTGGGAGGCTGGCGGTTTAGGGGTTAATAAGTTTATTATAGTAGTAGCAATGTGGGGGCAGGCGGTTTAGGGGTTAATAGGTTTATTTAGGTGTTAGCAATGCGGAGGGTGGCGGTTTAGGGGTTAATCACTTTATTTAGTGTCTGCGATGTCGGGGGCAGCGGATTAAAGGTATTTAGATTAGGGATTTATGTTAGGGTGTTTTTACTTAACTTTCTTTTCCCCATAGACATCAATGGGGATTGCGTTACGGCGATCGCCAGTTCGCAACCGCAGGTGTTAGATTTTTTCTAACACTTTCTCTCCATTGATGTCTATGGGGGAAAACGTGCATGAGCACGTGAAGTCAGGCCTTGGATTTTGTGCGGTATGGAGCATAACGCACCATACCACACAACAAAAAAAGTTTTTTCAGTAACTTGTAATGGCAGCGCTATGGAGAGTGCAATACCACTCATTTTTTTTGCGTTATTTATGCGCCCGGTTTAGCGCACAACTTGTAATCCTGGTGTAAGTTTGTAAAAACATGCAATTTAATAATCTATAATAACATTGGTCATTTTTTTTTCATCTGAGAGTTAGCACCGTCAGAGAATCAGTCCCTTTTATATGCATTAGTCTGCAGACACCAGAACCCAACATTTCTTTGATACTTAGTTACAAATAGAATTAAAGTAGCACAATTTAGAATATTATTGTGGGCTTATTGATGACTACTTATTGGGATACTATTATTGTTTAGCAAAATATCTATTCAGCTTGTCTCCATTGTCAAAAGGAGAAGCATGAATCAAGCTATTTTGAAAATTCAACATTAAAGGGATATGAAACCCAACATTTTTCTTTCACGATTCATATAGAACATGCAATTTTAAACAACTTTCTAATTTACTTATAACATTTTCTCATTCTTCTTGCATCTTTTGTTGAAAAGCATTAACGTGTGCTCCATTTCTGGAGCACTATATATCCGCACTATATAGCAGCAGTTTTGCAAGAGTGTTATCCATTATCAAGAGCACTAGAGGGCAGCATTATTACCTGTCATGTAGTGCTCCAGATGCCTACCTAGGTATACCTTCAACAAAGAATACAATGCGAACAAAGCAAATGTAATAATATAAATAAATTGGATTACATAGCATGCTCTGTCTGAATCACAAAAGAAATACAGTTTTGTTAATACAGGTGGCCCTCGGTTTACAACGGTTCAATTTACACTGTTTCAGAATAACAACCTTTTTTTCCAGTCATGTGACTGCTATTGAAAAGCATTGAGAAGCAGTGCATTTCTTAAAATATCCAGTAGGTGGAGCTATCCGCTTGTGTTGCAGCAAAGCCAAGCAAGTTGAAATTAATCAGTTTAACCAGACCTGAGCTATCGAGCAGATTTCAAAGGAACAAGATCTTCCTGTCTATAAATCAGTCCAGATTGGAATGCATAGAAATAACTTTGCAGAAAAATGCAAGTGAAGTCTGTGTTGTGTGATTATTTTATTAGGTTAATAATGCTATTTAGCAAATGTTTTTGTTCATTTAACTTAGTTTACTGTAATTATATATTCTGTGCTGTGTGATTATTTTATTAAGTTTATTATGCTGTTCAGCATTTAAAGTCTTCATTTCAAAGCTTTAAAAATAATGTATTAGGTGTTAGTTATGACAATTTTGAGAGGGGCCTGGAACCTATCTCCCTCACTTCCCATTGACTTACATTATAAACTGGGTTTCAATTTACAACTGGGTTTCAATTTACAACGGTTTTGATTTACAACCATTTTTTCTGGAACCTTACCCCGGCGTAAACTGAGGGTTACCTGTATATTTCTTTTAATAAAATCAACCCATCATAAAGGCTGTCACACACTGAGAGCGGCGAGGCGCACAGCGTGATGATGCGGCTGTGCGCGCTCAGTGTGTCCTGCTTTTTCATCTCTGCGCACTCAGCCGCATCAGGTTGCATAGCTGGGCGCTCAGAGTTGAAATATTTGAACTTCAGAAGTGATGCAAAGCAGCTGCTTCACCTCGCGCCGCATTGCTTGCAGTGTGTCACAGCCTTTACTCTAATGTACTTTACATGAGGAACTCTTAGCTTTCAAGCCATTTTGTCCCTCTCTTCGTGAAGCTCACTTCTATTAAGAACAAAGGCTTGGGCCCAGCCAGTGTAGAGTGTTGTAGGAGTTGAAGAAGGAAACAAAACAGTTGCAGCTGAGGATAAAGGAGAGGTGATTTTATTAAAAAATACATTAATAAAACTTTTATTTTTTTGTAGGTAATTAAAAGGAAATATTTAAACAACCACTAACTACACTAGAATTGAATAACTGACAAACACACAGTAAAAAGACAATGCAATAGAACTTACTTTGAGTTTGAAATGATCTGTAGTGTATTTTCTCGCAGATTTCAAAGTTAATCAATTTTTCCCTTCCTCTGTATCAGGTGACAGCTATCAGCCAATCACAAAATGCATATACGGAGCCTCACAAAAAAGGATGCGCACATTTTGATAATAGAAATATATTGGATTATTGGATTTTTTTTTAAATTGCATGCTTTACCTGAATCATGAAACTTTAAAGGGATAGGAAAGTCAAAATTAAACTTGCATGATTCAGATAGAGCAAGCCATTTTAAGACTCTTTTAAATTTACTTATATTTTCAAATGTGCTTTGTTCTCTTAGTATCCCTTGTTAAAAAAAGAATATGCACATAGCCTACATTAGTGGGAGCTGCTGCTGATTGGTGCCTGCACACATTTGTCTCTTGTGATTGGCTAAATAGATATTTTCAGCTTCCTGTCAGTAGTGCAATGCTGTCCCTTCAGCAATGGATAACAAGAGAATGAAGAAAATTTGATAATAGAATTAAAGGGACAGTCAACACCAGAATTTTTGTTGTTTAAAAAGAAAGATAATCCCTTTATTACCCATTCCCCAGTTTTGCATAACCAACACAATTATAATAATACATGTTTTACCTCTGTAATTATCTTGTATCTAAGCTTCTGCTGACTGCCCCCTCATTTCAGTTCTTTTGACAGACATGCAGTTTAGCCAATCAGTGCTCAGTCCTAGGTCACTTTACGTGCATGAGCTCAATGTTATCTATATGAAACATGTGAACTAATGCCCTCTAGTGGTCAAAATGTATTCAGATTAGAGGTAGTCTTCAAGGTCTAAGAAATTAGCATACGAACCTCCTAGTTTTAGCTTTCAACCTAGAATACCAAGAGAACAAAGCAAAATTGGTGATAAAAGTAAATTGGGAAGTTGTTTAAAATTGTATGCCCTATTTAAAACATGAAAGGTTTTTTGGACTTGATTGTCCCTTTAAATTGGAAAGTTTTTTAAAATTGTATGTTCTATCTGAATCATAAAATATATTTTTGGAGTTTACTATACCTTTAATTTGACTTCAGCAGCACACACGATATTGAAATACTATATTGTACTCATATTACAAGTTGAAAGTAAATGGAAACTAAGATGTTTATGATTAAGGCAGTAAATCCTGAAACTCGTTAGATGCTTCACTAGCTGAGATCACGCTTTCTGCTTGAATTATATATATATATATATATATATATACATATATATATATATATATATATATTATTCATAAAGATGCCTTTTTTATACAACGTCTAGAGGATTGCCGTTTTTTTCAAGTTGTTTAAGTTTGCGCTTGTCAGATTAGCACAATTGAAGACCTTGCATAAAGGATTAGGGCTAAATAAAAATAAAGTGTTACCCTCATATATACACTGTTTCATAATAATTATTCATATAAATAATAGAGAAAAAGTTATAATGGTTAAAAGGTATATGGTATATGACAAGGTATTTAAATGGAAAGGGCTATAATGTATATATACATACATATATATTTGTATATATGTGTATACATGTGTATTTATGTTTATGTATGTACACATTATGAACACATATATACACATGTATACACACATATACATATGTATATATACTTTGGAGCCCTTTACACTCAAATTCCTGAAAACATGAACAATTATTTTTTAATACATTTATATATTTTATAATGTTTTTTTACTGTTTATTTACAGTAAATATTTTTTATTATTCATATAGGGGAAAATGTACCATGTATTTTTAAATATATATATTCCTATATATCTGTATATATCTATACATATTAATGTATAGGTATATAGGTATAGATATATATTTTACAAAAAATAATCATATATATTTAGAAATATTTATTTATGAATAAATAGAACATTTTCTTCTATGTGAAGAACATTGGAATGTAAAATATTCTACCTTCAGGTTAGCGCAGTTGGTCTAATGCATGTCGGGTAAGCGTGCGAGCGATAAGTGTTAGGTTTTTTCCAGTTTGCATGCCACATTGAAGTTCATGGATAGAAGAAGTTAGCGCAGTCATGATATCTGAAGTCCTTGCACGTTAAAAGTTTACTTCACGGGGGGGCATGTCCGGGTGGTAGCCACGACGGGTCGAAACTTTAGTAGCTCTGATAGATAAAAATTAAATCTACTGACTATCTGCAGAATACCCGGTTATTAAAGCTGGAAAGTGATATATTTGAGTTTATGAGAGGGTCCTGAACAAGTACATATATCTCTTACAGCAGTTCATTTCAAGGGACCTAGACTGAGCTGCAGTGATGTGCAGTCACTAGAGGCAGGTGAGGCAGTGCTTCACCTCTCATATGGGCAAAAATATATTTTTTTTATTGGCTTTAAAAAATAAATTTAAAAAAAATGTAATTTTTTTTTCCCCAGCATTTTTTTTCTCTCATAGCTACATGTTGTGCAATGGAGAGGCACAAGCAGGTCTGCCCACCATTACACAACATGCTGCACTACCTACTGGATGAAAGTGGTTAAGATCATTGCATGGCCCATTAACTGCTTATTTGAGGCAGTCCTATTTGGGCTGAACCAATCCAGTGAGAGGCATTTGTAAGTGGAACTTAGGGTTGGGGCTGGATGTTAAATCATATAAAACAAAACAAAAACGGAAAAAAAACAACTTTCATATATTTTGTTGCTGTCCTGTGAACCTACTAGCTTTGCTAAAGTGAAAAAGAGAGTTCTGTTCTTCCCCTCCTAGTGCAGTGGAATGTGCCACTGTCACTTCCTGAATCCTTATACAGAGCAGGAAGAGAGTCAGAGAGAGCAGTGTTTTAGCCACATCTTATTAAAGTAAGATTTTACTGAAAGGGATTCTGTTAGTGAAAATGATAATTTAATGAATGTGGTTTAGTGTTTTTTTACTCTTTTACAGCAAAGGATCGTTTTTGTATTTTGTTTCCTCAAACTTTACACTCACTAACTTAGCAGCTTGCCTCTGTACTTCACACTAATTTATAGTCTCATTTTCTGAACTCTCTGTAGCTCTGCTGTTTTATTACTTAAAAATACAGTGGTCCCTCCCCCCCCCTTGTGTGTCTCTCTCTCTCTATCTATCTATCCATCTCCTTATGTGTCGTTCTCCCCATGGTCTCTTTCTCTCTCTGTCTCTCTTCTTCCCCCTCTGACTCTCTCATCGCTTATGTGTCTCTCTAAACCTCTGTATGTGATTGTGTGTCTCTCTCTCTCTAACCATCTGTGTGTGATTTTGTCTCTCTCTCTAACCCTCTGTGTGTGATTGTGTCTCTCTCTTTCTCTCTCTCTCTCTAACCCTCTGTGTATGATTGTGTCTCTCTCTCTTTCTCTCTCTTTAACCCTCTGTGTGTGATTGTGTCTCTTTCTCTCTCTCTCTCTAACCCTCTGTGTGTGATTGTGTCTCTCTCTCTTTCTCTCTCTCTCTAACCCTCTGTGTGTGATTGTGTGTCTCTCTCTCTTTCTCTCTCTAACCCTCTGTGTATGATTGTGTCTCTCTCTCTCTTTCTCTCTCTCTCTAACCCTCTGTGTGTGATTGTGTCTCTTTCTCTCTTTCTTTCTCTCTCTCTCTCTAACCTTCTGTTTGTGATTGTGTCTCTCTCTCTTTCTCTCTCTCTCTCTCTCTAACCCTCTGTGTGTGATTGTGTCTCTCTTTCTCTCTCTAACCCTCTGTGTGTGATTGTCTCTCTCTCTCTCTCTCTCTCTCTCTCTAACCCTCTGTGTGTGTGATTGTGTCTCTTTCTCTCTCTCTCTCTCTCTCTCTCTCTCTAACCCTCTGTGCGTGATTGTGTGTGTCTCTCTCTCTCTCTAACCCTCTGTGCATGATTGTCTCTCTCTCTCTCTGTCTCTCTTTCTCTTTCTCTCTCTCTAACCCTCTGTGTGTGATTGTGTCTATCTCTCTTTCTCTCTCTGTCTAACCCTCTGTGTATGATTGTGTCTCTCTCTATTTCTCTCTCTCTCTAACCCTCTGTGTGTGATTGTGTCTCTCTTTCTCTCTCTCTAACCCTCTGTGTGTGATTGTGTCTCTCTTTATCTAACCCTTTGTATGTGATTGTGTCTCTCTCTCTTCTCTGTGTGTGATTGTCTCTGTGTGTGTGATTCTCTCTCTCTCTCTCTCTTTCTCTAACCCTCTGTGTGTGATTGTGTCTCTTTCTCTCTCTCTATCTAACCCTCTGTGTGTGATTGTGTGTGTGTCTCTCTCTCTAACCCTCTGTGTATGATTGTGTCTCTCTCTCTCTCTCTTCTCTGTTTGTGATTGTCTCTGTGTGTGTGTGTGTGTGTGATTGTCTCTCTCTCTCTCTCTCTCTCTCTCTCTCTCTCTAACCCTCTGTGTGTGATTGTGTCTCTTTCTCTCTCTCTATCTATCTAACCCTCTGTGTGTGATTGTGTGTGTGTGTCTCTCTCTCTCTAACCCTCTGTGTATGATTGTCTCTCTCTCTCTCTCTCTCTCTCTCTCTCTCTCTCTCTCTCTCTCTCTCTCTCTCTTTCTCTCTCTCTAACCCTCTGTGTGTGATTGTGTCTCTCTCTCTCTCTTCTCTGTGTGTGATTGTCTCTCTGTGTGTGTGTGTGTGATTGTCTCTCTCTCTCTCTCTCTAACCCTCTGTGTGTGATTGTGTGTCTCTCTCTCTCTATCTATCTAACCCTCTGTGTGTGATTGTGTGTGTGTGTCTCTCTCTCTAACCCTCTGTGTATGATTGTCTCTCTCTCTCTCTCTAACCCTCTGTGTGTGATTGTGTCTATCTCTCTTTCTCTCTCTGTCTAACCCTCTGTGTATGATTGTGTCTCTCTCTATTTCTCTCTCTCTCTAACCCTCTGTGTGTGATTGTGTCTCTCTTTCTCTCTCTCTAACCCTCTGTGTGTGTTTGTGTCTCTCTTTATCTAACCCTTGTATGTGATTGTGTCTCTCTCTCTCTTTCTCTCTCTCTAACCCCTACTAGAGATGACACATGCTGGTGGCGATATTTCACGTCCTCTGGCTGTGCTGATGTACCTTATTCTGAGTCCATTGGAGAGGCTGTGAAGGTGTGTATTGATGATCCCAGATGTCCCGGCTCCTCATTGCACGCTAGCCTTGGGAAGCATTTGGAAGGCCCAGAGTTCTTTGATGCAGGCCTGAGATCACTTTATGAGCCGCAAACATCAGCACTAAACACCGGTTGCCTGAACTTCTCCTGGATCAGGGTCCATAGCAAAGCATCCGCCAGGGTCATACTGGATGAAAAAGGGAAACGATTGGTCAACCTCACTGCCAGAATGGGAGTGGGGTAGACGAGTGGGGTAATCAAGGCCATCACACAGCAACCTGGCATGCCGGCAACCCTCATGCCAATTATAACTTTATGTACACTATGCACCTTTTTTTTTTTTTTTCTTTTTTTCTAATGAGGACTTAACAGACTGACTATTAATAGCCAACAGACTTTGGAAACTAAGGTCAAGCGTTAGCATGAGCTTTGGCGACAGTTAAGCGCATATATAATAACATTTAAATTCCTGTTTTCATAGCTCCTAAGCTTATAATTAACGGCCTCTGTGCTCAGTGGGAATTTCGCTTGCTCATATATACTGACATAAGTTTGAATTCTATCTCTTGTATTATTTTGTGTATAAATGCTCTATTCTCTTTCAATATGATGTTTATCATTGGTTTTTACCTGAGTACCCACACTGAGTTCGGCATAGCATTACGAACTAAAACAAGAAATTTTTTGCGCTCTAATGCCCACCACAATAAATATTATGAATGTTAATATAAATATTAAAAACTAATGAAAATATATGTATATATAATGAAAAATGTGTATATATGTATATATACACACACACACACAATCCCAGTGGAATCAGTCTATTATCAAAACTTGTCCATATAGTCTCAAAATAGGGATATGTGAAAAAGGACTTGACCACAGTACCTTATAATGAAGTAGATTGGTTTTAAAGGTTAGAATTTTGCAGCTGGTGTTCTGCAGGTTTTTCCTTGGAATGCTGTTCCAAACAATTCCTCTGTAGAAAGGATTGAATTCCAATTGTTGTGCCTTTATAGTGCAGCCTTGTTCCAGCCAGCAATTCACCGGTCTTGACTCAGAAGTGATAACATAAAACAAAAAAGAAAAAACAGGCGCACAAAGCACGATTCAAGTGTAAAGGTTTTAATAACAAAGTAACACACGCACAGTAATAATTGCACTTACTAGATTAAAATAAAAAGTATGCATATAAACACCACTCCTTGGGTCTGCAGCTCCTGTAACAGTGGCACAGATGGTCTTTCTCCTTACAGCTTTCGTCCAACAGCATCAGGTAAAAGTAATCCGGATCCTTAACCTGAGTGTGTGACCAGCTTCTGTACACAGGTTGTTCTGCTTCCCAGAAAAGAGTGACAGTCTGCAGTGACTGGCCTGACGCGTTTCCCCCGACTTCGGCCGGGCTTTTTCAAAGGCTTAATGGTATTGAAAGTGCGCCCTTTTGTTTTAAAGGCACGGTGACCAATCAGAGAAAGGGTGTGAGTTTAATTAGCCAATGCTAAAAGGGGTGTGTAAACACCAAAAAACTGACATCGCTGTTCGTTGGAAATGCTCAGTTGGGTTTAACAGCTTGTTGCTAATTGCCTAAAAAATTGCCACAATAAGTATACATAAACATATAACGCTGACAAATTCCATATGTACAAAAACTCTGAAACATTAAAACCATGAAAGCGATTACATGCTTCCTCATATAATGTTTTTTTGGGGGGTGTATATTACACTGTAATTCCTACTTGCATTGTAAGAAATAAATAAATAAAAACAATTGATTATTCGTGGTTTGATACAGCGAACCTTTAGGAACAGTTCATATTAACTCTCCATATAACAAAAGTTGAATTCCAAGTAATTCATATTGTGTTCACAAAAAGTATCTGCTACAAGTAGAAACCTTTTACAAGAACCAGAAAGCATATATATTTTTTAAAAAGTGATAGTTCATGAACAAATGTTTTTATGCAATTTGATTGAAGGTAATTGAATGCCTTCGATATTAAAATAAACTATTCATTAATTTTGCGTTTATCATTGTGAGATTTTGATGGTAATCCCTAGTTAGGTGATTGTATTTTTGTTATCTGATAAGAACGTCTGTAGTCATTGGGTTTTGCTAAATGTGTTAAAAACCTAAGATGCATGTTCCCTGCAAGAACAATGAACTACCTATTATGCGGGATAGGATATATACATATATATTTTGGGTGCTACCTTATTATACTGAGGACAATAACAATTACAAAATATATATAATTAAAATAAAAATATATTGAGATAAAAGTTCCAAAGTTCAAAGGATTGACGATACCTGTATGAACAAAATTCCACCTGTTTGTTAATGTTTTGTACAATTATTTTCTGATAAAAAATCCATATATTTAGTAACGGGTAAGTACCTAAAAAGAGTAATTGATCTCCCAGTGCTCAAGTTTGGATGCAAGCGTGTAATCTATAAGATTAAAAAAATTTTAATAACAAAAATCTTTCTTAAAGGAACATGATTCTCCTTAAAGGAACATAATTCCACTTATTATTACTGTGGATGAATGAGTGGAAAATCTAGACTAAATAAATATTAAAATATTAAAACACTGGAAATGCTAAAATTCATTCAGATACATAAAATTATGTTGATGTTTGTAGAAACTGTTTGAAAATTAGTGTTAAGCGATTGTTTCTAGATGATTTAAATAAAAGCTGCCACATCTATGTCAATGTTTAATCCTAGAGGCTGTAATGTCTTTAGTTTGTAAATCCACCTGGTTTCTAATTTTCTTAGTGTCAAGAGTCTATTGGGTTTTGTAGGAAGCACTTGATCTATTACTTGTACTTTCAGAGAGCTTGGATTGCTCCCATGGCATTCTAAAAAGTGTCTCGGAACACTGTGATTCTCCATTTTTTCTTTAATATTGTATAAGTGTTCATTGGTCCTACGCCTTATTTTCCTTTTTGTACGGCCCACATATAAGAGGCCACACCCACATTCGAGTAGATAAACAACGTACATTGAATCACAATTGCTTTTAAAGTTAATGGTGTATGTTTCTGTGGACTGACTATTATGGAATGTTGGTGCTTTGTTTATATGTTTGCACATGTTACATCTTGGTTTTCCACATTTCATAGTCCCCTTCCAGTTATTTAGCCAATTATCAACTTTTGGATTGGCATCATTTACTGTGGAAGGTTTGATCTTACTAGGGGCTAGAATGTTTTTTAAACTCTTGCCTTTCTTATATGTGAATGTTGGCTTATCTTCCAGATGTGGACCTAAAATAGGGTCTGATTTAAGAAGTGGCCAGTGTTTCTTGATAATATTTTCAAGTGTTTTGGAGCCTTGGTTATATGTGGTAACCAATCTTGTAGGATTACTATTACTTGATTGTGCTCCAATCAAAGTATCATGTATCACGGTCCCTATTGGTAATGAATTATCAGTAGATTTATTGTTAAGAAAGAAAGAATTTCTGTCTCTATTTGCTACTTTCAATTTTGCTTGTTTTAAAACCTCTGGATTATAACCTTTATCTAAAAACTTTTTCTCTAAAATATTGGCTTCTACTTCATAATCTGAGGAGTGAGTGCAATTTCTCTTGATTCTCAAATATTGACTTTGTGGAACATTATTGATCCAACTTTTCTTATGAGCACTTCTTGCTTGAATAAAACTATTGCAATCAGTAGTCTTCCTGTAATTTTTAACCGCTATTTTTCCTTGATGATCTTTAAAAAAGGTTAAATCTAAAAACTCTATTTTTTCTTTGGAGCTATTGCCTGTAAATGTAAGATTAAAATCGTTTTTGTTTATATGACTCATAAAATCACTAATTAGCTCTTGCTCTCCCTTCCATAAAATAATAACATCATCTATGTATCTTGCATAAATTAAAATGTTACTGTTAAAAGGATTGTTGCTCCATATATAATTATTTTCAAAGGCATTAACATATAAGTTTGCATATGAGGGAGCAAATGTAGTGCCCATTGCAGTCCCTCTTTTTTGTACATAAAATTTGTTTAAAAAGTTAAAATAGTTGTTGTATAAAATAAATGTTATACTTTCTATTAAAAACTCAATGTGGTCAGATGGAAATGACCAATTTTTTAGTTCTAACTCCACTTGTCGAATCCCATTGGAATGTGGAATACATGTATAAAGTGACGCAACGTCACATGTTAACCAAATCATGTCTTCCTCCCAAGTTATCCCTTCAAATTTGGTAATTGCTTCTTTAGTATCTTTAATGTAAGCTTTAGTAGATTTTACCAACGGTTGGAGGAAAAAATCCACATATTTGGACAATTTGTCTGTAATTGACCCAATCCCGGAAATAATTGGTCTTCCCAGGGGGTTTGAAAGGTCTTTGTGGACCTTAGGGAGATGGTATATAATTGGTATGTTGGGTTGTGGAGTAAAAATAAATTTGTATTCATCATCATTTAATATTCCTTTTTGTTTTGCCTTATGTAATATTTCATTGAGTTCTTTATTAAAAGCTTCTGTTGGATCTTTTGATAAAATTTGATATGTATTTTCATCGCCCAAGAGTTTCATAGCCTCTGTAAGGTAATCCTCCCTTCTTTGGATTACTATGCCCCCGCCCTTATCAGCCGGGCGAATAATTATTTCTTTATTGTCTCCTAATTTCTTGAGGGACTTCCTTTCTAAAATACTAAGATTATCATTGTTTTTATTAAGGAATTTGTTTTCATTTTTGAAGGACTCTTCAATATCTTTTAGTATTAACTTATTAAATGCCGATAATTGTTCACCCTGGGCACCTATAGGGTTGAAGCTGGATTTAGCTTTGAGATTTGAGTGTTGAATTATGGGTTCATATTCATGGGTAGAAAAGTTTAAAAGATCTAACTGACTATCATTAGACTCTAAATCAGGTGGAATATATTCAAAATTTTCCAGGTTTTTTAAGATATTCAGGGTCCCTAAATCTCCTGCTTCTAAATATTCTTTGTTTGGTTTTTCTCTATAC
The DNA here is from genome assembly GCF_027579735.1 of Bombina bombina. Classification (NCBI taxonomy): domain Eukaryota; kingdom Metazoa; phylum Chordata; class Amphibia; order Anura; family Bombinatoridae; genus Bombina; species Bombina bombina. Next base: position 225,163,921 of record NC_069505.1, on the reverse strand, counting down.
TCTGGATTTTTAAAAAAATATCTTTTTAAAGTGAGTTTCCTCACATACTTATGAATATCTACAAACATCTCAAATTTATTGGGTTTAGACTTAGGGGCAAAATTGAGACCCTTTTGAAGAAGTGAAATATCGTTCTGATCTAAATCAATTTCTGCTAAGTTGAAAATATCCTTTTTGGCTTCAGTTATTCTTTCCTTATTTTTCCTATTTGTCTGTACGAGTTTTCCTGCTCTATTTCCCCTTCTTCTTTTTCTAGGGATCTTTTTCTTTGTCTTGTCCTGTTCTGTTGCGGGGGGTTGTGGTTTTTTACCTGGTCTGTCCCAAAAAAATGTTGTTTCCCATGTGTATCTTTTGGTCTTGCACCATTTCTGTCCCAATTGGGTGTTGTTGTATAATTACTATTGTCAGTGAAAGGATCAAATCTATTGTGAAATGAACCTTGCCTGCTATTGCCATTCCCTGTATGGTGATCATCCCTAAAACTATTTCTGCGTCTCCATTGTGGTGGCTGACTCGAATAATTCTCATTTTTTTGATAGTTATAATGTGAACCCTGGTTATCATGGGCTTTATCATAATTCATATTCTGATAATAATTTTCTTTATTACCATTATGTGTTCTTAGTGGTGGTTGGTCAAACGACCTTTTATGTTGTTGGTTATAAAACCTATTTTGATTAGGGTTATATTGGTTTCTCATTTTATTGTTATTAGTATTGGATTCTCTAAAGTTAGGTGTTGCAGGTTTATGCTCTCCTCTAGAGGAAGCTAAAGATATGAAAGGTTTGGGATTTGGGTTAAAGTTACCAGACCCCATGGATGGAGCTTTATAGGCAGAGTTTTGTACATTATGGTCCTTTTTGTATGTATACACTTTATTGTTCTTAAAATCTTCAATGTCTCTTTTGAGCTTTTTTTGTTTGGTGATTTGTAGTTCTCTATCTAGTTGGCTTACTCTGTATTGGATGCTTTTATTGCATGTTATCCATTTCTCAATATTTTTAAAAGGCTGAATCTGGTTCACCACTTCATCAATTTCTGTTTTAAGCTTATTTAGTCTTAGTTCTCTATATTTAATTAGGATGTTTATGTATTTATTTGAACACTCAAAACTTAAAAAATAATTGAACAAAACATTAACAAACAGGTGGAATTTTGTTCATACAGGTATCGTCAATCCTTTGAACTTTGGAACTTTTATCTCAATATATTTTTATTTTAATTATATATATTTTGTAATTGTTATTGTCCTCAGTATAATAAGGTAGCACCCAAAATATATATGTATATATCCTATCCCGCATAATAGGTAGTTCATTGTTCTTGCAGGGAACATGCATCTTAGGTTTTTAACACATTTAGCAAAACCCAATGACTACAGACGTTCTTATCAGATAACAAAAATACAATCACCTAACTAGGGATTACCATCAAAATCTCACAATGATAAACGCAAAATTAATGAATAGTTTATTTTAATATCAAAGGCATTCAATTACCTTCAATCAAATTGCATAAAAACATTTGTTCATGAACTATCACTTTTTTAAAAATATATATGCTTTCTGGTTCTTGTAAAAGGTTTCTACTTGTAGCAGATACTTTTTGTGAACACAATATGAATTACTTGGAATTCAACTTTTTTTTTTTTTTTTATAATATTTTTATTGAAAAGGGAAATCCATGAGGGGTACAGAAAAAAGAAACAAAGGAGAAGGACATTGGGGTATATGACATCTCAAGTTCACATATTTGGAAGTTGTAGATATACATTTTACATTCGGACAAGAAAAAAAAAAAAAAAAAACAAGAAAAAAAGAAAGAAGAAGTTTCCTTCTGTGTTATATACCAGCCAGTTAACCACGGGCTTACTCACAGAAATTAAATAAAATCTCAATCCTTCAAATCCCCTACCTCCCTTAGTAGCACCAAAACAGTTAGTTCCTCCCTACATGAACAACCTTTTATTATATGGTATAAAGACAGACACCCAAGCAAAACAGGGTGAGGGGGAAAAGAATAATAAAAAATAAAATAAAAATAAAAAATAATAAAAAAAAAACAAAAAAGAGAAAAAAGGAATATGAGTATGGTATAGTGTCCTCAGCCTTCTCTTATTCCCAGCTCAGTATACCAAGGGTAGCTCATTTCTAAGTATGGCATTCATTACATACTCTGTAGATCTGAGTGGATAGATAATTTTCTTTTGCATATCCGGTGACTGTGAATATATAAATATTTCCCATTTCTTGAAAAATCTCTCAACTTCATTACTTTTATCTAATTCTAATAGGCATTGCTCTATAGTCATTTGTTTCATAATCTGATTATTTACTTCAGATATAGCAGGCACTTTTTTCGAGATCCATGTTTTCAATAATAAGAACCTGGCCACCCCGATAGCTAGTTCAATAAATTCCTTATTATTGATCTTTTCTTTTATATCTGGAGGGAATAGAAAAAATACTAAAGCTCGATAGATCTTAAACTCTTTTTTTAATATTCTCGATAGCCAGAAACTCATTTTATTCCAGTATTGTCTAATTAATGTGCATTCCCAAAAGTAATGCACGATATCAGCCCCCCTGCTACCGCATTTGACACATTTATCTTGTGTTTTACTATTCCATCTTGCCATGGCAGAAGGGGTAAGATATATTTGATTTAATATATTATTGTGTACTTCTCTAAAATTAGTAGAAATAAAGGTCTTATTAGATCTCATGATACTATTTTGTATATATTCTTTATTGCAATCTGTTAAACCCTTCAAATGCCATTTCTTAACGATCAGTTGTAGATTTGCATTACCCTCCTGTCTTAATGATTCCTTGTACCATTTTTTTATTGAGAAATTCCCACTCTTACATAGATCCAGGAGATAAATAAGTGACGGCCAGCCCCATTCATTATTTTGATTCTGTAATAATTTGTTTACAAGGTCTCTTAATTGAAGATAAGCAAAAAAATCTTTGCTAGGGAGGTCAAATTCACCTCTTAGCTCTTCGAATGTTTTGATCTGTGCTATAACTGAAGTAAAATTAATCATTTGGAATTCAACTTTTGTTATATGGAGAGTTAATATGAACTGTTCCTAAAGGTTCGCTGTATCAAACCACGAATAATCAATTGTTTTTATTTATTTATTTCTTACAATGCAAGTAGGAATTACAGTGTAATATACACCCCCCAAAAAAACATTATATGAGGAAGCATGTAATCGCTTTCATGGTTTTAATGTTTCAGAGTTTTTGTACATATGGAATTTGTCAGCGTTATATGTTTATGTATACTTATTGTGGCAATTTTTTAGGCAATTAGCAACAAGCTGTTAAACCCAACTGAGCATTTCCAACGAACAGCGATGTCAGTTTTTTGGTGTTTACACACCCCTTTTAGCATTGGCTAATTAAACTCACACCCTTTCTCTGATTGGTCACCGTGCCTTTAAAACAAAAGGGCGCACTTTCAATACCATTAAGCCTTTGAAAAAGCCCGGCCGAAGTCGGGGGAAACGCGTCAGGCCAGTCACTGCAGACTGTCACTCTTTTCTGGGAAGCAGAACAACCTGTGTACAGAAGCTGGTCACACACTCAGGTTAAGGATCCGGATTACTTTTACCTGATGCTGTTGGACGAAAGCTGTAAGGAGAAAGACCATCTGTGCCACTGTTACAGGAGCTGCAGACCCAAGGAGTGGTGTTTATATGCATACTTTTTATTTTAATCTAGTAAGTGCAATTATTACTGTGCGTGTGTTACTTTGTTATTAAAACCTTTACACTTGAATCGTGCTTTGTGCGCCTGTTTTTTCTTTTTTGTTTTATGATAGCATTACGAACCTTTATTAATAGTGTCCGAATAAAAGTTTATTCATAACCTATAGCACTGCTTTCTGCCTTTATCTATTGATATCAATAGGTCCTTAGATCCTTGAAATATTGAGGTTATACTACTTAGTTAATGCTTACTATAGCCGTGGGGTATAGCACTATACAGAATCTAAATGAGCAAGCTTATGATACATAACACTCTACAGCGAGCGCCAAACCATTGCCCTATAAGTGTTTTCACCTATATATCTTAGCTCCTATATAAAAGCTAGGACTTTATCCTGTACTTGTGGGTACTTTATCCTATAAATAAGAGTATGATCTCTGTATATAGCTAGAATTTACAGTATGTATGAGTTGTAAGAAGCTAGTAAAACACTTTATGGAACTACATGTTTGGGCTCCTATATATCTGACAGAGTACCAAAGAGCTATATATGCTAACCATTTATAATAGTATAACTAATCTCTTTCTCTAACTATTTCCCCCAAAACATAAGGATCAGCACAGATCCTAAACATCCATCGAACTGGGGAGAGTTAGTAGATTGCTCTTTTTGACTCAAATCCATAACTGTAGCTAGTCTATGTCTGTCCTATACTAAGCTACCATAATAAGTACTATTGTTATATGTTTGGAGGTCTATGATGATTTTACTAAGTTAAGTTTACTAGCCTACAATTATATGAGTATAAGTAGGAGTTTATAAAGTTATTGGACCACTGCATAGACCCGAAAAGAGACAATGCCATAGTTGGGATATACCTATATGTTTTCTATTTATGTTTTTTTAAGGATGTTCAGATGTCTGCTCTAAGTTTTGTTAACTTATATATTATCCTCTAAAAATTTAGAAATATTTAAATTGATACCAATGTTATTTAAAATACACAAGTATATAGCATCTCCTATCTGTTTATATGTAGGGGCTGCTAATAGGTTTATGTTGCGCATCTCTTATTGTGATTATACTACTTATGGAAAGGGCATGCATGCTGGCTTCCCCGTATGATGGTACCTAAACAATATTACTTTTAAGGGTATATATCTCCAGATAGGGTTACTTTGTAGTTTTACCTGCATATATAAATTACAAAATGTACTTATCCCTCCTGAGTACCTACCTTGGTATACATTGGAGCCATACTCTACTCTGAGTCTCACTATTGCTATGGGTATACACATAGGAACATTACTGTATGCTACTTCCCTATTAGAGAGGTTTAATTTGCTTTTAATAACTATTTACAGTCTCATTTACTTACACTCCTGACGTGTAGGGACAATTTGCTCCGTACATATCTCTGTTCAGGACATTTTTCAAAGTAGTAGCAAATTACTTGATGAGATATAGTATTCTTTGCCTAAGTTACTTAGCATTTACAGTGTTGTGTCTCTTGGTCTGCGGCCTAGACTTCAAAGCATAATCACCTGCCTGATATGATCTACTACTAGATGCTTTTAACATTGAAATAGTTCAGTTACTACACATCAGGTAGAGCATCGCTTACAGTATCTTACCAACTCCAGCTATCAAGCCCTCTATGTCCATTACATATAACAGATAAATCCCATCATAATAGCAGTGATGCTCTGATTGGATTAACATGACCCTCACTCAATCCATTCACCACATGGCTATGTCATCTTAGGGTCTCTTATTTCTATCACCCCTTGAGACTCAATCTAGTATTTAACTTAAGGAAGTTGTTACATATTTCTGATATTGCACTTAGCACTACCATATGACCCCTTGGGCTCAGACTCATTAGCCTGTTCCTTTTTTCTATCACAATCATTAAATTTCCCGGGCATGCCCCCCCCCTTCCCAATTTTAACCCTTTGAGTGCTAAGCACTTTCCCACTTGGGTGCTTTTTTTTTAATTTTTTTTTTTTTTTTTAACTTTTATATTTTTTTTTTTATCATTGGAAAGGTTAGGCGATTACCTTTCCAATGGTGGGTCTTGGGGGTCTGTAGCTGCTTAGATGCCTATACTGTATTGTCAGTTTGTTAATAAAGTTGCGCAGTGACGTCATCCCGTCATTGCACGTGACGTCACCGCGCAAAACAGGAAGCCACGGTGATGTCTGTCACTATGCAGGTCTGATCGCCGGAGTAGGAGTGGGTGGGAGCCCCCAGATCTCCCTCAATGTGGGAGAGTGCTAGCGACGTCTCTGAGCCGTCGTTAGCACCAGAGTGGGAAACTCTGTGATGGCTCAGAGCCGTCGTTAGCACTCAAGGGGTTAAAGCAGCTCTTACCTGCTGATTTACCCTTACTCTTTATCAAACGGTCCAAGAGTTACCGCCACTTCGCTATCAACAGCCATGATATTACTCAACTATCTAGCCCACAAAGGACATATGTTGTAGCTAACCCATTTATATAATTGTTAAGAAAAATTAGGTTTCATACATGTGTGTGTTAGTTTTTCTGTTGATACTAGCTTGTTTGTTTTTATTTAATATGATACAACTTATATACTTGATCTGCAAATGATGACTGCCACACAGCTATCTTTGGGGGGGGGGGGAGAGCATTGTCTTATTGTATAACCACTGCACTGCTTTGACTTGTCAATTTCTTGTATCATAATTTTCTCTGTTAATGTATAAAAACCTTAATAGAAAAAAAAAAAGTTTACTTCACGCGATTTTCGCGCATTAGCAAAAGAGCTAAATAGTGAACCACTTGTGATCTGGCCCTTAATGTTGATTTTTTTTTTTAAGGGAGCAGTTTTGTGTCCCTTTATCACAAGTTTCTTTATTTTCTGTAAAAGTGTTTTTTTATATGTTCTTGTTGTATTTGTCTTTTGTAAAACATTCTTTTTATTTACAGCTGTTGACAAATATATTTTAATCTATTATTATTATCGGCTATTTGTAGAGCGCCAACAGATTCCGCAGCACTAGTCTATTCTATTAGTTTGCTTCTTTTCACCCACTTGTATCCAGTCAGCAGAATTTGGCAGTTTTATTTTTAAGTAATCCATTATTTAAACATATTTCTACTTTATTTGAAAGTTTCAGTGATTCACACATTTCTAGAAACATGCAAAATGTCCCTCGAAGCAAAATTGTGTGATAATGAATGATTGACATTAACCCTTAATTACTATGTGAAGAAAAATTGGCACACCACCTGATGTAATTTTTTTCAGTGATAGTAATGTGTATAATTACTCTAAAGTAATATTAATAACAGTATTTTATCATCTACATTATTTCATTATAACTCAACTAATGATTACAGCATTAACACCTCATTTGCTTTTAGGGTTTACAATACATTTATTCATAGACTAAAACATCAAACATATCAACACATCCAAGAATAAATTATTCCCAAGAATAACTGTGTCTCTGTATTTTAAATAGCACATTTTTAAGCTATTGCTTTAAAAGTTTTCTCATGAAGAACCAACTTGTTTCTCTTTATGGGGTAGATTGTGTAAATCCTGCCAGCTATGAGTGAAATCATTCTGCACAGAAGCCCTTGTGGAATTCTGTAAGTAAAGGGGTGGTCACCAAAGTCCCTGTAAGCTTTCACTTTAACAGGGTTGCCCAGTCTATAACCCAGGGCCACATCTGGATCTCCAGTTTTTTTGCATAACCCTCAGCACCACTAAATACAAAACAGTAATTTGGTAATGAGAAAAAAGTTAAATGATTCCCTTTAGGCAATATCAGGCATGTACTTATATTTGTATATAGTTAAAGGGACACTCTGTCAAAATATAAATGCACATAGATAAATTACATCTTTGAAATAGAAACATATTTGCAATATACATGTATTAGAAAAAATGCTTCTAGTAAAAGTTAGCACTGTTCTAGTGTTAAAATGTTTCTCTGCATGTGCATGTAAAGCATAGCTAGATATGCTCAGTGCACCATGTTAAATACTCTGTTTTAAATAATGCAGCTGCTCAGAGCACCAGTGGGGTTTGTATTATGTAATCAATTAACAAATTGAGTCCTTACGGGATGTTACAAGCATGTGAGGCTCTCTGAGCAAGTGTTGTGTTTAAAATGCTGGTGCACGGCACATACTTTAATGCACTTTTCAAACAGCTATAGCTTTTATTAGAAGCATTTTGCTGATACATATATATTACAGAAATGCTTCTATTCAAAACTGAAATCCACCCATGTGGATTCCCATTTTGGCTAGAATGTCCCTTTAAATTAAATTTAAGTCAAAATTAAACTTATATGATTCAGATAATTAAGTTGCTTTGTTCTCTTGGTATCTTTTATTGCAAAGCATACCTAGGTAGGCCCAGGAGCAGCAATGCACTACTATAAACTAGCTGATGATTTGTAACTGTGCATATATGACTCTTTCATTAGCTCACCTAGGGCCTGACATTCCAAACCTCGCCATATTCTAAGAAGTCTTGTTGGTACCACAATGCCCTAAAAATTTTTTAGAAACACAAATTTTATCTTGAGAAATCTTTATGTTGCTATGTAGTGGTCTTTATGTGAAATAGACTCCTACATTACAATACAGGGTCCCAAAGGTTTCATGTAATTTCTCTCCATGCCAGCGAGGGTTTAAATATCAGGCCCCTAATGTGTTTAGCTAGCCCCCAGTAGTGCATTCTTCAACAAATGATATCAAGAGTAGTGATGTCGCAAACTTAAAATTTTCCGTTCGCGAACGGCGGACTCGAACTTCCGGTATTGTTTGCGAACCCGCGAACCGCCATTGAATTCAATAGGCAGACGAATTTTAAAACCTACAAGGACTCTTTCTGGCCACAATAGTGATGGAAAAGTTGTTTCAAGGTTACTAACACCTGGACTGTGGCATGCTGGAGGGGGATCACTGGCAAAACTCCCATGTAAAATTACATAGTTTATGCAGAGTCTGCTTTTAACCCATAAAGGGCCTAAATCACCTAACATTCCCAAATTGTTTGCAATAACGTGCTTTGATACTGTAACAAGAATTATGATTGGTGCCACTAATTGGCTAGTTGGCCCTGGCACACAGGCTGGCAGATATGAGTCGTGGATGGTAGGTAGGGCAGCAATTTAACACAGTATGCTGTGTAAGTGACAAAAACACAGGCCTGATAGAAAATTAAGTTAGATTACACTAGCAAAATATTTTACAATTTTAGATTTTAATATTAAAATTATGTTAAGAAGTGCAATGCACATATGAGTGGTTGCACTGGCTGGCTGCTACGTAGGGCAGCAATTAACAACAGTATGCTGTATAAGTCAGATAGACAGTTAGACACAGGCCTGATAGAAAATAAAATTAGATTACACTAGCATAATGATTTAAAGACTTTTTTTGGGGAATTTAAAGAAAAAGGTTAAGCACATACATATGAGTCGTGGCTGATAGCCTTGGAAAGGCAGCTATTAAAAACAGTAGGCTCTGTAAGTCAGATACACATACGCCTGATAGAAAATAATATTAGATAGATTACACTAGAAAAATGATTTAAATAATTTTTTTGGGGGGGAAATTAAAAAAAAGTTAAACACATATGAGTCGTGGCTCATAGACTAGGGATGGCAGCAAGTAAACACAGTAGGCTCTGTATGTCAGCAAAACACACAGGCCTGATAGAAAATTATAGTAGATTACACTATCAAAAAATGTTAAACTTTTTTTTTTTATATTTAAATTAAGGTGAAGAAGATATGAATGGTGGCTGCCTGGCACAGACCAATTAACCAAAAGACTGAAAAAAAAAATGAGGTATATTAATGCTGAGTGAACCAGGCCTGATAGAAAATGTAATTAGATTACACTAGTAAAATTATTATTATTTTTTTTTAATTTAAAATTATGTTATAAACAGATATTAACACTGGTGGCTGGCACAGAGCAATGAACCAGAGTATATGCTGTGTGACACAGGCCTGATAGAAAATGAAAAAAAATTACACTAGCAAAATAATTAAAATTTTTGGTTAGTTAAATTTAAACTAATGTTGTTAGGGAGATATCAGTGGTGGCAGTAACCACAGCATATGCTGTGAGCCTTAAACACACAGCTGAAAGCCAGGCAAATGCTAATAAAAATACGGAAAAAAAAGACACGAAATATAGCCCTAAAAAGGGCTTTTTGGGGTGCTGTCCTTGCAGCAGAGATGAGTGGAGTCCTTCTGGACTTGAGTGGACACTAAATACACTAGCCTAGCTATGTATTTCCTATTAATGTCAGGAGCAAAAACACAACACGTCCTCTCATTAAGAAAGCAAGGTCGTTATGAGTCTAAAATGGCAGATTCCGAGTAGCTGGGAGGGTCTGTGAGGGAGTGTCTGATGTTGATTGGCTCTAATGTGTCAGACGGCTGTGACATACAGGGTCAAAGTTTCCTCAATGATGACACATAGGGGCGGATCGAACATCGCCATGTGTTCGCCCGCAGCAGCGAACGTGAACAAGCTATGTTCGCTGGGAACCATTCGCGGGTGAACAGTTCGGGACATCACTAATCAAGAGGATGAAACAAATTTGATAATAGATGTATATTGAAAATTTGTTTGAAATGGTTTATCTGATTTATGAAAGAAGAATTTGGGGTTTTATTTCCCTTTAATTAATAGAAATTTATTTCCTATAAAACTTAAAAATTTTTATTATAATATATTATTTTTAAGGTGCTAGCAAAGAAATGAGGTCCCTGGCCAGTTCCACCATTAGTGGCTGCCCTGGCCAGTTCCGCCATTAGTGGCTGCTCCCTCATTAAAAATGTCTGTGAGCTCCTGCCCTAGATAATAATGAGACAATAATGTCACAGTAGAGTGTAGGGTTAAAGGGACAGTAAAGTCATAATGAGACAGTCATTATTTAGACAGAGCATACAATTTTGCACAACCTTCCAATTTACTTCTATTATTTAATCTGCTTCCTTTTCTTGTTATCCTTTGCTGAAAGGTTTATCTAGGTAATATCCTGGGGGAGCAAAGAACCTAGGTCATAGCTGCTGATTGGTGGCTGCATATATATATATATATATATATATATATATATATATATACCGATTGTCATTGGCTTATCGATATGCTCAGTTAGAAACCATTAATATTTTTGCCCACCACTTACTTAAAGGGACATGAAACCCAAAATTTTTCTTTCATGATTAGATAGAACAATTTTAAAAAACTTACCAATTTACTTCTATTATCAAATTTGTTCCATTCTGTTGGTATCATTTTTTGAAGGAGCAGCAGTGCATGGGTGAGCCAATGAGAATCAGTATATATATATATATATGCAGCCACCAATCTGCAGCTAGAACCTAGGTTCTTTGCTGCTACTGAGCTTTCCTAGACAAAACTTTCAGCTAAGGAAGGATAACAAGAGAAGGAAGCAAATTAAATAATAGAAGTAAAATATGGCTAGATTACGAGTTTTGCATTATGGGTGAAAAAGCAGCTTTAAGGCTCTTTTTCACTACCGCTGGTATTACGAGTCTTGCAGGTATTTCTGTACCGCTCACTTTTTTGGCCGTAACGCAACATAACTAACGCAGCTTTTAGGACTTCCATAGCGCCGGTATTACGAGACTGCCTGGGAGGCCAAAAAGTGAGCGGTACAGCCAATACCGTCAAGATCCGTACTGTAAACTGAAAGTCAGTAGTTATGGGTTTTACGCTACAAAGCTGTAGCATAAAACTCATAACTAAAGTACACTAACACCCATAAATGACCTATTAACCCCTAAACCGAGGCCCTCCCGCATCACAAACACTAAAATAAAATAATTAACCCCTAATCTGCTGCTCCAGACATCTCCACCACTATAATAAACATATTAACCCATAAACCGCCACACTTCTGCATCACAAACACTAGTTAAATATTATTAACCCCTAATCTGCTGCCCCTAACATCGCCGTCACCTACCTACATTTATTAACCCCTAATCTGCCGCCCCCAACGTCGCCACCACTATACTAAATTTATTAACCCCTAAACCTAAGTCTAACCCTAACGTCCCCTAGCAAATATAATTTAAATAAATCTAAATAAAACCTACTATCATTACCTAAATAATTCCTATTAAAAACTAAATACTTACTTGTAAAATAAACCCTAAGCTAGCTACAATATAACTAATAGTTATATTGTATCTAGCTTAGGGTTTATTTTTTATTTTACAGCTGAGTTTGTATTTATTTTAACTAGGTAGAATAGTTACTAAATAGTTATGAACTATTTACTAACAACCTAGTTAAAATAAATACAAACTGTAAAATAAAACCTAACCTGAATTACACTAACACCTAACCTTACACTACAATTAAATAAATTACATTAATTAAATACAATTACCTAAATTACAAAAAACAAACAAACACACAAAATAAAAAAAGAAATTATCAGATATTGAAACTAATTACACCTAATCTAATAGCCCTATCAAAATAAAAAAGTCCCCCCAAAATAAAAAAAAAACCCCTAGCCTAAACTAAACTACCAATAGCCCTTTTGATACATAGTGTGCAAAAAAGGAGGCGCCGGTTCACTTTGGATCCTCGTCTGTTTATTCGCTTGTACTCCGCTGTCCATAGGTTGTTCATCAGGAGAGGGGTACTCCTAGTTAGATTAGAAGGTTGTGCTGTGATATCATGTCAAAACACTGTATAATGGCGTGTATATACTCACAGCTTAAAATCAGGATAAACGGCTCCTAAGTGTGCAAAGAACTTCACCAGCTTTTCTCATCTAAAAGCAATTTTATTGTGCCCAACTCGTTTCAATGGGCCCAGACGTCTTTCTGAAAAGTTTTTTTAAAGTGCTTTACAAACCAAGCATACCTTTGCGCAACACAGGTGGTCTTTAAATACACAATCAAAAGTGCTACCCGTTACCCCATTGGTGGAGGCCGGGTTTACACTCTTTAAATTAAATTTTAAAATTAAACCTAAAAAATAAAACCTAGAGAAAAATATTAGTTAACATTTTCAAAAAAGCATTCATTAATCTATATATTTGATAAAAATATTTGCTTGTGGGAGTTAAACTTCTTTGCATCAAGATGTGTAGTTCCCTTTCGAGCCGTTTCCTTTCTGACAGTCTCCTCTCAGGTCTATTCAAGGATAGCGTAATCACATGATGTTAAATAACCAATCAGGAACGTCCCAGTTAAAATAATATTGTTTCACTAACATTGGCTGTAAATGCCGTTATAAACTAGATGACAGTAAATACAGTTCCTCTTTATAGAATTATCAAAGTAGTTGAAGATTATTCTTTATAACTCATTTGTTATTTGAGAAATAGGAATATAAATTTAGAGAACACATGTCATGACCAATAATACAGTTCCTCATTAAAAAATGTATCTCAACAATATCAAAGTAATTGAAGATATGGATATTGATTTACCAAAATAAGAGAACACTTGTATCATAGCCATTAAAGGGGCATTACCTAAATAATGCTATTAAATAAATCACTTGATTTTAAAAAGGATAACATATATAGTTCAAATGTGGCATTATGATCATTAACGTAAATAAATCACTTGTTTTTAAAAGGATGACATATAATGTTCAAATGTGGTATTACCATCATTAACATATGAATATAGATTTAACGGAAAAAGAGAACACTTATATCATAACCATTAGAGGGGCATCACCTGAATAATGCTTGTTTTTAAAAGATTGCTTGTTTTTAAAATGATCAGCCAATAGGATTGAGCTTGCATTCTATTGGCTGACTGGAATAGCCAATAGAATGCAAGCTCAATCCTATTGGCTCATTGGATCAGCCAATAGGATTAAAGCTCAATCCTATTGGCTGATTGCAACAGCCAATAGGATTTTTTCACCTTTAATTCCTATTGGCTGATAGAAATCTATCAGCCAATCAGAATGTAAGGGATGCCATCTTGGATGACATCATTTAAAGTGAAACTTCATTCTTCAGCAATCATCGAAAGAAGAGGATGCTCCGCGCCGGATGTCTTGAAGATGGACCCCGTCTGCGCCGGATGGATGAAGATAGAAGATGACGTCTGGATGAAGACTTCTGCCCGCTTGGATGAAGACTTTTGCCAGCTTCGTTGAGGACTTCAGCCCGCTTGGATGAAGACTTCTGCCACCTGGATGAGGATGGATGTCTGGTCTTCGAAAACTGTAAGTGGATCATCGGGGGTTAGTGTTAGTTTATTTTTAAGGGTTTTTTGGGTGGATTTTATTTTTAGAGTAGGGTTTTGGGCAATGTAAAAGAGCTAAATGCCCTTTTAAGGGCAATGCCCATCCAAATGCCCTTTTCAGGTCAATGGTTAGCTTAGGTTTATTTAGATATTTTTTATTTGGGGGGTTTGGTTGTATGGGTGGTGGGTTTTACTGTTGGGGGGTTGTTTGTATTTTTTTTTACAGGTAAAAGAGCTGATTTCTTTGGGGAAATGCACAGCAAAAGGCCCTTTTAAGGACCATTGGCAGTTTAGTGTAGGCTAGGGTTTTATTTTTATTGGGGGGGCTTTTTTATTTTGATAGGGCTAATAGATTAGGAGTAATTCGTTTCCATTTTTGATAATTTCGTTTTTTATTTTGTGTAATTTAGTGTTTATTTTTTTTTGTAATTTAGATAATTGTATTTTCTTAATTTAATTTATTGTATTTTATTGCAATGTTACGTTTTAGTGTAAGGCAGGTTAGGTTTTATTTTACAGGTAAATTTGTATTTATTTTAACTAGGTAGCTAGTAAATAGTTAATAACTATTTACTAACTAGTCTACCAAGTTAAAATAAATACAAACTTACCTGTGAAATAAAAATAAAATCTAAGCTAGCTACAACGTAACTATTAGTTATATTGTAGCTAGCTTAGGTTTTTTTTACAGGTAAGTATTTAGTTTTAAATAGGAATTATTAAGGTAATAATTGTAAGTTTAATTTAGATTTATTTTAATTATATTTAAGTTAGGGGGGGTTAGGGTTAGATTTAGGCTTAGGGCTACATTAGGGTTAGGGTTACACTTATGGTAAGGGTTACGTTAGGATTAGGTTTAGGGGTTAATATATTTATTTAGTGTTAGTGATGTTGGAGGCCAGAGGTTTAGGGGTTAATAACTTTAGTATAGTGGTGGTGACATTGGGGGCAGCAGATTAGGGGTTAATAACTGCAATGTGGGTGGCAGCGATGTTGGGGCAGCAGATTAGGGGTAGGTGATGGCGATGTTAAGGGCGGCAGATTAGGGGTTAATAACATTATGTAGGTGGCGGTGATAACAGGGGTGGCAGATTAGGGTGGTTTTTATGTTAGAGTGTTAGGTTTAAACATAACTTTTTCTTTCCCCCATATACACCAATGGGTCTGCGTTACGGAGCTTTTTTTTTTCCGCGATCGCAGGTGTTAGGCTTTTTTTTGCCGGCTCTCCCCATAGATGTCTATGGGGAAATCGTGCACGAGCACATCAAAACACCACTTGTATTTGGGTGAGGTATGGAGCTCAACACAACCATATCGCCCGCACAAGCCAGGTTTTTAAAAACCTGTAATAGCAGCGCTATAGGGAGGTGAAATACCGCCGCTTTTGTGGTGGTCGTTAATTTCCCTATAGCGCTCAAAACTCATAATCTAGCTGTAGGTTTTACAATATAGAGCTTTAGCTTAACCAATACATAATGACAAGGCAATAATGATA
This sequence comes from Bombina bombina, assembly GCF_027579735.1. Taxonomy (NCBI): domain Eukaryota; kingdom Metazoa; phylum Chordata; class Amphibia; order Anura; family Bombinatoridae; genus Bombina; species Bombina bombina. Next base: position 225,148,452 of record NC_069505.1, on the reverse strand, counting down.
ATGAAATACTCTATACTGAATTAATAGATGTTTCTTACACAAAGGCAGCAATTTTTGTATCTTTATTCAAACCCCAATGTGCATATGTTTTTAACATGTGTATCCATTTTAGCTCTCTCTGGTCTAGTTGTTTGGCTAAGTTGCCACCTCTCCAATGTAATTTAACCTTGTCTATTCCCATCCATGTGAAGGATTCTTTTTTGAAAAGTTGACAACTGTTGTGGTACAAATGTTGTGGTACCCCATGATCGTCATGCTTTTTTTCTATTTTATTCAAATGTTCCAAGATTTTAGTTTTTTAAAAATCTGGATTTTTGTCCCAAATATTGACATTTACAGCTGCACTGTAATAAATATATAACATTTTTACTTTTACATGTAATCAAATCTTTTTCCTGTGACTGTGGAATTAAAAGTTTTGTGTGTTCTTCTGGTGTAATTGCCACCTTTGCATAATAAAACCTGTTATATTACTGATTTGTAATGTTTTTTTTGGGAGCTATGCCTTTAATCATTGAAAGTACTCATTTTTTTTTTTCTATAGATAATTTTTGTTGTCTTTTTCTATAGATAACAATGGGTTTCTTGGGGATCATAGGTCCTAAATAGTCATCCTCTTTTAGAACGTGCAAATGCTTTTCAATAATTTTCTTAAATGTTTTATGTTCTATAATGTAGTTACCAATTTTGGAAAATTGTTAACATTATTAACTTCATCTCTCTCTTGTTCTAGGAGTGTACTATTATATCCTTTTTTTGTATAAATTAAAGATTTTTGATTCTTGATCGTATTCTTCTGTTTTACTACAATTTCTATGAATTCTTAAAAATTGGCTTTTTGGTACTGCCTTCAACCAATTCGGATGGCAGCAGCTATCTTGTTTTATTTAGGTATTTGTATCACATTTCTTAAAGTATGTTTTACTTTGAACCACATTTGTATTAATATAGAGGGTTAGATCAAGAAAATTAATTTCATGCTTGTTATATTCTGGGGTTAATATAACATTCTGATCATTATTATTTACTATTTAACTGTTTACAAAATGGGTTAAATTTGTTTCGCCCCCTATCCATATGCAAATTACATCATCAATATATCTATGCCAGGACACCAGGTCTGCACCAAATTCTGCATTATGCCATACGTGATTGGTTTCAAAGAAATCCATGTATATATTGGCATAACTTGGTGCAAAACTGGTGCCCATGGCAGTGCCGCAGATCTGCAAATAATAAGTATCATTAAACCAGAAGAAATTGTGGTGCAAAATAAAATATATGGCTCTAATTATGAAGTCTAAAAGTATAGGTTCTAACTCTTGATCCTCTGATAATTTCCACGTAACTGCTTCTAATCCCTTTTAATTATAGAATAGAGGGAGGTTACATCCATGGTAACTCACAAAACAATCTCTTGCCAAGTTACATTCTGAATGATCTGTAGAACATGTTTAATATCCTTTAGATGTGATCTTGCCTTTTGTGCATACGGTTGTAGAAGAAAATCGATAAAGGCTGACAGATTAGATGTTAAATAGTCAATACCACTTATTATGGGTCTACCAAGGGGTCTTGTGGCATGCTTATGTAATTTTGGTAAAAAATAGAAAATAGGGGTCTTTGAATCCTCTTTAAATAGGAATTCAAATTCATCTTTGGTTATTATATTTTGGTTTTGTGCTTTCAAAAGTAGCTTATGTAATGTGGTAGTGTATTCTTTTTTGGGGGTTTTATTTAGGATAACATAGGTGTTAGAATCTCCCAAAATTCTATTAGCTTCTTCCATATAATATTCCCTATCTAATATTACAACTCCTCCCTCTTTAACTGCCTCCTTAATGACTATGAGGCCTACTTATCAAGCCGTCAACTGTGCTGCATTCGCTGGCACCAATACGCTCACCTAACATCACCTAACATTGCACCACAAACCTGAATACGCTCTCAATATTTATATAAAAAGCTGTCAAAAAGCCGCGCACCAAGTACGGGGTGATGAGCAGTGGACTGTTGTTAACTGACAGTCATCGATCTCGCTGCTATTCGGCATTTTCACAGCTTTATTTGTACCCTGTCACTAAACACCGCCACTATACTAAACTGTTTAACCCCTATTCCGCTGCTTCCAGACCCCGCCGCAACTAAATAAAGTTATTAACCTCTATCCCACCACTCCTGGACCCCGCCGCAACTAAATAAAGTTATTAACCCCTATCCCACCACTCCCGGACCCCGCCACAACTAAATAAAGTTATTAACCCCTAAATTGCCAGCCCCCACATCGCCATAAACTAAATTAATCTATTAACCCCTAAACCTAACAACCCGCTAACTTTATATTAAATATTAACTCATCCCTATCCTTTAATAAATTTAAACTTACCTTTAGAACTAAATTAAACTATATTAAACTATTAATTAATCTACCTTAACTATTATACTACAATTACATTAAACTATTTATTAATCTACCGTAACTGTTATACTAAAATTACATTAAGCTACAAATTAAATTAACTATATTATATATTTAAAAACCTAACCCTACTCAAATAATTTAATTCTACAATTAAAAATTAAAAAGTTACAAAAAACTAACAACTTAGTTACCAATAAACAAATAAACACTAAGTTACACAAAATAAAAAAGAAATGATCAAATATTTAAACTAATTACACCTAATCTAAGAGCCCTATGAAAATAAAAAATCCCCCCCAAAATAAAAAAAAACCTAACCTACAATAAACTACAAATAGCCCTTAAAAGGGCCTTTTGCAGGCATTGCCCCAAAGAAATCAGCTCTTTTACCTGTAAATAAAAATACAAATACCCCCCAACAGTAAAATTTACCACCCACACAACCAACCCCCCAAATTAAAACCTAACTCAAAAAACCTAAGCTCCCCATTGCCTTGAAAAGGGCATTTGGATGGGCATTGCCCTTAAAATGGCATTTAGCTCTATTGCAGCCCAAACCCTAATCTAAAACCCACCCAATAAACCCTTAAAAAACCTAACACTAACCCCTGAAGATCCACTTACAGTTCTGAAGATCCGACATCCATCCTCAAAGAAGCCGGGAGAAGTCCTCAACGAAGCCGGCAGAAGTCTTCATCCAAGCCCGCAGAAGTCTTCACCCAGATGGCATCTTCTATCTTCATCCATTCGGCGTGGAGCGGCTCCATCTTCAAGACATCCGACGCGGAGAATCCTCTTCGTTTGACGTCTTCTTGAACAATGAATGTTCATTTAAATGACATCATCCAAGATGGCGTCCCTTAGATTCCGATTGGCTGATAGAATTCTATAAGCCAATCGGAATTAAGGTTGAAAAAAATCCTATTGGCTGTTGCAATCAGCCAATAGGATTGAGCTTTCATCCTATTGACTGATCCAATCAGCCAATAGAATGCAAGCTCAATCCTATTGGCTGATTGGATCAGCCAATAAGATTGAAGTTCAATCCTATTGGCTGATTGCATCAGCCAATAGGATTTTTTCAACCTTAATTCCGATTGGCTGATAGAATTCTATCATCCAATCGGAATCTAAGGGATGCCATCTTGGATGACGTCACTTAAAGGAATCTTCATTCGTCGGGAGTCATCGGAAGAAGAGGATGCTCCGCGCCGGATGTCTTGAAGATGGACCCGCTCCGCGTCGGATGGATGAAGATAGAAGATGCCGTCTGGATGAAGACTTCTGCCCGTCTGGAGGACCACTTCTCCCGACTTGGATGAAGACTTTTCCCGGCTTCGTTGAGGACTTCTCCCGGCTTCGTTGACGATGGATGTCCGGTCTTCAAAACTGTAAGTGGATCTTCAGGGGTTAGTGTTAGGTTTTTTTTAAGGGTTTATTGGGTGGGTTTTAGTTTTAGATTAGGGTTTGGGCAGCAATAGAGCTAAATGCCCTTTTAAGGGCAATGCCCATACAAATGTCCTTTTCAGGGCAATGGGGAGCTTAGGTTTTTTGAGTTAGGTTTTTATTTGGGGGGGTTGATTGTGTGGGTGGTGGGTTTTACTGTTGGGGGGTATTTGTATTTTTTATTTACAGGTAAAAGAGCTGATTTCTTTGGGGCAATGCCCCACAAAAGGCCCTTTTAAGGGCTATTTGTAGTTTATTGTAGGTTAAGGTGTTTTTTTATTTTGGGGGGGCTTTTTTATTTTCATAGGGCTCTTAGATTAGGTGTAATTAGTTTAAATATTTGATAATTTCTTTTTTATTTTGTGCAACTTAGTGTTTGATATTTTTTGTATCTTAGTTGTTAGTTTGTTGTAACTTTGTAATTTTTAATTGTAGAATTAAATTATTTGAGTAGAGTTAGGTGTTTAAATGTATAATATATTTAATTTAATTTGTAGTTTAATGTAATTTAGTATAACAGTTAGGGTAGATTAATTATAAGTTGAATATAGTTTAATGTAATTTTAGTATAATAGTTAGGGTAGGTTAATAAATAGTTTAATATAGTTTAATGTAATTGTAGTATAATAGTTAGGGTAGGTTAATTAATAGTTTAATATAGTTTAATTTAAATCTAAAGGTAAGTTTAAATTTATTATAAGATAGTGATGAGTTAATATTTAATATAAAAGACGTTTGTTAGGTTTAGGGGTTAATAGTTTAATTTAGTTTATGGCGATGTGGGGGGCTGGCGGTTTAGGGGTTAATAGGTTTAGTAAGTGCTAGTGATGTGGTAGGCCAGGGGTTTAGGGGTTAATACATTAATTTAGTTGCGGTGGGCTCCGGGAGTGGCGGGATAGGGGTTAATAAAATTATGTAGGTGGCAGCGGTGGCGGGACGCAGATTAGGGGTTAATAAGTATAATGTAGGTGGCAGCGGTGTTGGGGCAGCAGATTAGGGGTTAATAAGTATAATGTAGGTGGTGGCGATGTAGGGGACGGCAGATTATGGGTGTTTAGACTAGGGGTACACGTTAGGGTGTTAGGTGTAAACGTAACTTTTATTTTCCCATAGGAATCAATAGGATATCTGGCAGCATCGAACATGAGCTTTTGATGCTTTCAGACTCCCATTGATTCCTATTGCATCCGCCACCTCCAGGGCAGCGGATTGAAAACCAGGTACGCTGGGCCGGAATAATGGCGGGCGTACCTGGTAGGTATTTGTTAACTAGCAAAAGTAGTCAGATAGTGCCGAATTTGCATTCAGAACATCTGTAATGACGTAAGCATCGATCTGTGTTGGACTGAGACCGGCTGATCAAATTTTACGTCACAGATTTTTACTTTTGCCAGTCTGTAGGCTTTAAAAAATAAGGGGAATCAAGCTCACCACAATTACGCTGCGGAATTCCAGCGTATTTGCGGTTGACGGCTTGATAAATAGGCCTCTGTGGCCTCTAGTTATCAAGCCGTCAACCTCAAATACGCTGGAATTCCGCAGCGTATTTGTGGCGAGGCTGATTCGCCTAAGTTATCAAGCCCTACACACGGCAAACGTAGAATTTTGTGACGTAAGCTACGATCCGCCGGACTCAGTCCGACACAGATTGATTCTTACGTCACTCCAGATGTACCGAACGCAAGTTCGGCACAATCTGACTACTTTTGCTAGTTATCAAATGACTAGCAGGTACAGTACTGCCAGACATCCCATTGATTTCTATGGGAGATGTCTGCAACTAACACCATAACATGTACCCCGAGTCTAAACACCCCTAATCTTCCCCCCTACACCGCCGCCACCTATATTAAACATGTTAACCCCTAAACTGCCGCTCCCGGAGCCCACCGCCACTCTAATAAACTTATTAACCCCTAAACCGCCGCTCCCGGACCCCGCCGCAACTATAATAAATTTATTAGCCCCTATCCTGCCGATCCAGTACCCCGCCGCAACTAAATAAATTGTTTAACCCCTAAACCGCCGCTCCTGGTCCCTGCCACAACTATAATAAATTTATTAACCCCTATCCTGTCGATCCTGTACCCCGCCGCAACTAAATAAATTGTTTAACCCCTAAACCGCTGCTCCTGGACCCCGCCGCCAGCTATATTAAACTTATTAACCCCTAATCTGCCCCCCCTACACCATCACCACCTATAATACATTTATTAACCCCTATCCTGCCCCCCCTATACCGCCGCCATCTATAGTAAACTAATTAACCCCTAAACCTAAGTCTAACACTAACCCTAACACCCCCCTAACTTAAATATTATTTTAATAAATCTAAATAAAAATTACTCTTATTAACTAAATTAATCCTATTTAAAACTAAATACTTACCTATAAAATAAACCCTAAGATAGCTACAATATTACTAATAATTATATTGTAGCTATTTTAGGATTTATTTTTATTTTACAGGCAAATTTAAATTTATTTTAACTAGGTACAATAGCTATTAAATAGTTATTAACTATTTAATATCTACCTAGATAAAATAAAGACAAATTTACCTGTAAAATAAAAACTAACCTAAGTTACAATTACACCTAGCACTACACTATCATTAAATAAATTATTCCTATTTAAAACTAAATACTTACCTGTAAAATAAACCCTAAGATAGCTACAATGTAATAAATTATTACATTGTAGCTATTTAAGGATTTATATTTATTTTACAGTTAACTTTGTATTTATTTTAACTAGGTACAATAGTTATTAAATAGTAATTAACTATTTAATAACTACCTAGCTAAAAGAAATACAAAATTACCTGTAAAATAAATCCTAACCTAAGTTACAATTAAACCTAACACTACACTCTCATTAAATTAATTAAATAAATTAACTACCAATACCTACAATTAAATACAATTAAATAAACTAAATTACAAAAAAAACCCCACTAAATTACAGAAAATAAAAAACATTACAAGAATTTTAAACTAATTACACCTAATCTAAGCCCCCTAATAAAAAAAAAAAAAAAAAAATAATAAAAGTCCCTACCCTATTCTACATTACAAAGTAATCAGCTCTTTTACCAGCCCTTAAAAGGGCTTTTTGCGGGGCATGCCCCAAAGTAATCAGTTCTTTTGCCTGTAAAAAAAAATACAACCCCCCAATATTAAAACCCACCACCCACATATCCCTACTCTAACCCACCCAAAAAATAAACCTAACACTACCCCCCTGAAATCTCCCTACCTTGAGTTGTGTTTACCCAGCCAGGCCGAAGTCATCATCCAAGGGGCGCTGAAGAGGTCTTCCATCCGATAGAAGTCTTCATCCAAGGGGCACTGAAGAGGTCTTCCATCTGATAGAAGTCTTCATCCAGGTGGCGTCTTCAATCTTCATCCATCCGGAGCGGAGCGTAGCCATCTTCAAACGAGCCAACGCGGAGCCATCCTCTTCAACTGACGACTACCCGACGAATGAATATTCCTTTAAGTGACGTCATCCAAGATGGCGTCCCTCGAATTCCGATTGGCTGATAGGATTCTATCAGCCAATCGGAAAAAAGGTAGGAAAAATCTGTTTGACTGATTCAATCAGCCAATCAGATTCAAGTTCAATCGGATTGGCTGATCTAATGCGAGCTCAATCTGATTGGCTGATTGGATCAGCCAATCGGATTGAACTTTAATCTGATTGGCTGATTGAATCAGCCAATCAGATTTTTCTTACCTTAATTCCGATTGGCTGATAGAATCCTATCAGCCAATCAGAATTCGAGGGACGCCATCTTGGATGATGTCACTTAAAGGAATATTCATTCGTCGGGTAGTCGTTGGTTGAAGAGGATGGCTCCGCGTCGGCTCGTTTGAAGATGTCTCCGCTCCGGATGGATGAAGATTGAAGACGCCACCTGGATGAAGACTTCTATTGGATGGAAGACCTCTTCAGCGCCCCTTGGATGAAGACTTCTATCGGATGGAAGACCTCTTCAGAGCCCCTTGGATGAAGACTTCTATCAGATGGAAGACCTCTTCAGCGCCCCTTGGATGATGACTTTGGCCCGGCTGGGTGAACACAACTCAAGGTAGGAAGATCTTCAGGGGGTAGTGTTAGGTTTATTTAAGGGGGGTTTGGGTGGGTTAGAGTATGGGTATGTGGGTGGTGGGTTTTAATGTTGGGGGGGTTGTATTTTTTTTACAGGCAAAAGAGCTGATTACTTTGGGGCATGCCCCGCAAAAAGCCCTTTTAAGGGCTGGTAAAAGAGCTGATTACTTTGTAATGTAGAATAGGGTAGGGACTTTTATTATTTTGGGGGGGGGTTATTTTATTAGGGGGCTTAGAATAGGTGTAATTAGTTTAAAATTCTTGTAATATTTTTTTTATTTTCTGTAATTTAGTGGGGTTTTTTGTAATTTAGTTTAGTTTATTTAGGTATTGGTAGCTAATTTATTTAATTAATTTAATGATAGTGTAGTGTTAGGTTTAATTGTAACTTAGGTTAGATTTTATTTTACAGGTAATTTTGTATTTCTTTTAGCTAGGTAGTTATTAAATAGTTAATAACCATTGTACCTAGTTATAATAAATACAAAGTTACCTGTAAAATAAATATAAATCCTAAAATAGCTACAATGTAATTATTAATTACATTGTAGCTATATTAGGGTTTATTTTATAGGTAAGTATTTAGTTTTAAATAGGAATAATTAATTTAATAAGAGTAATATTATTTAGATTTTTTTAATTAATATTTAAGTTAGGGGGGTGTTAGGGTTAGTGTTATACTTAGTTTTAGGGGTTAATAATTTTATTATAGGTTGCGGCGGTATAGGGGGGGCAGGATAGGGGTTAATTAGTTTAATATAGATGGCGGCGGTGTAGGGGGGGCAGGATAGGGGTTAATACATTTATTATAGGTGGCGACGGTGTACGGGGGGCAGATTAGGGGTTAATAAGTTTAATATAGGTGGCGGCGGGATCCAGGAGCTGCGCTTTAGGGGTTAAACAATTTATTTAGTTGCGGTGGGGTCCAGGATCCGCAGGAGAGGGGTTAATAACTTTATTATAGGTGGAGGCGGTATAGGGGTGGCAGGATAGGGGTTAATAGGTATTATGTAGGAGGTGGAGGGGTCCGGGAGCGGCGGTTTAGGGGTTAATACAATTATTATAGTTGCGGCAGGGTCTAGGAGCGACGGTTTAAGGGTTAATAACTTTATTTAGTTGCGGGGGGCTCCGGGGGCGGCGGTATAGGGGGTAGTACAGTATAGTATATTGTGGGTGCTTAGTGACAGCTTATCAATAAAGCTGTAAAAAAGCCGAAGAGTAGCAAGATTGGATGAGTTATAACTACTTGGTGCGTGTTTTTTTGACAGCTTTTTTGATAACTTTTGCAAACGTATTCAGGTCCGCGGCAGCGATGTGAGACGAGCGTATTGGGCCGGCGAATGCAAGAAAATTACGGAGCTTAATAACTAGAGGCCTATGTCCTCTCTTTTGTTAAGAGCTGTCAGAATTTCTGTTTCTTGTTTGGTTAAGTTTGAATATTTTTTATTAATTTTATATGATAGATTATCCATATCTCTCATAAGTATTTTGTTGAATACCTCTATATTAGGACCTTTGCTTTTACTCAGATAAAATCTTGAGGGGTTCTTAAATTTACTTCTCATATTCTCAGTTTTTTGGCTTGGGGTATATTGAACAGTTGGTTGTATGGCAAAAAAATGTTTCACTGTAGTTAGGTTTCTCACAAATTTTTGAGCATCGATAAATAGTTGGAATGAATTAACTCTTTGTGTGGGAATAAATTTTAAACCTCTGGATAAAATTGATTTCCCTTTTTCACTTATTTCTTTAGAGGATAAGTTAAATATCCCTTGTGTTATTGTCTCCTCTTTCTTTGATTGCCCTCTTCCTCCTCTATTTCTCTTGAATTTGGCGTTCTTCCTCTCTTTCTCTGATGTTGTTCTATCCTTAGTGGAGAATATCTGTTTGGGTGTGCCCAGGTTTCTCTGTATGATTTTTTTCCTTTCTTCTCTGTTCCCCCTGTCTCCCCTGTGCTTTTATATGAGAAAAGCTGGTGAAGTTATTCTTTGCACACTTAGGAGCCATTTATCCTGATTTTAAGCTGTGAGTACATACACACCATTATACGGTGTTTTGACATGATATCACAGCACAACCTTCTAATTTAGCTAGGAGTACCCCTCTCCTGACGAACAACCTAAGGACAGCGGAGTACAAGTGAATAAACAGATGAGGATCCAAAGGGAACCAGCGCCTCCTTTTTTGCACACTATGTGGTCTGTAGAGAGATTGTGCAAAAGATGCGGGAGAAAGAGCACAAAGAGAGGGGGAGAAAAAGCACAAAGAGAGGGAGAGAAAGAGCACAAAAGAGAGGGGGGAAAGAGCACAAACGAGAGGGGTGAGAAAGAGCACAAACGAGAGGGGGGAGAAAGATCACAAAAGAGAGGGGGGGGGAAAGATCAAAAAAGAGAGGGGGGAGAAAGAGCACAAAAGAGAGGGGGGGAGAAAGATCACAAAAGAGAGGGGGGAAAAAGAGCACAAAAGAGAGGGGGGGGGGGAGAAAAAGCACAAAAGAGAGGGGGGGAGAAAGAGCACAAAATAGAGGGTGCAGAAATAGCACAAAACAAAGGGGGCAGAAAGAGCACACAAGAGAGGGGGCAGAAAGAGCACAAAACAAAGGGGGCAGAAAGAGCACAAAAGAGAGGGGGCAGAAAGAGAACAAAAGAGAGGGGGCAGAGAGAGGAAAAAATATAGGGGGCAGAAAGAGCAAAAAAGAGAGGGGGCGGAAAGAACACAAAGATATGGGGAGAGAGAGCACAAAACAAAAGGGGCAGAAAGAGCACAAAATAGAGGGGGGAGAGAGAGCACAAAACAAAGGGGCAGAAAGAGAACAAATGAGAGGGGGGGGAGAAAGAGCACAAAAGAGAGGGGCAGAAAGAGCACAAAAGAGAGGGGGGAAAGAGCACAAAAGAGAGGGGGGAGAAAGAGCACAAAAGAGAGGGGGGAAAGAGAACAAAAGAGAGGGGGAGAAAGAGCACAAATGAGAAGGTCAGAAAGAGCACAAAAGAGAGGGGTGAGAAAGAGAACAAAAGAGAGGGGGAAGAAAGAGCACAAAAGAGAGGGTCAGAAAGAGCAAAAAAGCGAGGGGGGGAGAAAGAGGTCAAAAGAGAAGGGACAGAAAGAGCACAAAAGAGAGGGGGGAGAAAGAGCACAAAAGAGAGCGGGCAGAAAGAGCACAAAAAGTAGGGGCAGAAAGAGCACAAAAGAGAGGGGGCAGAAAGAGCACAAAAGAGAGGGGGGAGAAAGAGCATAAAAGAGAGGGGGGAAAATGATCACAAAAGAGATCGGGGAGAAAGAGCACAAAAGAGAGGAGGGAAAAAAAGCACAAAGAGAGTGGGGAGAAAGAGCACAAAAGAGAGGGGGAGAAAAAGCACAAAAGAGAAGGTCAGAAAGAGAACAAAAGAGAGGGGTGAGAAAGAGCACAAAATAGAGGGGGAAGAAAGAGCACAAAAGAGAGGGTCAGAAAGAGCACAAAAGCGAGGGGGGAGAAAGAGGTCAAAAGAGAAGGGACAGAAAGAGTACAAAAGAGAGGGGGGAGAAAGAGCACAAAAGAGAGCGGGCAGAAAGAGCAAAAAAAGTAGGGGCAGAAAGAGCACAAAAGAGAGGGGGCAGAAAGAGCACAAAAGAGAGGGGGGAGAAAGAGCATAAAAGAGAGGGGGGAGAATGATCACAAAAGAGATCGGGGAGAAAGAGCACAAAAGAGAGGGGGAGAAAGAGCACAAAAGAGAGGGGGGAGAAAGAGCACAAAAGAGAGGGGGAGAAAGAGCACAAAAGAGAGGGGGAGAAAGAGCACAAAAGAGAGGGGGAGAAAGAGCACAAAAGAGAGGGGGGAGAAAGAGCACAAAAGAGAGGGGGAAGAAAGAGCAAAAAAGAGAGGGGGCAGAAAGAGCACAAAAAGTGGGGGCAGAAAGAGCACAAAAAGTGGGGGCAGAAAGAGCACAAAAGAGAGGGGGCAGAAAGAGCACAAAAGAGAGGGGGGGAGAAAGAGCATAAAAGAGAGGGGGAGAATGATCACAAAAGAGATCGGGGAGAAAGAGCACAAAAGAGAGGGGAGAAAGAGCACAAAAGAGAGGGGGGAGAAAGAGCACAAAAGAGAGGGGGAGAAAGAGCACAAAAGAGAAGGTCAGAAAGAGCACAAAAGAGAGGGGTGAGAAAGAGAACAAAAGAGAGGGGGAGAAAGAGCACAAAAGAGAAGGTCAGAAAGAGCACAAAAGAGAGGGGTGAGAAAGAGCACAAAAGAGAGGGGGAGAAAGAGCACAAAAGAGAAGGTCAGAAAGAGCACAAAAGCGAGGGGGGAGAAAGAGGTCAAAAGAGAAGGGACAGAAAGAGCACAAAAGAGAGGGGGTAGAAAAAGCAAAAAAGAGAGCGGGCAGAAAGAGCACAAAAAGTGGGGGCAGAAAGAGCACAAAACGTGGGGGCAGAAAGAGCACAAAAGAGAGAGGGCAGAAAGAGCACAAAAGAGAGGGGGGAGAAAGAGCATAAAAGAGAGGGGGAGAATGATCACAAAAGAGATCGGGGAGAAAGAGCACAAAAGAGAGGGGGAGAAAGAGCACAAAAGAGAGGAGGGGAGAAAGAGCACAAAAGAAAGGGGGGAGAAAGAGCACAAAAGAGAGGGGGAGAAATAGCACAAAAGAGAGGGGGGAGAAGAGCACTAAAGAGAGGGGGCAGAAAGAGCACAAAAGAGAGGGGGCAGAAAGAACACAAAGGAGTGGGGGGAGAAAGAACACAAAATAGAGGGGGGAGAAAGAGCACAACAGAGAAGGGAGAAAGAGCACAAAAGAGAGGGGGCAGAAAGAGCACAAAAGAGAGGGGGCAGAAAGAGCACAAAAGAGAGGGGGGAGAAAGAGCATAAAAGAGAGGGGGGAGAATGATCACAAAAGAGATCGGGGAGAAAGAGCACAAAAGAGAGGGGGAGAAAGAGCACAAAAGAGAGGGGGGAGAAAGAGCACAAAAGAGAGGGGGAGAAAGAGCACAAAAGAGAAGGTCAGAAAGAGCACAAAATAGAGGGGGGAGAAAGAGAACAAAAGAGAGGGGGAGAAAGAGCACAAAAGAGAAGGTCAGAAAGAGCACAAAAGAGAGGGGTGAGAAAGAGCACAAAAGAGAGGGAGAGAAAGAGCACAAAAGAGAAGGTCAGAAAGAGCACAAAAGCGAGGGGGGAGAAAGAGGTCAAAAGAGAAGGGACAGAAAGAGCACAAAAGAGAGGGTTAGAAAGAGCAAAAAAGAGAGCGGGCAGAAAGAGCACAAAAAGTGGGGGCAGAAAGAGCACAAAAGAGAGGGGGCAGAAAGAGCACAAAAGAGAGGGGGGAGAAAGAGCATAAAAGAGAGGGGGGAGAATGATCACAAAAGAGATCGGGGAGAAAGAGCACAAAAGAGAGGAGGAGAAAGAGCCCAAAAGAGAGGAGGGGAGAAAGAGTACAAAAGAGAGGGGGGAGAAAGAGTTCAAAAGAGAGGGGGGAGAAAGAGCACAAAAGAGAGGGGGCAGAAAGAGCACAAAAGAGAGGGGGCAGAAAGAGTACAAAAGAGAGGGGGGAGAAAGGGCTCAAAAGAGAGGGGGGAGAAAGAGCACAAAAGAGAGGGGGGAGAAAGAGCACAAAAGAGAGGGGGGAGAAAGAGCACAAAAGAGAGGGGAGAGAAAGAGCACAAAAGAGAGGGGACAGAAAGAGCACAAAAAAGAGGGGGCAGAAAGAGCACAAAAAAGAGGGGGCAGAAAGAGCACAAAAGAGAGAGGGCACAAAGAGCACAAAAGAGAGGGGGGAGAAGAGCACAAAAGAGAGGGGGCAGAAAGAGCACAAAAGAGAGGGGGAGAGATAACACAAAAGAGAGGGGGCAGAAAGAACACAAAGGAGTGGGGGGAGAAAGAACACAAAATATAGGGGAGAGAAAGAGCACAACAGAGAAGGGAGAAAGAGCACAAAAGAGAGGGGCAGAAAGAGCACAAAAGAGAGGGGGGGAAAGAGCACAAAAGAGAGGGGGGAGAAAGAGCACAAAAGAGAGGGGGAGAAAGAGCACAAAAGAGAGGGGGGAGAAAGAGCACAAAAGAGAGGGGGAGAAAGAGAACAAAAGAGAGGGGGAGAAAGAGCACAAAAGAGAAGGTCAGAAAGAGCACAAAAGAGAGGGGTGAGAAAGAGCACAAAAGAGAGGGGGAAGAAAGAGCACAAAAGAGAGGGTCAGAAAGAGCACAAAAGCGAGGGGGGAGAAAGAGGTCAAAAGAGAAGGGACAGAAAGAGCACAAAAGAGAGGGGGCAGAAAGAGCACAAAAGAGAGGGGGAGAAAGAGCATAAAAGAGAGGGGGGGAATGATCACAAAAGAGATCGGGGAGAAAGAGCACAAAAGAGAGGGGGAGAAAGAGCACAAAAGAGAGGGGAAGAAAGAGCACAAAAGAGAGGGGGAGAAAAAGCACAAAAGAGAAGGTCAGAAAGAGAACAAAAGAGAGGGGTGAGAAAGAGCACAAAAGAGAGGGGGAAGAAAGAGCACAAAAGAGAGGGTCAGAAAGAGCACAAAAGCGAGGGGGGAGAAAGAGGTCAAAAGAGAAGGGACAGAAAGAGCACAAAAGAGAGGGGGGAGAAAGAGCACAAAAGAGAGCGGGCAGAAAGAGCACAAAAGAGAGCGGGCAGAAAGAGCACAAAAAAGTGGGGGCAGAAAGAGCACAAAAGAGAGGGGGCAGAAAGAGCACAAAAGAGATGGGGAGAAAGAGTATAAAAGAGAGGGGGGAGAATGATCACAAAAGAGATCGGGGAGAAAGAGCACAAAAGAGAGGGAGGAGAAAGAGCACAAAAGAGAGGGGGCAGAAAGAGCACAAAAGAGAGGGGGCAGAAACAACACACTACAATGGAGTGGAGGATTAGTGAGAGTAGAGAGAGAGAGGTGCAAACAGAGGAGTTAGGTCGTATTGTTGTTTGATTAAGCTTGTACACTTACACATATTTTTACATATTGCACACTTATTTTGCATACATACATATACAAAATACACCACACTTTTTTTTTCTAACACCTCACACATTTTATTTGATTTTTACAGTGTGATAGGCTGAGTGTTTGGTTGTGATTGTGTGTGATTAAACTGGGAGTGAGTGTGAGAGTGTGTAGCATGATTTAGTGTGAGGATGGCAGGGAGAGGTAGTGAGTAGGGGAGGAGGGGAGAGGAGTGGCAGGGAGAGGAGTATTGGAGAGGACAGGAGGAGCAGTGGGCCCCCCGTCAGGGAGTAAGTGGAGTGGGGAGAGGGAGAGCTAGAAGGGATGATGGGAGGGGAGATGCCTGAGAGCCCCAGAGAGTAGGCACATCTAGGAGAGGGACAGAGGGTGCACATGGGGACAGAAGGGGGGAGGAGGGAGAGGACAGGGAGGAACCCACACCAGTGACATCACATAGAGGAAGCCAGGTGTCCATGGAGGAATAGAGGCTTAGATGTCCCAACTTCTCATTTGATGAAAATGTTTCCCTAGTCCAGGCCATCATGGACAATTACAGTGCCCTCTTTCGGCAGGAGAAGGGCAAAGGCATTGCCAAAAAGCAACAAACGGCATTGTTGGCCGTAGAGGATGCCGTCAACAGTGTGGCCCCGCAGAGGAGTTGATGGCCTTAAAAAGCGGTGGAATGACTACAAAAGGCAGGTCAAAGAAAAGATTAGGCAGGAAGCTATACACCAGAAGGGAACAGGCAGTGGTCCATCCCTGGATATTGAGTATAACACCTGGCAGGAGATGTTACACAGGTCCCAACCACAGCACATCATGCTGGTGAGTAACATCATACACACCAGTATTATATTTACTTGAGATATAACATCCTTTAATATCACACATTCATGTACACAATGAGGAGCATGGTATTTGGCCTACTAACAAAAACATCTCCAATTATATTTGACATTACTGCTACTTAACACAATGCAAATCATGATATGATGTGGAATAGTGCAATACTAACATGTCTCAGAATGACAAAGGACACATGTTATAGAGTTTGACATGAGAATCAGTATAGGCCCTAGCATGTATCAATGTATATTGTATGCCCACGCGGACATATATCTGACTTTACTAATCCATCTCATCCTTTGACTCCTTCACAGAACATCCTGTCACGAGGATACAAACATCCATACCACCACCACCACCATCAGTCTTCAGGCAACCGCAAGAACAGTATGCTCCCAGGCATGAGCATGGTTGGATGGCTTCAGTTGAGGACCCGGGAGTAATGCCACCACCATTGCCATATGACCCCTGGCAAGATTCCTGGCCAGAGGAATATCCTCCCTTTGGCTTTGAGGGGGAGCCAAGACAGACACAAAGGGTCCATGTATTTACCACCCCCCACAACACAATCTCATGGGAGTCAGGGATTTTACCCACAGACAATGTCACAGGAAGTGTCAATTGGACAGGCTGAGTGGTCACACACTCGTCATCAGTGGGACTATCAACCAACCATGAGAGCTCCACCATCCTCATCAATTGCACGAGCTCCACCATCCTTATTAATTGGACGAGCTCAACCATCCTCAGCAATTGGACGAGCTCCACCATCACCAGCAATTGGATGAGCTCCACCATCATCAGCAATTGGACGAGCCCCACCATCGGCAGATGGAAATATAGCAGATTCTACAGCTGCACCTCAAGCACCATCAGATGCAGGTGACCCTGTCCCACATGAACCAGCAGTTGAAGCTGGCCCTGCCCCACATGTACCAGCAGCTGAAGCTGGTCCTGCCCCACATGAACCAGCAGTTGAAGCTGACCCTGCCCCACATGAACCAGCAGTTGAAGCTGACCCTGACCCACATGAACCAGCAGTTGAAGCTGACCCTTCACCTCAAGCAACAGCAGATGCAGGTGACCCTGCCCTACAAGCACCTAGAAGCCCTGCTGCTCAAGAGCCTGTGGATGCATTGTATTCTCCCCTGGGTGAGGAATACATTGCACTCCAGAGGAGGCTCATAACAAGCACCGAGAGCCAGAGGAGGCTCATAACAAGCACCGAGAGCATACAAAGAGAGGTTCTTCAGGAACCATGAAAGGTTCATCAGGAGCCATGAGAGGATACAACAACGTAGCATAGAGCTACAGAGGGACATGGCAGCATCGTTAAGTGCAAGTGTTCTTAACCAGTCACAGATGATGCGAATTCTGTCTGATATGCAGATGCAAATGGACAATAGATGGAGAGAACAAAATCAACTCTTGGGTGTGTTGGTTGAGCACTTTACACACCAGCAGGACACTGCCTCCAGCCTATCATCTGTGGCCAGCACACCAGCAGAAACAGCAGAATCTTCTCAAACCAGAAGAACAAGGAAATCCAGTACAGTCACCTCAGCTCCCTCATCCAAGAAGACAAAAAAGAAATACATATTCATATAGTTCACCATAAATCTTGTCCTCTGTTATTTACCATATAATTGTCATCCACATCCATGTGAGGTGTGTTTTAGTACACTAACGGCTAGATTACGAGTTGTGCGTTAGGGTAAAAATGAGGTTAGAGGTCCTAACGCTGCTTTTTTACGCCCGCTGCTATTACGAGTCTTGAAGATTTAGGGGCACCGCACACTTCTTTGGCCTTACCGCAAAACGACTTACGTAAACTCCGTAAAGTCTTTTTTCTATGGGACTTCTATAGCGCCGGTATTACGAGTCTGTCCTGGGAGGCAAAAAAGTGAGCGGTACACCCTATCCTGTCAAGATTCTTAACGCATTTAAAAGTCAGTATTAACCCCTAAACCGAGGCCCTCCTGCATCGCAAACACTATAATAAAAATTTTAACCCCTAATCTCCCACTCCGGACACCACCGCCGCCTACATTATATTTATGAACCCCTAATCTGCTGCCCCCAACATCGCTGACGCCTGCATTATATTTATTAATCCATAATCTGCTGCCCCCAATGTCGCTGCAACCTACCTACACTTTTTAACCCCTAATCTGTCGCCCCAACATCGCCGCCACTATAATAAACATATTAACCCCTAAACCGCCGCACTCCCGCCTTGCAAACATTAGTTAAATATTATTAACCCCTAATCTGCCATCCCTAACATTGCCGCCACCTACCTACATTTATTAACCCCTAATCTGCCGCCCCCAACGTCGCCACCACTATATTAAAGTTATTAACCCCTAAATTTAAGTCTAACCCTAAACCTAACACCCATTAACTTAAATATAATTTAAATAAATCTAAATAAATATTCCTATCATTAACTAAATTATTCCTATTTAAAAATCAATACTTACCTGTAAAATAAACAATAAGATAGCTACAATATAACTAATAGTTACATTGTAGCTATCATAGGGTTTATTTTTATTTTACAGGCAAGTTTGTATTTATTTTAACTAGGTACAATAGTTATTAAATAGTTATTAACTATTTAATAACTACCTAGCTAAAATAAATACAAATTTACCTGTAAAATAAAACCTAACCTAAGTTACACTAACACCTAACACTACACTATAATTAAATAAATTAACTACATTAAATACAATTACCTAAATTAAATTAAATTTGCTAAAGTACAAAAAAACACTAAATTACAGAAAATAATAAACAAATTACAGATATTTAAACTAATTACACCTAATCTAATAGCCCTATTAATATAAAAAAGCACCCCCCCCCAAATAAAAAAAAAACCCTAGCTTAAACTAAACTACCAATAGCCCTTAAAAGGGCCTTTTGCGGGGCATTGCCCTAAATAAATCAGCTCTTTTACCTGTAAAAAAAAATACAAACAACCCCCCCAACAGTAAAATCCACCACCCACACAACCAACCCCCCCAAAAAAAAATAACCTATGCACGGCATTGCCCTGAAATGGGCATTTGGATGGGCATTGCCCTTAAAAAGGCAGCTCTTTTGCCGCCCAAACCCTAACCTAAAAATAAAACCCACCCAATACACCCTAAAAAAACCTAACACTAACCCCCTAAAGATCGTCTTACCGGGACACGTCTTCATCCAAACTGGGCCGAAGTCCTCAACTATTGGTAGTTTCGTTTAGGCTAGGTTTTTTTTTTTTTTGAGGGGCTTTATTATTTTAATAGGGCTATTAGATTAGGTGTAATTAGTTTAAATATCTGTAATTTGTTTATTATTTTCTGTAATTTAGTGGGGTTTTTTTGTACTTTAGCTAATTTAATTTAATTTAGGTAATTGCATTTAATTTAGTTAATTTATTTAATTATAGTGTAGTGTTAGGTGTTAGTGTAACTTAGGTTAGGTTTTATTTTACAGGTACATTTGTATTTATTTTATCTAGGTAGTTATTCAATTCTTGGCAGCTGCACGCTTGACTTTTCTCAGTTCATGGGCAGTTATTTTGTGCCTTGGTTTTTCCACACGCTTCTTGCAACCCTGTTGACTATTTTGAATGAAACGCTTGATTGTTCGATGATCACGCTTCAGAAGCTTTGCAATTTTAAGAGTGCTGCATCCCTCTGCAAGATATCTCACTATTTTTGACTTTTCTGAGCCTGTCAAGTCCTTCTTTTGACCCATTTTGCCAAAGGAAAGGAAGTTGCCTAATAATTATGCACACCTGATATAGGGTGTTGATGTCATTAGACCACACCCCTTCTCATTACAGAGATGCACATCACCTAATATGCTTAATTGGTAGTAGGCTTTCAATCCTATACAGCTTGGAGTAAGACAACATGCATAAAGAGGATGATGTGGTCAAAATACTAATTTGCCTAATAATTCTGCACTCCCTGTATAGTAGTGATGTTACCTAGGGTGTGCATTATAAGGTGTTTTAAGGCTGCAGGTGAGAGGTTGTGTTGTCTGTGATTGATTTGACACAATTGCAAAGAGGCAGCCTTCAAGAAGGTCTTAGAAATTATCATATGAGCCATCCTAGGTTTAGCTTTCAACTAAGAATACCAAGAGAACAAAGCAAGTGTTAGAATTAAATCTGAAAGTAGTTTGAAATAACATGCCCTATTTGAAACAAGAAGGTTTTCTTTGGACTTGACTGTCCCTTAATATATTTGGGCATCAATGCCAAGCTGTGTTAACATTAGAATAAATTACACTCCAGTGGGTTCTAAAGAGATGAAGGTAATACAATTATGATTTCCAATTGTTCTCTCCTCCAAGTATTGTTGATTGTTTTGAGATCAAATTTAAAGTAAATAAGCAAGTATATGTCCACAGTGTGATAAAGTGATGAGATCTGATTCTACCTACAAGCTCAATCCATTTGATTATGTTGTGGCTTCAAACATCAAAATCAGCTATTTCAAATACACAAATAAACCTTAAAAAACAATATCATAGTATACTGTCCCTTTAATCTTGAGATGCTGCTTAAATGTATGTGTTTGTTAAGGATTCCAGGGAGTTACGTTGCTTTTTTAGTCAGTGCAAGGGTTGCTGCGCCTGATATGTGGCGAGATGAGAATGGAGTAGATTTTCTGAATTCTGCGTGCGTAAGTCCTTATGCTGTATATTGGATACCAAATTGCGCGGCTGTTCTATGTTAGTCTATGGGGATAAAAATTATGGCCGGAGGGTGAAATATACGTGTGTAACTTATATGCTACGCCGTATATGTAATACCAAAATCGCGTAAACTCCGGCGGCGGAGGATTTTGCGGGCGACGCTGCATATGTAATGGAGCCCTTAGTGGTTCTCTAAGTGTCCTGTAACCCAGACTGCCTTGCTGTTTCACTGAAATAAATCTTTTCATTTTTATCGTAGCAAGCGTTGTCAATTATTGGCACCTAAGTTGTTACTTGTAAAAAAACATTGTACTGCTTTCAGTTGAGTTTATGGTGTAGTCACTTTTAATTTAATACATATTGCTTTTTCTATATCATTAGTAAGTGTTTTGTGAAGTTTGAGATACCTCCCTAGCAAACAAGGAACAAAATAATTCAGTAACACGTGCAGGGTAACATACTGTATATAAAAGAACAGCAAATATGACCAAGAAATGCCCCTGACCAGCCAACCCTATCACAATGAAAAAACTATTTTATCTTGAAACATTCCAAGTACAATCACAATTTGTAAAAGATACGCAGAAACATGATAACCAGGTGGCAATTTCTTAACATCACAGTCATAAATGTGTTGCTATACACAAGGTACAACATACTGTGGGCTTGATCATAAGCAATATGTAGATTGTAGGGATAGGATCAGTACATAGCTACTATCCTGTGTGAGGCTTGAGAGCAATCTAAATCAATCAGCAAAAACATGTTGGGTATGTGGGGGAATAGTCTTTGCATGGTAAACACATTCAGTATCTCAATGTAAAATAATCAATTATTAATTAAAATAATGCTGCCTACCGAGTTAGTAAATGGGTTGGGTTGTGAAACATTCAACTCCTGCATTAAAAAAAAGTGTTAATTAATTTGGTAACTGTTTTAAAATCACTCTCACCTTCTATGTGATAAAGTTACAGGAAAGCCAGTTAATAGCAATCTATTTATTCTTGCCTGCAGTGCGCCTCACTTACATTTATAATTGTGTATGTTAGGTTAATATCCTGTAAGAGTTTAAAGGAACACAGAGCCCAAATATTTTCTTTCATGATTCAGATAAGGACTTTCTATTATCAATTTTGCTTCATTCTCTTGGAACACTTTACTGAAAGAGCAGCAATGCAATACTGAGAGGTAGCTGAACACAATGGCAAGTCAATGACAAGAGGCATATTGCTAGATTACAAGTAAAGTGTTAAATTAACGCGTGCCTGAAAATGGGCAAATTTGCCCGTTTGTGTGAGCATGATAATTAATCAGCCATTACAAGTGGCTGGTTATTGTTACCTCAAGCTTTAGGAAGCAATTAGCACTCCGAAATTTAACCAGAGATCATGGGGCATATTTATCAAGCTCCGTAAGTTATGAAGCAGTTGTCTAAAGACATCGCCAGAATTCAATCCGATCAAATACGATCGGGTTGATTGACACCCCCTGCAATTGGCCGCAAATCTGCAGGGGGCAGCATTGCACCCAGGGCCGGTGCTAGGATTTTTGGCCACACAGGTGAGGATACATTTTGCTGCCCCCCCCCCCCCCATTACATACCATCCCATTACTAGTTAAAGGGATATAAACCCAAATTTTTTAGAGCATGACATTTTAAACAACTTTCTAATTTACTCCTATTATCAATTTTACTTCATTCTCTTGGTATCTTTATTTAAAAAGCAGCAATGTAAGCTTAGGAGCTGGCCCATTTATGGTTCAGAACCTTGGTAGAGCTTGCTGATTGGTGGCTAATTTAAATCAATCAGTGGTAGCGCAGCAGAGCAAATCAAACAGTGGTAGTGCAGCAAAAGCAAATCAGACAGTGGTAGTGCAGCAAAAGCAAACCAGACAGTGGTAGTGCAGCATAGCAAACCAGACAGTGGTAGTGCAGCATAGCAAACCAGACAGTGGTAGGGCAGCATAGCAAACCAGACAGTGGTTGTGCTGTCTAGCAAATCAGACAGTGGTTGTGCTGCCTAGCAAACCAGACAGTCGTTGTGCTGCCTAGCAAATCAGACAGTGGTTGTGCTGCCTAGCAAATCAGACAGTGGTTGTGCTGCCTAGCAAATCACATGTAAGAAATCACATGCAGCAAATACAGATGCTCTAGTCTAAGCTCTAACCAGACAACTAATGTGTGTAGTGGGGTTTTTTACTATATGGGGTAAAGTATCACTGATGTGTGTAGTGTTTTTTTTTTTACTATATGGGATACAGTATACCTAATGTGTGTAGTGGGGGTTACTGTATGAGTAAAGTATAACTGATGTATGTAGTGGGGGTTACTGTATGGGGTACAGACAGTATAACTAATGTGTGTAGTGGGGGTTACTGTATGGGGTTAAGTATCACTTATGTGTGTAGTGGGGGTTACTGTATGGCCCATACAGTAACCCCCACTACACACATCGGTTATACTTTACCCCATACAGTAACCCCACTATACACATCAGTGATACTGTACCCCATATAGTAACCCCCACTACACACATCACTTATACTTTACCCCATAGTAACCCCCACTACACACATCAGTGATACTGTACCCCATATAGTAACTCTCACTACACACATCAGTGATACTTTACCCGTCCCCATACAGTAACCCCCACTACACACATTAGTTATACTGTACCCCATACAGTAACCCCCACTACACACATCAGTCAGTGATACTTTACCCCATATTGTAATAACTCCCACTACACACATCAGTTATACTTTACCCCATACTTTGGATTAAAGTATAACTGATGTGTGTGGGGTTACTGTATGGGGTAAAGTATAACTGATGTTTAGACCGATATGAAGGAAGGCTGGACATCTTGTTAGTCAGCCAGCATGGTTACTCAGTGCAGGCCAGCACCAGCATGTTATGGCATATGCCCCTGCGACATGTTGCACGCAGGAGTCCAGTACCCAGTGCCAGGCATACAGATGTACAGAACTCACATCTGTTGTATAGTAAATCGCAACATCGCCCTTGTTTTCTTTTCTTCTTTTATTAATAAATTTAAATTCCCCGGTCAAGTCAAAGCCCCTGATTAAATATCAGTTTCCCACATCCTTAAATGGATCAGATAAAACAAATTTGGCTGCAGTTATATGAATGAGTCAATTGGTGCTGCACAGGGGGAGTCATTATTTTAATCCTGTGTGAGGGAGCTCTCCATACTTTGTGAATGAAGTTTCAGGATAACATTGGAAGTTGAGAGATTGGTGTCAGTGTGGAATGTTTGCTTGTTCTTTCTTTTTTTATCTTTGTGTGTGAGTTATTTAATGTAAATGCAGGGTGGTAAATACAGTGTATGTGAAATCAAATAGCATATGTGTATAATATTCACACGCCCTAGAGGTGGATTTCTAGACACACTTTGAAAACTTTATCCTTGCCTGATCTATTTTTATTATTGTTATTATTTATTTATTTATTTGATTAATCAGTTTAAGTAGCTGCATAATAATACTGGATAACAGCTGTGTCAGTGTATAGGAGTAGAAGGCATTAAGGACAGGCCGGCAGGCAATCTATCTATCCAAAACAGGCTCACTCATGGACTCACCTCTCTGTCGCAGACACCGGAGACGGCAGGCCTGGCTGCAGCCCTGCAACTTCTGCAAGGTAGTAATAGCAGGGAGGATGACTGATGGTGGGTGGGTGAGTCTGACAAAGAGCGCTGTGAGCCCGTTATGGTAAAGCTGGAGGGAGGAGGAGGCGGAGCTTATACCAGAATGGCACAACACTGCTGGTCTGGTCTGGTTGGCACCTTACTTACCTTAGGGAAAGTTTGGGAAATGGTGCACTGCTGCTGCCAGCTGGCCCCTCCTAAGTGGTGGATCTCCAGGGTCCGGTGGCCGCAAATGGATTGGTTTATGCGACCTTTGGGGCCCTGGAAGTTCCGTCGCTGAAAAATGTAAAACATTTTTTTTTTAAATAAAAAACACTGCTCGCTCTCCAATTTTGTGCTCCACTGCTTGGACGCCCTAAGGCAGTTGCCTAGTTTGCCTTTATGTAAGCGTCGGGCCTGATTGCACCAGCAGTTCACAAGTACTGCTGGTGCAATGATAAATGCCAACAGCAATATTGGATCATGTCCGTACGCACAATGATAATTCGGCCCCCAGATCTCTGGTTAATTTTATAAATATGCCCCAAATACTGTCTAGTGTAGCTCATTAAATAATAAAGATGGCAGCATCTTCATTTTTTAATAAAATTACTGCACTATTTATATTTGCTGCCATCACTGCTCGACTTACCCCCTTCGCTGGCGCTGAAGTTCTGATGCCGTCTCTGATGGCTTCAGAACGAGGCTCAGATAGGAGCCTATAGAAGCGCACTCTCATGAGTGCAATGCTTCCCAGCGATGCAAACGTGAGGTCACGTTCGAATTGCTGAAAACTTGTTATATCGGGGCACAATATTGTGCGCTGGTATTACACAGTGGAGCGCAAATATCACTTTGATCAAAGCAATATTTAGCACTTCACTTGTAATCTGGACCATAATATGCAGCTAACAATAAAAAGCTAGCTCCCAAGAGAATGAAGCATATTAGATAATAGAAAAGTTATTTAAAATTGTATCTGAATTATGAAAGAAACATTTGTGGTTTAATGTCCCTTCAATATAAAAAAATTGTCATAATAAAACACACTGGGCTAGCTTACAAGAGGAACGCTATTGTTAAAAAGGGTCGCGATAACCAATATTATGCCCGGGCTAACTTGTGCATGTTTGCTCTTGCACAAACTAAATTTGCGCTCTTCTGGTTAGCGTTAGTGTTATAAAAAATGTGCAACAAACACAACATAAATACATTAAACTAAAGTGTTACACTCATATGTACACTGTCTGATGAAAAATATTCATATAAATATTATCACAAATGTTTTATAAGGGTTAAAAAGTATATGGTATATGACAAGGGGTTTAAATGAAAAGTGCTATACTGTGTATGTATATACTGTATATATATATATATATATATATATATATTTATATACAATATATATATATATATATATATATATATATATATATATATATATATATATATATATATATATATATATTTATGTGTGTGTCTATATAATAATCCATAGCATATATCTACATAATTTACAGAATGTTTATTCATTTTAATAATTTATAAATTTTTCTCAATGAGGACAAACGCAAGGATGGTATAGAGCACATAAATACCTTGTTTTCACTGATCTGTAAACTATGGATAGATTTTATTTCCGCTAAGGTTATATACTGTAAAAGATGAACATTACGAAGAAAAACGATTGACACATGTATTTTATTTTATTTTATTTTATATTATTTGATTTTACTTGTTTTTGTTATATGTAAAACTTCAATAAAAACAATTCAACATAATTTATAAATTTTTTATATTAATTCATAAGTTCTCATGTGTGCTAGACTGACCACGTTAAGATCTAAATTGAGAAATGCAAAAACGCATATTTTACATTCCTATGTTCTTCACATAAAAAATAATGTACTTTTTATTATTAAATATACATTTCTATACATATATGACTAGGCAATAAGCCTGCCCACAGTGCAGTCTATGTTGAAAAAATACAAACCCCCAAGACAAATTTAAAAAAAGTAAAATGACAGAAAAAAATAAACAAAGCTATCCAAAATAAATGTTTTAAACCTAAACTAATACCCCTATAAAAATCCCCCCCAAATAAAAACACCCCCTAATCTAATACTAAACTACCAATAGCCCTTAAAAGGGCATTTTGTAGGGCATTGCCCTAAGTTAAACAGCTCTTTTACCTCTAATTAATACTATATCCCCATAACAATAACCCCCCCAACCACCAAACCACCCAAAATAAAAAACTAACACTAAAAAACTAAACTACCCATTGCTCATAAAGGGGCATTTGTATGGGCATTGCCCTTAAAAGGGCAATCAGCTCTTTTCTAGACCAAAAAAACTCTAATCTAAAAAAACTCCCCAAAAATTAAAATAAAAAAGCCTAAACCTAAGCCCCAAAGAGGTGCTCACTGTTCCTGAAGTCCGGCGGAGAAGGTCTTCTTCTAGATGGATCCATCATCTTCGATCCGGAGTGAAGGCGGCATGGAGCAGAGGTGCAGAGCTGTGTTCCCGATGCCTGGATCCTCAGCGGCGGTCCTCAATGGCAGCGGTCCTTGGCAGCGGCGGAGCTGCTCAGTGGCATGGAGGCTCCTCTTCATTCGATGTCCATCGTAAAATGAAGATTGAATGCAAGGTACCCCAATCAGTTTGGGGTACCTTGCATTCCTATTGGCTGAAATTTTAAAATCAGCCAATAGGATTAGAGCTACTGAAATCCTATTGGCTGTTCAAATCAGCCAATACGATTTCAGTAGCTCTCATCCTATTGGCTGAATTTTTTTAAAATCAGCCAATAGGATGAGAGCTACTGAAATCTTATTGATAAATATGGGGTACCTTGCATTCAATCTTTAGTGTGCAGTGGACGATCGCATGAAGAGGAGCCTCCACGCCGCCGGAGACCGCCGCCACTGGGGACCACCGCCTAGGATCGCCACATCTGGGAACACCGCTCCGCACCTCCGCTCTGTGCTGCCTTCGCTGTGGATGAAGATAGAAGATGATGGATCCGCCTGGAAGAAAACCTTCTCCGCCGGACTTCAGGAACCGTGAGTACCTATTTGGGGCTTTAGTGTTAGGCTTTTATTTAAAAAAATTTGTTATTTTTTTTTTTTTTTAGTTAGTTTTTTTGGGCAATTGATAAAGAGCTGAATGCCCTTTTAAGGGCAATGCCCATACAAATGCCCCTTTAGGGGCAATGGGTAGTTTAGGTTTTTTAGTGTTAGTTTTTTATTTTGGGGGGTTTGGTGGGTGGGGAGTTTTACTGTTAGAGGGGGGACTTAGTATTTGTTTAAGGAAAAGAGCTGTTTAACTTAACCTTTTAAGGGCTATTGGATTTTTTTTCTTAGATTAGGGGGTGTTTTAATTATGGGGGGCTTTTATATTTTCATAGGGATTAGGTTTATTTTTTTATTTTGGATAATGTGTTTTATTATTTTCTGTAATGTTAGACTTTTTTATTTTGTGTAACTAGATTAATTTAATGTAATCTTAGTTGTTGTTGTTTTTTAAAGTACTGTTAGAATTCTTTCACCAACCTGCCATTTTCTGAATCCACCTGGATGCAGAATTCTTTTGGCTGCGCGCGCAGCCAACATTCTTTTGGTTGCCTCACACTACCAACATTCCTTTGAGGATGCGTGCGCAACAGGTGACGGCGACGGATGCATTACAAACGCGATTATAGTATAGATACTGTTCATGTAACAGTATCAGATATATATTATGTGTGAGTGAAGACCTTGCATAAAGTCCAAGAGATAAAAAACATGCACAAAACAAAACATAGGTACATTACAATAAAGTTTTACACTCATATATACACAATCTGATAAAAATAGAGAGGAGAGAGTAACTCTCTCTCCTCTCTATTTTTATCAGATAGTGTATATATGATTGCATCAGCCAATAGGATTTTTTCACCTTTAATTCCGATTGGCTGATAGAATTCTATCAGTCAATCAGAATTCAAGGCACGCCATATTGGATTACGTCATTTAAAGCCGTGGAAAGAAGAGGATGCTCCACTCCGGATGTCTTGAAGATGGAGCCACTCCGCGTTGGAAGGAAGAAGATAGAAGATAGAAAATGCCGTCTGGATGAAGATTTCTGCCAATCTGGAGGACCACTTCTGCCGGATTGGATGAAGACTTCTCCTGGCTTCGTTGAGGATTTCTTGCCGCTTGGATGAATGTTGAGGATGGATGTCCGGTCTTCAAAACTGTAAGTGGATCTTCGGGGGTTAGTGTTAGTTTTTTTTAAGGGTTTATTGGGTGGGTTTTATTTTTAGGTTAGGGTTTGGGCACTGAAAAAGAGCTACATTACAATAAAGTTTTACACTCATATATACACAAGCCCTTTAAGGGCAATGGCCATCCAAATGCCCTTTTCAGGGCAATGGGGAGCTTAGGTTTTTTTAGTTAGGATTTTATTTAGGGGGTTGGTTGTGTGGGTGGTGGGTTTTACTGTTGGGGGGTGTTTACAGGTAAAAGAGCTGATTTCTTTGGGGCAATGCCCCACAAAAGGCCCTTTCAAGGGCAATTGGTAGTTTAGGGGGGGCTTATTTTATTTTGATAGGGCTATTAGATTAGGTGTAATTAGTTTAAATATCTGATAATGTCTTTTTTATTTTGTGTAATTTAGTGGGTTTTTTGTAATTTAGGTAATTTTATTTTATTTAGGTAATTTATTTAATTGTAGTGTAAGGTTAGGTGTTAGTGTAACTCAGGTTAGGTTGTATTTTACAGGTAAATTTGAATTTATTTTAGTTAGGTAGTTAGTAAATAGTTAATAACTATTTAGTAATTATTCTACCTAGTTAAAATAAATACAAACTTGCCTGTAAAATAAAAATAAACCCTAAGCTAGATACAATGTAACTATTAGTTATATTGTAGCTAGCTTAGGGTTTATTTTATAGGTAATTATTTAGTTTTAAATAGGAATAATTTAGGTAATGATAGTAATTTTTATTTAGATTTATTTTAATTATATTTAAGTTAGTGGGTGTTAGGGTTAGACTTATGTTTATTCTAGTGGCGGCGATGTCGGGGGTGGCAGATTAGGGGTTAATAATTTTATTTTAGTTTTTGCGATGAGGGAGGGCCTCGGTTTAGGGGTTAATAGGTAGTTTATGGGTGTTGGTGTACTTTGCAACACTTTAGTTATGAGTTTTATGCTACAGCTCTATAACGTAAAACTTATAACTACTGACTTTAGAATGCGTTACGAATCTTGTGGGATAGGCTGTACCGCTCACTTTTTGCCCAAAATGGAAAAGCTTGTAATACCGGTGCTATGGAAGTCCCATTGAAAAAAAGACTTTACGCAAATTGCGTAAGTTAATTTGTGGTAAGGCCAAAAAAGTGTGCGGTGCCCCTAAACCTGCAAGTCTCGTAATACCAGCGGTAGTTAAAAAGCAGCGTTATGAGCCTTAATACTGCTTTTTTACTCATACCGCAAAACTTGTAATCTAGCCGTTAGTTATTTGCGTTTTCGGGGGTTGGCGGTTTAGGAGTTAATAGGTTATTTAGGTTTATTGTGATGTGGGGGTTGGCGGTTTAAGGGTTAATATTTTAACTGTGTTATTTGCGTTGTTTACTTTGCAGATTAGGGGTTAATAATATTTAACTAGTGTTTGCGAGGTGGGAGTGCAGCAGCTTAGGGGTTAATATGTTTATTCTAGTGGCGGCGATGTCCGGAGCGGCAGATTAGGGGTTACAAATTTTATTATAGTGTTTGCGATGCGGGAGGGCCTAAGTTTAGGGGTTAATAGGTAGTTTATGGGTGTTAGTGTACTTTTTAGCACTTTAGTTATGAGTTTTATGCTACAGCGTTGCAGTGTAAAACTCATAACTACTGACTTTAGAATGCGTTAGGAATCTTGGAGGTAGAGGGTGTACCACTCACTTTTTGGCCTCCCAGGACAAACTCTTAATACCAGTGCTATGGAAGTCCCATAGAAAAAAGGGTTTACAAACTTTACGTAAGTCGGTTTGCGATAAGGCCAAAAAAGTGTGCGGTGCCCCTAAACCTGCAAGACTCGTAATAGTAGCGGTAGTGAAAAAGCAGCGTTAGGACCTGTTAACGCTGCTTTTTCAGCTTACCGCAAAACTCGTAATCTAGCCGTTATTATTTTGCGATGTGGGGGTTGGCGGTTTAGGTGTTTGTTAATACTTCTTGCGGGCGGTTAGTTTTTTTTTGTTAATTCCTTGTGTGGGCGGTTAGGTTTTTTATTATTTTGTGCGGGCGGTTACATTTTTTTTGTTATTTCGTCCTGGTGGTTGCTTGTTTTTTTGTTATTTAGTGCGAGTGGTTGTATGTATTTTTCTTAATGTTTCATTTGGCAATGCTGCATCCAGGTGGATTCCGAAAATGTCAGGGTGGTAAAAGAATCCACCTGCAGTGGATTGCAACTTATGCTGCATCCTGGTGGATTATTTTTGCTGCGCACCCAGCCAACATTCCTCTTTGGATGCATGCGCAACTGACGACGGCAATGGACACGTTACAAACCCAATTATAGTATAGATAGAAATATATATTTAAAGGGACAGTCTACTCAAAATTGAACTTTTATGATTCAGATAGGGCATACATTTTAAACAACTTTCCAATTCACTAAACCTAAGCTGTCAAAATGCATTTGACAGCTTTTCACAGCTAGATGGCATTAGTTCACATGTGCCTTATATATAACATTGTGCTCACTCCGGTGGAGTTACTTTTGAGAGGGCACTGATTGGCTAAAATGCAAGTCTGTCCAAAGAACTGAAATAAAGGAACAGTCTGCAGAGTCGTAGATAAAGGTTATCACAGAGGTAAAAAGTATATTAATTTAACCGTGTTGGTTATATAAAACATGGAAGTGGGTAATAAAGGGATTATCTATCTTTCTAAACAATACAAATTCTGGAGTAGACTGTCCCTTTAAAAAAAAAAAAGAACATTTGAATGTAAAATATTCATAACTACTTTCGGGTTTAGTACTGTGGGTCTAATATTGTGTCAGGTTAGCGCATAAGTGATGTGTTTTTTTGCGCTAGCCATCGGGTTTCGCTTGTGCACAAACAATTTACTTTCAACTTGAAAATATGCACGTTAACCCGCCCACATTAAAATTTTTCTTTGAGAGGTGTTTGCATGCAAAGCGAAAAAAAAAAATTAGGATGCCACTTGTAAACTAGCTCCTAATGTTTTCAGCTAGCTCCTAGTAGTGCATAGCTGCTTTTTGACAACAGATATCAAGAAAATTAATCAAATTAGATAACAGAAGTACATTGGAAAGTTTTTAAAATTCTCAGCTCTTTGTATGCATGGGTTAAACATATAGGGCTGGATTACAAGTGAAGCGCTAATTTCACGTGCGTCTGTAAGGGGCAAATAAGTAACCATTACAAGTGTCTGGTTAATGCAATCGCGACCTCTGGTTAATTTAAAAAATGTCCCTCATTTGCCCACCAAATAAAGTGTACAGTTCCTTTCTGAAAATAAAAAATATTAGCATCTTCATTTTTTTTTTTAAAAAACAGCACAAAGCAGATTAAAGGGGTCAAAGTGAGGGGATGTGGGGTGCTAGAAAAAAAACGGCACTGAAAAGTGCTTTCACATTGCGGTCTATGGGGACTGTGTTTTAAACTGTAAATATATATGTATGTGCATATAACTATATATTTATTTATGTGTTAATATGTGCATATACACATATAGGGGGATATTTATCAAGCCGTCAACCGCAAATATGCCGGAATTCCGAAGCGTAATTGTTGCGAGCTTGATCCAAACTAGTTATCGAAGCCTACAGACTGGCAAAAGTTGAAATCTGTGACAAAACATACGATCTGCCAGTCTGAATCCGACGCAGCGGATCGTATGTTACGTCATTACAGATGTTCCTGAATACACATTCGGTTCTATTTGACACTGTTTCAAAGTTATCAAATAGTTAACAGGTACACTCACGGCTATTGCGGCCCAGCGTACCTGGTTTTCTATCCACCACCCTGGAGGCCGTGGATGCCATAGGAATCAATAGGAAACTGAAAGCAGTGAAAGCTTATGTTCGATGCTGCCAGATATCCCATTGATTTATATGGTAGAAAACCAGTTACGTTTACACCTAACACCCTAACATAAGCCCCGAGTCTAAACACCTAAATAAAGTTATTAACCCCATTCCACTGCTCCCCAACCCTGCCGCAATCTAAATAAAAGTATTAACCCCTATCCCACCAAGCCCGGACCCCACCACCACTAAATAAAGTCATTAACCCCTATCCCGCCACTTCCGGACCCAACCGCCACTAAATAAAGTTATTAACCCCTATCCCGCTGCTCCCGGACCCCGCCGCCACTAAATAAAGTTATTAACCCCTATCCCGCCGCTCCCAGACCCCGCCGCCACTAAATAAACGTATTAACCCCTAAACCTCTGGCCTCCCAAATCACTACCACCAACTAAACCTATTAACCCCTAAACCACCAGCCCCCACATAGCCATAAACTAAATTAAGCTATTAACCCCTAATCCTAACAACCCGCTAACTTTAAATTAAACATTTTAAATTAAAATTGCCGGTTGGATGGATCCTTCAAGCGGGACTTCAATAACTGTAAGTGGATCGTCGGGGGTTAGTGTTAGGTTTATTTAAGGTTTTTTTGGGTGGGTTTTAGTTTTAGAGTAGGGTCTGGGCAGGTAAAAGAGCTAAATGCCCTTTAAAGGGCAATGCCCATACAAATGCCCTTTTCAGGGCAATGGGGAGCTTAGGTTATTTTAGATAGGGTTTTTATTTAGGGGGGTTGGGTGGTGGGTTTTACTGTTGGGGGGTGTTCGTATTTTTTTTTTACAGCTAAAAGAGCTGATTTCTTTAAGGCAATGCCCCACAAAAGGCCCTTTTAAGGGCCATTGGTAGTTTATTGTAGGCTAGGGCTTTTTTATTTTGGGGGGGCTTTTTATTTTTATAGGGCTATTAGATTAAGTGTAATTATTTTTTATTTTTGATAGGGGTTAATAACTTTATTTAGTTGTGGCGGGGTCCAGGAGCTGTGGGATAGGGGTTAATAACTTAATTTAAGTTGCGGCAGGGTCCGGGAGCGGTGGGATAGGGGTTAATAACTTTATATATGTTGCAGCGGGATAGGGGTTAAACATTTTAGTATAGTGGCAACGTTTAGCGACAGGATATAAATAAAGTTGATAAAAAGCCGAATAGCAGCGAGATCGATGACTGCTAGTTAACAACAGTCCGATGCACATCGTCCCGTACTTGGTGCACGTCATTTTGCTGGCTTTTTTTTTATAAATATGGAGAGCATATTCAGGTCTGTGGACGCGATGTTAGGTGAGCAAATTGGTGCCGGCGAATGCAGCATAGTTGAGGCTTTGATAAATATCCCCCATAAACACATAAATATATACTGTATGTATATATTCATATAAATATATATTTTTAATTTGCTGCCCAACAGTGCGCAACTTACCCCCTTCGCTGCACTAGGTTCTCTGCCGTGTCTCACGCATCACAACTAGGCTCCCATTGGAGCTTATAGAAGCACGTTGTTGTGTGAGCAATGCTTCCAGGCAATGCAAACACGAGGTCACGTTCACATTGTGCTTGACTAGTAATACCAGCACACATTTGCGTGCACTGGTATTACTGAGTGGAGCGCAAATATCGCCCTCACAAAAGCACTTTTTTGCACTCCACTTGTAATCTAGGCCATAATAAACACATTTAAAAATGAAAATGGTCTAATGCTATAGAATGTACTTGTTTGCAGCAGCATCACACCACACATCAGACCATCAAACCTTGTTTTTTATTTCAACAATGTAAGCAATAGGATGATGCTAATAAGCTATTTGAGTTATGGATAAATTGCTACAAACATTTTGCTAAGAGTTCCCCCTTCTTCCCTATTATCATATTTTGTAATTTATTATCTATTTGACTGTACAGAGTAACAGCCAGATTATGAGTTTTGCGTTATGGCTGGCTCGCTTATTACTTGCAAGTTATTTTCACCGCTCACCTTTCATAGCGCTGCTATTACAGGTTTTCAAAAACCTTGCTTGTGCGGGCGATATGGTTGCGTTGAGCTCCATATCTCACCCAAATACAAGTGGTGTTTTTACGTGCTCGTGCACGATTTTCCAATAGACATCAATGGGGAGAGCCAGCTAAAATAAAACCTAACACCTGCGATCACAGAGCGCAAAGCTCCGTAACGCAGCCCTATTGATGTCTATGGGGGAAAAAAAGTTATGTTTAAACCTAACACCCTAACATTAACCCCACATCTAAACACCCCTAATCTGCCGCCCCCGACATTGCCTACACCTACATTACGCTTATTAACCCCTAATCTGCCGCCCTAATGTTGCCGCCACCTACATACATTTTTAACCCCTACTCTGCCGCACCCAACGTCGCCTACACCTACCAACACTTATTAACCCCTAATCTGCCGCCCCCAACATCGCCGCCACCACTATACTAAAGTTATTAACCCCTAAACCTCTGGCCTTTGGTGGGTTTTACTGTTGGGGGTTGTTTGTATTTTTTTTTACAGGTAAAAGAGCTGATTTCTTTGGGGCAATGCCCCGCAAAAGGCCCTTTTAAGGGCCATTGGCAGTTTAGTGTAGGTTAGGGTTTTTTTATTTTGGGGGGCTTTTTTATTTTGATAGGGCTATTAGATTAGGAGTAATTCGTTTTTATTTTTGATAATTTCGTTTTTATTTATTTAATTTAGTGTTTATTATTTTTTGTACTTTAGAAAATTGCATTTTGTTAATTTAATTTATTTAATTTTATTGTAATGTTAGGTGTTAGTGTAACTCAAGTTATGTTTTATTTTACAGGTACATTTGTATTTATTTTAACTAGGTAGTTAGTAAATAGTTAATAACTATTTACTAACTAGTCTACCTAGTTAAAATAAATTCAAACTTACCTGTGAAATAAAAATAAAACCTAAGATAAATTCAATGTAACTATTAGTTATATTGTAGCTAGCTTAGGGTTTATTTTATAGGTAACTTTGTATTTAGTTTTAAATATGAATTAGTTAGTTATTAATAATAAGTTTTATTTAGATTTCTTTTAATTATATTTAAAGGGACAGTTCACCCAAAAACTTTCTCCCCTTTAAATTATTCCCAATGATCCTTTTTACCTGCTAGAGTGTATTAAATTGGTTGCAAGTGGCTCCTTTACTCCCATTTCAGCATTTGAAATAGCTGATTTAGCTTGTGGTTTCCCAACCTATACTGAAAGTTTTGATACTGGCGTATACGCTATTGACAAGCCTAAGTAAACACAACCAGCAGAAGAGATTACACCCTCAGTGGGGGGCATGATAGTTAAGTAATAAAATTATAATTTTCCATTGTTCTCTCTATGTATTGAGCTTTTGGTGTTCCAGACAAATATAAGATAAGGAAGCAAGTCTGTGTACATAAAAGTGATAACATAATGAGATCTGATATTACCTGAAGCTCAACCCATTGTAATAGGCTGTGGTTTCAAAGCACAAAACCAGCTACTTCTGATACACAAATAAAACCGAAAATGCAATTTCTCAAATATTTTTATACTCTGCAGTTGGTATAACAAGTCATTTAAAATACATTTATGGAAAAACAATTTTACAGTGTACTGTCCCTTTAAGTTAGTGGGTGTTAGGGTTAGGGTTATGTTAGGGTTAGGGGTTAATAGGTTTATTATAGCGGCGGAGTGGGCGGACGGCAGCTTAGGGGTTAATTATATTTAAATAGTGTTTGCAATGCAGGTGGGCGGCGGTTTAGGGTTAATAATTTTATTATAGTGGCAACGATGTCGGGGAGCGGCGGAATAGGGGTTAATACATTTTTTAAGTGGCGGCGATGTCTGGAGCGACACATTAGGGGTTAATAATTGTATTTTATTATTTGCGATGCGGGAGGGCCTCGGTTTAGGGGTTAATAGGTAGTTTATGGGTGTTAGTGTACTTTTTAACTCTTTAGTTATGAGTTTTATGCTTCAGCTTTGTAACGTAAAACTCATAACTACTGACTTTAGATGGCGGTACGGATCTTGTCGGTATAGGGTGTACCGCTCACTTTTTGGCCTCACAGCAAAACTCGTAATACCGGCGCTATGGAAGTCCCATTGAAACTTAACTTTTTTAAAAGTGTGGTACTGACGTTGCATGACCGCCAAAAAAGTGTGCGGTACACCTATACCTGCAAGACTTGTAATAGCAGCGGTAGGGAAAAGGCATCGTTATGGGCCATAACAATGCTTTTTAACTTATAATGCAAAACTTGTAATCTAGCCTTAAGATTTTATGAGTTAGCTTGTTTTCAACTCATGTATATGAAGATATTTCGCTTATTATTCTTAATAAATAAGTGTGAATTTCATAACCTGAATATTTTGACAACTATCAGGGCCAAGTTTACACGTCCCCAGGAATATACTAGATTTGTTACCGCTGTAGTGCAATATTTATACCTCAGTGCAATATAGCTTTCATTTAAATTCTATTAAGAGAAGTAATAAATACTAAAGAGTAAGATATAAATGAACCCCATAAGTTTCATTAAAGAGCCCTAAGATGTGTTTAAGACACCTGTCTATATTATTAACTCTTCACTAATTTGTGATACCAGATACAAGCCATCTTTATCTACTTTTAGTCCAATAAGACACACTGCAGTATTTTTTAATGATCTATATGGACAATGGAATATTATTCTGTTCTAAAGATTTTAATGAACAGAGTATTCCATACCTCAGGCTCACAGCATTAAAACAACTGAAAGAGGTGATGAAAAACTGTGTCTGGGTGGCCAGTAGTGGAAGTTTATTAGACTGAGTGTGGGGTTTGGAAATGGTTGTCCTCTGGTAGGGGGCAAAAATAATAAAGTGCCTCAAGCATAATATTATGAATGGTAATGTGCAGGAGCAGAGAGTTGCTTGTTGTACAAAACATCACTTTATAAATGATGCCTTTTTGGCATCAAAATAATCGTTCCATTGGGTGTTTATGCTTGGATATAAAGACATAATTTGCAAGGGGCATATACCCCCTCTTCCCCCTACTTTGATCAACCATGGGCTTGGGCAATCATTGAGGCTGATCTGTGCATTCCATAACAGGTAGGAGTGGTCCTCGAGTCATTTTTTGTTGCCTGTGTCTCTGGAGTGGGGTATCAGGGTTTTATTCCCTGCTTTGTTTGCCATGTGCTACTTGCAGTCATTTTACTCACCTTTCTTGCTGAATCTGGTTCAGAGTGTGTGATGCTGCTAATTTCCTGCATGCCCTCTTATGTTTAGACTGTTGTACATCATCCATGTGAGACAGGTTGCAGTCTCAGAATTGTGATGTCATCACTTATTATTTAAAGGGACTCTGTTCAGTATGCTTTGCCCTTGCGTTGTCTCAGACCTGTTCGTGAGTTCCTGTGTATTACCTGGCTAGTCTGACGTCTCTTCTGGTTCCTGATCCCTGGCTTGTTCCTGACTTTGCTGTTCTCTCATCTGACTACTCGCTTTGACTCCTGACTCGGCTCGTCTGACTACCAGCTCTGGTTTTGACTCCTGGCTTGTTATTTGACTTGTGGACTTTTTATTATTTTTGTTATTAATAAAGGTGTGATTATTTTTGCACTTCTTGTCTCAGTCTGATTCCTGGCACCCTGACATGGGGCTCCTGTTTTTATCTGTAATGAAAAAATTTGATCTAACAAACTAAAGCATGTAATATTTGCATCCCTTTAAATACTTGTTTGTTTGTGGCCTTTATATTTACTTTGTCAACCTTTCTAATTTACCTTCACAAATGTTCAAAATTCAAGAGAAGGACACTGACAAATATAGAATTATTAGGACTTTCTTTAATTTCCACAAAATGGTATAAATACCAAATGAAGTTACAAGCACTTAGTATATATGTATATGTATATATATATATATATATATACTCTTAGAACTACTATACACCTGCTTCAAAAACCTTCCAGGGTGCAATATTAATCAATCAATAAAATCATATAAAATATGTACTCAGTGGTTCTTTATAGCAAAAAAAGTTGATAAACTTTATTTCTATATGAGTGTATATTGTATGTGATATAGACAGATGGATAGATAGATAGATAGATAGATAGATAGATAGATACATAGATGACAGATATATAATAGAAAGAAAGTGTGGGGGGTGCATTTGAATCCTTTGTGAAGATCTGAATACGGAAGAAAATGGAACATTGTGAGATTTGGCTCTTTGCAAAGCTGTATTTATTCTTGTGAAAGTACAACATACAAATCCAGATCCTAGCATGTTAACCTTTCACAATAATAAATGCAGCTCTGGAAAGAGACAAAGTCCAGGAACTACGGCCTTATTCTGCATTCGGATCTTCAGGAAGCATCTGAATGCACACTCCTAATTAATGTATACATGAGTGTGTGTGTACAAACAAATATATATATATATACACAGAGTGAGAGAGAGAGGAGAGAGAGAGAGAGAGAGAGAGAGAGAGAGAGAGAGAAGGGGGAGAGAGATGGAGAGAGAGAGACAGGGAGAGAGATAGAGATCTCAAAAACTCTAAAAACGGAATCTAATAGAAATTGCATAGTCTTGTACCCATAAGTCTTGGAACTGTGTAGCTCATTGGCTAATGGGGGCATCTCCCACAGAATAAAGTTTGTTTTGTCTGCACAGAAAAGTCTGTGACACATTTTGACATTTTGTTTTAGCTGGAAAAGAGAATTTATTTGAGTTTCCTGTCCTTAAAATTATTACTTAAATTATATCATTTCACTGCTTAGTCAGATGACTTTAAAATTAAAGAGGATAGGTATTTTTGTCCTTTAGTATATACTGGCACCCCAATACCTTTGCCTCTGTTTTGTTTAACAGTCAATGGCAAAATGGCTTAAGGTTAATAACAAGATCATTTTTCACCTGTTTTGGAAATGCCTTAAGTAGGAATGGATACAAAAAGTGTATCAATGACATAGAACTATACGTGCTAATGTCATAGTCATTTGCAATGTGTCAAGTTTAATATTAATCTAAATATCAAGTCAGAACCATATCCAAACAAAAACAGTGACCTTGAAAGATGTCATTCAGTATAATAAATCAAATTATATAACTTTAGTTCCAGTTTGTAAATCAAGCAGTTTTTCTGATTGTACCAAGACATTAGCAATACAGTAAAGTATTTTTGTCATATGTTTGGTAAATTAATACATTACATATATATGAAATTAATTCCTTAAAATAAAATCTTTGCCACAGTTTCTAAAATCAGTATACTGCTGGTATATCAAATATACACACTGCTACAAATTCTGTCTGACTTCCTGCCTGTCTGTCTGTCTTTCTATCATCTGTGCCTGTTTATCTATCTGTCTGACTTCCAGCCTGTCTGTCTGTCTGTCTCTCTCTATCTATCTATCTATCTATCTATCTATCTATCTATCTATCTATCATCTATCTATCTATCTATCTATCTATCTATCTATCTATCTATCTATCTATCTATGTATCCATCCATCCATGGTAAAGTATTTTCACTTTGCACAATGTTAAAATTAGATATCTTTAGTGATGAGGATTTTACGAATCCATATCAGCTGTTGTAGGCATATAATTTAGTCTTCTTTATTCTACATTATAAAGTAAAAAAGGTGCAACTTACTACACATCGACCTCTCATCTCTTAACTTCACTACCTCTTAGATGGTGGATGTAAATAACCCCAGACTGATCCAGAAGTAGGGCAAGATTACATATGCGGCTTCGCCGGCTTTTATTTACACGGTTCTGGTATCACATATACAGCACCGCATATAAATGTGGTGTGTATGTTTCACCTGTCGCCCACAATTTTTACTCTCATAAGCTAACATAGAACCGCGTCGCAAATCGGTATCACATATTCAGTGCAATGACTTACGCAGCGAAAATGGAGAAATTTTACTCCATTTTCAACTCGTCATACATAGGCAGGCGCAGCAAGTCTTGTGCTGAGTATGTGAGCGCCGTAACCCCCCGAAAATAGTAACTAACACCTAACGCATGCGCAATATCTATCTACCTCCTGAAAATAACAAACACCTAATGCATGCCCAATATCTATCTACCTGTAAACCGCTAACCACCACCACAATAAATAATAAACTATAGTAACCCCTAATCTGCCAACCCCCACATCGCAAAAAAAATTAAATTAACATATTAACCCCTAATCCACCAACCCCCTACAACGCAATATACCTTATAAAAACTATTAACCCCTAATCCGCCATTAACCTATTTCGCAACAAACCTAATAAATCTATTAACCCCTAACCCGCCAACCCCCCACAACTGAAATAACTAATTAAATTTCTAAGCCCCCATAACCTAAAAATGCCTAAACTAACACCTCCTAAATTAACCCCAATTACCTAAATTAAAAAATACTAAATTACAAACAATTAAAATAAAAAGCTAACATTACTTAAAAATAAAAAATAAATAAATAAAATTAATCTAAGATTACAAAAAATAAAAAAGTATAACAATATATAAAATAATAAACCAAATTATCAAAAATAAAAAAATTAAACCTAATCCCTATGAAAATAAACCCCCCAAAATAATGCTAAACTACCAATAGCTCTTAAAATGGCCTTCTTAGGGCATTGCCCTAAGTTAAACAACTATTTTACCTTAAAAAATACTAAGTCCCCCCTCTAACAGTAAAACCTCTCACCCACCAAACCCCCCAAAATAAAAAACATAACACAAAAAAATCCTAAGCTACCTATTGCCCCTAAAGGGACATTTGTTTGGGCATTGCCCTTAAAAGGGCATTCGGCTCTTTTACTGCCCTTAAAAGGGCAGTCAGCTCTTTTTCAAAGGCCCATTAAATCCCTAATATATAAAAAAAATAAAAAAATAAAATAAACAAAAGCCTAACCCCCAGATAGATACTCACGGTTCCAAAAGTCTGGCGGTGAAGTCTTCTTCCAAGCGGCAATATCTTCTATCTTCTTCCAGGAACAAGCCGGCGTGGAGCAGAGCGTGGAACTGAAGACCGGTGACCGCGGAACTGAAGACCGGCAACAGCGGAACTGAAGACTGGCGACCGCGGAGCCATGGAGCGTGGAGATCCTCTTCGTTCGATCACCGCCACACACTGAGGATTGAATTCAAGGTACGCGTTTAAATATGGGGTACTTTGCATTCCTATTGGCTGATTTGAGTCTTCAAATTCAAATCAACCAATATGTTGCTCCATTGCTCCGCGGTTGGCAGTTCAGTTCCGCGGTCACCGGTCTTCAGTTCCACGCTCCACTCCACGCCAGGACACAAGGATTACATGCAATTGGATGCTATTTTGGATAAATCAATCACTAATGTTAAGTTGGAGATTGACACAGTCAAGCAAGGGAAGTTCGAAAGGGACTCTTTGAACTATAAACTTAATATGGTACAACTGGAAGCAAAGGAAGTCTAATACACGATCATCTAGATCTAAATCTAGGAACAGAAGGAATAGTAGAAGAGTTACCTTCTCTGGTGGTGAATCTGGTGAAGAAAAAGACACTAATACAAATTCTACAATACTCCCTGAAATTGGCTCACATATTATACCCAATAAACAAGAGTTCAAAATAGGTAAAGTGCTCAGATAATGACCCCTGTATTCTCCAGAGGTATATACTGGAGACCAAAAATAGGGGTATATGTCCCAATACTGTCCGTGTGTGGGGACAAACAGTCAAAAGATAGTAATATTATCCAAACCAAGGAACTCAAAGCAAACCCTCCAACAGTTCCTTAAGTGCCGGTGTGCTCCACTTCAGCCTAGATGTCAAAGGTGTGGGTAAATATACACAAGTCACTGGGGTAATATATCATCAGCCAAAGTCTCTTACCCTCCACTGGTCTGGTGGGGTGCCTGGGCACACTGCTGTACTTCCTCACGGACTGGCGATGAAACCTTTCCGGGGGGGTGCAGCCTGCATGTCCTTCCTGGTGTGCAAAGAGGCTTGGTCTTAGTGAGGGCGCACTTCCTGGTGTGTCACCAGTGACGTAGCTAGGCGCTCTGATTCGGAGCAAGACACGGAGGGGCGGAGAGTAAGCCCGGTGTCCAAGGTGAATACAGCAAACGAGCAGCAAATCTTTAAGAGCGGTATGCCCAACCGCTAGTGAACAGAACAACAACGAAGCAATAAGATGCACTGACTCAAAAATGTAGTATGCTGGAAAGGAATATTTATTTGAAATCCAAATGCTTGTGCAAAGTAACAGGATCACAGTCAGGAACGGCTGACGCGTTTCATTGGATGAGGGAGGCCATATATTTGGATGAGGGAGGCCATACATTTAACATAGTTCAGAGTAATCAACATGTTGCAGGGGCTGTAGGAGGTATATTAAGATCTAGTGACCTCCCTAAGGCTCAAATAGCTAATTCCAACAAATATCAGCTACCAGCTCTTAATACACCATTATTGGGTAATATACCTAATGAAATGCAGGTTTTTTCAGAAGGACCAGCTAAATTTAAGAGGGGGAGGGTGGCCACACAAGAGGGGGGCAAACGTAGGAGCAAACAGGTACATGTTGAGGCCTCAAACACAGCAGCAAAAGAACAAGAACAAATACAAGATCTAACTATTTTGAACCACACTAGACAAA
Source organism: Bombina bombina (assembly GCF_027579735.1). NCBI lineage: Eukaryota > Metazoa > Chordata > Amphibia > Anura > Bombinatoridae > Bombina > Bombina bombina. The sequence goes on along the minus strand of NC_069505.1, from coordinate 225,105,669 downwards.
GAGGAGAAGAGGGTACTCAAATATGGTTTAGGCTTTGTTCCTTCTACAGATTTTAATCTTTTTGAGACGATTCTTGATCTTAACAAGTTTGTAAGGAACTTAACACTTAATAAATGCTTTAAAAATGATACAACAAGTTTGGAAAATTTGGTTTCAGATGACAAGGGTCAAAATACTGAAAGGATAGATGTATATTTTAGTTAAGCAATAGATTACCTATCTCTCCTCAGTCTGGAGATGGAATCCTGTAAAGAGGAACAGATTAAAACTAAATTTAAGTTTGTGTCAGAATTTTACCCGACTAGGAGGAGGGGGATCTACCTGCAATCTTTTCACAAAAGAGTAGAGGCAGAATTGATAAAATTACATAACTCTCAGACAGAACTAACAAACAACACAATCTTACTAAAGTAGAACAGGAGGCTATTCAGAGGTTAAAATCTAAACAGGATATAGTTATATGCAGAAGTGATAAAGGAGGGAATATTGTTATCCTCAATAAGCAAGACTATGTACAAGAGGCTAAAAGACAGCTAAGAGACATGGAGGTATATCAGAAATTGAGTTTTGATCCAACTGTTTCTTTCAAACAGAGCTTAGAACAAATTATAGATGACGGTAGAGATCTAGGTATTATTGATGAAAATACTAGTGCCTACCTCCATGTCAAATATCCTAGCATTCCTATTTTTCACCACCTCCCCAAGACACATAAAACTCTTGATAATGTGCAGGGACGCCCTATTGTTTCGAGCATTGGGTCATTGTTAGAACCCTTGGGGAGGTGGATGGAAAACCATTAGTTAGAATTTTGCCCTCCTTCCTACAGGATACAAAGCATCTTCTAGTTATGCTTGAAAGAATAAACTGGGAACCAGGATTTACCTGGATGACGATAGATGTCGTTAGCTTATATTCAAGCATATCATTGGATAAAGGTATGATGGCTACAGCCTTCTTCCTTGATAGCTATACAGGCTATACTAGTACACACAAAAGCTTTATCTTAAGAGCCCTGTACTTCTTGCTTACACACAATTACTTCTCCTTTGGTGGCAATTTCTACCTCCAGAAGAGAGGAACAGCGATGGGGGCAACTTTTGCCCCAGCTTTTGCAAACCTATACATGGGGTGGTGGGAGCTAGCCCATGTGTATGGGGAGAATTGCCGCCACAGGGGTAGTATTGTGATGTACAAGAAGTACATAGACAATCTCCTTTTTATTTGGCAAGGGACATCACAGGAGAGCCAGGAGTTCATAAATGACATCAATGGAAATGATGTGGGTCTAAGCTTTATGAGTGTTACAACAAACAGAGCATTTAATTTTTGGATCCGATCCTTCTCGCTGAAGGAAATAAGATCATAACTAAACTTCATCGCAAACCTATATCAGGTAACAGCATCTTGCATGCAAAAAGTATGCATCCTAAACAAACACGGTTTGGTATCTTAAAGGCAAATTTATTCACCTTAGACGAAATTGTTATTCGGTAGAAGATTATCAAAAATCAGCAAATAAATTTTGAGACAGATTCTTAAAAAGGGGATTTCCTCACTGATCGATCATGACTAAGATGGAGAGGGATGCTATGTTACATACTAGTAAAAATTAGAGTAAACTAGACACAAAAAATAAACCCATTTTTGTGACTGCAGCAACCAATTTGAAGAAATTTCAAATATCATTAAAGAATGTTTGCCAATATTGAAAGGAGAAAATCTTTATAATATAGCCAAGAAAGGATGTAGGTGTGTCTCAAGAAAAAACAAAACCATAGGTAACATCCTAGCCCATAGTGAGGTGAGGATATCTCCAGCTAGAACTAATAGCTGGTTAGAATGTAAAGGGCACTATAAATTTGGCGCAGTAAGATGCAAAGCATGTTTATATACCCTGTCAGGGAAAACTTTCCAATCTGTAAACACACAAAGAGTGTTCATGATGGACGCTTGCACCAACTGCCATAGCACTTATGTAGTGTACCTAATAACGTTTGTGGACTATCAGAAACGTAGGCTTTACTAAAAGAGAAGCACCAGAGACAGGATTAAAGAAATTCTTAATGATGTAAAATCTGAGGATCCAGATTCACAGGTAGCAAGGCATTATACATATTGCCATGATAGCAATACAGAAAAACTCAAATGGCAGGTCATTTAATGGGTTAGAACCCCTAAAAGGGGTGGAGTTAGAGACATTTTGGATCTTCAAACTTAAAACCCGGGTGCAGGATGGTTTAAAAATACAAACAGACCTAATAAATTGCTGGCGTTAAATACGATATGTGGACATGTACTATGCACAATAGAGGTCTTTGGGCTAACCGATATATGGCATTGATACTAATTTTATTTAACAATATTCCTTATACATCTTTAGATTAAGTCCTCTGATTCACCAGCAGAAAGCATAAATAAATAATACACACATATGACATAAACTTTTTACATTAGGTTTCAAATCAAATACTTGCATCTGATATGATACACATTGTCTACTATATTGCTGACTATCGGCTAGATTTGGAGTTTGGCGGTAAAAGGGCTGTTAACGCTCCGCGGGTTTTTTTCTGGCCGCACCATAAATTTAACTCTGGTATCGAGAGTTCAAACAAATGCTGCGTTAGGCTCCAAAAAAGGAGCGTAGAGCATTTTTACCGCAAATGCAACTCTCGATACCAGAGTTGCTTACGGACGCGGCCGGCCTCAAAAACGTGCTCGTGCACGATTCTCCCATAGGAAACAATGGGGCTGTTTGAGCTGAAAAAAAACCTAACACCTGCAAAAAAGCAGCGTTCAGCTCCTAACGCAGCCCCATTGTTTCCTATGGGGAAACACTTCCTACGTCTGCACCTAACACCCTAACATGAACCCCGAGTCTAAACACCCCTAACCTTACACTTATTAACCCCTAATCTGCCGCCCCCGCTATCGCTGACCCCTGCATTACACTTTTAACCCCTAATCTGCCGCTCCGTAAACCGCCGCCACCTACGTTATCCCTATGTACCCCTAATCTTCTGCCCCTAACATCGCCGACCCCTATGTTATATTTATTAACCCCTAATCTGCCCCCCACAACGTCGCCGACACCTACCTACACTTATTAACCCCTAATCTGCCGAGCGGACCTGAGCGCTACTATAATAAAGTTATTAACCCCTAATCCGCCTCACTAACCCTATCATATATAGTATTAACCCCTAATCTGCCCTCCCTAACATCGCCGACAGCTACCTTCAATTATTAACCCCTAATCTGCCGACCGGAGCTCACCGCTATTCTAATAAATGTATTAACCCCTAAAGCTAAGTCTAACCCTAACACTAACACCCCCCCTAAGTTAAATATAATTTTTATCTAACGAAATAAATTAACTCTTATTAAATAAATGATTCCTATTTAAAGCTAAATACTTACCTGTAAAATAAATCCTAATATAGCTACAATATAAATTACATTTATATTATAGCTATTTTAGGATTAATATTTATTTTACAGGTAACTTTGTATTTATTTTAACCAGGTACAATAGCTATTAAATAGTTAAGAACTATTTAATAGTTACCTAGTTAAAATAATTACAAATTTACCTGTAAAATAAATCCTAACCTAAGATATAATTAAACCTAACACTACCCTATCAATAAAATAATTAAATAAACTACCTACAATTACCTACAATTAACCTAACACTACACTATCAATAAATTAATTAAACACAATTGCTACAAATAAATACAATTAAATAAACTAGCTAAAGTACAAAAAATAAAAAAGAACTAAGTTACAGAAAATAAAAAAATATTTACAAACATAAGAAAAATATTACAACAATTTTAAACTAATTACACCTACTCTAAGCCCCCTAATAAAATAACAAAGACCCCCAAAATAAAAAATTCCCTACCCTATTCTAAATTTAAAAAGTTACAAGCTCTTTTACCTTACCAGCCCTGAACAGGGCCCTTTGCGGGGCATGCCCCAAGAATTTCAGCTCTTTTGCCTGTAAAAGAAAACATACAATACCCCCCCCCCAACATTACAACCCACCACCCACATACCCCTAATCTAACCCAAACCCCCCTTAAATAAACCTAACACTAAGCCCCTGATGATCTTCCTACCTTGTCTTCACCATGCCAGGTTCACCGATCCGTCCTGGCTCCAAGATCTTCATCCAACCCAAGCGGGGGCTAGACATCCACTGAAGAAGTCCAGAAGAGGGTCCAAAGTCTTCCTCCTATCCGGCAAGAAGAGGACATCCGGACCGGCAAACATCTTCTCCAAGCGGCATCTTCTATGTTCTTCCATCCGATGACGACCGGCTCCATCTTGAAGACCTCCAGCGCGGATCCATCCTCTTCTTCCGACGACTAGACGACGAATGACGGTTCCTTTAAGGGACGTCATCCAAGATGGCGTCCCTCGAATTCCGATTAGCTGATAGGATTCTATCAGCCAATCGGAATTAAGGTAGGAATTTTCTGATTGGCTGATGGAATCAGCCAATCAGAATCAAGTTCAATCCGATTGGCTGATCCAATCAGCCAATCAGATTGAGCTTGCATTGTATTGGCTGATAGAACAAATTATAGATGACGGTAGAGATCTAGGTATTATTGATGAAAATACTAGTGCCTACCTCCATGTCAAATATCCTAGCATTCCTATTTTTCACCACCTCCCCAAGACACATAAAACTCTTGATAATGTGCAGGGACGCCCTATTGTTTCGAGCATTGGGTCATTGTTAGAACCCTTGGGGAGGTGGATGGAAAACCATTAGTTAGAATTTTGCCCTCCTTCCTACAGGATACAAAGCATCTTCTAGTTATGCTTGAAAGAATAAACTGGGAACCAGGATTTACCTGGATGACGATAGATGTTGTTAGCTTATATTCAAGCATATCATTGGATAAAGGTATGATGGCTACAGCCTTCTTCCTTGATAGCTATACAGGCTATACTAGTACACACAAAAGCTTTATCTTAAGAGCCCTGTACTTCTTGCTTACACACAATTACTTCTCCTTTGGTGGCAATTTCTACCTCCAGAAGAGAGGAACAGCGATGGGGGCAACTTTTGCCCCAGCTTTTGCAAACCTATACATGGGGTGGTGGGAGCTAGCCCATGTGTATGGGGAGAATTGCCGCCACAGGGGTAGTATTGTGATGTACAAGAAGTACATAGACAATCTCCTTTTTATTTGGCAAGGGACATCACAGGAGAGCCAGGAGTTCATAAATGACATCAATGGAAATGATGTGGGTCTAAGCTTTATGAGTGTTACAACAAACAGAGCATTTAATTTTTGGATCCGATCCTTCTCGCTGAAGGAAATAAGATCATAACTAAACTTCATCGCAAACCTATATCAGGTAACAGCATCTTGCATGCAAAAAGTATGCATCCTAAACAAACACGGTTTGGTATCTTAAAGGCAAATTTATTCACCTTAGACGAAATTGTTATTCGGTAGAAGATTATCAAAAATCAGCAAATAAATTTTGAGACAGATTCTTAAAAAGGGGATTTCCTCACTGATCGATCATGACTAAGATGGAGAGGGATGCTATGTTACATACTAGTAAAAATTAGAGTAAACTAGACACAAAAAATAAACCCATTTTTGTGACTGCAGCAACCAATTTGAAGAAATTTCAAATATCATTAAAGAATGTTTGCCAATATTGAAAGGAGAAAATCTTTATAATATAGCCAAGAAAGGATGTAGGTGTGTCTCAAGAAAAAACAAAACCATAGGTAACATCCTAGCCCATAGTGAGGTGAGGATATCTCCAGCTAGAACTAATAGCTGGTTAGAATGTAAAGGGCACTATAAATTTGGCGCAGTAAGATGCAAAGCATGTTTATATACCCTGTCAGGGAAAACTTTCCAATCTGTAAACACACAAAGAGTGTTCATGATGGACGCTTGCACCAACTGCCATAGCACTTATGTAGTGTACCTAATAACGTTTGTGGACTATCAGAAACGTAGGCTTTACTAAAAGAGAAGCACCAGAGACAGGATTAAAGAAATTCTTAATGATGTAAAATCTGAGGATCCAGATTCACAGGTAGCAAGGCATTATACATATTGCCATGATAGCAATACAGAAAAACTCAAATGGCAGGTCATTTAATGGGTTAGAACCCCTAAAAGGGGTGGAGTTAGAGACATTTTGGATCTTCAAACTTAAAACCCGGGTGCAGGATGGTTTAAAAATACAAACAGACCTAATAAATTGCTGGCGTTAAATACGATATGTGGACATGTACTATGCACAATAGAGGTCTTTGGGCTAACCGATATATGGCATTGATACTAATTTTATTTAACAATATTCCTTATACATCTTTAGATTAAGTCCTCTGATTCACCAGCAGAAAGCATAAATAAATAATACACACATATGACATAAACTTTTTACATTAGGTTTCAAATCAAATACTTGCATCTGATATGATACACATTGTCTACTATATTGCTGACTATCGGCTAGATTTGGAGTTTGGCGGTAAAAGGGCTGTTAACGCTCCGCGGGTTTTTTTCTGGCCGCACCATAAATTTAACTCTGGTATCGAGAGTTCAAACAAATGCTGCGTTAGGCTCCAAAAAAGGAGCGTAGAGCATTTTTACCGCAAATGCAACTCTCGATACCAGAGTTGCTTACGGACGCGGCCGGCCTCAAAAACGTGCTCGTGCACGATTCTCCCATAGGAAACAATGGGGCTGTTTGAGCTGAAAAAAAACCTAACACCTGCAAAAAAGCAGCGTTCAGCTCCTATCGCAGCCCCATTGTTTCCTATGGGGAAACACTTCCTACGTCTGCACCTAACACCCTAACATGAACCCCGAGTCTAAACACCCCTAACCTTACACTTATTAACCCCTAATCTGCCGCCCCCGCTATCGCTGACCCCTGCATTACACTTTTAACCCCTAATCTGCCGCTCCGTAAACCGCCGCCACCTACGTTATCCCTATGTACCCCTAATCTTCTGCCCCTAACATCGCCGACCCCTATGTTATATTTATTAACCCCTAATCTGCCCCCCACAACGTCGCCGACACCTACCTACACTTATTAACCCCTAATCTGCCGAGCGGACCTGAGCGCTACTATAATAAAGTTATTAACCCCTAATCCGCCTCACTAACCCTATCATAAATAGTATTAACCCCTAATCTGCCCTCCCTAACATCGCCGACAGCTACCTTCAATTATTAACCCCTAATCTGCCGACCGGAGCTCACCGCTATTCTAATAAATGTATTAACCCCTAAAGCTAAGTCTAACCCTAACACTAACACCCCCCCTAAGTTAAATATAATTTTTATCTAACGAAATAAATTAACTCTTATTAAATAAATGATTCCTATTTAAAGCTAAATACTTACCTGTAAAATAAATCCTAATATAGCTACAATATAAATTACATTTATATTATAGCTATTTTAGGATTAATATTTATTTTACAGGTAACTTTGTATTTATTTTAACCAGGTACAATAGCTATTAAATAGTTAAGAACTATTTAATAGTTACCTAGTTAAAATAATTACAAATTTACCTGTAAAATAAATCCTAACCTAAGATATAATTAAACCTAACACTACCCTATCAATAAAATAATTAAATAAACTACCTACAATTACCTACAATTAACCTAACACTACACTATCAATAAATTAATTAAACACAATTGCTACAAATAAATACAATTAAATAAACTAGCTAAAGTACAAAAAATAAAAAAGAACTAAGTTACAGAAAATAAAAAAATATTTACAAACATAAGAAAAATATTACAACAATTTTAAACGAATTACACCTACTCTAAGCCCCCTAATAAAATAACAAAGACCCCCAAAATAAAAAATTCCCTACCCTATTCTAAATTTAAAAAGTTACAAGCTCTTTTACCTTACCAGCCCTGAACAGGGCCCTTTGCGGGGCATGCCCCAAGAATTTCAGCTCTTTTGCCTGTAAAAGAAAACATACAATACCCCCCCCCCCCCCAACATTACAACCCACCACCCACATACCCCTAATCTAACCCAAACCCCCCTTAAATAAACCTAACACTAAGCCCCTGATGATCTTCCTACCTTGTCTTCACCATGCCAGGTTCACCGATCCGTCCTGGCTCCAAGATCTTCATCCAACCCAAGCGGGGGCTAGACATCCACTGAAGAAGTCCAGAAGAGGGTCCAAAGTCTTCCTCCTATCCGGCAAGAAGAGGACATCCGGACCGGCAAACATCTTCTCCAAGCGGCATCTTCTATGTTCTTCCATCCGATGACGACCGGCTCCATCTTGAAGACCTCCAGCGCGGATCCATCCTCTTCTTCCGACGACTAGACGACGAATGACGGTTCCTTTAAGGGACGTCATCCAAGATGGCGTCCCTCGAATTCCGATTGGCTGATAGGATTCTATCAGCCAATCGGAATTAAGGTAGGAATTTTCTGATTGGCTGATGGAATCAGCCAATCAGAATCAAGTTCAATCCGATTGGCTGATCCAATCAGCCAATCAGATTGAGCTTGCATTGTATTGGCTGATCGGAACAGCCAATAGAATGCGAGCTCAATCTGATTGGCTGATTGGATCAGCCAATCGGATTGAACTTGATTCTGATTGGCTGATTCCATCAGCCAATCAGAAAATTCCTACCTTAATTCCGATTGGCTGATAGAATCCTATCAGCCAATCGGAATTCGAGGGACGCCATCTTGGATGACGTCCCTTAAAGGAACCGTCATTCGTCGTCTAGTCGTCGGAAGAAGAGGATGGATCCGCGCTGGAGGTCTTCAAGATGGAGCCGGTCGTCATCGGATGGAAGAACATAGAAGATGCCGCTTGGAGAAGATGTTTGCCGGTCCGGATGTCCTCTTCTTGCCGGATAGGAGGAAGACTTTGGACCCTCTTCTGGACTTCTTCAGTGGATGTCTAGCCCCCGCTTGGGTTGGATGAAGATCTTGGAGCCAGGACGGATCGGTGAACCTGGCATGGTGAAGACAAGGTAGGAAGATCATCAGGGGCTTAGTGTTAGGTTTATTTAAGGGGGGTTTGGGTTAGATTAGGGGTATGTGGGTGGTGGGTTGTAATGTTGGGGGGGGGGGTATTGTATGTTTTCTTTTACAGGCAAAAGAGCTGAACTTCTTGGGGCATGCCCCGCAAAGGGCCCTGTTCAGGGCTGGTAAGGTAAAAGAGCTTGTAACTTTTTAAATTTAGAATAGGGTAGGGAATTTTTTATTTTGGGGGTCTTTGTTATTTTATTAGGGGGCTTAGAGTAGGTGTAATTAGTTTAAAATTGTTGTAATATTTTTCTTATGTTTGTAAATATTTTTTTATTTTCTGTAACTTAGTTCTTTTTTATTTTTTGTACTTTAGCTAGTTTATTTAATTGTATTTATTTGTAGCAATTGTATTTAATTAATTTATTGATAGTGTAGTGTTAGGTTAATTGTAGGTAATTGTAGGTAGTTTATTTAATTATTTTATTGATAGGGTAGTGTTAGGTTTAATTATATCTTAGGTTAGGATTTATTTTACAGGTAAATTTGTAATTATTTTAACTAGGTAACTATTAAATAGTTCTTAACTATTTAATAGCTATTGTACCTGGTTAAAATAAATACAAAGTTACCTGTAAAATAAATATTAATCCTAAAATAGCTATAATATAAATGTAATTTATATTGTAGCTATATTAGGATTTATTTTACAGGTAAGTATTTAGCTTTAAATAGGAATCATTTATTTAATAAGAGTTAATTTATTTCGTTAGATAAAAATTATATTTAACTTAGGGGGGTGTTAGTGTTAGGGTTAGACTTAGCTTTAGGGGTTAATACATTTATTATAGTAGCGGTGAGCTCCGGTCGGCAGATTAGGGGTTAATAATTGAAGGTAGGTGTCGGCGATGTTAGGGAGGGCAGATTAGGGGTTAATACTATTTATGATAGGGTTAGTGAGGCGGATTAGGGGTTAATAACTTTATTATAGTAGCGCTCAGGTCCGCTCGGCAGATTAGGGGTTAATAAGTGTAGGTAGGTGTCGGCGACGTTGTGGGGGGCAGATTAGGGGTTAATAAATATAACATAGGGGTCGGCGATGTTAGGGGCAGAAGATTAGGGGTACATAGGGATAACGTAGGTGGCGGCGATTTGCGGTCGGAAGATTAGGGGTTAATTATTTTAAGTAGCTTGCGGCGACGTTGTGTGGGGCAAGTTAGGGGTTAATAAATATAATATAGGGGTCGGCGGGGTTAGGGGCAGCAGATTAGGGGTACATAAGTATAACGTAGGTGGCGGTCGGCAGATTAGGGGTTAAAAATTTTAATCGAGTGGCGGCGATGTGGGGGGACCTCGGTTTAGGGGTACATAGGTAGTTTATGGGTGTTAGTGTAGTTTAGGGTACAGTAGTTAAGAGCTTTATAAACCGGCGTTAGCCAGAAAGCTCTTAACTCCTGCTTTTTTCAGGCGGCTGGAATCTTGTCGTTAGAGCTCTAACGCTCACTGCAGAAACGACTCTAAATACCAGCGTTAGAAAGATCCCATTGAAAAGATAGGCTACGCAAATGGCGTAGGGGGATCTGCGGTATGGAAAAGTCGCGGCTGTAAAGTGAGCGTTAGACCCTTTAATCACTGACTCCAAATACCAGCGGGCGGCCAAAACCAGCGTTAGGAGCCTCTAACGCTGGTTTTGACGGCTACCGCCGAACTCTAAATCTAGGCCTATATGTCTTTTAGTGAATTATGGGCAACGTTGACATCTGTAGTTAGATTAAAGAGCTATTGTATTATACTATTATTACAAAGGGGGCTTATGTACTCTCTTTGTATCTTTCTGGATGTTTTCCAGCAACTGGGGCACATTATGGTTTATAATAGATAGATTTTATATTATAGCCCTTAGTATAAACATGAAGTTTCTAACTATTATATTAAGAATTTGATGCCCTGCCTATATAGTCATATCATGTGTAACTTTAGTAGGTTAATATATCTTATAAGTATGATTCATTGACACTATGGTTAAGAGAGTGGCATTAGATACTAAGGTGATATATGTATTACTTAGATCACTAGATTTTCATAATAGGTATATGCTACTTAATTTTGAGTATTCTTTATACTCTATGCCACTCTTAGTAATGTTAATATCCAAAAGTTATTCTTTCTGCTGGGAACTAGAGCAGTACTGTCACTGTAACTTATTCTTATTTCATTAGAATGACAATCGGCTTATATTAGCCTATTCTTTTTGTACTATACTAGTAAGGGTTAACACTTTAGTGCTGTCTATTACGTCAGAATAATTACTTAATTTAAGAGGGCTGTGAGCTAGAGACAGCACGGTGTATGAGTAAGGCAGGAGCTGAAACATGTTAGACCGCTGCTGTCCTAGCCCTCTATGATTTTACTGGGTGCACTTTAGTATTCTTTTATTTATTTTTGTACTTTGGCAATAAACGTTAAGTTTTAAACTTTAAGCCTGTTGCCCCGACTCGCTTTCTTCTACTTTTGTACGTCTTGGATTTACTGGGCAGACAAGCAGGAAGTCTGCTGGCGGTTTTCGGGGAACGCTGAAAGTGGCTGCTGTATGAAGAGGAGTTACAACTTCTATATGCACCTGATGGTGACGTGGAAACAGGGGGAACATCAACTCAAGAGGAGACAGACCGGGACCGTGGCTGATGTCTGAGCCGTGTATAGCAGAAGACTATTGACGGATTAAGAGGTACTGTACATTCCATTAAGCAGTTCGTTAGACTGTGCTTTTTCTATGAGTGACCACTTTGGTTATTAGATCCGCTGTTTCTTGCAACTGTTTGAGTGCAATTTAAGGGATTGTTTGGAGGAGAGGAACTTTTCATTCCTATTGGCTGATTTGAGTCTTCAAATTCAAATCAACCAATAGGTTGCTCCATTGCTCCGGTCTTCAGTTCCACGGTCACCGGTATTCAGTTCCGCGCTCCACTCCGTGTCAGGCTTGTTCCTGGAAGAAGATAGAAGATATCATCACTTGGAAGAAGACCTCACCGCCGAACTTCAGGAACCATGTGTACCTATCTGGGGTTAGACTTTTTTGGGTAATTTTTTGGGGGTTTGTTTTTTTCTAGATTAGGGGTTTAATGGGCCTTTGAAAAAGAGCTGAATGCCCTTTTAAGGGCAGTAAAAGAGCTGAATGCCTTTTTAAGGGCAGTAAAAGGGCTGAACGCCCTTTTAAGGGCAATGCCCATGCAAATGCTCCTTTAGGGGCAATGGGTAATGTAGGATTTTTTAGTGTTAGGTTTTTATTTTGGGGGGTTTGGTGGGAGGGGGGTTTTACTGTTAGAGGGGACTTAGTATTTTTTGAGGTAAAAGAGCTGTTTAACTTAGGACATTGCCCTACAAAAGACCCTTTTAATGGCTCTTGGTAGTTTAGCATTAGATTAGGGGGTATTTTTATTTTGGGGGGCTTTTTTATTTTCATAAGGATAAGGTTTAATTTTTTTATTTTTGATAATTTGGTTTATTATTTTATGTAATGTTAGACTTTTTTATTTTTGTAATCTTAGATTAATTTAATTTTTATTATTTTTTATTTTTAAGTAATGCTAGCTTTTTCATTTTAATTATTTGTAACAGCATTTTTAATTTAGGTAATTGGGGTTAATTTAGTGGGTGTTAGGTTAGGGGGTGTTAGGTTAGGGAGCTTAGTAATTTAATTAGTTATTTGTGTTGTGGGGGGTTGGTGGTTTAGGGGTTAATAGTTTTATTAGGATTATTGTGTTGTGTGGGTTTGGTGGTTTAGGGGTTAATAGTTTTATTAGGATTATTGCATTGTGTGGGTTTGGTGGATTGAGGTTAATAGAATTATAAGGTTTGTTGTAATGTGGGTTAATGGGGGATTAGGGGTTAATAGTTTTAATAGGTACTTTGCGATGTGGGTTAATGGCAGATTAGGGGTTAATAGTTTTAATAGGGATTTTGCAATATGGGTGAATGGCGGATTAAGGGTTAATATATTTATTAGGTAGTTTGCGATGCTGGGGTTGGCAGATTTAGGGGTTAATACTTTTATTAGGATAATAAAAGATCGCAATGTGGTTGAATGGTGGATTAGGGGTTAATAGATTAATTAGGCATATTGCGTTGTGGGGGTTTGTCGGTTTAGGGGTTAATACATTTATTATTAGTTGCGATGTGGGTTTGATGGCGGATAAAGGGGTTTTACATGTTGGGTTTATTTTTGGGAGGCGGGTTAGACTTTTTCGAGAGATTTTAATTTTTTTTTTTTATTTTCTTAGGCGCCGGCATTTTCTAAAGTGCCATAAGTTACTGGTGACTCCAGAAATTTGTATTTCCACTCATTTCTGGACATCGCTAGTTTATCCGTCTTACAGCACTTTATGAACTGCCGGCGCCGTACATGTGATACCCTGATGTGCGAGGTGAAATTACGGGCGGCGCAGGTTTCCGCATGTTACGATGAAACTTGCGCTGCATATGTAATTTTGCCTGTAGTTATTATTAGACTCTGATCTTGCATGACTGATTGCACAAAAATAGGAGCAATGCCTCCCCCTCACCTATGTCTTAGATGGGCTGTTATTTGGGAGCCTTGTCCAAATTAAATTGAAACCCTTTGTTGGAAACATTTAAAAAAAAAAAAAAAAACTGTAATTTTCTTGACTAGATGAGAACCTATATATATATTTTTTTTTTCAAAAGTGTTAGCAATAGGAATCATATTGTTTTTCAAGTACCAAAGTCCAGAAGTTCTGATCCTTTCCTTCCATTCAAGTCTGTGCTAAAAGTAAAACAAGTCTTTTATTTTAACAACATTTCAATCCATTTGAAGTGTGGTTGTGTGAATTAGTTGTTGCATATGTGATACATTTCTAACATCTGTTTTCCTTGAATTTTGATTCAGTAAACAATGGGAGAAAAAACATATTTTTGCAGCCTTACACAGAAGCAAAATATATGCAGCCAATGTAAAAGTCAAACACGGTGACTAATCAAATCCATATTGGTGGTGCCTGTGATGATAGCAGGATGTGATGTCACTAGCATGTGGGCGGGGCTTAGGTCCGGTGTCTGTGTCGCAGTTAGTTTAGTACAATCAACCTGTCTGGATGTGTATTGCTATGCTCTGTAATAAAATAGAGTTGTACCATCATTGCTGTGTCCTGCATATGTCCTGCATCTCATGACATGGTGTCAGAAGTTCTGGACTACGCTTCTGTTTCTGATGATGACGATGTCAAAGTTTACCCCACCTGAGCCTTTTGACTTTTCTCAGCCTGCAGCTTGGCCCACATGGCGTCAGCGGTTTCAGCGCTTCAGGATTGCATCCAAACTGAACAAGGAGAGTGGTGAAGTACAAGTTAATTCTCTTTTATATTCTATGGGGAAAGATGTAGAGCCAGTGTTCAATGCTTTTACTTTCCAAGAAGGGGACGAAGTTAACTTTGATATAGTTATGGATAAACTCAGTGCCCACTTTGTGCCCAAAAGAAATGTGATTCATGAGAGAGCTTGTTTTCACAAACGTAATCAGCGTGTGGGAGAATCTGTGGAGTCATTTGTGCGCAGCCTGTATGAATTAGCTGAATTCTGTGAGTTTGGTGTTGCTAAAGAAGAGCAAATCAGAGACAGAATAGTTATTGGAATTGCAGATGTTGAAGTCTCCCTGAAGCTGCAGTTAGAGCCTGATTTAACGTTAGACGGGGCTATTAGGATGGCCCGCCAGAGTGAACTGGTGAAAAAGCAAAGTGCTGATCTGAGGTCTGAGAGTATTGTGGATGAAGTGCAACAGTCTAGGAATATTACTAGTGAAAGGCACAGTGTGAGCGGTAGATCTAAAGTATTGGAAAGGCCTAGAAGTGGATGGGCGCAACATGGCCGATGCACACGGTGCTACCGGGCTCATGATCAGAGTGCTATATGCCCGGCCAGAGATAAAAGATGCAGAAAATGTAACAGAATAGGCCATTTTGAAGTGGTGTGTAAAACTGAATACATTAAGGAGATGCAGGTGGACAGTGACCAGGAGGGTCAGGAAGTGTCTTTTGTGGGGTCTGTTGTGGAACGGACAAGCTCAGAGGAAGATTTGAAAGTTACTTTTACTGTAATGGGAGCCAAAGTTGATTTTAAGATTGACACAGGAGCAGATATCACTGTAATGTCTTTTGCTGAATTTATGAAACTGCCTCGACAGCCCCAGCTGGCGAAGGTTACTACAAATGTTCATAGTCCGGGTGGCCGCATTGATTGTGTGGGGAAATTTCTTGCCAGCTGTGAGTACAAACAAAGGAAGTTCACCATGTGGGTGCATGTGATCCGAGGTCAGTGTGTTAACAGTTTATTGAGCAGAAAAGCAGCCTGTGACTTGGGCCTCGTGGCCAGAGTGAATGAGATCTCTGAAGATATGTTTGGCGAGTTGGGCCTACTGAGCTGCAAACCTGTCCGTATAGCACTTAAAAGTGACGCAGTCCCGTACAGTATTTCTACTCCTCGTAGAATTCCGTTCCCACTCATGCCTCAAGTGGAGAAAGAGCTCATGCGCATGAAGTCTATGGGGGTTATTGAAGAGGTTGTTGAAGCAACTGATTGGTGTGCCCCCATTGTACCAGTTGCAAAGAAAAACGGAAAGGTGCGCATCTGTGTGGACCTGAAAAGGTTGAATGAGGCAGTGAAGAGGGAGAGATTTGTGCTGCCGACATTGGAAGATATAGCCCCGAAGTTGGCTGGGGCGAAGTTCTTTTCCACATTAGACGCTTCTAGCGGCTTTTGGCAGATCCCCCTGGATCCAAAGTGCCGCAAACTGACTACCTTCATCACTCCGGTAGGTCGGTTCTGCTTCTGCAGACTTCCCTTTGGGATATCCTCCGCTCCTGAGATCTTTCAGAGGGAAATGAGTTCTCTCCTGAGTGGCCACGTGGGCACAGCAGTCGTCATGGACGACATTCTAGTGTATGGGTCTACAGTGGAGGAGCATGATCAGCGTTTGAGTTGTGTGCTGCAGGCTATCAAAGAGTCTGGGCTGAAGCTGAATAAAGAAAAATGTCATTTTAGGAAAACTGAATTATGCTACTTTGGGCATATCATCAACGGGGATGGCATCAAGCCGGACCCCGAGAAAATTCGGGCTATCGAACAGATGAAAAGCCCTTCTGATGTACATGAGCTGAGACAGATATTGGGCCTTGTAAATTACGTGGGCAAGTTTCTTCCAGATTTATCTACAGTTTTGCACCCTATCACAGAGTTGCTTAAGAAAGATGTTGCCTGGGTCTGGGGACCCTCACAAGAAAAAGCGTTCCTGCATGCTAAGTCCCTGCTGGGGTCTGCCCCAGTGCTGGGGTTCTACGACCCTTCAAAAAAGACTGTGGTTAGTGCTGATGCAAGCAGTTATGGGTTGGGGGCTGCACTCCTGCAGCTGAATGACAACAAACTACAGCCCATCGCCTACTGTTCCCGCACACTGACGGCTGCGGAGTCAAAATACGCTCAAATTGAGAAAGAGTGCCTGGCTGCAGTTTGGGCCTGTGAGCGCTTTCAGCGTTATCTAGTGGGTTTGGAGAAATTTAGTCTGGAAACTGACCACAAACCGCTAGTCCCTCTTATCAATTCTTATGACATCGACAAAACACCCTTGAGATGCCAGAGACTTTTAATGAGACTACTCAGGTTCAATGTTCAGGCAGTGCATGTGCCGGGGAAGCAGCTGGTTGTGGCAGATACACTGTCCAGGCTCCCGCTGGCTGCTGCTGAAGAATCCTCCACAGAGTCGGATGTAAAAGTGTATGTTGATTCAGTTCTGGCCTCTAAGTCCATTTCTTCAAGGAAACTGGAAGAGATAAAGAAAGAGACATATTTGGACACAGATCTGCAAGAAGTTATAAGGTACATAAGAGATGGCTGGCCCGAGAGCCGGGCAGCCTGGATGTCTTTAAATGCTTACCAGCCAGAGAGGTCGCAGCTCACGGAGCTGGAGGGGTTGGTGCTGTTCCAAGACCGTATTGTAATTCCTGTCAGCATGAGGAAGGAGATGTTGAACAGGATACACGATGGGCACTTAGGCATCACAAAGTGCAGAGAAAGAGCAGCTACAGCTGTGTGGTGGCCTGGGATCAGCTCCGACATTGCAAATCATGTGTCTAAATGTGCCTTTTGCCGGGAACGCCGGCCTACTCAGAGAAGGGAGCCCTTAATGTCTACTCCGCTGCCTGCGGGGCCGTGGCAGAAAATAGCTGCTGATTTGTGCGAACTGCACGGGAAAAAGTTTCTTGTTGTTATCGACTACTATTCCAGGTATTTGGAAATAGCACCCCTGAATGATATCACAAGTCAAACCGTTATCATTCGCCTGAAGAGCTTGTTCGCCCGCTGGGGCATTCCAATGGAGCTAGTGAGTTATAATGGCATGCAGTTCGCTTCTACAGAGTTCAGTGCTTTCAGCAGGGAATATGATTTTGTACATTCCACGTCAAGTCCACATTATCCGCAGGCCAACGGAATGGCTGAAAGGGCAGTTCAAACAACAAAATTCATTCTAAAGCAATCTGAACCGTACCTAGCCCTCTTGTCATACAGGGCGACGCCCATTCAAGCCACCGGGTTTAGCCCGGCACAGCTGATGCTAGGACGCCAGATTCGCACTACTTTACCCTCAGTGGGTGTCTTCAAGCCGCCTGGCCCTGTTCCTCGGGACGAAGTCCTTAGGAGGGATGAAGAGGCCAAAAAGGGTTATCGTTTCTTCTACGACAGGAGACATTCTGTCAGGCCTTTACAGGAACTGAAAGCGGGCCAAAGTGTCAGAATTAAACTGGATGATGAGAAGAGATGGAAGACGCCTGCTACGGTA
Source organism: Bombina bombina (assembly GCF_027579735.1). Lineage (NCBI taxonomy): Eukaryota > Metazoa > Chordata > Amphibia > Anura > Bombinatoridae > Bombina > Bombina bombina. The sequence continues at coordinate 225,087,789 of NC_069505.1, read as the reverse complement.
GTGGGCCGCTCTCCAGAACCAAGGTCTTACACAGTCCTTACAGAGGGAGGGACGGTTACACGCCGTAACCGAAGACATCTTCAGCCTGTACCTGAGAGTCTGGAACCGGATACCTCAGTACCACCGCCGGTGGGATCCCCTGTTCTAAGGGAGGTGCCTTCCCCTCAGCAAGATCATAGCGGGGATATATCTTTGCCTCCAGCAGACTCTTGTTCACCATCTTCTGTATCAGAGGACAGTTCATGCAAAGTTACATCAAGCGGAAGAGTGGTGAGGCTTCCGGCCCGATACAGGGACTGACTTTAGCTAGAACAGTGACCGGAAGTATGGGCAGAATAATCCCATGGTCACTGTGGACTAGGGTAGTCTACCCCGATGTCCAAGTCAGGATGTAATTTATTTGTTCATGTTTTCTAATCTATCTGTTTTTATAATGTTCTAAAACAAAATGTTGTTGTATACCCTGTTGGTGTACCTTGTTATTTAATATATGCGAATGTATGCTTTGCCTTTGAAAAAGGGGAAGATGTGATGATAGCAGGATGTGATGTCACTAGCATGTGGGCGGGGCTTAGGTCCGGTGTCTGTGTCGCAGTTAGTTTAGTACAATCAACCTGTCTGGATGTGTATTGCTATGCTCTGTAATAAAATAGAGTTGTACCATCATTGCTGTGTCCTGCATATGTCCTGCATCTCATGACAGTGCCATTAAGATTTTTTATATCATTATGTGTCATTTTATACTAACATTTATAAAATGTTATAATACCATATTTTTAAAACATTCAACATTTAATTAAAATCATAAATGAACATTAGTTGTGTGTGAGCTTCATAGTTTAAAATGTGACTTGAGCATGTTTGCTTTCCCTTTTTAAAGCTAGAATAATATCGTGTTTGCTAAAATATGAAATGAACTTCTGTGGAAATTTAATATCTTACATTAAAGGGACAGTCTAGTCAGAATTAAACTTTCATGATTCAGATAGGACATTCAATCTTAAACAACTTTCCAATTTACTTTTATCATCAAATTTGCTTTTCTTTGTTGAAGGTTAAACCTAGATATTCAAGTTCTTGAAAAATGCCTCTTATCTCAGTGCATTTTGACAGTTTTTTACGGTTAGCTAGTGCTAGTTCATGTGTGCCATATTGACAACTGTGCTCACTCCTGTGGAGTTATTTAGGAGTCAACACTGATTGGCTAAAATAATAGTCTGTCAAAAGAACAGAGATAAGGGGCAGTCTGCAGAGTCTTATATACAAGGTAATCAAAGAGGTAAAAAGTATATAACTGTGTTGGCTATGCAAAACTGGGGTATGGGTAATAAAGGGATTATCTATATTTTAAACAATAAAACTTATGGAGCAGACTGTCCCTTTAAAATAACATATCTCCCAACATTTCATGAAGGTTTTTTGTAACTGGGAGATAATGGAACATTGTGGGCAGAGCCATCTGTGTTCTATGGGTCGAACTATAGCTGGATAGGCAGGGTCATGGTATACCATGGGCAGAATTGCACAAGGTGTGAGCGAGGTTAGAATAACATGTGTGGAGTAGGGGTGGGTTGTAGGCAGTACCTGTTGTTAGGATATTTGCCCTAAAGGTAAAGCTGAGGGAGGGATTCTGTGGCAGAGCTTCCAAACTGTGAAAGTACAAAAGTATGAAGGATGAGAGCTTGACCACTGCATCTTTCCTGCCCTTTTACAAAACCAATAGAAATTGCCACAGACCATGCATTTTACTTTTTTTATTACTGGCGTGCTGGGGGACTCATTTGGCAGCAGGATAGCTATTAATCAACTTAAAGGAACAGTACACTATTTAAACATGTTAAAAAAAGAATTTGTATGTTTAAAACAGCTAATGTTAAAGCAGTTTATTTTGATTTTGATTTTAACAGTATGTGTATGCCTGTGCACAATTGGTCCGTAAGGACTGATTGCTTATTGGCTGAAAAGCAGAATTCCAACAATTAGATTTGTACACATGCATAAAAATGTTTTATCTGTTTTTCTATGTACAGGAACATTCATTTTATATAAAAAAGTAAAAAAACAAAAAACAACTGCAATACAATTTAAATTGTTATGGAAATTCATATGTATTTTACAGAGCTTAATGTAGTTTTATAGTTTTGCAAAAAAAATTTAATGTGTATTTTTATTATTGTTATTCCTGATAGGAAATGAAAATACTACACTACATTGTATTTGTATATGTTTATATATATATATATATATATATATATATATATATATATATATATATATATATATATATTATATATATATATTTTTTTTTTTTTTTATATATATATATATATATATATATATATACTGTATGTATATACAGGACACAAATCTCAAATGTAGACCATCTCTCAAAGACTTATTATATGGTGGTAGCACTGGACTCTCATTACCACACAAGAATCAACCAGATGTTCACTGCTCCTTGGCTGTAGTTTTGGTGTTCACTCCAGCAATGATATTTGTCACTCACAGATCATCATCTCACCCACCAATGAAAACTCAGGAAGTAAGGAAGTTGTAAGAATGAAGGCAAATATCCTCATGCATTACATAGTTTAGCTTCCCTTCTTCCTATTGGTCAACCATCTAATCTCAGTGACTGGTAAAATCAAGCAGGTTTGGAGTTCCAAGTTCTCCCTGCTTAAAAGCTCCAACTCATTGTGTGACAAAAAATAAAATAATATTATGACGGTTTTGTATATAAATTATGTGTTTAAAACCTAAATGCACCCATGTCAAACAAGCTCCTCAAGGCAATGACCAACACTGACTAAGGGCAAAAGCAGTTCAGATTGAAATGGGCCCTGGGCAATAATGTGGAATGCATAGTGCATCCTTCCATAGTGAGCGTCTGTCCCTAAGGATGAGTTGTGCACAAATGGAACTTCCTATTAATCTTCAAAATCAGATTAAACACGCACATCCTGTTTTAAAATCAATTTAACCCTTTGAGTGTTAAGCTGAATTTAATATTTTTCTGTTTTTTACTTTTTCCAAAAAACATTTTTTTTTTACTTTTTTATTTTTCCCCCCAGATCCCCAAGACTTATACCATCGGAAAGTTTAGGTGATTACCTTTCCAATGGTGGGTCTTGGGGGTCTGTTGCTGCTTAGATCCCTGAGATACAGGTTTCTAAGCAGCATGCTCCTTTCCCTATACTTTGTATTGACAATTTTAAATAAAGTTACACAGTGACATCATTACGTCATTGCGCCTGACGTCACCGCACGTAACAGGAAGCCTGTCACTATGCAGACCCTATCGCCGGGGTAGGAGCAGGTGGGGGCCCCCAGATTTAAAAAAAGGTAGTTGAGTGCTAATGATGGCTCTGAGCCATCATTCGCACTCAAGGGCCTCTAGTCATTGGCTCACCAGATGTGTTCCGCTAGCTCCCAGCAGTGCACTCCTGTTCCTGAGCCTACACTTAAAGAAAGGATACCAAGAGAACAAGGCAAATTTTATAATAGAAGTACATTTGAAACTTGTTTAAATCGGCATGCTTTATCTGAATCGTTCAAGTTTAGATTGTACTTTACTTTCTTTTTAACTTTATTGGTTTTATGCAAACCCCACCCCTCAAAACATAAATAACAAGTATAATTGCTGCCTTTATTTGCATGATGGTTTGTTTGTTTTTTAGTTTAGTTTCCCTTTAAAGGGACACTGAACCCAAATTATTTCTTTCATTATTGAGATACAGCAGCAATTTTAAGCAACTTTCTAAATTACTCCTATTATCAATGTTTCTTCTTTCTCTTGCTATCTTTATTTGAAAAAGAATGTCCAAAACCCTGGACAGCACTTGTTTATTGGTGGATGAATTTATCCACCAATCAGCAAGAACAACCCAGGTTGTTCACAAAAATGGGCCGACATCTAAACTTACATTTTTGCTTTTCAAATAAAGATACCAAGAGAATGAAGAACATTTGATAATAGGAGTAAATTAGAAAGTTGCTTAAAATTGCATGCTCTATCTGAATCACAAAAGAAAACATTTGGGTTCAGTGTCCCTTTAAGGTTTTTCTATAATAATTGCAATTTATAAAACATAAGTGTGACCATATTTTACTGTTTACTTTATTTTAGGTGATCTAAACACAATCTACAGTTTGATCACCTCCAGTTTTGTTATTTTCAAAATATTTCACGCACAAAAATAAAAGCTGGCAAACGCCAATCACTTTTAATTTTTATTTTTAACAAGTGTGTCTCTAATTTTCTGGTATTAGGCAACAATATTAAACCAATACAAGTTACAATTAGCCCTTAGAGATATCTTTTGTTTCACAATTCCCTGGCTGCACATTTAAATTTATAGTGCATTTTTGTGGATCAAATACACATAGTTCTCTGGCTGCCTGTATGTTTGCTTCACAATTTTAGAAGTGAAGTTATGAATTTAATAGACGCTGGAAACTTAAACACATAATTTAAAACATTCAACAAAGCTTTGTCCAAGAAAAACAGAGCGGAGAATAAAAACAGCACTTTTTAATAAGAAAACAACTACGTTTTTTTTTCCCTTCATTTTAACGAGAACGTAGGCATAGCGATTACTAGCTAAACATTTTATTATGTCTAAATTTTTAACTGAATTTGAAAGAAGACAATTCGAATGCTATAAACTTAATCTGTAGTGTGTATTTAGTTTTAAGCTTCTGGCAAATGTGAAAGCTTTCATACATACACATTTTATATAACATTTATTGAATTTAATATAGCCTGGACGAATTTATTAATAGTTATAAAAATTGGATTCATTTTAATAACTTGAATAAAGTTTTTGACTGATTTCTCCTGTTTTTTCTTTTTCAATCATAAATATATTTTATGACATAATTCACAATTTTTTTTCTGAATCATATAAGCAATTATTTTTTTTATTTTTTTTAAAAGTGATCTTTATTTAGTAAACATAAGATATTTCATGTCCAAAATATAGAAACAGAATAACTATTTTTTTAAGTTGCATCTCATACAAAAGCAAATGTTAGAGATATATTTTCTATTATTCTCAAGAAGTCACCAAACCATTGATTGATTATATATTTGTATTGTACTAAACACAAAGTAATACATATTAAATACTTTTATTGGAAGAGTATTTGGGACCATAGTGCAGTCCTTTGCTGTAATACTCATGCTTTCAAAAAGAGTGAGGACACCACCCAGTGGTAAAAAACAATGGAGACATAAAGTACATCATACGTATTGGCATACAACCTGGACTAGTTTAACAAACCAGAATGTTTTTAGAAAGCAGTGAAATAAAATCATTGTTGCCTCCAAACAAATATTGATTTATAATTGAGTTAGTTCTCAACCCCCACCACCAAAAAAACAACAACTCTTCTTCCTCTATCTTCTTCTCATCATTGATGCAACTTTGACAAAGAAAAGGTTTAATAATATGTCCCTGGGTTTTCATTATTTAAAACTAAGTTAAGCTCACCAAAATAATGTCTCTATGGGCCGTTACCTTACAGCTCCTTCTCCTATTTAAATTTGTATGGTGAAAACAAATGAACAGCCAATCCGCATAATCAGTTCTGAGACGTTCATGTTTTCAAGTCAGCTTGCAGTTATGCTAATCTGAGACACAGAGCTGTCTAGATGAGGACAGAAAGGTGCTAAAGTGGTGTTGGGGACACTGCAGAATATGGAATCTAAAAGGTACCTTGTTCAACATACTTTTATTGGTGTTTATTATTGCTGGGACTATATGTTTAGTAGTTCTCTGTGTTTCTGATGACTGCTTCTCAAAGGTGGTCTTGGATGAGAGGTTCAGGATTTGTATAATCGGTCACCATAAAAGAAACAGGGGCGATACATAGTGTATCTATCTATCTATCTATCTATCTATCTATCTATCTATCTATCTATCTATTGGGTACTTGTAAAGCGCAAACTAATCACCCATGAGGGTCTCAAGGCGCTATGGGAGAGGGGGTGAGGGGGGCTAAGGGAAGATGATTCAGTCGAAGAGCCAGGTCTTGAGGTCCTTCCTGAAGTTTGTAAGGGAGGTGGATTGTCTGAGGTGCAACGGGAGAGAGTTCCATGATCTTGCTGCCATATAGGAGGATTTTCCTCCAGCTGTTTTTTCTTGATGCGGGGGATGATTGTGAGTGCTTGGTCGGCAGAGCGGAGTTGTCTGGAGGGGGTATAGAAATTGACACGGTGGTTGATGTATTCAGGACCGATATTGTGGAGGGCCTTGAACACATGGGTTAGGAGCTTGAAGGTGATTCTCTTGTTGACAGGGAGCCAGTGTAGGTTCCTTAGGTGTTCAGTGATGTGGTTTTGGCGAGGGATGTCGAGGATGAGTCTGGCCAAGGTGTTCTGGATGCGTTGGAGTCGATTCTGGAGTTTGATGGTGGACCCGGCGTAGAGTGCATTGCTGTAGTCCAGTCGACTACTGACGAGGGAGTGGGTGACAGATTTTCTAGTTTCGGTGGGGAGCCACTTGAAGATTTTTCACAGTAGGTGGAGTATGTGAAAACAAGTCGAAGAGACAGCGTTGACTTGGCGGTCCATGGAAAGTGATGAGTTGAGGATGAAGCCTAGATTTCGTGCGTGTATCACATACAATCAGTAATAAAAATAATAATCATAAATCTAGATCCAGAATGCTCAGGAATGTCAGCACCAAACAAGTGGTGCCCATGTTAATGCTGTGCATTCAAGTCTTCCAGATAACTCTACCACAACTTCTGCTCTCAAACACTGAACAACTCTTTAATTTAAAACAATTATTTTAATGAATCGATAAATGTAACATGAGCCTGAATAAAATGCATTTCTTGGCCTAACATAACCAAGGATGTTTTATCAGGTAGTGTTAGCTGTGGGAATTGGAGAGCACAGTGGTTTTATGGTAATAACTATCAGTTCCATGTGATACACTATAATGTAAATGCAACTGTGTCCTTTATTTGGTTTGCAGTTAATCTTCTTATGCTACCATAAACGTATTGGCCAGCTTATATGTGATTATCTTATGGTTTTAGTTTCAGTCATTGTTGCTAACTTTCGTATATAAAGTAAGTGATTTTATGATAATGTTGAAAGTGTTTAAAAAAGACTAACGTTTGATACTAAAGAACTATAACGGTCAATTTGAATCTTCTACCTCTATTATTTATTATGATATTTTATTCTTGTAAAGTCTTAATGAGGAGCAGAAGACTTTGAAATAATTAATAAAGATCTATGGAACTCTCAATTTTAAAATGAAAATATACCTAGTTTAATGTATTAATTCAGGTATGAACACATTTAATACTCAACTGTTATAGATTTCATGTTTTACATTTTTTATTGAATGCATACATATAAATGACATAAAAATGACACATAATACTGTCTCTGGTGCTTCAGTTCATACTTTCTTGCCAGTTTAAATCTGCCAAGTGCTAATTATTTATAGGTGTGTGGTTTACAATCACACAGACAGTAAAACTAATTTTGATGGTAAATGTGAGAACACAGGGAACAAAGGACTGATGGCATAAATACAATATGGAAGGAAAGAGAAATAAAGAAAATAAAAGGAATATAATGTTTCTATCTTTTGCACAATTACTGTATTTATTCACAATTCTATACATAAACTAAATATTATTGTAGTTTTCAGCATATAAGAAGCACATGTATATAAGATGAACCAAAGTTTTAAAGGAAAATGCTAAAAAAAAACATCTCTCCCACCTCAGAACTAAATCTCTCATCCTCCTTCTACAATTGCATTCTCCAACAACATCACTTCTATACAGAAATAACTACTTGAACTCCATTAGTACCCTTACAAAGTAACTCAATACACTTCCTTATGAACATTGCTCCCTTACAAGACGGATCCATGATCCATTATGATGATTGTTTTATTTCAGGATCCCCTCCTGTGTCTCTTTCCCTCTGTAACTGGTTTCTGTGATCACAAATATTTATATAACAAACAAGGGTATAGAAAGTGCTGGCTATTACAATGTGCTAATACTGCATAAAAATGATGATGAGCACTATAATGTATGTGTTTAAATATTTGTGAGACCCTTATTTAGATATAGAATGAATGTATAGTCTCCCTGGTCACAATAGAAAACCAAAGATTATCCCATAAAGTCAGTTCTCCTTTATGTAGATGTGTGCAGAACCTCTTGGTTATTCCCCTTTTGGGTATCCACTTACTTCATGTTACCTCAATCAGTTTGAGGTAAGTATTAGATGTATCTGATATATCCGCCTTGTATTTGCTCTTGACAGGGACTTGTTTAGATACTGATGCCTCTTGTCACTGGTTAAAACTTCCAGTTCTTTTACTTCTCAGGCTGGTCACTTCTCATAAGGAAGGATGAGAGAAAACAGCAAATAGTGTAATTCCGTTTATTAAAATCACAAAATAAAAAATATTAAATACATCACACTCACATTTAAAACCCTCATATATGAGGTATTTATCTGACACGTAAAACAAGTACAGTTGATTTTCCACAGCAGTGTGATCTCTCTCACTGATCCCCTAATGTTTTTACGATATAGGGTATGTCCCTGGAACCAGTTAGTTCCATTTTGTCACAAGAGTAGAAATTCCCAAATATAGTCTTAAAAACAAAGGTCTATGTGTGCAGACCACAGTTTGATTACCCTTACACGTTTCCAAGGTCTATCAAGATTTAAAAGCGCCTTCTTCATCAGACGGTTCTATCTATTACTTCTATCTCCGTGTTAAAAGCATCATGGCGTTGATTTGTCAGACTTCCCCTCATTGGTCAGTATAACAGTCACATGTGTGAGAATTAGCACACGTCATATCCCACTGGAATTCAATTCACTTATTGGAGCTACATCGCTACATTTGCAAATATGTTGTAAGTAGCGTCTTGTAGATCCAGTTGTCAATGTGGCACAAATATATAAAAAAGATCTTATATGTTTTACAATGAACATTTAGCCAGTTGGGGAGCTCTTTTAAACCAGATTAAAATATTGGTGTTGCACTAAATATCAGGAATATTAACAGTAATACAGGAAAAATGCTATACTCCTATACTTCCACTATCTTACAGGTATTATCTAAGAGGACATACAAAATAAAACAAAGTATAGCATTTCAGGTATTTAGTTTCAAGAGTATATGATCTTCTTCCTCTTATTCACACTTATCCCCTACTATTGGAGACAAATATTTATATGCCTGTACTTTTCTACATGTGTATGTGATCACTTCAGTGTGTGGATTTGTCCACCTGGTGTATGTGATTTGTAGACAATTGCATTAAGCTTCAGGAAAATGAAGCAATTGTCTGAATTTATGTTGATTTGGTTATTAATACAAAAATAAATCACTGAATAAAATATTAAATTAAACAAATAAATATGTGAACAAATCGATCTGTATATATTTTAAATTTTTTAATTCCATTTGGCGCCATACACAGAGCAATAAAAGGGGAAGGAGCTGTTATCGTTGGGCTAATAATCTCCTTCATTTGTAATGATGTACAGGACATCTGACCATTCATGTGCCAATGTCCCCTGTCCAATGCTGCCATATTATTACTATTGATTGATGTTAGGGACATCTTCTTTATGAAATGGCTTTAAAAAATGTGTGTTACCAAATGTTGCTGACTTTGTGTAATCAGTCACTTTGCTGCTCACCTTATTAAGGTTTAATTTTATTTAATTTAAAAGCAACCTCCATTACTGCTGCTGCTCCTAGACTGAGGGGTTTGTGAATTCCTTGTGGAACAAAATGCTGTGTCCAAGGAATTTCTGCTCCAGACCACCTCTTACCAAGTGTTGCTTGGGGAAGAAAATGCTGCTGTGTCCAGAGGAGAGTTGTGTTTCAGGCTGCCTCTTACCAAACCTTGCTGACTTTGTGATATCAGTCACTTTGCTGCTCACCTTCCTCAAGATTAGAATGATTTTAAAGTAAAAATAACTTCCAATACAGCTGCTGCTACTAGACTATGGATGTTATGGATTTCTTTGGGGAACAAAAATGCCACTTTGTCCCGAGTAGAGTTTCAGGCTGCACCTTACAAAATCTTGCTGACGTTGTGAAATCAGTCCCTTTGCTGCTCACCTTCCTTAGAATTAATTTTATTTTATGTAAAGGCCATCTCCAATACCCCTGTCTCTCCTAGACTGAGGGTGTGATATACAATTTAAATTATATATACTATTCCTTGGGAAACAAAAAGCCAATGCCTGCATGGGAGTTGTGCTTTTAGTATTAATACATTTTATTATTTGAATTTTGTAATATAAAATTCTTTATAAAATTAGTTATGTTCTTTTAGAAATTAAATATGTTCTTTTAATTATTATACTTTTATAATGTAAAATCTTGTTAAAATTAGTTATATATTTTGCTTCCCTTTGGAAAGTACTGTAAATTAATTTGATTAATGAATTAATTTCTTTAACTAATATTCTGATTAAACAAATGGCCACATGAATGAAATTCAGGCAGAACTATGCAGTAAACATTTGATTTATTTTCTCCAGATGACACAATTTTTTGTCAGTGCACATCTATAGGATATGGTTGTTTGTGTATTTGCCCTCTCTGAGTGTAACACCTGCTTCTGACTATAATGTATTGTGAGACCTTTGACAGGTATTATTTTTATTTACATCTTTCTGCAGTCCCATGAAATATTCTATGAAACAAAATCCAAGAATAACCTCTTATCTTTATCCTGACCAGTAGTAATGCTTGTCTTCTGGTATCTGTGTGACTGCACATACTTTCAATGCCCTTCTTTATCCACCATTATATATTTGCCCTCTTATTTGTCTATACCCAATAACAAGTATCTATGTCATCATATATATCAGTTTACTTCTTGATGTCTTCTTGTTTTGTGGATCTCTGTACACCCTAAAGGGGGCAGCGTCAATATGATACTTATCCATTCCTTGATGCTTTTGTCCACTGATGTTATTACTCTTTGGTCCCTGTATGAATTTTTGCAGCCCCTAGTTTGAATCTATTGCCTCTTAGGAGTATCTAATTTATCTCTGGATCTATCTATGTGCCACATGTATCACCATATCACAAAGGTGTCTCTGTACCTTCTTAGTTTCCTCTATTTTTTTGTCCATGCAAACTTGTGTATATGTGCCCCAATGAAGTGCCACCTCTTTTCTCTATTGTTACCCCTTTGTTTTTATTTAGCTCCATCTAAGTATCACAAAAGTCCACCTACTTCCGCATTCAGTACTGAATAGTAATGCTGAATGCACAAGTCTACCATATGGTGCCACTGTTAATACATTCACCCATCCCTAGTACAGATTTCACTCTGTTTTCCACAAGTAGTCTAAAAGAGACTGCACCTCTAGTGGGCAATGAAAAAGTTACCTAGCATTGTTCATGCTCAAGTGAGTGTTTCTAACACATTATTGAGACAGATATATATATAATTTATTTGATATGAAAAATCCAAAGTTTTACTTTGCAATGACATACAGTATACCTACATTAAAGAGATAAATATAAATGAATCAGAAGCAGAATGGGCACCTCGAGTCAAACACACATAAAAATAGACTGAAAGAGTACAATCAATTTAGGATAAGGCCCTTAGCATACAAGGGCACAGCACTTCAATTTGAAGATTATCCCCTGGGACTTAGTATTAATTTTTTTTTTCCTGTTTGAAAATGCACAGCTATATTTCTTAATTATTACTGACATTTAGCCATAATACCACAAGCTTCCTCTAAGGAAAGAAATAAACAGCCAATCCATTTCAACAACAAAGTATAAACTGAATACATTTAGAAGCTGAAGTACACTCAACTATCAAAGCCTTGGCATTATAAATTAAGTTCCCTTACGGCAGAAAATGGAATGAAAGGAAGGAAAACATACATTGTTTTCATCCTATGACTTTTACATTTCTATGTAAACTGGTTATTTTCTCTAGTTTTCTTAGGTATTTAGCTGGTTGAAACTATTACATTATAAAATTGATAGACAGACAGATAGATGGATGATAGATAGATAGATAGATAGATAGATGATAGATAGATAGATAGATAGATAGATGATAGATAGATAGATAGATAGATGATAGATAGATAGATAGATAGATAGATAGATAGATAGATGATAGATAGATAGATAGATAGATAGATAGATAGATAGATAGATAGATACACATATAATTAAATTCAACACATCAGATATAGTTAATAGGTGGAAGATCAACAATTCTTTTATTTTTTATTCTATTTATTTTTTTGCAGATATTTAGAATGCACAACATGCTGTAGATTTGATATAGGAATACTTAGTATAGTAGTACTATAGTAACTGTATTCAGAAAATATTAAATACAGAAACATAATTTCATTAATATTATTGTAGCTAATTTAGGGACATTTACTACATTTCTGGATGTGACAAATTGAGACATGTTTTTCAATGTATTACTCAAAGAAAGAAAGTTTGATTTTACCCTTAGGGTCCGATTCATTAAGCTCCGTATGTAGCTGAATGCAGCTGTTTTTGCACGAGTCTTCAGGCTCGCCGGAAACAGGAGTTAATTTGTCGGCTACCTCTGAGGCGGCTGACAGCAATCTGCCCGATCACATACAATCGGGTTGATTGACACCCCCTGCTAGCAGCCGATTGGCCGTGAATGTGCAGGGGGTGGCATTTCACATTTATTTCTAGTGAAATGCTTGTGCAATAATAAATGCCAACAGCGTATGATGTCAGCATTTATCGATGTGCGGCGGACATGATCCCTTACAGCGGGTCATGTCTGCTTGCACTATAATAAATAGGCCCCTTAGTGTCACGCCGCACTAGCCGTTACTAAGGGCGTGGCATCTCCTTCCTTGCTCGTTGCCAGGGGCAGTGTTGGCTCCAGATGCTTGCGGTGCTGACATCATCGCCGCACGCTCCTGATGCCGGTCCCAACTCAGAGGCATGAATCCTGTGCCTATTTAAATGTGCTGCTAACGATCTGTCACTGCTCAAGTATAGGTGTTACTTTGTGTGCTCCTGGGTGTGACAGATCGTTCTTTCTATTTTGCCTATATACCGTTACTAAACCTGCCTGCCTGACTACTCCTACATGCCTTAAACCTTAAACTGCTGGATTGATTACTGTTACTGAACCTGCCTGCCTGACTACTCTTTCTGCCTTAACCCTTCAACTGCTGGATTGATTACTGTTGCTGAACCTGCCTGTCTGACTACTCTACCTGCCTTAACCCTTAAACTGTTGGACTGCTTTACTGTTGCCAAACCCTGCCCGCCTGACCATTCTAGTGGTGTGCCCTTGGACTGCTTTACTGTTGCCAAACCCTGCCAGCCTGACCATTCTAGTGGTTTATCCTTGGACTGACATTCCAGTGGGTGAACGTGTTTGAATCTCTACTCGACATATTCTTCTACGTCAACCTTGTCACAAATTGGGGCCTAGGTTTATCGGTCCTTACAAGGTCCTGAAAAGACTGTCTCCTGTTGCTTACAAAGTGGCCTTGCCAAAAACCTTACGCATACATCCAGTCTTCCCCATCTCACTACTTAAACCCTACATCAAGAATAGATACACCCGGCTCCGAGCTCCTCCTCCTCCGCTCTTGGTCCATGGTGATCCCAAATATGAGGTAGCTAAGATTTTGGACTCCAGATACAGGTGCAGACATCTCATACATTGGAAAGGTTATTCTGTGGCAGATCATTCCTGGGTTCCTGCCCGTGATGTGCATGCTTCATCTTTGGTCTCCAGATTCCATGCTGCTCATCCTTTGAGAGGGGGGCTATGTCATGTTGCGCCACTCTAGCCATTGCTAGTGGCACAGCGTCTCCTTCCCTGCTCGTTGCCAGGGGCAGTGTTGGCTCCGGATGCGTGCGGCTCTGACGTCATTGCCGCACGCTCCTGATGCCGGTCCCAACTCAGAGGCATGAATTCTGCACCTATTTAAATGTGCTGCTAATAATCTGTCATTGCCCAAGTATAGGTGTTACTTTGTGTGCTCCTGGATCGTTCTTTCTATTTTGCCTATATACCATTACTGAACCTGCCTGCCTGACTACTCTACCTGCCTTAACCTTTAAACTGCTGGATTGATTACTGTTGCTGAACCTGCCTGTCTGACTACTGTTGACAAGCCCTGCCTGCCTGACCATTCTAGTGGTGTGCCATTGGACTGCTTTACTGTTGCCAAACACTGCCTGCCTGACCATTATAGTAGTTTATCCTTGGAATGCTTTGCTGTTGCCAGATCCTGCCTGCCTGACTGACCATTCTAGTGGTTCATCCTTGGATTGCTTTGCTGTTGCCGCTGGGGACTGTCCTGCCTGTGTTGAGTGCCGCCTTCCTCATCTCACTGACTTTCTCTGCTCTGGGATATTCCCTATCATTCCGGCTCGACGCCGGGATAACAAGACTACTGACCGAGTTTGGTCTGATAGAGGAGTATCCCACAAGCGTTACACTTAGGGGGGTAGTTATCAAGCCGTCAACCTCAAATACACTGGAATTCCGCGGCGTATATGTGGCGAGGCTGATTTGCCTTAGTTATCAAAGGCTTTGTGACGTAAACTTCGATCCGCCGGACTCAGTCACTCCAGATGTTCCGCACACAAGTGCGACACAATCTGACTACTTTTGCTAGTTATCAAAAACTTGTAGGTACGCTCGGCACTTTTCCGGCCCAGCGTACCTGGTTTTCAATCCTCCGCCCTGGAGGTGGCGGATCCCATAGGAATCAATGGGAGTCTGACCATAGCAAAAGTACAAGTTCGCTGCTGCCAGACATCCCATTGATTTCTATGGGAGCTGTCTACACATAACACCCTAACATGTACCCCGAGTCTAAACACCCCTATTCTGCCCCCCTACACCGCCGCAACTAAATAAAGTTATTACCCCCTAAACCGCCGCTCCCAGAGCCCACCGCAAGCTACTCTATACATATTAACCCCTAAACCGCCGCTCCCTGACCGCGCCGCAACTATAATAAATGTATTAACCCCTAAACCGCCGCTCCCGGACACCGCCGCAACCTACATTATACCTAGTAACCCCTATCCTGCCCCCCCCCTATACCGCCGCCCTCTATAATAAAGTTATTAACCCCTATCCTGCCGATCCTGCACCTCACTGCAACTAAATAAATAGTTTAAACCCTAAACCGCCGCTCCCGGACCCCGCCGCAACCTATATTAAACTTATTAACCCCTAATCTACCCCCCTACACCGTCGCCACCTATAATACATTTATTATCCCCTATCCTGCCCCCCCTAAGTCTAACACTAACCCTAACACCCCCTAACTTAAATATTAATTAAATAAATCTAAATAATATTTCTATTATTAACAAAATAAACCCTAATATAGCTACAATATAAATAATAATTATATTGTAGCTATCTTAGGATTTATTTTTATTTTACAGGTAACTTTCAATTTATTTTAACTAGGTACAATAGCTATTAAATAGTTATTAACTATTTAATAGCTACCTAGCTAAAATAAAGAGAAATTTACCTGTAAAATAAATCCTAACCTAAGTTACAATTACACCTAACACTACACTATACTTTAATAAATTATTTCTATTTAAAACTAAATACTTACCTGTAAAATAAACCCTAAGATAGCTACAATGTAATTAATAATTGCATTGTAGCTATTTTAGGATTTATATTTATTTTACAGGTAACTTTGTATTTATTTTAGCTAGTTGGAATAGTTATTAAATAGTTATTAACTATTTAATAACTACCTAGCTAAAAGAAAAACAAAATACCTGTAAAATAAATCCTAACCTAAGTTACAATTAAACCTAACACTACACTATCATTACATTAATTAAATAAATTAACTACAAATAACTACAATTAAATACAATTACATAAACTAACTAAAGTACAAAAAATAAAAAAGCTAAGTTACAAAAAATAAAAAAAATAAGTTACAAACATTTAAAAAATATTACAACAATTTTAAGCTAATTACACCTAATCTAAGCCCCCTAATAAAATAACAAAGCCCGGATGGAAGACTTCTTCAGCGCCGCTTGGAAGATAACATCGCCCGGATGGAAGACTTCTTTAGCGCCGCTTGGAAGATAACATCGCCCGGATGGAAGACTTCTTCAGCGCCGCTTGGAAGATAACATCGCCCGGATGGAAGACTTCTTTAGCGCCGCTTGGAAGATAACATCGCCCGGATGGAAGACTTCTTCAGCGCCGCTTGGAAGATAACATCGCCCGGATGGAAGACTTCTTCAGCGCCTCCTGGAGGATCACTTCATCGTATGGAAGACTTCTTCAGCGCCCCTTGGAGGATCACTTCTGCCGCTCCGGATCTCCTCTTCAGTTCCATCGGTGGCTCGGCTGAGTGAAGACGACTCAAGGTAGGATGATCTTCAGGGGATTAGTGTTAGGTTTTTTTAAGGGGGGTTTGGGTTAGATTAGGGGTATGTGGGTGGTGGGTTTTAATGTTGGGGGGTTGTATTTTTCTTTTACAGGCAAAAGAGCAGTTTTCTTTGGGGCATGCCCCACAAAAGGCCCTTTAAAGGGCTGGTAAGGTAAAAGAGCTTTGAACTTTTTTAATGTAGAATAGGGTAGGGCATTTTTTTATTTTGGGGGGCTTTGTTATTTTATTAGGGGGCTTAGATTAGGTGTAATTAGCATAAAATTGTTGTAATATTTTTTATATGTTTGTAACTTTTTTTTTTTTGTAACTTAGCTTTTTTATTTTTTGTACTTTAGTTAGTTTATGTAATTGTATTTAATTGTAGTTATTTGTAGTTAATTTATTTAATTAATGTAATGATAGTGTAGTGTTAGGTTTAATTGTAACTTAGGTTAGGATTTATTTTACAGGTAATTTTGTATTTCTTTTAGCTAGGTAGTTATTAAATAGTTAATAACTATTTAATAACTATTCTAACTAGCTAAAATAAATACAAAGTTACCTGTAAAATAAATTTAAATCCTAAAATAGCTACAATGCAATTATTAATTACATTGTAGCTATCTTAGGGTTTATTTTACAGGTAAGTATTTAGTTTTAAATATGAATAATTTAGTAAAGTATAGTGTAGTGTTAGGTGTAATTGTAACTTAGGTTAGTTTTTATTTTACAGGTAAATTTCTCTTTATTTTAGCTAGGTAGTTATTAAATAGTTAATAACTATTTAATAGCTATTGTACCTAGTTAAAATAAATTGAAAGTTACCTGTAAAATAAAAATAAATCCTAAGATAGTTACAATATAATTATTATTTATATTGTAGCTATCTTAGGGTTTATTTTAAAGGTAAGTATTTAGTTTTAAATAGGATTAATTTAGTTAATAATAGAAATATTATTTAGATTTATTTAATTAATATTTAAGTTAGGGGGGGTGTTAGGGTTAGTGTTAGACTTAGGTTTAGGGGTTAATAAATTTATTACAGTGGCGGCGGTGTAGGGGGGGCAGGATAGGGGTTAATAAATGTATTATAGGTGGCGACGGTGTAGGGGGGGCAGATTAGGGGTTAATAAGTTTAATATAGGTTGCGGCGGGGTCCGGGAGCAGCGGTTGAGGGGTTAAACTATTTATTTAGTTGCGGCGAGGTGCGGGATCAGCAGGATAGGGGTTAATAACTTTATTATAGAGGGCGGCGGTATAGGGGGGGCAGGATAGGGGTTACTAGGTATAATGTAGGTTGCGGCGGTGTCCGGGAGCGGCGGTTTAGGGGTTAATACATTTATAAGACTTGCGGCTGGGTCTAGGAGCAGCGGTTTAGGGGTTAGTAACTTTACTGAGTTGCGGGGGGCTCCGGGGGCGCCGGTATAGGGGGTAGAACAGTGTAGTTTAGTGTGGGTGCTTAGTGACAGGGGTATCAATAAAGCTGTAAAAAATCCGAAGAGCAGCGAGATCGGATGAGTGATAACTCTCACAGTCCTCTGCTCATCGCCCCGTACTTGGTGCACGGCTTTTTGACAGAATTATTGATAACTTAGGCAAATTTTTTCAGGTCCGCGACGGCGATGGTAGGCAAGCTTAGGCGGGCGTATTGGGCCGGCGAAGGCAGGAAAGTTGACACGTTAATAACTACCCCCCTTAGTGTGTGATCTCAGTTAAGCTACTGGTATTAAACAACTATGAAAAAAACTTGTCAAAGCACATGTTTAATAGCAACTCTATTTTTATGTGGTTTCATAATCAAAATCACTTTCATTCAGTGACACTGAATATTAGCTGGTCATAATCAAATGGCCAGTAAGGAGCTTAAGACTGTTGATCAAAAACTCGCTGGCATGGGAGAGTATTAGATCATATTGTTATGTTGTGCTTCAGCTTTACATTCAAAATCCCACATAGCAAGAAATATTGCTTTTATGTCTTTCTAAATTTTTGAAAGACCTTGCAGATTTGACAACATTAGATCATCTTGCCAGAGCAAAGAGTTTTAGTCCATTGGGCCCCCAGTCACAATTAAATCAGGTTCCTAAATCTTGCAAATGCCAAAGATTACTAACTGCAATTTGACGCGCACCGCCAAAAAGCTAAGTTTTATTTTTATCCAGTGAGTGCTATCTTATTATGTGACTATTTATATTTTTGATATAGCACCCTGGTGGCTGCTCACTCAAAATTTGAGATTTGGAGTGCAGGTCTCTATTTAATAACGTTTATTTATTTATATATATATATATATATATATATATATATATATATATATATATATATATATATATATATATATATATATACAGTATATATATTTGTTTGTTTGTTTTGAAGGAAACTTGGAAACTATGAGGGAATCAATTGATGGCAGCTGTTAGTGGTATCTCACTTCCTCCTTAGTGAGAAAAAGTGTTTTTTTGTAGAAAAGGGTTTTCGAATAGCGCTTACAATGGTAATTCCTCATGTGCATGTAGAGAAGTAAATACAAAAGAAAAGTACATATATACCGGTGAGTGGAACCGAATTTAGGTAGTAAAAAAAAATGCACTTTATTAACTCACCTGTAAGATCACAGGGACCAGTAATCAACAATGTAGAACACCCATGCAGTCTGAATGGGACTGAAACGGTATTGTAGGACCCCCCTTCCAGTTCCACTCTGTATATGTTGACAGAGGGTGGATAGAAGGGGTAGTTCTTTTTAATGTGAGCTGATGTGTATGTATGTGCTGGGTATTTAAAAAATATAATTAATTTATTTCAAGTTAATTAAAAATTGACAAGATAAATAAAAAAATATTTAAAAAGATACAATATTGGATTGGGTAAAAAAGATCTGGATAAAAATGGAATAGTATGTTAAACTATAACGATTATGAACCTATTTAATAAATTGTTCTTATGTTACTTTTTGGTTCCTATATAGAGAACCATATAATGTAAAACAACAACGCTATTGAGAATTCATAAAAAATATTTACTCTTATTCGTGGTTGATAGAATTCCTAAAATTAGAAAACGTTTTTAAAAAGCTAGGGCTAGAAAAACTCTTGAATAAATAAATAGCGATTATACCTGAGAGCATGGTACAATATGAAGTGGATGGGTAGGATATAAAACGCCTGTTTAAAACACCTATTCGAAATGAGTGCTAGAAACAAATATTTATATATATATATAAGCTGGGGCTGCTGTACTCTCCTAATCGAATTGAGTGCTTGAAAAAAGTATTTCTACAAAAAACATATACAGAGCTGGAGGCTGCTGTACTCACCGCTCAGCATGTGGAGCCCTGCGGCGTGAATTGGATATCCGAAAGTGACATCACGCACGAGCGTCACGTGCCTTACGCGTTTCATGAGTGTATCAGCAAACTTCTTCAGAGGCTTGCAATCTGCTGCCATCCTAATGCCCCATATATAGCCTGATCGGTTACAATCAAGGATTGTGGGAGTTAAAACCCTCTGCAATTGATAGGATTATTAACCCATTCAGAGTGGTTGTAAAGAAACCGTGTTTTTAAAAAAATGTTTTGTCTAAAAAGGGGTATGATTGTTATTCTTGGTATTAAAGAAAAGGGGGTTATATGTTTTTGTGTTTTTTTGTTATTGCTTTCAGTGAGTATATTATAGGGACTCAGAACGGTAGTGTCATTTATTTTATATTATTAAATTATTTAACCTGTTGTATATAGAATAAAAATTATCCTAATTTCAAAAGAGATTATAAGAAGATTGTATAGGTGTGTAAATGACAATATTCATTTTAACTTCACTTATATATTATACTGTGTGTCAAAAACTATATTGTGTATATAGATATATTAACCCAGAAAAATGTAATAAAATAAAAAGAGGTCAAAGGAAAGCTGCTAGATCTATATCTGTATTGAGTCCATATGGTTTTCTGGTTCTTAGCTTGTAGATCCAGTAGGTCTCTCTCTTTCTCAGTTGTAGCAGTCTATTTTCTCCTTCTATATATGGTGTATGTTCAATGGCTTTTATTTTTTATCTCTTTTTCATTTTTGTTGTGTGTCCCGACTCCCTATACCATATTCAGGTTCATCACTGGTAATATTGTTTATATGTTCAAGGAATCTTGTTTTTAGAGTTCTCTTCGTTCTTCCTATATAGGCATCTACTTATCAAGCCATCGACTTTCTTGCATTCAACGGCACCAATACGCTCTCCTAAGATCGCCTAACATCGCGGCCGCGGACCTGAATACGTTCTCAAAAGTTACCAAAAAAGCTGTCAAAAAGCTGCGCACCAAGTACGGTGCGATGAGCAGCGGACTGTTGTTAAGTAACAGTCATCGATCTTGTTGCTCTTCGGCTTTTTTACAGCTTTCTTGGTACCCTGTCACTAAACACCCACACTATACTACACTGTTAACCCCCTATACCACTGCTCCCGGACCCCGCCGCACCTAAATAAAGTTATTAACCCCTAAACCGCCGCTCCCAGAACCCACCGCCACCTACATTATACATATTAACTACTAATCTTCCGCCCCCTATACCGCCGCCACCTACATAAAGTTATTAACCCCTATCCTGCTGCTCCTGGAGCTCTCATTCTTTTGGCTGTTCCAATCAGCCAATAGAATATGAGCTCAATCCTATTGGCTGATTGGATCAGCCAATAGGATTGAACCTCAATCCTATTGGCTGATTGCATCAGACAATAGGATTTTTCCTACCTTAATTCCGATTGGCTGATAGAATTCTATCAGCCAATCAGAATTCAAGGGTCACCATCTTGGATGACGTCATTTAAAGGATCCGTCTTCAAGGGGTTAGTGTTAGTTTTTTTAAGGGGGTATTGGGTGGGTTTTAGAGTAGGGTTGGGTGTGTGGGTGGTGAGTTTTAATGTTGGGGGGTATTGTACTTTATTTTTTCAGGTAATAGAGCTGATTACTTTGGGGCAATGCCCCGCAAAAGGCCCTTTTAAGGGCTATTCATAATTTAGTATAGGGTAGGGATTTGTATTATTTTGGGGGGCTTTTTTATTTTATTAGGGGGATTAGATTAGGTGTAATTAGTTTAAAAACTTGTAATTATTTTATTATTTTCTGTAATTTAGTGGGGGGGGTTGTACTTTAGATAATTGTTTTAAATTGTATTTAGTTTACTTAAAGGGACATAATACTCTTATGCTAAATCACTTGAAACTGATGCAGTATAACTGTAAAAAGCTGACAGGAAAATATCACCTGAGCATCTCTATGTAAAAAAGGAAGATATTTTACCTCACAATCTCCTCAGCTCAGCAGAGTAAGTTCTGTGTAAAAAGTTATACTTCACCTGCTCCCAGCTGCAGGTAAAAAAAAAAAAAAATGAACAGCAGCAAATCAGCATCAGCAGTGCTGAGGTCATGAACTTTTACTGTGATCTCATGAAATTTGACTTAACTCTCATGAGATTTCATAGTAAGCTTCTTTTACCTGATTGGTGAAATAATATGAGAGTTCACAAGGCTCATCCCCTAAGCTGTCCCAGGACAGACACACTAAAATGCTGCTTAGAAATCCTTTACAATGGGAGATGGCTACTGAGGAACTTTTGAGGTAAAATATCTTTCTTTTTTACATAGAGATGTTCAGGAGATATTTTCTAGTCAGCTTTTTACAGCTATGCTGCATCACTTTCAAGTGTTTAAACATTTGGGTATTATGGCCCTTTAATTTATTTAATTATAGTGTAGTGTTAGGTATAATTGTAAGTTAGGTTAGGTTTTATTTTACAGTTATATTTGTATTGATTTTAACTAGGAAGTTATTAAATAGTTAATAACTATTTAATAACTATTCTACCTAGTTAAAATAAATACAAGCTTACCTGTAAAATAAAAATAAATCCTAAGATAGCTACAATGTAACTATTAGTTATATTGTAGCTATCTTAGGGTTTATTTTATAGGTAAGTATTTAGTTTTAAATAGGAATAATTTATTTCAATTTATTTCAATTATATTTAAGTTAGGGGGTGTTAGGGTTAGGGTTAGACCTAGGTTTAGTGTTTAATAAATTTAATATAGTGGTGGCAGTGTAGGGGGTGGAAGATTTGGGGTTAATAAGTTTAATGTAGGTGGCGGTGGGGTCCAGGAGCGGTGGTTTAGGGGTTAATAAGTTTTATTTTGTTGCGACGGGGTCCGGGAGTGGCGGCATAGGGGTTAATAAGTTTTATTTAGTTGCGATGGGGTCCGGGAGCGGCGGGATAGGGGTTAATAAGTTTTATTTATGTGGCGGCGGTGTCGGGGGGGGCAGATTAGGGGTTAATAAGTATAATGTAGGTGGCAGCGGTGTAGGGGGGCAGATTAGGGGTGTTTAGACTCGGGGTACATGTTAAGGTGTTAGGTGTAGACGTTCCCATAGGAATCAATGGGATATTAGGCAGCAGCGAACATAAGCTCTCGCTGCTTTCCGACTCCCAGGGCGGCAGATTGAAAACCAGGTACGCTGGGCCAGAATAGTGCCGAGCGTACCTGGTAGGAATTTGATATCTTCCAAAAGTAGTCAGATTGTGCCGAACTTGTGTTCGGAACATCTGTAGTGACGTAAGCATCGATCTGTGTCGGACTGAGTCCGGCAGATCGTATGTTACGTCACTAAATTCTACTTTTGCTGGTCTGTGGGGTTTGATAACTAAGGCAAATCAGGCTCGCCACAAATATGCTGCGGAATTCCAGAGTATTTGCAGTTGACGGATTGATAAATAGAGGCCATAGTCTTTATTGCAACTACAAGTTAATTGGTATATAACATACTGGGATTTGCAATTCATAAAACTCTCTATTTCATATTTATTATTTTCCTTATCAATAATCCGTATGTTTTCTTCTTTACTTTTGCATGTTTGCAGCATAAACAATTTTTTCTATTACATTTTTAAAATCTTTTTGTTTTATTTGTTAGCCAAGTTTCTTTTTTCTGTGTTTAGTTTGTCTTTAATTTGGTTGGTGCCAATATATTCTTACAGTTTATATATTTCCTATAAGTTATTTTAGGTATTAATTCAGATAGTGTTTCTTTCAATAGAGGATCCCTTTTTAGAATGTGCCAATGTTTTTCTCAATGTCTTTGTTTCCATTATTGTAAGTGGTTATAAACCTTGGTGTCTGATTTGAAGGTAAGGTTGTTGTTTCACCATTCTTTGTTTTCTGTTTATTTTTTGTTATAAGCAAATCTTTTCTATCTACCAGGTTAACCCTTTCAAAAGCCTTGTTCACTGTTCTTTTTTGTAGTTCTTACTGTAGAATTTCTGCTTCAAAGAAGTTGCAGCTTGTTCAAAGTCGTTGTTTTTAGAGCAGTTGCGTTTAATACGCTGGAATTGTCCGTATGGGATATTGTCTATCCATCTCTTATGGTGATTACTAGCGTTGTGTAAATAGCCGTTCGTGTCTGTTTCTTTATTGTAAATCTTTGTTTTAATTCTATTTTCTTCGCCGAAGATGGTAACATCCAGAAAGTTTATTTCCGTTTTATTCCATGTACTTGTGAATCTTAAATTCCAGTCATTTAGGTTCAAAACATTGATGAATTCATTGAACTGGTGTTCGTTGTTCTTCCAAATTATAATAATATCATCAATGAATCTCTTCAACATCACAATATCTCCTATAAATTTATTGTTGGTCCATATGTATTGGTTTTTGAATGCTCCCATATACATACTGGCAAAGCTGGGGGCAAATTTAGTGCCCATTGCTGTGCCAAATTTCTGCAGAAATATTTTATCTTCTAAAGTGAAGTAATTTTTAGATAGAATAAAGTTAATTGACTCTTCTATAAAAGCAATTTGATTTTGCTTGATGTTAGTTTCTTTAACTGCACAGATCCCTTTACTATGAGGGATAGAAGTATAAAGAGCTTTAACGTCTAGTGTTGCTAAGGAATAGCTGTCTTCCCATAGGGTTTCTTTCAGTATTGACAATAAATGTGGGGTATCTCGTATATATGATTTGATTTTTGGAACTATGGGTTGCAGAAAATGGTCTACGTATTCTGATAAATTGCTAGTTAGACTGTTGATATCGGAGATTATTGGACGACCCAGGGGATCCTTTGCATCCTTGTGCACTTTTGGCAGGTGATAGAATACTGCAGTTATTGTAGTATCTGGGGACAAAAATGTATATTCCTCCTCGTTTAAGATCTTCTCTTTCTTTGCATTTCTTATTAGATGATTATACTCATCCAAGAATTTATTAGTGGGATCTTTTTCTAATATTTCATAAGTCTCCTTATCAGACTTTTTTAAAATGACAGAAACCCTATGGGAAGACAGCTATAATAATATTGAGCATTAGTCATTATTCTCAAGTATTATTTTTATATCTTACTACTATTGGAGGTATAAAATATTGATCTCTAACTATTTATGTTAGTGGCTCCCTCCTTAAATAGAATCACATAGGTTATTCTTTTAGTGAGCCCATTGAGATGCTATATTACTAGCATCCACCTCTATTATTCCGCTGATTTGCCCCCTCTACGTATTTTTAACTTGTATGTTATTTTTTTTTTCTTCATTTTTAATTTAATTTTAATAAAAGTTATATTTTATTGAATCAAACTATCTGACCCATTTGGCATATACTTAATTGAGATATTGTCCTTTTATATAACCAAGTGTGATTTCAACACTCTCTTGGACTCTGGAGTGCTATCAGTGTATACTTCAGGGGGGTTTCAGCTCTCCATTCCTCTCTTTTTGTAATAGTATTATACACAGCACCAAACTTGGAACCCACAGTAAGATTACTGGGGTATCCATATATTAGGCAGTAGTCCTTATCTATTTTTGTAGTGCCATTGGTACATTCCCCTTTTCTCATATATACATAAATATTTACACACACATATATATATATATATATATATATATATATATATATACATATATATTTACATATATATGTAAATAGATACATATATATTTATATATACATAGATACATATATATTTACATGTACGTATATAAATACATATATGATTACAGAAATGTGAGAACCGTATTATATATAGAAACATATTTCTAACTGTAGACCTTGTATTGAAATATTATTAATTTATAGGTCAATACAGATAGTTGTGCGAAGGCATTATGGTCAATTGTCAAAAAAGATAAGCACAATAAGAAAAAGTAATAGCTCAAATGTATATATATTAAATATTAACTTTTATTGATATAAATTATAAGAATAGACAGCAAGAGAATTGGCTGCCCTGCAAAATTAAAAAAACACTGCAATACTAGTCATAAGAGTAGATCCAGTTAAATTCAAGCTTTGTTAGTAGGTGATTTGAGGTAACTGTGGTTATACACTCTTGGACAGGATATATTTGCCTAAATATCTAGCGTGTTAGATGTAACATGCATCAAGTATTACTGTGAACTATCAAGCTTCATTTAAAGAGCTACAATATTGCTAACGATAATACTGTTGATTGCTGACCGAGTAGGAAATAATATTATTGAAGGGAATAATATTTTGCAGGCATGGTAAATGCTTATATGTCACTGCAATGGATTCCCACAATTAAATATTTAAACTTCCAAAGAAATCCGGTCATAACAGATTGTAATAAGCTTAGAGCCCTATACATAAAGGGTGCTTAAGTACCAGATCATACAATATTAGGCTAGAGACTGCTTAGTAAACGGTTACTAGATAGCCTAACAGTTATGCTACAAAATCTAACTGCTGCCCTGGTAGTTAAAATTATAATTTAAGGGGGGCGGAGCCAACTGGCAAACTAGACGGTCGCATTTTTTAGCAGCTCCTACCATACCTTTTATAAAAGATAAACTTAGCGACCGTCTGTGCCCACATACCCCATTATAAAGCAACTAAAGCTGGCCTGAAATCATAGCCGTTCCTGACAACCTCCTCTAAAGGGAGTAATACCTCTTCCACAGATCTTCACAACCCTGATGTGTTTTCACTGACTGCGTAGCCTAAAGCAGCCATCTTGCGGCCTATTTGACACTCTCACTCGGAAGCAAGGCTAACAGAGGGATATTTTCTTTAACCCCCACATTAGGGGACCGTTACTCTATCCCACCATGGAGGACGCAGAACACACTTTGGCACAAATGCATAAGCTCCTGGATGAGTGCAAAGTCGCGTTCAGATGCCACCCTGCAATGAAGTCTCAGCTGCCAGTAGCGGTGCCCCCATCTCACACTGCCTTGCCTCAAGATATAGTGGCCTCAGAGGTACAGGGAGCCTACCTCGCACGGATCTCTGATATGGAGCAGCATGACCTGCAGTCAGAAGCACTTAACCTAGGAGAAGCACCGCTAACTATCCACGCTTCAATAAGGATCTTGTGTGAGTCCCGGAACAGCTGCATTGTTAATAAGGCCCTGTACCTGCCCACGCACTTAGGCCTGCTTGACTGGTTAGCGCAGCATACTAGAAAGGAGAGCCCACTGAGTCTATCTTACCCGCACAAGGGACATCGCTATTGGAGATGCCCCACACTCAGCTATTTCTGGCTTCTAGCTCAACATTCCTGCTGCTATTACCGCCATGCACACTTGCCGAAACTTCAGTGGGACCCTGGAGGTTTGTCTCCCTACCCTCTCCAACTAACGCCGCAACTTGAGACTCCTGAATATAGGATCTCAGCACATATGGTCCTCACACCGCTATCTGTAAGTTTGCACCTATTAAGGACATGGAGAGACTTTAATCCTGCATTTTGATGTGAGACAATTTATTCCTGCTATTAAGTCTGTTAGAGGGTTTGCATGATAATACTGACATTCTTCTAACTCTGCATCTGGGATTTGCTGAACATGTGTATATAACTACTATGTAGAACATTGCAGCTACAACCTAAGCCTCCCTAATTTCTATTAGTATCGACAGTCAGTCTCATAAGACAACTCAAGCTACCATATGAGCTGTGTGTAATAACTTGCAGTATAAAAGCAATTGTCAGTTTTGAGACACTGCAGATTAATGGGTTAGAGATGTGCCTACCATTCCACAGTTACATTAATGGTTGCACTGTTTGCTCTCTCTGTGGCATTTTATAACAAGTCCCTAAATGTCTCACTATGCATATATTTAATATTCTGTTTTATGTTATCTTTAAAAAAGTTTATATTCAACTGCTATAAGAGGTTTATGACTGGGATTGTCCAGAAAGCTGTTTTATTTTGCATACTTCTTTCACATTCTACCTATTTAGTTGCAGTAGGAAATGGGTATTAGCTGGCCTATATGCCTGTGGAATACTGTTTGTGGCACGCCGTATTGTCTCTAATCTTTAATACACCTTATATTTGGAATAGCTCATTGCCACCACCCTATTTCTTGTTTAATATTGATCCCCGCAGTGTATAGTTTACTAAGTAAAATTTTTTCATTTTATCCCTTAGTGTACCCCTGGGTTGGCGCCAATGTTATTCTTCTATGGAGGTCGGGCTGCCAGCGGCCGAGGCAGCAAGATCCTCTTTCCCATTATTTTATCTAGGTGCAGGCCCTACTATATACTTGGGGGCTCAGAGACGTGCAACTGCTCACAAATCATCTTAACTAATGTATATATGGCTATTAATGTGTGCATCGTATTTGATATATATTTACTAAACTACACTCAAATTCCCACCTCCTCCCCTATAATAAACCTCCCTATATGGGAGATTTCACTACGCGGTTTATCTTGTACATACCGCACCCTAAATATTTTACCATATTTACGTATCTTACCACACTATTTAAGCAAAAGTAGGGCGCCTTCATTGTAGTTACTGCTTGAAATACTATCTGCCATCCTATTCTAACTTACCACACTTTGTATATTGCACCAAACTTACATACCCTATTTTATTATTGGAACATTTAAATGACGCCCTCTTTGTCAATTTTTGTCAATTTTTATCGACATTTGTTGATGTAGCTTGAAATATAAATTGTCAATTTATTCTAAGTTTATAGGACCATTTAAAGTACCTACTGTCTGTGTAAACACGAAAATGAGGTTCCAATTTCCAGTCCAGTATTACCTCCAATGTGAATCTTGTTTTTCTACATGGAAGCAATTTCATTGTAATGTATTACTTGTATGTTTTCTGGTTTATCATCTTGCATAAGTTGTATTGCTTTTTCCACAACCTCAATAAAAAATTAAAATAAAAAATAAAATAAAATTATAATTTAAAGTTGAATGTGATAAATATGCATTAGCTTGACCAGTAAAGAGCAAGTTAAAATAACGGAGGTCCCCTGACGCGGTCGCGTTTCACTTGGGCTTCCTCAGAGGGGTACGCTGGGCTGCAAAGTAAAAGATTATATTACTTGTCAAAGCCCTCCCCTTACTATTGGTAGGCTCAATTGCAGATATGTAATCTATTATTGGATGTCATGTACGTCAATCCTATGTAAAATAATATGCTTGCTATTGGTTTAAGCTTCTCACATGGGACAACACAGGATACATTGTAATTTGATAGTTACAAAGTAAATTTCAATTACCCCCAAATATGGAATATTATGTAGCGAAAAAATAGGGGATTGTTTACTTTGTAAAAGCAACTATACAGTGTTATAAAAATAACCTAATATTGTTGCATTTGTTTTTACGGTAGAATGCTGGGTACTTATAGTATATACAGTCATTATGATGGTTGCCTGAGTGTTGAAAAAAATGGAAAAAAGTGAGAACATTATGTGAATAAATTATAGTGAATGAATGTCCTGAATAAATGTGACATATTTTACAAAATGTAACTTACATCATTCAACCAATGTCATGAAAGGCGAACAGTGCTGATCATGTGATAATGATCATATTTAATAATGTTAATAATAATAATAATATTACTTATGAAGCTAAAAATATAAGGTGAAAGAATGTCATAGTGATGATGTGAACTTGAACATATAAATACCCTACAGGTATACTGTATAGATATTGGTATTATTCATACCATAGGGTTTTTTACTATTGAGCACTGAGCAGATAAATCCATCTGCATTCCATTTGTAATAAAATTCTTTCCAAATTTCCACCTCTTATCCCTAAAGAGGCTTGTTGTATGAC
The DNA here is from genome assembly GCF_027579735.1 of Bombina bombina. Classification (NCBI taxonomy): domain Eukaryota; kingdom Metazoa; phylum Chordata; class Amphibia; order Anura; family Bombinatoridae; genus Bombina; species Bombina bombina. The sequence goes on along the minus strand of NC_069505.1, from coordinate 225,058,247 downwards.
TGCAAATTTTAAAGTAGCACCATTACCATTATGTCTATGATGAAAATGACTAGCTACATTGGTAATCATTTTGTTCTTTTAAAAAAAAAAATTTAGCATTGCGGATATTTCTGCAATGCTCTAATATTCTTACTCTGACCTGTCTGGTTGTCATGCCAACGTAGAATAGATTACATTGGCATTTAAGAATATAGATTACTCCTGTAGTTGTACACAAAAAATATGTAGATAGATTATGAATTTGATCATATCTGTCTTTAATTGATTGTATTTTTCAAGCTTTTGAATAGATGCTACATGTTCCACATGGGTGCATACCTTTATTTGGGGCATCTTTTTTGGTTTGTGGATATAGTGACTTTTTACCAATATATCTCTTAGATTTTTTGGCCTTTTGTACCCAATGGATACTTTGTCACTAATATGACTGGAGAGGATCATTATGCAATATGTAGCAGTTACTATTAATGATGTTTACAATTTTATTAATTTGTGGATTGAAAGTGGTGATTAATCTTGTTTTGTTATCACCTTTTTAACTTTGGTTTGCAGAAGTGTTTCTCGAGTAGTTTTTAATGCATGTGATCAGGCTGTTTTTATGAATCTATTACTGAACCCACGTTCTCTCAATCTATTAGATAGATGCACTGATTCTTGCTTGAATTTGTCAACATCAGAACAGTTGCGCCTTAGTCTGATAAACTCCCCTTTGGGGATTGCTTTCAGAGTGTTTCTAGCATGAGCACTGGTATGATGTAAAAGTGTGTTTGTGGCTGTCTCTTTTCTGTAACTAGTGGTAGATATTCCTCCATCCTGATCTTTCATGATTGTGATATCCAAAATAATTGATCTTAATAGTATTATATTCCTAGGTAAGTTTGATGTTTAACTTGTTATTATTTAAGACATTCATGAATTCTTGAAGTAATGCTACTGGACTTTCCCAGATTAATAGTTCATCGTCTATGTATCTTATCCAAAAGGGGATATATTGCATATAAGTATTATTGGCATCTGTAAATACTGTGAGATTCTCCCACCATCCTAGGAATACATTTGCATAGGTGGGGGCACAGGCAGTGTCCATTGCTGTTCCCTGAGTTTGTAAAAAGAAATGATCTTTGAATGTAAAGTAGTTATAATGTAAGACAAACCATAGTAATTGTAAAATGAAACAATCATGCTCTTTATTGCTCATTTCATTAGTAGCCAAAAAATATGAGATTGCTTTTAGACCAAGATTGTGATGTATGCTGGTGTAGATTCTACATCAGCAGTTACTAAAAGTAAATTAGATGATAAAGGTATGTTCTCAAATTTTTGTAGTACCTCCATTGTGTCTTTGACATATGATGGTAATATAAACAGGTATTCCCTTAATCTAAAATCAACATATTGACTTGCCTTTTCAGATAGACCCTCATTACCAGAAACAATCGGCCTACCAGGGGTTTTTGTTATATTCTTATGTATCTTTGAGATGAGGTATAGTGTAGGTACTTTTGGATGTGTTTGTATTAAGAAGGATTTTTCAATATCACTTATGATACCATCCTTATGGGCAGAAGAGATTAGGGTGTTATATAACTCTAAAAAGTTATTAGTGGGGTTGCCTAGGAGTTTTTTTATAACATAGATTATTATCTAACTGTTAATCTCCTCTAGATATAGATCTTCGTGCCATAGGGCAACATTTCCACCCTTGTCAGATTGCTTGATGATGGTATCATCCCATGTTTGGATTTCCTTCAAGGCATTTTTTTTCTTGCTGATTTAAGTTAGAAGCAGACCATTATTTGGGTAGTTGTTCAATTTATTTACACACTACCTCATTGAATACCTGTATTTCAGGAGAAATATTATAAGGAGGTGTATATTTAGATTTGGTTCTCAAATTTTGCCTCCAATTAATCTCACTTGGTGATTATGTTTTATTATCAACAAGTAACTCATTTAGATAATTCCTTTCTCAAGTATAATTTTTAAAAGTAATTTTCTGGTGAATAAATTGATTATTTCTGAAAAACTGTTATTTTAACTTGCTCTTTATATTTATCACATTCAACTTTAAATTATAATTTTAACTACCGCATTCCTGGTGCAAAGCCAAGGCGGCAGTTAGATTTTGTAGCTTAAATGTTAGGTTATCTAGTAGCCGTTTACTAAGCAGTCTCTAGCTTAATATCGTATGATCTGGTACTTTAGCACTCTTTATGTATAGGGCTCTAACCTTATTATAATCTTTTATGACTGAAGTTCTTTGGAAGTTTAAATATTTAATTGTGGGAATCCATTGCAGTGACATATAAGCGTTTACCACGCCTGCAAGGGGAGACCTTGACATGGTCCTAGGCTTGATCCTTTGGCACCAAATGTAACTGACTTCCCCCAGTTTTGCTTTTAAACATTACTGAGTATCTGCTGGTGAGTCTGCTTTTCAGCAGATTCCCTTTACGTCAAAGCATCGCTAATAACACAGCTTATAAGATTAGCTAGGGTTAGTGCAGTGATTCATAACCATCCCAGGACAGACTGTTTCGTAGTTATTGCTACTCATCAGCTGGGAGAAGGTTTGAATCACTGCTGGGAATCTGCTGAAAAGCAGACTTGAAGTAAAAAGGTGCGTCATTGTGAATTTAATATGCATATCTTACCCAGAATTCTTTGCTGCATTGGAAACAATGTATTCCAAAGGTTTTCTGTGGGAAAAAAAAATTCTGGCCTGTCTAGATTTGTTAATGAACTGCACAATGAGTTATTTTCTCTATATTTTGTGCGTAGTGGAGGATTTTAAACTCACCTTTTATCTCCCCCTAATTTTAAATATTGTTGTATTTTGCCCGGAATCAACTTCACCCAGCAGTGATTCAAACCTTCTCCTAGCTGATTAGTAGCAATAACTATGAAACAGTCTGTCCTGGGATGGTTATGAATCACTGCACTAACCCTAGCTAAGCTTATAAGCTGTGTAAACAGTGATGCTTTGGCGTAAAGGTAATTTGCTGAAAAGCAGACTTGAAGTAAAAAGATATGTTATTGTGAACCTAATTTGCATATTGTACCCAGAATCCTTTGCTGCATTGGAAACAATGTAATTCAGAGTTTTTCTGTGGAAAAAAACAAGCCTTCTGGCCTGTTTAGATTTGTTAATGAACTACATGTGTAAATTCTGGCACATGCTCAGAGGGATCTGGTGCCTCATAAAGTGTGCATACAAAAAGTGTGCTCATTTTGATAAAGGAAGTACATTCTGATTTTTTTTTATTGCTTGCGCTATCTGAACCATGAAAGTTCCATTTTTACTTTACTGTTCCTTTAAGCCCTATCATCATCAAAGGGAAATAATCACTTTAAGAATAGCAAAACAATTCTATAATGAATCTCTGTCTCAGCACTTTGGCAACATTTCTTGGATCATCATACAGAATCTCCAGACACAATAGCATTTTTTTTTCTTAGTAAGTTGATGCCAAAGGTTTAAAAGTTTACTATTTTTTTTTTCTTTTTCTCTGTGTGGCCCAAGTGTTCTTATTGGAATTGTCATTTTATTTGTTCTGTTAGTGCTCAAAATCAATTTAGGCTTCCTCTTTCCTAGTGTAATCTTGAGCTGCTATCCAACAGCTGGAATGCCTAAGGCTTATCTAGAAGCAAAGTTAGACATTGAATATAAGAACTGATACACTTCCAAAGCCTTTAAAAGCTGTTAGCAGAAAATATTCCTCCTGGGAAACTGTCTAAGGCAAAGCAATGTTATGAAAATAATTATCTGAACCTGGTTTTGCATTAAAAGTGTTCAACATTTTGAATTGGTATTGTTTGTATGGTTTAGTTTTCAATTGTATTAGTTAATCATTTTGTTTGCTGCATTATGACTATGCTTTTGATGATGATAATTAATAATATTTACAATAATGCTAAAATTAATCAAATTATCATTCTGTGTTACACTCTCACATGCAATTGTTACATGACAAAATAGTTGCTTAATTAAACAGGATTACAAAGTTTGATTAACACTTTTAAAATGTGTGCATATACGTGTAAAGCACGGCCTAATTCACTTACAGCAATGTCGGAGGAAGTGCGAGACAAATGAGTGCAGGCACCAATCAGCAGCTAGCTCCCACTAGTGTAGGATATGTGCGTATTCATTTTTAACAGTGGATACCAGGGGGTATATTTATTAATGTGCGAGCGGATATTATACGATGTACGGTATCATGTCCACTGCACATCTATAAATGCCAACAGCATACACTGTCGGCATCTATCATTGCACCAGCAGTTCTGCCGCCATCTGCAGATTCGCAGCCAATCAGCCGCTAGCAGGGGGTGTCAATCATCCCGATCGTATTTGATCGGGTTGATTTCTGTCCGCGGCCTCAGAGCAGGCAGACAAGTTATGGAGCAGCGGTTTGAAGGCTCACCGGAAACAAGGGGCATCAAGCTCCATACGGCCCCCAGGAGAACAAAGCACATTTGAAAATAGAAGTGATTGTAAAATTGTCTTACAATTGCCTGCTCTATCTGAATCATGCTATTTTAATTCTGACTTTCCTATTCCTTTAAAGATATTCTTTTATTTTTGGGCAGAATTTTTGGTAAAACTAAAACGTTTACTTGAAGGTAGCGAAAAACTAACTAGTATACTATACTGAAAATGACTAATAATTCATATATAGAGCATGCACTTTTGAAACAAATTTCCAAATGACCTATTTTATCTAATTTGCTTCTTTTTCTTGGTATCCTTTGTTGAAAAGCATTTCTACACGTAGGCTAAGGCTCAGAGAAGAAAGGGAGCTAGCGGGTGATTGGTGGCTACAAATTTATGCCTTTTTCTCATTGGCCTTTAACAATGTGTTCAGCTAGCTCCCAGTAATGCATTGCTGCACCTTCAACAAAGGATACCAAGATAATGAAGCACAATTGATAATAGAAATAAAATTAAAATCTGCTTACAAATGTATGCTCTGGTTGCATTTCTCTTCTCAAGGTTTTTGTTAAAGGGACACAAAACCCCAAATGTTTCTTTAGTGATGCAGTTGAGCAGCATTTAATTTTAAACAACTTTCCAATTTACTTCTATTATTTAATTTGGGAGATTTTCAATCTATCTGAATTATGGAAAAAAAATTAGGAGTTTAATAATTACTTTCTATTTAGGTTACAAATTATTAAAATACAGAACAAATGCAACACAGTACACAGTCACATACATCACAATTACACACTCATTTTCCATACTACACATAAGCGCAATGTGGTGTTACTCATGCAGTGTCAGTAACACTATGTTATTGCGTTAACCATTTTACTGTATTCACACAATTCCATTACCCAGGGCCGGTGCTAGGATTTTTAGCCACACAGGCGAGGATACATTTTGCGCCCCCCCCCAATTACATACCATTGCTGTTTTTTACAAAATGTTACAAAGATGTATTTAAAAAAAGAAAATATAATTTCCCATTACCCCATAAAATTATATATATATACACACACACACATATATATATATACTGTATATATATATATATATATATATATATATATATATATATATATATATATATATATACACACACACACACTATGTATATATATATATATGTATATATATATATATATATATATACACACTATATATATATATATATATATGTATATATATATATATATATATTACACACACACGCTATATATATATACACACACTAGCTAGGGTAAGGCAGCCTAGGATTAATTGGTTGGACAAATATTATGTTATGTGACAAACATGGTATATGGCTATAGAAGGAAGCTCTGGTATTTATCTGCAGGATAAAGTTCTATATGTAAATAGATTTGTAGGCTAAATAGGATATTTAGGTGAAACTAATAGAAATACGTGTGCACAGATGGAACGAGCAAGGGATAACCTGGTGTGATGTATCTGTTTAAAAAGACTAAGCTAAATTAAAGTGTCCCCTACAGCTTTTAGTGACAGTGAGAGGTCTGCGTCCCTGGCCTCCCTTCCTCTCCTGCCTGTGCTGGGATCTGTGATACTGGCAGGTTGACCTGGTTGAGTCTCATGGTCATGGACTCCGACTATCGCATGTAGGTACGTACTAACCGTACTTGACCTCCTCGTAGCTGGGCAGCTGCAGGAAAACCGGCGAAGCGATTAGTGATGATACACAGCTCGTGCTCTGACAGATGCCGGACACTGTCTATTAACAAGAGTCCTGCTGAGAGCTGGTTTAATTGAGCAGCCCTGGGCCATCCTGACTGCACTGCTGTTGGCGCTGTGTACCTGCGTGGGCTGGGGCAAATCATGTGCTGGAGGAAGTAGCCAATGGTGAAGAAGAGCACCACCAGCAGTATAAGCAGTCTGGATACCTTTCTGACAAACCAGCCCACGTTGTCCAGGAAAGTGTTGAAAAGGGCAGCTTGCAGCATTTGATCTCCCATCTCCGTGTGACTGACATATATGTAACATAGCAGCCTTCCTTCTCCCCGCAGAAAGCAGATCCCCACAGCTCCAGCCAGCCTAGGACTCCTGCAGCAGGCGGCTTAGCATTAGGGCATAGAAGCGTAAGGTTAGGATTAGCATCAGGGTTATTAGTCTGTGGCTTCAGACTTCACTGCTAAACAGTTGTGGCACCTAAGAGGCCGGAAACGGTGCTGGTGCTGCACTGCTGCTGCCTGATGGAAGACGGAGTCCTGTCCACTCCTAAGTTGCGGATCCTGGAAGTTCCGCTGATAAAGTGATATGTCAAAAATAAATAAATATATAAAACACTGGCTGCTCTGACAATTTTGTGCCCCACTGCTGGTGCTCCCTAAGGCGGTTGCCTATAATGCCTATATGCAAGCGCCGGGCCTGCCATTACCGCATGAACTTGTCATCGGTTGAATTAGCGCAATGTGGTTCTACTCTTAAAGTGTCAGTAACACTATGTTATTGCGTTAACCATTTTACTGTGTTCACACAATCCGATTACCGCACGTACTTGTCATCAATTGAATTAGCACAATCTGTTGTTACTCATGCAGTGTCAGTAACACTATGTTATTGCGTCAACCATTTTATTGTATTCACACAATCCCATTACCGCACGTACTTGTCATCGATTGAATTAGCGCAATGTGGTTTTACTCCGTTAACCATTTTTACTGTATTAACACAATCCCATTACCGCACGTACTTGTCATTGGTTGAATTAGCGCAATGTGGTGTTACTCATACAGTGTCAGAAACACTATGTTATTGCATCAACCAACAACCATTTTACTGTGTTCACACAATCCCCTTACTGCACGTATTTGTCATCGATTGAATTAGCGCAATGTGGTGTTACTCATGGAGTGTCAGTAACACTATGTTATTGTGTTAACCATTTTACTGTATTCACACAATCCCATTACCGCACATACTTGTCATTGATTGAATTAGCGCAATATGGTGTTACTCATGCAGTGTCAGAAACACTATCGACTAGATTACAAGTTTTGCGTTATGAGCGGATCTGTGCTAACTTGCAAGTTATTGTCACCGCTCACCTCCCTATAGCGCTGATATTACAGGTTTGCAAAAACCCGGGGTTAGCAGGCAATATGTCAGCGTTAAGCAAAATTGAGCTCCATACTGCACTCAAATTCCAGCGCTGCTTTAAGCTGATTTTACGTGCTAATGCACGATTTCCCCATAGACATCAATGGGGAGAGCCAGCTAAAAAAAAGCCTAACACCTGCAATAAAGGAGCTTAAAACTCCGTAACGCAACCCCATTGATTCCTATGGGGAAAGAAAAGTAATGTTTACACCTAACACCCTAACATAAACCCGAGTCTAAACACCCCTAATCTTCTGCTCCTGACATCGCGCCACCTACATTACACTTACTAAACCATAACTTGCTGCCCCAATGTCGCCACCACCTACATTACACTTATTAACCCCTAATCTGCCGCCCCCGACATCGCCGCCACCTACCTACACTTATTAACCCCTAATCTGCCACCCCAATGTCATCGCTACCTACCTACACTTATTAACCCCTAATCTACCGTCCCCAACATTGCCGTCACTATACTAAAGTTATTAACCCCTAAACCTAACCCTAACACCCACTAACTTTAATATAATTAAAATAAATCTAAATAAAACTTACTATCATTAACTAAATAATTCCTATTTTAAACTAAATACATACCTGTAAAATAAACCCTAAGCTAGCGATAATATAACTAATAGTTACATTGTAGCTATCTTAGGTTTTAATTTTATTTCACAGCTAAGTTTGTATTTATTTTAACTAGGTAGACTAGTTAGTAAATAGTTATTAACTATTTACTAGCTACCTATTTAAAATAAATATAAATGTACCTGTATAATAAAACCTAACCTGCCTTACACTAACACCTAACCTTACACTACAATTAAATAAATTACATGAATTAAATACAATTGCCTCAAAGCTCCTCAAAAAGCAAGTATACACACGTCTATCCCATTTCCTTACACTAAACTCTCTTCTTGACCCACTGCAATCTGGATTTCGTCCCCATCACTCTACAGACACAGCAACTGTCAAGGTTACCAATAACCTACTTACAGTAAAATCCAAAGGCCACTTCTCTCTGCGTATCCTCCTTGACCTGTCTGCAGCCTTTAACACTGTTGACCACCCTCTTCTGCTCCAAACCCTCCAATCCTTCGGCATCTGCGACACAGCTCTCTTATGGTTCTCTTCCTATCTGACTAACAATACATTTAGTGTAGCCTTCTCCGGAGCATCCTCAGCCCCGTTACCACTAGTGATGTCCCGAACTGTTTGCCGGAGAAAGTTCCCGGTGAACATAGCTTGTTCGAGTTCGCCACGGCGAACATTGAGTAAACTTTGACCCTGTATCTCACAGTCTGCAGACACATTACAGCCAATCAGCAGCAGACACTCCCTCCCAGACCCTCCCAGCTTATGTGCAGCAGCCATTTTAGAATCATTGTGATCCTGCATTCTTAGTGAGAGCAGTGTTATTGCTGCTGCTGATTGTATAGGCAAATTGATAGCTAGGCTAGTGTATTCAGTCTCCACTACAGTCCTGAAGGACTCATCTGCTCTCTGCTGTAAGGACAGCACCCCAAAAAGCCCTTTTTAGGGCTAGAATTTCAGCCCAAAAAGCCCTTTTTAGGGCTAGAACTTCAGTCTTTTTTTTTTTTGCATTTGCCTGCCTGCCAGCCTGTGGCTGTGTGTGAAGCTCACATCATATACTGTACCTACTTGCTCACTGCCACCACTCATATCTGGTGTAACATTATTTTAAATTTGAAAAACAAAAACCTTTACATTAGTTTGCTAATTGCTAGTGTAATCTAATTTCATTTTCCATCAGGCCTGTGTGCCAGGCCCACAGCATATACTGTGATTAATTGCTCTGTGCCACCACTCCTATCTGGTGGTGTAACATTAGTGTAAATTTAAAAAAAAAAATCTACATTAGTTTGTTAGTGTAATCTAATTTCATTTTCCATCAGGCCTGTGTCTCTCAGGCCCACAGCATATACTGTGATTAATTGCTCTGTGCCACCACTCATATCTGGTGTAACATTATTGTAAATTTAAAAAAAAAACTTTTACATTAGTTTGCTAATTGCTAGTGTAATCTAATTTCATTTTCCATCAGGCCTGTGTGCCAGTCTCACAGCATATACTGTGATTAATTGCTCTGTGCCACCACTCATATCTGGTGGTGTAACATTAGTGTAAATTTAAAAAATAAATTTCATTAGTTTGTTAGTGTCATCTAATTTCATTTTCCATCAGGTCTGTGTCTCTCAGGCCCACAGCATATACTGTGATTAATTGCTCTGTGCCACCACTCATATCTGGTGTAACATTATTGTAATTTTTTTAAAAAAAAACAACCTAGTTACCATGGGGCCCAGACCGCATGTCTTATTGTTATATTTTGTCAGGGTAATTATATATCATGCAGGCCATATAGACATACCCCGATAGGGGGAGTAAAAGGAATTAAAGTGCTAAGAATAGTACTACTTAACACAACCTTACCATGGCTCCCAGACCGCATGTCTTATTGTTATATTTTGTAAGGGTAATTATATATCATGCAGGCCATATAGACCTACCCTGATAGGGGGAGTAAAAGGGATTAAAGTGCTAAGAATAGTACTACTTAACACAACCTAGTTACCATGGGTCCCAGACCGCATGTCTTATTGTTATATTTTGTCAGGGTAATTATATATCATGCAGGCCATATAGACATACCCCGATAGGGGGAGTAAAAGGAATTAAAGTGCTAAGAATAGTACTACTTAACACAACCTTACCAAAGCTCCTCAAAAAGCAAGTATACACACGTCTATCCCATTTCCTTACACTAAACTCTCTTCTTGCCCCACTGCAATCTGGATTTCGTCCCCATCACTCTACAGACACAGCAACTGTCAAGGTTACCAATAACCTACTTACAGTAAAATCCAAAGGCCACTTCTCTCTGCGTATCCTCCTTGACCTGTCTGCAGCCTTTAACACTGTTGACCACCCTCTTCTGCTCCAAACCCTCCAATCCTTCGGCATCTGCGACACAGCTCTCTTATGGTTCTCTTCCTATCTGACTAACAATACATTTAGTGTAGCCTTCTCCGGAGCATCCTCAGCCCCGTTACCACTAGTGATGTCCCGAACTGTTTGCCGGAGAAAGTTCCCGGTGAACATAGCTTGTTCGAGTTTGCCACGGCGAACATTGAGTAAACTTTGACCCTGTATCTCACAGTCTGCAGACACATTACAGCCAATCAGCAGCAGACACTCCCTCCCAGACCCTCCCAGCTTATGTGCAGCAGCCATTTTAGAATCATTGTGATCCTGCATTCTTAGTGAGAGCAGTGTTATTGCTGCTGCTGATTGTATAGGCAAATTGATAGCTAGGCTAGTGTATTCAGTCTCCACTACAGTCCTGAAGGACTCATCTGCTCTCTGCTGTAAGGACAGCACCCCAAAAAGCCCTTTTTAGGGCTAGAATTTCAGCCCAAAAAGCCCTTTTTAGGGCTAGAACTTCAGTCTTTTTTTTTTTTGCATTTGCCTGCCTGCCAGCCTGTGGCTGTGTGTGAAGCTCACAGCATATACTGTACCTACTTGCTCACTGCCACCACTCATATCTGGTGTAACATTATTTTAAATTTGAAAAAAAAAACCTTTACATTAGTTTGCTAATTGCTAGTGTAATCTAATTTCATTTTCCATCAGGCCTGTGTGCCAGGCCCACAGCATATACTGTGATTAATTGCTCTGTGCCACCACTCCTATCTGGTGGTGTAACATTAGTGTAAATTTAAAAAAAAAAATCTACATTAGTTTGTTAGTGTAATCTAATTTCATTTTCCATCAGGCCTGTGTCTCTCAGGCCCACAGCATATACTGTGATTAATTGCTCTGTGCCACCACTCATATCTGGTGTAACATTATTGTAAATTTAAAAAAAAAACTTTTACATTAGTTTGCTAATTGCTAGTGTAATCTAATTTCATTTTCCATCAGGCCTGTGTGCCAGTCTCACAGCATATACTGTGATTAATTGCTCTGTGCCACCACTCATATCTGGTGGTGTAACATTAGTGTAAATTTAAAAAAAAAAATTTCATTAGTTTGTTAGTGTCATCTAATTTCATTTTCCATCAGGTCTGTGTCTCTCAGGCCCACAGCATATACTGTGATTAATTGCTCTGTGCCACCACTCATATCTGGTGTAACATTATTGTAATTTTTAAAAAAAAAACAACCTAGTTACCATGGGGCCCAGACCGCATGTCTTATTGTTATATTTTGTCAGGGTAATTATATATCATGCAGGCCATATAGACATCCCCCGATAGGGGGAGTAAAGGGATTAAAGTGCTAAGAATAGTATTACTTAACACAACCTTACCATGGCTCCCAGACCGCATGTCTTATTGTTATATTTTGTCAGGGTAATTATATATCATGCAGGCCATATAGACCTCCCCCGATAGGGGGAGTAAAATGGATTAAAGTGCTAAGAATAGTACTACTTAACACAACCTTACCATGGCTCCCAGACCGCATGTCTTATTGTTATATTTTGTAAGGGTAATTATATATCATGCAGGCCATATAGACCTACCCTGATAGGGGGAGTAAAAGGGATTAAAGTGCTAAGAATAGTACTACTTAACACAACCTAGTTACCATGGGTCCCAGACCGCATGTCTTATTGTTATATTTTGTCAGGGTAATTATATATCATGCAGGCCATATAGACATACCCCGATAGGGGGAGTAAAAGGAATTAAAGTGCTAAGAATAGTACTACTTAACACAACCTTACCATGGCTCCCAGACCGCATGCCTTATTGTTATATTTTGTAATGGTAATTATATATCATGCAGGTCATATAGACCTCCCCCGATAGGGGGAGTAAAAGGGATTAAAGTGCTAAGAATAGTACTACTTAACACAACCTAGTTACCATGGGTCCCAGACCACATGTCTTATTGTTATATTTTGTCAGGGTAATTATATATCATGCAGGCCATATAGACCTCCCCCGATAGGGGGAGTAAAAGGGATTAAACTGCTAAGAATAGTACTACTTAATACAACCTTACCATGGCTCCCAGACAGCATGTCTTATTGTTATATTTTGTAAGGGTAATTATATATCATGCAAGCCATATAGACCTACCCTGATAGGTGGAGTAAAAGGGATTAAAGTGCTAAGAATAGTACTACTTAACACAACCTAGTTACCATGGGGCCCAGACCGCATGTCTTATTGTTATATTTTGTCAGGGTAATTATATATCATTGGATAATAAGGTATGGAGGGAATTGTATTCAATATATGTCAGACCCCAAAATAATTCACAAACTAGTATACAGTATATATTAGGGTAATCAAACCCATATGCTCCTAAATTTGCTATTTACTATAAATATGGTGTGGGGGGGGGGGGGTGCTCATTATCCGGATAAGTAAGTTGAAAAAACAAAAGAATAATGGATAAACCAGAGCACTCTTAATTATCAATGAATCAGAATGTAGAACAGTGAGGTAGTATGCAGTGGGTGTAAAATAAAACTTAACATTTAATTGTATTAGTTAAAAAGGTAGTAATAACTATCTGTGTAGTGCATTAAAAGGCTGCATTGTGTTACAGTAGAGCTGGCAAGCCTTAGGAAAGTAACCTTAGGGACGTAGCTGCATACAATGTAACCATAGGTTAAACTTATATAGAGAAAAGGAAATAAGTCTGCTGCAAAAACACCATAATATGCTCACGGATTGCACTGAAAACTAATTCTAGAAAAGAGGACAGGCCTCACACCAATTATACTAAGCTGGTGCAATACTGGAGCGGTGTATATTGCAGCAGAGATTCCGATTGAAACAAATTAGAGGTGGATACAAAGTATAGCGCTAAGAACGTCTATGAGGTTGCAGAGCTCTTAATTAAGCGCCTCATGCGCATTTCGCCCTATACAGGCTTTGTCAAAGGCTAACCCGACTGGGTAGAGCCTCACTGTTTAAAAATAGTATGTTAGCCAATCAAAGGGGTTTTAGTCCTACACACCCCTTTCTCATCGTGCACGTAAGCGTCACTCCTAATTGGTTGTTATCTACCACATGACTCCAGTTGAGCATGAGTCACATGGGGCAGGAAAAGTATTGACAGCGCTTATGATTGTAAATAGAGGCGCTTACATTCTGATTCATTGATAATTAAGAGTGCTCTGGTTTATCCATTATTCTTTTGTTTTTTCAACTTAATTATATATCATGCAGGCCATATAGACATCCCCCGATAGGGGGAGTAAAAGGAATTCAAGTGCTAAGAATAGTACTACTTAACACAACCTTACCATGGCTCCCAGACCGCATGTCTTATTGTTATATTTTGTAAGGGTAATTATATATCATGCAGGTCATATAGACCTCCCCCAATAGGGGGAGTAAAAGGGATTAAAGTGCTAAGAATAGTACTACTTAACACAACCTAGTTACCATGGGTCCCCGACCGCATGTCTTGTTATATTTTGTCAGGGTAATTATATATCATGCAGGCCATATAGACCTCCCCCGATAGGGGGAGTAAAAGGGATTAAACTGCTACGAATAGTACTTCTTAACACAACCTAGTTACCATGGGTCCCAGTCCCAGACCGCATGTTTTATTATTATACTTTGTAAGGGTAATCAGGCAGGCCATATAGACCTCCCCCGATAGGGGGAGTAAAAGGGATTAAACTGCTACGAATAGTACTTCTTAACACAACCTAGTTACCATGGGTCCCAGTCCCAGACCGCATGTTTTATTATTATACTTTGTCAGGGTAATCATGCAGGCCATATAGACCTCCCCCGATAGGGGGAGTAACAGAGATTAAACTGCTAAGAATAGTACTACTTAACACAACCTAGTTACCATGGTTCACAGTCCCAGACCGCATGTTTTATTATTATACTTTGTCAGGGTAATCATGCAGGCCATATAGACCTCCCCCGATAGGGGGAGTAACAGAGATTAAACTGCTAAGAATAGTACTACTTAACACAACCTAGTTACCATGGGTCCCAGACCGCATGTCTTGTTGTTATACTTTGTCAGAGTAGTCAGGCAGGCCATATAGACCTCCCCCGATAGGGGGAGTAACAGAGATCAAACTGCTAAGAATAGTACTACTTAACACAACCTAGTTACCATGGGTCTCAGACCGCATGTTTTGTTGTTATACTTTGTCAGGGTAATCATGCAGGCCATATAGACCTCCCCCGATAGGGGGAGTAACAGGGATTAAACTGCTAAGAACAGTACTACTTAACACAACCTAGTTACCATGGGTCCCAGACCGCATGTCTTGTTGTTATACTTTGTCAGGGATTATCATGTAATCATGCAGGCCATATAGACCTCTCCCGATAGGGGGAGTAACAGGGATTAAAGTGCTAAGAATAGTAGTACTTAACACAACCTAGTTACCATGGGTCCCAGACCGCATGTTTTATTATTATACTTTGTCAGGGTAATTATATATCTATCAAATCTATCTATTTATCTTCTATCGATTCTATCTAACTATCAATCTATGTATATCTATCTATCAAATCTATCTATCTCGTGGCCGGACTGTTTTGAGACAGCCACTTGTGTTTAGGCCAAATTTGAAGTAGGAGGACAGACCAATTATCTTCTTCCATCTCCCTGTTCCAAAAATGCAGGCCATATAGACCTCCCCCGATAGGGGGAGTAACAGGTAGTAGAAAACTGCTAAGATTAGTACTACTTAACACACCACGGGTCCCAGACCGCATGTCTTATTGTTATACTCTGTCAGGGAAATTATATATCTATCAAATCTATCTATTTATCTATCGAATCTATCTAACTATCAATCGTATCTATCAAATATATATTGCATCTATTGATCTATGTAATTTGTATCTATCAAATGTATATTGCATCGATTGATCTATGTAATTTGTATCTATCAAATGTATATTGCATCTATTGATCTATGTAATTTGTATCTATCATATGTATATTGCATCTATTGATCTATTTAATCTATGTATCTATCTATCTATCTATCTATCTCTCAAATCTATCTATCTCGTGGTTGTGCAAATGGACTGTTTGCGGTTGTTTGCGGTGCGTTACACTGGGAGTTTGGTCTGTCATTGTGAAGCGGGCGTAACCCTTACACTACCTGATCGATACAACATCATACCTGATGTTTTAAAGCACGTTATTCCAAACAATTTAGGAATGTTAGGTGATTTTGGCCCTTTATGGGTTAAAACCAGACTCTGAATCAACTATGTAATTTTCCGTGGGAGTTTTGCCATGCATCCCCCTCCGGCATGCCACAGTCCAGGTGTTAGTCCCCTTGAAACAACTTTTCCATCACTATTGTGGCCAGAAAGAGTCCTTGTGGGTTTTAAAGTTTGCCTGCCTATTGAAGTCAATGGCGGTTCACCCGGTTCGCCGGTTCGCGAACATTTACGGAAGTTCGAGTCCGCCGTTCGCGAACTGAAATTTTTAGGTTTGCGACATCACTAGTTACCACTTTCTGTTGGGGTACCTCAAGGCTCTGTCCTCGGTCCCCTTCTCTTTTCAATCTACATGTCATCATTAGGTTCCTTAATAAAGTCCCATGGGTTTCAATATCATTTGTATGCCGATGACACCCAAATCTACCTATCTGCACCAGACCTACCTCCTTCCTTACTAACCTGTGTCACTAACTGTCTTTCTCATATCTCATCTTGGATATCCTCTCACTACCTTAAGCTAAATCTCTCCAAAACTGAACTCCTTATTTTTCCCCCTTCTTCCAATGTCTCCACCCCCAAAATTTCTATAACTGTTGATAATTCCATCATTACTCCTACCCCACATGCCTGATGTCTTGGGGTCACACTTGACTCAGATCTTTCCTTCACTCCTCACATTCAGTCTTTGGCTAAAGCCTGCCGCTTCCACCTTAAAAACATCTCTAAAATTACACTTTTTCTTACACAAGATACAACTAAGATTTTAATCCACTCTCTCATCCTTTCCCACCTCGACTACTGCAACTCCGTCCTCTCTGGTCTACCTAGCTCCCGCATAGCTCCTTTACAATCCATTATGAATGCCTCTGCCAGGCTTATCTTCCTTACTCGTTGCTCTTCGTCTGCTGCACCTCTCTGCCAATCCCTTCACTGGCTTCCTCTTGCCTCTAGGATTAAACACAAAAATCTCACTCTGACATACAAAGCTCTCAACTGCACTGCTCCCCCCTACATTTCAGAACTTGTCTCCAGATACTCTCCCTCCCATCCCCTTCAATCAGCTCAGGATCTCCTCCTCTCCTACTCTCTTGTTACTTCCTCACATTCCCGTTTACAGGACTTCTAGAATTCTATCAGCCAATCGGAATTAAAGTTGAAAAAATCCTATTGGCTGATGCAATCAGCCAATAGGATTGAGCTTCAATCCTGTTGGATGATCAATTCAGCCAATAGGATTGAGCTTGCATTCTATTGGCTGTTCCAATCAGCGAATAGAATGCAAGCTCAATCCTATTGGCTGATTGGATCAGCCAATAGAATTGAAGCTGATCCAATCATATATATCTTTTCAAGCAATGTTATTTTTGAATAGCCATATGTCATGATCCGGTGTACATGCGCTCAGGAAACAGACCCTCGGGGCAGTGGTAGGGATTTGAAGACACCGACCCCTGACCCGGGGAAGAGTATCTTGGACGTGGATAGATGCAAACTAAGGTTTGTTGTAGGTTCACAGTACATAATGTTTTAAAAGGTTGTATGTCAGGGTTAAACACAGCAGCACAAGTGATAAACAGGTTCTAAGTCTTAGGCATTAATTACTGTTTTGTGCATATAAATGCAAACCAAGGTTTGTTGCAGGTTCACAGTTCATTATATTATGTAAAGCTGTATATCAGTATAATCAGAGCAGCACAAGTGATAGACAAGTTAAAAGTCTCAGGCATTAATTACTGTTTGATCAAACTAGGTTTGTTGCAGGTTATTTCAGCAATGACAACTAGAAGCAGAGAAATAGTTATAAAGTTCTGAGTAACATGATGTTATTGTAATTAGAGAGTGATGGTAAGCAAAAGCATAGTTGATTTATAATAAAGTTCAGAGATTGTTAAGTAGCTGTGTCCAGGAAACAGAATGGAGATATTTTTGATACTTGCGGTTTGATGATATTTAGCATAGGTAATAGAAAATGCTGTATCTTGGAATAGTTGGTAAGTTCAAGCAGAAAACTGACACAAGCCTCTGTTGTTCAGGATCACACTTCAATGTTAATGCAAAGCACATTAGACCTGAGAAGGCTTAAAAAGAGGCTGAGGTAATCAGGTGCATGAATGATTAATCAGGCAGGCAAGCAAGCTGAATGTGAATACTGCCCAAATGCAGCAGTCAGAGAAGGAAGTCTTAAAGGGATAGTGACATTAGGCTGAGATATGTTACACCATAGATACGCCCTTATGTATAACATTGCTATGACAATTACTACTATACGGTGGTGTTCACCTTATAGGGAGCTCTTTAAGGGCTGATCTTATACTGATGATGCATGTATACATATATATGTTTGTATACTATATCCTGGCAACAGGGAATCTTTGTTTCTGATTGTGGGAAAAAAAATTTATGTTTAGAATGTGTTGTTTGATATATGTATTTATATATGGACTTTTAATATGGCTAACTATGTATTCAGGTCTACAAACTAAAATAGGTTTTCTTTGCTTAAGTCATCATATTATAAGCAGCTGTAGCCTGTCTGTGATTAGATCATGTGACTCAACTTCAACATGTGCACACAATGTGTTTTTAATCATTGTATAATGTTTGTGCTGTATATATAGTGTGTGTTTTGTATAGCTCACTTACCACTGCCTGATAAAAAGGTGCCAGCAGCATCATGAAACGCGTAGCAGAATTTCTTGTATTGTTTTTATACTACTTTTTAATAAAATATATCCCTTGCCTTGGGATATTTTAATTTATTTTATTGGTTTGTGAGCTTTATTTTGGGGTTTCATATCCTTTGCTGGACTGTGGATCCTGTTCTTTGGAGTGAGTCATCTGGTAGACTCTGATATACCAGCTTGCACAACTTGCACTACATTATAGTGTGCAGCATATGTGAGTATTCCATCACAGAAGGGGCACATATTGAGGGCTTTGAAAGAATTAGTGACCATCTGCACCATTGTATTTATTTTAACTAGGTAGAATAGTTACTAAATAGTTATTAACTATTTACTAACTACCTAGCTAAAATAAATACAAATTTACCTGTAAAATAAAACCTAACCTGCCTTACACTAACACCTAACTTTACACTACAATTAAATAAATTACATGAATTAAATACAATTGCCTCAAAGCTCCTCGAAAAGCAAGTATACACACGTCTATCCCATTTCCTTACACTAAACTCTCTTCTTGACCCACTGCAATCTGGATTTTGTCCCCATCACTCTACAGAGACAGCAATTGTCAAGGTTACCAATAACCTACTTACAGCAAAATCCAAAGGCCACTTCTCTCTGCTTATCCTCCTTGACCTGTCTGCAGCCTTTGACACTGTTGACCACCCTCTTCTGCTCCAAACCCTCCAATCCTTCAGCATCTGTGACACAGCTCTCTCGTGGTTCTCTTCCTATCAGACTAACCATACATTTAGTGTAGCCTTCTCCGGAGCATCCTCAGCACCGTTACCACTTTCTGTTGGGGTACCTCAAGGCTCTGTCCTTGGTCCCCTTCTCTTTTCAATCTACATGTCATCATTAGGTTCCATAATAAAGTCCCATGGGTTTCAATATGATTTGTATGCCGATGACACCCAAATCTACCTATCTGCACCAGACCTACCTCCTTCCTTACTAACCCGTGTCACTAACTGTCTTTCTCATAGCTCCTCTTGGATGTCCTCTCACTACCTTAAACTAAATCTCTCCAAAACACCTAACATTGCACAACAATTAAATAAAATTGCCTAAATTACAACCCCCCCCACTAAATTACACAGAATAAAAAACAAATTATAAGATATTTAAACTAATTACACCTAATCTAATAGCCCTATCGGGGCATTGCCTCAAAGAAATCAGCTCTTTTACCTGTAAAAAAATATAAACCCACCACCCACACAACCAACCCCCCAGATAAAATCCTAACTAAAAAAACCTAAGCTCCCCATTGCCCTGAAAAGGGCATTTGGATGGGCATTGCCCTTAAAAGGGCATTTAGCTCTATTGCTGCCCAAACCCTAACCTAAAAATAAAACCCACCCAATAAACCCTTAAAAAAACCTAACACTAACCCCCGAAGATCCACTTACAGTTTTGAAGACCGGACATCCATCCTCAACGAAGCCGGGAGAAGTCCTCAATGAAGTGGCAAGAAGTCCTTAACAAAGCTGGGAGAAGTCTTCATCCAAGCATCCAGAAGTGGTCCTCCAGATGGGCAGAAGTCTTCATCCAGACGGCATCTTCTATCTTCATCCATCCGGCGTGGAGCGGGTCCATCTTCAAGACATCCGGCGCAGAGCATCCTCTTCAAACTAAGTCTTCTTCCCGAATGAATGTTTCTTTAAGTGACGTCATCCAAGATGGCGTCCCTTGAATTCCAATTGGCTGATAGAATTCTATCAGCCAATCGGAATTAAAGGTGAAAAAATCCTATTGGCTGATGCAATCAGCCAATAGGATTGAGCTTCAATCCTATTGGCTGATCCGATCAGCCAATAGGATAGAGCTTGCATTCTATTGGCTGATTGGAACAGCCAATAAAATGCGAGCCCAATCCTATTGGCTGATTACATCAGCCAAAAGGATTTTTTCACCTTTAATTCCGAATGGCTGATATAATTCTATCAGCAAATAAGAATTCAAGGGACACCATCTTGGATGATGTCACTTAAAGAAACATTCATTCGGGAAGAAGACTTCGTTTTAAGAGGATGCTCAGCGCCGGATGTCTTGAAGATGGACCTGCTCCGCGCCGCATGGATGTAGATAGAAGATGCCGTCTGGATGGAGACTTCTGCCCGTCTGGAGGACCACTTCTGCCTGCTTGGATGAAGACTTCTCCTGGCTTCATTGAGGATGGATGTCCGGTCTTCAAAACTGTAAGTGGCTCTTTGGGGTTTAGTGTTAGGTTTTTTTAAGGATTTATTGGGTGGGTTTTATTTTTAGGTTAGGGTTTTGGCAGCAATAGAGCTAAATGCCCTTTTAAGGGCAATGCCCATTCAAATGCCCTTTTCAGGGCAATGGGGAGCAAAAGGCCCTTTTAAGGGCTATTGGTAGTTTAGGCTAGGTTTTTTTTTATTTTGGGGGGCTTTTTTATTTTGATAGGGATATTAGATTAGGTGTAATTATTTTAAATACCTGATAATTTGTTTTTTATTTTGTGTAATTTAGTGTTTTTTTTATTTGTAATTTATGTAATTTTATTTAATTGTTGTGTAATGTTAGGTGTTAGTGTAACTCAGGTTAGGTTTTATTTTACAGGTAAATTTGTATTTATTTTAGCTTGGTAGTTAGTAAATAGTTAATAACTATTTAGTAACTATTCTACCTAGTTAAAATAAATACAAACTTCCCTGTAAAATAAAAATAAACCTTAAGCTAGATACAATGTAACTATTAGTTATATTGTAGCTAGCTTAGGGTTTATTTTATAGGTATTTAGTTTTAAATAGGAATAATTTAGGTAATGATAGTAATTTTTATTTAGAATTATTTGAATTATATTTAAGTTAGTGGGTGTTAGGGTTAGGGTTAGACTTAGGGGTTAATAAATTTAGTATAGTGGCGGCGACGTTGGGGGTGGCAGATTAGGGGTTAATAAGTATAAGGTAGGTGTCAGAGATGTTGGGGGCAGCAGATTAGGGGTTAATAATATTTAACTAGTGTTTGCGATGCAGGAGTGCGGCGGTTTAGGGGTTAATATGTTTATTCTAGTGGCGGCAGATTAGGGGATAATAATTTTATTTTAGTGTTTGCAATGTGGGAGGGCCTCGGTTTAGGGGTTAATAGGTAGTTTATGGGTGTTAGTGTACTTTTTAACACTTTAGTATTAAAAGCTTGAGGAGCGCCTAATGGGTGGTAAGGCAAAGGAAATAATTACCATTTAAAACATATCTTATGTAATAATAACAAATATATATATATATACAGGTTAACATGGATCCATGCTATACACAAAGATTTGTAAGACTTGGTTAAAATACAAATGATGTATATATAATATATAAGATTTGGTTAAAATACAAATATACAACAGTCAGGATACAAATGCAATAAAATATTGATCAATGGTCTAAAAAAGTTATGTAGAGACCTATATGAATCTCAATGAGAAATGATGGTCAGGTTGATGACATAGGATAAATCAGAAAAGGTGGGTATGTAAAAATAGATATCATGATAGTGTCCTACAATACACCTTGAGGGTGAGAAAAAATGAAAAAGTGAAAAAAATTAGCAAAATTTTATAAAAATAAAAATAAAATTATATATATATATATATATAAAATGAATAAATAAATATATATATATATATATATATATATATATATACATGAAAAAAATGTTAAAATAAGGTGGTTGAACTGATGAGGGTATAATCCAAATGTACACTTTGGGTTTAAGTGATAATGCTGAATGATGTGAAAGTGTCTTAGTTGAATCCTCAATGATATGAACTTTATATAGTGAAAAGATTTTGGGGAAGATCCGGAATTATCCAAAATATCCCTTAATACACATATGCTGTGTTCCTGTAAATAAAAGACAACAGCATAGTGCAATACTGCTATAGACAAATGTGAATAATCAAAATGAAGCTCACCATAAGTTGTCAATGCGTTTTGGCCCTCTTTTGGGCCTTTATCAAGACTATAGTATGGTATGGTATATAGGCTTCATTTATATTTGTGAATAACCAATCATCTTGCCATTGTTTTGGCGCCAAAACTTTGATTTTTTGCCGAAACCGGAAGTTGTATACCGGAAACGGAAATCCAAGAACTTAGTGTATCCATTTTTAATGTTAATCTCTCATAGTTTCCCTTTTACTTACTCTGTGCCACAATCGGAACCCTGATCTGTTTATCCATCCTGCTACTATCCCTTTAAGAACCACTTTTTTCTAAGTGTGTATTGGTTGCCATTGATGAAACATCGGTAAACTGGAAATGGCGTTCTCAACGTCATTTCCTGTGTCAACTACGGGAAGTGGTGAATGCGTCACTTCCGGTATCATCGTTTCAGATGGATAAACAGTACTGGTTTACGGTTACATTATGACAGTTCTATGTGATTTGTTACAATCTACAATGTACTAATATCAACATAAGGAGTATTTATATTAATTGGCAAATTGGTGTTAGTATTAACAACATGCGTATTGATATATATCAGATTATACTGTTACTGGTCTAGCTCATGTGTATCTGTTCAAAGTGATAGTTAAATGTATAGAAAGATACATAGATTCTGCACACAAACTTGATTGTTGTTTAAAAAAAGGGGAAACAGATGAAGTTAAATATTCTAAACCAATAAAGCAGGGGAAATGGGTATTTCAAAAGTTTCATTTAAATCTTCTTAGATAGTGCCATAATTCTAAATATATATCAGCTGACAGAACTATGTCAAACTGTAGGTTTGCCATATACACTTAATTTCAAAACTCTCAAATCTAAAATAAAATAAAATGCAATACGATACAATATATATAAAAATGCATATCTAATACAATATGGATATAAAGCACAATAAAAATGTGAAACGTTTAGAGCCATATATACACATCCAATCCTAACTAGATGTATGGATAAAAAATGTTAGTCTATTATACCTCACAGAAATGGGTTGAAGTGTAAAGTTGATATATAAAAAATTCATATATAAAAAATTAAAAACTCCCTTCATGGATAACTGGATAAAAAAGGGGTGCTGTCTGAAACCTATAACATCAAACTAGTGTATCTAAGAACTATTCACCTGTGAAAATTCTAAATGTGGGAAGGTGTTGAAAATAGGATATTAAGCCCTATTTAGGAGTGATGGGGTAATAATCTTTACTAGTGTAATGAACACTAGCCCTTTTCTCCGATTGTTGAACGTTGGGCAGTAGAGAATTTGTAATATGAGCCGTCGTTAATATCTTTAACTCTAGTTGGTCAGTTAATAGGCTACTATGTGTCGTGCTACCCATCTTACACCTAACTTTATACAGCTAGTATGATGATACATGCAAATACCAGATTATGTGTATATGGGCACTGGAGCCTATAAGATTCACTTGATGATGTGATAAATTCTCTTTATTGTTAGATCCCCCTATCCAACTAGATTATTTAAAATGCAATAGGTGGGATAGGTCCTCCTTATTGTTTAATCCCCTTGGGTGTAAGCAGTCAAGTTTGAAAATCCATTTGGATTCCGCAGTTAACAGTTTCTTATCATAGTCTCCTCCCCTCCAGTTTGCTGTCACCAACTGGATACCCAGATAGCTAAAATATTTTTGGTTTCCCTGATGGTGCTTGGTGAAATGTCTGTATAGTGGGGTTTCAATGTTCCTGTGTTTAACCTGGAGTAAATGTTAGCGGATCCTATCTTTAAGACATCTAGACATCTGTCCTACATACTGTAGGCCACAGCTGCACTGTACTAGATACACTACTCCTTTGCTACTACACTTTATTAGATCTTTAATTTCATATTTAGTCTTAGAATTATGGGAGATAAAGCTTTTAGTGTTCACAAGCCTTACAGTTAGGACATGGGAAGAAGTCTCTTAAATCCCTTCCAAAAACATCTTCGACTCTTGATGTCTTTTTTCGAGGGATGCTTGAGGACAGTATGTTTTTCAAATTGTCTGTCTTATGGTATATAAATCTAGGTTTTGGTGTTAGTTTTTCACCTATGATCTCATCATTTTTAAGTAGTGGCCAGTGCTTCTCTATGATTTTTTCTATAATGCATCTGTTCTCACTGTATTCCGTCATAAATGGGACAACAAGTGTGTCTCCTTCACATACATTCTTACTGGTCTTACACTTATACTTTAGAAGATCTTTCCGATCTCTTTTTCTTACTTCTTCAATGTTAATATCAAGTCTGTCCTCCTCATATCCCCTTTCTAAGAATATATCTTTTAGAACTAAGGCTTGTTCCTCCCACTTTTTGGAATCTGAACAATTCTTCTTAAGCCTAAGAAGTTGCCCTTTAGGTATGTTTAATTTCCAATTCTTGTGATGACAGCTGTCCCTATGGATGTAGTTATTACAGTCCACTTCTTTAAAAAATGTGGAAGTTTCTAGTCGCCCGTTTCTGATTTCAATTCTGAGGTCTAAAAAGGTAATATCTGTGGTACTATACTCATAAGTGAATTTTAAATTTTGAGTATTATTGTTCATCACTTGTATAGTGTGTTCTATATCCTCTATAGAGCCTTTCCATATTAGGAGGATATCATCTATATATCTATGGTAGAGGACCAGGTCTGCGCCAGCTGGACAGGAATCCCAAAATATTAGTTCCCATTTACCCATGTATAAGTTTGCATAGCTGGGTGTGAACCTGGTCCCCATGGCCGTGCCACACAATTGTCTATAACATTTTCCGTTGTTGTTAAAGTAATTATGGGTTAATCTATGGGTTTATGGGATGTAATCTATAGCTTTTAGAATAAAATCCTTCTGTGGTTTTGGCACAATTGGATCTTTACTTAAAAAGAATTCTATGGCCTCTAAGCCTCCCTCGTGTGGTATGCTGGTATATAGGGAGGTTACGTCACATGTAACAAGTATATAATTCTCTGCCCATTCTATGTTTTCTAGAATGTTTAGAACCTGGGTAGAATCTCTCAAGTAGGATGGTAGTTTTGTTACGTATTTCTGGAGATTCTTGTCAACATATTCTGACAGATTACTTGACAGGGAGTCGATTCCAGAAATTATCGGTCTCCCTGATGGATTGGACAGGGATTTGTGCATCTTGGGGAGGTAGTAGAACATCGGAGTAATGGGGTATTTAGTGCCTATATCTTTAAATTCTTTATAATTTAATATACCTTCTGTCCTTGCTTCACCCAAGATTTGATCCAACTCCCTTTTAAAGCCCACCACTGGGTTGTGTTTAAGTATCTCATAAGTGTCTTTGTCAGATAGGATTCTGTCACATTCTTTGTCATAATTGTCTTTACTCAAGACTACAATCCCACCACCCTTGTCTGCTGGTTTTAGGACAAGGCTGTGGTTTCTCTCTAAGGTGCTGATAGTTTGTAGTTGCGTTTTAGATGGATTATGTTTATATCTTTTTAACCTATTCTGATTGATGTCCTTAATCTCATTACATACCATTGTTTCAAGTGTTTCAATGGCATTGCCTTTGCTGACAATCGGAAAAAAGGTTGATCTGGGTCTCAGATCAGAATGTTGATAAATGTCAGTATTATGGCTAGTTTGATAACTGTTGCCAAAATGCTGTGAGCTCAATTCTATCAGTGTTTTCATAAAATGTCTTTTTAATGTTAGTTTTCTAACAAATTCTTTCACATTTATAAATGTGTTGAATTTATTAAGGCTTTTTGATGGAGCAAAAGATAGTCCATAGCTTAGGAAGAGTGCTGTTGAACTTAAATTGTATATCCTTTTTGTAGTGGATTGTGTTTCAGATGTATGTATGGTCCTTTATTTGTTTATTCTCCTCCCCCCTCTTTTACCTCTATGGGTTTTCTTTTTTCGGTTGGGGTCTGAAATTCCTCTGCACTTGGATTTTTTCTCTTTGTTGATGCCCTTTCTAATTCCTTGGTTGTCATGTGGTGTGCCCCCAAAAAAGAATGTCCAGATATGGAGGCTTGTATGTTTTCATTGTTCCCTTGATTTAGTTCTATTAATTATGTGTTTGTTCCCCTGTCTTTGATCAGAGGAGAACACATCCCTATTTGTTGTTTTATCATTGGCTGTGTCTCTGTTAGTTGTATGGGGAAACCTATTATGGTTTTGGTATTGTCTATTCATATAATTTCCACCCCCATATTGATTTGGGTGTTCTTGTTCTGGGTAGCATTGTGATCTTTGTTGTCTCCAAGGGGTGTGAGAGTCTCCTTCATATGTCTCCATATAATATCTGCTACCCCCTTGGTGATTATTAAAATGTGTAGGCGTGTACCTCTTGTCAGTGTGATATGATAGAGAGGAAAAGTTGTCTCTTTGATTATTAGATAAGTAATATCCTCGTTTAGGTGTGTATAGATCTTGGCCCCTATTAGGATGGGGTCCATAATTGGGAGTTTGATATGTGTTGTATCTTTTGTTATCTTCCCATGTCCTACCTTGTCTCATGGGATGTTGTCTTCTCCATGGGACCCTATTGGCATCTCTAAAAAAAGGAACCTGATCTGTCTAATCTCCACCTGTGATTGCCATTAGTGGGTGTTTGGTTGAAGTAATGTTGTTCTTTACGTGAATTGGGGTTATTATAGTGGCCTATATTGTTACCCCTATGGTGTTTAGGTTTAGGGGTTAATATGTTTACTCAAGTGGCGGCAGATTAGGGGTTAATAATTTTATTTTAGTGTTTTCAATGCGAGAGGGCCTCGGTTTAGGGGTTAATAGGTAGTTTATGGGTGTCAGTGTACTTTTTAACACTTTAGTTATGAGTTTTATGCTACTGACTTTAGAATGCGTTATGAATCTTGCGGGATAGGCTGTACCGCTCACTTTTTGGCCTCCCAGAAAAAGCTTGTAATATTGGCGCTATGGAAGTCCCATTGAAAAAAACCTTTACGCAAATTGCGTAAATTAATTTGCGGTATGGCCAAAAAAGTAAGCGGTGCCCCTAAATCTGCAAGGCTCGTAATACCAGCGGTAGTGAAAAATCAGCATTATGAGCCTTAACGCTGCTTTTTTACTCATACCGCAAAACTCGTAATCTAGCCGTTAGTTAATTGTATTTAATTAATGTCATTTATTTAATTGTAGTGTAAGGTTAGGTGTTAGTGTAAGACAGGTTAGGTTTTATTTTACAGGTAAATTTGTATTTATTTTAAATAGGTAGCTAGTAAATAGTTAATAGTCTACCTAGTTAAAATAAATACAAACTTACCTGTAAAATAAAATTAAAACCTAAGATAGCTACAATGTAACTATTAGTTATATTGTAGCTATCTTAGGGTTTATTTTACAGGTAAGTATTTAGTTTTAAATAGGAATTATTTAGTGAAGGATAGTAATTTTTATTTAGATTTATTTTAATTATATTAAAGTTAGTGGGTGTTAGGGTTAGACTTAGGGTTAGGTTTAGGGGTTAATAACTTTAGTATAGTGGCAGCGATTTTGGGGGCAGCAGATTAGGGGTTAATAACAGTAATGTAGGTTGCAGCGATGTTAGGGACTGCAGATTAGGGGTTAATAATATTTAACTAGTGTTTGCAATGCAGGAATATGGCGGTTTAGGGGTTAATATGTTTATTATAGTGGCAGTGATGTCGGGAGCAGCAGATTAGGGGTTAATAATTTTATTTTAGTGTTTGTGATGCGGAAAGGCCTCGGTTTAGGGGTTAATAGGTAGTTTATGGGTGTTAGTGTACTTTGTAACACTTTAGTTATGAGTTTTATGTTACAGCTTTGTAGCGTAAAACCCATAACTACTGACTTTCAGTTTACGGTACAGATCTTGACGGTATAGGCTGTATCGCTCACTTTTTTGCCGGACAGGCAAACTTGTAATACCGGCGCTATGGAAGTCCCATGGAAAAATTACTTTTTGAAAGCTGCGGTAGTTATGTTGCGTTACGGCCAAAAAAGTGTGCGGTACAGATATACTGTATCTGCAAGACTCGTAATACCAGCGGTAGTGAAAAAGAGCCATAACGCTGCTTTTTCACCATAACGCAAAACTCGTAATCTAGCCTTATGTTATTGCATCAACCAACAACCCTTTTACTGTGTCCACACAATCCCATTACTGCATGTACATCTCTTTCAGAAATATCTAAAGCCTATTCTTTTTTAAACAACAAATTTGATTTAAAAAAATGCTAGAAAATGCATAAAGGGACATTCCGTTAGTACTTCCTTTATTGCTAGTTTGGAGTATATTGCATCCTTGCTTAACAGCCTATTTTGGGGTTAAGAGCCCTAGAATAATTTTTCACTGAAATGCAAATTTTAATTCTAATTAAAATTCTAATTAAAAATAATACAATGTAAATAACTTCCTCTTGTATTTAGCATGTCTTTTATTTTATTTAATTTTGTTAAGGAGAAAACTACATTTTTAGTTCACAAGAGTTTTGGATTTTATTTATGTGTGCAATAAAGAACACACAATCAGTAGATTTAAATATATAAATGAATCTGTTAAATTTGTTCAACATTGATTGGTTCACTGAAAATATTATAATAAATAGTGATTACTTTTTAATTTGAATGAATTAAACGTGCTGTTTTAACAAGTGTTTTTATCTTAGAGTTTGTCATTACTTTGTATACATTTCATATATTGCACATTACAGCTTACCAAGGATCGTTTTCCAGTTTATTTTAATGTTATAGTGTCTTAAGAGAAATGTAGCTTGTGGTATTTAATTTCTAAATTCTAATTTAGAATGTATTCACATACAGTAAATATAACTTTTGCATATTCATTTATATCAAAATATGTTAGTTTATATATTATATAAAGTTTATTTAATGGACCTGATCATTTTAAATGTTTACGGTTGGAATTCATGATGGGAAGACAGCATCAAAATTAGTGTAAAGAGATCAATTGCAATTCAAAATGACTAATTTAAAGGGATTTGTTCAAATATTTGTTAGCATTTATGAATCCCCTTAGAACAGCTGTTTTGTATACAGTTATGGTATAACTAATATTAAAGGGACAGATGAATGCTTCTGTTGTGTCCCTGTCTTTATTCAGCCCCAAACTGCATATAGGTAAGAGACAGTGACAATGTTGACACTAAGGGGTCAATTTATCAATTTATTAACTGATAATACGCTTGAATTAAGCGTCTTATTTGTTGTGGGATTGATCCGCCGTAGTTATCAAAGCGTCAAGATCGGCAAATGTTAAAATTTGTGATGTAAAATACGATCCCGCAATCTCAATCCGACGCAGATTGATGCTTGCATCATTACAGATGTTCGAATTCACATTCAACTCTATTTGACACTTTTCCCAATTTATCAAACATTTAACAGGTACGTTCGCATGTATTCCGACGCAGCGTACCTAGTTTTCAATCCGCCACCCAAAAAAAAAAGCAGACTGATGTTCTAGCCCTAAAAAGGGCTTTTTGGGATGCTGTCCTTACAGCAGAGATCAGATGAGTCCTTCAGGACTGTAGTGGACACTGAATACACTAGCCTAGCTATCGATTTCCCTATTAAATCGGCAGTATATATGTGTGTGTATGTGCAAAGATATATGTACAAATTCTAGCATTAATATTCATTTATAAAAAAAAATGAGATAAAAGCATATCATGACTTCTAGAAATACAAATACACATTAATTTATGTGAAAGTATCATATAAAATATTTTTTTGTATAGCAAATAAATATAAAAATAACTTTCTATGATATATTGTTTGTTGAGGTATAAATATAGCTATTTCTTGGACATTAACAGTTGAAAAATAAAAGATTAGCTTTAGAGAAATGTGCTTGTTCATGGACAGTAATGAAATGGTATAAATAAAGTTGGGAAAAACCTGAATAATCGCGATAATGATGACTGTTAGTTAACAATAGTCTGATGCCCTTCGCACCGTACTTGACACGCGTGTATTTGATGGCTTTTTTGATAAATAAGGGTATCGTATACAGATCTGCGTCAGAGATTTATGGCGAGCGTATTGTCGCCGGCGAATGCACTGAGATTGGCGCTTTGATAAATTAACCCCTAAGCATGGTAAATGGCACATTATTATAAATAGATTATTTGAATGGCCATTAAATACCACAGAATTACCAAATCAACAAAAGTTTATTAGTAAAAAGACAATGAAGTAACACTAAAAATTAGATTCTCAAAAACTCACCAAAATGTATTGAAATCATCATCTTACTTTACTGATCAATATAATATAAAGTGTCTCTCCTTAACATAAAACATGTTAGTGAACTCCCCTTAATGGGATACATAGGGCCCTATTTAAGAAAGGTCTTGCGGACCTGATCCGACACTGCGGATCAGGTCCGCAAGACCTCGCTGAATGCGGAGAGCAATACGCTCTCCGTATTCAGCATTGCACCAGCAGCTCACAAGAGCTGCTGGTGCAACGCCGCCCCCTGCAGACTTAGGGAGGTGTCAATCAACCCGATCGTACTCGATCGGCTTGATTTCCGGCAATGTCTGTCTGCCTGCTCAGAGCAGGCGGACAGGGTTATGGAGCAGCAGTCTTTAGACCGCAGCTCCATAACTTGTGTTTCTGGCGAGTCTGAAGACTTGCCAGAAACACGGGCCCACAAGCTCCCTTCGGAGCTTGTTAAATGGGCCCCAATGTGTCCATGGTAAAAAGTGCCTTTAAAACATTCCCTGAGGGTATCTTATAGATTCTCAACAAACCAGAGAGCTTTAGAGACATAGGGCCAGATTATATAAACCTTGCAAGTTCAGAGTTTCAGATGTGGGTTTACACACCGACCCTCGCTGTCCTGGTGGAATAATTGTAAAAAAGAGGCAGTCCCTATGAGTGCTTCTACTTAAAAGTAAGTTGGCAGTGATCAGGGGGTGCACTTTAACAAGAAAATCCTGCAGCCAATATAAATCACATTCTGCTGCATTCTGCATATAGCACCTATATTTTTGTATGCATGTGTTTATCTATTCGGGTTATAAGTATTTTGAGTGTTTTGAGAAAAGCTCACTACCTTTTAGCTTGCGAGAAAAAACTGTGAAATCCGGTGCAAAATTTTTTACAGAATTACGCTGGGATTAATGAGATAATTTTATATACGCCCATGGAACACTCATGTTCAGTCCATTTGTGAGAAAAAACAGCTACGCTTTGTATTTTGTGCTTTTAAGTACAAATTTCTGTGTTTTGCACATCCGGTGTACCAAAATTACAGTTTATGATGTGCGTATTTAATACAATTTATTCTTGAGTAATTTACATACAAATTTTACATGTTTGATAAAATATTTTGACACACCTCCTTGACAATACAAATTTTTTATGGATATTTTTGTGTGAATGGTTCAATTATTAATTTTGTAAGATTTTTAAAATTAGAATTTTATTCTGCACTTTTGTAATTTCCGCTTCTCCTCCCCATACGCAAATGCAGTATACACCCCTTAGCAAGACACCCTGTTTTCAGGGTAAAAAAAAGACTTTAGATACTTTCACCAGGGAAATACAGTATCTCACAAAAGTGAGTACACCCCTCACATTTTTGTAAATATTTTATTATATCTTTTCATGTGACAACACTAAAGAAATGACACGTTGCTATGTAAAGTAGTGAGTGTACAGCCTGTATAACAGTGTAAATTTGCTGTCCCCTCAAAATAACTCAACACACAGCCATTAAAGTCCGAACCGTTGGCAACATAAGTGAGTTCACCCCTAAGTGGAAATGTCCAAATTGGGCCCAATTAGCCATTTTCCCTCCCCAGTGTCATGTGACTTGTTAGTGTTACAAGGTCTCAGCTGTGACTGGGGAGCAGGTGTGTTCAATTTGGTGT
Source organism: Bombina bombina (assembly GCF_027579735.1). Classification (NCBI taxonomy): domain Eukaryota; kingdom Metazoa; phylum Chordata; class Amphibia; order Anura; family Bombinatoridae; genus Bombina; species Bombina bombina. The sequence goes on along the minus strand of NC_069505.1, from coordinate 225,025,964 downwards.
TATCACTCTCATACTCTCTCATACTGGTCACTGGAAGTTCAACATGGCACCTCATGGCAAATAACTCTCTGAGAATCTGAAAAAAAGAATTGTTGTTCTACATAAAGATGGCCTAGGCTATAAGAAGATTGCCAAGACCCTGAATCTAAGCTGCAGCACGGTGGGCAAGACCATACAGCAGATTCACAGGACAGGTTCCACTCAGAACAGGCCTCACCATGGTCGACCAAAGAAGTTGAGTGCATGTGCTCAGCGCCATATTCAGAGGTTGTCTTTGGGAAATAGATATGTGAGTGCTGGCAGCATTGCATCAGAGGTTGACGGGTGGGGGTCAGCCTGTCAGTGCTCAGACCATACGCCGCACACTGCATCAAATTGGTCTGCATGGCTGTCGTCCCAGAAGGAAGCCTCTTTTAAAGATGATGCACAAGAAAGCTCGCAAACAGTTTGCTAAAGACAAGCAAATTAAGGACATGGATTACTGGAACCATGTCCTGTGGTCCGATGAGACCAAGATAAACTTATGTGGTTCAGATGGTGTCAAGCGTGTGTGGTGGCAACCAGGTGAGGAGTACAAAGACAAGCGTGCATTCTCAAACGGAAGGTGGGTAACCGCAAAGTCCCTAACATCCACCAGCTCTGTGATGTCGTCATGGAGGAGTGGAAGAAGCCTCCAGTGGCTAACTGTGAAGCTTTGGTGAACTCCATGCCCAAGAGGGTTAAGGCGGTGCTGGAAAATAATGCTGGCCACACAAAATTTTGACACTTGGGCCCAATTTGGACATTTCCACATATGGGTGTACTCACTTTTGTTGCCAATGGTTTAGATATTAATGGCTGTGTGTTGAGTTATTTTAAGGGGACAACAAATGTACACTGTTATACAGGCTGTACACTCACTACTTTACATTGTAGCAAAGTGTCATTTCTTCAGTGTTGTCACATGAAAAGATATAATAAAATATTTACAAAAATGTGAGGGGTGTACTCACTTTTGTAAGATACTGTAGAAGTACTGGTGAGCATTCTTTAATAATATTGCCAGCCCAGAGACCTTTATAGGGTCCCTTAGTCTGAAATTCAAATGTGTAGTAGATTTTTTCTCTGACACATTCAAAGTTGCTTCCATTTTTTTTGGTAAAATGTGACAGCTGTCTATCACAAATGCATATAGTATATACTGTGAACTCTTGAAAATGCTGGTTCCTCAGAAACTGTGCACATTTTGATAGTGGAAGTGAATTAGAAACCTTTTTTTTTTGGTCAAGAACAAAGTGAAGCTTACATACAGTCAACTGACAAAGCCAAGCAGCGATTGGTGAAACATACATCGGAGAATGCAATGACTTCACCAAATAGGCAGAGACTTTCCTTCTGAACCATACAACCGCATCTCAGAGACATTGGGGCCCATTTATCAAGCTCTGTATGGAGCTTGAAGGCCCGTGTTTCTGGCGAGCCTTCAGACTCGCCAGAAGCACCAGATATGAAGCAGTGGTCTAAAGATCACATGAAATTAACCCGATCGCATACTATCGGGTTAATTGACACTCCCTGCTAGCGGCTGATTGACCGCAAATCTGCAGGGGGCCACGTTGCACCAGCAGTTCACCAGAGCTGCTGGTGCAATGCTGAATGTGGAGAGCGTATTTCTCTCTGCATTCAGTGATGTCTGTTGGACATGATCCACTGATCGGATCATGTCGGACAGACATTTCATAAATAGGCCTCATTGTTTCTTTGTAACGGTCCATGATAGCAGAGCTGCTTCCAAGCAGAACACATAATTGAAGCAGCTGTTGACAAGAAACTCTTCTAAAACATCTTCCACAAAGTGTTTTGTCACCTGATAAGACGAAGTTCCTCCTATGTGTAATTGGAGTGATATATCTTCCTGCTACCTTTAACTACTTGAAGCTAAGTATTGCTTTATGTATACTCATTGCTTTGTTTTAGTTACAGCGTTCAGTAAAAAGTGATCTGCTTTCACAGCAATCAAGTGGTCTCCCATTGTCAGCACTAATATGTATACTTGTGCTCTCCCTGGTGCCACACAGTTTCTTTGTGTATCCATTAAATAGGGCACTCATTTTGTGTTTTGAAATTAATGTAATAAATGCAGCAATTTAGTGAGTTTTGCATTTGTCTGAACCCAAATACACTTCTATCAAATACCTTATTTCTTCATCTACAGGTTGGTTCACTTTTAAGTTTATACCTGCTGAGACCTTATGGATCTAAATCCAGAGTACCCAGTTTTCTACAAATCTAGAGCTAAGGTCATATCAGCCACTAAACCTTACCCCCACCCTCTGTTCTGAAACTGGGACTTTATCTATATAAACTGCATTTGTGTCAGTTTTTTGATGTTCTAAAACACTGGTTTACTTATTATCCACAAACTCAATAAGCATCTAGATTTTTCAGGTTGGTCTTATAGACAAACTCTTAGGTCAATCTCATCCTTTTGTAATTGATCCATCAGGGATATTGCTAAAACACCAATGAGAAGCATTATACTTCACAATTTTACTGTTTAAATGTTCTCTGAAGATGAACAAAATATGGTCAATTTATGTAACTGCTTCTATTCCAAACTTCAAAATCACTTTTCAAACTTGCTGAGTGCATTTGTTCATAAAAATGCTTCTACTAAAAGTTTTTACAGGTTCTTCTTGTTTATAATTCCACCAATTTACATAATTATCCAGGCACCTATACCCATGTGATAATAGAAGCATTCATTCTATTGGCTGATTTGAATTTTAAAATGAAAATCAGCCAAAAGGAATGCAAGGGTACCCATATATAAAGGGAGTACTGCACATGAAGAGAACGCCAGACGGATGATCAGACGATAAGAAGAAAAGAAGTTAGAAGAAGATGGATGATGATAGATTTTATGAGTGGCGCTACCAAGCTGAGGGTACGAATAAAAATTCCTTAAATAAGTCTGTATATATATTAATTACCATGTATCACACTTTGAGTCAATACTCAACTGAAATTGGCTTATATATGTATAATAAATCACAATGAATGAATTGTATATAAATAAACAAACATTTATTCAGTTACCCAATACTGATTCATTGTTATATTAATGTTAAACGATATATTGAAACATATAAATAGTAACAAGTTGTGGCCACAACTAATAGAGTTAAAAACAATTTCCCTAATAAAGGCAATATCTTTATTGATGCTGTATTCTCTCAGATAATTGCCTTATACCTAAAAATAGTACATGCAATAATTTTAAATACAATGTGCAAAGTGAAGGACAAAAAATTGTTTGCCAATTTTCAATGTGGTTTAAGAATAATGAAAAAAATAAAAATAAAAAGTGACCAATATATATTTGGTATTAGCCGGCTAATAAAGTTTCAAAATAATAGAGAATAGAAGGTGTTCGTGTTGAACCCTGAATTTAATCCTTTCAAGTGAGGTATTGTTAGTCCATTTAGTGGATAGTATCTGGTTCAATCCTAACAAACTTGGTGTTTCTCCTTATGCAGCGTGAGAAACTTAAGATGAACAGTCTCAGTTATGTGCAAGTGAGCGGGTTTGTTACCCTGCAGTGTAAATGATTGTGAAGATGTGCAGATTTATAATCCGTTAAGAACAATAATGTGTATGCTGGTATTGAGATCCGGTTAGGACATATTAGGCTTCAGTGCGGTTTTATACTTCTGCTGTTTAGACAGACTTACCTGGCTGTGTTCCCTGACCAGCGTTAATACCATACGCGGTGGAAATACTCACAGCTGCTTCACTGCCTTTAACAGCTTCAGTCCGTATGTTTACCGCTAGCTTGTCTGTAGGTGCGGTTTGAATGCCGTTTCCTTAATCCTCCCGGTCACGAGTCGTCCGGGTCTTTTGAGGTTGGTTTGTAAGTAGGAAAAGTTTGATGACTCCACAAGAATCTCCTTTCTACGCGTTTCAGCAGTGGTAGTGCCTTTATCAAGGAGTCATCAAACTTTTCCTACTGACAAACCAAACTCAAAAGACCCGGAAGACTCATGACCGGGTCTCTCCACTCGTTTTTGACTGAGTGGAGAGATCTCAGTCTGTTTTGAGAGGCTAAGAGGGCGAGACTGTGTCCAGATTTTGTCTGAAAAGATGGATGATGATAGAAGATCATCACCGCTACTGGGATAAAGATAGAAGACCACCACCACTGGGATGAAGATTGAAGACCACCACCGTCAGGATAGAAGAGGAGCACCGCATTTGGCAAGCATCTAGGTGCCGGATTCAAGTATGGTGAGTTTGGGGTTTAATGATAGCCTTCTTTTTGGGTGTTTTTTTGTTTTTTTGTTGTTTAAGAATAGGTTTTTTTGCCCTAAGGGCAATGCCCAATCAAATGACCTTTTCAGGGCAATTTTTAGAATAAGTTTTTTTAGATAGGTTTTTTTTGGGGGGGGGTGGGAAGTTACTTGTATTGTAGAATGGGGTAGTATATTTTGTTGTTGAAAAAAAAACTATGTCACCTTAGGGCAATACCCTACAAAAAGACTTTCTAAGGGCTATTGCTATAATTTAATTTAGTGTTAGTATAGGGTTATTTTTGGGGTGTTTTTTTAAATAGGGCTTTAGTTTTAGAATAGACATAACTGGGTTTTTTATTTATGGTAAATTGCTTGTATTTTCCTGTAATGTTTGCTTTTCTTAATGTAATGTAAGTTTTTTATGTAATGTTGTTTTTATTTTTTTAATGTAATGTTAGTTTTTTATTTTGGTTTTATTGTTAGTTTAGAGGTGTTAGGGGTAGCTGGTTAGGGGGTTTAGAGGTTAATGGGTACTTTGCGATAGGAGTTGTGGTAATTTAGGAGTTAATAGTGTAGCGGGTAGTTTGCGTTGTGGGGGTATGGTCCTTAGGGGTTTTATAGTGTAGCAGGGATTAAGAGAGGTGGAGATGTGGTGGTTTAAGGGTTTAAAATGTAGAGGGGTAATTTGCGATGGGCTATGTTGCAGTTTAGGGGTTAATAGTGTAGTTTAGTAAAAACTTTTTCCTCCAGCCAAACACTTTATGCAAACTTTCAGGTCACATAGAAAATTTGAGCATTAAAGGTACAGTCTACAATCTAATTTTTATTGTTTTAAAATATAGATAATCCCTTTATTACCCATTCCCCAGTTTTGCATAACCAACAGAGTTATATTAATATACTTTTTACCTTTGTGATTACCTTGTATCTAAGCATCTTCTGACAGCCCCCTGATCACATTACTGTGTATTTATTATCTATTGACTTGCATTTAGTATTGTGTGGTGCTAACTCTTAAATAACTCCCTGCGCCTGAACACAGTATTATCTATATGGCCCACATAAACTATCAGTCTCTTGTTGTGAAAAGCAATTTAAAAAGCATGTGATAAGAGGAAACCCTCAAGGGCTTAGAAATTAGCACATGAGCCTACCTAGGTTTAGTTTCAACTAAGAATACCAAGAGAACAAAGCAAATTTGATGATAAAAGTAAATTGGAAGGTTGATTAAAATTACAAGTCCTATCTGAAAAATGAAAGTTTAATTTTGACTAGACTTTATCTGCGATGGTGTTTGAGCAATCGCATTTACTTTTAGCTTGTAATATGAGCTGACATTGCTGCTTAACGCCACCAATAGAAAAAAGGGTAAGCTTAAATTACTGCGAGTTCGCATAAACGTATTAACTGTAAATTAAACTATGCATCAATTGTAATATGGATTTGAGAGTAAAAAACACAGCAATCTCGCAATCACATTCAAGCTCCTTACGCTAACGAGAGCGTGTCACTTGTACTCTGGCCAATAGTGTTTAATCTTTCCATTAAAACTACCTTGAATCGAGGCTGCGCTGCTACCTTTGTTTTTTATAACTTTAACAATGCTTTGGGTTGAGAGAAATCAAGTACAGAAATCAAATCAATCTGAGAACACTGTTGAAGATTAGATTCTGGTCTGATTTTTTGAGCTTTGTTTCATCAGCCTTAACTCTTAAAATTCTATTTAAAAGGACACTAAAGTCAAAATTAAACTTCCATGATTCAGATAGAGCATGCAATTTCAAAAAAACATCCAATTTGTTTCTGTTATAAAAATATGCACACATTCTGAGGCACCAGCTCCTACTGAGCATGTGCAGGAGTCCACAGTGTGTGTATATATATATATATATATATATATATATATACATTTTGTGATAAAAAAAATTATAATATTCATTTGAATTTCTAAGTGCTATTGCTTGAACTTCTCATTATGGGCTCCATGTCCGAAGCAGCGAAAGCTTCTCCGGAGCCCTTGTAGGGCAGGTTCGCATATGCGAGCGTGCTTCCCGCAATGTAAAAAGCAGCTTCCTACACCCTACGCCAACTCTGAGGTGGTGAGGGAATATTACTGAGAGCTCGCTCTCGGTGATCGTCAGCACCCTTCAGTTGCACGATTGGTTGCAAGGGGTGGGCATTACACACTCTGATGAGTTTGTAATGATACATAAGGGCCAGCGGATCAACAGATCCGCTGCCCATGTGTAGCGAAGGCGGGCAGACAACTTCGCGATGTTGAGAAGCTGTCCGCCCGCCTGTTTGCACATGGAACCCATTATGTATTTTATGACTGTACAATTATCCTGTATTTAATAGTCTTTCAAACTTTTTTTAGCTGATATTTTTTTAATATGAAGGTTTATGCACAGGCAGTGATCAGATATTAATTAACGTATATTTTTTGGTTTAATAAAAAATATAAAAGTATAGCTCAATCAACTCCTTCAATGTGTGAAACTTGTACACCGTGAAAAATGGTCAGAAGGTTCCTGTAGATTGTAATGAAGTGTTTGGATTTTTTTCCATTATAAAATCACTCAAAATGGATTATCATCATGACTTTATATTATTGGTTAATTCAGATATCCTGAATTCAAAACTATTATGTGTCAATACAGGTTTGTTTTGCTTCTGTGTTTTACTTTTCATTGATTTCTTATATTTCATAAATGCCTGCAGAAACCAAATGGGAAGAAAACATAATTTATGTAAGAACTTATGTAAGAACTTACCTGATAATTAATTTCTTTCATATTGGCAAGAGTCCATGAGCTAGTGACGTATGGGATATACATTCCTACCAGGAGGGGGCAAAGTTTCCCAAACCTCAGAATGCCTATACATACACCCCTCACCACACCCACAATTCAGTTTAACAAATAGCCAAGTAGTGGGGTGATAAAATGAGGAGTAAAAAAGCATACAAAAAGAGGAACTGGAAAAATAATTGTGCTTTTATACAGAAACCATAACCACCATAAAAAGGGTAGGCCTCGTGGACTCTTGCCAATATGAAATAAATGCATTTATCAGGTAAGTTCTTACATAAATTATGTGTTCTTTCATATAATTGGCAAGAGTCAATGAGCAAGTGACGTATGGGATAGAAATACCCAAGATGTGGAAGAGTCACTAGAGAGGGAGGGATAAAATAACAACAGCTATTTCCACTGAGAAATTAAATCCACACAATAATTAAGTTTTTCTCAAAAACTTAAATCAAAAGCAGTAGAATCAAAAACAGTTGCCTGCAGAACTTTTCTACCAAAGACTGCTTCAGAAGAAGCAAATCAAAATGGTAAAAACAATAAAAGTATGCAAAGAAGACCAAATTACTGATTTTCAAATTTGATCAACCTAAGCTTCATTCTAAAAAAGCCCAAAAAATGGTGACTGAACTTACTAGAATGAGCTGTAAAACTCTGAGGCGGAGCCTGCCCTGCCTTGAAATAAGCTTTGAAAAACCAAAGCTTTAAACAGAATGCTAAAGAAATGGCAGAGGCTTCCTAATCTTTTCTGGAACCTGAAAAATAGCAAATAGACTAAAAGTCTTCTGAAATCCAAGTAACCTCGATATAGAATTATAAAGCCCTTACCACATCCAAAGGACGTAACTAACTCTCAAAGAATTCTTAGGATTTGGACACAAAGAAGGAACAACAATTTCTCTACGAATGTTGTTCAAATTCACAACCTTAGGAAAAAAAGAATTCCACAAAACAACTTATCTAGATGAAAAAATTAGATAAGGAGACTTACAAGAGAGAGCTGATAAATCAGAAACTCTTGTAGCAGACGAGATAGTCAAAAGAAACAACACTTTCCAAGAAAGTAAATAATCTTCATAGAAAATAGGCGTAAAATCTTTAAACCAAATAAGACTCCAAAAAAGGAGAAATTTATAAATGAACAGGCTTGAAACCAACCAAAGCCTGAACAAAACAGTGAATATCAAGAAGGTTAAACAAGCTTTCTTTACAATAAAGCAGAGAAAACAGAGATTTGTCCCTGGTAGACAATTTGCAGACAAACTTATCCAAACCATCCTGAAAAACTGTAAAATCCTAGGAATTCTAAAAGAATGCCAAGATAATTGATGAGAAGAACACTATAAAATATAGGTTTTCCAAACCTGATAATACATGTTCCTTGAAACAGACTTATAAGCCTGCAAAATAGTCAGAGAAACCTCTATGATTCAACACTAATCAATTTCCATACCCCCAAATTAGTAATTTGAGATCCCGATGGAAAAATAGCCCATAAACAAGAGGGCTGGCCAAAGATAAAGCGGGCAAGGAAGGCAACTGGACATCCAAACAAGATCCACATACCAAACTTGTGAGGCCATGCTGATGCTATCAGAAACACATGAAACTTCCAATATGATCTTGGACATCACCTTTGGGAAAAAAAAAACAGAGGAAGATGTATATAGGTTTCAAAGCCAAGACACTGCTAATGCATCCACCATCTTCACCTGAGGAACCCTGAACCTGAAAAGATACCTGAGAAATTGAGATAATCCACCTCCCAAATGTCTAAAATCATAGAAAATAGACAGGAGATAAATTCCATCTAAGAACGTATTCAAAATACTTCTTAATTGCTAAGGAACTACAAGTCCCTATTGTTGATTGACATATGCCAAATTTGTGATATTGTCTGTCTGAAATAAAAAAATGAAAAAGTTCTCTCCTAAAAGATGCCAAGGCTGAAAGAGCTCTGAAAAATAGCACAGAGTTCTAAAATATTGATTGGAAACCTCACCTCTTGAAGTTTCCAAACCCTTTTTGCTGTCAAAATACCCTCAGACAGCTCCCCAACCTGTAAAACTTGTATCCATTAAGAATACAGTCCAGGAAGGATGAACAAAAGGAGGCCCCCTGAATAAATTGATGATAGACTAATCACCAAAACAGAGAGAGTAGCGTGTTAGGATTTAAAAATATAAACTGTGATATCTAAAAACAATCCCTGTATCACTGATTCAGTATGCAAAGAAAAAAGATATCTCAGATGAAAAACGAGCAAAGGGAACCATGCCTGATGCTGCAGTAAGAGACCTAAAACTTTCATTCACATAGCCACTGAAAGAAATGTTCTAGACTATAAGTTAGACAGGCTAATGCCCCTTACAATTGACTTATGTCTGATAAAGACAAAAACATGAACACAGAATCCATCTAGAAACCCAAAAAGAAGTGACCCTTGTCTGAGGAATCACAAAACTCTTTGGTAAATTAAATCCTCTAACCATGTCTTGAAGAAACAAAACAGTTGAATTATGAGGGATTCCACAAAAGGCCATATATTTTTATACTGCACTTTCATATGTATGTAATGCGCATCTAATCACCCATAAGGGACTCAAGATGCTGCACATTTAATCGACCTCGGAAAGGATGAAAGGCTAAATGGACCTCACCAGGAATTGAACCTGCAACCCTCATCTTGCTACAGAGCTCAGCTATAATGCATTAGCATGCTGAGCTATCTGTCCAGCTTTAATAAAAGTTTAAACTAATACCAAGATACCATCCAAATAATGAAGCACCACAATACCCTACTGTCTGAAGACAGAAAGAAGGGCACCAAAAACCTTTAAAAAGACTCATAAAGTTGTCACTAAACCAAATGGAAAAGTGACAAATTGGTAAAGCTTAAAAGAAAAACTCCACAAGTGGTCTGAATGAAATAAGATATGAGGATAAACATCCTAAAAAATGTAGTGGACATGAAATGACCTTAACAAAAAGGCATAATAGTTCTTATAATAACCAACTTAAAAGTTGAGACTCTAACAAAACAATATAAAAGTTTTCAGATCCAAGAATGGACTGAATAAACCTTTCTTCTTAGGGACAAAGGATAGAATTGAATAGAAACCCCAATCCTGTTCCTACAAAAAGAACTGGCTTAATTACTCCTGAAAAAGAATTCACAGAGTGTACTGAGAAAGAAAGATTATTCCCATAGGAGGTCTAATTCTAAAAATCTATTCAAGACTAATATAGAATTTGGACTGAGTTCATTCAAAAACAATTTATTCTGCCACCCACCAGAAAGACTGGTTTGAGAACCACGACTTCATGAAGTCTAATAACTAGTAATTTATAAAGCATTTTTCTCCCAGAAGGATACAAAAAAACTCTTCTTCTTTGCTTACACTCGGAGTTAACCAAATTAGCAGCTGATAAAAACAGTAATCATTATTACCCAAATAAATGGTACACAATAAATTGACCTCAAAGGCCAAAGTGCTGTATTAACCCTGCCCGGAAATTAATCTATGATCCTTGGATCTAGAACAAGCGTTTGTAGTCAGGACATTCACCAACTGATCTACATCACCGGACTAAAAGTAGTGCAGAAAAAAAACTCTAAACCGCCAGAAATAGTTGAGATAATAGAAATCAAACAAATTATTATCATAACAAGAGAGAGATAATAAAATATATTGGAAATCATAATAAAAGATATAGTAAACATAATTAAATGAATACATCTAAAGTAAATAAACAGAGTTATATACGTATGTATCTTAAACTGCTTATGCTAACTGTTCAACAAAGGATGCGAGAACAGTAGTGTCAGCCACAGATAAAACTGAGCTAAAAATTTAAACAGTACGTGAATATGCTCTACTAAGGTTATATTCAAATTCTAAAGAATCCTGAAAACAAGTACCAATTTCCATAGAAATAGTAGTACAGTCCCAAGAGGGAAACAGAATACAGATAGTATATTGAATAGGAAAAAACCTCAAAAGCAAAAATGTTAAAATCCAGATTTTAAAAGGATTATTAACATACAGCTAGATTACAAGTTTTGCATATGAGTGAAAAAGCATCTTTATGCTTCATAACACTGCTTTTTCCCTAACGCCGCTATTACAAGTCTTGTAAGCATAAGTGTACCGCACACCTTTTTGGCCGTAACGCAATGTCAGTACCGCACTTTAAAAAAAGTCCTTTTTCAATGGGACTCCCATAGCGCCGGTATTCTGAGTTTGTCTGGGAGGCCAAAAAGTGAGCGGTACACCCTATAGCGACAAGATCTGACCCGCCATCTAAAGTCAGCAGTTATGAGTCCTACGCTACAAAGCTGTACCATAAAACTCATAACTAAAGTATTAAAAAGTACACTAACACCCATAAACAACCTATTAACCTGAGGCCCTCCCGCATCACAAAAACTAAAATAAAATTATTAACCCCTAATCTGCCGCTCCGGACATCGCCACCACTATTTTTTTATTAACCCCTAACCCGCCGCCCTCCAGCATCGCAAACACTGAAATAAAATGATTAACCCCTAATCTGCTGTCCGCCCACACTGCCACTATTGATTTTATCAATTTTGTTGGCTGCGGAGGGTTAACAAATTCCAAAAAGAACCAATTCCGTATCTTTAAATGGATAGATCAAGTGTTCGACCTCGCTGGGGGGTAGGGCCTTAATGAAATTCAACCACTTTAAGAAGAAACATCTCACATCTTGTTCGTTAGTTAGATTAGTGTCTAATTGTTCCAGGATGCATTGTTTCTTCAGGCAATTTTTCACTTCTAATATGCTTGGAATTGCTCTCGAGTTCCATTTCTTCAAAATTAAATATCTAACCGCTAAGATTGCCAGAGTGACTATTTTAAGGTTTTCCTGGGGAAGACCTAGGTCCTCCACAGGGAAGACTATATTTAGGGGAGATAATTTTAAAGCAGAAATACCCACCAAGTTAATTAGCCAGTATTGGATTTTTAACCAGCAATTTCGTATTTTCGGGCAATACCAAAACATATGAATAAGGTTGGCCGAAGTATATGAGCATTTTGGACACTTGTTAAAGGTGTCACTCCGACATTTAGTTCCCGTCTCTGGGGAAAAATAAGTCATGTGCAACAGCTTAACATGAGCCTCCCGCCAGGTTGCGGAAAGAGTAACACGGGTAATAGCTTGAATAGATAGGGTTACTATAGGGGTCACCTCTACCTCCTCCGCTAACATTACTGCCCATTTAGCCTGGAGTGTTTCTGCCACTTCTGGGCCTTTGAGAGAGATCAATCTTTGATCGATATATGAAATTGAGGTCAGGCCATTTTTAGCTAATAAAAGCCAATTTTCAAGTATTCCTAGAGACCAATCCCATCCAAAGTCATTTACTAAATTAAAAGCAAAATGTCTCGCTTGAAGGTAAGCAAAAATTTTTTTATTAGGGAGATGAAATTCTTCTTTAAGAGAATCAAAAGTCTTAATGCATTTTCTTTGTGTGTCAAGTAGTTGGAAAATATTAACTAAGCCCAGAGATTCCCATTTAGAGAAGAGAGCTGATTGTATCCCAGCTTGAAATTGTGGGTTGTTTAAAAGTGGTAGATAACTTGAAACTCTAAACTGAATATGCAACATAGTGCATATCTTTTTCCATATCTGAATTGGATTATAGATAGACTTTATTTTTTTTAAATCAGGGGGAATTATATTATTGTTACAATGTAATAAGGCTGATAAGGAATACGGATAAACTATATTCTTTTCAAGATCAAAATTCGTTACATAGCTGGCTTTAGTTAACCAATCTACCACCACTCTAGCTTGCAGCACTGTATTATATAAACGAATATCTGGCAGAGAAAGCCCCCCATACTCGACAGGGAGCGTTAATTTAGACAGAGAGATCCTAGGTTTCTTGGTCTGCCAGATAAAAGACCGCAGTGCTGCGTTAAAGGATAAAATATCTTTTGTTTTCAGAACAAGTGGGGTGTTCTGGAGCACGTACAAGATTTTGGGAAGAAGGGTCATTTTATAAAGTGCAATACGTCCTGACAGAGATAGTGGAAGATTCTGCCAGTTTTTAAAAGCTTCTTTAGTTCTGTTGAGTACAGGAAGGACATTTAAGTCATACCAGACACTAGGATTGGGAGAAATCCAAATACCTAAATATTTGAACGCACCTTGAACTATAGAAAATGGGATGTTTACGCAGGAGTCCTTAGTATGTTTAAGCCAACACAATTCTGATTTTAGAATGTTCACTTTGTACCCAGAGAAGGAACCAAATTGATCTATAATATTAATGAGTTTTGGGATATTTCTAGCTGTATTTGAAATATATACCAGAACATCGTCTGCATAGAGTGCAATTTGCAGTTCTTTCCCCTTGATTCTAATCCCCTCAAGTTGGTGGCGAATTTGAATGGCAAGAGGTTCAATAGCCAGGTCAAAGAGGAGGGGAGAAAGAGGACACCCCTGTCTGGTTCCCCTTCCTAATTTTATGTCTTGAGTCAGATTACCGTTAACTAGAATTCTCGTAGATGCATTGCTGTATAAGTTATTAAATAAACGAAGAAAGTAGTTTCCTAGGCCGAACTTCTGTAGTGAAAAACATATGTGGTCATAATGTACCGAGTCAAACGCCTTTTCTGCGTCGATAGATATAATCGCCATGTCAGGAGTGTCCTCCCCCCCGTCTCCCCTGAATCTAGCACCCTGAAATATTCGATTGTCGTGAATACCTCTCTTATTTTAGCTGATGAGTTTCGCCTTAGCAAAAAACCAGCTTGATCTTTATGGATGATGGTGGCAAGCAAAGGTTGGAGTCTATGCACTAGAATGGATGTAAACAGTTTGTAATCTGTGTTTAAGAGTGCGATAGGTCTATATGACTCCTTTTTATCTGGGTCTTTTCCTTGTTTTAGAATGAGAGTTGTATATGATGCAACAAATTCTTTAGTTGGGATATTACCAGAAATATAAATGTCATTGAAAAGTGCAGTAAGATACCTTATTATTTCAGGTGCCAATATTTTGTAGAACTCGTTCGGGAGTGCGTCAGGTCCCGGGGCTTTATTGGAAGATAGACTTTGGATCATTTTAGAGATTTCTGCTTCAGTTATGTGAGATTGCAAAGTTTGAAGTAAATCCGGGGTCAAAGATGGAAAATCTATTTCATTCCAAAATTTTTCTCTCTGCAAAGCATTAGAGGTTTTAGGGGCATATAGAGACTGATAGTATTTTGCGAAAACTTTAACTATTTCTTCAGGAGAGTTAACATTTTTACTACCATTTGCGATAGATTTTATTATGGAAGAGCCTCTTTCAGTTTTGACCAGGTTTGCCAACAGCTTTCCCGTTTTATTACCATAGTGGTATAATTTGGCCTGTAACCTAAGATCTCTCTGGGTACTTTTGTAAATTAAGAAAGAGTCCCTCTCAGCCAATGCTGCATTATACCTAGCCCAATTTTCGGTTGTTTTATATAAGATATATCTATTGTAAGCATTTGTGACAGCCTTCAAGACTTCGTTTTCCCTTCTTTTAATTTTCTTAGTCCTCAAAATATTATACGCTAAGATTTCCCCGCGTAGAACGGCCTTTGCTGTTTCCCAAAACAGAGCAGGTTGGGGAGTGTGTTGTTGGTTGAGGAGTGCATATTCACGAAGTCTAGAGATGAGCCAGTTTTTAAATTTTAAATCGGATGCTAGGTACCTTGGAAAGAAGAAACCCCTATTCCTATTCCCCGAAGAGGTTAAATGAAACTCGAGAACAATTTGAGCATGATCCGAAATAGTTATGGGTAAAATCTCAGTGATTACTTTTGATTTGCATACTCTTTCGTCTACCAAGAAAAGATCTATCCTTGAAAGGGTTTTATGTGCTTTTGAATGGCAGGTAAAATCCCTAAGATTCGGATTTTGGATCCTCCATATATCACAAAGTTTCAAATTGCGAAACAATCTAAGAAATAGTTTGGACTCTAAATTGTCTCTCTTTGTTTTAAGTGGGACAGGGTTCTGTCTAAGCCTGTCAAGCGGGTGTTGGGGGGCCATGTTAAAATCGCCTCCGAGTATCAAATACCCTTCTGCAAATGAAAGAAGCTTATTTTGCAACACTTCCCAGAAGGGAAGATTAAAAACATTAGGGGCATAAACATTACAGAATGTATATATCATTTTTGAGATCTTGATTTTTTCCCATTAAATATCTTCCCTCATTATCTGTAGCTACTTGAATGAGTTCATATGAGAGTTTCTTCCCCAAGAGGATTGCTACCCCACCTTTTCTTTTAGGAATAGATGAAAAAAGAACTTCCCTAACCCAGGAAGATTTTAATTTTAAAATTTCCTGAGGTTTTAGATGTGTTTCTTGTAGGAAGGCTACATCAGTTTTATTATTTCTTAAATGGGCAAGTATTGCTTTCCGTTTAATGGGAGAGGTAAGGCCTCCAATATTCCAGGAAGTCATTTTGAAGTTACCCCCCGCAGCCATATTTTAAAAGAAAAAAAAAAAAAAAAGGAAGAGAGGAATTTTTTTTTTAACCCTATAAGCCCATGAAGAACAAGCACCTTAGCAAGCTTGCCCTTGCCTCCCATCCCTAAGTAATGTACTATCAATCTACTCATTTGAGTCAACCTGTGTAGTTAAGCCTTATTCAGTTACTTAACTCCTTTCAGTTTTTATTCGGGGGGAAGGATTCAGCATAAAATTTAGCTGCATCTCGCGCCGTTTCAATAAAGTGTACTCGACCATCGACGAAAAGTTTCAACCTGGCCGGATACAGCAAGGTTGCTTGAACGCCTTTCTTAATGAAATTTGTGCAAAGGGGGGGCAAGGTCCCTCCTTTTGACCGCTGTACCTGCAGAATAATCTTGGAATAGGTAAATTCTTGCCTCATTTAAAAAAATTGGTTGCTGTTTGCGATAGGCCTGGAGTAGTATAACCTTGTGCTGAAAGTTTAAAAATTTTGTGATAATAGGTCTTGGTCTGGTACTATTTCTGTGTGTGTCAGCTGGGCCTACCCTGTGAGCTCTTTCTATGATAATAGGTGAGTGGGATTCTGGTATCCGCATTAACCTAGGCAGTGTTACATTTATTAATTTCTCAAGGTCTTCAAATTGCTTTTCTTCAGGAACCCCTATGATCCTAAGGTTGTTCCTTCTGGATCTATCCTCTAGATCTTCTATTTTACTTTGCATTCTCAAAATAGTATTATTTGTAGATTCAAGGTTATCTTTATAATTAACAGTCAGATCCTCCAAGTCAGAGATTCTTTGTTCAGCTTCAGATAATCTAGAAGCGAACTGTTTTACCTCATTGGATAGAGAGGCAATATCTTGTCTAATTTCTTTTTCCATTAAATCAAATTTTGGGGATAATACTTCTGAGATTTTAGAAACTAGTAACTGGATATCTAACTGCTCTGGGGTAGCTGACAAAGATGAAGTAGACAAAGATGTATCGGCTGAGGTTTTGGGGACAGCTTTGTTTTTTTTATCCCTCTGTCTCCCCGTCATGGTTGCAGGAGAAGTTTTGGAGTGCCCGTGTAAAAATGTATCCATATAAAATTACGTGATTTAAATATTCCTGAAGGAATATCCAGTTGTGACGTGAGGTGAAATGTGAGTGAAAAAAGTGTACTATACGTGAATTAGTGAATTTTTTCTCTTAGGCATTTATATCTATTGTTGTAACTGATTTTCCTTAGGTTTAATTATCTTGCCTCACTCCACTTGAGGGGGTAAGAGAGGGAGTAAGAGAAACAATTTAGCTTGGAAGAGTTAATTGGAAAAAGGGGGGGGGAAGAGAGAAGGGAAAAAGGGAAAAGGGGAAAAAAAACGAAAAAAAAACCTGGGTTTCCTCCCCCTCTGTTATACTTCAGAATAGCCTTAGGATATTAATCTAATAGCATATTTTTCCTGCTAATAGCAGGCTCTGACTGTGAAATATCCCTTTTCAGGGAAACTCTCTCTCTCCATAAAATAAGGATGCCTTCTGTCTTCGCTTAAAATAAAATTATTCCAGTGTCTCTCTACATAGATTTCAAGGTTATTTGAAAGAGAAAAAAAAAGAAAAAAACTCTTTCCCTCCGTCAGGTTCAAAGGAGAACTTTTATAGACTTGGCTTTCTTTTTTTAGACGGGCCCTCACTCACGTTATTTTTTCCTCACTTCCTCACGTCACAAAAGGGGACACTACCCCCCTATTTCCTGTTTGAGTTTTTCTTTTTCTTTTCTTTTTTTTTTTTTTTTCTCTCTCCCGCTGTAGATATAATATTCTTGGGTATTCTTCACCCCTTCTCAATAACACTGCCACTATAATAAACCTATTAACTCCTAAACCGCCGCCCTCCCGCATCACAAACACTAAAATAAAATTATTAATCCATAATCTGCCGTCCGCCCACAACCGCCACTTTAATAAACCTATTAACCCCAAAACCACCGCCCTCCCACATCGCAAACACTAAAATAAAATTATTAACCCCTAATCTGCCGTCCGACCACACCTCCGCTATAATAAACCTAATAACCACTAAACCGCAAGCCCCCCACAATGAAATATACTAAAATAAATTATTAACCCCTAAACCTCTAACCTCCCACATAACTAACTCTACATAAATATATTAAACCCTAATCCTAACCCTAACGTAACCCTAACCCTAAGTCTAACCCTAACCCTAACCCTAAGCCTAACACCTCCTAACTTAAATATAATTAAAATAAATCTAAATAAACCTTACAATTATTAACAAAATAATTCCTATTTAAAACTAAATACATACTTACCTGTAAAAAAAAAATGTAAGCTAGCTACAATATAACTAATAGTTATATTGTAGCTAGCTTAGGTTTTATTTTTATTTCACAGGTAAGTTTGTATTTGTTTTAACTAGGTAGACTAGTTAGTAAATAGTTATTAACTATTTAATAACTACCTAGCTAAAATAAATACAAAGTTACCTGTAAAATGAAACCTAAGCTACCTTACACTAAAAACTATCATTACAATAAAATGAAATTAATTAAATTAATAAAATACAATTTACTAAATTACAAAAAAAATAAACACTAAATTACAAAAAATAAAAATCTAATTTATCAAAAATAAAAACGAATTACTCCTAATCTAATAGCCCTATCAAAATAAAAAATCCCCCCCAAAATAAAAAAACCTGCTAGCCTACACTAAACTGCCAATGGCCCTTAAAAGGGCCTTTTGCGGGGCATTGCCCCAAAGAAATCAGCTCTTTTACCTGTAAAAAAAATACAAACACAACCCAACAGTAAAAGCCAAATCTAAATAAACCTAAGCTAAACATTGCCCTGAAAATGGCATTTGGATGAGTATTGCCCTTAAAAGGGCATTTAGCTCTTTTAAATTGCCCAAAACCCTAACCTAAAAAAAAAACCACCCAAAAAACATTAAAAAACCTAACACTACTATATCCCTGAAAGCTGCACTGCTTAATGATCTCCCCAAAATTCCCTGTAAATTGAAGTCCTTTCTATTACAGACAGGGCTGAATAGTGTAAGATCTTTAATAGCGAGGGCATGGAAAACCCTGGAAACACCTACAAAGACCAAGTGGCTTGATAGGATGAGAGAGCTTTTGAATTTAGAGGAGTTCGGTTACATGAAGCTCAATAAAACTAACCTTTTTTCATAACGCTAGTTTTTTATGGGAGGAATCGCTACAATCACCAAAGGTCACACAAAAAACAATAATGGGGCTCATACAACATGACAACACTTCCGATCACTCAAGGGAGGGGGTATCCTCCTGCCTCTGGACATGAGAAAAGTGTTAATTTAACAATTTCCAGGAAACAGGAAACTTTAGGTTCTATTTACTTGCTTTCGCTCTCCAGAACTGAATAAGCAGAGTAATGTTGATTATTCAGAAGAAAGAATGGTTGACATGTTTTTTTTTTTTTTTTTTTGAGTATATGTTTGTTATTGTTAGTTAAGTGTATATACGAAGCCCGAGAAGGGCGCTGTATTGACCATCTCATGTAAGCACTATTGCATAGTTTGCTGTATAAATTGAAATGAGAAAAATAATAAATAAAAAAAAAAAAAAAAAAAAACCCTAACACTAACCCCCGACGATCCACTTACAGTTATCGAAGTCTGGACATCCATCCTCATCCAGCCGGCGAAGTCCTTATCCAAGCGGCAAGAAGTCTTCATCCATGCAGCCTCTTTGATCTTCATCCATTTAGGCTTAGGGTTACGTAAGGGTTAGGTTTAGGGGTTAATAACTTTAGTATAGTGGCAGCGACATTGGGGACGGCAGATTAGGGGTTAATAACTGTAATGTAGGTGGCGGCGATGTTAGGGGCAGCAAATTAGGGGTTAATGATTGTATGTAGGTGGCGGCAATATCAGGGGCAGCAGATTAGGGGTTAATAATGTAGGTGGCGGCGATGTTAGGGACAGCAGATTAGCAGTGTTTAGACTCGGGGTTTATGTTAGGGTGTTAGGTTTTAACGTAACTTTTTCTTCCACCATAGACATCAATGGGGCTGCATTACGGAGCTTTTGTTTTCACGATTGCAGGTGTTGATGTCTATGGGGATATCATGCACGAGTATGTCAAAGCAGCATTTGATTTTGGTGCGGTATGGAGCTCAACGCAACCATATCGCCCGCACAAGCCTGCTTTTTTAAAACTTTTAATAGCAGCGCTATAGGGAGGTGAAATAACCTATAGCACTCAAAACTAGTAATCTAGCTGATTGTTAATAGGAGGTTTAGACTTCCTAAAAGCTATAACCAGAAAAATGTCCTGAACAAAGAGCAAAAAATGTTCAAAATTAGGAGAATTTTTAACAAACTGTCTGATACAGGAACCTTTGAGCCAAAGAAACCTTCATCAATAGAATAAACTTAAATATTCTGTCGGTCAGAACAAAATGAATTAAATCTTAACAATTCTGAACCTTGAAAATTTACTTAAAGGCATTATAGCAGTCATAACCTTTTATGATATAAGCAACAACATGTAATGTTTTCAGATGAAATCAAGTACATGAACTGAATATGTAAAAAAAACAGTAAATGTTATTGTACATGTAGAAACATTGCTAGCATAAAACAAGATAAATAAATGGCACATAACTGAGCTGAAGAAATAACAACAGCTTAAAAATGAAAAGAACACACTTAGCTTTGTAGAATTGTATTCCAGGGCATCATAGTTTCTACAGTAACATCAGAGTCAGGATCAGAATGAGACATCTCGCAAAATGTAACCGAAAAAGAAAAATAACTTTAGGCAAAACATTCAATTTTCACAATGTAGAGAAAAACAAAAGCAGGCATAATAGCGTTCAATGTTCATGAAAACAGCGAGCAATGGAGGGGTAAAATACTACTACTACTAATTACGCAAAAAGAAAAAAAAATGGAAGCAAAACTAACACAAGGAAATTACACAATTTGCGTCATAACAAACACGATTTCACGCCAAAACAACTAGCCTCAACAAAGATGCAGGAAATGACGAAATTTGCACCATCAAATTTTTTCGCCAAGAATGACGCAATAAAAAACAGCATTTTTCTCCCTCGTGAGCCTAGATTTGCCCACCAAAAAATTAAAGTCAAATTAGAAAAAGACTGAACCCCAGGTAAGAAAAAAGTTTAAATAAACTTCCCAAACATGATTCCTATACTTAAACTGTTTAGACTGCAAAGGGAAATACACATAGACCTGACTCATGGCAAATATAAGTAAAATACATATATTTAAAACTTTATATTAATACATAAACCATAGCTGAGAGAGAGCTGTCTTAAATAATGATACATACTTACCGAAAGACACCCATCCACATATAGCCGATAGCCAAACCAGTACTGAAAACTATCAGCAGAGGTAATGGTATATAAGAGTATATCGTCGATCTGAAAAGGGAGGTAGGCAATGAATCCCTACGACCGATAACAGAAAACCCTTGAAAAGATTTCGGACAAGGAAAACCATAAAACCAATAGGCGATACTCTCTTCACATCCCTCTGACAAACACTGTACTCTGAGAGGAATTGGGCTTCAGAATGTTTAGAAGCGCTTATCATAGAAGAAATCATAAGAAAAACAAGCGCAAACTTACTTCACCACCTCCATAGGAGGCAAAGTTTGTAAAACTGAATTGTGGGTGTGGTGAGGGGTGTATTTATAGGCATTCTGAGGTTTAGGAACTTTGCCCCCTCCTGGTAGGAATGTATATCCCATACGTCACTAGCTCATGGACTCTTGCCAATTACATGAAAGAAATTTTTTTTTTTTTTATATATCTTTATTTAATATCCAACAGTGTAATTAGTTTAAGCAAATCATAATCACATTCCCATTGCACCTCGCAGGGTGTCTTGAAAAATCAGCACATAAAAATAAAGAGATAAAATCAAACAGTATGTTAAGACATTATATATCATCCTTGTCTTTCTTTGACTATAATTCAGGTACGACAAAAAGAAAAAAATGCCATCAAACTCCTAATTATAGTGTTGGAGTTTTTCAAATTACTTGAACGGTCTGGGCAACCACAAAAAAAAATAACAACTCAAAACAAAACGGCCTAAGCCAGTACAAAAAAAAACACAACAAGGCAACCCATAACAAAATAGGGGGGGGGGGAAGGGGGGGGGGGGGGGCAAGGGAGGGGGTAGGGGTAGGGATAGGCAGGGGGAAGGAGGAGGTAGAGAAATGAACACCATGTTAGCAGAGTTTATATAAAGAGACAGTAGATTACCATGCTCCTAGTAGAACTAATTCTAAGTGTCTGATTGGGTATATTAGATGGTCAATTTCATTAGTTGGAAAGGTTTTAATAAATAGTGACTACTTCAAGAAAAAGTTACTTACATCTCGAACATCATGTATATTTGTGTCAAAATGTTCCAGTATACACTGCTTTTTTATGCAGTTCCTAATCTCCGGAATACTAGGGATCAAAGTTTCTTTCCATTTTTTAAAAATTAGATATCTAGCAGCTATTATGGCCATATTAGTGATTTTTTTCTTACGGAGTGAGTTTTTTCCCTCTATCCCAAGGAATACTATATGCGCAAATGAAAGAACCAGAGGACAGATCCCCAGCACTTTATTCAACCAATACTCTTATTTGAGCCAGAAATGTCTGATTTTTGGGCAGTCCCATATCATATGCCTGAGATTGGCCGATGTCAATGAACATTTTGGGAGCTTATTAAAGTAAAAGTTCCCACATTTAAACCCCTTATTGGGCGTATAGTATGTCATATAGAACAATTTGATGTGGAATTCTCTCCATGTAGTGGAAAGAGTAGTTTGTGTAACTTCCATGATGGATGATTGTATATAACTAACTTCTACCAACCCTGATGCTAGGACTAATGCCCATTTAGAATATTTTTTTCTTAAATGAATGGGACCTTTACGAGAAATAAGAAGTTGATAGCAATTAGAAATAGATATGTGCCCATTCTTGGCTAATACAAGACAATTTTCCAGGGCCCCCCATGACCAGTTCCAGCCAGAATCATTTATTAACTTCCGGGCATAATGTCTGGCCTGCAGGTAAGCATAGAAGTCTTTCTGAGGGAGTTCAAATTCCCTTCTGAGGCAGACAAAAGTTTTAATACATCTTCCTTCATTGTCTAATAAGTGAGCAACCTTATCTAGGCCTAGATTATGCCACCTTTGGAATAGCTCTGATTGCACCCGTGCATGAAATTGGGGGTTCCCTTTCAATGGTAAGTATTTGTAGACCCTTCCATCAAGTTCCAGAAGGTTACAGATCTTCCACCATGCTTGAATTGGGTAAGCAATAGACCTGATTTTTTTATTGCATCTGGAATTTCCCTTTAGTTAGTATGTATTAACGCTGTAAGAAGAAATGGGAAAGTTATATTATCCTCCAATTCATTATCAGTTACATAATCTCTAGAAAATATCCAATCAGTTACTATTTGTGCCAGAAATGCGTAGTTGAATAGCTGAAGATCAGGTAAAGTGCAGCCCCCAAATTTTCTGGGTAAAGACAATTTTGCCAGTGAGATTCTGGGTTTTCTATCCTGCCAGATACATTTTCTCAAAGCCGAAGTAAACATCGTAATATATTTCCCCTTCAATATCAGTGGAATATTTTGACATACATACAGTATTTTCAGAAGGAGGATTATTTTGTATAACGCTATATGGCCTGACATTGAGAGGGGGAGATTTTGCCAATTTTTCATAATTTCTGTAATTTTAGTCAATATCGGAAGAACATTAAAACCATACCAGTCATCTGGGTTGGAAGAGATTGCGATGCCCAGATACTTGAATGAATCAGTAATTATTGAAAAAGGTATATTTTCCCATGACTCCTTGGTCTGCTTAATCCATAATAATTCAGACTTGGAGGTATTTACCTTGTATCCTGAAAACAAACATAATTGGTCAATAATTGATAACAATCTTCATAGATTAGTCTGGGTGTTCCTAATATAGATAAGAATATCATCAGCGTATAAAGCTATCTTAAGCTCTTTCCTGCCTATTTTATTACCTTCAGTTTGTTGCCTAACTAAGGGCTCGCTTCCATTGAGCCGTAATTAGGTTTGCGTGCGCTCGCAAATCGATAAATATGCTGTTTCCAATGGTGCGTTATACCTCAATATCGGCAGCCGGAAAAAATCTTTGCGTCCCATAGAAAGTATTAGAAGCTGTTTATCGATAAATTATACCAGGTTTCCAATGAAAGCGCAAACCGTTAATAAACTGTCGGAGGCTGTCGATACATTGAGAAATATTATACCCAGCTCAACTAGGTGTAAAAGAGGAAAATTGTGCTTTTTGAGACCTATTTTTTATTGAAATTATAAAACTTGCAAATAATGCAAGTGTTTTAATGTAGAAATAAATTATTATAAGTAATTTTTATTGTTGTCTCACGTATAGGAATAGTTCAATTTAAATTCTAATAGAAATATATGTATATATTTAAATATAATAATATATGCAAGAACATATCTACAGAATGCAAACTAGACCTATGCCTAGGGCAGCAATACATATTACTTATATTTATAAAGTGGAAAATATAATTATATTAAAAAATAGTATTTGATTATTAAAAATATGGATAAGTGTATCTTTATTTTTCTTGAGAGGTAATCACAGGTAAGGAGCACGGACGTTAAACGTAAATTCTATAGCATAAGGTCGGGTTACCTTAGCAACTAATTGATTTTCAAGAAATCCGACGTCAGATGGAAGCGTTAACACAACGTTAACTTACAGCTACACGAAAAGAGCGATTGCACGCAATGCGCAAAATATTTAAATGGAAATCTGGTACTAAAATGGAGCCGTAAATTACTTTTAGCTGTCGGCCGCTTCGGTAGCTTATGGCTCCATTTTTAACTAGACATGTGCGATTCGTTTCATACCGAATTCAAATTTGTCCGAATTTTGTAGAATTCGGAGCTTCGGGCCGATTCGAATATCCGAATGAAATGGTTTCCAAAAAAAACTAATCCGAATGAATTTGTTGCAAAATCTTCGAATCGTTCGGACGTATTCGTTGTGATTCGGATATGTGTGGCGCATTGAATTGATTTTTTTATTTACAATTTTACATGTGACGCAGTTCGATTTTTAGTTACACGTGACGTATTGTTACGTAACTACTAATCCGAATGCATTTGTTCTGAAAAATTCGATTCGTTCCGATATATTCGTTTTCATTTGGACGTGCGCGTGGCGCAGTTTTCAAATGATTTCTTCAAATAAATCTTATTATTAAATCCAAAGAACCACAAAATAGTTAGAAGAAAGTGAGATCTGAATGATTATGTAATTATTTATTGAACAAATGAAAATATAAAATATTTATTTTGGTTTTTGGACTATCATGGTATACTAGTAATAACGAGTGACAACGAATCGATTCGAATTGATTAGTTTATTAAAATGAGTGTAGTGTCATATATCTTCTTGTCCAATCAGATCATTCATTTTTTTGGGGGGTTGGATTCTGTCACAATGATAGTTTTCTGGTCCAATAATTAATATTATTATAATTTTGTGGGTTGGATTACTGTCACACGCAGTGCAATGTGCTAGCTTTTCCTCAAGGGCTGTGCTTATCTGTGCTGTTGTGTTAATCAGAAGGCAGACATTATCAGACTTCCATTCTGGTGTCAGCATTGCAGCAGAAGACAATCCCTGAACTTGTTGTGAAGTTGAACAGTTACAGAAGAAGAGAAGAAGGCACAGTGTCCTAGAGATTTACTGGTCTGCGTATTTGTGCTTATTATATTATTATTTTTGGCTGAAATTGTGACTCAAGGGAGAGGAGAAAGTTTTACAACAGTCAAATATATTATATTTCTTTATCTTATAGTTCTTACATTAATAATTGTTATTATTTAAAACTTCTCACTAGAGTACTAGTTAGTTAGTATAGTTAGTTAAAAATAAATATTCTAATTGTGTACTATTCTATTGATTGTGTTGTGTGACTTTTTGGAGTTCTATCTGTAATGAGCTGAGCTGAGCTCACTGCAATTATTTTGTTTTTGTTTTTGTTTAAGACAGAGATTTAGTTATTTGCTGTGTGTGTGTGTGTGTGTGTGTGCTGTCTTAAACTTTAAAGTTAGATAACAGGCACACAGGTTGGTTCCTGAATGATGATAGCATTTTTTTGATATTTGAACACATCAGCAAAAGACACAGACATCACCCTTATTTCCTCTTTGTGGATAAATCTATTATTTGTTTTGTGTGTGTGTGTGTGTGTATGTATACTATTCATTTGTAGTTTGATATCCCCACACAGAATTTAATAACATTTTTTTTTTGTTTGTTTAACTGTAGTATAATTTATTTTCTGCGCTGTAAACGTATAACATTACAGGCACATTTTTTATTTTTGCATAGGATTTTTTTTGGTGTGTGTGTATGTATACTAGTCATCATTTTTGATATATATCCACACACAATTTAATTTCATTTTTTTTGTCTGTTTAATTTATCAGAGTTCTATCTTTATTTGCTTTGCTGTCTTCCTATATTACATTACAGCAGGCACACTTGTCCTTTAGTAATTTTTTTTTTTTTTTTTGGAACACATCAGCATCATCAGAACTAGACACATTATCCAATCTCTATTATTGGCTAAATCTATACTAATAATTAGTATTATTTATTTTTTCAATTTTTATTTTTTAAATATATATAGACAACTACCTATTTATAATGGATAGTCCTCCCCCACCTCATGTTCCTCAAACAACCAGTAGCAGTGTCACAGTAACCACCAGTGACACTACATGTGTACCGTTACTGTCTGTGTCAAATCCTTCCACAGAATCCACATCCTCATTGCCAGGCACAGACATTTCTCATCCACCCTCCACGCGTGAAACATCATTTAGGTCTCACAATAGACCTGATACTACAAAGGAGAGGCAAATGAAGCAGCCTCAGGTAAAGTTTACTGGTTCAAGCAGAGCTAGAAGCAGCAGTAGTCAAAGCACTCGTAGACTCACTAGCGGCAGTACTAGTAGTCATCTGAGTCCACCCTCTAAATTTCAAAGGGCTGTAAGTAAAAATTCAAGTTCACAATCCTCTAGCAGGGTTGATAGGTCCTCCTCTGAGACCAGGAAGCAGTCCACATTTCGTCGGCGTCTTAATTTTCTGGAGCTTCCCCCCAAAACAACTAGTACAATCACTAGTGCCAGTTGTGTCACCACCTCTGCTATGTCCAGTTCTAGTACCGTGTTGCCAACTAAAATGTTTTACAGTAGAAGCCAAACAGTACCAACGCAGGCTTTTTCCAGTGAACATTCATTTAAGCAGCCCAAACGTGAAGTATTTGAGTATGAGGAAGACAAAATTTCTCATGCTGATACTGCTGCCACCACCACTGCTACTGCCAGTGCCAACATTACTGATAGCCCATCTGCTATTGATATATGTGAAGAGGGCACCAGTAGTCACCAGGGAGAAGAGGGCTCCCCAACATATGTCGCTAGTGATAAATCCATGTTTACTGACATGGACGAATCAGCATCATCTCATAATTTTGAACCAGATGATCAAATTCACTATTCACCTACCCATCATTCACAGTATTCTATAGATTTGTATTCCTCTCCGTCTCCAAAATCATCACCACGAGTGTCACTGAGCTCTCCAATAGCTTGTGTTGAGTCTCCCAGCCAGATTGTAGTTAGTGCACCCGCCACTACTGGTAGGCCACTAACCTCCTCCATTCCCGCCATCCCTTCAATGTTTAGGCCTCCTCCTGTTACATCACAGAGAGAAGGCCATGAAATAACAAAAAGAAAAGAAGTTGCTACAGCATGTGCGGCCAAAGAAACTGTCACAAAAGATTCTTCACTGCACAGTGGCAAAGGTACCCGTCGTGCACAAGTGTGGCAGCATTTTGAGGCTATTGGTGATGGTCGCCAAGCCAAATGCAAATTGTGTGGTAGGGAAGTCAGCCGGGGTAGAGTGTTGGGGCATCTGACCAATTCAGGAATGAACCAACACCTTCACACCCATCACAAGCCAGTGGTGTTAAGGGAAGAAAGTGGTGTCTCTGCACCAGCCAGTACTACTAGGGGAACTACTACTAGCAGTGTCACAGTCACCACCAGTAGGAATCACAAGGGGCATGGTGATCATGCCTCTTCTGGTGCAGCTGCTATCAGTGTCAGCCAACATCTCATGAAATCCACCCAGCCCACAATGGAGCAATTGGGTGTACATTCCAGTCGCATGTCAAGACAGCAGGTGCGAAAAATTACACGCCTCATTGGCCAGCTCATAGCGGTTGGAGGGGTTCCTTTAAATATGGTGGAAGGGGACCCCTTTAAACAACTTATGGAGGCATTTGTACCCCATTATAAAGTTCCTTCTTGTACCACATTCAGTAGATCTGTAATTCCCTCACTTTACAGATCATGCGTTGTTGTTTTGAAGGAGGAGCTGGTAAAGGCTGCTGGACAGTCAGTGCACTTCACCACTGACCTATGGAGTGCTCCTAGTGGCCAACATGCCTTCCTGTCTTTGACGGCACATTGGTGGCTGCCAAATGTGTCACCACCAGTTATGTCAGCCAAAAGTTCAGGCTCAAAAACCTCAGACTCAGTGACTGGTGCAGTAGCCAAGGGGTACCGCTCCTTTCTCCTGCATGCTGAGGTGATGGATCATCAGCACACCTCTCAGAACATCCGACATGTACTGAGTAATATGGTGGCTCAGTGGCTAGGAGAGCAGGCAGGGACAAAGGCACAAATGGGTTTTGTTGTCACCGATGCGGCAGCCAATATGCTAAAGGCGCTACGGGATGGCGGGTTTGTGGGTATACGCTGTTCGGCACATGTACTGCATCTTGTTGTTAAGGTTGCCCTCGATCACGATACTGGAAGGTTGGCAACACTTTTTGAGTGTTGCCGAAAAATAGCTGGCCACTTCCATCATAGTGTCAAAGATAGCCATCTCCTTAGGCAGGAACAGAAAAATTTTGGACTTGCAGAGCACCGGCTCAAACAAGATGTGAGTACTAGATGGAACTCCACATTAGATATGCTGGAGCGTATATTTGAACAGCAAAAGGCAATCCATGCAATGGCATACAAACATTCCATTGGCATTGACAGACCACTGGGCAGGGATGACTGGGCCATGATTGAACAGGTAGTGGCAGTCCTCACACCTTTTCGGGCGGTGACAGAAAATTTAAGTCAAGAGAACGCTAGCCTGGCACAAGTCATTCCCCTCTTCACTCACCTCTCTAACCTATTAGATAATTTCCTTACTAATAGGGAAGTATTGCCTGGTGGTAATCTTCATGATGATGTTGCTGCCCTTGTAAGGAGGTTGAAGGAGCAACTGACTTGGCGTGTAAAAGAGTGCATCAACAGTAGCCCTCACTATATGCTAGCCACACTTTGTGATCCTAGAGTAAAGGGAAAGATAGCACTCCGTACAAATACCTTGACCTCATGGCGGGACAAATTGATACAGAGGGTGCGTGATAGACAAAAAAAAATGTCACCTGTAGAGGAAGATGAAGAGATGACAGAGTCTGATAGTGAGACTCTGTCACCCAAAAGCTCTAGCACTGCTGCTTGTCCTCGTCCCACCACAGCAGCTACTTTTTGGGCTGATACACTGGGCACATTGGTTGGAGACATTAGAGATCCCCCGATGAAAGAGAGCAATGCTGCCGACACGGTTAAGCTTTACCTATCTCAACCTCCCCTGCCCCCCAGTACTGATCCCTTGACATTTTGGGATGAAAAGAGGTATTTGTGGCCTGTCCTGTCTGTGGTAGCCCAAGAGCTACTTTCCTGTCCCCCAACCAGCGTCCACAGTGAACGTGTATTTTCAATCACAGGAAATACACTTTCACCTCATCGTGCACAGTTGTCCCCCCATCTCCTGGAGCAGATGACATTTTTAAAAATAAATCTTCCAAAGCTGGGTTACCCAGCTCTCAGCTTTGATTCAGATTAAAAAGTGGATATAATCTCCTGCTGACCCACTTGTGCAGTGTGCCAGTCAGTACTGGACTGGGAATTAAAATCATCCCTGGAAAATTGTGCGAATAGCCCTATTTTCCGTCCACTCAGTATAATGCACACATGCAATTTTTCACAAAGGTGAGATTACTGTGATACTCCTTCCCCACAATATTTTTTTTCCAAATTATAGTATATAATTTTTTAATTAATTTTTTCAACATATTCTTGCTATATGCACTGTAAAGCCCAATTACATCCATTAATCAGCACTTTAAATTCTAGCTTTTCTAGCCATATCTGCTCCCGCCCAACAATACATTTACTGGTATCCCGTTAGGCTAATCCGGCTTTGCTGGTTGTCATTACATGACAAATCAATCATCATGGCTCCTAAAGCAAAAGATCTCTTATTTGGATGATATTTTTTAGTTAGGTAGAGGTCATTAATCAAGTAACTTCCCAAATTCAAAATTTTCTACCCCTCTTTGAGACATAATATATTTTATTCCCACTACAGCAGGGTATCCATCCAAAATGTAAAACAAATTCAAAATAATTTAAACTTAAAAGCTAAGGCCCAAAAATCCAATTATTTTGATTTATATTAGTAATTTGAAGGTAACGTCATGTGACCTTCAACCTTAAATATTTCATAATAAACATTGAAATGTTATGTGATGATTTGTCATAGAATGGCGACCCAAAAATAAATTTCTATTTGACAGCGATTTTACTTCCCAAGGGTGTCATGGTTGATTTTATTACAATTTAAACTTTCTATTGACTTTCTTTATATTTTTCGTTATTTTTTTAGATATTGATTTAGCCTAAACAAGCTTGCTCAAGCATTTGTATTAGTGTATCCATTTTTTTTAAAATCGTTTATAATTAATAAGTGCACCTTCATCATAATTTTACAATTGTTAACACATATTTACACGTTACACGAAAAGTTTCTGTTGTAAGCATTGTCACACATTAGTTACAGTTCAAGTTAAGCCACAAAATTTTTTATTAGTTAGTGGGAGTTTTGGAGACTGTTATCCAAAATTATTGTCTTAATGTTTAAGAAAAAAAAAATTTAATTACAACTAAGAATAATATTTTTGTGCACTAAGAAAAAATATTAGTGATACAAAAAAATATAGATTGAACAATCAGCCAGCTGCTACCATACGCAAAAAAATACGGTTAATCTCTAGGACAGTGTTGTCATTCTGGAAGTCCGCTCCTCATAAGAAAAAAAAACAATAATAGTAATGCTTTGCACAGAGGCACAAACAAGTGAGTGACTTTTAAATGTACCACTTAATCCACATTCCATCATTTATTTACATTTATTAATAAAATATTCTCTGTTTCTTTCTCATGTTTTTCATAGAATTCTAAAGAAAAACTGTAGACTTGACTTTGAGGGAGGAGACAGACCTTAAAAAAGAGGATGCTACAAGGAGTTCACGGGTAAGAATTATCAATACATGTTTACTTCAAAATAATTTTTATTAAACCGGCATGGAGTGCTGCTCATAAAGAAGGTTTTAATGTAACTTTCAATTTTTAAACTTTGTAAAATAATATAAGTATCACAAGTTTGAGTCATAAAATTAAGTTATATAATAAAGTTCTATCTATGTTTCAGGTCATGAAACATTGTGTAGATTCAGATAAATTGCATCCAAAATGGATTCGTGCATTTGATCAATTGCTTGCCTCTGATCTCTGTTGACACGGGCTAATGCCCTGTCTATGTGTCTATGGACATCTTTTCTCATATTGTTGACCACTTTTGTTAATTTTTTTGTTGCCAGTAAATTTTCCAGAAGTAATTCTTCCGTCCGGCTATACCGATGTTGTTCTTCCAGTTGAGGTGCTTGAGTCTGGGCTGTCTGCTCATCTACAATGGGGGCATGGTCTTCTGTTGATGTTTGGTCAACGATGACAGATGACGATGGTGAAAAGCATGTTGCTTGAATATTTATAACAGGACTTCCCTCTACACAAAGAACAGGTGAATGCAGTTGACTGCTATGGCTTCCACCTGCAGAAATGCTGCGTAGTTCTGAAATAGATGAAACAGTAATCAAATATTATTTTGTTGTATGAAAACCAATGTATTTGTCGACATGTTGTACAGACATAGAAAGACTCTCGCTAAAAGATTTCTTCCATAATATCTAAGAAAAATACAGCAACAGACTATCCACAAACTTTTATTATACATTATTCGCTCAAATATATTTTAATATCCAGGATGGACCGATTTTATCTCTCTGTCAAATCTAAATAAAAGTTATATTCAATTAAAGGGATACTAACCCCACATCTTTTCTTTCATGATTATGATAGAACATGCAATTTTAAGCCACTTTCTAATTTACTCCTATTATTATCAATTTTTCTTTGTTCTCATGTTATCTTGATTTGAAAAAGCATTAATAAAAGGTTAGGAGCCGGCCCATTTTTAGTTCAGCACCTTGGTAGAGCTTGCTGATTGGTTTGCTACATTTAGCCACAAATCAGAAAGTGCTACCCAGGTGCTGAACAAAAAATGGTCCGGCTCTAAAGCTTACAGTACTGCTTTTTCAAATCAAGATAGCATGAGAACAAAGAAAAATTGAAAGTAGGAGTAAATTAGAAAGGTGCTTAAAATCTCATGCTCTATCTGAATCATGAAAGAATTTTTTTTTATTTAGTATCCCTTTAATAAATTTATTTGTAGAAAAATTGCATTATAAATCATTTGTAGCTGATTATTTTTGATATAGTAAAGGCTTAATTACATAAAATGTCCATATAATTTTTGCCTGTCTTGTTTGTTTATATTTTCAGTTTGTTATAACTTACGTGGAGGAGTAGTGGGCATCTCTCCACTTCCGAAGGCTGCTACTGGTGGGATCCGAATCTGAGTTACTAACACTGTTAAATATAGAATAAAATCAGCACAAGCCAAGGTATACTAAATTATAGATAATAAGTTTGTGTGAAGACATCAATATTTATTTTGAATATTAAATTTTTTTTTTAAAAATGGTAAAGCATTAAAAAATTTTTTTTTTTTAAAAAGTATATTGCAACTTTATTTACAATGTATAAATAAACAATTTATATTACAATCACAAACTTAATATTTGTTTACTTTGGGAAGCT
This sequence comes from Bombina bombina, assembly GCF_027579735.1. NCBI lineage: Eukaryota > Metazoa > Chordata > Amphibia > Anura > Bombinatoridae > Bombina > Bombina bombina. The sequence continues at coordinate 224,993,219 of NC_069505.1, read as the reverse complement.
GCAACTGGTTACATAATTTATTGTATTTTTTTTTTTTTCAAAATCATTTTGTTTTTTGCCATTTCCATTGGCATCTACAAATTAAAGCTATAAAACCACGGCAGTGTATTTGAAAAAAACAACAACATATGATTGTTGGTAACACTCCAAAATAATCAAAAAAATATATTTTAGTACATAGAGCACAGCAATCTATGAAATAGGAGGGAACATGCTTAGTGTAGTTATGCTAAATACACTTTCATATGGGTCATTGGGAGTACCTTAAAGGAATGGTCTAGTCACAACCACACTCCCATGATTCAGATAGAGCAGGCAATCCCAAGCAACCTATTAATTTACTCCTATTATCAATTTTTCTTCGTTCTCTTTCTATCTTCACTTGAATGTAAGCCTAGGAGCCGGCCCACCCTTGTTTCAGCACCCGGGTAGCGCCTGCCGATTGGCGGCTATATTTAGACACCAATCAGAAAGCGCCACCCAAGTGCCGAACCAAAAACGGTTCAGCTCCCCAGCCTACACCCTTGCTTTTTCAAATAAAGATTCCAATAGAACGAAGAAAAAGTGACAACAGCAAACCCAGGTTGCCCAAAATTGCCTGCTCCATCCGAATCACGAAAGTCCAACCGCGACTAGACCATCCCCTCAATTAAATTAAATATACTGACTGCTAGTAATCACTTTTATTGAACTAACTTAATAGTTCTTCTTGGATAAAAAAATAATACATTACAAACCCCAGTAGTGACTTAAAGGGATACTAAGCACCAACAAATGTATTGTTTAAAAAGATAGATAATCCCTTTGTTTTTACCATTCCCCAGTTTTACATAACAAACACTGTTATAGAAATATACTTTTTTTTTTTAATTTGTAATTTTATTTTATTATAGTGAAATATACAACGTCTGTACGAAACAATCGTAAATCAAATGCAAATAATCAAGACATAAACGTAAGTATCACAGATATAACATAAATATCTAAGAAGTGGATGTCAATGTCTAAGCTGGACGTAGGGTAGCTTCAAGGGGGGGGGAGGTAGGGAAGTATTCTGAGGTAACTTTAGAAAAAGAGGGCCCCTTCAGGTATCTAAGGGTAAGGCTGGGTCTTCTGCCTACATAGTTAGGGATGTGCTATCATCTAGGTGTCGAAGGCTGGGAGCCAGAGTGTATCGAACCTGTTTTTCTAATCGGACCATACCAGTTTGAAGAAATCAATCCTACCTGAGGTATAATAGATACTCTTCTCCATAGAGTACATGTATGCTATCGTAGATATAATATCCAACCAGGCTGGGGGGAGGGACTTTTTCCAAGATCTCGCTATATTAAGCTTGATAGCGGACAGAAGGTAAATGCAAAGTGAACCATGGTGTTTGGACAATTTGCATATGCCTAAATGGAACAGAGCCGTCTCTGGAGTTCTGGGTAGGTTGATACCTAAACTGGTTAATGTGGAAAAACATTTGTTCCATATAGGTTTGAGTCTGGGACAGCTCCACCAAATGTGGATCATGTCCCCTATGTGTGAGCAATCTCTCCAACAGGTGGGGGAGGCCCCAGGGAAGATTTTCGCAAGTCTGGCTGGGACGTAGTACCAGTGCGTGAGCACCTTGATGTAGGTTTCAAGGATTGTAATGCAGTGGAGGGTTTTCTTTGTGAGTAGGAGTGTACGTTGCCATTCTAGAGGGGGTTTCGTGAAGTCTAGCTTCCGTTCCCATTTCAAAATATGATGGGCTTTGTCAGCTGGGGCAGCACCTTCCATAAGGGAATAGTGTAAGGACAGTGGCCTGCCCAATCTGAGCCCCTGTTGCCATCTAGCTTCCCAGATGGTGAGCTGTCGAGGTAAGGAGGGTTTGAATCCCCACTGAGACAAGAAGCTAGTAACTCTGGAGTATTCAAATTTCATGTACAAGGGTGTGGATGATGTAATATTAAGTTGGGTGTAGGGGGAAAAAGTTGTATGGGGCGAGGTGGACCAAAGGTCCCCCACCTTCATGACACCCAGCCGAGCCCAGGCGTTCGGATGGGAGTCCGGTAAGCCGGACAGAAGACCGGCTACTGAGGTAATAGGGGAAGGATGAGGGGCTACCTGAGTATTATGTCTCAAGCGGTCCCAGGCTGATAGACATTCCTTGATAATCAGGTTAGAAACGCCTAGATTCCTTCTGCAATGAGGTGGCGTCCATATTAGGTCACTTAGAGTAAGGCTATGTGGTAGGGAGGCTTGTTCGATAGACCTCCACTTACTATCTGAATGTTTGACACCCCATTGGGAAATATGGGTGAGCATAGCAGCATCCGCATATCTAAAAATAGAAGGAGAAGCAACCCCGCCGTGCATTCTAGGATATTGCAGGACGTTGTGGGCTACTCTAGGGGGTTTACCCTGCCAAATGTATTTAGTACAGGCGCTATGGAACTGTACGAGTAGAGTCCTGGGTATTCTTATTGGGAGACAACGAAGGACGTACGTGACAACAACTAGACAAACTAGTTGTAACTGAGAGTACAACAAAGTTTAAAGAGAGAATAATTCCACTGAGTATTATCAGACTAACTCTACTAATATCAAAAAGTGTTCAAAATAATTAAATCTTTCCCAATCATTCATACATTAAAGTTTATTAAATTAACTAAGGAACTCACACTCATTCAGTAGCAAAGGCTGTGAATTAAAACCACTTGAACTCTGTGGTTTGCATAATAGCTATTAGATATATCAGTCCACTATTCAATATCCCCAATCCGTTTTTGAATTAGAATTAACTAAGCCCTTACAATCCGAGGGCTGCATTAATATTAATATATGATAATAAAGGATTGGAGGACATAAATTAAACCACTTCTTAATCTATTTTCCACAAGAGTAAGCACATTAAAAACAAAACGACAGGAGAGACTAAGCTGCCCCTGCCGGACCCCTGACCCGCGTTTCACGAACGCTTCCTCAGAGGGGGTGCGGGCCGCTGCTACTCGGCGTCTTTTATTCAATTGCAATGCCCACCACTCATACCGGACTGGTTAAACGAATGGGAGTTGTCTCCCTATGATTAGCTGAATATCCTATCCATCAAAGCATCAGCATCTTACGTATAAGGAACTCGAGATTAGACAGTGGGTGTGATTCTGGTCATCGCTTAGTCATAGCGGTAGGACCAATCCACAGCAGGGTTGTCATTCCTATACGGGGCGTGAAAGTTAGAGCTAATGTGATTGGACGATCAAGTGCCTCAGCACTATTTGTAAATATCGAGATTCACGAATTATAAATTCATCTGTAAATCTCTTTACACATCAACAATAAGAAATTTTCGAGACTATTGTTTTTTACCCGCTCTGAAACGGATTGATAACAGGGTATATTAATGCAAAATGTGATATAAGACATGCAGACAATTCCTACCCTTATTACACATAAACGGCTCTAATGATCCACAATTAAAGCTTACTATAATATACAAACTGGTTATTCAGAGGTTTGCGATGTTTGTTGTTACTTTATCTTATATTCATTCACAGTAGATAATCACTGTTATATTGTTATTTATTATAAGGGTCGCAAATGTGCTCTTAAGACAGATATCAGTATATTAAGTTTACATTGGGTGTTTGTACTGCATGATTTTTTATATTGCATTGTAAAGTTTATTCCTCCTATCTTAGAGGTTAGTGTTAATGCACATACTGTCAACATAATATTTGCTTTTTGGCAAAAGGTCTTAGCTACAACTGCGTGTTAGAATACCTATGTTGTTACAATAATATCTGTTGAACCAAAAATCATGACTGCAAATCCTATTTACTAGATTAGCTAATAGAGGAAGGGGTATGATATAGGTAAGAAATTTTATTAATTTACAGGAATTCAATATATTATCCTTATATTATGAGGACAGATAATATACCTAGATAAATAAAGATAAGAGATATAAGTGAAATATAAATATTTATATTTATCTTAGCAGTGGCAGTATTTGGAACTTGATACTAATGTGTACAAAGGAGAATTTTTGTGTATAGTGGAGAGATTCTGTCTCTTTGTGATAAGTGCAAAAAATAAAAAAATACGAGGAATGAAAAAGGGAAATAAACAACAATAGACCCAAAAATCTATTACTAGTGCAAAAGTCTTGTGGTAAGTGTGATTTATTTATAAAGTAACCTAATTGCGTTACTTTCATATATGATGGGGTTAATAGAAACCCATTATAATAGTGAAAAAATGGTATATAATTAATATATTAATTTTATAAGGAATATCTGTTTCGAGTATCCTTACGTGGTGGTTATCACTTTTATTAGGAGCATCTTATTAGAGTATCCTTGTGAGGTAACTGTTAACTTTTACCCAGGTGTAAAGTGCTTTATAAATATAATTTAATACTAAATAGTGAAATGGTGCAAAGAAGTATGTTCGTTCAATTCCTTATTTGCATCGAGGTATTATAACTTGTATTTATTATTACACATGATGTTATATATTGATTTATGATATTTTTTTCAAGTAATTAATTTTATTACTTGATCATGCCTTATTATATTGACTGTAATTCCTGATGTCTTGCAGAGAATGGTTCACAGATAAACAAAGTAATTGTTGTAGTCATTCATTCCATTCGGTTTGACAGTATTTAGTAAGTAAATCCACTTGCATTCCATTTTCAGCAATATTTTTTCTATATCGCCTCCTCGGATGCCGAGAGATGCTTTTTGGATTACTGTGAATTTCAAATCTTTGGAAGAGCTCTTATGATATAATAAAAAATGTTTGGCAACTGAGGTTATTTTTTTGCCCTTTTTCAGATCCCGTTCAGCTGTTTTAATATTATAGTAGTGTTCCAAGATTCTTGTTTTTACCTCTCTGGTAGTCATGCCAACATAAAACATTTGGCACGAACAGTGTAGTGCATAAACCACTCCAATGGTAGTGCATGAGAAATGACAGGGTATCTTATGTACTCTGCCAGTTTTATCAGTTAGAGATTTGACTTTCCACACATATTGGCACGCTGAACAGGTGCCACAAGGATACATGCCTGGGTCCCTATGTTGTTTTTTTGCAGATCTTACAAAATGACTCGATACCAATTTATCTCTTAGGTTATTAGGTCTTTTGTATCCTAAGGATACTCTCTCTCCAATGAGGGGTTTTAAGGTTTCATCATTTTGTAGAATTTGCCAATGATCATTTATGATTTTTGTCACATGTCTCATCTGGGGATTATATGTAGTTATTAATCTAGGATGAGATTCGGTTTTTGTTTTATCCTTGGGTACTAGTAATTCATCCCTGCAAACTTTTAGCGCTTTGTATTTTGCTCTTTTTACAGACTTTTTACTATATCCTCGCGATATTAGCCTTTGTGACAGTGCAACACTCTCTGCCATATAAATCTCTTTATTTGTGCAATTACGGCGGAGTCTCAAAAACTCACCATATGGGATCGCTCTAAGAGTATTGGGTGAGTGGGCACTCGAATGGTGTAAGAGAGTATTGGTTGCTGTCTCCTTTCTGTAGATTGTAGTATTTATAAGGCCTTCGCTATTTTTGAATATTTTCAAGTCTAAGAAACATATCTCCTGCTGACTAGCAGAATATGTCAGTTTTATATTTAAATCATTTTCATTGAGTTTTTGCATGAATAGTTGTAAATCATCAAAAGTACCCTCCCAGATGAACAGCACATCGTCTATATACCGTACCCACAGTGGTATACATTCTGTATATGTTTGTAAATGATCAGAGAATACACGAAAGCGTTCCCAAAAACCAAGAAACAAATTTGCATACGTAGGTGCACATGCAGTGCCCATTGCGGTACCCTGTGTTTGGAGATAGTACCTATCATTAAATGTGAAGAAGTTATGTGTTAGAATGAAATGTAACAACTGAACTATGAAGGCATTGTGTGCTTCATTTTCTAGACTGTTAGACGCTAGGAAGTATTTGATGGCTTCTATGCCATCACTGTGCCTGATGTTAGTATAAAGTGACTCCACATCTGCTGTAACTAACCACATATTGTCTGTTAGTTCAATATCTTTTACCATTTGTAATACTTCCATGGTGTCATGGACATATGATGGTAATGTGGAAGGACGTACGTGAGTTTAGGGAGATAACTCATCTTTAAGGCCGCTATGCGTCCTAACCAGGATACACATTTAAAGTTCCATCGTGTGGGCAAAGACCTAAGCTCGGTCAAGAGGGGTTTGAGATTATCTTCAATAATTTGGTGAAGAGAATTTGATAGTTTAACCCCTAGATGGGAGACGTACTTATGGCTAGGGATAAACTTATATTTTCTACATAAGCTTTTGGACACCTCCTCGGGAAACCCAGAGGTGAATAATTCAGACTTCGAGTGGTTTAATTTATAGTACGACAAGGTACTAAATATCTCCAGAAGGGACAGGAGTCTCGGGATCTCTCTTAATGGTCTAGAAAGCAACAGGGTGGTATCATCTGCGAATAGGGCTACTTTGTGAGCCATACCGTGTAGGGTGATTCCCGAGATCTTATTATCTGTCCTAATAGCCACAGCCAGAGGCTCCATGGCCAGTGTGAACAGAATCGGGGATAGGGGGCAGCCCTGTCGGGTGCCATTGGAGATAGAGAAGGGAGTGGGGTCAAACCCCAACCCTCTCACTGAGGCCACTGGGGAGGAATACAGGGCCTTAATGGCCGTTATGATTTGCGCAGGGAACTGGAAGTTCTCTAAGACCCGCCAGAGATACTCCCATCTGACGCGGTCAAAGGCCTTCTCAGCATCAAGAGAAAGCACCGCAATTGGTCTGTTCAGTCTCTTGGCCTCTAGGAGTATGTCAAGGAGCCTCCTGGTGTTATCTGGACCCTCTCTCCCTGGTATGAACCCGACTTGGTCTGGGTCGATAAGTGTTGGGAGTAACTTCGCAAGCCTGTTAGCCAAGATTTTGACGTAGATCTTAACGTCGGTATTGATGAGCGAGATGGGTCGGTAATTAGCGCAGAGGGTAGGGTCTTTATTGGGTTTGGGAATGGTAATGATGGAGGCCTCAAGGAATTCCCTATCAAATTTCCCTGTGGTCATAGCCCTATTGAAAAATCTGGTGAGTATAGGGGCGAGTTCTTCTCGGTAGGTCTTGTAGAAAATAGCCGTGAAGCCATCCGGCCCAGGGGCTTTAAGAGACTTTAGTTTTTTAATGACCAATTTAATCTCTTGAGTAGTAATTGGAGTGTCAATGCACTCTTTATGAGATTCATCAAGAGTGGGGAGCTTGAGGGAGTGAAGAAAGGAGTCTATGGTTTCCGAGGGGACTTTCCCAATCGTCGCGGAATCGCCTAAATTATAGAGTTCAGAGTAGAACTCACGGAACTGTTGGCCTATCTGGGAAGGAAGTCGGACAGACCGTTCACCCCATTTGATTTCATGAATACGAGTAGCGCCTGCCCGCTGCCTAATTTTGTTGGCAAGTAAAGAATCTGCTTTATTGCCTTTAGAGTACAGGAGGTGTTTCAAGAGGAGGAGATTGGATTGCGTCTTGCGAAATTCCAATTGGCAGATATGGCGCCTAAGGTCTGCCACCTCAGTTTTGCAGGCAGTCGGGTTCAAAGTCCGCTGTTGGGTTTGGAGGACCCGTAGTCTGCAGTGTGCCTGGGAGAGGGAGAGGCCTGCTTGTCTCTTGAGGTGAGCCTGCTTGCGAATGAAGAGGCCTCGCAGAGTAGCTTTAAACGCACCCCAGATCGTGGTCTTGTTAACTTCTGGGGTATCATTGGTCTGGAGGGTGAAACTTATCTCCTTCCTGATCTCTTCTCTAAACGGGATATCCGAGAGAAGATGATGTGGCAATCTCCAAGGGGCTCTGGTCTTGGTGGTGTGACTTGAGTCAATGTCTAGGGTGATAAGGTCATGATCTGACCATGGGCAGAGATGAATGTTCACGGAGCGGACTAGGTCTAGATCTGTGGGGTGGCAGAAAAAGTAATCTAGCCTAGAGTATGTAGCGTATGGGTGGGAAAAGTGGGTAAAATCTTTGTCTAGAGGATGGAGGGACCTCCAAATGTCAAAGTAAGTGAACTGACATATAAGTTCCCGGAATCTACGACAGGTAGGGTCGTGACTAGAGGGGAGTCTTGTGGAGGGGCCAGCTTTCCTATCTAACTTCCCATCCCATACCATGTTTAGGTCACCAGCGAGAAGAACTCTGCCTTGTTTGACCTTCTCCACATGGAGGAGGACCTTCCTGAGGTACCTAGGTTGAAGTGAGTTCGGGAGATAGACCGATACAAGGGTGTATGTGACATGGTCCAGATTACATATGAGAATAAGATATCTGGCCTGGGGGTCTCTGAAGATAAAGAGGGGCTCGTAGACTACTCTTTTGTGTATTAGGATGGCTACCCCTCTGGCTTTCTTAGTAAAAGAAGCCACCTCGAATGCTGGATAGTCTTTGGTAATGTGGAGGGGGGGGGAGTCCGTAAGCAGGTGTGTCTCCTGAAGGAAGGCTACATCCACTCCATGGTGGCGGAGAGATCGGGATAAGAGGCTTCTCTTGCCCACAGTATTAAGGCCTCTGACATTGTGGGTGAGGAACCTAAGTGAGGCCATTTAGGAATCCTGGGAGGGGGGGAAGTGAGGGGTGGGGATCAAAGATTGGTGGGGAGTGGGGAAGGAGTAAAGGGTAGGGTATAGCAAGTGGAAGTAGTCCACCTATGTGGGGCCCTAGAATGGGCACCAGAAATTGGGGGGGGAGTTAACCTTGCCTGAGAGGCAGAGGGACTATTGCGAGTAGCCCCGCTCAACTTTAAGAAAGGCACAAAGTAACTAGATAACCTTATTTATCTACTCAAACTCTAAACAAAATTAGTTACAGTAATATTCAACATGTAAACAAATAACAAAGCATGAACCTGACAGTGGTATTGGAATATAACTCAGCTATCTCAAGTGGGTGAGGCCTGAGGCCTTAGAGCGTGGTCAGGGGGGTTTGGTTTTGAACGCTTTGATCTCTGGTCTTTCACAGACCATTCAGGTGCTGTGACCCTCAGTCTGGAGCGAGGCTCCTGTTGGTTGCTGGGGTCGGCTTGAAGGCCCCAGTTGGCTAATAGAGTGCCTCCCATAGAAGGTGAGGAGACTGTGTGGGTTTGATTGTCCTTGGTCACGATCAGTTTAGTGGGGAATCCCCATCTATATTTGATCCCTGCTTTCCTCAGCTGAGTAGTAATTGGGGCATAAAGCTTTCGCTGTTGTAGAGTATATGAGGAGAGGTCCGGTAGAAGTTGGATGTCTTTGAGGTTATCAGGTAGAGTAGGTTTGTTGTATGCTGCCTGCATCAACCTGTCTTTAAAGGTAAAGTAGTGGAAGCAGACTACCACATCTCTCGGCCTATCTGATGAAACTGAACGTGGCCGGAGAGCCCTGTGGGCCCTATCCATAGCATGAGTGTTGCCCTCCAGTGGGCCCAAGTATGCGGTGAACAGAGATATGAGAAATTCCTGCAATCCACTTGTGGTTACCGTCTCAGGGATGCCTCTGAACCTGATATTGTTCCTCCTAGCTCTGTCCTCCACATCTGCCAGCTTCAGTTCAAGTTGGGATATTTGTTCGGCCAGGTTTTCTGTGTAGGCTAGGAGGTTCGAATTATCAGTAGCCAAATCGTCTTGTTGCCGTTCGAGAGAATCGACTCTATCTCCTATTTCTTGGATTTCCTTTTTAAGTTCAGCCGAACTTCTCTGGATCTCAGCAGTGATAGACTTGGTCTGAGCTGCGAGGAGTTTCTGAAGGGTGCTTTCGGTGATGTAGTGGTTAAGATGTGCGATAGACTGAGAGCTTGACTGAGAACCCTCATCCTGAGATTCTGGATCGCTAATGTCCTTGCTCACCGAGGGGGGTTTCTTGCGTGGTTGAGAAAAATAGTCAAGGACAGTCTGTTTTGAGGCCGCCTGGGACTTAGTGTTTTTTCTAGCTGAGTGTGACATATTTGGTGGTGACCGGAGACCAAGAGGTGTATCAGTATGGGGGAGAGGAGATCCTCCCTGACCACGTACCCACAAGAAAGTCGTTAAACTCTTGGACTAAACACAAGGGTAAAGAAAGATTATGCTTCAACACCTGATTGATATATTAGTAATAAATGTTACACTATGAGAGCGGGGCCAGCACAGCCCTCGTAATGGGTTACACCTAGTACATAGTATGAAACCTCTACTTAAGTGATAGAGGAGGCCCAACTAGTGGACCGTGTATCAATTATTGTGACGGTTCCCAAGAGCCCCCACGCGCCTCGGGAAAGGAGGATACAACCATGCGGAAGGGGAAAGGGTAGTGGAAGTGACCAGCCCAGACAAGCTGGGTCGGAAAGGGGGAAGCGCGGGGGGGACCAAGGCAGCCAATCTCGTGTAGTGAGACCAGAAAATACACTTCTGTAACACAATACGGGATAAATGATAGTTAACAGACATCACCTAGAACATATGTATATTCTAAAAAGTATCTAAGATCACTGTGGTAGGCGACACCAAGAATGGGAAGGAAAGGAAGTATGGTTAGGCAAGTAATACAATAAGATAACACTCCACTTTGGGGTATAAGCCCAAAGATACAGATGCTGACGCAGCAGCTAATAATGCAAATTGAGTAGTTAGATTGCAAGTTTTATGTGCCTAGAGGTTATAGGAGGCCAACCTGAGGTACTTAAGTCTCTGAATCAGCAAAATTTGTTCTTTATCACAGTGGCCTTATCTCTAATTCTAAACTCAGCAAAACAGCTCAATACACATCAAGTAAGTTATGGATCATGTAGCCTCTCCATGTACAGATACAGTTCACAAGCAGCAAAAGATCTAATTACAGGGCAGGAGCAGTTTATAGTCCCGGACTATGTGGATAGGTGGTCAGTAGGGAAATGGCACAGTCTCCTAGTTGTGCTGACCTGTACCCTATGGGTGGGCCTATCACTGCTGTAGGTTATGAGAGAGGGTCCCAGAGTTCCACAATAGGCACTGCCTCAAAGAGTGAGACCCAGGGGAGCTAATGTTCACCAGTAGATACTGGTGCAGGTAGTCAGTAAATTCTCAGTAGTAGTGGGATAAAGGGTGATGCAGGGATGTTTCTCCCTTCCGGTGACTGGGAGATATATGTGGACGGCACCTCTGCCAGAAATTAGGTGATTTATAAACAGAAAGGATTACTTAGTTATGTGACAGACCTTAAAGTCTGAATTAGCTTCTCTTAGTACCGGGGGTTAGGCAGCCGGGTTAATTGTGCCAGTGAGAGTTACATGTACAAGGCACTCTTACCCTGGTTCATCTCGGGTCTGCGGTAGGAGAAGGAGGTGCAGGAGGCCGCAAGATGGCGGCGGTTCGTGCCCTGAAGGGTTATGGCGCACTTCCAAATTCTTGCTCCCCCTCGGGTCCCCACCCCGGGTTAGTGATGACCGCAGGCCGCGGATCAAGGTGAACAAGGAGTCGGTCCAGTGCAGAGGCCCAAATCAGCGCCTCCCAGCGTGTGTCTCCGCCTGATGCCCCACGTCTGAGTCCTGGAGTGGCTGCAATCTGATCCGAAGCGGAGCCACGGCCCTCCGGTCAGTTGCAGCAAGGAGAGGTATACCAATCAAGTAAGCGGGTACGTGGCTCAGGTATTCCGGGTGGGGACACCGGTCGTGTCGGCTTCTTATGTACTCCGTGCCCTTGCGTCCAGGGCCACGGGCTGGTGGGTTGCTCCGGCCAGAATCTGCCTCTGCAGGTTGTACACAGGGTAAGCCTCTGACCTCCAGGGAAGGCACAAGGTATGTAGAAATGCCCCGGAGCGGAGCCCCGACCCTCCGGAGACTTACCGGTTAGCACCAGTTAATTGTATAAGAATTCTCAGAGTCCAGTCGCTTTTCACGTTGGTAGTGTGGTCTGCAGGCTTACACTTGACTCTTTTTATTTTTATTTTATCCTTTAGTCACTTGATGTGGATAGGCTTCCAGGAGTCAGGAATGATGTGATTTTTCCTTTTATATATATTTGGAGCAACTAAATATTACTGTTTAGGGCAAAAACAGGGAGAGCTCACAGTTTATGCTGCCATCCTGGTCTGCGGCTAACTCCGCCCCCCCAAAAAAATTTTTTTTAATGAAAAGGTGAATAGTGTGCCATACATTTAGCAGAGAATGGTCAGCTGATAGTCGCAACAAGTGGATGGCCGGCAGAATCCTTATCAGGCTGATGAAAGTCATTATATGAAAATCGCGATACAATGGATAATTAAACAAATATTTGACTTTCAATATTTTGAAAGAGCAGGAAATATAAAGCAGCATTATAAATGTATAGTCCTATCATAACATTTGTTTTGTTGTCTTCTTATTATTGTTATTTTATAAATCAAGAATGTAAGCAAGCACTATGCCACTATGCATGGGTTGGAAAGAAAAAAATAAAGATAATATTAGAAAACAAAGAAAAATTGATTATCAAATACTGTAATTAAGTAGGTTCATTTGCTGTTCTAGCAGATTCTAGTATGAAATCATGAAAGAAAAATGTTTGGTTCATTATATCTTTAAGCACAACACTTGATCATGGAAAGTAACTTGCCAAGAAAAAGGTAACAGGGCTAGTGAACTGGGACAGGATACATTTTGAATGTAATACTCTGTGAGTAAAAATCTAATCTTCAATACATTTTTTTTTTCTAAAACCTATGTTTGTATTTCTTATTTAGGTACTTACCACCAGAACTAGGCTGAGGCGTGCTTGGGGCTGATCGCCCTGCAGAGTGTTTTCGGTGATCTGGAAAACATCAAGGATAAGAGACAGGTAAGTCTAACACGTGTATTAGTGAACAATAGTTATTAGTGATGGGCTAGGGAACTGGGACAGGGTACTATTTGAATGTAATACTCTGGGAGTAGAAATCTAATCTTCAATCCATTTTTTTTATTCTACAACCTACTTTGTATTCCTTATTTAGATACTTACCAGAACTAGGCTGATCAGTGCTTGGGGCTGATGATCGCCCTGCAGAGTTTTTTCGGTGATCTGGAAAACATCAAGGATAAGAGACAGGTAAGTCTAACATGTGTATTAGTGAACAATAGTTATTAGTGATGGGCTAGGGAACTGGGACAGGGTACTACTATTTGAATGTAATACTCTGGGAGTAGAAATCTAATCTTCAATCCATTTTTTTTATTCTAAAACCTACTTTGTATTCCTTATTTAGGTACTTACCAGAACTTGGCTGAGACGTGCTTGGGGCTGATGATCGGCCTGCAGAGTATTTTCGGTGATCTTGAAAACATCAAGGATAAGAGACAGGTAAGTCTAACACGTGTATTAGTGGACAAAAGTTGTTAGTGATGAATGAATCATAATGTAAAAAAAAACCTATACAGGCCAGGTAGTGAAATATATATAGAAAATCTTGGCAACAGACCATAATAGGCATTTAATGTCATGGTCGATTTTTTATATTTTAAATATTTGAAGTCACATTACAGAAAAAAGGATGCAAAGGCCACAGCGTATAAAATTCAGGTATTGGTGAGGTAGGGAAAGAAAAATAAAAGGGCCTTGGGAGGGAAAGAGAAGAAAGATGACATGAGGAAAAAGGATATAGAGGAACAACAAATGAAGGGGCATAGGGGAGTGAGGGGAACACAAAAGAAGGGCCATGGTGAGGGAGAAGGATGATATATATATAATTATTATTTATGTAGCGCCTTTCTCACAGTGGTACTCAAAGTCTTGAAGGTCATTTTCAGCGCTCGCTCTCAAAATTTAAAAAAATCGGCAGTTGAATAGTTATAGTTGTTATTATTAAGAAATGTAATGGTACTCATTTGAGCGACATCAGAAGGATTAAGGGCTGAGTTGGCCCTGCTGGGATTTGAACCTTTGAACAGGCTTTTGTAGTCATGGCATTTTGACAATCAAGCTACCTCACCGGACTTATATAAAGTGTGATTTTGATTCTCTCATATACAACTATGCCAGATGCATTCATATTCCATCTTTCACATTCACAATTCACATACACAAGAAATGTATGTGGATGATGGAAATTGAGTTATGAAATATGTTTATGTAACTATATATGCTGCCTAGAATGCAACTCCCGTCATACATGATGTTTTTGCTTTACAGATATGGGTCTTTCTTTATTTGTTTAAAAAAAAAAAAAAGGGAAATTGTAATAGCTAAAGGATACATCGATTGTCTTGTATTCCACTTTATTCCCTTTTTTTTTTGGTTTTTATTTCCACACCCATGCAAAGTAATCAAAGTAATCGTATATTTAATTTTACTCACCAGCTCTCTTTTCCCTGACAGATTCGTCTCTCCTACTTGAGCTTCCTTCTCCAGTGACATTTCCTTCTACAGTGACAACAGCCTCTTCAAGAAGCTTGTCCCGCATCTCCATCTCCCAACTGTTAAAACGCACTCTCTTTGTGGAGTGCATCAATGACATTTTCTTTTTTACAATGGCCCTGCAATCATAATACCTATAAATAAAATAAAAACATATTTTTGGTTATTGATAAACTATACTGACTTTATTTGAAAATAAGGATTTCTTACATTTTGCATTAGATACATCCAAAGAATACCAGCGGAGCTATTGGAAATGAATGACAGTGCCTGACCTTTACCACGGATTTTTTTAGTTTTAAAAAGTTATATTATAGAGATGGATAGATTAATAGAAATATATATATATATAAATTCACAGGTTATTGTTGTTTTATATGAATGTAAAATTTAGTTATGTAACAAATAAATTGTTTTTTTTTTTGTAAAGTTAGTACAGTAGTCTTTGCTTATCTGTTATACATTGAAATGGACTATAAAGTGAAAATAAAGTTTTCTGATTCTGAATCAGCTAGATCAGATAGTTGGAAAGTTAAGGGGACATGAAAAGAAAACAAAATATTTTGCCTGATTCAGATAGAGGATATCATTTTCCAAACATTTAGCATTTACTTTGATTTTCTAATTAATTTCATTCTCTTGGTATCATTTATTGAAGGAGCAGCAATGCACGAATAATTTCTAACAAAACACCTGGTTGAGCCAATCAAAATTGAAATATATGTATATGCACTGTGCAGCCACCAATCAACAGCG
Organism: Bombina bombina; assembly: GCF_027579735.1. Classification (NCBI taxonomy): domain Eukaryota; kingdom Metazoa; phylum Chordata; class Amphibia; order Anura; family Bombinatoridae; genus Bombina; species Bombina bombina. Next base: position 224,978,120 of record NC_069505.1, on the reverse strand, counting down.
AGAAAATAGCTTCTCTGCTGCTCCAAAGCTTGCCTAGAAAAACATTTCAACAAATGATAAGAGAAGGAAGATAATCAAATAATATACGTTATTTTGAAAGTTATTTAATTAAAATTTTATTATCTATATGAATCGTGGAAGAAACATTGATTCATGTCCTTTTAAATATATACATTTAATAATTTACTTCATTTATATACATTTAATTTACAGTCTTTTTATGTAATAACTTACTGAGCATGTGCAGAAGCTCACAGGGTATACATATAGGGCATATTTATCAAGGTCTGGCGGACCTGATCCGACATAGCGGATCAGGTCCGACAGACCTCGCTGAATACGGCGAGCAATACGCTCAACCTATTCAGCATTGCACCAGCAGCTCACAAGAGCCGCTGGTGCAACGCCGCCCCCTGCATACTCGCGGACTATAGGACGCCAGCAGGGGGGTGTTAATCAACTCGATCGGGTTGTATTGTTGCGAGTTTTGTCCGCCTGCTCAGAGCAGGCGGACAGGTTATGGAGCAGCGGTCTTTGTGACCGCTGCTTCATAACTGCTGTTTCTGGTGAGCCTGCAGGCTCGCCAGAAACACGGGGCATCAAGCTCCATTCGGAGCTTGATACAACATATGCCCCATAGGCTGTGATTGGATGATATCTGTCACATATACAGGTGACCATAAACAAATATAATTGGCATAAAAATAATTCTATACATTTTAATGAAGTGTTAGAATTGCATTGTATTTTTATTAACTATAGCTACTTCTTAATTATGTTATTTATTAAACAGCATGAGCGGTCCTTTAACAATAAGATATTTATATTATAAGGACAGGTATGTTTAGCTGATGCTGTCATGCACATACTAGAGAGTGAGACTGCAGCATGAGCGGTCCTCTAACAATAAGATATTTATATTATAAGGACAGGTATGTTTAGCTGATGCTGTCATGCACATACTAGAGAGTGAGACTGCAGCATGAGCGGTCCTCTAACAATAAGATATTTATATTATAAGGACAGGTATGTTTAGCTGATGCTGTCATGCACATACTAGAGAGAGTGGGACTGCAGCATGAGCGGTCCTCTAACAATAAGATATTTATATTATAAGGACAGGTATGTTTAGCTGATGCTGTCATGCACATACTAGAGAGTGAGACTGCAGCATGAGCGGTCCTCTAACAATAAGATATTTATATTATAAGGACAGGTATGTTTGGCTGATGCTGTCATGCACATACTAGAGAGTGAGACTGCAGCATGAGCGGTCCTCTAACAATAACATATTTATATTATAAGGACAGGTATGTTTGGCTGATGCTGTCATGCACATACTAGAGAGAGTGAGACTGCAGCATGAGAAAAACATACCTGGACTAAAAAAATAATACAACCAACGCTGAATGTGCAGTGGAGAGTATAGAAAACTGCACGAGAAAAGCATGAGGACGGCGCTGCTCAAAGTGAATTTGATAATAAATTGATAAGTATAATTTTTTTTATAAATGAATATTTAAAGGCACACTGAAGACAATTTTTTTATTTCAAGATTCGGGTAGAGCATAGAATTTTAATAAAATTTAATACTATTATTTTTTTTTATTAATATTTAGTCAGTCTCCTTGGAGCTTGATTTGAAAAAGAAGGAATGTAAATAATTGTAAAGCTTAAAGGGACATGAAAGCCAATTTTTTTATTTCTTGATTTAGAAAGAGCATGTCATTTTAAACAACTTTCTAATTTACTTCTATTATCTAATTTGCTTCATTCTCTTGATATCACTTGCTGAAAAGCAGATCTAGATATGTTCAGTAGCTGCTGATTGGTTGCTGCACCTAAAGGCCTTGTGTGATTGGCTCACACATGTGCATTGCTATTTATTCAACAAAGGATATCTAAAGAATTGAGCAAATTAGATAATAGAAGTAAATTGGAAAGTTGTTTAAAATTGCATGCCCTATCTGAATCATGAAAGTTTAATTTTAACTAGACTGTCCCTTTAAGAAATGGAACAATTTTTGGTTCAGCATCTTGGATAGAGATTGCTGATTGGTGGCAACATTTAGCCAACAATCATCAAGCACTACCCAGGTACTGACCCAAGGATGGGCTGACTCATAGGCTTACATTCATTATTTTTCCAATAAAGAGATAGTTACCAAGGGGTTAATTTATCAAGCTCGATACGGGGCTTCATGCCCCTGAGGCTCGCAGGAAAAGTTATGAAGCAGCTGTCATTTATCGGTGTGCGGCGGACATGATACGCTACATCGTATCATTTCCCCTCGCACATTAATACATTGACCCCCAAGAGAACACAGAAAATTTGATAATAGGAGTACATTAGAAAGTTGATAAAAAAAAATATTGATGCTCTATCGGAATCATGAAATAAATAATTTTGGTTAAGTGTCCCTTTACGTTTGAATCTGACTTTGTGCCCCATAAAGTGGATTAAAGTTTATCCCTTGCCTTTATTTATAAATCATGAGAAGTAAAATATATATAATCCAAAAAAAGAATATATTTGGTATTTTTTGGGCAAAGTTTCCATCTTTAATTCTGTAAATATTATAAAAAGGCCTTAAATGGATAATTAATAAAATAGTAAAGACAAACATTTTATTTCAAGATAGAGATGAAAATTTAAACAATTATATAATTTAATAGTAAGTCATTATTTCTTCATTCACATGGAATCTTTATTTGAAAGCAGGAATGAGCATTTTTTAGGTGCAGAATTGGTTTAATAAATGTTGCCAGTTGCCACCAATCTCAAAAGCTTGCCAGGGTACTAAAACAAAAAATGGGCAGGCTCTGTCCTGTCCTTAACTTATCAAGCTACAATTTCAAATAAAGATAAGAGAAAAAAGACTAATAATAAAATAGGAGTCATTAGAAAGTTGATTAACAAATAAATGCTCTAGCAGAATCATGAAATATATATCCCTGGCTTTAAGCTTGACTTACATTCCTGCTTTTTCAAATAAAGATGCCATGACAATGAAAAATAATATTAATTGAATGTATTTCTTTAGTTTACACATTTTGCCCTGTGTAGTATGTACACACAGGCTAACTAGAGTTAGTTTATTTTTACTATAAAAGAAAATTGATTTTGAAAACTTACCGGTGCTTGACACAGGCGGCTGTACACTCCACTCCCCCAACTGCGAAGACGGCATCGCAAACAGTGTTCCATGCCGCTTGCTTGGCCAACGAGGAAACACTTGATGAAAATAAAATGTGCCTGACTTTGAGCACAGCTGACACTAGGCACAAATTTTCATCGGCTGTAAATATTGGCCCTCTGTGCCTTGGTGATGTGGCAGCACGCTCTTCAATAGCATCAGACTCAGAGGAACTTGTTGTAAGTGGCCTCCTCCGCTTACTAATATGTTTTTTGGCACTGGTGTGCTCACCATGCCTCTCCTTGTCCCTACCTACCCTAGTAGTACTAGTACTACCAACTAGGTCCCTAAACTGCCTAATCCTATCCCTATGAATCCGACGCCTAGATTCCTTACCTCTATCACTATCCCAATTACCTTCTCCACGGTCCCTATCCCTACCTCTAGTACTACTCTCCCTAGCTACACTGTCGCTATCTCTAATGTCCCCCCTATCACCTCCATGAACAATAGCAATTTCAGACATTCTCTCCAACAACCTGCTCTCTGTCTTCAGTCTTCAACTCACAAAATTTTTTTAAGAATAAGATATGTTACATGGGTGTGGCTATAGTGTGCAGACTGCAGGAGTGATGCAAGCATAATTGCAGGCTGCATGATTGGCTGCACACTGCACAGTATAAATAATTAATTATAAAGATAGTGTTTAAAAACTTTAAAATAAAATAAATGACATATTACATTTATTTATTATTGTTAATATATTACAGTCATTTAAAAGTGGAATACAATACATTTCATTTAGGAATAATATTTGATATGATTAAATAATATCAAATCGATTAGAAAAACAAATCGAATGTATCCGAAATAATCAAACCGTATCGTATACGAAATTAAAAAACGTCAGAAATTAATATTCGGACCGAAATTAAATTCGGAACGAAATTACGTATCGGTCCGAAATTACGTATCGGACCAAAATTACGTATCGGTCTGAAATTCGAATTGCGGTTACGAATGCATCCGAAAGAACGAATTAACGAAACTACGAACGGTACCGAAATGAATAAGAACGCATAACCGAATTGATTTGACCGAATCGAGCCCAAAAAAAAAAAAAACGAAACAAATTTTTAGACCGCCACATGTCTATTTTTAATGACTCAATGGACGCGAGCTCAAAGATAGCTAATGGTTCGATCGCAATATCAAAGAGGAGAGGAGATAGAGGACACCCCTGTCTGGTACCTCTACCTAGACTTATATCTATAGATACTCTGCCATTAACTACCAGTCTCATGTGGGCCTTATTATATAAATTTTTTATGAATTTAAGATACTTGCCTTTGAAGCCAAATTGGAAAAGAGTACGCAAATTTTGGCCAGCAGGAAGGGACAATAAAGGCTTCCCTTATTTGAAATATGGTATGCGAATATAAAATGCATATCTAATATAATACATGTTAGACTTTAGGGAGCCATCATTATTATAATGGTAGATATTACTAAACTATTTCTGTTATTATCACTATGCTAGATATTACTAAACTATTTCTGTTAGCGGATTCCGTCCTCTGTACATATTTACATATGATATATAATGGCTATATGAATGCTCCTATTGTAAACATATGCACACATTTAAAATATGCTTATTAGCTGCTATTTAAATATGCACAGTGGATGTTTCACTGTTATAAACCATATATATTTGTTTATTTTTTATGTAATTCTGTATTAAGTATATTTCTGTTAAATTAAGGGAATGAAGGAGTTAAATTCCCTTTTGTATCGGTAGAGGTTGGGCTATTTAAGAAGCCCCAGAGTGTTTCAGATATATGGTCTATGAATACGACGTGCAGTACAGCCGAAACGGGCCAGACCGTTTCTTCAACTCTGTTTTTCATGTTGTGGTGAATAAAATTACTTTATTTTTACTCATTTAAAGAGGACCCATTTTTTTTTAAAATATATATATATATATATATATATCATACGCAAATTTTGGCCAGCATGAATGGGTGCTTATATACTGTATATTATATATATACTGTAGATATATATATATATATATACAGTATATTAGATTATATATATGATATAGCTTATATATATATATATATATATATATATATATCTACAGTATATATATATATATATATATATATATATATATATATATCATATTTATATATATATATATATATATATATCCATCAAAAATTAATTACTGTAATTTTAAAGCTCTGCACACAAAATAAATTATTTAAAGACATCTAAAACTATTATTTTGACAACAAACTTCACATGTTTTGCAGTGCAGGGACAAATCAGTTTTTCTTTTCTTTTCTGCTGCCAATTAGGGATAGATATAAAGGAGCTCAAGCAATCACAGTGCAGCATGTAGGAGGAAAAACATGGAAAAAAAGAACATATTTAAACAGGTTTAACTTAAAGAACCATTTTTTAAGGGGACATAAAACCCAATTTTTTTTTCATGATTCAGATAGACATTTTAAATACAATTCCAATGTATCTCTATTATCTAAATTGTTTTGTTTTCATTTTATCCTTTGTTGAAAAGTAAACCTTGATATGCTCAGAAGCTTCTGATTCATGGCTGCACTTTAGCTAGCTCTCATTACTGCTCCTTCAAGAGGAGAAAATGAAGCAAATTAGATATTAGAAGTGAATTGGAAACTTGTTTAAAATTGCATGCAACATGAAAGAAAAATGTGGGGTTTTGTTTAACAAAGGGACTCCTTTTATTTGCTTGATTACCATTTTAATTTAATTTGTAAAATAGTATGATCTATCTAAATCATGAAAGAAAAATATTAGGTTGCATGTCCTTTTAAGGACTGTGAGTCTAATAGATTAAAAAAAATGTAATGCAAAATTTACACATTGCAGAGCTATTAAAGTCAAACCAATTGTAGTGTAATACAGCTCAGCATCCTTATCTTAAAAGCAATTGATTTACCTAACTTCCTTATTATATATCTTTTATCATTTCTAAGATATTATAGTATATACTTTATAGGTATAAATCATATTATTAGAAAGTTAAAGGGACAGGCTACTCCACAATTGTTATAGTTTAAAAAGATAATCTCTTTATTACCCATTACCCAGTTTTGCATATCCAGCACTGTTATATAAAAGGGACAGTCAAGTCCAAAATAAACTTTCATGATTCAAATAGGGCATGCAGTTTTAAAAAAAACTTTCCAGTTACTTTTATCAATAATTTTGTTTTGTTCTTTTGGTATTCTTAGTTGAAAGCTAATCCTAGGTAGGCTGATATGCTAATTTCTTAGACCTTGAAGGCCGCCTCATGTGAATGCATTTTGACTGTTTTTCACCACTAGAGGTCTTAGTTAATGTGTGTCATTTAGATAACATTGAGCTCACGCATGTCAAGTTACCTAGGAGTAAGCACTGATTGGCTAAAATGCAAATCTGTCAAAATAACTAAAATAAGGGGGCAGTTTGCAGAGGCTTTGATACAAGGTAATCAAAGAGGTAAAAAGTGTAGTATTATAACTTTGTTGGTTATGCAAAACTGGGGAACGGGTAATAAAGGGATAATCTATCTTTTTAAACAACAAAAATTCTGGTGTTGACTGTCCCTTTAATGTACTTTTTACCTCTGTGATTATCTCTGCAAACTGCCCCCTTATTTCAGTTCTTTTGACAGACTAGCATTTTAGCCAATCGATGCTGACTCATAAATAACTCCACTGGAGTTAGCACAATGTTATCTATATGGCACACGTGAACTAGCACTGTTTAGCTGTGTAAAACTGTCAAATGCAAAAAGAGGCGGTCTTCAAGGGCTTAGAAATTAGTGTATGAGCCTTCCTAGGTTTAGCTTTCAACAAAGCATACCAAGAGAATAAAGCAAATTTGATGATAAAACTAAAATGGAAAGTTGTTTAAAAGGACATGCCCTATCTGAATCATGAAAGTTTAACACTGAATCCAATTTTTTTCTTTTGTGATTCAGATAGAGCAGCAATTTTAAGCAACTATCTAATTTACTCCTATTATCATTTTTTCTTCATTCTCTTGCTATCTTTATTTGAAAAAAGGGCATCTAAGGTTTTTTTTGGTTCAGTGCTCTGGACAGCACATTTTTATTGGTGGATGAATTTATCCACCAATCAGCAAGAACAACCCAGGTTGTTCACCAAAAATGGGCCGGCATCTAAACTTACATTCTTGCATTTCAAATAAAGATACTAAGAGAATGAAGAAAATTTGATAATAGGAGTAAATTAGAAAGTTGCTTAAAATTTCATGCTCTATCTGAATCACAAAATAAAACATGTGGGTTCAGTGTCCCTTTAATTTTGATTTGACTGTCCTTTTAACTCACACAATTAAAAAATGCCAATCATTATGCCAATTGGAATGAGGTTTAAAATATTAAAAAGACTTTATATCAATACAAAATCAAGTATACAAAATATTTTTCTTTTTAAAAATCATGGTAAAATGCTTTGATGACATGTCAACAAATTAACTCAAATCAGTTCAGTGATAAAATATTTCCCATTATCACAATGCATTCAATGTATTGATTTTAATTGTATTTTATTATAATCTACAGTTTAGTTTATTTTTTTTTTCTATTTAAAAAAATGGTTGTGTTAAAGGTACAGTACATTAAAAACATCATTCATCTGAAAGAGAAGTTGTTAAACGTTAGAAAATGTTGGAACTAAAAAAGTTTAGATTGAAAAAGTTATTTAAATTACAGTAGTGATACAAACTAAAATAAGTAGGCATATTATTTGCTCATTAGCTAGTGAAGACAAATCTCACAGCTGTGACACACCTCTCCTAGTATAAAAGATTATATATATATTTTGGCCGATTCAGAGATTCAAATTCATAAAAATTTCCAAATCAGCACCATAACTAAAATCCCCCAAAATTAATAAATCAGTTTTGGATTCTTTATTCATATTCTGAATTTTGTATTGTTCTAATCTAAACCACAGTTCCCTGACATCACCGTCACTAACTAAATCACTAAATAATCCTATTAATAATCCTATTAACCCCTAAACCACTGTTCCCCGATATCGCCGACACTAACTAAATGTATTAACCGCTTAACCTCCGTTCCCAAACATCGTCAAAACTAAATAAACCTATTAACACCTAAACCGCAGTTTCCCGATATCGCTGACACAAACTAAAGCTATTAACCCCTAAACCACAGTTCCCAAACATCGCCAACTTGAACTAAACCTATTAACCCCTAAAACGCCGTACACCCACACTGCCAACACTAACTAAATCTATTAACCCCTAAACCGCCGGCCCTTACATCGCAACAACCTAAATTAAACCCCTAAACCGCCGGCCCCCACATCGCAACAACCTAAATTAAACTATATTAACCAATAACCATAACACCCCCTAACTTTAACATAATTAAATAAGACCTAAATTAAAGTTACAATTATTAACTAACTATATATTTAAAAATAAATACAAACTTACCTGTGAAATAAATATAAAACCTAAGCTAGTTACAATATAGCTATTTACTAACTACCTTGTTAAAATAAATACAAACTTACCTGTGAAATAAAAATAAAACCTAAGCTTACACTAATAAAACCTAACATTACAAAAATAAAAAAACCTAACATTAAAAAAAAAAAAACTACAATTACAAAAAATAATAAACGCTACATTACAAAAAATAACGAAATTATCCAAAATAATAAAAATGATTCCGATTTTAATACCCCATTTTAAAAAAAAAAAACACCTCAAAATAAAAAAAAACCCTAATCTATAATAAACTACCAACTTCTGTAGGGCATTGCCCTAAAGTTAACAGCTCTTTTGCAAAAAAACAAACACCCCCTAACATTGCAACCCCCCCCCCCAAACCCACAATATATAAAAAACCTAACTAAAATGTGTTTTTGGGTTTGGGGGGGTTTGTAATGTTAGGGGTGTTTGTTTTAATTTTTAAGCAAAAGAGCAGTTTAACTTTAGGGCAATGCCCTACAAAAGGCCCTTTTAAGGACTATTGGTAGTTTATTATAGATTAGGTTTTTTTATTTTGGGGTGGGTTTTTTTTTTTTAAAACGGGGTATTAGAATAGAAATAATTTTTATTATTTTGGATAATTTCATTTGTTATTTTTTGTAATGAGATTTTTTTAATTTTTGTGGGTGTTTTTTTTTTAGATTAGGCATTTTTATTTTTAATGGGCCAAAAAAGAGCTGAATGCCCTTTTGAGGGCAATGCCCATACAGATGCCCTTTTCGGGCAATGGGTAGATTAGGTTTATTTTTATTTTGGGGGTTTGGGGGTGAGGGTTTGTAATGTTAGGGGGTGTTTGTTTTAACTTTAGGGCAATGCCCTACAAAGGCCATTTTAAGGACCTACAAAAGCCCCTTTTAAGGGCCCTTGGTAGTTTATTATAGATTAGGGTTTTTTATTTTGGGGTGTTTTTTTTTTTAAATGGGGCATTAGATTAGGAATAATTTTTATTGTTTTGGATTATTTTGTTTGTTATTTTTTGTAATAGTAGTGTTTTTATTTTTTGTAATTTTAATGTTTCTTATTTTTTGTAATTGTAGTTTACATTTTTTTGTAATGTTAGGTTTTATTAGTGTAAGCTGAGGTTTTATTTTTTTTTCACAGGTAAGTTTGTGTTGATTTTAACTAGGTATTTAGTAAATAGTTATATTGTAGCTAGTTAGGTTTTATTTTTGTTTTATAGGTAAGTTTGTATTTATTTTTGAATAGGTAGTTAATTAATAATTGTAACTTTAATTTAGGTTTATTTTAATTATGTTAAAGTTAGGGGGTGTTAGGTTTAGGGGTTAATATAGTTTAATTTAGGTTGTTGCGATGTGGGGGCCGGCGGTTTAGGGGTTCATAGGTTTAGTTAGTGTTGGCGATGTCAGGAAACTGCGGTTTAGGGGTCAATAGGTTTAGTTAGTGTTGGGGATGTTTGGGAACAGCGGTTTAGGGGTTAATAGGTTTAGTTAGTGTTGGCGATGTTTGGGAACTGTGGTTTAGGGGTTAATAGCTTTATTTAGTGTCGGCGATGTGTGGGGGTGCGATTTAGGGGTCAATAGGTTTAGGTAGTGTTGGCGATGTGGGGGGATGGCAGTTTAGGGGTTAATAGCTTTATTTAGTGTCGGCGATGTGGGTGGCATCAGTAGCTGTTTTAGATAATTTTATTTTGGCAATTACCGGCAAATTAGTTATGTTAAATTAAATCCTTTTTTTTCAGATCCTTTAGTTTTTTTCAAATCCATTCTTTATTCATATGCATTATTGTATTCTAAACTTCAGAATAGAATAATGCATATGAATAAAGAATGGATCCGAAAAAACGAACGATTCCAAAAAAACGATTTAATGTAACGTAACTAATTTGCCGAAACTATTTTTTTTTAAACTTAACTAAACTAATTTGCTGAAACAAAATTATTTATTTAACTAATGAAAACTAAACTAACAAATTTTTTAGGGTCGCACATATACATATATATTTTATTATAAAAAACATTTTTTTTTGCTTCCAAGTAAATAAATCATTTAAAAATGATTATGTCTATCAAATTTAAATAGAGTATTTTTCATAGAAATGTTATGCACAGCAGGGCAAATCAACAACAAAATAAACCTAAAAACATAGCTTATAACTTTATAAGTGTGTCTGAATATGTTGTTCCAATCAACAGCATAAAGTTTCTTCAAGGCAAAAATCCTTGCAAGCCCCAGTATATCTGAACATCTGTCTTATCATGGAAGCAGATATTAAGATTAAATTAACTAGAAATGAGTAGAATGATGTATGACAGGGTGCAGATGTCTCAGCCACAGTGTGATAATTTCATTGCAAAGCTCTGTAATGAATTCCATACATTACAAAAATACAAATGTGCCACTTTAGGTAATTGTGATGAAAAGGTATGAGAGGGAGTGGATAAACAGACTGCCAAGCTTGAGGCCTTTTTCATATGCTATTTCTCTTCAATCATCTCAGAATGATTTTATTTGGTATAATGCATGCCTATTATTACTTCCTTTTTCTTTTTTTCATTTTAGCACTGCTAGATAACATGAGGAATATTAAAAGAAATTCTACAGATCTTTGTTGATGTTAAATTAGGTTTTCACTTTTTTCTTCTTCTTCCCCTAAACTCTAGAATACCAAATATACAGCATTTTTTAAAAAAGGATATTGATTCCTCAATACATTATTCTTTGGTTCAAAAAAATGTTTTCCCACTTAGAATATGCTATAAAAAAGTTTTCTGTTAAAATATTTTATTTTTTGAGGGGAAAAATAATCAATTTAATAAGATAATTGAATAAAACATCTATCTATCTGTATCTATCTATCTATTTAGCTAGCTATCCATCTACCTATCTATCTATCTATCATCCTGTCTGTCAATGATCTATCTATCTATCTATCTATCTATCTATCTATCATCTATCTGTCTATCTATCATCTATCTATCTATCATCTATCTATCTATTTATCTATCTCTATCTATCTATCTATCTATCATCTATCTATCTATCTATCTATCTATCTATCATCTATCTATCTTTATATCATCTATCTATCTAGCATCTATCTATCTATCTATCTATCCATCTATCTATCTATCTATCTATCTATCTATCTATCTATCTATCTATCTATCTATCATATATCATCTATCTATCTATCTATCTATCTATCTATCTATCTATCTATCTATCTTTCTTTCATCTATCTATCTAGCATCTATCTATCTATCTATCTATCTATCTATCTATTTATCTATCTATCATCTATCTATCTATCTATCTATCTATCTATCTATCATCTATCATCTATCTATTTTTCTTTCTATCTATCTATCTATCATCTATCTATCTATATATCTATTTATCTATCTATCTATCTATCTATCTATCTATCATCTATCATCTATCATCTATCTATCTATCTATCTATCTATCTATCTATCTATCTTTCTTTCTTTCTTTCTATCATCTATCTATCTAGCATCTATTTAGCATCTATCTATCTATTTATCATCTATCATCTATCTATCTATCTATCTATCTTTCTTTCTTTCTTTCTATCATCTATCTATCTATCATCTATCTATCATCTATCTATCTATCTTTCTTTCTATCATCTATCTATCTAGCATCTATCTATCTATTTATCTATCTATCTATCTATCTATCTATCTATCTATCTATCTATCTATCTATCATCTATCTATCTATCTATCTATCTATCATCGATCTATCTTTCTATCATCTATCTATCTGGCATCTATCTATCTATCTATCTATCTATCTATCTACACTGTGTGCAGAATTATTAGGCAAATGAGTATTTTGACCACATCATCCTCTTTATGCATGTTGTCTTACTCCAAGCTGTATAGGCTCGAAAGCCTGCTACCAATTAAGCATATTAGGTGATGTGCATCTCTGTAATGAGAAGGGGTGTGGTCTAATGACATCAACACCCTATATCAGGTGTGCATAATTATTAGGCAACTTCCTTTCCTTTGGCAAAATGGGTCAAAAGAAGGACTTGACAGGCTCAGAAAAGTCAAAAATAGTGAGATATCTTGCAGAGGGATGCAGCACTCTTAAAATTGCAAAGCTTCTGAAGCGTGATCATCGAACAATCAAGCGTTTCATTCAAAATAGTCAACAGGGTCGCAAGAAGCGTGTGGAAAAACCAAGGCGCAAAATAACTGCCCATGAACTGAGAAAAGTCAAGCGTGCAGCTGCCAAGATGCCACTTGCCACCAGTTTGGCCATATTTCAGAGCTGCAACATCACTGGAGTGCCCAAAAGCACAAGGTGTGCAATACTCAGAGACATGGCCAAGGTAAGAAAGGCTGAAAGACGACCACCACTGAACAAGACACACAAGCTGAAACGTCAAGACTGGGCCAAGAAATATCTCAAGACTGATTTTTCTAAGGTTTTATGGACTGATGAAATGAGAGTGAGTCTTGATGGGCCAGATGGATGGGCCCGTGGCTGGATTGGTAAAGGGCAGAGAGCTCCAGTCCGACTCAGACGCCAGCAAGGTGGAGGTGGAGTACTGGTTTGGGCTGGTATCATCAAAGATGAGCTTGTGGGGCCTTTTCAGGTTGAGGATGGAGTCAAGCTCAACTCCCAGTCCTACTGCCAGTTTCTGGAAGACACCTTCTTCAAGCAGTGGTACAGGAAGAAGTCTGCATCCTTCAAGAAAAACATGATTTTCATGCAGGACAATGCTCCATCACACGCGTCCAAGTACTCCACAGCGTGGCTGGCAAGAAAGGGTATAAAAGAAGAAAATCTAATGACATGGCCTCCTTGTTCACCTGATCTGAACCCCATTGAGAACCTGTGGTCCATCATCAAATGTGAGATTTACAAGGAGGGAAAACAGTACACCTCTCTGAACAGTGTCTGGGAGGCTGTGGTTGCTGCTGCACGCAATGTTGATGGTGAACAGATCAAAACACTGACAGAATCCATGGATGGCAGGCTTTTGAGTGTTCTTGCAAAGAAAGGTGGCTATATTGTCACTGATTTGTTTTTGTTTTGTTTTTGAATGTCAGAAATGTATATTTGTGAATGTTGAGATGTTATATTGGTTTCACTGGTAAAAATAAATAATTGAAATGGGTATATATTTGTTTTTTGTTAAGTTGCCTAATAATTATGCACAGTAATAGTCACCTGCACACACAGATACCCCCCTAAAATAGCTATAACTAAAAACAAACTAAAAACTACTTCCAAAACTATTCAGCTTTGATATTAATGAGTTTTTTGGGTTCATTGAGAACATGGTTGTTGTTCAATAATAAAATTAATCCTCAAAAATACAACTTGCCTAATAATTCTGCACTCCCTGTATCTATCTATCTATCTATCTATCTATCTATCTATCTATCTATCTATCTATCTATCACACTGAATAAGCATTAAAGTTAACAAAATTATTTTTAATGAACATGAACAATACATAAAATAAAGGCTTAGTATAGAGTATATTGTCAGATGTGTCTCTTGTGTTTCCATCTTATGTTTACAGCCTCTAGGTATAGAATCTGGACTTGCAGATGCATTATGAAATTGTATTAAATACATCTGAAGAGAATGTCAAGTCATCATGCCTTTGCCCTTAATGGTAACCATTACATTTAACATGGAGCTTAATTACTGGTGGCACTGGGTTCCTAGTAGTAAAGATTATGGGCCCTAGGTAACAGAGGTCTGTCCAACCTGATCCGACAGTGCGGATTAGGTCCGCAAGACCTCGCTGAATGCGGAGAGCAATACCCTCTCTGTATTCAGCATTGCACCAGCAGCTCTCAAGAGCTGCTGGTGCAACACCGCCCCCTGCAGACTAGCGGCCAATGGGCCGCCAGCAGGGAGGTGTCAATCAACCCGATCATACTGGGGAAAAAAAGGAGAGGGTGTAAAATTAAAATATGTGCAATATATGTAGCAATGTTATACAAACACGTGTAGAGGGGGAATGTAATGGATACCCTGGCTACCCTGACTGGGTAGCTCCACCAAATAGGTCCTGCTTCCTCCCTGCCGACTGCAGCTATGTAGCTGGCAAGTGACCACAGCCTGTAGCCACCCCTGATGCCTGACAGCACCAGTACTCCGGCTACCCAGACTAGGTAGCTGTGCCAGAGGGTCCTTCCTCTGCCTGGAACAGGCTGCTATGTAGACTAGGAAAGTGATTTTAGCAGGAGCCCACCCAAATAACTAGACATACTAGCATTCATGTGAATCAGGAACTGATTTTATTGGAAAACACATGCTCCTTTTATACACTAAGCTCATCTTGATAAGACACTGGACAATTCCACAATTTTCATGCCATTCCCGCCCCTCCAGACAGGTTGGCGCCTCCATAACAGCCACAGTCCCACAGAATCCCAGTTACCAGCCCTGGCACTTCCAGGGTGTCATTTTACAGCTCTCAGTCCCCAGATGCCACAGTCCTAAAAAGCGTCATGATTCATTACTGGGGTCCAGAGATACACTCCGTTGAAGTTATGGGGGTAGGGGTGTCCAAAACCCCCGGTTCCCAAAAGAGCTCTCTGCTGGTAATTCCCCCAGCTCTTGTCCTCCTTAGGGGCTATCAATCCCCAAAAGAGCAGAGCTCTGGGGCAAAGGGCTGCTGGAGCGACCAGGGGTAAATTTAGCGGGTGTCGAGTTGCAAGAGCCCAGCCAACCTGAGAGGGACTAGGCGGTTGTCCGTTGTGAAGTGGCCGACCGGGAGTTCCAGCAGCCCAGCCAGCCTAGGAGGGTTTTTCCCGGTCATAGATCAGCTCTTTCATGACCAAGTGTACACAGCAAAACAACACATAGCACGCATCTGGGAGATCCTGTAAGCCATGAAATGGCCAAATCTAATGTAACAGGGAGTGAGCCATGTAGTAGGGGGTGGGGGCAGCCTTGTCTGTCTGGTATCCATGACAGGGGGGTTTAGCTGAAGCAGGCAGTGCTAAGTGATAGCAGGGAACACATACAACTTTGCCTTCACTGCCTACTACTGAACAAAATGTTTGTATGTCTCCTCTTCTAAAATAGATACACTCTCAGTTTGTGTCCACATAGTATTCCTTATTAAGACATGCTTCTAGATACAAATCAGTATTTGTTTAAAATAGAACTTTACCATAGAGTGGCTGATGTTACTGCACACTAAAGATCCCTCTACAGGTTACTAGTATAATATTGCTATACACATACAAAATGTTGGAGGCACATAGTACTCACGGCATGTGTGCGCTTCTTCTTTGCAAATCCCAAGTGGAAAGTAGCCACGTTTAAACCAAGGAGACAAAAAGAAACAAAGTAAATTGCATTTAATAACACTTTTTTTCTTGTACACTGTTTCTGAATAATAAAAATTTTATTTTGACTGTTATGTCCCTTAAAAAGCTATTTTTAGGATCAAGGGCAGAGTAATGGTTAGCGGTAAGGACAAATAGTCCTTAGTGGATGATCCAGTTAGAACTTAAACGAAAGTCTGTACCTATAAACCTGTAAGGACGAGGTTGAAAACGCATAGACGAACCCTCGAAACACTGCCGACACACCAGCCCGAATAACCGCTACTGATAGGTGAGCTTATTTCCAAATTTGCTCAGACCAGTTGTTCTGTTTGCCACATTCTGTTCTCTTCTTTCCCTTACAGGTTTATAGGTAAAGAGTTTCGTCTAATTTCTTACTGGATCATCCACTAAGGACTATTTGTCCTCACCGCTTGGATAAACTTATTGTTCATAAAATCACCTTCTGAACTTTACAACTTCCTACATTTTGGAAATTAAGGACTTTAAAGACATTTTTCAAAACGTCCGTTCTTCATATGACTGTACTGATCTATAAGAGATCTCATTTGCCATTTGCACTTATTTGTGTGTGTTCCTAGTCAGATATATATTCTCTATAATCGTTTACTCATTAGAGACATTTTATTGTATACATCTTTTTTTTATATTGGATTGGATTGGCCAATCCACCTGTGATCACTAGTTTGTTAATATTGTATCTCTGTGCACTTATTAGATTCGAGTAAAAAAGCATTTCCTTTCATTTTCACTTATTATACACTCATGATACATTTGAACACTTATGTGTAACCTTCTTTTTCTTTCAAATCTTAGAACAGTGTATACTGTTAATGTAAAATTGTTACATTTACGTCAATTAGTTATATTCACTTAAGCAGGAGCAGCTCACAATTTTTTGGCTACTCTGTTCTTTCACTATCAACTTAATATCTATTGCCTCTAACATTTTATGGTATTATTTTATATCACATTTGCCACCTTAGGCTGCTAGACCAACTACAATCTTGACCATATCAAAGATCTAATAACTAACTACTTATTTTATTTACCTAGCCCTCTACAGACCACTCCAAGTCACTCTCACTTATTTTGTCCATCACACGACACAGACACCGATATTTGCAGTTTCATTACATTTTTGCTATATGGCTGGCTGGTAAATCAGCTGCAGTTTTTATTTATCTGTTTTAAATTGTGCTTATTATCTTATTATATTATTTTATTGTACCCAAATTGTGTTTTTTAAAACTCTGCCTTTTACTATTTCTTAGTAAAACATTGAATTAATTAGACTTATAACACACCCCCTCTGAGTTATTTTAACACTGGTTCAAATTGATTCCTATTTACTTCGTTTCTTACTATCTTTTAGTAAAAGAATTAAACTGAATATATATATAACACATGCCTTTTGAGTTATTTTATTACTGGTCAAAATTGTATTCACCTTATAGGGACGTATTTTTATACTCAATCCATTGTTATTTCACCGCTCTATTGCTCAGTCCCTATCTGATCGCTAAGTTTTTATCCTACTATATATGTACTAAAGCCTCTTTGTGGCGCTCATTCTACCCCTCCTCCTTTAATCTTGATCTATAATGACCGTATTGGGCGGCCGTTCATTTAGAAGTTGAGCAAGTACATTTTAGTTGTTGGCGCTGTCCACTACACCCAATCCCTACATCAAAATTAGAAGTATGGGCAGGTAAATGGAAAATGAGATTTAATATGGGAAAATGCAAGGTTCTACATTTTGGAAGTAAAAATAAGCAGGCAGCATATTATTTAAATGGGACAAGACTTATCCAAACACAGGAGGAAAGGGATTTGGGGTTAGTAATAGATAACAAGCTAAAGATGGGTGCACAATGCAGGGCAGCAGCTTCAAAGGCTAATAAGAAACTAGCATGTATTAAAAGAGGCATTGATTCAAGGGAGGAAAGCATAATTATGTCACTATATAAAGCCCTGGTAAGACCTCACCTTGGGTATGGAGTGCAGTTCTTGGGACCAATCACAAAAAAAAGATATTGCAGAACTAGAAAAAGCTCAGAGAAGGGCCACAAAGCTAATAAGAGGATTGGAGAATTTAAGCTATGAGGAGAGGCTAGCTAAACTGGGTCAGTTTTCTTTAGAAAAAAGGCGCTTGAGAGGTGACATGATTACTTTATATAAATATATTCTAGGCCCATATACAGAGATGACAGCAACTCTGTGTATTCCAAGAAAATTGTTTGTGACAAGAGATAACAATTTAAGGTTGGAAGAAAGGAGATTTAATCTCCTGCAACGGAAATGTTTTTTCACTGCAAGAGCAATAAAATTGTGGAACTCATTACCAAAGGAGGTGGTGAATGCCAATACCCTAGATACATTTAAAAATTGTTTGGATACATTTCTGTCTATAAATAAAATTTATAGATATGATTGCTAGTATTAAATGGGTCACCTTTTAGCTGGATTATTTAAGCTTAACTGGATCTTTTTGTAAGTATTTTAGATTTGTATAGGTTGAACTCGATGGACTTCGGTCTTTTTACAACCTCATCTCATCTACTATGTTACTATGTTATTTGATCAATGAAATTGTGTGTAATCATTGGGCTATATATAGATAGATAACTGCATTGATGTTATACTGATTTTAAATTTATACTTATATGGATTGTATGACCTGTATACTATTTGCAGGTAGCACTACATAAGTTTAATTTAATTTTTTATGCATATATATTCATCTGTCTTGTTACCATCTTTATTATAGATAGACTGCCTTTTTTCTTGCGCACAGATATAGTGCAGCTTTTTCATACATTTCTTACATTGTAGTTTTTATACACTATTTTATACATTGTCGTTTAAATCTTTAGAGATGGACTGAGGTTTCGTGCTCTTAGGTCAATTCTCCTTTCTCTACCCAATTTTCACTTGGAAGAATTTTAGGGATATTTCTTCAGTTTTTTGACCCAGCTGCAGAGACACAGTTTATAGAGTAATTGGTTAATATCTGCAACCTTTACCCATACCCCATTAAGGCTTAATTTATTATTATAATTTATGTTAAATATAATATTATTATTTTGTTGTTTTGGGTAACCTAGCACAGTCCCAGAGTTTGTGGTTTATACCACATCCTCTTTTTTGCTCTTGTCTTACTAATATATATATATTTATATTATATCCTTTTATATATATAAAAAAGGAAATCTACATATACAAATATAAACATGATTTTTTTAGCAAATACATTTTTATTCTGCAGTCACTGTAAAGAGTTAACATTGTATCTTTTATTTCTGCATAAACTTGCCATGTAATCTAACTTAGGGCGACTTAAATATTTTTACCAGGGGCTTTTTACCAGCTTTATAAAATATTACCATTTGCAGTAACATTTTTAGTTTTCTTCTATTATTACAAATAATGCTGTGCATCTTACCCCTGCGGTTTTCTTGAGGCTTAATTAATAATTATACATTGATTCCAGCAAGATCAACCATTCAAGTCTGGTTGTGTGCATACTAATTAGCAAATAGTTATTTTATTGTTTTAACTTAATAGCCCTAAATCTAAAGGAAAAAAGCGGAGGTGCGGGTGGCAACTTGCCATGCTGTTTTTGGAGAACAAATGCAGCCAGACTATGCTTTTGTGCCAGCAGGTTACTGTGAACTAGACAAAACTGACTAATAATAAGTCTTTAAAGCATTGCCTTGCTGAAACATGTGATCACACCTCTTAATGTGACTCTGTAGCTCTGTTACTTGCAGCTAAATTACATTATTATGACTTCATTGTTGAATCCCAATTCTCCTAATTATAGCCTAGAGATCTATTATTTGATTTTGCAACACCAAGTGTTTCGCTTCTAAATCATGTAATCTTTTGTAGCTTATTAATGTCAGGTTTTGAGCGCACGCAGGGACTTGGGTGTTTGCCAGGCAGAATCAAATTTTCAAATTTTCAACTGAGTAATGTTGCAGGGGGTTGCTTGTTTCAAATTAATTATATTTCCACAACATTAAAGAATAGAGAATTATGCCAGAATCTCCTTTAATTATTTTTACTTACATACATGCTCAGTTTCTATGTTTTCATGTTAATGCATAATAATTATTTTCAGATTTTCAGATTTACCCTAATTTATTTGAACTTGCAATGTTTGCATTATGGGAAACCATTTATCAAGCAGTGAAGTTTGCTTTGGAACAATTGCTGTGTAGGCTTGTTTGGTGAGCTTGCTGGTTATGACTAGCTAAGAAGCAACTGTTGTTTGAGGTGATTGACAGGCTCTGCTATTGCATAATTGTTCAGCAGGGGGCAGCACTGCACAAGAAAAGTTCTTGTGCAATATTAAATGCAGGCAGAGGATGAACAGCATCTGTAGGCCACTTGATGTAAACACGGGGTGGACAGATTCTCTAGCTGGGAACTTTGCCATTCCATCAAATGATAAATGGGAGAAATAATACACACAGGGCCTGATTACAAGTCAAGCACTAATTAACGCTCCCGCTCGAGCATCAATTGTGCTAGAAGTAAGTTTTTGCACTTGTATTATGAGTTGAGAGTAAACTGCTTTCACTCTCATGCTTGACCGACGTGCCAAAAAGTCTAACTTAGAATATCAAGTGCACATTCACATATTCCCCTAAAGAAGTTAGTGGAGAAAAAAAAGTAAAAAGACCAACTCTCACTTGCACTTACCGGACGTGAACTTATGACCATTTTACATTCAAGAATATCTTCTATTTATTCATAAATATATATTTCTACATATATCTGTTTTTTTAACAATATATAATCTATACCTATATATATACGTTAATTGGAGTAGCTGTGTTAGTCCAGAGATTTAGATTTAAAAATAACAAGACTATTGCATTGAGCAATGGTATGTTTCTTATTGGACCAACTATACATTTATAAGATGACAAGCTTTTGAAAGAATGTCTTCCTTTTTAAAAGTCTGAAGCAATACTGACCAATATGATGGAATTTACAGATTATATCTTAAAACATAGGATGGCTAAAAAGACAGAAAGTGTTACAGTGGTCTGAATGCAGGGGGAGGAGGGGGTGTCATAAAAATCATGAGGGGGTTTAGGAGACAGAGGCAGACAGTGTCAGTAAAGGATAACAGACAGGGGAAATATATGGTTATACACAAAGCATATACTGACATAAATCAACATAGAATCAATATGTATAAAGATGTGAAATTAGGTATATTAATCACAAGAGTAAATCCTATAACATTAAAGGGGCATATTCATGTATATCTGCAAATGTGGTATACATGATACATTGCACTGCATTTGAAGTGAGATGTTATATTGGAGAAACAATCCAAAGACTTGTTAAAAGAATCTTACAGCCTTGGGAAATCAATTGAATGTGGGTGTATTTGGACTTTATTTTTTAGCTAGTCGATAAGCCTGCACAGAGGGCAGTCTATTTTTTTTTATAAGCTACAGATGTAGAAACCACCTATTTTGTATCTCTTCTTTTATATAAAATTTTAAGTTACAGGTGTAGCAATACTATAATTTTAATAGACTACTGTTTTAAATATATCAAAAATATTTTCTTTATAATAAACTACACATATAGCCACACCCTATTTGGACAAACTACTGTCCTAAATAAATACAATCGGCTAGATTACGAGTTGTGCGTTAGGGTTAAAATGCAGCGTTGGCTGGTCCCAACGCTGCTTTTTAATGCCCGCTGGTATTACGAGTCTTGCAGGTACAGGTGTACTGCTCACTTTTTTAGCCAGACTCCGAAATATCGCAAATCCACTTATGTCAATTGCATATCCTCTTTTTTCAAAGGGACTTGCATAGCACCGGTATTATGAGTCTTACCAAAAGTGAGCGGTAGACCCTCTCCTGTCAAGACTGGTACCGCATTTTAAAGTAAGTAGTTAAGAGTTTTACACTACAACGCCGTAGCATAAAATCTTAACTTTTGTAAAAATGCTGTGAAGTAATGCGCTGGACTAACCCCAAAAAGCCAACCTAATTGCACTACCTCCTTCCTAGGTAGTTTTATGTCTAAAGAGTACCAAGTTTTAAGAGTAAGGTGGCGCTAAATATTAAGCTATGGGTTAATAAACTCTATTTATCATAATGATTTATATGTGTCTGATTAAAGTAATTTTATGTGACCTCTGTTATATCAATTATAGTAATTCAATGTAGCCTCTATAATAACAATTACCAGCTTAATCCTGTGATTAATCACCTCAACTAATAAAATTTCTGAATACAAATATCTTTTTACAAAAACAATTAGTTTATTAAACAATCCTTTCAAATTAACATATAAAAGTTAAAAAATCAGTCATTGGTTTTGGCCCAAAAACTTCCATACACCAACCATGCAATCTAAAATTGTTAAAAATAATAATAATGTGATATATCAATTATCACCAGTGAACAATATGAACATCAATAAAACAAAAAGCTGGGAATTAAAATGATATGGCATTATATGCTCCTTCAACAGTCTCCTATGTTATAGTGCTTGAGACCTTAACATCGATTTATCAAAACTTAGCCAATAAGACGATCAGTGTTTCCATTTGGCTTAGTGACAATAACATAAAAAACAGTCTCTAGAGGATCTTATTAGAAGCTTGTTGTTAGTCAGCTCTGTAAATCTCAACTATGTAGCGTTATTTGAAAATGATAGTATAGCAGTGGGTAGTTATCTGAACACCACCAGTTCAATTAGAAAGTCACTTCCAGAGGCATAAGAGCTTTCAATAACAAGTGTGCTTTAAACAGTTAATGATCCCAAGCGTGTATATGTCCATGGTTCACTTCAGATGTAATTAAGCAGGGAACTCTGTGCTATAAGACACACCCGCTCTCACCTGTCCGTCGTCCGGCTTTTCCACTCCTGTTTGGTTATGCTGCTCACTGTGCATCTCAGACCACCTGGTCCTCTTTTGTAACTATCTTCACTTGCGCAAGCCTTACCTTAGTTACTGCCTTATCCCAGCTGCCAGCACATACCGTAATCTCTGCTCTTTAAGTACTATGTACGCAGAGTCCGTGTAGCCAAAATGTCAGCTTCTCAAAAGTTTACAGAAAGTATACAGGCACCTTCTACGCGTTTCACCCCTAAGGTTTGGGGCTTTTTCAAGATCCTGTATACTGGTAGTATGCTCCTTAAATCTCCCGTAGTTGCCTCTAATTCGTTGCCCTTGGATTCACTTCCTATCTCACTCTGGAAGTTCTTCCTCCAAGGTGGGGTCCTTATGTACCTATATATGCAGGTAAGTGTATTAACATTTGAAGAAATCTGATTTTTCTCATCCTTTTTGATATACTTGAGTTAAAAGAGCTTGCCAAAAACATCTTACATACCCTAGTGAAGAAGAACTTAGGCTTTACATTTATTTAAAAATTCTTTTCTTTGACACATGCCTTATTTATAAGTTTTAAATGCCATAATATTCCCTTAATCTAGTTATATTTGATCAGAAAAAAGACCAGAAATAAATCCTTTCTTGAAATCTCAAGGGGATTTGAACCTGTG
Organism: Bombina bombina; assembly: GCF_027579735.1. NCBI lineage: Eukaryota > Metazoa > Chordata > Amphibia > Anura > Bombinatoridae > Bombina > Bombina bombina. The sequence continues at coordinate 224,954,536 of NC_069505.1, read as the reverse complement.
ATCCCCACGCCAAAGGGCTGAGCTGTTTCTTCTAAGCCACTAGTGACTAGGAATAAACTTCCTATTTAAACATATATATAAAAAAAGAAATAAAATATTCGCACACACTAAAATACATACCACACAGCAACACTTCTTAATCAGAACTGAGGTAATTTAATCTCCCTTCTCTTAAACGACTTAAATATTCCATACATAATTTTAACTCTTTAAAAATCTTCCTATATGGGGAGTTGAACCCAAGGTTAACCTACTATAAGGTCATTCTTAATGATGTGCTGATGTTTCATTAGTATTTTCCTTATTCTGTTATGGTCATCACTATATTCAGTCACAAATGGTATATCATATTCATCTTTCATTTGGGTGTCTTTCCTTTTATAGGTCAATAGTGAGTCCCTATTAGTTTCTCTAGCTCTTGTTACTGCATTAGTTATAGTCTCCTCTTTATATCCTCTTTCCTCAAATTTCTCCTCTAATAATTTAATCTGTTCCTCAAAGTCACCTATCTTAGTGCATTTTTTCCTAATTCTGAGGCACTGCCCTACTGGTATGTTGTTTTTCCACTTTGAGAAGTGGCAGCTGGATGCATGTATATAATTATTGGAATCTGTTGGTTTGAAATGAGTCCTTGTTATCAATTTGTCCTTTTCTACCCTAATATCTAAATCCAAAAATGTTATGGCCTTTTTGTTTATTTGATAAGTGAAAGTCAGACCCCTATCGTTATTATTCATGGTGTCGAACATATTTCTTAAATCTCCCTCACTCCCTTACCACACAATAATGATGCCATCAATTTACCTTTTAAACAGCATGAGATTCGCACCAAGCTCAGCATACTGAAGAAATCTGTTTTCCCAGTCACTCATAAACAGATTAACATAGCTCGGTGCGAATCTCGTGCCCATTGCTGTTCCTTCTATTTGCAGATAGTATTTGCTATCAAAAGAGAAGTAGTTGTGTTCTAGGATGAAGCGTATGCATTCTAATAAGAATTTTCTTTTGTTCCTTTAAACCTTCATCTTTCTGTAAGAATCCTTCAACAGCTTCTATTCCGAGATTATGATTTATATTCGTGTATAAGGATACTACGTCGCAGGTGGCTAACAGGTAGTCATTTTTCCATTCTATGTCATCAAGAAGTGTGAGTAAAGTAGTTGAGTCTTTTAAATAGGTGTTTAATTTTACCACAAATCTCTGCAAAAATTTGTCAACATATTCTGATAGGTTAGCCGTGAGAGACCCAATCCCTGAGACTATAGGTCTCCCGGGGGGATTTACTAGGCTTTTATGCACTTTCGGTAAATAGTAAAATATAGGTATTATTGGGTACTGTGGTCTTATATATATTTATATTCCTTATCTGTCAAAATTCCCTCATCCCTTCCTTTCACTAATATCCTATTTAATTTCTCTAAATATTTATTTGTTGGATCCAGAGCCAACTTCTTATATGTTTTTTTGTCATTTAATAGCCTATCTGCCTCTTCATTATACTTATCACTATCTGATATCACCACTCTTCCTCCCTTATGCGCCATTTTTATGGTGATTGCTTCATTACTTTTGAGTTCTTTTAATATTTCTCTTTCTTTCTTGGTTAAATTTCTCTTCCTTGGTTTCCCTGAGCTATCCAACTTTCTTAGATCTGCTAAGACCATCTTCTCGAATGTTTCGAGATTACTTCCCTTATCATTACTTGGGTAGAAGCTTGACCTTGTTTTCAGGGATGTATGCTCATATAAATCTTCCTTCTTAGTGCTATTATCAATAGTCATATATCTTTCAAGGGGATTTTTCAGAAAAAAACGTTTTAGGGTCAGGTTCCTTACGTATTTCCTCACGTTTATATGCGTCTCAAACTTATTCAATGGCTTTGAGGGGGCGAAAGACAGACCTAACTTCAGGATTCTTTCCTCTTCTTTGCTTAATTCCTTCCTATTCAAATTAAATATTCCCTTACTATTTGTCTCTACCTCTGTCATATATATACTACAGTGCTCATGTAGTCTGATCTACATAGGAGAGACATCAAGAATGCTCTGTGATAGAATACGTGAGCACCTCTGGCATATTGAAAAAGGCAAACTAGAGACACATTTGTACCAGCACTTTAGAGACATTCATAAGAACAATACTAAGGACCTCAAATTTTGGGGCCTGTGTAAGATAAAAGGGAATTGGAGTGGGGGGGGGGATTTTGATAATTTACTCCTTAAGAAGGAGGCAGAAATCATTTATAACTTTAATACCCTGCACCCAAATGGTCTGAATTCAGAGCTGGATATTAGTCCCTTTCTAACCTAAAGATATTCATGAAAATAGGTTCTTAAGGCTGGTTAACTAATGTTTAAACTTTATTGAGTTTTAACTTGAGTGGGATTTATAACCCATTTTTTACCATCTAGGAAATATCAAAGTTTCAGGAAGAGTAATATAAAGGTACTCAGAAGCCGCTGTTATAATGTAATGACAGAATCTAAATAAATAGCTGTTAGAGTTTATAAATGAAAGATCACATAAATTTCCACAAGCTTATTGGTATTGCTTTAGCTCTTCAGCTTAGGTTAACCTTGGGTTCAATTCCCCATATAGGAAGATTTTTAAAGAGTTAAAATTATGTATGAAATATTTAAGTCGTTTAACAGAAGGGAGTTTAAATTACCTCAGTTCTGATTAAGAAGTGTTGCTGTGTGGTATGTATTTTAGTGTGTGTGAATATTTTATTTCTTTTTTTTATATACGTTTAAATAGGAAGATTATGCATAGTCACTAGTGGCTTAGCGGAAACAGCTCAGCCCTATGGCGTGGGGATCACAGGTTTGAATCCCCTTGAGATTTTTTTCTGATCAAATATAACTAGATTAAGGGAATATTATGGCATTTAAAACTTATAAATAAGGCACTTGTCAAAGAAAATAATTTTTAAATAAATTTAAAGCCTAAGTTCTTCTTCACTAGGGTATGTAAGATGGTTAACTCAAGTATATAAAAAAGGATGAGAAAAATCGTATTTCTTCAAATGTTAATACACTTACCTGCATATATAGGTACATGAGGATCCCACCTTGGAGGAATAACTTCTAGAGTGAGATAGGAAGTGAATCCAAAGTATTCAAAAAACCTTAGGGGTGAAATGCGTAGAAGGTGCCTGTATACTTTCTGTAAACTTTTGAGAAGCTTACGTTTTACCTACACGGACTCTGCGTACATAGTTCTTAAAGAGCAGAGATTATGGTATGTGCTGGCAGCTGGGATAAGGCAGTAACTAAGGTAAGGCTTGTGCAAGTGAAGATAGTTACAAAAGAGGACCCGGTGGTCCGAGACACACAGTGAGCAGCATAACTGAACAGGAGTGGAAAAGCCGGACGATGAACAGGTGAGAGCGGGTGTGTCTTATAGCACAGAGTTCCCTGCTTAATTACATCTGAAGTGAACCATGGATATATACACGCTTGAGGAATCCATTGTGGATCATTAACTGTTTATAGCACACTTGTTATTGAAAGCTCTTATGCCTCTGGAAGTGACATTCTAATTGAACTGGTGGTGTTCAGATAACTACCCACCGCTATACTATTGCCATCATTTTCAAATAATGCTACATAGTTGAGATCTACAGAGCTGCCCAACAACAAGCTTCAAATAAGATCCTCTAGATTCCCAGCTTTTTGTTTTATTGATGTTCATATTGTTCACTGGTGATAATTGATATATAACATTATTATTATTTTTAACAATTTTAGATTGCATGGTTGGTGTATGGAAGTTTTTGGGCCAAAACGAATGACTGATTTTTTAACTATTATATGTTAATTTGAAAGGATTGTTTAATAAACTAATTGTGTTTTGTGAAAAGTTATTTGTATTCAGAAATTTTATTAGTTGAGGTGATTAATCACAGGATTAAGCTGGTAATTGTTATTATAGAGGCTACATTGAATTACTATAATTGATATAACAGAGGTCACATAAAATTACTTTAATCGGACACATATATATCGTTATGATAAATAGAGTTTATTAACCCATAGCTTAATTTTTAGCGCCACCTTACTCATAAAATCTTAACTAAAGTGCTAAAAAGTACACTAACACCCATAAACTTCCTATTAACCCCTAAACCGAGGCCCCCCCACATCGCAAAAACTAAAATAAAAAATGTAACCCCTAATCCGCCCTATAATAAACATATTAACCCCTAAACTGGCGCATCGCAAACACTAGTTAAATATTATTAACCCCTAATCTGCCAGCCCTAACATAGCTGACACCTACCTACATTTATTAACCCCTATCACTGCCACTATATTAAATGTATTAACCCCTAAATCTAAGTCTAACCCTAACCCCCACGAACTAAAATATAATTTAAATAAATCTAAATAAAATTAATACAATTCACTAAATTATTCCTATTTAAAACTAAATACTTACCTATAAAATAAACCCTAAGCTAGCTACAATATAACTAATAGGTTTTATTTTTATTTTACAGGCAACTTTGTATTTATTTTAACTAGGTACAATAGTCATTAAATAGTTATTAACTATTTAATAACTACCTAGTTAAAATAAAGACATATTTACCTGTAAAATAAAACCTAACCTAAGTTACAATTACACCTAACACTACACTATAATTAAATTAATTACCTAAACTAAATACAATTAATTACAATTTAAAAAAATTATCTAAAGTACGAAAACCCCCCCACTAAATTACAGAAAATAATAAACAAATTAAAAGATTTTTAAACTTATTACACAACCAACCGTACTCTAAAACCCAGCCAATCCCCCTTAAAAAAACCTAACACTAACCCCTTTAAGATCACCCTACCTTGAGAAGTCTTCACCCAACCGGGCCGAAATCCTCAACAAAGTCATCAGAAGTGGTCCTCCAGACGGGCAGAAGTGGTCCTCCAGACGGGCAGAAGTCTTCATCCAGACGGCATCTTCTATCTTCATCCATCCGATGCGGAGCGGGTCCATCTTCAAGACATCTGACATCCGACATCCTTCTTCAACAATGACGGTTCCATTAAGTGACGTCATCCAAGATGGCGTCCCTTCAATTCTGATTGGCTGATAGAATTCTATCAGCCAATCGGAATTAAGGTAGGAAAAATCCTATTGGCTGATGCAATCAGCCAATAGGATTGAGCTCACATTCTATTGGCTGATTGGAACAGCCAATAGAATGCAAGCTCAATCCTATTGGCTGATTGGATCAGCCAATAGGATTGAACTTCAATCCTATTGGCTGATTGCATCAGCCAATAGTATTTTTCCTACCTTAATTCCGATTGGCTGATAGAATTCTATCAGCCAATCGGAATTCAAGGGATGCCATCTTGGATGATGTCACTTAAAGGAACCATCATTGTTGAAGAAGATTCTGGATGAAGAGGATGCACCGCGTTGGATATCTTGAAGATGGACCCGCTCCATGCCGGATGGATGAAGATTTAAGATGTTGTCTGGATGAAGACTTCTGCCCATCTGGAGGACCTCTTCTCCACGGCTTGGATGAAGACTTCTGCCCATCTGGAGGACCTTTTCTGCCCAGTTGGGTGAAGATGTCTCATGGTAGTGTGATCTTCAAGGGGTTAGTGTTAGGTTTTTTAAAGGGGGTATTGGGTGGGTTTTAGAATAGGGTTGGTTGTGTGGGTGGTGGGTTATAATGTTGGGGGGGTATTTGTTCTTTTTGTTACAGGTAAAAGAGCTGATTACTTTGGGGCAATGCCCCGCAAAAAGCCTTTTAAGGGCTATTTGTAATTTAGTATAGGGTAAGGTTTTTTATTTTTGGGGGTATTTTTTATTTTATTAGGGGGATTAGATTAGGTGTAATTAGTTTAATTTTTTTTTTAATTGTTTTATTATTTTCTGTAATTTAGTTTTTTTTCCGTACTTTAGGTTATTTAATTTAATTGTAATTAATTGTAGTTAATTTAGGGAATTAATTTGATTATAGTGTAGTGTTAGGTGTAATTGTAACTTAGGTTAGTTTTTATTTTACAGGTAAATTTGTATTTATTTTAGCTAGGTAGCTATTAAATAGTTAATAACTATTTAATAACTATTCTACTTAGTTAAAATAAATACAAAGTTGCCTGTAAAATAAAAATAAACCCTGATAGCTACAATGTATCTATTAGATATATTGTAGTTAGCTTATGGTTTATTTTATAGGTAAGTATTTAGTTTTAAATAGGAATAATTTAGTTAATTGTAGTAATTTTATTTATATTTTTTTAAATGATATTTAAGTTAGGGGGGTGTTAGGGTTAGACTTAGGTTTAGGGGTTAATATATTTATTATAGTGGCGGCGACGTTGTGGGCGGAAAATTAGGGGTTAATAAATGTAGTTAGGTTGCAGCGACATTGGGGTGGCAGATTAGGGGTTAATAAATATAATGTAGAGTTCGGCGATGCTGGGGGCATCAGATTAGGGGCTAATAGGTATAATGAAAGGTGGCGCGGTGTCCGGAGCGGCAGATTAGGGGTTAATAATATAATGCAGGTGTCGGCGATGTCGGGGACGGCAGATTAGGGGTTAATAAGTGTAATATTAGGGGTGTTTAGACTCGGGTTTCATGTTAGGGTGTTAGGTGTAGACATAAAATGTATTTTCCAATAGGAATCAATGGGGCTGCGTTAGGAGCTGAACGCTGCTTTTTTGCACGTGTTAGGTTTTTTCAGCCGAATCTGCCCCATTGATTCCTATGGGGAAATCGTGCATGAGCATGTTTTGCCAGCTCACCGCTACCGTAACCAGCGCTGGTATTGAGGTGAGATGTGGAGCTAAATTTTGCTATACGCTCACTTTTTCTGCACCTATCGCCTGGTTTAAAAAAAAAACCTGTAATACCAGCGTTGTTTGTAGGTGAGCGGTGAGCATAAAATGTGTGTTAGCACCGCAAGTCTTACCGACAAAAACTCGTAATCCAGACGCAATTTTTTTACCCCTGCACACCTCTAATGGTAAATAAATGTACATTTGCAAATTGATGCACACAGGTTCACAAGACACCATTATTTCTGACAATAGAAACTCACTGGTCAGTGTTTATATATTTTTTGTCCAGATCGGAATTGGTTCGAAAACCTACCACATTTATTACTTTAAAATGGTTATCCACTGAGTCTATCTCTTTAAGAATCTGCATTTACCATGTGATAACTGAGGTTAATTGAGTTGAGATTCTTCTTTTTCCAAGAGGTTTCTTGCTCTTCTAGTCTGATCTAGCTAGAGAGTTTTTATTATTCCTTTTTCTAAGGAAAAATATTCCAGAGAGTTGTAATATTGGAACTTGGCATGTGGAACCTTGTGCCCTCTAAAATATGCCCATAAATATACAAAACAAAATAAGTGAGCTATGCATTTTAGATGTGTATATATTGATATTATACAGTTATTATATTGCATGTTTACAATTATATTATTGTTATATGTATATATTTCTATTTGTCATAACACTTATATTCTTGTGTGGCACAAAATCATTTTGGTTGTAATTTCTGATATATTACATTATGTGTGCTTGCAAGTATTTTGATGATTACTGAGAACTAGAGGTCAAAGGATTGCTATCTTGCTTTAACTTTGTTATATAGTTCTTCACCAACAAGCCAATTTTGATGAATGTCATTCACACATACTAGATTTGTCATTGAAAGACTGTAAGGCTGTTTTTTTTTGCCAGAGAATAATATTTTATTCCTCATTGACAGCATCATATTGGTGTTTTGTTATTTGGAGATATGGAATGAGACTACATGCTGATTTATTCTAGAACTGATCAAAAACTTTAATCATGGTTGGTGTCCTAGCATATAAATTCAAAATGAATATGTACATTTGAGTCATTTTTAGCTCAACTTTTTGTAATTAATAATAGTACTTTTAAGTTGTTCATGCAAGCATATTACACGCACATAGAGACACAGTGAAATATCTAAACTATAACATCATGTGAGCTATGGTATTTTATTTAGTGTATAATTAAAGTTATTGAAAGGAAGCTTGTTTTGTGCTTCAAAATAAATAATTCAGATCCTTTTTGGACATTAGTGTCAAGATTTGGGAGTTTTTGGTTTCAGTAGACTGGTTGTAATATTAATATTCATGAATAAAAGGCATTGTGTCGATTTACTATCATGAACAACAATCAAAATATTCTAAAATAGCAAATTAAAAAGCCTGCTAAATAATATAATACAGGTCAGATACAGAGCAGAGTCCTAGTTACCTTAGAAGAAAAAAGACAACTTGAAATATTTTTAATAAAAAATAATTAAAAGGACAATCAATGCAACACTAACATTTTCTGATCTGTTATATGCAATGAATTGGGCAACAAGAAAATGCTCAACGTATTTAATCCTTTCAAAGGGTTACACATTTATGGGTCGATCGCAGCACATTTTTTGTAAAAGAAAACTTGCCGGTACTCATTGATTATTGATTGATATATTGTGCGCAGTAACTTTGAGAAAAAGGGACAGTTATTTAAAAATGCTTGCTATATTTTGCATTACCCTCTGCAACAACTGGAATATTTACTTGATGATTATAAATATTACCTGTTATGAGTTGGCAGAGGTGGTGATACTCATTGTCTGTGAGTACCTCCACAAAAAAGGCCTGGTTTATTACAATCCTTTAGAGAAAGTTCTCAAATGATTTATCTACAAAAATCCATTACATCCATACAAGCATTAAATAAGCAGTGGCTATTGCAATGATAACTACAGCAGCTTGTGCTACCCACTAGCAGGGAAGCCAGGTGGAGGGGGTGGAGATGTCTGCCATGTCAACTAGCCGGGAAGCCAGGTGGAGGGGTGGAGATGTCTGCTGTGTCAATCCAGGGATTGTTAAACGGTCCTCCATATCTGAACATGATCTTATTATTAACAAAATGCATATAGTATTAATTATTTTGAACATATTTTGCTGATCTTAAATGTATAACTAGTCTTCCTGTTTTCAAAATAGTAAATACATTGAATGCTTCCATTGTAAAAATCTTAGAGCCACTTTGACTGACTTGATCTATGAGTCAAGATGACTGTAAGACGCATAGTATAATTATTTTTATAGTATCCTTTTTACTGTAACACTGGAATCCATCATATGTTCATAAAAAAAACAACTATTTGGATCCATTTGGCAGAGCGTCCACCATGAAGTACAAAGTAATGTTCTATTTATCTATCTAATGGGTAATATTAAGATTACATTAAGACACTCACCCTATGGCTAAGCATAGTAGATGGAGTGTTCCTGATTAAGAGCGTATAACTTGAACATGACCACCTCAAATATGTGTACAATAAGGAACCGCAGTGGGTAGTACCCTAGCAGATGAGAAATGTTCACTGAAGGGTTGATAACCATAGAGGAGTCAGACATAGTAAGTCATACAAGGATGAAGCTGGTTTTAAAATGAGAAAATGAGAAACAAGAAAATGAAAAGAAGAAAAATCTTTATAGTTTAGGTAAAACACAGTTATATGCCAGAGAATTAACAACTACTGGGATACACCTACTATGTCACTGCTGGTAGTTTTGGAGATGAATCCTGAAAGATGACAACGAACGCCGACACAAAGTGATGAATTCCTCTATCATACTTCTCAGAAATTAAATATTTTTAATATTCTACCTCATACTTTTTTGTCCTTGGAACAGTACATGGATACAACTGATGGATCGATATGTACAATATGTAAAGATGAAGTTGGTTTTAGAATGAGAAACAAGAAAAAAAAAAAAGTTAAATATTTATAGTTTTAGGTAAAACTAAGTTATTTGCCAGAGAATTAACAACTACTAGGATACAATCATTCTAAAAACCACTAGACACCAGACTAACTAAATAGGTATGTCTAAAAAGGAGGTGCGCCAAAAATAATATATAACCCTAAAATAACTTACAATATAAAATAAACAATATTATGTCTAAATAAATAAGGCTATAGTGTCAAAAATATATTAACCAATCGAATATAGAGTCCACTTTACGCTATTAGACTATACACTATTAGACCTCTATATAAAAATTAATAGTAAGCTAAAAAACTATCAGACTTGAAGTGAGCAAAAATGTATATATATTAGTCCCAAGAATGGTTACTCCAAAAGTGTAATCAGCGGTGCACCGTGTAGACCAGAAGGCAGCTCTCTCCAAACAGATGAAGAAAATAGCAACGAGTCCTGGAAGACACAAAAACAAGAGGCACCCTTGGTTCAGCAAGTTCTGAACAAACACAATAAATATATCGGTGACAATAAGGTACTCACATAGGTATTTGCACATCCAGTGCAATAATAGACGAGCCGAAGCTTCAGAGCCATTCGGCTGACTCCCCCAGGGCAAACACGCTGTATGCGGAACACGTCTTCTGCCGATTTCACCACTTCCGGTCCTGTGCCCCAGATCAAAACGCCAACTGTGACGTTCGGCGCTAAATTAAATATCCCAACCAGGCGGGCCTCTCAAAAGAATGTAAATATTGGTAATCCAAGAGCAAGGTGAAAGTATAAAAATACTTTATTAAAATAGATTAAAATTGTTGCTTAGTAACGCGTTTCTCGGCTCAGTATGCCGTTTCATCAGGCTATATGTTGTCAGATAAAAACCTTGCTCTATTTAAATCTCAACTATCCAATCAAATGCTGAGAAGTTTACAAACCCACAAATTCTACGTAAGCATTATTTGTGAAAGGCAGACAAAATTCTGTGTATGATTGTTCAATAAACCTTGACAAAATACTGTGTGTTTCGATTATAAAAAATTAAAACATCTATTCTGTTTGTATTGAGCTATGTTTCATATTAAGATAAGTTCTATTATGTTATGTTATGTTATTCACTGAGTTTGATATGTTATACATGTTTTGCTGTTTTACATTTCCCTGCAAGCATTGACGCACTACTCTTGAACTCTAAACATGTCACAAGACAATCTACCACCTCTGATACACACTCAACCACACTAATGGACCTAACCATCCCCTTCCTTAGGACCTCAAAACTGAACCTATACATATGGCTCCCACAGAGAGATCCCTTTTTAGATTTTATACAATCTCCTATACACAACCTGGGACTTTGCTGAGGCTAAATAGTGCCATGATACATTGACTATTTAGGTACCCGTGACTTCCCAACTTCTGACTCAACTCCAGTAACTTGGACAGTATGCATACACTTCAACATCTCTGAAAAGTGAACACACTTCAGCTAACAGTATAGGAAATCCACATAACACCTTCTACTAACCCCAACACCCCACTAGACAGGACACAATAAAACTGACCGGGCTTTCTGAACCAAGGCAACGTACAGAGGACATATGTCCCTCCTTGCCAGAATAATGCCATACCAAATTAGTCGACCTTCATACTACCTTACTTCACATTGATACCCAGCCTGTAACAACGGCCCCCGAGTTCAGAGTTACAAGTTACGAGCTGAGATTCTGTTGTATAATTTCTTTTCTCTTTTCCCTCAACGCAAGACTTGTATTTTACATTAATGCTGATTGAATTAATATTGTCATAAATATTGTTATTTACTCTAACACCGTTTTTAAAGTCATAACTTCTCTCTCTTCCTTTCCCATCCTCACTGACCCCTACTGACTAACATTCCTACTGATACTCTTCCTTTCCAATACTAGCAGTAGGAGCCCTCTCCCTCTTCTACTTAGTGTCCCGTCCGGTCCCCACTTACCGAGCAGTGAGATAGCATTACACACTTGACATTATGACGAATCCTATAACACGCCATAAGGAAGACACCTTACACATAGCCACCCAAAATGTTAAGGGCTTCCTCTCAGCCGAAAAACGCTCTATAGCGTTTCATGATTTTTACAAACGAAAAATTTACATAATTATGGTCCAGGAAACACACTTTAAGAAAAACCGTGAACCTACTTTATCCAAAAGATATTTTGACCAACACTACTGTAGTTCTGGTACACATGGGAAAAACGGGGTTAGCATTTCATTTAGACGTGGCTTCCCATTCGAACTACTGCAGAAATACACAGACACTGAGGGCAGGATCCTAATTCTTGTTGGCCTATGCTACGGCACCCCGGTCACACTGGTAAACACCTATGCACCAAATAGACCCACCCCCAACTTCTTCAAACCCTTAGTCAACAAGATACTAGACCTAGCTAAAGGGCCCATCATTGCTGGCGGGGATTTTAATTTCCCCATGAACCCAATATTAGATACCTCCAGTGGGAAATCCTATCTACCCAATAATACTCTTAACTCTAACTGCGCAGCCTTACGAACTATCAACCTATTTGACACCTGGCGAGTAGTACACACTAACAGGAGAGATTACACCTTCTTATCGCACCCACAACACACGTATTCCAGGTTAGATTACATTCTGTGTGATCTGGCTCTGCTTTCTGCCCTTGTACACTCTAAAATCACGCACACCTCATGGTCTGACAACAGTATGGTATCTACAGAATTCAAATGGACTAGCAAACCCCATACTACATTTAACTGGAGACTCAACGACCATATACTGACTAGCCAAGAAACCGTCGATGACACTCGGTAAAATTCTTCGCCCTAAACAAGCCTGAGGACACGTCACCCGTGAACAATTGGGAGGCATATAAATGTTTTATAAGGGGGGTTATAATAAAACACACCGCCACACAATGCAAGATTCACAATACCCAGTTCACTTCACTGTCTAACGACTTAACTACCTGTGAATCCATTCTCAAAGCAGACCCATCCTCTGCGACCAAGCTCTCCAAACTGACTGACGCTAGAGAAGCCCTAAATAAATTTCTGATCCAAAAAGCCCACATGAGGGCGTTAACCACCAAATCTAAGTTTTTCGTAGAAAGTAACAAAACAGGTCGCCTATTGGCCAGGTTTCTTAGAAAGCAAAGACTCTCCAATTTCATTAGGACAATTCGCCACCCATCTGGTGAGATAACCCACAAAAATGAAGAAATTATCAACTCGTTTGTCTCTTACTATAAGAAATTATACAATTTAGTAGACTCCTCGCCACAAGACAAGAAAGAGAAATTAGAAACATACTTAACCAACGTCCATACACCCTCTATCACAGAAGATAACAAACAATTCTTGGACTCCCCCATCACCCTAAGAGACATCAATCTAGTTATTAAGTCCTTGCCGAATGGCAAATCCCCAGAGATGGCCTCACATACAAAATTTATCAGCTCCTACAACAACACATAAACCCCCAGCTTCTGACACTCTTTAACGACATAGATCGGGGTGCTGTCCTGCCTAGTTCCCTCTTAGAAGCAGTAATCACAGTGATTCCTAAGCCGGGCAAAGCTACTGATGTGGTCAGAAACTACAGACCTATCTCACTTATAAATATTGATATGAAAATATATGCCAAAATCTTAGCCAACCGTTTGAATGCAATATTGCCCAGTATAATCCACCCTGATCAGGTGGGCTTCATTGGGGGGAGAGAGGCGAAGGATAACACCACCAGATTACTCCACTCACTGCAACAAGCCCACCTTACCTACTCACTTCTAACCTTACTTTCGACAGATGCTGAGAAGGCATTTGACAGGGTAGACTGGCAATTTATGTGGTCCACCCTGTCAAAATTCGGCTTTTCCGAGTTCTTCATTTCCAGAATAAAGGCCCTTTATCACAACCCGAGCGCAAAGATTAAAATCAACAATAACATATCCCAGCCTTTCCCCATTTCCAATGGCACACGTCAAGGATGCCCGCTCTCACCTCTATTATTCGCTATTACAGTTGAAATACTGGTACTGCAGATTAGACATTGTCACCATATACAAGGCCTAAAATTCAGAGACACTACCCAAAAATGCCTTCTGTTTGCGGATGACGTGATTTTCACTTTACAATCCCCAACCACCTCCCTACCCGCTCTCATACAAACCTTAGAAGCATACAAGCAGGTCTCCAACTTCTCCATTAATATGGAGAAGTCGGGACTATTGCTGATAAATCTAACCCCTCAAGAAATGCTATCTATCACACGACAAACAAAGTTCACACTATCAGATAAACTTAAATATCTAGGCTTGATAATCTCCAAAGGTCCACGCACACTCTTTCCAGATAACTTTAACAGCCTCCAAATGAGCGTTAAAACCTCGCTAGAGAACTGGCATAGACAGGGACATTTATCATGGCTAGGGCGAATCAACACGGTGAAGATGATGATAGTTCCCAGATACTTATACTTGTTTCAAGCCCTTCCTCTGCCCTTACCGAAGCCCTTCCTCCTAACACAACAAAAAATGATTAATTCCTTTATCTGGTCTTATAAGCGCCCGAGAATAGCTCAACACACCATGTATTTGAGTAAGGAAGATGGAGGCCTCGGTGTCCCCAATCTTACTAATTATTACAAAGCCGCACACTTAGCCAGAGTTGTAGCTTGGAACCATGCCAACCCTTCGAAGCTGTGGATACAGATGGAGAGCCACCTAGCACAGGTTGACCCCATGAGAGACTTACCTTGGATCCCCAAAAAGTCCAGACCCCGCACTATACAAGACAATGACTATATCAAAACCACCCTAGATGTGTGGGATGACGTACTCACTCACACAAAAGGAGTTTCTACCATGTTTTCTCCCCTGACTCCCCTTCTTCGAAATCACCTCTTTCTCAAACACAACCTATTCACTCATAACCCAGCTAATAGGCTCCATAGGTCCCTACCAATTTACCTAGTGACCAACACCTCAGGAGTTAAAGACAGACTTACCCTCAATGAAGAACTAGGCCCACCCTTTCACTGCTGGTACTCCTATCTACAGATCAGACATGCGATCAACCACTGCCCACACAAAGAAATGATACTTAGACCCCTAACCACTTTCGAGCAGTTATGTATCAACCCGAATATAAATAGAGCGCACCTTTCCCTGGCGTACAAAATTCTCAGGGGTTCTTTCCCTGAAAAACGACCTACATATCTGACAAAGTGGGCAGATGAATTCCAAAGTGATCTGGACACTGAAACCTGTAGGCAATGCTTCCGCCACACACACTCTACCTCTCTATCCTTGACCATATCTGAACTGAATTACAAAATACTAGCTCGGTGGTATCTAACCCCTCAGCGCCTGAGGATCATATACCCTACTGCCTCTTCCAGTTGCTGGAGGAGATGCGGGGAGGAGGGTACCCTTACCCACATATGGTGGTCATGTCCTCTTCTACACACCTTCTGAAACCAAGTAGAAAGACACATGGCCAATGTTCTGGGTGTAGTTATCAAACTTTCCCCACCAATCATAATTCTTAATCTCATCCCCAAAATCGCTTGCGTCTATCACAGGAAACTACTTCTTTTAATGCTCTCCTGTGCTAAACGCTTAATCCCTAGGAAATGGAAGACATGTGAGATACCTACCATTGCCCAATGGAAACTTGAAGTAAACCACGTCCTCACGTTAGAAAAGATGCATTACTGTTATCTAGGTAAACAAGACATGATCTCCAATATTCAATTTATATGCGAGCAGGGATCTTACGACGATCACACTTAAACAGTTTACTCGACATCTTGTACCTGAAGCTTTAAAAAACTACACCTATATCCCTCTCCGTGACTATAGAGATGATGGACCGGATGGGACACTACCTCCCTTTCTATTCCCCCTTCTAAACCTCATCACCCTAACCCTTGCCTTATTTCACCCACTAAATCCTTCTATATCTTCTAATGTCATGTTATGACTCATTTCCACTTTTAAATAATCTTGAAAATACCTATGGAAATTGGATTAATCATTAACGATGACTGTCTTTATAGTGAACTGCTGTTATGCTATTGCTAAATAACTGAAACTATATATCTTGTTCATTTTCAATGTACCGATTTTCAATAAAAATCATTCAAACAAAAAAAATTAAAACATCTAATACTCATACAAATAGATCTAAAGTATAGCAGAATATCTATAAAATAATAATATGAATTATGATGTCAATGATAATCTATACTGTAGCATAACTTTAAAATGATGTTAAACAGTCTAGTTATAAAGTTTAAATGCCGTACATTGGGCTGAATAAAAATAAATAAATATAATCCCTCCATCTACTACATAGAGATCTGTTATACAATGACAACCAGTAATGTGACATTTTATCAACCAATAATAAAACATTACCTCTAACATAAACAAAACATGTGCGATATATAAACGTGATAAAGGGGATTACTCATATGTGGCTAACCCACAATACATGCTGCTCTAATATATCTGATTTCACCTTAAATGACTCACATGCTAATTAATCATCATATTACAGGCTGGCAATATGTCATGGGGGACTGGATAGGGAAGTGAATAAATGAAAAATATTTAATATGTGTGACGTGATCTGGTGATGCTTTTTTTTTTTTTTTTTTAATTTTTCTTTATTGAGATCAAAAATATCATACAGCCATTAATTATTCAATACCGAACAAAAAGAATAAAGATAATACAATGATCTGACACAGTGTGTCTAAACAATACACAAAATGAAAAGTGTACACATATACATTGAATGGCATGCATATATGCAGCTAATAATTAAAAGACATCATCTAAAGCAAAATCGATCTCAACTATTTAAAACACATAGATCAAGAGCTTGAAATGAATAACATACCCATATATCTAGTACTATATATTGGTCTCTGAAGTTTAGTGTATCCTATCTAGTCAGGGATAGAGGAGGGAGAGGGAAAGATAGGGAAAAGAGGTGAAGGAATCATATTAAGAAGGGGAATGGGAGAGATTAGGAAAGATAAGAAAAAAACAAGGGGGGGGGGAGAATGGGAGACAACGATATTATATTAAATATATTGTCTCAGGTCTCAAAGTTGGAACTATAATATATCATTACCAGATCCCGTCTGATTTTACTGAATTTGGAGCCAATCCGTCCATATCATCCAGTAGTCTTCCATACGCTCCAAGGAGCTATACACAAACATTTCCATATTGGCCAAATATTGTATCACACCTCAGACATCCAATATTGTGGGTGGGTCAATTTGTTTCCAGGCCCTGGCAATCTGGTGATGCTTTTAATATCATATTTATCTTATATTGATACCTAGTATCAATTTTTCCTTATGTAAACTATGTGTATTGTTAAATTACTATAAAAGTGCAATGCATCTATATCGTATGTATAAAATGTATGTATGCC
Organism: Bombina bombina; assembly: GCF_027579735.1. Classification (NCBI taxonomy): domain Eukaryota; kingdom Metazoa; phylum Chordata; class Amphibia; order Anura; family Bombinatoridae; genus Bombina; species Bombina bombina. The sequence continues at coordinate 224,937,290 of NC_069505.1, read as the reverse complement.
AGTATAAGTATTTGAATATTGGTGTATGTATTATATGAAAAACAAATCATTATATAGTGTTAATGAATGTATTTCGTGCTAATATATCTAGGAATATTAATGTATGTGTTGTGTTAAGATACGTGATTATATAATGGATTGACCCATTTTGTGAGGGGTGATATTCCCAAAATATCAAGTGAAAAAACTATATGTGTTATCGTGGAAACTATACAGAAGGTAGATAAATACATACAACCGATGGAATCCGTGTGCATATATACATTTACACTAACTACAGTCCACTGCTATACGGGGGTGTATTCTAACAGTGGAGTGGGGAAGTGACTATATAAAATAATATGAAAATGTACTGATTTGAATATATTAGAAGATTATTAATAAAGATAATGCGAACCCATTAGAGGGTGAGCTATAAGGGACTTAGAATTGACCATTAAGTGTCAAATTTTTAAAACTACAGTGACTATAGACACTAAATAAATATATTACCATATAATAGTAGAGACCCCCATATATATGTAAAATAAGGAAATCATATGATATTGTACAAAATATGTATGATATAAATTAATTTGTGTATATATGAAGTCCAGGGATAAAACCTATATAGATGTTTCTAAGAAACATTAGACTGTAGACTGAGAAAATTCTTTTACACTAGAAAGCCGCTAGATCCACATTTAGATTAAGCCCCAAAGGATGCATTGTTTTAAGCTTATGGATCCAGTAGGTTTCCCTCTTTCTCAGTCTCATGAATCTATTATATAAATGTGATGTGGGGACCCCTTCTATAAGTGTAATAGTATAGCAATTGGGGTTACCCTTATGTTTTATATGACAATGTTTAATCACACTATAAGATTTCTTATTTTATATAATACTACAGTAGTGTTCTGACCACCGGTGGCTGAGACGTCTGATGGTGCGGCCTACATATTGAATCCCACACTCACAGGATAATAAATATATCACATAATGTGATGCACAAGTTAATTGACTTTTGATTTTATAAATTTTCTTATTGACATGAGAATGAAACACTAAATTGCCATCTCCAATATGATCACACATCTTACAATTTTTAATTTTGCATCTATAAGCTCCTCTTTTTATAATGGACTGATGACCACTAGTTCTATTATTGGGATAATTGACTCTAGTGGTGTTCCTATGTTTTACTATTTTTCTAGGGGCTAAAATATTTTTAAAATTCAGAGCCCTTTAAAAACTATACAAGGTTTCTCACCAATCAATTTGTTTAAAATAGGGTCTCTCTTTAATATTCTCCAATGCTTTGTAAGAGTTTGACTAATAAGTTTATGATGACTGCAATTGTATTGCATAATAAATCTAACTTCAGAGGTCTTAAATGCCTCTCCTGACTTGCTGATGTCTTCTTTATGATATTGAAAATACTCATCTCTATTTTCCATTTTTGCACGATAATAGCTTTTGTCTATAAGAACCAAAGGATAATGTTCTTCTGTAAATCTTTCCTTCAATATAAGACTTTGTTTTTCATAATCAGAAAGTTTGCTACAATTTTGTCTTATCCTTTTGAATTGCCCAAAAGGGACATTTCATTTCCATGGGTAATGATGGTTACTGGAGAAATCAAGATAGCTATTGTTATCTACAGTTTTAAAATGAGTATAGCTCATTCTACCCCAGGGAAGAAATATGAGATTAGAGGTCATTTTACCTGTAATACTGACTTTGTGGTCTACTATATTAAGTGCCCATGTGGGCTTGGGTATGTGGGCGAGACCACCCGCACTCTCTGTTAACATATAAATCAACATAAGAGCAACATTAGGACCAAGCAAACAGATGCACCTGTTTCCAATCACTTTTTAACTGCTGGGCATAATCTGAGTCAGCTCAGGTGTCAAATTTTAGAACATGTCAAAATCTCTAGGAGAGGTGGAGATAGGTCCAAAATTCTGAGAGTTAGGGAGACATTTTTGATCAGTAAACTTGGGACTTTGTATCCCAAGGGAATGCATAGAGAGTTTCTTTCCCTATGTCTGTAATGTGCATATTTATGTTAATTATCTGTATTTTGTTATATGAGAAATTATTTTTTTACCCCTTAAGCCAAATGGTTATTCTGTGTTGTTGTAATGCAATATACTGTTTAGTGAATACTATATATGTAATTTCAGTAGGTGTCAGGATTATGGGTATGTCAGGTGGATAGGGAGTTTGGTTTAGAGGTTTTAAGGCATGAGGATCTCAGGTATATTCATACATGATTAAGGACTAGATCCGAAATGTTGTATTTTTTGGTCTGGCTGTTAAGACTGTTAAGCTTAATAAATCTGTTCTAAGATATTGGTGGTGTTGCTCCTTTTGTTCATAACTACTAGGATACACCTACTATGTTACTGCTGGTAGTTTTGGAGACGAATCCTGAATGATGACAACGAACGCCAACACAAAGTGAAGAATTCCTCTATCATACTCCTCAGAAATTGGGTATTTTTAATCTTGTACCTCATATGTTTTTATCCTTGGTAAAGTACATGGATACAACTGATGGGCCAGTATGGAGGCATAACAGAGATTTATAGATGGTTGTTTCTGGACTTGAATCAACTACTAAATAAAGATAACTTTTTTTTGGTCTCAAAATACATTTTGATCTATATAATAGACACCTAGAAGAAGCCTTTCTCTCTACAATAATCTGTGACAATGTTATGGGTGTATGAATGTAACAGACTATGAGGCTCTTAATCATTTTCAGAAGGAGACACTTTATATAATCTTTTGTTTCAGCCTTGCATTTCTTTGTACATGAGAACAGGGGTCAAGTCCTACAAAAAAAAGTGTGGGAACTCACTAAGACTTCCACCCCCTCACAATTAATATTGTTTTATAAATATATATATATACAGTATATAGTAGTATGGTAGAAAGTCTCATGGCATTGTCATTGGACAGCACAATATTAGACTATTACAACACCAGTACACCAAAGAACAATCTGTTTAATGACTACCATCCAGGTGATTCATAAAAAGGTGTCAGTTGGACACTGAAATGTTTGGGGAATATGGATTTTAACCTGTTGTAATAAAGGTGATGTTTTAAACTTTTGTAAACCTTTTGGAAATTCGGTGAGTGCTGTATTCATTCTGACTACGTTTTGTGTATTTCTACATGCATAGCACCCTGGTAGATGTCGACTGATTGAGTAAGTGCATTTGACTTGGATTTAAATTCATGGACATTTACAAGTTGCACCCTTGGATTGATTCACTGTTGGACTTCTGACTTTTAAATGACTTAAATTTAATGAGTGAATAAGGCGGCTGTTGTGTACACTATCTGCAACTTCGATTTTAGTGTGCATATTGTTTTTATACCAACTTGTTATATTTAATGCAGGATAGCCAATTGCTATCTGGTTGAATAGCAAATAACACTATGGAGGAGGCTGGCTCTTCACAAAATACAGTCTCTGGTGGCTATGAAGACACAGTCAATAAGGATCTGTTTATGTTCACTGATGAAGATGCTGAACATATATGTGTCACAGTGGACCCTCGTGAGCTGAGAGGTGAGCTACCCCTTGATGTTTATCATAAATTGCTCAATTTAGAGTAAAGGGAAGTGGACCATCATTTACATTCTGTATATTTATCTAATTATCACAAAAATAAACAAATAGGAAAAGAGGTTTTCAAATCAGAAATATCCCTACCATGGTAGGTCAAATCCTGAGTTTTGTAGGAAATGGTGTTCCATTTTAAATAAGTGTTCCTATGATTTGATTCTTTTGGTAATTGATGAAACCAATAGATTATACAACTTAATAAAGGTTGATATCAATGAGGTGAAACAACAGAGTTAGCTTGTAATTGTTGAAGATACTAGTGAGAATTTGATTAAAAAACTAGAGGCTCAGGTAGCTAAATATAAGAGTGAGTTACTCACTTTTAAAAATAATAAACTAATCACGGTGGAGTCAAATTATCGTGAGAAACTAATTTCTAGATGGCTGTATGGAAAGGATGATATGTCATTTTAGTCTAGACGTAGGAGAAAACCCAGAGCTAGGAAGAATATGGATACAGTTGATAGTAGTGGAGGTGACTCTTCAGGGAGGGAGACATTTTTGTCAATTCTGAAATAAATAATACTGAGATTACTTTCGGGGGTATTGCTACCCGATCAGCAGGAAAACCACCCATAACCGTGCCTATAAGATACTAAGGAGGCCCCACATCCAAAGGGGAGGGTACAAAGAAAAAAAACTTCCAGAAGGAGCTAGATATAATATATAACTTGAGTGACCATTTGTTTAGTGATGATGAAAAGAGGGTGTTGAACAAGGGTTAGTCCTTTGTCCCTACTCCTAAGGTTGACAAATTCCAGGTCAATGTTGATATATTCAGGTTGAAATAAAGGTTATAGTGACCAGCGCCAATAAATATAAATACTACAGACTCCAACTAGAAAATAGGACACCCTCTAAAGGCCTATAATAAAAACCAATGTATAACTGAAAAATACTAGGGAGCGCTCAAACCAGAGCTAAAGAGTATAACCAAATGAAACCAGTGTAAATTATTTATTTTAACTCTAAATTCAAAATATCAAATGCTAGAAAAAACATATATCTCACAAGAGATTAACCACAAAAGTGGACACAGGATTAATCACAGCAAAAGTGAAAAGAACATAAAAAATAATAAATAATAATAATAAATAATGTAGCCAAAAAGGAATAATAATTGCCAAAAAAGGAAGATGCCGGTTACAAAGACAGATTTTTTAAAAATAAAAATGAAATATACATCATTACTAAAATGTAAAAGTGTTTAATTACACAAACAATAGTATTATATGTAGGTCGACCTATTACAAAATGATTACACAAAATAAATACACAAAATACAAACAACAATAGTTAAAAACAAATATGATATAGATTATAAAAGTTCTTATTTGTCCCTATAGGAAGCAGCTTTGAAATACACCCGTTGAGCTAAAATGTTCATATCAGAGCCGTATTTCAATGTGGCAGTCTACTTCAGCTTGTTTGTATGTTAATCCACAGATGTCTGTGCGGATGTGCATAAAGTTAAGAGGAGCTGTCCAAATGGTAATTGTAGATGACGCTGTGCTCCTACGGACAGAGAGTCCTCTTAGTGTGTTATCAAGATGCAAATAACAAATGTATATCCGTACTCACATATCAGAAAACAGGAGCCGGCTTCTAGTATGCAAAGCACCGATCGTGCCGTGGACCACCCACAGAGAGTACGGGTTAAGTATTTGGGCAGGGGTGCTAGGCTGTATAAATGTACAGGATTCGGCTGGAAACCCGGTGACACAATGCAGTATTCTTTTACGGGTTTAGAATTGATCTGGCAAAAATAAACTTCCAAGACCTACTTTAGAGGTCAGTACTGCAATTCTCACCATTAAAGGGTTAATATAAGAATATCAAAAGCTCCCGTGCTGGAGCAGGTAAAAGAGCAACGTGTTTCAAAACCGAAGTTTCTTTCTCAAGCTCTAATTTTAACTGTCAGGTTGCTTCCTTTTAAACACAAATCTGACACCTGATCTAATTAATTATCTTTCACCTGTTTCTTAAAACAAAGTGCACATTATAGTACATATTTGGATTTAAAACATCATATATGTGGTCTTTTCAAATAATGCTAACCAAAACAAAAATTATATTATAAAACAAAAAGGAGACAGATATGATGGTTACACTAATCCTAAATAATTTATATATATATAAAAATGTATATAGAAAATTAAATCCCCTTATATTGATTTTGGATTTTATCCTTAAAAAAAAACAGAACAATAAATATGTTACATAGTTGTAATAAAATCCGGCACCTTCAAATTGGCAAACTTATTATTAAAAATTACTTAAAAATAGTTTTTTAAAAAAAAAGACCTAACGGGGATCAAACCCACAATCTACAGTTCCCAGAACGATAGATCAGACCACTACACTATCTTTCCTTACATAAATAGATTGAAGCCTTGAGGATATTTCTAGATAAAAAAAAATCATTATTTTATTGTCCAAGCTAAAAGATTTTATTAAAAATATTTCGGGGACACAGCAGGAATCAAACCCAGGACCCTCGGTTCCCAGAACGATATACCTAACCACTACACCATACTTCCCTTAACTAAGAGATTTATACTAAACAATTTCCTAAAAACAAGATGAGATTTAAAAAATAATAATAGATTTAAAATAAATATTTTTATATTTATGTGAAATTATGATAATTAAAATATTTGTGGGTTTTTCTTAGAATCAAACCCCAGACCTTTGGTGTCTGAAGCAATGATACCTACCACTCTGCTACCTATCCTAATCTTAAAGGCACCCTTACTAGGAGATTCTATATTCCAAATATAATAATAAATATTCTATTTTTAAAATAATTAAAAGTTTCAGGAGAAATATAAGCTTAAATCTAATGTCTAAAATACCAATAATTATTTAGGTGTAAAGGAACTACCTAAAGCAATTCTTAACAACACCATTACAAAAAACACCCTAAATCAAAATCTAAATTCAGGCCATATGGTGTAAGTGTTCTTAATTCAAAAATCCATTTTGCTTCTAGTTTAAGAATCTCTTTTTGTATATTGCAACCCCTCCAATTTGGTTTAACTTTGTCTATTACGGTATAGGAAATATGTTTTATGTTCCCATTGTTGCATTTTTTAAAATGTTTAGGGACAGGTAATTCTTTGTTTCTTTCTGAATCCATGTTTTCAATGGAGTTTATGTGTTCCCTTATCCTATCCTTTACAGCCCTTGTGGATTCTCCAATATACTGGGCTCCGCATAAGCATTCTAATAAATAAACAACATTAGAGTCTGTGCATCTATAAATGTCCTTAATCTTATACCCTTTGTTAGTAACATTTGATTTCAAAGTTTTACATTTTTTTGAATTTCTGCACGCTTTACAGCTCAAACAAGGGAAGAAACCTGTAATTGTATTTCCTCTTAGATCTTTGTCCCTATTTATACACTGTCCTATGTTCTTCAAATCAGTTGGGGCCAATCGAGTTTTTAAATTCCTACATTTTCTATATACAACTTTGGGAATATTTGGCAAAAAATTCCCTAAAGTCTCATCTGACCTAAGAACATGCCAATGTCTTTTTAAAAAGTTTTTTACTGTCATCATTATATTGAGTGATAAACGGAATATTTAGGGCCTCCGCACCACCTGAAGTATTCTTAATTATATTCTTATTGGTTTCTTCTTTTTTAGTTTCTTCTTTTTTAATCAATAGATAAGCCCTATTTATCCTTAATGCTTCCGATCTGGATGATTCTATTAGGTCTGGGTTATAACCCTTTTGTAAAAATGTATTAACTAAAACATCTGATTGATCAACAAAATCTGTATCTTTCGTACAATTCTTTCTGATGCGTAAAAATTGGCTTTTCGGAATATTCACTTTCCATCTCTCTAGATGGCAACTTTCAGCATGGGTGTAGCCATTCGTGTCGACTGGTTTAAAATTGGTTTTTGTTACTATTTTTCTATCCTCCACATATATTTTAAGATCTAAAAAATGTATACTGGTATTACTAATCTCGTAGGTAAATTTTAGATTTTTATCATTCAGGTTCATTCTGGAGAAGAACCATTCCAATTCTTCCTTAGTGCCTCGCCATATAATTAAAATATCATCAATATACCTCTAAAGGAGACCAGATTTGCCCCCAAGTCAGTGGAGTCCAGAAAGATTAACTCCCATAAGCCCATAAAAAGATTTGCATAACTAGGGGCAAATCTAGTCCCCATAGCTGTACCACATTCTTGCAAATAATAATTACCATTAAAGTTAAAATAATTATGTGATAAAATAAATCTGATACTATTAATAATAAAATTCTTATGTTCTTTTAGTAAACTGGGATCTTTATCTAGAAAAAAGTCAGTTGCTGCTATACCTAAATCGTGTTTGATACAAGTGTATAATGCTGATACATCACAAGTGGCGAGGAGAAAATTCTCCTCCCATTCTATATTTTCTATGATCCGAAGGACATCAGTCAAGTCCTTCAGATAACTCGGCAGGGCTTTTACATGGTCTTGGAGATATAAATCTATATACTCCGACAGGTTAGCAGTAATTGAGTTGATTCTGGAAACGATTGGTCTTCCAGGCGGGTTAACATTATCCTTATGGATTTTAGGTAAACAATACATAAGTGGGATCTTAGGCTCTTTGGGGAGCAGATAGCCCATTTCTTTATCATTTAAAAATGCCTAGATCCCTTGCTTCTGTTAAAAGTGTAGTTAACTCATACAAAAAATCATTGGTTGGGTTTTTCGTTAAAATTCTGTATGTGTCCTTATCATTTAGGAGTTGGTTACACATGTCCAAATATTTCTCTTTGTCCATTAGGACAATCCCTCCTCCTTTGTCTGCTGGTTTTACAGCCACCATATTGTTTTCCTCTAAATCTTTAATCTCAGATAATTGTGCTTTAGTCAGGTTTGTTCTCCTAATCTTATTTTTATCTGATTTTAAATTTTGTATATCATGCGTGACCAGTTTCTCGAAATTGACCCACCTTTTATATATTTAGGATAAAACCGGGATTTTTCTTTTAAGTTAGTATGTTTAAATGATGGTGAGTTATCTGTTTCTACTCTCACATTATAACTCTCTCTCATAAGGATTACAAAGGAACCATTTTTTCACTGTCAAATTTCTTACAAATTTATGTGCATCAATAAAAGCATTGAATTTATTGATTCTCTGTGTCGGTGCGAAGGATAATCCCCTATTTAATATTTCTTTTTGTTTGGTCGTTAGTTCAACTTTACTCAGATTAAAAATACAACTAGTATCCTCAACTAGATTCTTTTTGTTTTGACGTTTCTGTGATCCGCTCCCTCTTCCTCCTCATTTTCGGATGCCCTTCTTTTTCTTTGATTTATGAGGGGGGAGTTTGGATCGTCTCCTCTCCAATTTAACTCTTTCTCTAAAAAATGACTATTAAAATTCCCTTGATTACTTGTACTTGGTATTGGGTCATTTTGTGTATAATATTTCTCTTTCATATTTGTATCAGGGAATGTGAGGGGTTGAAACCTATTTCTTGTAGTGAAATTTCTTGGAGATTCAAAATTCATATGTTCTCTATTACCTGGGCCATGATAAGGCCTCATTTTCCATCTATTATCATTATATGTCTCATTGTACTGTCCCCAAGGTCTGTCCTGTTCATTCTGTTGATGATTTCTCGTTGTGTTTGTGTTATATCTCCAACTATTATAAAATTGTCTATTATTTCTCTAATTTTGGTTCCAATATGGACCTTTGTTCCACTCTCTGTCTTCATATTGGTAGTGTCTATTACCTAAAAAGTAGTGATCTTGCTGCCTATTATATGATGAATCTTTATGGTTAAAATGTCTATGTCCTACTTGTTTTGAATCTGTTGATTTAATTTGTATTTTTGATTGATAGTTGTCCTGGGAATAGTGATTTTCTCTACTTTTGTTTGGCTGTATTTGTTTATTACTCATTTGTCTTATGTTATTACTATGGTTGTTTGACACTTGTTTTATTTTGGTAAATGAGGGAGGTGCCACCGGATTGGTCGTATATGCTGTCTTCCCAGATTTTTTATCTAGTTTATCTGTGTTTTTAGGACTTAGGCTTCTATTGTGTCTCCAAGTATGTGTGATATAACAAACTATTATAAATAGGGAGAAAATAAGGAAAAGTAGTCCTTATAAAAAGATAGCCTTTATAGGAATTAGAAAAGCAACAAACTGTCTTGTTAGGTGTAACTTGCTGACCCTCCCTATGTGTCCAATGCATCGTTGGGGGAGCTCTCATTTTTCTCAATTTGGCTGTTAGTTATATTTTAACAAATTGCATGCGCATCTGAGCACCATGTTTTTTATTTTTATTTTTATTTTTGAATTTATATTATTATTTTGTAAATATATTTTATATATGAAATGTCACTTTGTATATATATATATATATATATATATATATATATATATATATATTTTTTTTTTTTTTTTTGTTTTGTTTTTTTAAAACTCCCAGAGGCGTGTCCCAATATGGCCTATAAAAGGCAGAGTTTGGGTTGATGAAGTTAGCCCTGAGGAGTCCCTGCTACTCATTGGGATGAAACACGTGTAGGCAGTTGTAACAGCTGATTGCTTTGATGAGACACCTGTCTTTTGGAAATCCCTACTACACCTCAAAGAATTGCAGCTTGCTGGAGTGATTTATTAAATTGTTTTGCATCTTGTGCAACACAGGAACATTCACTGGATTTGCAGCTTCTTACCAAGGATTCTGTGCTTGATTTACATTGCAAAGGCTGTGAGTGCATGCTATGACTGTGTTGTTCTTTACAGGCAGTGGAAACTTACTTAATTTTTTCCTCCCGCAATACAAGTAGATGCCTGTTTTCAACAGATTTGGAAGGACTTCCTTTAAATTGTGATGTGTTCATGCTAAATGCTGCTGCTTTACTAATATCCTGTTTGTCAGAAGTTATGCAAAATTTACTATACAATACCCATATTTAAAACACATAGATCCTATATTTATATCATGACAGTACTGACCCTTAACTTTGGGACTGTCCTCTGATGTTGGTGTTGTGTTTTAAGACTTGGTATAGTTGCATGCTGCATATGATTGTGCAAAGCTTTTTCCTATGTTTATATTTCACTCCAAATTGAAAAATATGCATTCTAAAGTATTCTTGTGATTGTATTATTCTGGCTCAATGTTTATGTGAACTGCAGAGATCCTCATTATATTAATATGACAACATTACCCTTATATTACTCTTTCTTTTGGGGTTGTCCTCTAATAGAGGTGTTGCATTGTCACTATTATATTTAGCCATTCATTTCTTAAACACTTTATTTTCCTATGAGACGTCTCACTTAGCTTTTTAGCTCATATTTTTGATTAAATTTTGTTTCAAATTACCTTTATGGTCACATGACCTTTACTAAGAATTTTGATGCTTTTTTGTAAATAATAAAATTATGAGTGTCTTGCAAGCATGCTAGGTGTCAAGTCTTTATTCTGGGTTTCCACCTGGCTCCACACTCAGCTCTATTTATCTTAATACTTAGGTTGATACCTTGAGATATTTAGATCTCTGTCTCTTTAAATGTGTATATGAGAGTGCTGAATTCCCTATCTTTTTATAAGGACTACTTTTCCTTATCTTCTCCCTATTTATAATAGTTTGCAATACTTATATAGGGTCTGCACCTCTAGTTTGATATTACTACACAGAGCTAAAATATTGGTAAATGGCTCCCTTACCTCCATTTTTTATGTGTGATATAACATTCACTATTAGGTTCATTTTCATAGGTTGCGTAGTCATCTCTATCTCTTTTTAATTTCTTACTTTTATTCATGAGGATCTCTTCTCTATTATTATTTAGACATATTTTTATCTCTTGTTCCATATCTTTAAATTCTTTACTTGTCTTAAAAGGAACTAGTTTGGTGTCTAGATTGTTTATTTTACAGTTAATATCCTCTAAAAGTTTATTTCTGAACTCCTTTATCAATTTCATCAATTTAATTGATGCTTCCTCAAGAATGTTTCTCCACTTTGTTTTAAATTCAATATCATCACTCTTAAAGGCACATTCTTTCTTAAATCTAAGAGCCCTAGGTACCTTTTCTTCTTTTATATATATATCAAAAAATGCACAATCCAATTTATATTTCATTTCTAATCTTAAATAATATTCCAATTCTACCATCATAGATTCCAGGGTCTCTACATTCAGACCACCATTGTTAACCCTATCTTGAATATTTGCCATAATATCTTTATAAAAGTCATTTCTCATATCTGATAGAATAGATTCTCTATCCATAATGGCTGCTGACAATCACAAAGAGGGGAAAAGAGACAATGAAATAAAGGTTATAGTGACCAGCGCCAATAAATATAAATACTACAGACTCCAAATTGAAAATAGGACACCCTCTAAAGGCCTATAATAAAAAACAATGTATAACTGAAAAATACTAGGGAGCGCTCAAACCAGAGCTAAAGAGTATAACCAAATGAAACCAGTGTAAATTATTTATTTTAACTCTAAATTCAAAATATCAAATGCTAGAAAAAAAACTATATCTCACAAGAGCAGAAGATTAACCACAAAAGTGGACACAGGATTAATCACAGCAAAAGTGAAAAGAACATAAAAAATAATAAATAATAATAATAAATAATGTTAATAAATAACTGTCTTGCACTTGTGACATGGGCTAAATTACAAGTTGTGCGGTATAATGCGGTACTGCTATACCACTGAAAAATGGACTGGCAGGTCTCCCGTATTACAAGTCGCATCGGTATAGCTATACCGCAAGCATTTTTGCCTGTAATCCATTCAAATCATCCAATAGGATTTCAGTATCTCTCATCCTACTGGCTGATTTGAAAATGTCAGCCAATAGGAATGCAAGGTACCCCATTTTTTAACAGGTACCTTGCATTCAAGCTTCAGTGTACGACGGTGATAGTATGAAGAGGATCCTAAAAGCTGGATGTCCGCACCGTCAGTGATGATGCTCTGCGCTTCCACAGTTCTGTGCCTCCACAGCTCTGCACCACTGGGATGAAGATAGGAGATGCCCCCGCGATGGATGGAGATGTCGCCACCTGGATGAAGACTTCTTGCCACCTGGATGAAGATATCCAGACTTCAGGAATTGTGAGTAGATTTTCTGGGGTTAGTGTTAGGTCTTTTTTTTTGGGGGGGGGGTGTTTTTTTTTTTAGATTAGGGATGGGCAGTAAAAGAGCTGAATGCCCTTTTAAGGGCAATGCCCATACAAATGCCCCCTTAGGGGCAATGCGTAGCTTAGGTTTTTTTAGACAGGTTTTTTTTTATTTTGGGGGGTTGGTTGGGTGGGGGATTTTATTGTTAGGTGGACTTTGTCATTTTTAGGTAAAAGAGCTGTTTAACTTAGGGCAATGCCCTACAAAAGGCCCCTTTAAGGGCTATTGGAAGCTTATTGTTAGGTTAGGGGTTGTTTTTGTTTTGGGGGGGTTTCTGATTTTATAGGGGTATTAGATTAGGTGTAATTTTTATTATTTTGGGTAATTTCATTTATTATTTTTTGTAATCTTGGAGTTTTTATGTTTCATAATTTTAGAATTTTATTTTTTTGTAATGTAATTTTTTTTCCGTAGTGTTAGGATTTTTTTAATTTGTAATTTCGGTTTTCTTATTTTTCGCTAAATTTATTGTTTTAAAATAGTAATGTTAGGTTACTTTATAGTTTAAACTTAGTTTTTTTTATTTCACATGTAAGTTTTTATTTATTTAAAGATAGTTATATTGTAAAATTAATTTAAAATTAGGGGGTATTAGGTTTAGGGGTTAATAGTTTAATTTAGTGTGTTACGATGTGGGAGGCGGTGGTTTAAGGGTTAATAGGTTTAGTTTAGGAGTTGCAATGTGGAGGGCTGGTGGTTTAGGGGTTAATTGCTTTATTTTATTAGTAGCGATGTAGGGGTCTGCGGTTTAGGGGTTAATATGTTTATTTAGTGTCGGCAATGTTGGGGGGCGGCGGATTAGGGGTTAATCATTTTATTTAGTGTTGTTGATATTGGGGAGCAGGGGATTAGGGGTGTTTAAACTGGGGGTTAATGTTAGGGTGTAAGGTTTTAACATAACTTTCTTTTCACCATAGACATCAATGGGATTGTTTTATGGTGATAGCCATTCCGCTATCACAGGTGTTAGTTTTTTCGGACACTTTCTCCCCATTGATGTCTATGGGGGAAAGCGTGGACGAGCATGTAAAGTCAGACCTTGGATTTTGTGTGGTATGGAGCTTATCGCACCATACCGAACAACAAGAGAAGGTTTTTCAGTAACTTGTAATGGCAGCGCTATGGAAAGTGCGATGCCGCTCAATTTTTTGCATTATTTACGCACCCGGTATAGCGCAAAACTTGTAATCTTGGTATATGTGATTTATATCTTGTCTTGTCTGTGTTCCTTGGTGTATGTAGGGAAGATTACTAAATCTTTCAGAGAAAGAATGGCAAATCATTGTTGTGCCATCAGAGAAGCCATTAAAAATGGCACCTCAGAGCAACCTGTGGCTCACCATTTTGCACAAGCTGGACATACAGCTGCCAGTTTACATACCATGTTGATAGATTTTGTACCCCCACTCAAGCGTGGAGGAGACACAATGGATTTACCGACTTGATACTGTAGCCCCAAAAGGACCAAATACGATGCTTGACTTCAGTACATTTTTATGAATCACCTGGATGGCAGTCGTTGAACAGACTGTTCTTTGGTTGTACTGATGTTGTAATAGTCTAATATTGTGCTGTCCAATGACAATGCCAGGAGACTTTATACTATACTACTAGTGGAATGAAGTGGTTGGCACTTTTATTATTTTGCATTGATTATGTATTTAATCTTTTCTAAATAGTGTAAATATTATTTGTATTTTAAATGTATCAGTTTTTAATATGATGTTTACTATGTATGGATATTTACTCTGCTTGTTCAATCCGATCACAGTAGCCAAGTGCCGGTCTCACCAACTTTGTTTACTTATGATGCAATTGTCACGTGACTTGTTGTCATTGGCTAGTCTAATTAGCCATGCAACAATTGTTTTCTGTCGGGTTTGCGTGTGCGGCATAGACGGCTGATGGGATTGGCTTCGGTAAACGGAAGCACTATTTGATTGGGGTAGAAATAGGGGTGTGATAGTTAAACATGACGCCACGCAACTATCATTTGTTTGCCCATTAAAAATGGTGTGAGTTGGACACAGAAATATTTGGGGAATATGGATTTTAACCTGTTGTAATAAAGGTGAGGTTTTAACATTTTGGTAACCTTTTGGAAATCCAGTTAGTGCTGTGGTCATTCTGACTCTGTTTTCATGTGTATTTCTACATACATAGCACCCCTACTGACTGAGTGAGTGCACTTGAATCAGATCTATATATACTGTATATAACATATAACAAGAAGAGTCTACTCCAAATTTCCAATTATATTTTTTGATGTTGAAAAAAATGGGAATGGCCATTCATTAAACAGCTGATCACTGAAATAACAAATGAGTTAAAGGATTATAAAACCCACTTTTTTTCTTTAATGATTCAGATAGAGCATGCAATTACAAGCAACATTCTAATTTACTCCTATTATCAATTTTTCTACTTTCCCTTGGCATCTTTATGTGAAATGCAGAACTGTAAGCTTAGGAGCCAGCCCGTTTCTCGTTCAGCACCTGGGTAGCGCTTGCTGATTGGTGTCTAAATGTAGTACAGGGTTCTGAACCAAAAATAGGCTGGATGCTAAACTCACATTCCTGCTTTTCAAATAAAGATAGTAAGAGAACAAATAAAAATTGATGTGGTCTATGTTTGTGTTTTACAATTGGATTCAGTAGTCTTTATGATATGTGTTTTTAACAAAATGAATGACATTTGTATATAGGCATTATGGGTATACTGGGAATGTTTAATCAATTATGCCTTTTATATTTTTAATAAACTTATATATTTTTTTAAATTCATAAAATTTGTTTTCCATTTTGGAAAGATTTTCATCTAAAATCAATGATCTACATCTGAAGAGGAGACCTGTGACATCTTGAAATCTTATGGAATTATATAAAAAAAAAACTTGTTTTTGTTGGTCAATTAAAAGGTATCACTATTTACTAAAATAACATCTAAAATTAAGAAAAACTGTACAGGATGTGAATTTCTATAAGAAGAAAGTGTCTATAAAGTATATCATCTATGACAAGATTTTACCAGATCAACAAGGTTTTAAAGATAGTCCAAAGTTGCACAATGCATATTTACAAAAAAAACACTGTACAAATTGCAATTTACAAACCTCACTCTCACTGTACAAACAGCAATTTACAAACCTCACTCACACTGTACAAACAGAAATTTACAAACCTGACTCTCACTGTACAAACAATTTACAAACCTCACTCACACTGTACAGACAGCAATTTACAATCCTCACTCACACTGTATAGACAACAATTTACATCAAGGGGTACCTCACCTCTCATCTCACAAGGGTCCACTGTGAAATGTATACGTTTAGTTGACTGTGTCTTCATAGTCACCAGAGACTGTATTTTGTGAAGCGCCCCCCTCCATAGAGTTATTTGCAATTCCACCAGATAACAATTATCTATCCTGCATTTAATAAAATAAGTTGGTATAAAAACAATATGCACACTAAAATGGAAGCAGATATTGTACAAAACAGCCGCCTTATTCACTTAAAGTGCATATAAAAGTCATATAAAAGTCAGAAGTCCAACAGTGAATCAATCCAAGGGTGAAACTTGTAAATGTACATGAATAAAAATCCGAGTCAAGTGCACTCACTCAATCAGTCAACATCTACCAGGTCTAAGGTGTCAGTTGGACATGGAAACATATGGGGAATATGGATTTTGACCTGTTGTGAGAAACTTGATATTTTAACATTTTGGAAATCCGGTGAGTGCTCTGTTCATTCTGACTACGTTTTCATGTGTATTTCTACATGCATAGCACCCTGCTAGATGTTGACTGATTGAGTGAGTGCCCTTGACTCATATATGTATAATATTTTATTTACAATATAACAAAAAAGGAGTCTATACACCAAACAAATGCCTAGCACCTTTCAGATTAGCCTTTTGTTGCATGTTCCATAATAGTTCATTCAACCCCACTGCTATTCCTTCGTGACACTGACGTATATGCCCCAATAATAACTCCCAGCTCACACACATGTACTTCTCGCATTACATTGGGAACTCACATATATGCGCCTCACGTCCGGGACCCATCTCCTTCAACTGCACAAACCTGGTACTGCCTGCGGTTTGCTACAGAGACTGCACTCGTTCGCGGATGCCCGGCTCGTCTTCACTCGGCATCCTGTGTTGCTGCTTCCCGTTGACGTGTGTGTGCGGTGACATCAATGGGCGTGCTTCAGTCACATGACCTGCAGTGGGGCGTGATGGTAAACAGCTCGTGCTCCGTGTGTGCTCTCTCTCGATTACTTCGGTTATACAAACATTAAAGACATAGAGGCACCTCCACGGCATGCAGATAAAAGTTCCTTTATTTGTTGTACAAACAGCAGATGATCAATACTGTCAGTTACACAGCTCAGGTCGGAAAGACTTGGGTTGCTCCCAGTGACCCACTGACGCGTTTTGGCTCACTAACCGTAATCATAGTGTGGTCTGTTAGCCTCTATCGGCTCCTTTTAAATTTGTAGGCTTTTGCCCATTGGATAAAACCAAAAATCTGGGAATTAACCCCTGCCTTTCCAGATTCTATTCCAAAACACTTATGTACTATATTACAGTATTATTCTCTAGTCATCTTTCTTGGTTCATGAACATCCTTATACATATACTTAGTTATTTTGCAGATTTACTATGTATATATACTTTTTGTTTGAACCTGAATCAATTACAGAGATTCACATAAAAATACCAATGTGCACATTTCTTATTAATTCCTTCACAAGTTTTACAAGTTTTAAACTACTCATGTTACTCCGGCTCTTTGAGAATTATTTTAACTCTGGATAGTACTTTGAACTTGTATTGTTTACCTTTTCCTTCTATTAAAATAAACCATAATTATGCTGTTATATTAGCTCATTAACAAATCAGATACACAGACTGAAGACTACTGCCAGAAATTAATCAAGTCATATTCTGAATTCAAGCCAGAAGGCATCCTAGTCTTCAGCCTAACTTTAAAAAAACATTTTAAAAATGAATATATTGGAGGCTCTGAACAATTACAGTCTGAGAGAGGTGAAGTCTTTGCTAGTAGGAACCTTAGCTTTCAAGAAGAATGTGACCTTGAAACTCTGGAAGTATTACATAATGAGAGTAATTATGTATATGATACAGACACTAGGCAGACAGTAAGAGGTCCTTCTTCCTTCTATCCTATCCAATCAAGAGGAGAAGTTTTGGAAAAATTTCAAAATTGAGTTGAGAGGGACTTGAATCAATTAGCTTACTGTGTAAATAAGAATAAAAGAAAAAATCTGTTAAAAGAAGAACAATTAGCGTTGAAGAAGTTGGGAGAAAGAAAAGAATTGGTGATTAGGGCAGCTGACAAGGGGGGATTCGGTCGTAGTTATGGACCGAGCATTCTTTGTCAATGAAGCGTTTAGACAACTAAACAATCCCTACCAATATACTAAACTTACATTCAATCCCACATCACGTTTTCAAAATTAACTTAGACACTTGATTAATGATGGAATAGAAGGAGGTTTCTTGGATGGTAAAACCAAAGACTTTCTTTTGGTGGATCATCCAGTAATTCCTATCTTCAATTTTTTGCCTAAAGTCCATAAATCTCTAGTAAATGTGGTAGGTAGACCGATTATTAGTGGCATTAATTCTATCTTTGAACATCTCTCACAATGGTTGGATGAAATACTCCAACCATTAGTAAAGCCGAGTTTTCTAAGGGATACCAAACAGTTGTTACTTGAAATGGAATCTATAGTTTGGGAGGAAAAATTCAGTTGGCTTACTATAGAGTTTTGCTATATTCCTCTATCACACATGAAAAAGGTTTGGAGGCATTAAAGTATTTTTTACTCAGAAACAAACTATTTAGTGAAGATCTTTGCAAGTACATTTTACGTGTAACCGAATTTTTGTTAACCCACAACTTTTTCGCCTTTGAGTGAGATTTTTTCCTCCAAAGGTGTGGGACAGCTATGGGAGCAAAATTTGCCCCATCCTATGCAAATTTGTTCATGGGATGGTGGGAGCTGTCCCACATCTTTGGAGAGGAATATCCTAAAAAGAGCCACATAGTCTATTACAGAAGGTATATAGACGATTTGATTTTTGTCTGGTGTGGTAGTCCCATGGAGGCGGAGGGGTTTGTGGAAAGATTAAACAAAAATGATGCTGGCATAAAGTTCACCTTTGAAGTGGGCGTTAACAGTATAAATTACCTGGACGTTACCTTCAGAGGGGGAGATCTAGGTAAAGTAGAAGTGGAGATATATAGAAAACCTATATTGAGCAATACAATTTTGCACCCCCATAGCAATCACCCGAATAGCGTTTTTAAGTCGGTAATAAGAGGACAATTTATATGACTAAAAAGAAATTGTACAAGCAAGGAAAGTTACAATAAACATGCTGAAGATCTTAATAAAAGGCTGAGGGAAAGAGGATACAAACAAAAGGATATAGACTCAGTGAGAATACATATTGATGACAAGGATAGGTCAAATTTTATGAACTATAGGGATGTATCCAGAACCAAAAAAAGAGGAGGATAAAATAGTTACTTTTGTAGCCCAATATAGTAATCAATTTGAACAAATTTGTAACATTGTTAAAAATAATTTACTGATGTTGAAAGCAGACGATGGACTAGAGGAGATCAACCCCAGAAATTGTAGGTTTTCCTTTAGAAAGGGATTATCCATAGGAAACAGGATAGCACCTACTCAACTAAAATCAGATACCCCAAGGATGAGTTCATGGTTAGAACATAATGGGGGTTTTAGGTGCAGCAACTTACATTGCAAAGCTTGTGAGAAATTGGATCATAGACCTGGTTTCAAAAGTAGTGTAACAGGAGAAACTTTTGAATTCAAAAGTTGTTTTAATTGTAGAGTCACATATTCTATTTACCTCCTAACATGTATAGATTGTGAGGTTCAGTACATGGGACTCACGACAAGAGAAGTGAGGTATAGAATTAGAGAGCACCTATCTAATATTAAATTAGGAAAATTGACCACACCACTAGTGCTTCATTTTAAAAACCATCATAATAAAAGCAGTAAATCATTGAGATGGACTATAATAGACAATATGAGAACTAGCACAAGAGGTGGGGACAGGGAGTCAATTTTTGGCTAAGAGAGAGATATTTTGGATACACAGGCTGAAGACTAGGATGCCTTCTGGCTTGAATTCAGAATATGACTTGATTAATTTCTTGCAGTAGTCTTCAGTCTGTGTATCTGATTGGTTAATGAGCTAATATAACAGCATAATTATGGTTTATTTTAATAGAAGGAAAAGGTAAACAATACAAGTTCAAAGTACTATCCAGAGTTAAAATAATTCTCAAAGAGCCGGAGTAACATGAGTAGTTTAAAACTTGTAAAACTTGTGAAGGAATTAATAAGAAATGTGCACATTGGTATTTTTATGTGGATCTCTGTAATTGATTCAGGTTCAAACAAAAAGTATATATACATAGTCAATCTGCAAAATAACTAAGTATATGTATAAGGATGTTCATGAACCAAGGAAGAGGACTAGAGAATAGTACTGTAATATAGTACATAAGTGTTTTGGAATAGAATCTGGAAAGGCAGGGGTTAATTCCCAGTTTTTTTGTTTTATCTAATGGGCAAAAGCCTACAAATTTAAAAGGAGCTGATAGAGGCTAACAGACCACACTACGATTAGGGCCAGCGAGCCAGAACGTGTCAGTGGGTCACTGGTTGCAACCCAAGTCTTTCTGACCTGAGCTGTGTAACTGACAGTATTGATCATCTGCTGTTTGTACAACAAATAAAGGATTTTTTATCTGCATGCCGTGAAGGTGCCTCTATATCTTTAATGTTTGTAAAAAAGGAGTCTACTCCAATCTTATTTTTTTTTTTTATGTTGAAAAAAAATGGGAACGTCCATTCATTGAACAGCTTATTACTGAAATAACAAATGAGTTAAAAGATTTTGAAACCCACTTTATTTTCTTTCATGATTCAGATAGAGCAAGCAATTATAAGCTACTTTCTAATTAACTCCTATTATCAATTTTTCTACTTTCTCTTGGTATCTTTATTTGAAAAGCAGGAATGTAAGTTTATTTGCCGGCCCGTTTCAGGTTCAGCACCTGGGTAACGATTTCTAATTAGTGATGTCGCAAATATAAGAATTTGGGTTCGCGAACGAGAACTTCCGCAAATGTTTGCAAACCGGCAAACCAGGTGAACCGCCATAGACTTCAATAGGCAGGCGAATTTTAAAACCCACAGGGACTCTTTCTGGCCACAATAGTGATGGAAAAGTTGTTTCAAGGGGACTAACACCTGGACTGGGGTATGCCGGAGGGGGATCCATGGCAAACTCCCATGGAAAATTACATAGTTGATGCAGAGTCTGGTTTTAATCCATAAGGGCATAAATCACCTAACATTCCTAAATTGTTTGGAATAAGGTTCTTTAAAACATCAGGTATGATGTTGTATAGATCAGGTAGTGTAAGGGTTACGCCCGCTTCACAGTGCGCAGTGTAGGTGATATACTTGCCCTGACCATGCTTTGCAGACCAGGTATCAGTGGTCAGATGGACCCTTTCCCCAGCACTGTGTGCCAGACATGCCATTATAGCAGACCTATATGGCTTTGGCGTTGCTTTTTGGTAATTAGAAGGCTGCTAAATGCCACTGCGCACCACACGTGTTTTATGCCCAGCAGTGAAGAGGTTAATTAGGGAGCATGTAGGCAGCTTTTAGAGTTAATTTTAGCTTAAGTGTAGTGTAGTAGACAACCCAAAATATTGATCTAGGCCCATTTTGGTATATTTAATGCCACCCTTTCACCGCCAAATGCGATCAAATAAAAAAAATTGTTCACTTTTTTACAAACTTTAGATTTCTCACAAAAATTATTTACAAACAACTTATGCAATTATGGCATAAATGGTTGTAAATGCTTCTCTGGGATCCCCTTTGTTCAGAAATAGCAGACTTATATGGCTTTGGCGTTGCTTTTTGGTAATTAGAAGGCTGCTAAAAGTCACTGCGCACCACACATGTTTTATGCCCAGCAGTGAAGGGGTTAATTAGGGAGCATGTAGGCAGCTTGTAGAGTTAATTTTAGCTTAAGTGTAGTGTAGTAGACAACCCAAAGTATTGATCTAGGCCCATTTTGGTATATTTAATGCCACCATTTCACCGCCAAATGCGATAAAAAAAAAAATAATTGTTCACTTTTTCACAAACTTTAGGTTTCTCACAGAAATTATTTACAAACAACTTATGCAATTATGGCATAAATGGTTGTAAATGCTTCTCTGGGATCCCCTTTGTTCCGAAATAGCAGACTTATATGGCTTTGGCGTTGCTTTTTGGTAATTAGAAGGCTGCTAAATGCCACTGCGCACCACACGTGTTTTATGCCCAGCAGTGAAGGGGTTAATTAGGGAGCATGTAGGCAGCTTGTAGAGTTAATTTTAGCTTAAGTGTAGTGTAGTAGACAACCCAAAGTATTGATCTAGGCCCATTTTGGTATATTTAATGCCACCATTTCACCGCCAAATGCGATGAAATAAAAAAAAATTGTTCACTTTTTCACAAACTTTAGGTTTCTCACAGAAATTATTTACAAACAACTTATGCAATTATGGCATAAATGGTTGTAAATGCTTCTCTGGGATCCCCTTTGTTCAGAAATAGCAGACTTATATGGCTTTGGCGTTGCTTTTTGGTAATTAGAAGGCTGCTAAAAGCCACTGCGCACCACACATGTTTTATGCCCAGCAGTGAAGGGGTTAATTAGGGAGCATGTAGGCAGCTTGTAGAGTTAATTTTAGCTTAAGTGTAGTGTAGTAGACAACCCAAAGTATTGATCTAGGCCCATTTTGGTATATTTAATGCCACCATTTCACCGCCAAATGCGATAAAAAAAAAATAATTGTTCACTTTTTCACAAACTTTAGGTTTCTCACAGAAATTATTTACAAACAACTTATGCAATTATGGCATAAATGGTTGTAAATGCTTCTCTGGGATCCCCTTTGTTCCGAAATAGCAGACTTATATGGCTTTGGCGTTGCTTTTTGGTAATTAGAAGGCTGCTAAATGCCACTGAGCACCACACGTGTTTTATGCCCAGCAGTGAAGGGGTTAATTAGGGAGCATGTAGGCAGCTTGTAGAGTTAATTTTAGCTTAAGTGTAGTGTAGTAGACAACCCAAAGTATTGATCTAGGCCCATTTTGGTATATTTAATGCCACCATTTCACCGCCAAATGCGAGGAAATAAAAAAAAATTGTTCACTTTTTCACAAACTTTAGGTTTCTCACAGAAATTATTTACAAACAACTTATGCAATTATGGCATAAATGGTTGTAAATGCTTCTCTGGGATACCCTTTGTTCAGAAATAGCAGACTTATATGGCTTTGGCGTTGCTTTTTGGTAATTAGAATGCCACTGCGCACCACACGTGTTTTATGCCCAGCAGTGAATGGGTTAATTAGGGAGCATGTAGGCAGCTTGTAGAGTTAATTTTAGCTTAAAGGGACAGTAAAGCCAAAACTAAACTTTCATGACTCTGATAGGGCATGCAATTTTAAACAACTTTCCTATTTACTTTTATCATCAAATTTGCTTTGTTCCCTTGGTGGTATTTTTGAAAAGCTAAACCTAGCTAGGCTCAAACTGATTTCTAAACAGTTGAAAACCGCCTCCAAGCTCAGAGCATTTTGAAAGTTTTTCACAGTTAGACTATGCTAGTTCACATGTGTCATATAGATAACATTGTGCTCACTCCCGTGAAGTTATTTAGGAGTCTTCACTGATTGACTACACTGCATGTCTGTCAAAGGCACTTAGATAAGGAGGCTGTCTGCAAAGGCTTAGATACAAGGTAATCACAGAGGTAAAAAGTATATTAATATAACTGTGTTGCTTATGCAAAAACGGGGAATGGGTAATAAAGGGATTATCTATCTTTTTAAATAAGAACATTTTTAGTGTAGACTGTCCCTTTAAGTGTAGTGTAGTAGACAACCCAAAGTATTGATCTAGGCCCATTTTGGTATATTTCATGCCACCATTTCACCGCCAAATGCGATCAAATTTTTTTTAATTTTTTTTCGCAATTTTAGGTTTCTCACTGAAATTATTTACAAACAGCTTGTGCAATTATGGCACAAATGGTTGTAACTGCTTCTCTGGGATCCCCTTTGTTCAGAAATAGCAGACATATATGACTTTGGCGTTGCTTTCACGTAATTTTAAGGCTGCTAAATGCTGCTACGCATCACACGTGTATTATGGCTAGCAGTGAAGGGGTTAATTAGGTAGTTTGTAGGGAGCTTGCAGGGTTAATTTTAGCTTTAGTGTAGAGATCAGCCTCCCACCTGACACATCAGACCCCCTGATCCCTCCCCCACCCCACAATTGTCCCCGCCATCTTAAGTACTGGCAGAAAGTCTGCCAGTATTAAATAAAAGGTTTTTACATTTTTGTAATTTTTTTTAGCATATTTACATATGCTGTGGTGTAGCATCCCCCCTTAGCCCCCAACCTCCCTGATCCCCCCCAAAACAGCTCTCTAACCCTCCCCATCTGCCTTATTGGCGGCCATCTTGGGTACTGGCAGCTGTCTGCTATTATTTCACAGTCAAAAAAGTTTTTTTTTTTTTTTTAAATGTACACTACTGTTACACCAGATATGAGTGGTGGCACTGGGCAAGTGGGCACAGTATACGCTGTGAGTCTGACACACACGCTGGCAGGCAGGCAACTGCAATTAGATTACACAGGAAAAAAAAGAAAAAAAAAAGCAGACTGATGTTCTAGCCCTAAAAAGGGCTTTTTGGGGTGCTGTCCTTACAGCAGAGATCAGATGAGTCCTTCAGGACTGTAGTGGACACTTAATACACTAGCCTAACTATCGATTTCCCTATTAAATCAGCAGCAGCTACACTGTCCCTCCTCTCAATAAGAATGCAGCTTCAGAATTAATCTAAAATGGATGCCTTCCAGGAGGTGGGAGGGTCTGGGAGGGAGGGTCTGCTGCTGATTGGCTGGAATGTGTCTTCTGACTGTGAGGTACAGGGTCAGTTTACTCAATGATGAGGAATAGGGGGCCGACCGAACATCGCATATGTTCGCCGTCCGCGGTGAACGCGAACATGCTATGTTCGCCGGGAACTTTTCGCCGGTGAACTATTTGCGACATCACTATTTCTAATTGATGTCTAAATGTAGTCCAAGGTGCTGATCCTAAAATAGGCTGGCTGCTAAGCTCAATTTCCTGCTTTTCAAATAAAGATGACAAGAGAACAAAGAAAAAATGATAATAGAAGTAAATGAGAAAGTGGCCTAAAATTGCATGTTTTATCTGAATCATGAAAGAAAAAATTTGGGTTTACTATCCCTTTAAAGGTTTTAATGGGGTCCATGTTTGTGTTTTGCAATTGGATTCAGTAGTCTTTATGATATGTGTTTTAAACAAAGTGAATGGAATTTGTATATAAGCATTCTGGAGCCTATTTATCAAGCCGTCAACCACAAATACGCTGGAATTCCGCAGCGTAGTTGTGGCGAGCCTGATTTGCCTTATTTATCAAAGGCTTCAGACCGGCAAAAGTAGAATTTTGTGACGTAACATACGATCCGCCGGTGGTCTCAGTCCGACACAGATCGATGCTTACGTCACTACAGATGTTCCGAATGCAAATTCGGCACTATCTGACTACTTTTGCTACTTAACAAATATCTACCAGGTACGCTCGCCAATATTCCGGCCCAGCGTACCTGGTTTTCAATCCGCCGCCCTGGAGGCGGTGGATGCCATAGGAATCAATGGGAGTCTGAAAGCAGCGAAAGCTTATGTTCGCTGCTGCCCTTTATCCCATTGATTCCTATGGGAGAATAAAAGTTATGTTTACACCTATCACCCTAACATGTACCCCGAGTCTAAACACCCCTAATCTGCCGCCCCCTACACCGCTGCCACCTACATTATACTTATTAACCCCTAATCTGCTGCCCCTACACCGCCGCCACTTACATTATACTTATTAACCCCTAATCTGCCGACCCAACACCGCCGCCACCTACATAAAAGTATTAACCCCTATCCTGCCGCTCCCGGAGCCCACCGCAACTAAATAAATATATTAACCCCTAAACCGCCAGCCCCCCACATCAACATAAACTAAATTAAGCTATTAATCCCTAAACCTAACAACCCGCTAACTTTATATTAAATATTAACTCATCCCTATCTTATAATAAATTTAAACTTACCTTTAGATTTAAATTAAACTATATTAAACTACTAATTAACCTATTCTAACTATTATACTAAAATTACTTTAAACTATATTAAACTAATAATTAATCTAACCTAACTTTTAACTAAAATTACATTAAACTATATTAAACTAATAGTTAATCTAACCTAATTTTTATACTAAAATTACATTAAACTACAAATTAAATTAACTATATTATATATTTATACACCTAACCCTACTCAAATAATTTAAATCTACACTAAAATAATTACAAAGTTACAAAAAACTAACTAAGTTACAAAAAATAACAAACACCATCAACTAGATTACAAGTTTTGTCGGTAAGGCTGTGCGTTGCTAACGAGCAGTTTTCCCTCACCGCTCACTTACAGTAACGCTGGTATTACGGATTTTAGAAACCCAGCGTTAGCCGCAAAAAAGTGAGCGTAGAGCAAAATTTAGCTCCACATCTCACCTCAATACCAGCGCTGCTTACGTTAGCGGTAAGCAGGTAAAACGTGCTTGTGCACGATTTCCCCATAGGCATAAATGGGGGAGAGCCGGCTGAAAAAAACCTAACACCTGCAAAAAAGCAGCGTAAAGCTCCTAACGCAGCCCCATTGATTCCTATGGGGAAACACTTTTTATGTCTACACCTAACACCCTAACATGAACCCCCGAGTATTAACACCCCTAATCTTACACTTATCCTATATTATAAAAGACAAGTGTTTGTCTGAAGCCGTCATGCGCAGTACAGACAAACACTTGGCCTTAGACAGCTGATCGCACGCGCACCCACCCGACCTGACAGCAGCGCGAGGACCGGGCAGCACAGCTGATCGCAGGCGCACCCACCCGACCTGACAGCAGCGCGAGGACCGGGAGAGAGAGAGAGAGAGAGAGAGAGAGAGAGAGAGAGAGAGATTATAAAAGACAAGTGTTTGTCTGAAGCCGTCATGCGCAATACAGACAAACACTTTGCCTTAGACAGCTGATCGCACGCGCACCCACCCGACCTGACAGCAGCGCGAGGACCGGGCAGCACAGCTGATCACCCGCGCACCCACCCGACCTGACAGCAGCGCGAGGAGAGAGAGAGAGAGAGAGAGAGAGAGAGAGAGAGAGAGAGAGAGAGAGAAAAAGAAAATAAATATTACATATAACACAACACGGCCCGTGTGAACGGGCTTTAGGACTAGTTAAGACATAATCTGCCGCCCCCGACATCGCCGACACCTGCATTATATTATTAACCCCTAATCTGCCTCTCCGGACACCGCCGCTACCTACATTATACTTATGAACCCCTAATCTGATGCCCCCAACATCGCTGAACCCTACATTATATTTATTAACCCCTAATCTGCCACCCCCAATGTCGCCGCCACTATATTAAATTTATTAACCCCTAAGTATAACCCTAACCCTAACACCCCCTAACTTAAATATAATTTTAATAAATTGAAATAAAATTACTATCATTAACTAAATAATTTCTATTTAAAACTAAATACTTACCTATAAAATAAACCCTATGATAGCTACAATATAATAGTTACATTGTAGCTATCTTAGGCCTAGATTTAGAGTTTGGCGGTAGCCGTCAAAACCAGCGTTAGAGGCTCCTAACACTGGTTTTAGGCTACCGCCGGTATTTGGAGTCAGTCAGGAAAGGGTCTAACGCTCACTTTCCAGCCGCGACTTTTCCATACCGCAGATCCCCTTACGTCAATTGCGTATCCTATCTTTTCAATGGGATCTTTCTAACTCCGGTATTTAGAGTCGTGTCTGAAGTGAGCGTTAGAAATCTAACGACAAAACTCCAGCCGCAGAAAAAAGTCAGTAGTTAAGAGCTTTCTGGGCTAACGCCGGTTTATAAAGCTCTTAACTACTGTGCTCTAAAGTACACTAACACCCATAAACTACCTATGTACGCCTAAACCGAGGTCCCCCCACATCGCCGCCACTCGATTAATTTTTTTTAACCCCTAATCTGCCGACCGCCACCTACGTTATACTTATGTACCCCTAATCTGCTGCCCCTAACACCGCCGACCCCTATATTATATTTATTAACCCCTAATCTGCCCCCCTCAACGTCGCCTCCACCTGCCTACACTTATTAACCCCTAATCTGCCGAGTGTATCTCACCGCTACTATAATAAAGTTATTAACCCCTAATCCGCCTCACTCCCGCCTCAATAACCCTATAATAAATAGTATTAACCCCTAATCTGCCCTCCCTAACATCGCCGACACCTAACTTCAATTATTAACCCCTAAACTGCCGACCGAATCACGACGCTATTCTAATAAATGGATTAACCCCTAAAGCTAAGTCTAACCCTAACACTAACACCCCCTAAATTAAATATAATTTAAATCTAACGAAATAAATTAACTCTTATTAAATAAATTATTCCTATTTAAAGCTAAATACTTATCTGTAAAATAAACCCTAATATAGCTACAATATAAATTATAATTATATTATAGCTATTTTAGGATTTATATTTATTTTACAGGCAACTTTGTATTTATTTTAACCAGGTACAATAGCTATTAAATAGTTAAGAACTATTTAATAGCTAAAATAGTTAAAATAATTACAAAATTACCTGTAAAATAAATCCTAACCTAAGTTACAATTAAACCTAACACTACACTATCAATAAATTAATTAAATACAATACCTACAAATGAATACAATTAAATAAACTAACTAAAGTACAAAAAATAAAAAAGAACTAAGTTACAAAAAATAAAAAAATATTTACAAACATTAGAAAAAAATTACAACAATTTTAAACTAATTACACCTACTCTAAGCCCCCTAATAAAATAACAAAGACCCCCAAAATAAAAAAATGCCCTACCCTATTCTAAATTACAAAAGTTCAAAGCTCTTTTACCTTACCAGCCCTGAACAGAGCCCTTTGCGGGGAATGCCCCAAAGAATTCAGCTCTTTTGCCTGTAAAAAACCCCACATACAATACCCTCCCCCCAACATTACAACCCACCAGCCACATACCCCTAATCTAACCCAACCCCCCCTTAAATAAACCTAACAGCCCCTGAAGATCTTCCTACCTTATCTTCACCATACCAGGTTCACCGATCGATCCAGAAGAGCTCCTCCGATGTCTTGATCCAAGCCCAAGCGGGGGGCTGAAGAGGTCCATGATCCGGCTGAAGTCTTCATCCAAGCGGGAGCTGAAGAGGTCCATGATCCGGCTGAAGTCTTCATCCAAGCGGGAGCCGAAGAGGTCCATGATCCGGCTGAAGTCTTCTATCAACGGCATCTTCAATCTTCTTTCTTCAGGATCCGTGTTCATCCCGCCGACGCGGAACATCCATCTTCACCGACGACTTCCCGATGAATGACGGTTCCTTTAAGGGACGTCATCCAAGATGGCGTCCCTCGAATTCCGATTGGCTGATAGGATTCTATCAGCCAATCGGAATTAAGGTAGGAAAATTCTGATTGGCTGATCGGATCAGCCAATCAGAATCAAGTTCAAACCGATTGGCTGATACGATCAGCCAATCAGATTGAGCTCGCATTCTATTGGCTGTTCCGATCAGAATCCTATCAGCGAATCGGAATTCGAGGGATGCCATCTTGGATGACGTCCCTTAAAGGAACCGTCATTCGTCGGGAAGTCGTCGGTGAAGATGGATGTTCCGCGTCGGCGGGATGAACACGGATCCTGAAGAAAGAAGATTGAAGATGCCGTTGATAGAAGACTTCAGCCGGATCATGGACCTCTTCAGCTCCCGCTTGGATGAAGACTTCAGCCGGATCATGGACCTCTTCATCTCCCGCTTGGATGAAGACTTCAGCCGGATCATGGACCTCTTCAGCCCCCCGCTTGGGCTTGGATCAAGACATCGGAGGAGCTCTTCTGGATCGATCGGTGAACCTGGTATGGTGAAGATAAGGTAGGAAGATCTTCAGGGGCTTAGTGTTAGGTTTATTTAAGTGGGGTTTGGGTTAGATTAGAGTTATGTGGGTGGTGGGTTGTAATGTTGGGGGGGGTATTGTATGTGTTTTTTTTTACAGGCAAAAGAGCTGAATTCTTTGGGGCATGCCCCGCAAAGGGCCCTGTTCAGGGCTGGTAAGGTAAAAGAGCTTTGAACTTTTTTAATTTAGAATAGGGTAGGGCATTTTTTTTATTTTGGGGGGCTTTGTTATTTTATTAGGGGGCTTAGAGTATGTGTAATTAGTTTAAAATTGTTGTAATTTTTTTCTAATGTTTGTAAATATTTTTTTATTTTTTGTAATCACTGCAATAGCACCATGTTTTTTTTTTAATTCCAAATCTCCTCCCTCCTCCATAACACCCCCCACTTTCCTGATACCTAACTCGCCTCCCCTACTGAAGGAGATGATATAAAACACAAACCTACTAATATTATGTAACATAAACATACTAGCATAATGCAACATACATGTGTCAGAAGATCCAATCATCTGGAGGAACTCCCCCACATCACTCCCCCCCATGTTCTACAACGTGATCACTTATACCCCTGGGGGGTCTTCCTGTGCTGATTAATGTCAGATGCGATCCTCTACCCAGGGTATGATTCAGATACTAAATCTCAATCCATCACCTCTCTCTTCCATCCTCTCCACCAAGTTTTCTCTTTCCCCAGAGCTTACCTATTTCATGTCCTCCCCCCTGGGCGCCACCCCAGGGTCCTCTGTGCCTCTATTTCTACAACACATCAAGTTTTGGTTATTGTGTCTGAGCTTCTAATTAAATATATTCCACTTTCCATGTAGCTGGGCATTCAGTATGTACTCAGCGTTTTTGAATGGATAGATGATCTGTTTTTGGTGTGCCAGATCCAGAGTGTCAATAAGGGGTTCCCATTTAGTCATGAATTTTTTTGTTCTGCTTGTTATGTCCCCCTGTGTGTCAAGTTTTTCATATATCATTTGCTTTCTCAGTGTTTCCCTGAGTTGTGTTAGGCTTGGTGGTATTGGCGACATCCATTGCTTTAAAATTAGTTTTCTAGCATTTAATATTACATTATGTATGAACTCTGTATGTTGGCGTATCTTTGTTTGTGAATGTAGGAATATCACCATTTCAGTTGATAAGTGAATTTTTGCCCTGTGCATTTTTCCATCCACCTCTGCGCTATGCCCCAGAATTGCGTTAACTTTGAGTAGTTCCCTATCATGTGTGATATGTTTGGGTTAGGGTTTGAGCATTTCGGCCATTGTCCCAATGTATCTGTCTTCCACTTGTGGAACATTTTAGGTGTTATGTATGCATTGTGGACCAGTTTAGAATGAGATTCCCTTATTTCATTTGAGAGTGAAGCCCCCCTCACCTCTACAAAGCTCTGCTCTACACATTTGTCTGTGATATTATGTCCTACCATGGCACCCCAGGAAGTTCGCAGGTGTTCGATATCAGCCTTATTTGATTTTGATTGGAGCATGTTATAAGTGTGTGAGATGGATGTCATCCCTCCCTTTGTCAACGTCAAGAGTTTATAAATGTCACAGTTAATTTCCAACATATTCCCAGTTCTTAAGAGATCCTGCACGTAATGCTTTACCTGGAGGTAGGCAAAATGATGAGAGTTGAGTATACCACAGTCTCTCTGTAGTTCTATAAAGGACTATGGACCCATTATCTGATAAAATTTGTTTCAGAATTGTTACCCCCCCATACTTCCCATTGTTTGAACGGTTTTGTGGTAAATCCTGTGGGGAAGTCTGGATTGCCCCTCAGGGGCAAAAAGACCGTGTGGTTATGTGAGACTCCAAGGGATT
Organism: Bombina bombina; assembly: GCF_027579735.1. Lineage (NCBI taxonomy): Eukaryota > Metazoa > Chordata > Amphibia > Anura > Bombinatoridae > Bombina > Bombina bombina. The sequence continues at coordinate 224,905,394 of NC_069505.1, read as the reverse complement.
TGCTTGCGCATGATTCATATGTGGGAGCATTTTCAGTGACCATGGTTTGATGATTTCTGACTCCAGCGAATTGTTGGTAAAGTGCCCTCCGTCTACTAGCCAGTCCATCACATATTTTGTTAAAGCTGCCCAGTTATAGTATTCGATGTTCGGAAGTCCCAGGCCTCCCTGCTCTGGCTGACATGTCAGTTTCTGATAACTAATTCTATGTTTTTCCCCCTCCATAGGAAGTTCAAAATGTTTCAAGGTCTTGCTTATGCAGCAGCTCCGGGAGCATCTGCAGGGTGTAGAGGAGTTTAGGGAACAAGATAATTTTAATGAGCCCCACTCTCCCCGACAAGGTCAGTGGTAATGTAGTCCAATTCAGAAGCATTTGTTTTAGGTTCTGCAATAGTGGCTTAAAATTAACTGCATACCATTGGGTAGGGTTCTTAGCCAGGTTGATGCCTAGATATTTAAATGTGTGTGAGATTACTTTAAAGTTATCTTCCAACGGTACACTAGGGTCATTATTCTGTAGCCATAATAGTTCAGACTTGTCTTTATTTATCCGGTACCCTGATATGTCACTAAACTCAGCTATAACCTTCAATATTTTAGGGATGTTCTCTCTGGGGTCCCTTGTGTAAAGTACCATATCGTTAGCGAAGAGTGACAGGTGGATGGTCACCCTACCTATACTCAATTCTGCTGTTTCTTTCCTGATCTTAATCGCTAGGGGCTCCAATGCAAGGTCAAACAAAAGTGGTGAGAGAGGACACCCCTGTCTTGTGCCTCTCTTAAGGGAGAATGTTTTCGATGGCGTCCCATTTATCAGGATCGCCACTTGGGGAGTACTGTAGATGGCCTCAATAGCTCTCATATAGGGTCCCTGTATGCCAAATTGTCTCAGGGTAGTGAATAAATGATCCCATAGTATCTTATTGAATGCTTTTTCAGTGTCCACTAGGATCAAACAGGCCTCTCCCGCATTCCGTTCTCTATCCCCACCCCCTTGCTCCTAGAAAAGTGCTAGTACCAATTGTAATTTTCTCATGTTTTTGACTGCTGACCTGCCCTTAATGAACCCTGTTTGATCCTCCTGAACCAGGAGGGGGAGTACTTCCGCCAACCTATTGGCCAATATTTTGGTGAATAATTTGTAGTCGGAATTTAACAGGGAGATTGGTCTGTAGGATGCTGTTAACAAGGGATCTCTGTCAGGTTTGGGGAGGACTGTAATATTTGCTTCCGTGAATCTGTTGGATAATTTTGCTTTCCCTTCTAAAATTGCATTATATAGTAGGGCAAGGGTGTCTGCGGTTTCTACACTAAGCATTTTATAAAATTCCCCTGGCAATCCATCAGGTCCCGGGGTTTTTTCCAGTGGGAGTGAGTCAATGGCTTTGGTAATTTCTAGGGGTTGAATTGGGGCATTGAGTTTCTGAAACTTGGTCCTCATTTAACTGTGGTAGTGTTAAGTCCCTCCAGAAGTGTTCTTTCTTTTTTAAATCAATGTCTTGGGAGTCATATAAATTCGAGTAATATGAAGTAAATGCCCGCTGTATTTCTGAGTCTTGAGTGAGTATGTTGTCCTTGTCCTTGATAGCTATTATAGTGTTTGGTTTTCTATCTAACCTTGTAAGTCTTGCTAGTAATTTTCCAGTACAGTTTCCATATCTATAGTATTTAGCCTGTGAGCGATTCTGGGCCGCAACCGTTGTTTGAATAAGATTTGTGTCTCTGAGAATTTTGACCTCCCTATATTTAGTTCTATTCTGTTCTATGGGGTTTTGCAAATACTTATTCCTGGCATTAAGCAATTGTCGCAAGAGTAATTCACCTCTCATTCTACGTTTTTTTCTTACTTTGGCAGCGTATGCAGTCACCACCCCTCTCAGCACCGCCATTGCTGATTCCCAGAAAAGTGAAATGTCACTTAAATGTTGGGCATTCAGTTCTTTATATACCAACCATTCCCCAATTAGGTGTTTGCGCAAGTTAAGGTCATGGTACAGATTTGATGGGAATCTCCATCGGTGTGCCTGTCTATGTGGTGCATCAGTGTCCATATGCAATGAGACTTGGGCATGATCTGATATGGTTATAGGGTCAATTCGAATGTCAGTTATGCGGGGCCAAAAAGAATTGGTGACTAAAAAGTAATCTATGTGAGATAGAGTCGTTTTCACCGGATGTAGGCAAGTGTAATCTCGGGCCTCCGGGTTTCTGTCTCTCCAGACATCTGAGAGGGACAAGGTGCCTTTAAAATTCAATAAGATACGGGTTTCGCTCTTGGAAAATTTCCACACTATTTGCTGTTGTGATATAGAATTTGGATTACAGAACCTGTCTGCTGGTGTGTGTGGAGCAATATTGAAGTCACCCCCCACTACATTTGGAAGCTCTGAAAACTGTATAAGCTGGGTCTGTAGTTGGGTCAGAATTTTTTTCTTTTCGGTATGGGGGCCATATACGCCACAGAGTACCATGTGTAGGACCCCTATTTTCAGTTTGACTTTCAGATACCTTCCCTCTGTGTCTGCTACAGATTGTGTGACGGTATAGCTTAAGCCTTTATGGAAGAGGATTGCTACTCCCCTGGCCCTCTTTCCTTCATAGGCAGTATGTAAAACCTCCCCCACCCAACCCTGCCTGAGTTTTTGGTGCTCTTTCTGTGAAAGGTGTGTTTCTTCTAGTATTGCTATGTCCGTCCTTATAGTATTTAGATGTCTAAGTATTGCCTTTCTCTTAATTGGGGACGTAATCCCTCCTACATTCCATAGTCAATTTCATTTTGTGCCAGAGTGTATGTCTGTTGTAGGTATTAGATCCTAGTAATTAGTACAAGTATATATGTTGTGACATGAGTAGGTTACAGAGTGTGTGCAGGAAGATAGTACTCACTGTTACGCTGATTACACCAGTTCCTTCTCCTTTCCCCCCGGAGTGGCACCCAGAGGCAGGACAAGTCAGCTCTTTCCCTAATGCAAATAGTTAGTACATACAGTGACCAGTGCATACAACAAGAAAAACAATGAGAATAACTAACCCCTCCCTCAACAATCCCAACTGTTCAACAATGGACTAAAGTTCTTGTCCAACAAGAAAAAGGGTCCCTCCCCCCCTTACTTTGCAAGGATACATTTCTTCGATGCTGTAACTTTGCCTGTCCTTTATTATTTATCTTCTACCGACCGACCCGGCACCAATCTCAGGCCTAAGCAGCAGAGTCATCTTCATTTGCAATTTGCCGCCCTTCACCCTCTCTTTGTAGATGAAGTTTTAGCAGACTGGGTGAGTCAAAGAATAGTGGTCCTCTCGCCGTATGGAGTCTCAGTCTTGCTGGGAACAGCAGGGCTGCTGTTCTACCTTGTTCCAAAAGTTGTTTGCAATACGGTGAAAATTCTCGTCTTCTGGCAGCTACTGCCGCAGAATAGTCTTGGAACAAGTAAATTCTCTTTCCACTATATTCCAGTGTGGGAGCCTTTCTGTATGCTTGTAAGATGGATAGTTTATCCTTGAAATTGAGGTATTTCACCATGACCTGATGCGGTGGTTGGTTTTTCTCGCTTTGCTTTCTCTGATTGCCCATTCTGGGCGCCCTTTCCACCGTGCAAGGTAAACACTCTTTTGAGATATTAAGCAGTCCCGGCAAGGTGTTTTCTGTGAACTCCACCAGCTGTGAACCTGGAAATGACTCAGGGATGCCCACTATCCTTAGATTGTTTCGACACAACCTGTTTTCCAGGTCATCGATCTTTGCCCACAGCCGTTCATTTTGTTGTTGTAAGGTGTGTACATGGGTTTCAGTTTCTCTGTGATGGTTTTCCCCATCTGTCACCTTCTGCTCCACCTGTGTCAGTCTACCATTAAAGTATTTAACTTCAGCTGTGAGAGAATCCATACCTGTTTGAAGCTGATCAATCTTTGGCAGAAACAACGCTGAGATTTGGGAAACAATTGGGTGGGTGTCTATGAGGCTGGTGATATTGCGTCCTCTGCAGGCCCTTGAGCCTGTTGGTTCTCCACCTGATGTTTTTTCTTGTCAGCATTCTTCAATCTGTTTGTCATTGTATCCGTTTTTTTAGAATAAGAGTCGTAATACTTTTGCATACAGTTCTGAGAGTCCCACAGTTGCTATTCCAACTGCACACAAAAAAGATGATATAGCTATTAAAGTTTAACAGTGATAACCAAGTCTGAGTGCACCAGGTCTTCCAGGAGAGCTAGCAACATTTAGCAAGCGATGGGTGAGCGGGGGGGGGGGGGGGTGAAGGCCCATATGACTTAGCCCTGCATTATGGTAGGGAGTGGTGTCACCTCTTTATTCACAGGATAGTTAAATAAAAGTACTAGGAAGAGCGGTGAGGGTGTCCCTCCTAACGCTATTGGACAGGCCGCTGTGCCCAACTGTGAATATATTTCTGTATAATGAGATCTTTATATTGCAACTGTGTGCTTACGGCTCCAAAAAAAAAAAAAAAGAATCTGTTCCTGTCAGTTTAATCCTTCAGCTGCGGGAAGTGTGGGGACAGCAGCCAGTCACTCACTTGCAGTGTCTCTTTATCTGCCCCTTTCTTTTTCTCTCCCTGCTATTGTACATAACGTGTTAGCAGTTAGCCACTGCACCAGCCCTGTAATAGATGGGCTAAGACTTGTCTGTTTATTATTGTTATTTTTATGCTGGGCACTTTTTTCTGGGTGACACTTGTGGGTAGGAATGTTTGGTATCGCAACAAAGAGTCTAGACTTGGGCCTGCTGCATAGATTGCAGCTCACCAAATTTCCACTGCAATGTTGCCTTTATATCCAGGGCTTTATCCTGCTACTATATTGTGTGCCCAGCCTGCCTACACTTATTGCGTGAGTTTGGCCCCTGGGTCTTAACTTTCTATGATAAGTCACTCTGCTGGAGTTTGCACTTTGATATTTGTGTGCGTCACACTCCTTCACCTTCCCCTCTGATATGCCAAAATGGCGTTTTACCACCGACTCACCCACTTGACCGGGCCTGCCTCTCTCTAGCCACTTAGAGTCACTGGCCTAGATTTAGAGTTGGGCGGTAGCCGTCAAAACCAGCGTTAGAGGCTCCTAACGCTGGTTTTGGGCTACCGCCGGTATTTGGAATCAGTCATTAAAGGGTCTAACGCTCACTTTGCAGCCACAACTTTTCCATACCGCAGATCCCCTTACGTCAATTGCGTATCCTATCTTTTCAATGGGATCTTTCTAACGCCGGTATTTAGAGTCGTGGCTGAAGTGAGCGTTAGAAATATAACGACAAAACTCCAGCCGCAGAAAAAAGTCAGTAGTTAAGAGCTTTCTGGGCTAACGCCGGTTTATAAAGCTCTTAACTACTGTCCTCTAAAGTACACTAACACCCATAAACTACCTATATACCCCTAAACCGAGGTCCCCCCACATCGCCGCCACTCGATTACATTTTTTTAACCCCTAATCTGCCGACCGCCACCTACGTTATACTTATGTACCCCTAATCTGCTGCCCCTAACACCGCCGACCCCTATATTATATTTATTAACCCCTAACCTGCCCCCCACAACGTCGCCGCCAGCTACATACAATAATTAACCCCTAATCTGCCGACCGTAAAGCGCCACCACCTACGTTATCCTTATGTACCCCTAATCTGCTGCCCCTAACACCGCCGACCCCTATATTATATTTATTAACCCCTAATCTGCCCCCCTCAACGTCGCCTCCACCTGCCTACACTTATTAACCCCTAATCTGCCGAGCGGACCGCACCGCTACTATAATAAAGTTATTAACCCCTAATCCGCCTCACTCCCGCCTCAATAACCCTATAATAAATAGTATTAACCCCTAATCTGCCCTCCCTAACATCGCCGACACCTAACTTCAATTATTAACCCCTAATCTGCCGACAGAATCTCGCCACTACTGTAATAAATGGATTAACCCCTAAAACTAAGTCTAACCCTAACCCTAACACCCCCCTAAGTTAAATATAATTTAAATCTAACGAAATAAATCAACTCTTATTAAATAAATTATTCCTATTTAAAGCTAAATACTTACCTGTAAAATAAACCCTAATATAGCTACAATATAAATTATAATTATATTATAGCTATTTTAGGATTAATATTTATTTTACAGGTAACTTTGTATTTATTTTAACCAGGTACAATAGCTATTAAATAGTTAAGAACTATTTAATAGCTAAAATAGTTAAAATAATTGCAAAATTACCTGTAAAATAAATCCTAACCTAAGTTACAATTAAACCTAACACTACACTATCAATAAATTAATTAAATAAAATACCTACAATTACCTACAATTAAACCTAACACTACACTATCAATAAATTAATTAAATTTAATATCTACAAATAAATACAATGAAATAAACGAACTAAAGTACAAAAAATAAAAAAGAGCTAAGTTACAAAAAATAAAAAAATATTTACAAACATCAGAAAAATATTACAACAATTTTAAACTAATTACACCTACTCTAAGCCCCCTAATAAAATAACAAAGCCCCCCAAAATAAAAAAATGCCCTACCCTATTCTAAATTAAAAAAGTTCAAAGCTCTTTTACCTTACCAGCCCTGAACAGGGCCCTTTGCGGGGCATGCCCCAAAGAATTCAGCTCTTTTGCCTGTAAAAAAAACACATACAATACCCCACGCAACATTACAACCCACCACCCACATACCCCTAATCTAACCCAAACCCCCCTTAAATCAACCTAACACTAAGCCCCTGAAGATCTTCCTACCTTATCTTCACCCTGCCAGGTTCACCGATCCGTCCTCGGAAGTCTTGATCCAAGCCTCGGAAGAGTTGATCCAAGCCCAAGCGGGGGGCTGAAGAGTGACGTCCATCCTCGGGCTGAAGTCTGGATCCAAGCGGCGACTGAAGAAATCCATCATCGGGCTGAAGTCGGAAGTCCATCATCGGGATGAAGTCTTCTATCAAGCAGCATCTTCAATCTTCTTTCTTCCGGAGCGGAGCGGAGCCATCTTGTTCCCAGCCGACGCGGATCCATCCTCTTCTAATGACGCCTACTAGCTGAATGACGGTTCCTTTAAATGACGTCATCCAAGATGGCGTCCGTCGAATTCCGATTGGCTGATAGGATTCTATCAGCCAATCGGAATTAAGGTAGGAAAATTCTGATTGGCTGATGGAATCAGCCAATCAGATTCAAGTTCAATCCGATTGGCTGATCCGATCAGCCAATCAGATTGAGCTCGCATTCTATTGGCTGTTCCGATCAGCCAATAGAATGTGAGCTCAATCTGATTGGCTGATTCCATCAGCCAATCAGAATTTTCCTACCTTAATTCCGATTGGCTGATAGAATCCTATCAGCCAATCGGAATTCGACGGACGCCATCTTGGATGACGTCATTTAAAGGAACCGTCATTCGGCTAGTAGGCGTCGTTAGAAGAGGATGGATCCGCGTCGGCTGGGAACAAGATGGCTCCGCTCCGCTCCGGAAGAAAGAAGATTGAAGATGCTGCTTGATAGAAGACTTCATCCCGATGATGAACTTCCGACTTCAGCCCGATGATGGATTTCTTCAGTCACCGCTTGGATCAAGACTTCAGCCCGAGGATGGACGTCACTCTTCAGCCCCCCGCTTGGGCTTGGATCAAGACTTCCGAGGACGGATCGGTGAACCTGGCAGGGTGAAGATAACGTAGGAAGATCTTCAGGGGCTTAGTGTTAGGTTTATTTAAGGGGGGTTTGGGTTAGATTAGGGGTATGTGGGTGGTGGGTTGTAATGTTGGGGGGGATATTGTATGTGTTTTTTTTACAGGCAAAAGAGCTGAATTCTTTGGGGCATGCCCCGCAAAGGGCCCTGTTCAGGGCTGGTAAGGTAAAAGAGCTTTGAACTTTTTTAATTTAGAATAGGGTAGGGCATTTTTTTATTTTGGGGGGCTTTGTTATTTTATTAGGGGGCTTAGAGTAGGTGTAATTAGTTTAAAATTGTTGTAATTTTTTTTCTAATGTTTGTAAATATTTTTTTATTTTTTGTAACTTAGTTCTTTTTTATTTTTTGTACTTTAGTTAGTTTATTTCATTGTATTTATTTGTAGATATTGTATTTAATTAATTTATTGATAGTGTAGTGTTAGGTTTAATTGTAGGTAATTGTAGGTATTTTATTTAATTAATTTATTGATAGTGTAGTGTTAGATTTAATTGTAACTTAGGTTAGGATTTATTTTACAGGTAATTTTGTAATTATTTTAACTATTTTAGCTATTAAATAGTTCTTAACTATTTAATAGCTATTGTACCTGGTTAAAATAAATACAAAGTTACCTGTAAAATAAATATAAATCCTAAAATAGCTATAATATAATTATAATTTATATTGTAGCTATATTAGGGTTTATTTTACAGGTAAGTATTTAGCTTTAAATAGGAATAATTTATTTAATAAGAGTTAATTTATTTTGTTAGATTTAAATTATATTTAACTTAGGGGGGTGTTAGTGTTAGGGTTAGACTTAGCTTTAGGGGTTAATCCATTTATTACAGTAGCGGCGAGATTCAGTCAGCAGATTAGGGGTTAATAATTGAAGTTAGGTGTCGGTGATGTTAGGGAGGGCAGATTAGGGGTTAATACTATTTATTATAGGGTTATTGAGGCGGGAGTGAGGCGGATTAGGGTTAATAACTTTATTATAATAGCGGTGCGGTCCGCTCGGCAGATTAGGGGTTAATAAGTGTAGGTAGCTGGCGGCGACGTTGTGGGGGGCAGATTAGGGGTTAATAAATATAATATAGGGGTTGGCAGTGTTAGGGGCAGCAGATTAGGGGTACATAGCTATAATGTAGGTGGCGGAGCGGCAGATTAGGGGTTAATAATAATATGCAGGTGTCAGCGATAGCGGGGGCGGCAGAATAGGGGTTAATAAGTGTAAGGTTAGGGGTGTTTAGACTCGGGGTAAATGTTAGAGTGTTAGGTGCAGACGTAGGAAGTGTTTCCCCATAGAAAACAATGGGGCTGCGTTAGGATCTGAACGCGGCTTTTTTGCAGCTGTTAGGTTTTTTTTCAGCTAAAACAGCCCCTTTGTTTTCTATGGGGATATCGTGCACGAGCACGTTTTTGAAGCTGGCCGCTTCCGTAAGCACCGCTGGTATCTAGAGTTGCTGTGGCATTAAATTATGCTCTATGCTCCCTTTTTGGAGCCTAATGCACTGAAAACCCAGCCATTCTGTGAACTCTAAATACCAGCGGTATTTAAAAGGTGCGTGGGAAAAAAAGCACGCGTAGCTAACGCACCCCTTTGGCCGCAGAACTCTAAATCTAGGCGACTGGTAGGAGGTTTATGGTCCTGCTGTTACTCTCCGGTTTAAATCCGGAGCTGTTGCCGGGTAATTTTCTTCTGCTGCGATAGGTGCAGACACTCTCCTCTGCTTCTTTCTGGCGATGTTCCGCAGTGGGGGAGTCAGGTGACAGAATCCTTACCGTTATCGCTCCAGACAGGAGTGTATATCCCCTGCCAAGGAATGTGGCTTGTTATGGGCCGTTTCCAGTGGATTTAGCTTGGTAGCAGAGGTTTAAGGTCCGGAGCTCCTTTCCCCTGCTTCCACTCACAGCGCCCGCCCACCGGTTACTCAGGGTAAGGCTTTTTATTATTTTGGGGGGCTTTTTATTTTATTAGGGGGATTAGAGTAGGTGTAATTAGTTTAAAAAACTTGTAATTATTTTATTATTTTCTGTAATTTAGTGTGGGGGGTTTCGTACTTTAGATAATTTTTTTCAATTGCGTTTAATTGTATTTAGTTTAGGTAATTAATTTAATTATAGTGTAGTGTTAGGTGTAATTGTAACTTAGGTTAGGATTTATTTTACAGGTAAATTTGAATTTATTTTAACTAGGTAGCTATTAAATAGTTAATAACTATTTAATAACTATTGTACCTAGTTAAAATAAATACAAAGTTGCCTGTAAAATAAAAATAAATCCTAAGCTAGCTACAATGTAACTATTAGTTATATTGTAGCTAGCTTAGGGTTTATTTTATAGGTAAGTATTTAGTTTTAAATAGGAATAATTTAGTTAATGATAGTTATTTTATTTAGATTTATTTAAATTATTTTTAAGTTGGGGGGGGGTGTTAGGGTTAGACTTAGATTTAGGGCTTAATATATTTAATATAGTTACGGCGACGTTGGGGGCAGCAGATTAGGGGTTAATAAATGTAGGTAGGTGTTAGTGATTTTAGGGATGGCAGATTAGGGGTTAATAAAATGTAACTAGTGTTTGCGATGTGGGAGGGCCGCGGTTTAGGGGTCAATAAATATTTTATAGTGGCGGCGATGCCCGGTTCGGCAGATTAGGGGTTATTTTTTTTTTTAGTGTTTGCGATGTGGGGGGAGTCTCAGTTTAGGGGTTAATAGGTAGTTTATGGGTGTACTTTTTAGCACTTTAGTTAAGAGTTTTATACTACGGCGTTAGCCCATAAAACTCTTAACTACTGACTTTTAAATGAGGTACCAGTCTTGACAGGAGAGGCTGTATTGCTCACTTTTTTGCAGACTTGTAATACCAGCGTTATGCAAGTCCCATTGAAAATATAGGATATGCAATTTACGCAAGGGGATTTGCGGTATTAACGACTCTGGCCAAAAAAGTGAGCGGTGAGCCTGTCATTTCAAGACTCGTAATACCAGCGTTAGGAAAAAAGCAGCTTTGGGACCTCTCAACGCTGCTTTTTAAGGCTAACGCAAGACTTGTAATCTAGGTGCATGTTACACAAAAAATAAAACACTGTTACAAAAAAGAAAAAAGAAATTATCAAAGCTTTAAACTAATTACACCTAATCTAAGGGCCCTATGAAAATAAAAAAATAAATAAAAAAAAAATCTAGCCTACAATAAACTACAAATAGCCCTTAAAAGGGCCTTTTGCTGGGAATTGCCCCAAAGTAATCAGCTCTTTTACCTGAAATAAAAAAGACAAATACCCCCCAACAGTAAAACCCACCGCCCACACAAACAACCCCCCCAAATAAAAACCTAACTAAAAAAACCTAAGCTCCCCATTGCCCTGAAAAGGGCATTTGGATGGGCATTGCCCTTAAAAAGGCATTTAGCTCTATTTCAGGCCCAAGTCCTAATCTAAAACTAAAACCCACCCAATAAACCCTTTAAAGAATCCTAACACTAACCCCAGAAGATTTACTTACAGTTTTGAAGATCCGACATCCATCCTCCAAGAAGCCGGGAGAATTCCTCAATGAAGTGGCCGAAGTCTTCATCCAAGCCCACAGAAGTCTTCACCCAGACGGCATCTTCTATCTTCATCCATCCGGCGCGGAGCGGCTCCATCATCAAGACATCCGACGTGGAGCATCCTCTTCCTTCCGACGACTACCGAAGAATGAAGGTTCCTTTAAATGTAGTCATCCAAGATAGCGTCCCTTAGATTCTGATTGGCTGATAGAATTCTATCAGCCAATCGGAATTAAGGTTGAAAAAATCCTATTGGCTGTTGCAATCAGCCAATAGGATTGAGCTTTCATCCTATTGGCTGATCCAATCAACCAATAGGATTGAGCTCGCATTCTATTGGCTGATTGGATCAGCCAATAGGATGAAAGCTCAATCCTATTGGCTGATTGCAACAGCCAATAGGATTTTATCAACCTTAATTCCGATTGGCTGATACAATTCTATCAGCCAATCGTAATCTAAGGGACGCCATCTTGGATGACATCATTTAAAGGAACCTTCATTCATTGGTAGTCGTTGGAAGGAAGAGGCTGCTCCGCGTCGGATGTCTTGAAGATGGAGCTGCTCCGCGCCGGATGGATGAAGATAGAAGATGCCGTCTCGGTGAAGACTTCTGCAGGCTTGGATGAAGACTTCGGCCGCTTCGTTGATGACTTCTCCTGGCTTCTTGGAGGATGGATGTCGGATCTTCAAAACTGTAAGTAAATCTTAAGGGGTTAGTGTTAGGATTTTTTTAAGGGTTTATTGGGTGGGTTTTAGTTTTAGATTAGGACTTGGGCCTGCAATAGAGCTAAATGCCCTTTTAAGGGCAATGCCCATCCAAATGCCCTTTTCAGGGCAATGGGGAGCTTATGTTTTTTAGTTAGTATTTTATTTGGGGGGTTGGTTGTGTGGGTGGTGGGTTTTACTGTTGGGGGAGGGTATTTGTATTTTTTTTACAGGTAAAACAGCTGATTAATATAACAATTATTGCTATAACACAATATTAAGGCAGCACCCCAACGAGCATAACAAAAAGTGATTATAAGTATAATCCCAATACCAACAGTTAGGATAACAAATAGTATAGTCTGCTGATGCTTTGCACAACAACAGCAGCTAATGCAATTAACTAATGATAAGAGGTTAGGAAGTCCATCCCAAAAATCAGGGGTATACTCTGTGATTTTTCTAAACAATTTGTATAAAGAACAAATACTTATTCTGTCCTTGTATATAGTATCCTTGTTCTTCTGTGTCCACCATGCAGCTCCTTATTAGAAACTGGTGTGATATCCGTGAATAAGGCGATAGGAAAGCAATGGATCTGCAGAAACAGAAACAGTGGAGCGCAAAAGAGGAGAGACACAGGACGATCTAAGTGTAGATGATAAAACTCTTTTTCCACTTTATTAGAACACGTATGTAGATGTGAACTTACAAGAGTTACCCTCAAACATATGAGGTATGTGTCAGCATGATACAGTAATCCACAGCGTGGTAACAGTTCCCAAGCGTGTCCTAAGCTGCTGAAAATAAAGTCTCTTTTTTTCTTCCCCCTTCTGGTGCACAGTATATATCATTAAAAACTAGCTTCTCAAGCTATGGAGGAGGTGTCAATGAGGCAGCGGTAGTGCAAAAATTAAGCCGGCTATGCATCCACCGCTCCACACAGTTCACCTACTTCCTCTGTTTACGTAAAAATGGGCGTGGCAAAATTGTACCAAAGAGGAGGATTTTCAGAGAGAAGCACAGTTAATCAGATATAGGTTTTTAGCGAAGGGATACACTGAGACACTTCTATGTGATACTCAAAAAAGAGTGGAAAAGATGGATAGAAATAGACTAATGAAGGGCAAGGATAAGAATGGAATAATAACAAAGAAATTGAATCAAGAACAAACACTAGACAGTAACGGAAGGGTTGAGAACAAAAGAAAGATACAATTAGTGACTAGATTAAATAGAGCATCAAGGGGTATAGAAAAGGCAATAAGGAAACATTGGCCTATTCTTATGCAGGACCCCATTTTGAAAGAATCCATTGATGGGAGGGGTCAAGTAGTTTTTAAAAGGAATATGAACCTCAAAAATAAGATCAGTCCAAGTATGCTGAAACCAATAAGATCTGATATGTGGTTAAAGACACATACACAAGGATATTTTAGGTGTGGGAGGAAGAGTTGCAAATGTTGTGCACACATTGATCCACAGAATAAAACCTTTGGATGTACCAGTGGGATAACAAATATAAGATAAAAGACTTGATGACTTGTAAGACCTGTTTCGTTGTCTATCTCCTCGGGTGTTCGTGTGACAAAATCTATGTAGGATGTACTAAACGCCCGGTAAAGACTAGGTTTAGTGAGCACCTGAGGAATATAGAGAATAGGCTGGATAGCCATGGGGTTTCAGCCCATTTCCTCGAATGCCATAACAAGGATAGCACAGGGTTAACTATCATTGCCATAGATAATGTTAAGAGCACAGTGAGAGGAGGGGATATATTATTGTCACTTAGAAAATGAGAAACGTACTGGATCCATAGACTGGGTGCTATGGGTCCAGGTGGTTTAAATCGGTATATAGACCTAGCAGACTTTTTGGACTCTTAGCAGTCAATTCTATCTCTGGCTGTGAGAATTACCTGGTTGGTGCGAACTAACTGGGAATAGATATGTATATGTGTATACATGCTATCTATAACTGGTCAATGTTATTATGGGTACATATTTATGTACATGCCTTTTTTAAACAGTATTCCTTTAAGTGAAAAGGCTGTGTATTTTAAGATATAGTGGTATTGTGTATATTTATTTAGTTATTTTATATATATTTTTTAATATGAACCATTCCTGCTTTTTGTAATATGTCTATATGGTTTGGGTAGGCATGTTTGTTTATTTAGGTGTTTTTAAACCATAATGGTTTTATAGCAAGCAGTTTTTTATGGGAGGGATTGCACTAGTGTGTGGGCGTTTCTGAAGCTCCCTGTCCTTAAAAGGCTGCTGCTGGAGAAGATGGGCATTGCCTCTGATGAAGCTGGGAGGAGCCCAGTGAAACATGTAAGACCATGCCCATTTTTACGTAAACAGAGGAAGTAGGTGAACTGTGTGGAGCGGTGGATACATAGCCGGCTTAATTTTTGCACTACTGCTTCCTCATTGACACCTCCTCCATAACTTGAGAAGCTAGTTTTTAATGATATATACTGTGCACCAGAAGGGGGGAAGAAAAAAAGAGACTTTATTTTCAGCAGCTTAGGACACGCTTGGTAACTGTTACCACGCTGTGGATTACTGTATCAAGCTGACACATACCTCATATGTTTGAGGGTACCTCTTGTAAGTGCACATCTACATACGTGTTGTAATAAAGTGGAAAAAGAGTTTTATCATCTACACTTAGATCGTCCTGTGTCTCTCCCCTTTTGCGCTCCACTTTTTCTCTTTCTGCAGATCCATTGCTTTCCAAAAGAGCTGATTACTTTGGGGCAATGCCCTGCAAAAGGCCCTTTTAAGGGCTATTTGTAGTTTATTGTAGGCTAGGTTTTTTTTTTTTCCATAGGGCTCTTAGATTAGGTGTAATTAGTTTAAAGCTTTGATAATTTCTTTTTTATTTTTTGTAACTTATTGTTTATTTTTTTGTGTAACTTAGTGTTTGTTATTTTTTGTAACTTAGTTAGTTTTTTTGTAACTTTGTAATTTTTTAATGTAGAATTAAATTATTTGAGTAGGGTTAGGTGTTTAAATATATAATACAGTTATTTTAATTTGTAATTTTATGTGATTTTAGTATAAAAGTTAGGTTAGATTAATTATTAATTTAATATAGTTTAATGTAATTGTATTATAAACGTTAAGTTAGGTTAATTATTAATTTAATATAGTTTAATGTAATTGTATTAGAAACGTTAGGTTAGGTTAATGATTAATTTAATATAGTGTAATGTAATTTTATTATAAAAGTTAGGGTAGGTTAAGTATTAATTTAATATAGTTTAATGTCATTTTATTATAATAGTTAGAATAGGTTAATTATTAGTTTAATATAGTTTAATGTAATTTTAGTTTAATAGTTAGGGTAGGTTAATTATTAGTTTAATATAGTTTAATTTAAATATAAAGGTAAGTTTAAATTTATTATAAGATGGGGATGAGTTAATATTTAATGTACAGTTAGCGGGTTGTTAGGTTTAGGGATTAATAGGTTAATTTAGTTTATGGCGTTGTGGGGGGCTGGCGGTTTAGGGGTTAATACATTTATTTAGGTGCGGTGGGCTCCGGGAGCGGCAGGATAGGGGTTAATACATTTATGTAGGTGGCGGCGGTATAGGGGTCGGCAGATTAGGTGTTAATAAGTATAATGTAGGTGGCGGCGGAGTAGGGGGCAGCAGATTAGGTGTTAATAAGTATAATAAGCTGCGGTTTTGGAGTTAATAACTTTATTTTGTTGCGGCGGGGTCCGGGAGCGGTGGGATAGGGGTTAAACAGTTTAGTATAGTGTGGGTGTTTAGTAACAGTATACAAATAAAGCTGGGAAAAGGCCGAAGAGCAACGAGATTGATGACTGTTAGTTAAGAACAGTCCGCTGCTCATCGCCCCGTACTTGGTGCGTGGCTTTTTGACAGCTTTTTTGTTAAATATGGACAACGTATTCAGGTCCGCAGCAGCGATGTTAGGCGATGTAAGGCAAGCGTATTGGTGCCGGCGAATGCAGCACAGTTGACGGCTTGATAAATAGGCCCCTATGGGTATACTGGCAATGTTTAATCAATTATGTTTTTTATATTTTGAATAATTTTATATATTTTTTTTAAATTCATAAACCTTGTTTTCCATTTTGGAAAGATTATCCACATCTGAGGAGGAGACCTCTGACATCTTGAAATCTTATGGAATTAAAAAAAAAACTTGCTTTTGTTGGTCAATTAAAAGATATCACAATCTACTAAATAAACATCTAAAATTAAGAAAAACTGTACAGGATGTGCATTTCCATAAGAAGAAAGTGTCTATAAAGTATATAATCTATGACAATATTTTACCAGTTCAACAAGGTTTTAAAGTTAGTTTCACAACACATATTTACAAAAACCCACTGTACAAATAGCAAGTTACAAACCTCACACTGTACAAACAGTAATATACAAATCTCACTCACACAATACAAACAGCAAATTACAAACCTCACTCACACTGTACAAACAGTAATTTACAAACGTAACTCACACTGTACAAACGGCAATTTACAAACCTCACTCACACTGTACAAACAGTATTATACAAACCTTACTCACACAATACAAACAGCAAATTACAAACCTCACTCACACTGTACAAACAGCAATTTACAAACCCCACTCACTGTGTACAAACAGAAATTTAAAACCCACTGTACAAACAGCAATTTACAAACCTCACTAACACTGTAGAGACTGAAGTACAAATCCCACTCAGACTGTACAGACAACAAGTTACAAACCTCATTCTCACTGTACAGACAGAAATTTAAAAACCTCACTTACACCATACAGATTGAATTAAAAACTTCACTCACACTGTACAGACAGCAAGTTACAAACCTCACACACTGTATAGACAACAATTTACAAACCTAACTCACACTGTACAGATAGAAATTTACAAACCTCACTCATACTGTACAGACAACAATTTACAAACCTCACTCACACTGTACAAACAGCAATTTACAAACCTCACTCACACTATGAAAACACCAATTTACAAACCTCACTCACACTTTACAGAAAACAATTTACAAACCTTACTCACACTGTTCAGACAACAATATACAAACCTCACTCACACTGTCCAGAAAACAATTTACAAACCTCACTCACACTGTACAGACAGGAATTTACAAACCTCACTCACACTGTACAGACAATAATTTACAAATCTCACTCACACTGTACAGACAACAATTTACAAACCTCACTCACACTGTACAAACAGCAATTTACAAACCTCACTCACACATCACACTGTACAGACAACAATTTACAAACCTCACTCACACGGTACAGACAGCAATTTACAAATCTCACTCACACTGTACAGACAATTTACAAACATCACTCACACTGCACAAACAGCAATTTACAAACCTCACTCACACTTCACACTGTACAGACAACAATTTACAAACCTCACTCACACTGTATAGACAGCAATTTACAAACCTCAGTCACACTGTACAGACTGAATTACAAACTTCACTCACACTATACAAACAACAATTTACAAACCTCACTCACACTGTATAGACAACAATTTACAAATCTCACTCACACTGTACAGACAGCAATTTACAAACCTAACTCACACTGTACAGACTTATTTACAAACCTCACTCATACTGTACAGACAGCAATTGACAAACCTCACTCACACTGTACAAACAGCAATTTACAAACCTTACTCATACTGTACAAATAACAAGTAACAAACTTCACTTACACTGTATAGACAAATATTTACAAACCTCACTCACACTGTACAGACAGCAAATTACAAACCTCACTCATACTGTACAGACAACAATTTACAAACCTCACTCACACTGTACAGACAAGTTACGAACCTTATTCACACTGTACAGACAACAATTAAAAAACCTCACTCACACTGTACAGACAGCAATTTACAACCCTCACTTACATTGTACAGACAACAATTTACAACCCTCACTCACACTGTACAGACAGCAATTTACAAATCTCACTCACACTGTACCGACAACAGTTTACAAACCTCACTCACACTGCACAAACAGCAATTTACAAACCTCACTTACATTGTACAGACAACAACTTACAAACTTCACTCACGTTATACAGACAGCTATTTACACTCCTCACTCACAATGTACAAAGAGCAATTTACAAACCTTACTCACACTGTACAGACAACAATTTACAAACTTCACTCACACTGTACAAACAGCAAATTACAAACCTCACTCACACTATACAGACAACAATTTACAAACCTAACTCACACTGTACAAACAGCAATTTACAAACCTCATTCACACTGTACAGACAGCAAATTACAAACTTCACTCACACTATACAAACAACAATTTACAAACCTCACTCACACTGTATAGACTAAAATTTACAAATCTCACTCACACTGTACAGACAGCAATTTACAAACCTAACTCACACTGTACAGACTTATTTACAAACCTCACTCATACTGTACAGACAGCAATTGACAAACCTCACTCACACTGTACAAACAGCAATTTATAAACCTTACTCATACTGTACAAATAACAAGTAACAAACTTCACTCACACTGTATAGACAAAAATGTAAAAACCTCACTCACACTGTACAGACAGCAATTTACAAATCTCACTCACACTGTATGGACAACAATTTACAAACCTCACTCACACTGCACAAACAGCAATTTACAAACCTCACTCACACTTCACACTGTACAGACAACAATTTACAAACCTCACTCACACTGTACAGACAGCAATTTACAAACCTCACTCACATTGTACAGGCAACAACTTACAAACCTCACTCATGCTGTACAGACAGCAATTTACACTCCTCACTCACAGTGTACAAAGAGCAATTTACAACCCTCACTAACACTGTACAGACAACAAGTTACAAACCTCACTCACATTGTACGGACAACAATTTACAACCCTCACTTACATTGTACAGACAACAATTTACAACCCTCACTTACATTGTACAGACAACAACTTACAAACCTCACTCACGTTGTACAGACAGCAATTTACACTCCTCACTCACAATGTACAAAGAGCAATTTACAAACCTTACTCACACTGTACAGACAACAATTTACAAACTTCACTCACACTGTACAAACAGCAAATTACAAACCTCACTCACACTATACAGACAACAATTTACAAACCTAACTCACACTGTACAAACAGCAATTTACAAACCTCATTCACACTGTACAGACAGCCATTTACAAACCTAACTCACACTGTACAGACTTATTTACAAACCACACTCACACTGTACACTTTAGCAAGGAAACGATAAAGGTGACCCTTGACTGATGAGACTGAAAGGTGCGAGGATCATTGAGGAAGTGCAGCCTGCATTGGTTTAGAAAGCCACTGCATTCAGTAGTACCTTCATACTTGTCAGACAAGGGTAAGCGGGGTATACTTCCAGAAGCAGAGGAAGAAGTCAAAGTACTAGGAGTAGGGGCTTGTGGCGTAGTAACAGGTAACGGCATCCCTTGCTGCAACTAGTAAGGAGAGTTGAGCAGTAATAGCCTCTAACTTGGAATCCATATTCTGCAACTGTGTGGTATGGGTTCCTAACATCGGTCCCTGAAGATAAACAGATCATGCCACCTCATCTGGATGCATGGCCCAAGTATAATGTAACGCTCGTGGGATACTCCTCTATCTATTTGATGTCAAAAGAAAGTCCTGTCTGTCCTCTAAAAATTATATATAATATGTGTGGGTTTACTTAATGTGAAAGAGGTAAATTATGTTTGAACAATGCTCAATGTCTTGTATTTGTTTGCATTCAGAACTTGGACAATAGTCACGGTCTTTAAGGGGTCAACAGTTGTATGTTTCACTTTATGCTTCTGAACCAGTTCCATGAGTCTGTGTTTGCGATTTTAGCAGTGTTGTATTGTAAAATGTGTATTTAAAAGTAAATATTGTATCAGATTGTGTTTTCTACTGAAAATAAACTGATTTGTTGTTAATGGTAAATTATTTGTAGCAATACGTTTTTTAAGTATATATTGTTTTGTATTGGTAGGAGCTGAATTGTTCAGCTGCAACAAATATGCAAAGACATTCTTTAGTTTAAATAATATTTGATGGACAAAAACAATTAAAGTGATGGTAAACTTTAGCAAATCAAATGCCATATATGTAATCTTTGCCATTAAATAAAGTATTTGTGTACCTTTTTTTATATTCTGACCGTAAAATGGGTTACATCAGTGCCTATAGTAATGTTCTATTACATTTTTGAAGTCCAGCCCTTTGAAAGCTATTAGTAAGCCTATGTAGAGAGTGGGTGGGACTGCTCTCTGTCATAGCCCAGCCAAAAATGGAAATGAAGGGGGGGGGGCGGAGGAACAGAGGATACCAAGTAGGATTATAAATCATTTAATATAAAATATATAGTATATAAACTTTTAAAATATATATATATATATATATATATATATATATTTTATTTTGCTTGTACACTAATATATTTTTATTGCAACAGTAAATCTTAATTAAAATGTTGTCTATAGTTATTTTTAAGTATCTGTAGAGAAATTCTACACTATCAGCATTCCTAGTTTTCTGTTATTTACATGTAGAACTAAACTTCTACTTAAATTATTCTTAAGAGATAGGATTCAGGAGGCGAATATGCTCACAATATAAGAATGATTCTGAAAATATAAGTATTAGTCTGTTGTTAGTAAGGGCTATTCTATAAATCAAGAAAGAGTTACTAATCTATCTATCTATCTATCTATCTATCTATCTATCTATCTATCATACCACTACACTTTCCTAAAGAGCCTATTGACTAAGGGTATTAACAGTTTAGCACACTAAGGGATAGATTATGAGTGGCGAGCTAAGTATAGCGCACAAGCAATAATGGATTTTTTCAGCTTTTTGCGCTCAATGTAGATAACAAACCTCACTCACGTTGTACAGACAGCAATTTACACTCCTCACTCACAATGTACAAAGAGCAATTTACAAACCTTACTCACACTGTACAGACAACAATTTACAAACTTCACTCACACTGTACAAACAGCAAATTACAAACCTCACTCACACTATACAGACAACAATTTACAAACCTAACTCACACTGTACAAACAGCAATTTACAAACCTCATTCACACTGTACAGACAGCCATTTACAAACCTAACTCACACTGTACAGACTTATTTACAAACCACACTCACACTGTACACTTTAGCAAGGAAACGATAAAGGTGACCCTTGACTGATGAGACTGAAAGGTGCGAGGATCATTGAGGAAGTGCAGCCTGCATTGGTTTAGAAAGCCACTGCATTCAGTAGTACCTTCATACTTGTCAGACAAGGGTAAGCGGGGTATACTTCCAGAAGCAGAGGAAGAAGTCAAAGTACTAGGAGTAGGGGCTTGTGGCGTAGTAACAGGTAACGGCATCCCTTGCTGCAACTAGTAAGGAGAGTTGAGCAGTAATAGCCTCTAACTTGGAATCCATATTCTGCAACTGTGTGGTATGGGTTCCCAACATCGGTCCCTGAAGATAAACAGATCATGCCACCTCATCTGGATGCATGGCCCAAGTATAATGTAACGCTCGTGGGATACTCCTCTATCTATTTGATGTCAAAAGAAAGTCCTGTCTGTCCTCTAAAAATTATATATAATATGTGTGGGTTTACTTAATGTGAAAGAGGTAAATTATGTTTGAACAATGCTCAATGTCTTGTATTTGTTTGCATTCAGAACTTGGACAATAGTCACGGTCTTTAAGGGGTCAACAGTTGTATGTTTCACTTTATGCTTCTGAACCAGTTCCATGAGTCTGTGTTTGCGATTTTAGCAGTGTTGTATTGTAAAATGTGTATTTAAAAGTAAATATTGTATCAGATTGTGTTTTCTACTGAAAATAAACTGATTTGTTGTTAATGGTAAATTATTTGTAGCAATACGTTTTTTAAGTATATATTGTTTTGTATTGGTAGGAGCTGAATTGTTCAGCTGCAACAAATATGCAAAGACATTCTTTAGTTTAAATAATATTTGATGGACAAAAACAATTAAAGTGATGGTAAACTTTAGCAAATCAAATGCCATATATGTAATCTTTGCCATTAAATAAAGTATTTGTGTACCTTTTTTTATATTCTGACCGTAAAATGGGTTACATCAGTGCCTATAGTAATGTTCTATTACATTTTTGAAGTCCAGCCCTTTGAAAGCTATTAGTAAGCCTATGTAGAGAGTGGGTGGGACTGCTCTCTGTCATAGCCCAGCCAAAAATGGAAATGAAGGGGGGGGGGGCGGAGGAACAGAGGATACCAAGTAGGATTATAAATCATTTAATATAAAATATATAGTATATAAACTTTTAAAATATATATATATATATATATATATATATATATATATATATATTTTATTTTGCTTGTACACTAATATATTTTTATTGCAACAGTAAATCTTAATTAAAATGTTGTCTATAGTTATTTTTAAGTATCTGTAGAGAAATTCTACACTATCAGCATTCCTAGTTTTCTGTTATTTACATGTAGAACTAAACTTCTACTTAAATTATTCTTAAGAGATAGGATTCAGGAGGCGAATATGCTCACAATATAAGAATGATTCTGAAAATATAAGTATTAGTCTGTTGTTAGTAAGGGCTATTCTATAAATCAAGAAAGAGTTACTAATCTATCTATCTATCTATCTATCTATCTATCTATCATACCACTACACTTTCCTAAAGAGCCTATTGACTAAGGGTATTAACAGTTTAGCACACTAAGGGATAGATTATGAGTGGCGAGCTAAGTATAGCGCACAAGCAATAATGGATTTTTTCAGCTTTTTGCGCTCAATGTAGATAACAAACCTCACTCACGTTGTACAGACAGCAATTTACACTCCTCACTCACAATGTACAAAGAGCAATTTACAAACCTTACTCACACTGTACAGACAACAATTTACAAACTTCACTCACACTGTACAAACAGCAAATTACAAACCTCACTCACACTATACAGACAACAATTTACAAACCTAACTCACACTGTACAAACAGCAATTTACAAACCTCATTCACACTGTACAGACAGCCATTTACAAACCTAACTCACACTGTACAGACTTATTTACAAACCACACTCACACTGTACACTTTAGCAAGGAAACGATAAAGGTGACCCTTGACTGATGAGACTGAAAGGTGCGAGGATCATTGAGGAAGTGCAGCCTGCATTGGTTTAGAAAGCCACTGCATTCAGTAGTACCTTCATACTTGTCAGACAAGGGTAAGCGGGGTATACTTCCAGAAGCAGAGGAAGAAGTCAAAGTACTAGGAGTAGGGGCTTGTGGCGTAGTAACAGGTAACGGCATCCCTTGCTGCAACTAGTAAGGAGAGTTGAGCAGTAATAGCCTCTAACTTGGAATCCATATTCTGCAACTGTGTGGTATGGGTTCCCAACATCGGTCCCTGAAGATAAACAGATCATGCCACCTCATCTGGATGCATGGCCCAAGTATAATGTAACGCTCGTGGGATACTCCTCTATCTATTTGATGTCAAAAGAAAGTCCTGTCTGTCCTCTAAAAATTATATATAATATGTGTGGGTTTACTTAATGTGAAAGAGGTAAATTATGTTTGAACAATGCTCAATGTCTTGTATTTGTTTGCATTCAGAACTTGGACAATAGTCACGGTCTTTAAGGGGTCAACAGTTGTATGTTTCACTTTATGCTTCTGAACCAGTTCCATGAGTCTGTGTTTGCGATTTTAGCAGTGTTGTATTGTAAAATGTGTATTTAAAAGTAAATATTGTATCAGATTGTGTTTTCTACTGAAAATAAACTGATTTGTTGTTAATGGTAAATTATTTGTAGCAATACGTTTTTTAAGTATATATTGTTTTGTATTGGTAGGAGCTGAATTGTTCAGCTGCAACAAATATGCAAAGACATTCTTTAGTTTAAATAATATTTGATGGACAAAAACAATTAAAGTGATGGTAAACTTTAGCAAATCAAATGCCATATATGTAATCTTTGCCATTAAATAAAGTATTTGTGTACCTTTTTTTATATTCTGACCGTAAAATGGGTTACATCAGTGCCTATAGTAATGTTCTATTACATTTTTGAAGTCCAGCCCTTTGAAAGCTATTAGTAAGCCTATGTAGAGAGTGGGTGGGACTGCTCTCTGTCATAGCCCAGCCAAAAATGGAAATGAAGGGGGGGGGGGGCGGAGGAACAGAGGATACCAAGTAGGATTATAAATCATTTAATATAAAATATATAGTATATAAACTTTTAAAATATATATATATATATATATATATATTTTATTTTGCTTGTACACTAATATATTTTTATTGCAACAGTAAATCTTAATTAAAATGTTGTCTATAGTTATTTTTAAGTATCTGTAGAGAAATTCTACACTATCAGCATTCCTAGTTTTCTGTTATTTACATGTAGAACTAAACTTCTACTTAAATTATTCTTAAGAGATAGGATTCAGGAGGCGAATATGCTCACAATATAAGAATGATTCTGAAAATATAAGTATTAGTCTGTTGTTAGTAAGGGCTATTCTATAAATCAAGAAAGAGTTACTAATCTATCTATCTATCTATCTATCTATCATACCACTACACTTTCCTAAAGAGCCTATTGACTAAGGGTATTAACAGTTTAGCACACTAAGGGATAGATTATGAGTGGCGAGCTAAGTATAGCGCACAAGCAATA
Source organism: Bombina bombina (assembly GCF_027579735.1). NCBI lineage: Eukaryota > Metazoa > Chordata > Amphibia > Anura > Bombinatoridae > Bombina > Bombina bombina. Next base: position 224,880,649 of record NC_069505.1, on the reverse strand, counting down.
ATGGATTTTTTCAGCTTTTTGCGCTCAATGTAGATAACGCACTTATTATAAGTTGAAAGAAATGTGTTAGCTTGAGCACAATTGAATTTAACATGCATCGGGTTAGTTCAATTTCAGAGCTTGTGCAAACACTGTTTAAAGACAGTATAGAAAGACTCCTATAAAATATACAGAACATATGCTGTGACATCCCATGTGTGGGGAATGTTTAAATATGAACATTTTGCCTGGATTCCATCTAAAATATATCATGATGACATTTGTCATATAATTATATGAGATGCTGAACACATTTAGTACCGGATTGCAAGTGGCAGGCTAATGATAGTACGAGACGCGATAACAATATCGCTGGCCCGTGCTAACATTAGTGGGCGACTTGATATTACAGGTCCATGATAAAGCGCATTAACCAGAGAAGGATAAGCATAGCCAACTTTGCCCAATGCAACCTATACTTTCAATGGATATTGCAAACCTTCTAACTTGCTCATAAATATGTATGCATGTATGTGTGCATGTTTATATATATATATATATATATATATATATATATATATATATATATATGTCTAAGAAGAGAGAATACATTATCAGCGCTAAGTGTGCCCCCCTCAGACTGGAGCTCTAATTTTTTAGAGAATTAATAAGCCGGCTGCCTAGTACCTGAAATAATAACAAATTGATAGGTCCCCACCTCGAACTGTCTTATTTCTTGCTTGTTTCTAAAAATGGGTGAAAAGAATGGTACCAGGGGCGCACTGCTTCTTTCAACTAATACAAGTATGTATCAAAAAATACTGACAGAGATAATACTGACAGAGATTATAAAATACTTGTCACCACCTGTTAGTACAAATACAAAAGAAAAGAAGGGCGGCGCAAAACACCTCTAAGTGCAGACTGTAAAATCACAACAATTTTATTTAAGCATATCACGATAAAAAACTCACACTCTCAAACCTCAAACATATGAGGTATGTTAAGTCACAGCAATGAAGACACACTCAGATGCTCACTCCTCCGTGATAAAGTCCCAGCACACGAACAGTCCTCAGCACACTGTTGTGCGATTACCACAAAGAGTTCAGCAAAAAGTTCAGCAAAGTTCACAGTATAAAGGTCCATTATAAATAATGATGTCACAAATACTAACGTCAAAAGCCCATACTGCACCAGACTACCAGGTGAAAAAGCCGGCTACCCTGCAGCTGGTGTATGCGGCGTGACGTCAAGACGGTGGGCGGAGCCTAACACGTTTCGTAGGACGTCTTCCTACTTCGTCAGAGGCTGCCCACACTCTATCTCTGCCGTCTCTTAAACTACTCCTCCAATCTGGAATTGATTTTCATTGGTTATCTGCTCGGGTGTTCCGGGGCGAGCTCGGTGCAGTTTGTATATGTCCCCCCCGCCGCGCTCTTCACATGGATGGTCTGTGATCATAAGGTCCAGCCCAGCGGCTCAATGCTAGGGGGAGCAGATTGTGTCTCCGCTCACACATGCACTGTATGACTGACCACCTGTTAGTACATGTACAATACAGATGAAAGTCAGAATGAATAATAAACAAAATGAACAGATAAGTCCTAAAATTTGCTTGATGTATGTTTGTTCTTAAGACAATCCAAGATTGGAGATAGATGCCTTCTTACTAAAAAATACCTCAATCCTATGAGGTAAGTAAATGCGTCCCTTTATGGTGCAGATGTCTCTTCAGTGATCTAGGATCTTGCTTCTCTGTCTCCTTGGTATGGTAAAGGTGTTGGATTTCTTTTATAGGTCAAGTTGGTGCTCTCCTCCCAATGTCATGATATACCATGGATGTACATAGAAAGAGGGAATGCAAATACAGGCCAGTAGTGCAACACTGTATGATAGTTTTGATTTATGATTTATCTAAAACTAGAATGCTTACATTTATAATCCTCAATCTATTATGAGGTATCACTTAAGGTGTAAAATAAAGATATTTATGACATCAATAATAGCTCTTGTTGTTGTGGAATCTAAAAAGAAAGGATTGGAGATGAGTACCTACTTACTAAAAGTTACCTCAATCCTATGAGGTAAGAATATGAGTCCTTTTGTAGAGAAATGTCCTGCAGCAATCCAAGTATTCGCTTCTGTGTCTCCTTAATATGGTAGGTGTGTAATCTTTTCTTTGTAGACTCTTTTTCAAGCCCTCCTCTCAATAATACGATGATTCATGGACATATAATAAAGGGATACAAATGTAGACAGATAGTGCAATACTGTATGTAATTTAAAAGCCTACTTTATTTTACACAGTTTAAAAATTTTCACATTTGTTACCCTCAATCCACTATGAGGTATCAGTAGTGCATGTATAATTCGTTTATAACGTCAGAATGCTGTTATTCCAGAATGTTCAAATATTCAGCACACAATAGTCACATATATTGGATTATACCACAGCGATTTCAACAGTCTAATTAAAAACAGTCTCTTTTAATTCAACTCCTCTTTCTCTCTCTCTCTCTCTCTCTCTCTCTCTCTCTCTCTCTATATATATATATATATATATATATATATATATATGTGTGTATTTATGTGTTTATAGATGTAAATATGTATGTGCACACATGCATACACATTTGAATACAGAAATACACATGCATACACATATATACATTATATATTTATTGAGTCCTTTCTGGTCTAATATCATGCAATATTATTTTTATTCATGTTTAATGTGTTTTTAAAGGAAATACATGACATTTCTATTTTTTTGAAAAAGTAATTTTTTTTGTTTTTTGTAAATAGATGTTTCTCTTATGCAAGCAACAACTTTTAGGTTTGTTATGATCTAAACCTCTCCACTCTGGTCTTGTCAGTACTGCAAGATCCTCAAAAACTTGAGAGTTTTTTTATCTATGCAGAGTTCTGGATGAGAAGGAGAGACACTTGCATTGCAAAATAATGCTAAAACAAAGCCCAGAAAGATTTGGCAAGATTTCTCTCTATGCCAGTGAGTTTTGAACATCAGGCCTTTAGGGAGAAGTTAACGCGTTCACAATATCCAAAGTCCTGAATTAAGCGTGCTTTGGTCCTTTGCTTTCACACTCACTTTTTACTTTCAACTTGTAATACGAATGCTTTATTGTGGCCCTAATATTTTACTTTAAGCACTGTTAGTGGAAACAAAACTTTTTTTAGCACGCCACTTGTAATCTGTCCCTCAATTGGTTAATGATAAGTCCAAAATATTACTATTGGATGCACAATATGGTCTATGTACTTACCATATTTATACCTCCAATTGGTATGTTTGTTAGTGTGCGCTCTGTTCCTTTGCATATCACAGGTTTTAATAGCGTGCCTCGGACATTGTAGCAATGGTGGTTGCTAATTACTTTGCGTATCAGCTTTTTGTGCGTGGCTGGCATCCTTAGTTACCCAGTTTCTGTCCAGTGCAATATTTTATGTGCACTGACGCTGGGTTAACCTGCTAGTGTTGCTACTACTACTGCTATTCCTACTCAACCAAAAAACTTCCATAACACCCAAATAGGTGCCAGACAAGTTTGATTAAAAAAAATTCAGATGGCTCACCTATTTTCTCAAACAGCATAGACTACATTTTAGAAATGACCCAGTATCTTTAACAGCGCTAGCTTCCCAAGTGACTTTTATTTTGAAAACATAATTTTTGTTAAGGTAAATAATATGAAGTCCAAAACAGGATTTAACATTATGGTGACCACAGTAATACAACATTTCACACATGTTCTATATGAGAAACAATAAATATAATACCCTTACCTTACTTTTTTTTATTTCTTTATGAACTGATATTACAATGAAGCCTCTGAATTATGTTTTGCTTCCTGTTAGTGTGATATATTGTATTATGTCAACATAAGCATAAGTAAACCTGCATATTACAGAGGTTCAAATTCTTATCCTCGGCACACCAAATTAGCTCAGTCTTCAACTGTAATATTGGGAAGAATCTCAAAAATAAAATATGCTTTGTATTTTTACCAGTTGTTTCTATTTCTGATAAACTTATGGAGGCCTTTTTATCAAAGGTCTTGGCGGACCTGATCCAACAGTGCGTATCAGGTTCAACAGATCTCGCTGAATGCGGAGAGCAATACGCTCTCTGTATTCAGCATTGCACGAGCAGCTCTTGTGAGCTGCTGGTGCAACACCGCCCCCCTGCAGATTTGCGGCCAATCGTCCGCCAGCAGGGGGTTGTTAGTCAATCGGGTTGAATTGTGGTGATCTCTGTCTGCCTCCTCAGAGCAGGTGGACAGGATATGGAGCAGCAGTCTTTTGAAACACGGGGCGTCAAGCTCCATACGGAGCTTGATAGATATGCCCCATGGTCTTTATGAAAGAAACCTTTGAGAGTTCAGAATGCCTCTAGGAAGTGACACATTAAATTCAGCAGACACAAACCACTAGGGGATTATTTGCCCAGCAACTTAACTGGGCTTAACTAATTCTCTTGTTGCATTATAAATAAAAGTTATGTAGTAGTTAATAATAAAATTTAGCTAACTTTAAAATTTTGAAGTTGGATGTAGCCGCCCGGGAGCCCATGTTAGCATATGGGGGGGGGGGGGGGGGCGAAGGTATTACTGTAATTTAGTATGTAATATTTACAGAAGCTTCCAGTTAGTTACTGGAGGTAGTAATAGCGCTATCAGATTGCAGTAAAGGGAGAGATGGCTGCAACATTTATTACGTATAAGTCATAGTAAGAGCATATGCTGAAGCTCGGTGGGATCAATCGGAGCCAGGCAAGCTGGTGTGGTCATATATAAAATATTAGGAGTTTAAATCTGGGGTGAGAATTCCACTTACTAGAGACTCCAGCAAACCCTTATATCTATGGAACCTGTAAATATTATTGGGGTCATGAGGGGGTCACACATGACTACTTTCAATTAGAGACTTGAATATGAGACTTCTATATCTCCATATAGTTTGACTGGGGTCATCATGTCAGATGAAAATAAAGGGTACCTAAGGTGAAAACCGATATAGATAATTAAATTAGAGTGCCTGATATGGTCTCTTGGTGAGCGCTGTTATCGAATAGACAGCATTAATACTGTATGTAGGACTACATTGTAAGATTTCACATTATATATAGTATGACTATATCTAACATATTGTATCGTGCACGTATTCATAGTTAGGTCTGGGTACATAATATATAAATATCCAAATTTACTAGAATAATGCCTATACTTGTGTGAGTCGTTGAGCAGGTATCTTAAAACACTGGAGAGAGTGCGCCATCCCGGCCGTAGACAGTGCATCCCACCCCGTGCAAAATGTTCACACAACCAAATAGTATAGTTTAAGTATAGTTATAGCTGTTACCTAAAGGTTAAAGTCCTTGCGATGATAAGGGTGTTATTCAAGATAGTAATAGATCCATATCTGTAATGGATGTGCAGGAAATATTATCATATTAACTAATATACCCATTTATAACAGGATATTCATAATAATGTACTTTCATAAGGTTCTAATATTTCAGCTATAAACAGTGTAACAATAACAAACTAGGGAGTGAGGTGTAGTTGTATACAGATAGTGAGAGCTGTTAGACTAATCTGGTGCAATGTCCAAAGATGTCTCACTAATAACTATATAGTGTGTCCAGATGGGATTCATTTCTACTTATAGTTGGTTTATACTAAGTATAATCAATATACACAATAAAAAAAAGAGGATTGTAGGGGCTCATCTTAAAGTAAGGAACTACTAGCTGGGCCTTGGGTGAAATCCTGACAATGTATGACCTAATTTACATTCCACTTTGGGTCTACAAACATGTTGGGCAACTATGAGTTATTAAAGGCCTATGTTAGAACCAGTATCATGTCTTAACTGTAAATGAGAGATTATAAACTTATGAGTCTCTTAGACTATCAGATAAACTATCTTTATAGTAAGAAACTCTAAACATAATTTTCAAACAATTGCATATTAACAGACAGGTATAGTATAGAACAAAAGAAAAAGTTGACAATGCAGCCTAAAAATATTAATATAATAATTGAAGGTAGTAAGGGCAGGCAAGAAATTCCCCACTTAGTTATGTACTGGGCATATAAAACAGAACACCACAAGTTGCTGCAATCTTATTCATGCTAATTCTGCCCTCACGTATCTAAGTCAACAGCAAGGACTAATTATTTAACCAATGCCTTCTCTGACATAAGATATCTTCATCAGTTGCTTTGTGACCACACAGAGAACAGTGTCTTTCAAATACGAGTCTGATCTCTCCATCCAGCCAGTATATATTGTATCTGAGTCAGAGTTCCTGGACTCAGGCAGGGTCATTGCTTGGGATATGTTTCCAATTATATGGAAGAAGTTAGGGCAACATTGCAGTCTTTCTATAGATGGTTCTTCCAAAGGTTGCCAGTAGTCCTTATTTATGTGCTCTCAAGAACCGTCTCCCTTCTCATAGCAGTCATCAGAGATATTGTTCCCTGAAGACAGGGTAGTAACATGTGACTGGCACGGAGAGTCAAAAGTGAATAAGCTGTCATTGTCGTCTTTTACATTTTCGTCCAACACTCTTTGAACTGGACTCAGAGCTAGCCTAATCTCTTGAACAATAGCACAGTGTTGGCTATCCAGAGTTGCACTTAAGTTACATAGTGCACTAATAATATCTGCTCCATATTAAGTGGAATCTTAAATGCCCATGTATTATGTGTCCATAATCTTCAAGTATCAGTGTGAATTACTTGCCTGTCATCCCGGTGAACCAGGGGGGAGGGATATTTTGCACAAAGTGCCGTAGCGCCCAAAATAGACAATTACAATCCGAAATGGTGATTTGTGTCATTTCAGGGTCGCCCTCTGCGATCTTACGCCTAGATTTAGAGTTCTGCAGCCAAAGGAGTGCGTTAGCTACGCGTGCTTTTTTCTGGCCGCACCTTTTAAATACCGCTGGTATTTAGAGTTCACAGAATGGCTGGGTTTTCAGTGCGTTAGGCTCCAAAAAGGGAGCGTGGAGCATAATTTAACGCCACTGCAACTCTCGATACCAGCGGTGCTTACGGACGCGGCCAGCTTAAAAAACGTGCTCGTGCACGATTCCCCCATAGAAAACAATGGGGCTGTTTGAGCTGAAAAAAAACCTAACACCTGCAAAAAAGCTGCGTTCAGCTCCTAACGCAGCCCCATTGTTTTCTATGGGGAAACACTTCCTACGTCTGCACCTAACACTCTAACATGTACCCCGAGTCTACACACCCCTAACCTTACACTTATTAACCCCTAATCTGCCGCCCCCGCTATCGCTGACACCTGCATATTATTATTAAACCCCTAATCTGCCGCTCCGTACACCACCGCCACCTACATTATAGCTATGTACCCCTAATCTGCTGCCCCTAACACTGCCGACCCCTATATTATATTTATTAACCCCTAATCTGCCCCCCTCAACGTTGCCTCCACCTGCCTACACTTATTAACCCCTAATCTGCCGAGCGGACCGCACCACTACTATAATAAAGTTATTAACCCCTAATCCGCCTCACTCCCGCCTCAATAACCCTATAATAAATAGTATTAACCCCTAATCTGCCCTCCCTAACATTGCCGACACCTAACTTCAAGTATTAACCCCTAATCTGCCGATCGGAGCTCACCGCTACTCTAATACATTTTTTAACCCCTAAAGCTAATTCTAACCCTAACCCTAACACCCCCCTAAATTAAATATAATTTAAATCTAACGAAATAAATTAACTCTTATTAAATAAATTATTCCTATTTAAAGATAAATACTTACCTGTAAAATAAACCCTAATATAGCTACAATATAAATTATAATTATAGTATAGCTATTTTAGGATTTATATTTATTTTACAGGTAACTTTGTATTTATTTTAACCAGGTACAATAGCTATTAAATAGTTAAGAACTATTTAATAGCTAAAATAGTTAAAATAATTACAAAATTACCTGTAAAATAAATCCTAACCTAAGTTACAATTAAACCTAACACTACACTATCAATAAATAAATTAAATAAAATACCTCCAATTACCTCCAATTAAACCTAACACTACACTATCAATACATTAATTAAATACAATACCTACAAATAACTACAATTAAATAAACTAACTAAAGTACAAAAAATAAAAAAGAACTAAGTTACAAAAAATAATAAAATATTTACAAACATTAGAAAAATATTACAACAATTTTAAACTAATTACACCTACTCTAAGCCCCCTAATAAAATAACAAAGACCCACAAAATAAAAAAATGCACTACCCTATTCTAAATTAAAAAAGTTCAAAGCTCTTTTACCTTACCAGCCCTTAAAAGGACCTTTTGTGGGGCATGCCCCAAAGAATTCAGCTCTTTTGCCTGTAAAAAAAAACATACAATACCCCCCCCAACATTACAACCCACCACCCACATACCCCTATTCTAACCCAAACCCCCCTTAAATAAACCTAACACTAAGCCCCTGAAGATCTTCCTACCTTATCTTCACCTCGCCGGGTATCACCGATCGGTCCTGGCTCCAAAATCTTCATCCAATCCAAGCGGGGGCTGGCGGCGATCCATAATCCTGCGGCTGAAGAGGTCCAGAAGAGGCTCCAAAGTCTTCATCCTATCTGGGAAGAAGAGGCGATCCAGACCGGCAACCATCTTGATCCAAGCGGCATCTTCTATTTTCATCCGATGAGGAACTGCTCCATCGTGAAGACCTCCAGTGCGGATCAATCTTCTTCCTCCGACGTCCAACTGAAGAATGACGGTTCCTTTAAGGGACGTCATCCAAGATGGCGTCCCTCGAATTCTGATTGGCTGATAGGATTCTATCAGCCAATCGGAATTAAGGTAGGAAAATTCTGATTGGCTGATGGAATCAGCCAATCAGAATCAAGTTCAATCCGATTGGCTGATCCGATCAGCCAATCAGATTGAGCTCGCATTCTATTGGCTGTTCCGATCAGCCAATAGAATGCAAGCTCAATCTGATTGGCTGATCGGATCAGCCAATCGGATTGAACTTGATTATGATTGGCTGATTCCATCAGCCAATCAGAATTTTCCTACCTTAATTCCGATTGGCTGATAGAATCCTATCAGCCAATCGGAATTCGAGGGATGCCATCTTGGATGACGTCCCTTAAAGGAACCGTCATTCTTCAGTTGGACGTCGGAGTAAGAAGATTGATCCGCGCTGGAGGTCTTCACGATGGAGCCGTTCCTCATCGGATGAAGATAGAAAATGCCGCTTGGATCAAGAGGTTGCCGGTCTGGATCGCCTCTTCTTCCCGGATAGGATGAAGACTTTGGAGCCTCTTCTGGACCTCTTCAGCCGCAGGATTATGGATCGCCAGCCCCCGCTTCGGTTGGATGAAGATTTTGGAGCCAGGACCGATCGGTGATACCCGGCGAGGTGAAGATAAGGTAGGAAGATCTTCAGGGGCTTAGTTTTAGGTTTATTTAAGGGGGGTTTGGGTTAGATTAGGGGTATGTGGGTGGTGGGTTGTAATGTTGGGGGGGTATTGTATGTTTTTTTTTACAGGCAAAATAGCTGAATTCTTTGGGGCATGCCCCACAAAAGGTCCTTTTAAGGGCTGGTAAGGTAAAAGAGCTTTGAACTTTTTTAATTTAGAATAGGGTAGGGCATTTTTTTATTTTGGGGGTCTTTGTTATTTTATTAGGGGGCTTAGAGTAGGTGTAATTAGTTTAAAATTGTTGTAATATTTTTCTAATGTTTGTAAATATTTTATTATTTTTTGTAACTTAGTTCTTTTTTATTTTTTGTACTTTAGTTAGTTTATTTAATTGTAGTTATTTGTAGGTATTGTATTTAATTAATGTATTGATAGTGTAGTGTTAGGTTTAATTGGAGGTAATTGGAGGTATTTTATTTAATTTATTTATTGATAGTGTAGTGTTAGGTTTAATTGTAACTTAGGTTAGGATTTATTTTACAGGTAATTTTGTAATTATTTTAACTATTTTAGCTATTAAATAGTTCTTAACTATTTAATAGCTATTGTACCTGGTTAAAATAAATACAAAGTTACCTGTAAAATAAATATAAATCCTAAAATAGCTATAATATAATTATAATTTATATTGTAGCTATATTAGGGTTTATTTTACAGGTAAGTATTTAGCTTTAAATAGGAATAATTTATTTAATAAGAGTTAATTTATTTCGTTAGATTTAAATTATATTTAACTTAGGGGGGTGTTAGTGTTAGGGTTAGACTTAGCTTTAGGGGTTAATCCATTTATTACAGTAGCTGCGAGATTCGGTCGGCAGATTAGGGGTTAATAATTGAAGTTAGGTGTCGGCGATGTTAGGGAGGTCAGATTAGGGATTAATACTATTTATTATAGGGTTATTGAGGCGGGAGTGAGGCAGATTAGGGGTTAATAACTTTATTATATTAGCGGTGCGGTCCGCTCGGCAGATTAGGGGTTAATAAGTGTAGGCAGGTGGAGGCGACATTGAGGGGGGCAGATTAGGGGTTAATAAATATAATATAGGGGTCGGCGGTGTTAGGGGCAGCAGATTAGGGGTACATAAGGATAACGTAGGTGGTGGCGCTTTGCGGGCGGCAGATTAGGGGTTAATTATTGTAGGTAGCTGGCGGCAACGTTGTGGGGGGCAGGTTAGGGGTTAATAAATATAATATAGGGGTAGGCGGTGTTAGGGGCAGCAGATTAGGGGTACATAAGTATAACGTAGGTGGCGGTCGGCAGATTAGGGGTTAAAAAAATTTAATCGAGTGGCGGCGATGTGGGGGGACCTCGGTTTAGGGGTACATAGGTAGGTTATGGGTGTTAGTGTACTTTAGAGCACAGTAGTTAAGAGCTTTATGAACCGGCGTTAGCCCAGAAAGCTCTTAACTACTGACTTTTTTCTGCGGCTGGAGTTTTGTCGTTAGATTTCTAACACTCACTTCAGCCACGACTCTAAATACCGGCGTTAGAAAGATCCCATTGAAAAGATAGGATACGCAAATGACGTAAGGGGATCTGCGGTATGGAAAAGTCGCGGCTGGAAAGTGAGCATTAGACCCTTTAATGACTGACTCTAAATACCGGCGGTAGCCCAAAACCAGCGTTAGGAGCCTCTAACGCTGGTTTTGACGGCTACCGCCCAACTCTAAATCTAGGCCTTAGTATTTTGAGCTGCGGATAAAAGTTATCTCACTATCCTGCTTTGCTTGTCAAGTATCATATAGTAGGTTTTATCCTTACTAGCAACATTGAACCCGTTAGCTTTTTGGCCGCGTGGTGTAGTTGCATGATCTGCTGGGTCACACTTGGCAATTAGGCTTTGCCTCCCGATAAGGCCTGTGTTGCCTGTAATCGAACTGAACGCTGCCCTTAGGATGAGGCGGCCATTGTCTTGTTGCCGTGCAGCACTTAAAAACCTCCCACGGGGCTCCCTCTGAGCTGTAGTGGCCAATTTTATGAAGGCCATAAAAGCCTGGGTGTTTCCCAGCTGGTGATGGTGGTCGGTAAAGGTGTCCTCTACGGCCGCAGAGTAGAGGGGTCTGCAAATGATGTTAATATTTTCCTGCTTGTTCAGGGCTGGTTTTGGGGAAAATTGTAGAGGATTAGTACTAATTCGCCGTTATATTGTGTAAATAGCTGCAGGAGCTCTGTTGTGTACATCTTCCCTGCTTGGTTGCTGGCTCCGCCCCCCCAAGTGACTTTTATTTCCCTCCTGAGAGGAAATGCTTTTGATTGGGTTTCTCCATTGGCAGAGGAGGAAGGTTCTTGTTTTCAAGATGCTAAACTATTCCATGTTACAAATAATTTTTATAAACCTGGCAGGTCCGCTGCAGATGAAACTTATATTCCTGATTTACTTCAGGGATCTTGCACTGTTTCCCAATATGCTATAGATTTCAGATCTAATGCTGAGACGACTTGGAATGCTGGTTCATTAAAAGCAGATTTCTGTAAGGGATTGAACAAGTTCCCACGGGAATAGGGCCCTCAATCCCTCCTGTATGTGTTTGTAAATTTTGTCCTGTATCTGTCTTGTATTGTTTAATTTAAATGAATTGTATCCATGGACAGCACTGCGGAATATGTTGGTGCTTAATAAATAAAGTATAATAATAATAATAATAATAATAATAATGAACTAATCTATAGGGACATTCCTGAGTCACTTGAAGGATTCAGAAGCAACACCTATTATCACAAGAGGATGTCAGAAAGAGAGAGAGCAAGAAATGTTGTGAAAACTCTATTTAGACTTGCACCTGCCCTTCTTCACAAACCAATTGCTCTAAAACCAGTGAGGAACCAGTGGAAATTGGGACAATTAGGCATTCAGAAGTTGAATCTCAAATCAGGGACTTTTTTTCTTTAATGTGGATAAAAGGTATTTTGCTATACAACTGTCTTATAGTGATGTCGCGAACAGTTCGCCGGAGAACAGTTCCCGGCGATCTTAGCTTGTTCGCATTCACTGCGGCGGGCGAACATATGCGATGTTCGATCCGCCCCCTATTCGTCATCATTGAGGAAACTTTGACCCTGTATCTCACAGTCTGCAGACACATTTGAGCCAATCAGCAGCAGACACTCCCTCCCAGACCCTCCCAGCTCCTGGGCAGCAGCCATTTTAGATTCATTACGATCCTGCATTCTTAGGCCTAGATTTGGAGTTCGGCGGTAGCCGTCAAAACCAGCGTTAGAGGCTCCTAACGCTGGTTTTGGCCGCCCGCTGGTATTTGGAGTCAGTGATTAAAGGGTCTAACGCTCACTTTTCAGCCGCGACTTTTCCATACCGCAGATCCCCCTACGCCATTTGCGTAGCCTATCTTTTCAATGGGATCTTTCTAACGCCGGTATTTAGAGTCGTTTCCGAAGTGAGCGTTAGAGCTCTAACGACAAGATTCCAGCCGCCTGAAAATAGCAGGAGTTAAGAGCTTTCTGGCTAACGCCGGTTCATAAAGCTCTTAACTACTGTACCCTAAAGTACACTAACACCCATAAACTACCTACGTACCCCTAAACCGAGGTCCCCCCACACCGCCGCCACTCGATTAAAATTTTTAACCCCTAATCTGCCGACCGCCACCTACGTTATATTTATGTACCCCTAATCTGCTGCCCCTAACCCCGCCGACCCCTGTATTACATTTATTAACCCCTAACTTGCCCCCCACAACGTCGCCGCCAGCTACTTAAAATAATTAACCCCTAATCTTCCGACCGCAAATCGCCGCCACCTACGTTATCCCTATGTACCCCTAATCTGCTGCCCCTAACATCGCCGACCCCTATATTATATTTATTAACCCCTAATCTGCCCCCCTCAACGTCGCCGACACCTGCCTACACTTATTAACCCCTAATCTGCCGAGCGGACCTGAGCGCTACTATAATAAATGTATTAACCCCTAATCCGCCTCACTAACCCTATAATAAATAGTATTAACCCCTAATCTGCCCTCCCTAACATCGCCGACACCTAACTTCAATTATTAACCCCTAATCTTCCGATCGGAGCTCACCGCTATTCTAATAAATGGATTAACCCCTAAAGCTAAGTCTAACCCTAACACTAACACCCCCCTAAGTTAAATATAATATTTATCTAACGAAATAAATTAACTCTTATTAAATAACTTATTTCTATTTAAAGCTAAATACTTACCTGTAAAATAAACCCTAATATAGCTACAATATAAATTATAATTATATTATAGCTATTTTAGGATTAATATTTATTTTACAGGCAACTTTGTAATTATTTTAACCAGGTACAATAGCTATTAAATAGTTAAGAACTATTTAATAGTTACCTAGTTAAAATAATAACAAATTTACCTGTAAAATAAATCCTAACCTAAGTTATAATTAAACCTAACACTACCCTATCAATAAAATAATTAAATAAACTACCTACAATTACCTACAATTAACCTAACACTACACTATCAATAAATTAATTAAACACAATTCCTACAAATAAATACAATTAAATAAACTAGCTAAAGTACAAAAAATAAAAAAGAACTAAGTTACAGAAAATAAAAAAATATTTACAAACATAAGAAAAATATTACAACAATTTTAAACTAATTACACCTACTCTAAGCCCCCTAATAAAATAACAAAGCCCCCCAAAATAAAAAATTCCCTACCCTATTCTAAATTAAAAAAGTTACAAGCTCTTTTACCTTACCAGCCCTGAACAGGGCCCTTTGCGGGGCATGCCCCAAGAAGTTCAGCTCTTTTGCCTGTAAAAAAAAACATACAATACCCCCCCCCCCAACATTACAACCCACCACCCACATACCCCTAATCTAACCCAAACCCCCTTAAAGAAACCTAACACTAAGCCCCTGAAGATCTTCCTACCTTGTCTTCACCATACCAGGTTCACCGATCCGTCCTGGCTCCAACATCTTCATCCAACCCAAGCGGGGGTTGGCGATCCATAATCCGGTCCAGAAGAGGCTCCAAAGTCTTCCTCCTATCCGGCAAGAAGAGGACATCCGGACCGGCAAACATCTTCTCCAAGCGGCATCTTCGATCTTCTTCCATCCGGAGCGAAGCGGCAGGATCCTGAAGACATCCAGCGCGGAACATCCATCCAGACCGACGACTGAACGACGAATGACTGTTCCTTTAAGGGACGTCATCCAAGATGGCGTCCCTCGAATTCCGATTGGCTGATAGGATTCTATCAGCCAATCGGAATTAAGGTAGGAATTTTCTGATTGGCTGATGGAATCAGCCAATCAGAATCAAGTTCAATCCGATTGGCTGATCCAATCAGCCAATCAGATTGAGCTCGCATTCTATTGGCTGTTCCGATCAGCCAATAGAATGCGAGCTCAATCTGATTGGCTGATTGGATCGGCCAATCGGATTGAACTAGATTCTGATTGGCTGATTCCATCAGCCAATCAGAAAATTCCTACCTTAATTCCGATTGGCTGATAGAATCCTATCAGCCAATCGGAATTCGAGGGACGCCATCTTGGATGACGTCCCTTAAAGGAACAGTCATTCGTCGTTCAGTCGTCGGTCCGGATGGATGTTCCGAGCTGGATGTCTTCAGGATCCTGCCGCTTCGCTCCGGATGGAAGAAGATCGAAGATGCCGCTTGGAGAAGATGTTTGCCGGTCCGGATGTCCTCTTCTTGCCGGATAGGAGGAAGACTTTGGAGCCTCTTCTGGACCGGATTATGGATCGCCAACCCCCGCTTGGGTTGGATGAAGATGTTGGAGCCAGGACGGATCGGTGAACCTGGTATGGTGAAGACAAGGTAGGAAGATCTTCAGGGGCTTAGTGTTAGGTTTCTTTAAGGGGGTTTGGGTTAGATTAGGGGTATGTGGGTGGTGGGTTGTAATGTTGGGGGGGGGGTATTGTATGTTTTTTTTTACAGGCAAAAGAGCTGAACTTCTTGGGGCATGCCCCGCAAAGGGCCCTGTTCAGGGCTGGTAAGGTAAAAGAGCTTGTAACTTTTTTAATTTAGAATAGGGTAGGGAATTTTTTATTTTGGGGGGCTTTGTTATTTTATTAGGGGGCTTAGAGTAGGTGTAATTAGTTTAAAATTGTTGTAATATTTTTCTTATGTTTGTAAATATTTTTTTATTTTCTGTAACTTAGTTCTTTTTTATTTTTTGTACTTTAGCTAGTTTATTTAATTGTATTTATTTGTAGGAATTGTGTTTAATTAATTTATTGATAGTGTAGTGTTAGGTTAATTGTAGGTAATTGTAGGTAGTTTATTTAATTATTTTATTGATAGGGTAGTGTTAGGTTTAATTATAACTTAGGTTAGGATTTATTTTACAGGTAAATTTGTTATTATTTTAACTAGGTAACTATTAAATAGTTCTTAACTATTTAATAGCTATTGTACCTGGTTAAAATAATTACAAAGTTGCCTGTAAAATAAATATTAATCCTAAAATAGCTATAATATAATTATAATTTATATTGTAGCTATATTAGGGTTTATTTTACAGGTAAGTATTTAGCTTTAAATAGAAATAAGTTATTTAATAAGAGTTAATTTATTTCGTTAGATAAATATTATATTTAACTTAGGGGGGTGTTAGTGTTAGGGTTAGACTTAGCTTTAGGGGTTAATCCATTTATTAGAATAGCGGTGAGCTCCGATCGGAAGATTAGGGGTTAATAATTGAAGTTAGGTGTCGGCGATGTTAGGGAGGGCAGATTAGGGGTTAATACTATTTATGATAGGGTTAGTGAGGCGGATTAGGGGTTAATAACTTTATTATAGTAGCGCTCAGGTCCGCTCGGCAGATTAGGGGTTAATAAGTGTAGGCAGGTGTCGGCGACGTTGTGGGGGGCAGGTTAGGGGTTAATAAATATAATATAGGGGTCGGCGGTGTTAGGGGTAGCAGATTAGGGGTACATAGGGATAACGTAGGTGGCGGCGGTTTACGGAGCGGCAGATTAGGGGTTTAAAAAAATATGCAGGGGTCAGCGATAGCGGGGGCGGCAGATTAGGGGTTAATAAGTGTAAGGCTAGGGGTGTTTAGACTCGGGGTACATGTTAGAGTGTTAGGTGCAGACGTAGGAAGT
The DNA here is from genome assembly GCF_027579735.1 of Bombina bombina. Classification (NCBI taxonomy): domain Eukaryota; kingdom Metazoa; phylum Chordata; class Amphibia; order Anura; family Bombinatoridae; genus Bombina; species Bombina bombina. Next base: position 224,864,060 of record NC_069505.1, on the reverse strand, counting down.
GTTTCCCCATAGCAAACAATGGGGCTGCGTTAGGAGCTGAACGCTGCTTTTTTGCAGGTGTTAGGTTTTTTTTCAGCTCAAACAGCCCCATTGTTTCCTATGGGGGAATCGTGCACGAGCACGTTTTTGAGGCCGGCCGCGTCCGTAAGCAACTCTGGTATCGAGAGTTGCATTTGCGGTAAAAATGCTCTACGCTCCTTTTTTGGAGCCTAACGCAGCATTTGTTTGAACTCTCGATACCAGAGTTAATTTTATGGTGCGGCCAGAAAAAAGCCTGCGGAGCGTTAACAGCCCTTTTACCGCCGAACTCCAAATCTAGGCCTTAGTGAGAGGAGGGTTAGTGCTGCTGCTGGTGATTTTATAGGGAAATTGATAGCTAGGCTAGTGTATTCAGTGTACACTACAGTCCTGAAGGACTCATCTAATCTCTGCTGTAAGGACAGCACCCCAAAAAGCCCTTTTTAGGGCTAGAACTTCAGCCCAAAAAACGTCAGTCTTTTTTTTTTTTTTTTTTATCTAATTGCATTTGCCTGCCTGTCAGCCTGTGTGTGAGGCTCACAGCATATACTGTGATTAATTGCTCTGTGCCACCACTGATATCTGGTGTAACATTAGTGTAAATTTAAAAAAAAAAAAATTATATCATTTTGCTAGTTTAATCTAATTTCATTTTCCATCAGGCCTGTGTGTCAGGCCCACAGCATATACTGTGATTAATTGCTCTGTGCCACCACTGATATCTGGTGTAACATTAGTGTAAATTAAAAAAAAAAAAACTTTTACATCAGTTTGCTTCTAATTTCATTTTCCATCAGGCCTGTGTGTCAGGCTCACAGCATATACTGTGATTAATTGCTCTGTGCCACCGCTCCTATCTGGTGTAACATTAGTGTAAATTTAAAAAAAACTACTTTTACATCAGTTTGATAGTGTAATCTAATTTCATTTTCCATCAGGCCTGTGTGTCAGGCCCACAGCATATACTGTGATTAATTGCTCTGTGCCACCACTGATATCTGGTGTAACATTAGTGTAAATTTAAAAAAAAAAAAACGTTTACATCAGTTTGCTAGTGTAATCTAATTTCATTTTCCATCAGGCCTGTGTGTCAGGCCCACAGCATATACTGTGATTAATTTCTCTGTGCCACCACTCATATCTGGTTTAACATTAGGGTAAATTAAAAAAAAAAAAAACTTTTACATCAGTTTGCTAGTGTAATCTAATTTCATTTTCATCAGGCCTGTGTGTCAGGCTCACAGCATATACTGTGATTAATTGCTCTGTGCCACCACTCCTATCTGGTGTAACATTAGTGTAAATTTAAAAAAAAAAAAAACTTTTACATCAGTTTGCTATTGTAATCTAATTTCATTTTCCATTAGTCCTGTGTGCCAGGACCACAGCATATACTGTGATTAATTGCTCTGTGCCACCACTCATATCTGGTTTAACATTAGGGTAAATTTAAAAAAAAAAAAACTTTTACATCAGTTTGCTATTGTAATCTATCTATGTATCTATCTATCAAATCTATTGATCTCGTGGTTGTGCAAATGGACTGTTTGCGGTTGTTTGCTGTGCGTTAAACGGGGAGTTTAGTCTGTCACTGTGAAGTGGGCGTAACCCTTACACTACCTGATCGATACAACATCATACCTGATTTTTTAAAGCACGTTATTCCAAACAATTTAGGAATGTTAGGTGATTTATGCCCTTTATGGCTTAAAACCAGACTCTGCATCAACTATGTAATTTTCCATTGGAGTTTTGCCATGGATCCCCCTCTGGCATGCCACAGTCCAGGTGTTAGTCCCCTTGAAGCAACTTTTCCATCACTATTGCGGCCAGAAAGAGTCCCTGTGGGTTTTAAAATTCGCTTGTCCATTGAAGTCAATGGCGGTTCGCCCGGTTCGCGAACATTTGCGGACGTTCGCGTTTGCCGTTCGCGAATGCAAAATTTTAGGTGCGCGACATCACTACTGTCCAATCCAGCCAGCAAAATATGGGGCTTAGCCCTAGTCGGGGGTACAAAGTTAAAGGGACACATTTAGCCATCAATCAGCAAGTGCTACCCAAGTTCTGAACCAAAAAAGAGCCGGCTTCAAAGCTTATTTTCCTGCTTTCTCAAGTAAAGATAGCAAGAGAAAGAAGAAAAATTGATACAAGGAGTATATTAGAAAGTTGCTTAAAATTGCTGGTCTATCTAATCATGAAATAAAAAATTTGAGTTTTGTGTCCCTTTAAGCCCTATCACTGGTATCACTTCCAAGTCAAAGCTATTCCTGTTTATCAGGTTATCTATAGATAGCAAAACCTATGACTTCCTTGCTTTAATTGATTTCATTGTACGTTGGTATATTTATGGATATTACTCCTCTTACCTGTACTACTGGAGCTCTGCACACTGAATACCTGGGTTTTGATCTGATCTCATTGTCTGATCTCACAGATGCCTTATCCAGACAATTTCCTTCTAAAGAATAATGTGATCCAGAACGGGTTTGGTTGTCTAAAGAAGTCTTTACCAAATGAAGGCCTTGTTTTATTGGTCCGTTTCAATTAGACTTACCCTCTTCCTTGTGTATACTCCCTGTTTTGATGTGTTGCTTATGAGTGCTTATGTTCATAATCAATACTCTCCAAAGTCAGTCTGTCCAGCTCCTGTAATGGTAGACAGAACTCCAGAGTATGAAGTAGAGAACATTATTTATTACATACATTGGGGTTGTACTTGGTACATTGGAAAGGTTACCTGATTGCTGAATGCTCTTGGGTTCCTGCTTCAGATTTACATGCCCCTACTCTTGTCAAGGCTTGTCATTGGCTACATCCTGATAAGCCATGCAGTCCCCAGAGGGGCCCTTGAAGGGAAGCTCTGTCAGTGTGCACTCTGATCTTTTGTGCATTTCGGGTTTCTATAGTGCATCTGGGCATCCTAGCAACCATGGTTGCAAATTACTTTGCATGTCAGCTTTTTTTTGCACACAGCTGGCATCCTTAGTTACCCTGTTTCTGTCCACTATGCTATTTCCGGGCCTCCTACATAGGGTTAATATGCCTATAATTTTACCTGCTCTACCTTACATAAATAGTGTGTTTTCATATCTCTCCTTTTACCTGTGTTCTGGGTGTGTTAATTTATCTGCTTGACTTATTGTTGATGACCTTTCTATTTCCTGGATCATTCTCTTTGCCTGCTGCCTGCCCTGACCCTTGGACCACCGTTGACCACTCTCTAGTTTACTGATTTGGTTCTGTTTTTGCTGATTTGGTTCCTGACCATTGCCTGTACCTGACACTCCCTTTTGTCGAGTGATTCAGCTTGTATCTGCCAGTTTTGGTTCTGACCTAGCTTATCGACTAATATTTTTCTGTGGAGTTACTGTTTAATCCTGTCCAGACTACCTTCTCCACTACCTACCACTGGATCATAGTACTATTGTTTCTGGCTGTGATATTTCCTTTCTGTCATTCTAACTAACACTGGGATAAGAAGACTACTGGTGATTAATTTGGTTTGACAGGGGGATCTCATCACAGGACGTTACAATTCTATTAAGATAGATCCTAAATGTAGTAATTTTGCTAAAGATCTGAAAAAATGATTTGGTCTATTGTTGGTCCCAGAAGAACTGTAAAGGCAGAGTGAGAAAGGCTTGGTAATATACAGTGTTAGGTGTAATAGGTACAGCAATAGGATTTTTTAATTCAATATATATTAAAACACTAAGCTCCAGAATGATTTATCTAGCTACAAACAATAACAGGAAAATCTCTACCCTGAAAAATGTCCATTAATAAATTACAAGGGAAAGTCCAAGTAGATCCGTATATTCAAGTAATGCAGAACAGTATAAAGTGAATGTTAAGCAGGAGTTATAACAAAACAACCCACTGTGTAAAAAGGTGAAGATTGTATCCCTTAGTCCAAGTGGCAGAGTCTCTGAGAGCTTGTTAGTGTGTACTCAGCAACGGATAAACATAACTCCGTAGTACTGCAGCCATAAATCCAAGGGAAAGTCCCCTCATGTACAGAACGATATATAGCCCTTCTCCGTTCTGAATCATCTGTTCCGTATGACACCAAACTCATTCAGCAGGGAGGGCATGTGCTCCTCCTAACCGTCTTTAGACAGGAATCCTTACACTGGCCTTCAAAAGTTTGGGGTCACAGACATTTCCTTATTTTCCATGAAAACATACATGAAATTAGTTTGACAAGGTTAGAAATAATGAATTTTAAGTGAAATAATTGTGTCCTTCAAACTTTGCTTTCATCAAAGAATCCTCCATGTGCAGCAATTGAAACCTTGCAGATCTTTGACATCTAGTTGTCAATTTGTTGAGGTAATCTGAAGAGATAACAGATATGAGAGCCTTGTATAACTAGACAGGTACCAGAAAATAAGGTCTGAGCTAATTCAATAAGGGGTTATTGTCTAAATAACTATTAAATCCAATGAACAGGCTTCAAAATGTATATTATATTGTACTGGTTAAGTATTTATGACTAAAAACTTTATTTAAAAAGTTACATTTAAAACAAAGCAACATGTTTCTCAGCCATGAATAAAACGTGTGTTTCACCAAGCTCAATTACATTTACAACTTTTTTTAAATGCATTTTTGTATATTTTTTATTGCAAGAATACTTTTTTGGTCAATGTATTTTGAAAATTAAAGGGACAGTCTAGTCACAATTATACTTTTGTGATGCAGATAGGGCATGCAACTTTTAGACAACTTTCCAGATTTGCTTTGTTCTCTTGGTATTCTTTGTTAAAATCTAAACCTAGGTAGGTTCATATGCTTATTTCTAAGCCACTATTTTTTTCACAGTTAGACAGCGCTATTTCATTTGTGCTTAATAGATAGCATTGTGCTCACTCCAGTGTAGATATTTATAAGTCAGCACTGATCGGCTAAAATATAAGTCTTTCAAAAGAACTGAGCTAAGGGGGCAGTCGGCAGAGGCTTAGATATAAGGTAATCACAGAGGTAAAAGTGTATTAATATAACCGTGTTGGTTATGCAAAACTGGGGAATGGGTAAAAAAAAGGATTATCTATCTTTTTAAACAATAACAATCTGGAATAGACTGTCCCTTTAACTTCTCATTTCCCACTTTTAAAAGTAGCCATCAAATTTTAGGGATCAAAACACATTACATTTATTGGTTATGTATATTTAAAGCAGGCTCAAAAGCTAGATAGGCAATAGACGATGAGCAACTTGTTCAACTCATAGGCGTTTCTCATAGCTTTTCTCAACAAATGTTCTTAAATTTTTATATTTGCTCTATGTTAAACTAGAATATGTAATATGTAGACGATTGGTGTTTGCCTTCTATAGATATGGACTGTGTGAAAAAGCTTTTGCTGCTTTTTGAATGATAGTTGGTCTGTTGGGATCTGAAAAGACCGCTTTTAATTATTACTAGAGAATGCGAAAACATAAACAAAATTCCTTGTAATCAATTTTTAAATCTAGGTTGCATGTTTTATTTAAAGTATCCATCCATTTTGAACTTAAAATCTATGAACTTTATATTAATAACGAGCATAACATTTTTTTTTCTAACACTCACACAAAAAACATCAATAGTTTGTTTTTCTACTGTACTCTGGGGAAAATGCAATGTATGAATATCAGTTCTGTTATAGTTGACAAGAGAAAAAAAGGGAAAGTGATTAGCACCATACAAGGGAATTCACAGTAATACTGTCATTTATTCAAATGATATTTTGCTTAGAATTGAGAATCAACACAAACAGCAAGGATGTTGTATTTTCTAATATGTTTTGATTTCTTTCATTGTAGCTAAAAAAATGAAGAAGAAAGAAAAAAAATCCCTTTGTAATTTGACATTTGTAGATATAAAGATAGTTTTTTTTTTTTTAGTTTGATACTCAAAGAAACAACTTGTCATTAACAGCACTCTGTGTATATAACTAGTATAATTTATGTACGTAAGAGGGGGAAAATATCCTAAAAGTGTTTTTTTTATACAATTTCTGCTATGTGCGCTGTAGCACTTGTAAAAAATAATAAAGAAGATGGTTTAAAGGGAGCGTAAAAACATTTTTACACAGGCAAAGTGAATGTCAATTAGCATCTAACGTATTACAAATAATCCACATGCAAAATTATTATTTTGAAAGCATTCAATTTGTCATTTTGTTAGCAAATTTTACATTGTTTTACAATCCAGGGAAATTTATTTTGAAGTGCTGAAGTTTATCTTATCTCCTAATTTGAAGCCATTTAGACCTAGATAGAAATGAACTGATCAAGCAATTTCTGTGTAGCATTTAGCAAGGTCAGGTACCTGCTACCCGCTGCATCCACTACAGACTGCTTTGGGAGCAATGGAAAAACAAAAATTTCAGAGGTAAATTCCAGAGAATGTGGGCAAAATTTATAATGAACGTATATTGTAAAGTTTTGCATAAAAACATGGAAATAATATTTTTTGAGTTTAATATAATTTTGGAATACATTTGTGCACAAACAAAAAAATATATATTTTTGAATTTATCTTTCATCATGGGAAAAAAAAACATTTCTTTCTTTTGGTCCAATATTTGGTCATGGGGTCATTCAGAATTTGTTAATGAAAATTAATTTGCCTGATATTTCTTAGGAGGAACACCTTCACTGCAGCAGATAAACTGTGGACAGCAGCTTAAACTTAAATAAAGTTCAAGTAGAAATTAGGAAAAAAAAAGTAGGGCATTTAAATTATTCAAAGAAAATAGTACAGACTCATCATTTTAAATATATAATGAATGTAACAAAGAATGCAAAAAAGGAATCAGATTAGCCAAAAAAAAAGATTAATTGCAAAGGATTGTAATACAAACCATAAAATGTTTTTAATTATATAATTGGCAAAAAAAATCTAAGGCCTAGATTTAGAGTTGGGCGGTAGCCGTGAAAACCAGCGTTAGAGGCTCCTTTTCCATACCGCAGATCCCCTTACGTCAATTGCGTATCCTATCTTTTCAATGGGATCTTTCTAACGCCGGTATTTAGAGTCGTGTCTGGAGTGAGCGTTAGAAATCTAATGACAAAACTCCAGCCGCAGAAAAAAGTCAGTAGTTAAGAGCTTTCTGGGCTAACTCTGGGTTCATAAAGCTCTTAACTACTGTGCTCTAAAGTACACTAACACCCATAAACTACCTATGTACCCCTAAACCGAGGTCCCCCCACATCGCCGCCACTCTATTAAAATTTTTTAACCCCTAATCTGCCGACCGCCACCTATGTTATCCTTATGTACCCCTAATCTGCTGCCCCTAACACCGCCGACCCCTATATTATATTTATTAACCCCTAATCTGCCGTCCCTGCTATCGCTGACCCCTGCATATTATTATTAACCCCTAATCTGCCGTTCCGTACACCGCCGCTACTTACATTATCCCTATGTACCCCTAATCTGCTGCCCCTAACACCGCCGACCCCTATATTATATTTATTAACCCCTAATCTGCCCCCCACAACGTCGCCGCCACCTACCTACACTTATTAACCCCTAATCTGCCGACCGGACCGCACCGCTACTATAATAAAGTTATTAACCCCTAATCTGCCTCACTCCCGCCTCAATAACCCTATAATAAATAGTATTAACCCCTAATCTGCCCTCCCTAACATCGCCGACACCTAACTTCAAACATTAACCCCTAATCTGCCGACCGGAGCTCACCGCTATTCTAATAAAAAATTTTAACCCCTAAAGCTAAGTCTAACCCTAACACTAACACCCCCCTAAGTTAAATATAATTTTATTCTAACAAAATAAATTAACTCTTATTAAATAACTTATTCCTATTTAAAGCTAAATACTTACCTGTAAAATAAACCCTAATATAGCTACAATATAAATTATAATTACATTGTAGCTATTTTAGGATTAATATTTATTTTACAGGCAACTTTGTAATTATTTTAACCAGGTACAATAGCTATTAAATAGTTAATAACTATTTAATAGTTACCTAGTTAAAATAATAACAAAATTACCTGTAAAATAAATCCTAACCTAAGTTACAATTAAACCTAACACTACACTATCAATAAATTAATTAAATAAAATACCTACAATTATCTACAATTAAACCTAACACTACACTATCAATAAATAAATTAAATACAATACCTACAAATAACTACAATGAAATAAACTAACTAAAGTACAAAAAATAAAAAAGAACTAAGTTACAAAAAATAAAAAAATATTTACAAACATAAGAAAAATATTACAACAATTTTAAACTAATTACACCTACTCTAAGCCCCCTAATAAAATAACAAAGACCCCCAAAATAAAAAATGCCCTACCCTATTCTAAATTACTAAAGTTCAAAGCTCTTTTACCTTACCAGCCCTGAACAGGGCCCTTTGCGGGGCATGCCCCAAGAAGTTCAGCTCTTTTGCCTGTAAAAAAAAACATTACAACCCACCACCCACATACCCCTAATCTAACCCAAACCCCCCTTAAATAAACCTAACACTAAGCCCCTGAAGATCTTCCTACCTTGTCTTCACCATGCCAGGTTCACCGATCGGTCCAGAGTCTTGATCCAAGCCCAAGCGGGGGGCTGAAGAGTGACGTCCATCCTCGGGCTGAAGTCTGGATCCAAGCGGCGGCTGAAGAAATCCATCATCAGGCTGAAGTCGGAAGTCCATCATCGGGATGAATTCTTCTATCAAGCCGCATCTTCAATCTTCTTTCTTCTGGAGCGGAGCGGAGCCATCTTCTTTCCAACCGACGCGGATCCAACCTCTTCAACCGACGCCTACTCGCCGAATGAAGGTTCCTTTAAGGGATGTCATCCAAGATGGCGTCCCTCGAATTCCGATTGGCTGATAGGATTCTATCAGCCAATCGGAATTAAGGTAGGAAAATTCTGATTGGCTGATGGAATCAGCCAATCAGAATCAAGTTCAATCCGATTGGCTGATCCGATCAGCCAATCAGATTGAGCTTGCATTCTATTGGCTGATCAGAACAGCCAATAGAATGCGAGCTCAATCTGATTGGCTGATTGGATCAGCCAATCGGATTGAACTTGATTCTGATTGGCTGATTCCATCAGCCAATCAGAATTTTCCTACCTTAATTCCGATTGGCTAATAGAATCCTATCAGCCAATCGGAATTCGAGGGACGCCATCTTGGATGACGTCCCTTAAAGGAACCTTCATTCGGCGAGTAGGCGTCGGTTGAAGAGGTTGGATCCGCGTCGGTTGGAAAGAAGATGGCTCCTCTCCGCTCCGCTCCAGAAGAAAGAAGATTGAAGATGCGGCTTGATAGAAGACTTCATCCCGATGATGGACTTCCGACTTCAGCCCGATGATGGATTTCTTCAGCCGCCGCTTGGATCCAGACTTCAGCCCGAGGATGGACGCCACTCTTCAGCCCCCCGCTTGGGCTTGGATCAAGACTCTGGACCGATCGGTGAACCTGGCATGGTGAAGACAAGGTAGGAAGATCTTCAGGGGCTTAGTGTTAGGTTTATTTAAGGGGGGTTTGGGTTAGATTAGGGGTATGTGGGTGGTGGGTTGTAATGTTGGGGGGGGTATTGTATGTTTTTTTTACAGGCAAAAGAGCTGAATTTTTTTGGGGCATGCTCCGCAAAGTGCCCTGTTCAGGGCTGGTAAGGTAAAAGAGCTTTGAACTTTTGTAATTTTGAATAGGGTAGGGCATTTTTTTATTTTGGGGGGCTTTATTATTTTATTAGGGGGCTTAGAGTAGGTGTAATTAGTTTAAAATTGTTGTAATTTTTTTCTAATGTTTGTAAATATTTTTTTATTTTTTGTAACTTAGTTCTTTTTTATTTTTTGTACTTTAGTTAGTTTATTTAATTGTATTTATTTGTAGGAATTGTATTTAATGTATTTATTGATAGTGTAGTGTTAGGTTTAATTGTAGATAATTGTAGGTATTTTATTTAATTAATTTATTGATAGTGTAGTGTTAGGTTTAATTGTAACTTAGGTTAGGATTTATTTTACAGGTAATTTTGTTATTATTTTAACTAGGTAACTATTAAATAGTTATTAACTATTTAATAGCTATTGTACCTGGTTAAAATAATTACAAAGTTGCCTGTAAAATAAATATTAATCCTAAAATAGCTACAATGTAATTATAATTTATATTGTAGCTATATTAGGGTTTATTTTACAGGTAAGTATTTAGCTTTAAATAGGAATAAGTTATTTAATAAGAGTTAATTTATTTCGTTAGAATAAAATTATATTTAACTTAGGGGGGTGTTAGGGTTAGGGTTAGAATTAGCTTTAGGGGTTAAAAAATGTATTAGAGTAGCGGTGAGCTCCGATCAGCAGATTAGGGGTTAATACTTGAAGTTAGGTGTCGGCAATGTTAGGGAGGGCAGATTAGGGGTTATTACTATTTCTTATAGGGTTATTGAGGCGGGAGTGAGGCGGATTAGGGGTTAATACATTTATTATAGTAGCGCTCAGGTCCGGTCGGCAGATTAGGGGTTAATAAGTGTAGTTAGGTGGAGGCGACGTTGGGGGCGGCAGATTAGGGGTTAATAAATATAATATAGGGGTCGGCGGTGTTAGGGGCAGCAGATTAAGGGTACATAGGGATAATGTAAGTAGCGGCGGTTTACGGAGCGGCAGATTAGGGGTTAAAAAAATATGCAGGTGTCAGCGATAGCGGGGGCGGCAGAATAGGGGTTAATAAGTGTAAGGTTAGGGGTGTTTAGACTCGGGGTTCATGTTAGGGTGTTAGGTGCAGACGTAGGAAGTGTTTCCCCATAGGAAACAATGGGGCTGCGTTAGGAGCTGAACGCGGCTTTTTTGCAGGTGTTAGGTTTTTTTTCAGCTCAAACAGCCCCATTGTTTCCTATGGGGGAATCGTGCACGAGTACGTTTTTGAGGCTGGCCGCGTCCGTAAGCACCGCTGGTATCTAGAGTTACAGTGCCGTTAAATTATTGGCTTTTTGGAGCCTAACGCACTGAAAACCCTGCCATTCTGTGAAATCTAAATACCAGCGGTATTTAAAAGGTGAGGCCAGAAAAAAGCACGTGTAGCTAAAGCACCCCCTTGGCCGCAAAACTCCAAATCTAGGCATAAGAAAAATATAATTAAAATGCTTGAAGGGTAGCATAATTAACAGTGATCAGTGGATGACTGAGGTGCTTTTTTTTTTTTTTAAGTATACACAAGAGAGGAACCATTGAACCAAAATAGAACATACAAGCCCACACCAATAATTATGTTATCTCTAGATGATATCCTGGAAAAAAATGGATAATGTAAAGGTAAATAAAACTCCATATCCAGATGGACTGCACCAAAGGGTTCTAAGGGAACTTAGCACTGTCCTAGTGGCTTCTAAGGCTAATAATTGGCATTGATGCAACGGAGGAAACCATAATTCTGTCACTGTATAAATCCCTGGTAAGATCTCACCTTGATTATGCAGTGCAGTTCTGAGGACCAATTTTTAAAAAGGACATTGCAGAATTAAAAAACAGTTCAGAGAAGGGCCACAAAACTAATAAAAGAACAAAAGGAACTCAAGAGGTAATATGATTACATTATACAAATATATTCAAGGCCAATAAATAGAGTTGGTGGAAGCACTGTTAAATCCAAGGCAGTTGTTTGTGACAGAGGTCAAACTTTAAGGGGCCTATTTATGATTGTGCGAGCGGACATGATCAGATATAGCGGATCATGTCCATTGCACATCGATAAATGCTGACAGCATACGCTCTCTGCATTTATCATTGCACCAGCAGTGCAATACCGTCCCCTGCAGATTCGTGGCCAATCGGCCGCTAGCAGGGGGTGTCAATCAAACCGATCGTATTCGATCGGGTTGATTTCTGTCCATTTCTGTCCGCCGCCTCAGAGCAGGTGGACAGGTTATTGAGCAGTGGTCTTTAGACCGCTTCATAACTTCTGTTTCCGGCAAGCGGGCATACGGAGCTTGATAAATACGCACCTAAGGCTAGAGGAAAGGAAATGTAATCACTGCAAGAACAATCAAATTGTGGAACTAATTGCCTAGTGAATGCCAAAACCTTATATAAATTAAAAAAAATGGCTTAGATACATTTCTGTCTAAAAACAGTATTCAGGGATATGATTGCTTTTGTTAAATGGGTCGGCTTCTAATTGTATTACTGTATATTCAATTGGCAGCTTGTTTATTATAAATCAGGTAGGATCTGTTTGGCTGAACTTGATGGACTTCTGCCTTTAAATCTCATCTACTATGTTACTATGCTGCTAGTGCTGCTGCTACAAGCCAGCATAAGCACAAAAAATATGTAATTTTTTAAAATGTGTTTAAATAAGGTCAAGATTGTCAAAAATAAAAGTGAAACTTGCATACCTATTGGCTAACAAAGGAATCAATTAGCTAACAAACACTTCTTGAAGAGGCTAATAGTGTAAATTTGAAGTCTTTCTTTCCTTGCAGAAAACCGTTTCCTGGCTTTAGAGTTACTGTTTCAAATGTATGAACAAATCAACTATTTTTTTTTTAAATTATTATTATTATTTGCATGCAGTTGTTCATTAAAGGATCTTTCCTTTATTATTTTTAAACAAATTAAACAAATATGGAAAATGTGTCAGTTTTTTTTTTTAATTTGTCTGAATACAAATGTACATGTAAACTAACAATCAAAAACAATTGCAAAGGATTTTCCCTGATTACCAACAGAAGAAACAAGTAACTGGTAACGTGCGCATAACTTCTCTTCAGTAATCTAATATAAATCCTATGCTAATATGTCACTTACAAATATGGGTCTAGATTTAACTCTTTCTGAGATTTCTGTGCATGAAAGAATTGGCCTACCCAGTGTTCATCAGGACAGCTGTATTCCATATAGGCCATTTGTGCAGGGCTTTCACAGACCACCACCATGAATAGGGGCAGAACTAGAATTAGTGCAGCAGTTGCAGTTGCACCAGGGCCAAAGTGCTGTTAAGGGCCCATAGCAGCGAGTCTATATATAGGAGTGTGCCTATGGGGTAATTATCTGTGTAAAGATATTCTTTAGCATCATACTGCACAGCATACTCATCAGTCTATTACTATTGCTTAGTACTGAGTCACCTTTGGGAAGGGCAAAAAACATTTTATCACCAGGACCCTCTGACCATTAAACTTTATCAAAAAATTCATTTCTGATCACTGCTTGAATGGAATTTGTTAGAGTTTATTTAGTTAGTTTAGGTCCAGATATTTGTACATTTAACCCTTTTCTATCATGTTTGTTAAATTTTTAATTCACATTTTTTGTTTCTGATAAGTGAAGTACAAAGTTATTAAAAATTCTTTTTTTTTAATTTAAATAAATTCATATTGTTGCCAGATATCAGGTATTTCAGCTATCAATCTAATAAAATATATGTATGTCTTACATTTCCCTGTGGGTTAAACTGATGGGGGCTGGTGTGACAACACAGCCATTGATGCCACGTCCGTAAGCTACACCTATTGTCAGGTTGCTGTTTGGCTGCCAGTGAGGGGAGGTTGCAGCATTAAAAAAACATCCATTTAAGGGCTGCAGATCCAGGGTCTGATATGAACTCTGATTTGGAAATATGGCTGTGATGTGCTGTAGGACAAGAGGTTGGATAGGGCATTATAACTGAAAGTGGCTGCATGGTCAGGACTAGCATTAGAGGTCTGGTGTGAATATTTGGTTTGCTGAGGAGCTGCAGGGTCTTAGAGATTGATCTGAACTTTGCTATTGCAATATGGATTACAGGGACTGCAGGGCCAGAGGTCTGATTTTAGTTTAGATGTAGGCATGGAATTTAAAGCTGGCCTGCATGGATTTGCGCTCTGATTTGAGGTCTGATATGGGCATGTGATTTTTTGAGAGGCTGCAGGATCATGAGGAATAATTGAAGGTCTGATGTAGATAGGTGACTTATAAATGGACTACAAGATCATGGGGTCCTAAGTGAGATTTGTGGTTTATACAGGGACTGTGTAAAGTCATGTGGCCTGATGGGGGTATTGCCTATAGAGGGAGTTCAGGGCTTTAGAGTCTGATCGGAAGTCTAATGGGGGCATTTGGGTAGCACAATGTACTAAGTCTCAGAAATAAAAATACACAATGCAGACTTCTCAAGGCCAATCCTGCCACATTTTTATCCATAATTGGCCTTGGAAGAGATTATCAGATAATAAACTGCAAAACAATACAGTTTTTGCTAACATAAGGACCATGACTACCCCAATTACAAATCTGGATTTGCTCCTACAAATCAGGCTACAAAAATTCTTATAAGGTGTCTTAAATCCCTTTAAAGGTTTCTGTTTTTAGTTGGTGTTTTAGCTGGTGAACTAGTTTTTAATATTGATTTATGTTCTTCAAGGATTTCAATTAATGTACTCACTATCATACTTTTAATTTATAATGTAAACATATATATATCTTTCCTCTGCATATTTAAAAAATAATTCTTGTATACTGATTTTTAATAAACTTGCAGTTGACTGAAAAAAAGAATATTAAAGTTAAAAAAAAATTGTATTTTTGTTTTGTTCCTTGTAGCCAATTATTCCTGCTTAGGGTATATAAACTTGAGTGCTGTTGGCTAAACATGACATGCTACGAAAAACATTTGCTTTTTAAATGAGCTTAACATTTTTCCATTACTACCAGTTTTGTAAAATAATATCAAGCCTTAAAATACATATATATTTGCTCTACTACTGCTGAACTCTGTCAGCAACAGGGTTTTAAAATCTTCAAACAAATAAGTAATTTTCAGATATCACAATGAACCCCCTTTATTTCAGAGCCCAGTAGAAATCTCTGTGGGATATACACGGATTTGTCTCTAATTAGGGTTTTTTATATAAATGTCAAAGCTAGAAACGGCTTCCTTGAAGCATTACAGTAAATTAACAATTTGTTTAACTATCATATTTTTCAGACATGGCCTATTTTGATGTGTGAAGCATAAGTGAATCAAGCGACAACATCACTAAATTTATAGCCTCAGTGCTACTCCGAAATTAAATCATATTGGCAAAAGTCAACACGCTTCGTTCTCTGATGTTCGAACTCAGCCTCTTACTTAAAAAGCATTTGGGCTATATTACCATTTTGAAAAAAAAAGACAGACCTTTATAAATATTAATGACAATTATCTGTATTTAAATTAGCACACACTGGATTTAGTTAGAAAACGTCAAATTTGTTAATACGTATTCAATTTAATATTATTATTATTATTATTATTTTTTTATATATATATATATGAACTTGGACTTTTTTCTATTATCTGGATGTACTATGGAAAAATAAGGGGCGATTTATCATAGTGCAAGCGGACATGATAAGCTGGAACGGATTATGTCCGCTGCACATCCATAAATGCTGACAGCATACGCTGTCGTCTTTTATCATTGCACAAGCATTTCTCGTGAACTGCTGGTGCAATACCGGCCCCTGCACATTCGCGGCCAAGCGTTGCAAAGTAACAAGATTGATCCAATTGTAAAACATCACAGTCTATATAGTACCCTAACACAGCAGCGATACTCCTCCTCTTTTTTGCAGGAGCCAGCATGTCCAGAACAGAAGTCAACAAAACTGGAATCCAAACTTCAGAACCAGGACCAAAACACGAACCACAGTGCAGATATGCGTCAACTACACTATCAGCCATGGAGAAAGATCAGGAACATTAATTCAAGCTTGAGAAACACAAGAGAGAAAATACAATCTCTACATGAATAAAACATGAAAGCATGAACATATCATTCATGACTAATACAAGAACATGTGAATAAACAATAAACACATATATAACAAAGTGCAAAAGTAGACAATGTTTAGGTTTTTTTTTTTTTTTTGGTAAACACAGAAAGAGGATAAAAGGACCTCCTGTCCTTAAAAGGACATGAAACCCAAAATGTTGTTTTTTTTATTTAAGTAGAGAATACTTTTCTAAGAAAGTCTCCAATTTACTTTTTAATTTCAAATTTGCTTTGTTCTAATGTTATTCTTTGTTGAAGAGATATCTAGATAGGTAACGTGCACAAACCTGAAGCACCACATAACATGAAAAAGTGCTGCCATCTAGTGCTCTTGTTAATGCATAACAATGTTGTAAAACTGCTGTCATAACGTGCTGCAGACACATGCACAGTCCTGAGCTTATATCCCTACTTTTCAACAAAGGATAACAAGGAAAAAAGAAAATAAGATAAAAGAAGTAAATTAGAAAGTTGTTTAAAATTGTATATTCTATGTTAATCACAAAATACATTCTTTGGGTTTTAATAAAATCCTCAAAGTTTAGTCACTAAAGCTAGAATACTCTAAATTTTTATTCCAAGACAGAAGGATTTATATTTTGCTTTTAAAATGAATGTGACAAAGGAGAAGAGAGCACATGAGCAACAGGCTTAAAATAAAAAGCACAATATTGGAATCGAAAGCCCAGTTGGCTGCATCCAAGATCTCCAGAATAGACTTACCAGCCAAATAGGCAGCAGGAGCAGCAACCCCTCTAACAGAATGAGCACCAAAAGAATCTTCCCCTCCAGCCAATTGCAATTTCCAGCAGACCCAGAGTGCGTGTCTTGGAGGCGAAACTGGCTAAAAAAGTCTGAACAAGAAAGATCAAAACCTGGGAAGCCCCAGAAGGATGTAAGGAAGCCGTGCAATCTAAATAGGTTTGAAAACAAGAAATCACACACAACTGTGGCTCCAACACAAATCATGGCTAAAACATTAAAATAGAATATGTCTTAGTATGTCTGTGAATAACAAAGGTAACACCCTCAGAAGGGAATCATAAAGAAGTCACTTCCATACTGCACACGTCTAAAACCTGGACAAAGGACACAAGATACAACAAAATAGTATTCACAAAAGTTGTTTTCTGAGAAAGAGGAGAGTTTGAAGGCCATAATCGTAACAAATGTAAATACCAAATAAATGTCAGATAAGTAAGAATATCGGGGGCCAGGAGAACATTGAATTTGAATGCCCCTCAACAAATTACAAATCAAGATATGTTAACCAATTAAAATGCCCTGAACAGGGACATGCACCACAGCAATAGCAGATTGATAAACATTAATGGTCCTTTAAGACCTATCTTGAGAATAAAAAATCAGAAAGGTAGTTGATAACAGTTAAAACACGGCTTGTAAAAGGGATCCATTATCCATTCCATAAACCAACTTAACCAACCTGACCAGGTCTAAAGGTAAGAGAAAAATATACCTGGGGCCCAGGTATCCCTAAAAAGGTTGCTCGCCATCTTCGAAAGACTTTCTGTCACAGGGGTCTAGGGGAAAGTCCCTTTCTGCGGTAGACATGGCAGAATGGGATGTCACATCATTGACTCTGGCTGCTACAGAATATCTGCAATTATTTGCTAAGATGGTGTTGTTGCACATGGATTAATTTATGGAGTTAGGTGACACTCCACCTTCAGGAAGAGGCCATCCTTGTTAACAAGAAATTCCTATAAATTTCCTGAGCAAGCTCAGTCCATTGTTTGGTTATTCTGAAGCTTTGGCTAAGGTTACCTGGCATTCTGCTCATGTTCCTGCCTCTGAC
Organism: Bombina bombina; assembly: GCF_027579735.1. Classification (NCBI taxonomy): domain Eukaryota; kingdom Metazoa; phylum Chordata; class Amphibia; order Anura; family Bombinatoridae; genus Bombina; species Bombina bombina. Next base: position 224,846,454 of record NC_069505.1, on the reverse strand, counting down.
CCTGCTCTTACTCCTCTTCCTGCACCTGTCCCTGCCCTGCATACCTGCTCCCTGGTCCTTCCCTGCATTCAGTGTCATTGGATCTTCCAGCAACTTAGACTTGGCTATGTACTATCCACTAATGACCCTTCATTGCCTGCCCTTACCTCGGACTGTCTGACTTCACTTTTGTCTGCTCCTCTTGTACGCATTGCTTGGACATTGTTTATTTCATTAATAAAGCCTGATGCCCTGACAGATCTCCTAGGATCCTGTCCTCACCACCAGGTTCCCTATATGTTGTGCTTGTAAGGGAGTGCTGTCTCACCTCTCAAGTTCTTGATCGGCCTACTAAGTCAGTGACATAATAACCAATCCAGTATAGAACCCACAGGGACAGCTGAATTGCTCATGGCCCTTACCCAACAAATGGTAACCTTTGCACAATCCATGCAGGAACTTCAATCTAGTCAAGGTGCTATTCTTCAGTGTGAAATACAACATGCTGGATCAGCTCTTCTGCCATCTTCTCTAGTACCAATTACAGGATCCATAGTTCCTTTCCTGCTGTCCTCTCACCCAGAAACCAGCATTTTCTTGCCTGAAAAAATGTAACTAAGTATCGTACATTTATAATGGATTAATGTTTTCTCACATATATACACAAGAGACTATATCAAAGTCAGTACAGCCATCTCCCTGCTATCTGGTCAACCTAAAATCTGCACTCACTAATTGCTTCATGCCAATATATCTGTCCTGGACTCCCAGGAGTCGTTTGTTGAGGCTATAAGCAAGGCCATTACCCTGTGAAAGAGTACATCACTGAATTATTTGACTTAGCATCTGACTCAGGGATCCTTTAGCTTGGAATTATTGACCAGTTTTGCATTGGTTTATTTGAAACCCTTAAAGATGAGATTGCATGGATAGTAATCCCAGCCTCCCTGGAAGATTTAATCTTGCTAGTCACCAGCTTGATTGATGATTCCGAGAGAAAAGGCAAGAAAGAATTACTAATTCTCCGGCATGCCAATGCCCCAAACCTGCTGGGGTAGCTTCAGAGGAACCTATGCAGTTCAAACTGGTCTGCCATCCACATTCTTCTATGGAGCATAGAAGGACATTAGGACTTTGTCTTTATTGTAGAGAGGCTTGTTATATGCTTAGGACCTGTCCATACTGCACCTTCACCTGGTAAGGGAGTTACCACTCATCTCTCCCTGAATACTTCCCCTACTCCTCCAGTCTCTTACATCTCCATTTCTATGTCTCTCCAGGTGACTGATAAAATACACTGGATTAAAGTCATCACTTACGCCAGTGAGTGTTTCTTGGAGGAATCCCTGGCTGAATTCATACAAATAAGTCAAAAAGGAAAACTCCCAAAAGCGTAAATAATTGTGGCCATAGAAGACAAAGTTATAGCAAACAGTGTAGGCTGAGGTTAAGCACTATGCACAAGCACCTTAAGTAAAACCATTGAGGAAATTTTATTCAATATACATTAAAAAGTCACACGAAGTCTATACAGACACAAACTCTCAGATAGGTGAAAGACAATGGGAGGAATGACGTCATCTGATGATTTCACACTGGCTGGCGCTTTTTCAAAGATAGTTTGAGAGTGTCTCAGGATGAATTTAAGTAGCCACATTGGAACAAAAACAGGCCCTCAAACAAACTGACGTTCATGTCAATTATGCAAATTTCTACAACGCCAAAGACTCGTCATATAGCTCGCTAGAGATATATATGTAATATAATCTATTAGCAATTCAGAGAAAGGCACAAGTCGATTGCAGCGGAAGAGTGCATAATGGAGACACAGATTTAAAGGGAGATACACAATATAAACGCTATAATAAACATATCAAATTAGAACTAAACAAAATGTTACATATTTATGGATCAGTATCATATAAAACAGATATTTAATGGAAATTTTTGATCATATATACAGCAAAAATTAACTTTAAAGTTACAAATACTTTCTGTTATTTCACATTTCTAATGTGTTAGTTGGACATACTGTATGCTGCGAGAATACGAGTCTTGCGTTAGCCTTAAAAAGCAGCGTTGAGAGGTCCCAACGCTGCTTTTTAACGCCCGCTGGTATTACGAGTCTGGCAGGTACAGGTGTACCGCTCACTTTTTTTACGCAACTCGAGCTTACCGTAAATCCCCTTACGTCAATTGCGTATCCTTTCTTTTTAATGGGATTTGCCTAATGCTGGTATTACGAGTCTTGGAAGAAGTGAGCGGTAGACCCTCTCCTGTCAAGACTCCTACCACATTTAAAAGTCAGTAGTTAAGAGTTTTATGGGCTAACGCCGTAACATAAAACTCTTAACTAAAGTGCTAAAAAGTACACTAACACCCATAAACTACCTATTAATCCCTAAATTGAGCCCCCCACACATCGCAAACACTTAAAGTTTTTTACCCCTAATCTGCCGACCAGACATAGCTGCCACTTTAATAAATATATTAACCCCTAAACCGCCGCACTCCCGCCTCGCAAACACTAGTTACATTTTATTTACCCCTAATCTGCTGTCCCTGACATCGCCGACACCTACCTACATTTATTAACCCCTAATCTGCCCCCCCAACGTCGCCGCTACTATATTAAATTTATTAACCCCTTAACCTAAGTCTTACACTAAGTCTAACCTCTATTTAATTTTAAAACCCTATACCCCCAAGGGCTGAACTCAGAATTGGATTTGAATACACTATTTTAAAATCGGAGCCCCTGATCATATTTATAATTTTAAATTTATCGTTTTTTATTTTTTATTTTAAACACCCAAAAAATTCCACTACATAACATTACATAAGGAAATATTTGGTGGAGATAATATCATAAGAGATTTTTAAATTTATAAATTTATATATTTATATAATTTTAAATTTATATATTTTTATAAAGGATCTTTTATATTTTTATACTTTCCGTATTTTTTATAATATTTTTATAATATTTATAATTCTGTATTTCGCTTTCTGGGATATATATTAGTGTAAAGCCCCCTTTAAACCACACATTGAAGATTAAAAGCAACTAACGTATAATGAAGCATCTCTCATAAGCAGCTTTTACCACACATAGGAGGGTTAGTTTATTGAAAAATTACATTACACTATATTTTCCTACAAATGCAAATAACAATTGCAAATAATAAACTAATTTCATACGCCATATATATACATCTTTAGGCATATATACATTCTGAGGTATAAGTAATAGTTCTACGGGATTCACCAGCCCTTTAAGAAATCACCCAACATGCTCATTCATTAAAAGTCTGTAAGGCCATATAGCAATAAACTAAGGTCGGTCGAGCAGGTGTAAAAGAGTCCAAAAAACTATCTTATTCAAAACTATCTTCTACTATTTTTTATTTTTGAATCGCTTTTTTATAGATGTTCTAACTGTATAAAATGAACTGGTAGTATTTATATTCAAACACAGACTTCGACTAGTTAAATTAAGAGAATCCACCCATCTGAGTAAAAGATCTGATAGGCCCAAATTGATCCAATGAGGAGACAGCGTGGGATATTTAAACATGGAGATTAGAGCAATCAGGCATCTTGATAAAGGCCCCTGGCGGCTGAAACGCGTAGATTTGCTGATTGCTCCCGTGCACCAGATTAATAAGACTTTTGCTAGCAACAGAGTGGGTACGTAAGTAGATAGGACAGGTACATCGGGAAGCTATAAAAACTTGTTTGAGCTTGCCCCATATGTATAATCCCTGTCCCAGGACCTACTCATACTAACCCCTCTGTTATCCATATCCTGTTTGGAACTCCGATCCTACACCATACTTTGTGGGATTGTTAAAGAGTCACTCACATCAGAGCACCTTTCACACCGGAACACCTTTGCACTGCAGCCTGGAACTGTTTGTGTACAGCGCTTTTCTCCTACCGCTTGCAGAGAACGCTGCACTTATCCCTAACACTAAGGAAAGGAGGACGCAAGCTATCCAGAATTTTTTGGTTACAAGTTTGCACAAATAACCACTTGCTGGACAATGTTGCGATACTAATAGGACATAACAGGTTTTTAAGAATTCTCATGTATCTTTATTTCTGTCATTTGTTTTAGAAGAGATCACTTGATCATAATTTTAAACTTATTGTGTTTGTTTTAGATGCCGGCATCACTATATATTTTTAATTGTATGTAATAAACATTATTCATACTTAAATTTACTCTTTTCCATTTCCTGCTATTTTTACATCGGATTAGTTTATTGCTTTTGACCTTTTTATAATGCCACTAGTACACACACACATATGGTCAATATCAGAGCCTTGCACATTACCTAGTTTGACTCTTAGCTCCCCATTTGTTTGAGCGCCATCCCAGACACTCTTCCTTTTTTACTAAGTCTAACCCCCCCCTAACTTAAATAAAATTTAAATAAAACAAAATAAACACTACAATTAAATAAATTATCCCTATTTAAAACAAAATACTTACCTATAAAATAAACCCTAAGCTAGCTACAATATAACTAATAGTTACATTGTAGCTATTTTAGGATTTATTTTTATTTTACAGGCAAGTTTGTATTTATTTTAACTAGGTGCAATAGTTATTAAATAGTTATTAGCTATTTAATAACTACCTAGCTAAAATAAATACAAAAGTACCTGTAAAATAAATCCTAACCTAAAATACAATTACACCAAAAACTACACTATCATTAAAATAATTACCTAAATCACCTACAATTAACTACAATTAAATAAAATAAACTAAAGTACGAAAAAAAACACTAAATTACAGAAAAAAATAAAATAATTACAAGAATTTTAAACTAATTACACCTAATCTAATCCCCCTAATAAAATAAAAAGCCCCCCAAAATAAAAAATCCCTACCCTATACTAAATTACAAATAGCCCTTAAAAGGTCCTTTTGCAGGGCATTGCCCCAAAGTAATCAGCTCTTTTACCTGTAAAAAAAACCCACAATACCCCCCCAACATTAAAACCCACCACCCACACACCCAACCCTAACACTACCCCCTTGAAGATCACCCTACCATGAGAGTGGTTCTCCAGAGGGCCAGATGTCTTCATCCGATCCGGGCAGAAGAGGAACTCCAGAGGGGGCAGAAGTCTTCATCCAGGCGGCATCTTCTATCTTCATCCATCAGGAGCGGAGTGGGTCAACCTTGAAGCCAGCCGACTCTGAGCATCCATCCAGGCCAACAACTACACGATGAATGACGGTTCCTTTAAATGACATCATCCAAGATGGCGTCCCTTGAATTCCGATGGGCTGATAGGATTCTTGGAGACCTCCGACGCGGAACATCCTGCTGGCCTGACGGACTACCGACGAATGAAGGCTCCTTTAAGGGACGTCATCCAAGATGGCGTCCCTCGAATTCCGATTGGCTGATAGGATTCTATCAGCAAATCGGAATTAAGGTAGGAAAATTCTGATTGGCTGATGGAATCAGCCAATCAGAATCAAGTTCAATCCGATTGGCCGAACTTTTGTAATTTAGAATAGGGTAGGGCATTTTTTATTTTGGGGGGCTTTGTTATTTTATTAGGGGGCTTAGAGTAGGTGTAATTAGTTTAAAATTGTTGTAATATTTTTATTATGTTTGTAAATATTTTTTTATTTTTTGTAACTTAGTTCTTTTTTATTTTTTGTACTTTAGCTAGTTTATTTCATTGTATTTATTTGTAGATATTGTATTTAATTCATTTATTGATAGTGTAGTGTTAGGTGTAATTGTAGGTAATTGTAGGTATTTTATTTAATTAATTTATTGATAGTGTAGTGTTAGGTTTAATTGTAACTTAGGTTAGGATTTATTTTACAGGTAATTTTGTAATTATTTTAACTATTTTAGCTATTAAATAGTTCTTAACTATTTAATAGCTATTGTACCTGGTTAAAATAAATACAAAGTTACCTGTAAAATAAATATAAATCCTAAAAAAGCTATAATATAATTATAATTTATATTGTAGCTATATTAGGATTTATTTTACAGGTAAGTATTTAGCTTTATATAGGAATAATTTATTTAATAAGAGTTAATTAATTTCGTTAGATTTAAATTATATTTAACTTAGGGGGGTGTTAGTGTTAGGTTTAGACTTAGCTTTAGGGGTTAATACATTTATTAGAATAGCGGTGAGCTCCAGTCGGCAGATTAGGGGTTAATGTTTGAAGTTAGGTGTCGGTGATGTTAGGGAGGGCAGATTAGGGGTTAATACTATTTATTATAGTAGCGCTCAGGTCTGGCCGGTAGATTAGGGGTTAATAAGTGTAGTTAGGTGGAGGTGACATTGGGGGCAGCAGATTAGGGGTTAATAAATATAATATAGGGGTCGGCGGTGTTAGGGGCAGCAGATTAGTGGTACATAGGGATAATGTAAGTAGCGGTGGTTTACAGAGCGGCAGATTAGGGGTTAAAAATAATATGCAGGGGTCAGCGATAGCGGGGTCGGCAGATTAGGGGTTAATAAGTGTAAGGTTAGGGGTGTTTAGACTCGGGGTACATGTTAGAGTGTTAGGTGCAGACGTAGGAAGTGTTTCTCCATAGCAAACAATGGGGCTGCGTTAGGAGCTGAACGCAGCTTTTTTGCAAGTGTTAGGTTTTTTTTTCAGCTCAAACAGCCCCATTGTTTCCTATGGGGGAATCGTGCACGAGCACGTTTTTGAGGCTGGCCGCGTCCATAAGCAACTCTGGTATCGAGAGTTGCAGTGGCGTTAAATATGCTCTACGCTCCTTTTTTGGAGCCTAACGCAGCCATTCTGTGGACTCTCAATACCAGAGTTATTTTAAAGGTGCGGCCAGAAAAAAGCCAGCGTTAGCTACGCGGGTCGTTACCGACAAAACTCTAAATATAGCCGTATGTTTCTATATATGACAAAACCAATATTTTATACCAACCAATGGGTACATTTCCATAAACCAACAGAGGAATTTAGCACGTCAGGCTAGCTTGTATGGCTGTGTGTCAAACTGCCAACAGTCACGTAACTGAAGCTCCTTTTCAGGATAGTATAGTATTTATCTATGTATTGTGTGTTTTACATGTAGAATCTTACAAGACAACTTTCAATGGCATTAAAGAGACCTTGACTAGGTATACCTCTGTTATATACAATGATGCATATATATATATATATATATATATATATTCTTATAAACCCTGATAGAGGTCCAGATCCCATCTCAAATTAATTCCCTTTGGTTCCTTAGTTTCTAGTTTGAAGATCCATTGTACTTCAACATCTAATAGTTTTTTATACCTATCTCAACCTCTTTTGTTAATGGGAATATAATCAATTGCTTGAAAACTTAACGCTTTCTTATTTTCTACATGAAAATTAAAGTGTTTAGCCACTGGGGTTTTAGGGGGGTCCCTATCAATAGATGTGAGATGTTCATGTATCCTATCCTTCAAATTGCTACTTGTAGAGCCTGTATATTATTTTCCACATATTTTACATGTAATTACGTAGATAACATATTTTGAACAACAGTCCAGCCTGTATGTTATATTGTGTTTAAAGTTGTTAGCAGTTGATGTAAATGTATCTCCTGTTTTACAGTGGATACATACATTACAATGTCTGCCACAATGAAAAAAAAACTTTTTTAGCTAGCCATGTCTCTTTAGTTTGGGACTCGGGAATTATATACATATTTAATAAGGCGACTTCCAATAGTGGCTGCTTTTTTCGGAATAAATTTAATCCCCTTGTCTAGAATAGCTTTGCATTCTTGATCAAGAGTCAGGATGTCAAGATTTTTACTTATTATGTTCTTTATTTGTCCAAATTGATTACTAAACTGTGTAATGAATTTTGTATCATCTGAAGATACAGTCTTTTCCTGTCTTTTTTTGTTTCAATGAAAGATTCATCCTGTTCATATTTCTGACCATTTGTCTAAGGTAGGATAGAGTTTCTTTTTTATATCCTCTCTCTTCTAACCTATTCACAAGGTCCAGAGAGTGTTTATCATAACTTTGTATATCAGTACATATCCTCCTTATTCTGATTAGTTGGTCTTTAGGAATATCTGTTTTTAAGTGTTTAGAATGACAAGATGCATACAAAGAGAGAAGCGCTCTACCAGGAACGAACAACAGCTCAGTGGCTTGTTCTATGGTGATTTACCACCCAGAGGCAGCTTCTTTTAGACCAGTGTGCTTTTCACAGAAGAAAACTTTCCTGAAGTATATCAGTCTGATCCCGCCAAGTAAGGTCAGTCCAGCCCCGAAATACCAGGCAATTCTCCTCTGAACAAGGAACATGACAACCCCAGACGATCGTTTCGGCCTCCTATGGGCCTCGTTGTGAGGTGCAGCCACATTCCTCTAAGCACACTGGGCAAGGAGTCCACGTCTGGTTTCCCCCATCACCCATAGGGAGACTTCCCCAGGGTTATAATAATTTGCATACAAAGAGAGAAGCGCTCTACCAGGAACGAACAACAGCTCAGTGGCTTGTTCTATGGCGATTTACCACCCAGAGGCAGCTTCTTTTAGACCAGTGTGCTTTTCACAGAAGAAAACTTTCCTGAAGTATATCAGTCTGATCCCGCCAAGTAAGGTCAGTCCAGCCCCGAAATACCAGGCAATTCTCCTCTGAACAAGGAACATGACAACCCCAGACGATCGTTTCGGCCTCCTATGGGCCTCGTCAGTGAGGTGCAGCCACATTCCTCTAAGCACACTGGGCAAGGAGTCCACGTCTGGTTTCCCCCATCACCCATAGGGAGACTTCCCCAGGGTTATAATAATTTGCATACAAAGAGAGAAGCGCTCTACCAGGAACGAACAACAGCTCAGTGGCTTGTTCTATGGCGATTTACCACCCAGAGGCAGCTTCTTTTAGACCAGTGTGCTTTTCACAGAAGAAAACTTTCCTGAAGTATATCAGTCAGAATGACAAGAGTCAGCTCTTAAGATTGTGTTCCCCTGCAATTTTTTTTAAATAGTTCTGTAGATACCTTCCCTTTATCTCCTTTTAACTGAATTTCAAGATACTCTATAGAGTGTTTGTTAAGTTGATAAGTAAATTTTAGATTAAAGGAATTATCATTTAGATAATGGACAAAGTTATTGGCTTGTTCTTCCGTTCCATACCATACTATCATTAGGTCGTAAATATATCTTAGATATGATTTAATAAAATGGTTATAGATATTTTGCTCACAATAAATATATGTTGGCTCGTACCACCCCAGAAATAGATTTGCGTATGAGGGGGCAAATTTCGCCCCCATCGCCGTTCCACATATCTGTAAATAGTAGCACGAGTCAAACATAAAAAAATTATGAGTGAGCAAAAATCTAAGAACCTGTAGAATGAAATCAATCAGTTCTTCTGGGAAATCACTCCTCAGCTGGAGATGATATTTCACTGCCTTAATTCCAAAATCATGGGGAATACAGGAGTAAAGTGATGACACATCTATGGTTAACCAGCTGAAGGATGGTTCCCAGACCTGCTTATCCTTTTTATTTATTACATGTGTTGTATATTTTACAAAACTTGGAATTGTTTGAAATATTGGCTGGAGTATGTTGTCCAGCCATTATCCAAGATGTTCACTCATAGCACCAATCATTGATACTATTGGACAACCTGGTGGGGACTCCAAATTTTTATGTATTGGCTGTAACAGGTTTGTCTATGTAAAGATATTAACATATTTTTATCTAGTATACCTAGATGTTCACCCCAGTCTAACAGATTTTTCCTGTCTAGTTGGAAAGTATGTAATGGATTTCTTGATAGTTTTCTATATGTAGTTACATTATTTAGTTGTCTGCCTGCTTCTAAATAGTAATTGATGGTATTTTGAATTACTATTGACCCACCTTTGTCAGCTGGAGAAATTGTGATGTTTTTATTTTTCTCTAGAGATTGCAATGCTTTCCTTTGTTTATATGTAAGATTTGATTTCTGTTTATATTTGTGTTGTTGAACAGTGGACTTAAGTTGTCGATGTAGTTCGACTAGGTCACAATGTGTCTTTTCCTGAAACATATCAATGTAGTTATTATGTGAATGTATCGGATAGAATGTACTTTTAGTTCTAAGATGTTTGTTTATACTTTTATATTTACTTATATCAGATACATGCCTTGTGGAGCTCATTGTAAGATCTTCTAATATTTGGCCCATTATAGCATCCTCAAGGTTTAAGTCTACTTCTTCATTTGTATGGTTAACTAGGGATGAATTGGCTAATGTACTCTCATTAACTTCTTCTGTATGTTTAGCTGGAGATGAAATGTCTAATGTACTCTCATTAACTTCTTCTGTCAGAGATAACATATGATTGGACTGATGACTCTCATTAGATTGAATGAAAGGTGGACTCTCTTCATTTCTATCTGTTGATCTTTGGGTATGTCTCAAAAAACTATCAAAAGATTTTATTTTAACAAAGTGCTTGTTCAGCACTAGGTTTCTCACAAAACAATTTACCTCTGTAATTGTGCGGAATAAGTCAAAGTCCTCACGCTGTGTGTTGATCTCTGGATGCACAACCTGCTTCACGCTGTATGGACGACAGCGTTCAAACTCCAAAGCTTAGTACAAGTTAACCCGTACCTCACCACTAACAAATCTTTATTGAATTTGTACAAATACTACAGCAACCTAAGACCCACCCCCTTCTATTATTCGTATTGGATGGAAACCCCATCAAAACTGGCACAGTGACCTATGAAACACACCCCATCTGTCTCAGCAATGGCACTCAAAACTTCAACAATACCATCAGACTGGACTTGCTTCCCTCACCTATGTACCCGTTGATATTGGGTTTCCCATAGCACTGTACTCAGAACACTGTGAACAACTTGGCTACTGGTTCTGTAACTTTCTCCTCATATTGCTGCAAGACCTGCTTCAAAGTTCATCCTGCACCAATAACTGCTAATCCCCCTGTTACATTACCTAAGAAATATCAGGACTTGACGACAAATTGCAACCCAGACTTCCATATGATCGTCTAATTGAACTGTTACCTTGGGTCACAATCCTTTATGGTCATATCTATTCCCTGACTAAACCTGAGGTCCAACATTTGAAAATATATTGAAGTTAACCTAGCCCTCTCTGGCAGGGGCAGGTTTCTTCTTTGTGGGCAAAAAGAATGAAGGACTTTGTCCCTGCATGAACTACATGGCTCTGAACAACATTACAATAAAGAACAGATACCCACTTGTGTTGATTCTTAAGATGTTTAACCACTTTAAAAATGCTGCCATCTTTGGATAACTGGTCATACCTTTCGGTTTGTGCAATGTCCCAGCCACCTTTCAGCACTTTCCGAACAATGTCTTTCCAGATCTACTAGATACCTTCTACAGTCCCTGTTGTCATGGATAGCTCAGAAGAATATGAGATCCAACAGATCCTTGACTCTAAATGTCGCTGAAGTCCTTTGGAGTATCTGGTGCAGTGGAAGGGGTGTGACCTGCGCATCCACTTTTGTTAAAATTTGCAAATGTGATCGGGGTAGCCAATTAGAGGAAAGTCAATGATAAATATCATAGGGAATAAACAACAATTCACCTCTTTCATCAGTGCCATTACTGACAGGGATCAGGGAATGGTCAGTGTTATGCTCATTGTCAGAAAAAATAGTTTTGATCTTCTTCATCGTCTGGGTAATCTACTTCAGACTCAATACCAAATGCTGATACAAATGTTGATGTAAAGTATGTCTTACAGAAGACCCAATGGGGTATTTACCCCTTTTAATTTCTGAGGCATAGGTTGTAGCTTACCTTGTTGACAACTTATGGAGTGAAGGTTTGAACATTTTAACAAATTCACTTCTGACCATAATCAGAAGAGGGCCGCCAGGCCCATTTGGTAGAATGACCCTCACCTAAAGAAAAGGAACCATAATTATCAGATGGTTCAGAATGTTTAGTTTGTGATTCCTCTAATAGAGGTTTTAAAGATATAGCCACCTCAGAAATTTCAGTAGACTGTTATATTTTATTATCCATGGAAACATCAATCATAAATTCTATGGCGTGTAATAAATTATCTGGAATCTGAGTCGATCGGGTTGATTTCTGTCCGCGGCCTCAGAGCAGGCGGACAAGTTATGGAACAGTAGTCTTTAGACCGCTGCTTCAAAACTTCTGTTTCCGGTGAACCTGAAGTGTCTCGCGGAAACAGGGGCATGATAAATTAAACGGAGCTTGATAAATTGGCCCCATGACTCAATCATCTTATATTTGAAGAAAGAAGTGCTTCTGTAAATTTCTCTTGAACCTGCTATCCTTCAGCATATTATGGAGAACCAAATTGAGTTTAATATGAATTGTACTTGCACATTTAATGTCAAGACATGGCATTTAATAGGATTGGATACAAAATGGCCACATGGAATTTATATTTAGAATAATTTAAACCCCATTGTTACTCAATGCATTATAGCACATTCTGGAACCAAAAGGGTTAAGATATAAAGATTTCCAAAAACAATACTGAATATATAAAAATGTCCCCAGTTAGTCTAACTACTGTACATACTTTCAATTTATGCCTCGATTTTTTTTTTCTTGTGTAGTGAGCTTTCATCTCAGTTAAAAAAATATCTAAGGAATTCAGTTCCTAATGTTTTATTCCAAAACACAATATTTACTGTACCTTAAAGCAGTATGAGGCATAATTATTTCTTTATAATTTATAAAGCAGATTTGAAGTTAAAATTAGCATTTACATGGAATCTTATTTTTTTTCAGTGAAGTTTGTGAATACTTTAGGATACAGAGAAGTTGATTTTAATACATTCAAATTAAGCATCTAATCTAAAGCTAAAAAGCACACACTTTCTGTAAGGGAAACATCTTCCTTGCCCAGCAACAGAATTCTGCAGCTTAATGACTAATTATATTACACTTCATTTCTAAGACTCACATAACTTAATTATTTAAGAATTTTGCAATACTTTCAATTCAAAACTGGAACATTTATGATTCCATTTTGCTTTATCTTTGAAGTTAGAAACAAATATGTGAAGAACATGGTTTAAAAAGGATTTGTTTAATATATTTAACTTTGTGGTTGATTACATGAAACACACCGGTAGTTAGATGGAGAGGGAATGTCAAAGAATGCAGTTCTATAATGATTTACTGTTAGGCAAAACTGTTTAACCTTTTTAGTTCAGGCTCAATCAACCAGCTGCTGCTCACTTTAAAGGGCATAGTTTTGGAGTCTGCTACAGGCCCCTGGACTCTGAACAATTGGACACACTGATTGGTATATGTTAGTGACAGTCAAGTATGCTTTTCTTACACCTTATAGTTATGTGTACAAACTGTGTTGGAAAATTAATGACGTGCCAGGGTGTGCAAGGTACATATACACCAATGCCAAAGATTATAGTGATTTTAGAAGTTAGAGAGATATGAGACCACTATATTCTGTTTCCCTTATATGATCTTTTTGGAAGTTATACCAATCTAAGGGCAAGATTACAAGTTGTGCTTTATGATTTTTCCTCATGCAATTTAGTCTTTTCTTAATCAATTTCCATTGCCCAGCTATTAAAAGTTTTGAAAAATCGTGATTGCGCGCACACATTCGCCTTTTATACAACAATCCTTTCCACGCCCAAAGAGCTATAGTTAACAGCTTTGTGCAATAAATAAGTTTCACAAAACACTTCCAAAATACATTATAAAGTACAGTTACACTAATATTAACACGATCCAATAAAAAATATTTTTTAAAAAAAATATGGCACACAAAAGTTATAAGGGCTCAAAGATACGAGGTGTTAGGGAAAAAAAGCTGACACAGAGATTTTACATTGACAAACGTACACATACATAGAGAAACATGAATATATATGTATAGAGCTATGTTGAACAATGGAGATAATGACAATATTTTACATTACAATCTTATGCACATTAAAAAATATCTCATAGGGATTTTCAGAGATATTCGCATATAGATCTCGAGATATCTAGACATATATATAATCATATACATATCTTGCTATAAATAGATATATCAGTCCAAAAATCATCACATATATAGAGAAATATTTATTTATAAATAAAAAGAACATATTCCGTTACAAAACATTTTCACAATATATTAGGATTTTTGTGTGTGTTTTTTTTTCTATATTTGTCATCTCCATTGACGTCTGTAGGGAATACATGAACTCGCACGGGATTTGGCTGTGTAGATTACGTGGCTTAACACACGCTCAAAATAAATTATTTTGCAAATGCGAAAAATCTACAACACGTGCAGTGTTTTCACAACTGGTTTGCCGTGAAACTTGCAATCTTGCCCTAAGAAAGCAAATTACATTTTCCGCTATATATATTTGTGTGTAAACATTTAAATTATGATAAGAATGAAAACCTCCCCTATTTATGTAGATGCGGATACAGCTTTGGGACACAAGAAGGCCTGAAATGCAATTAAGACCACAGCTACTAAGCATCTCTCGCCACCTCAAAGGTAGGGGAGTTAAATCATCCCGAAAACTACATTTTCATTTGCGCTAACCTGACACTGCTTTACAACTAAAGCGTAAAAAACGGAGTGTTATGCATATTTTACAGTCCTATGTTCTTCGTAGACAAAAATATAATTTTTATTATTACATAAACATTTGGGTGTATATATATATATATATATATATATATATATATATATATACACATACAGTATATATATATATATATATATATATATATATATATATATATATACTGTATGTATATATATATATATATATATATATATATATATATAATATATATACAGTATATCAGCAAACTGATAATAATTTTGCAATATTCCAGATCTCATTATTTATATAATGATAGAAACACATTTTATTTAATTTACTATAATCACAGAAAAGTGGAAACAAAAAAAAATAATAAAAACATTTAGTTATTTTCCCCATTCTTATATTTTCTGTAAAAATGCTTTTATTACTTTTATTTTTATCAGCTTTTGGACTCAAACAAGATAGCACACTGAATGTTGAATAACAGTTATCTAAAAGTACTTATAACTGTCACAGACTTGTTTTAGGGTGGATATAATTGCAGGATACCAGTTAGTGTAATATACTGACATCCACAGTCTATTCAACAGATCTGCTATTCTTGAAAGATGTTCAAACATAGTGCTTTTAAAATATAGCCTAAAAATGATGTTCACTCACTCACTAGATACAAACTAAATACTGTCTGATTAATGACTTAGAGTACTACCTGAACAAATATAATGTGTGAAAAATATGAAAATATGTTATTGCTTCTTATCAATTGGAACTATATAAAATAATCAAATTTGAAAAAAACAAAACATTTTTACATGAAACAGAAGTTACATACATTTTCCTTATTTAATTAGATTCTATAAATTCTATAATTAAATGTAATACATACATATATACATATTGATTAAAATAAGAGTTTGAAGTAAAATGTAAGATGGTGACCTGGAAATGAGTAAACTAAGCAAGGTTTACTCTAAGGGAAATGGCTGGTGTGGTAAGAAGAAAAAAAAATGAAATACATTTTTTTTATGAAATTAAGCGTGTGTAAAATAAGTTTTCATAAAGCATAGTTCTAATCTTGTTCTGAATTGTCAAGCAATATTTTCTCTCACCACTTGCATATATTAAAAAAATAATTTGTTATGTACTTGTATTGCTTAAAGTACACTATTTAATAAATAGATACTATATTATCAACTAGACACATGCACAGACAGAAACAAATTGATTTGGATGAATTATGTACTGTATATCTTCAGAGTAGCAGAAAAGCAGCTTGACATTGGCTTACAATTTAATAAAGTTAAAGTAATAGCTAGTGCTACTGGTACAAGCTGGTAAATGTATAACAACGATGTTTCTTTAAATTAATTTAATTCAATGTGGTCCTGATTGTCACTAAAACAAGTGAAGCTTGGATTCATACTACATTTTTTGTTGCATCCAAAACTGTTTATAATTTTTGGATGAATGGAATCAATATGGAAAATGTCTTGTTTTTTTGTATTCATCTGAATATAAAAGCATATTTTTACTAAAGATTTAAACAGTCATGAGACATGAAACTAAGAGACAGTCATGAATAATAACAAGCGTTCAAGTCTGTCGTATGTTGATTTTAACCTGTTCAACTTTTTCTGTAAAGTACCCGCACAAATTATACCCTTTTCCCCAACAAACAAAGCATTTTTAGAAAATTATATATATATATATATATATATATATATATATATATATATATATATAATTATTATTTATTATTATTTTGATTTATATATATAGCCTCTGATGAAGCGGAGTTACTTCCGTGAAACGCGTCAGGCACGCCCCCCCTTTACGTCATTGACGCTTCTACGTTGCTACGGAAATCCAGACTGTTGTGTTCTGGCACCATCTTGCTGGCGAGAGATGGAGTCTGTGTGAGACGGAGGTGAATAACCCTTACAAGCGCCCAGCTGATTGAGCTAAGCGGGAATTCTTCCACGGACGTTAATACACTCTCCTGAGATCACGCTATTTGGAACAGTGAATGTTCATACATACCTCCCATGTTTGAGGGTACCTTTTGTGAGTAGTTTTACAAAAGGGATTGGGACAATTTTAGTTTTTAATTCATTTATAATAAATAATACTACACTTAGAGTTCCGTTTGTGCGCTCTTTCTTCCTTTTTATATATACATATATATATATATAAATAGAAGCGTTGCTTGACTATATATGAATGCTTATCCCACTATCCCAACATCAAGCACAAAAATATATATAAAAAATACATATATATATATATATATATATATATATATATTTTATTTATTTTTAAAATATTTTACCAGGAAGGATACATTGAGATTTCTCTCATTTTCAAGTATGTCCTGGGACCACAAAACATTGCATTGATACAATAGTGTACAATAAAATACAAAAACAATAATAATACACAATATATGCAAACATTTAACATAGAACTGGTAGGAAATATTTAATCAACCATGACAGGCACATTCTGTTTTGAGATATGTAGAGAGGGATCTCTTAAAGGATATTAGGCTTGGGGAAGTTTTTAAAGTGTGAGGGAGATCATTCCATAATTGTGGTGCTCTGTAGGAAAAGGAGGATCGAGCTGCTTTCTTTTTGTATTGAGGCAAGCTAAATAATGTGCTGTTATTAGATCGGAAGTTATAGGAGGTGGGAATAGCAGGGCAGAGCATTCTGCTCAGGTAGAGTGGGAGCTTCCCAGAAAGGCTCTTAAACACAAGACAGGAAAGATGGAGGGTGTGTCTGGATTCCAGCGACAGCCAGTTTAGTTCTTTTAGCATGTCACAATGGTGGGTCCTGTAGTTACATTGTAGCACAAAGTGGCAGAACGAGTTATACAACGTATTTAGTTTATTAAGATGAGTTTGCGGTGCAGGTGCATATACTATGTCCCCATAATCCATGATAAGCATCAACATTTGCTGTACAATATTTTCCTTTACTGCAGGGCTGAGGCAGGATTTGTTTCTGTACAGGGCACCTAGTTTTTAATAAAGTTTAGATGCAAGTTTTTCTATGTGGAGGCCAAAATATAGATTGGGGTCTAACAACATACCCAAGTATTTAAAAGAGTGGACTGCGGTCAGCGTGCAATTGGATTTTGTTTTGATGCGAAGATGGGAATTATGTAATTTGTGTAATTTAGGTCCCGTTCCAAAGATCATTGTGACAGTTTTGTCAGTGTTTAGGAAGAGTTTGTTTTAAAGGGGGGTTTGTGAATTGGCGCAAAGGAAAATTAATATATATATATATATATATATATTAATATATATCTACTGTATATATATATATATATATATATATATATTGTCCAAAGAGGTAAAAGCACTCACAGAAACACCATTTACATAAGTTCAGCCTGCCCGGGGTGCTTTTAAAAATATAGCACATTCATCCACAGGTAAAAAGCACGGTTCTTAGTAGTAGCAAACAAGTTTAATGTGACGTTTCGGGGTTGCCCCCGTCTTCAAACAACTTCTTACAGATAAAACATATAAATCACCCTTTATAGCCATAACCCGCTCTCAAGTGCACCCCTGTCGATGGCGTTCCGGAAGTCAGACAGCTGCGCCGTGAGTCACCGCGTCATCGGTTGTCATGGCAACCAGGACGCCCGTCGACAGTCTCTAAGTAACAATAAAATTGACATTAAGTGAGAGGAGTGTGCATAGAAAGTTCCAACAATTATTACAGAATTGCAGAGATCGTATCTATATTATTACCATCTAGGCTAATGTTAATATACCAGAAAGGGGCAACAGAGAAATTATATACAAAAACAAGCCAGGAACTATTACTAATATCCCAGTGTGGCTATTCATTCCACATTACCGATAGTAACTGGCATAAGGAGGATATCAGATACTAGTGTCAGAATCAAACGGGGATATTATATAATCCAAACACTGTGTATATCAGGCAAGGACAGTCCTATAAGCAAAGTGATGCATATGCCAGAACGGCTAAGGTACGTCCACTATCCTGTATAGGTATAAAAGACACTTGTACATGATCAAATAACTCCTATGAGATCAAATATTTACAAAACTTTACAAAAAAATTTACAAAAAAATTTACAAAAAATTAATCTATGGAGACTAGTCTAATAAATGGACTGAAATTCCTATGTGTGCTATGCAAACGTTAAGCACATAGTAGCAACAGTATATATACATGATAGGCAGGAGGCCACAATGCATCACATTTCAAAATACATAATGAAAAATCATAAACGAAAATGAGAAAAAATAAATAATAAAAGGGAGGGAAAAACAAAAAACATGTTAATAAGAGTAGTGATTATTAAAGCAGGGCTTTGAAAGATGTCAATCACAGGAAGCAATGCCAGTCCAAATTAGCATTGAGGCCTTGTGGAGCCATGGTGCCCAGATTAAAAATCCACTTGGATTCTCGTTGCAATAATAGTCTCCCTCTGTCTCCTCCTCTCACAAGTGGGGGCACATGGTCAATGATTATGTACTTTAAATCAGAAACTGAGTGTTCGGCCAGGGTAAAGTGCCTGGCAACTGGTTGATCTGAGTCCCCACGATCAATAGCTGTTCTGATGGCCGACCTGTGGTTGGCCATTCGTGTGCGGAGGTCATCAATTGTCTTTCCCACATAGAATAAACTGCATACACAGTGTAACAAGTACACTATGTATTTGGTAGTGCACGTGACCCGATGTTTAATGCTGAAGACCTTGTTCTTGTATGGATGTCTGAATGTCTTTCCAGTTGTCAAACCGTTACAAGTCGTACATCCGAGGCAGCGGAAACAGCCAGGTTTAGCATGGAGCCATGTCTCCTTCATATAACAGTTCCTGGGGTCTGTCTTGATAAGATGGTCTCTCAGTGATCTGGCTCTCCGAAAGCCAATTCTAGGAGGTGGTGATCCATAGAATGGCAGATCTTTGTCAGTGGCCACTACAGACCAATGTTTCCGTATACTCTCAATGATCACTGGTGTGTCAATGTCAAAGGTTGTGAGAAATGTCATTCTATTGTCCACACTCTTTGTCTTTTTTTGGACTAATAGATCAGCTTGCTTCAACTTCAATGCATCACTTTTTCTCTGTTCCAGATCATGCTTCTTGTATCCTCTTTGAACAAATCTCGATTCCATCTCCAACATTGGTTGCTCCCGGAGGCTGTCATCAGTGTTGTTTCTTGCCATTCTTTTAAATTGAGAAGTAGGTAGTGCACATTTAAGAGCAGGGGGATGACAGCTGTGAGCGTGCAACAAAGAGTTGCGATCCGTATCTTTTGTGTATAGGGTTGTTAATAACCGTCCCCCTCTCTTGAAAATTCTCAAGTCAAGAAAGTCCACACAAGATGTGTTGTATACCATTTTGAACTTGATATTTGCGTTGGCATCGTTCACACATGTGAACCAACTCAATAGATCCTCTTCCGTGCCATTCCACAACAGGAAGAGGTCATCTATATACCTCTTATAATAGGTGACCCTTACATCATGAAAAAGTGTCGTGCCCACTGTTTCGAATTCGGCCATGAATAAATTGGCGTATGTAGGTGCCACGTTTGACCCCATGGCTGTACCTGCAATTTGCAGGAAAAATTCTCTCTCGAATCGAAAATAATTCATTTCCAAACATGCAGATAGAAGTTCCTGTACTACTTCAACAGGAGGACCCACATATGGATACTTGGCCAGTTGTCTGCATGTAGCCATAATGCCCTCACTGTGCGGTATAATCGTGTACAAGCTGGTCACGTCCATGGTGACCAGCAATGTACTTTCTTGGACCTCCGTGATGTTGTTAAGTATCCTAATCATTGAACTAGAGTCCAGAAGAAAGGAGTCCATATTCCTAACCAGTGGTTGGAGTATGGTATCAAGAAAGATAGCGATTGACTGGAGCAAGGAGCCTATAGCTGAAACTATAGGCCTCCCTGGAGGGAACACCATACTTTTATGGATCTTAGGTAGTGTGTATATCACTGGCACCCTTGGGTATTGAACTGTCATAAATCCAAGAGCATCCTTGTCTATGCAAATGGCCTCATGCATGTTGTATAGCATGGAATCCAGTATTTTTTTGTATGCATAAGTTGGATCACCTCTGAGTTTTTTATAGGTCGCCTGGTCCATCAGTTGTCACATCACTTCAGCCCTGTAGTCAGTGTAATTCTGGATGACAATTGCACCCCCTTTGTCCGCCTCTCTTAGGACGATGGAAGTGTTATCTTGCAAGTTGAGTAATGCACCCCTTTCATCCTTGGTAAGGTTGTGTCTAAACTGTCCCCTGCGTGGGTATGGGTTAGATGTATCTTGTTGTATCATTCGCGAGAAGATTTTGATAGATGGATTATAGCTTATGGGATTAAAGTCACTTTTCCCTTTCAGTATCTTTTTAGGCTGATCCTAAAATTCACTGAAATGTTCTTTCAATCTCAGATTTCTTGAGAACTTTTGTATATCAATGAATAGATCAAATTCGTCACATTTAGCTGTGGGAATAAACGACAAGCCCTTATTTAAGATCTTCTTTTCATCCTCAGTACATAATCACTCAAATTGACAACTAGGTCCTCATGGACCGGCCTCTCCTAGGGGGTCTGGGTGGTAGGTTTGACCCCCCCCCCCCCCCGCCTGATATGGCTCCTCGTCCTTCCCCGTTTTCTGACCTTGTTGTCATTCCCCCTCTATACCCCGTTTGCATTCGTGTGGGGGTTGAGTACACTGGGTCTTAAATGTGCACTACCTACTTCTCAATTTAAAAGAACGGCAAGAAACAACACTGATGACAGCCTCCGGGAGCAACAAATGTTGGTGATGGAATCAAGATTTGTTCAAAGAGGATACAAGAAGCATGATCTGGAACAGAGAAAAACTGATGCATTGAAGTTGAAGCAAGCTGATCTATTAGTCCAAAAAAAGACAAAGTGTGTGTACAATAGAATGACATTTCTCACAACCTTTGACATTGACACACCAGTGATCATTGAGAGTATACGGAAACATTGGTCTGTAGTGGCCACTGACAAAGATCTGCCATTCTATGGATCACCACCTCCTAGAATTGGCTTTCGGAGAGCCAGATCACTGAGAGACCATCTTATCAAGACAGACCCCAGGAGCTGTTATATGAAGGAGACATGGCTCCATGCCAAACCTGGCTTTTTCCGCTGCCTGGGATGTACGACTTGTAACGGTTTGACAACTGGAAAGACATTCAGACATCCATACAAGAACAAGGTCTTCAGCATTAAACATCGGGTCACGTGCACTACCAAATACATAGTGTACTTGTTACACTGTGTATGCAGTTTATTCTATGTGGGAAAGACAATTGATGACCTCCACCCACGAATGGCCAACCACAGGTCGGCCATCAGAACAGCTATTGATCGTGGGGACTCAGATCAACCAGTTGCGAGGCACTTTGCCCTTGCCGAACACTCAGTTTCTGATTTAAAGTACATAATCATTGACCATGTGCCCCCACTTTTGAGAGGAGGAGACAGAGGGAGACTATTATTGCAACGAGAATCCAAGTGGATTTTTAATCTGGGCACCATGGCTCCACAAGGCCTCAATGTTAATTTGGACTGGCATTGCTTCCTGTGATTGACATCTTTCAAAGCCCTGCTTTAATAATCACTACTCTTATTAACATGTTTTTTGTTTTTCCCTCCTTTTTTTTATTTATTATTTCTCATTGTCGTTTATGATTTTTCATTATGTATTTTGAAATGTGATGCATTGTGGCCTCCTGCCTATTATGTATATATACTGTTGCTACTATGTGCTTAACGTTTGCATAGCACACATAGGAATTTCAGTCCATTTATTAGACTAGTCTCCATAGATTAATTTTTTGTAAATTTTTTTGTAAAGTTTTGTAAATATTTGATCTCATAGGAGTTATTTGATCATGTACAAGTGTCTTTTATACCTATACAGGATAGTGGACGTACCTTAACCGTTCTGGCATATGCATCACTTTGCTTATAGATCTGTCTTTGCCTGATATACACGGTGTTTGGATTATATAATATCCCCGTTTGATTCTGACACTAGTATCTGATATCCTCCTTATGCCAGTTACTATCGGTAATGTGGAATGTATAGCCACACTGGGATATTAGTAATGGTTCCTGGCTTGTTTTTGTATATAATTTCTCTGTTGCCCCTTTCTGGTATATTAACATTAGCCTAGATGGTAATAATATAGATACGATCTCTGCAATTCTGTCATAATTGTTGGAACTTTCTATGCACACTCCTGTCACTTTATGTCAATTTTATTGTTACTTAGAGACTGTCGACGGGCGTCCTGGTTGCCATGACGCGGTGATTCATGGCACGGCTGTCTGACTTCCGGAACGCCATCGACAGGGGTGCACTTGGGAGCGGGTTATGGCTATAAAGGGTGAGTTATATGTTTTATCTGTAAGAAGTTGTCTGAAGACGGGGGCAACCCCGAAAAGTCACATTAAACTTGTTTGCTACTACTAAGACCCGGTGAGTGCTTTTTACCTGTGGATGAATGTGCTATATTTTTAAAAGCACCCCGGGCAGGCTGAACTTATGTAAATGGTGTTTCTGTGAGTGCTTTTACCTCTTTGGACAATATATTCACTTTGTAACAGCACCCACCACCTTCTCAATTTGACTGTGACTCCTTAGGATCTCTTTATTTTTTATTTTTTCATTATTGCTTTTAATTGGGAGTGTGTTTTTACCGCATATGATAAAGTATGGCAGAAGGGATTGAAGCAGCACAAGGCCTGGAGGATGAGATACAGGGCACAGAGGAGTTCTTCTTTACAGAAGAAGATGCGTCTCGCATACGCTTTGCAACTATACCACACAGGGTAATTGCTGAGCAGTCCAAGAATATCTATGAGAAGTTGATTAAAATCAAGAGAAAAGGAATAGACTATGCATTGCACGGAGCATACTTGTCAGAGTACCATCGGAAAAAATTCATTCCTAGAGGCTTCCGTATTAAGAACGTTCCCACTATAGGCAGGAACAATCCTGAGTTCTGCCTAAAGTGGTGTAATATACTGAACAAATGCTCCCTGGACCTGGTATTACTTGTGATCCAGGAGGTCTATAGACTCCTAGAAATAAATAAGTCTGAAATATCTAAATATGAGGGCAACATCTACCAGCATTGGAGGCTGAAAAAGAGCAAAATTGGCTGGGGAAACTTAATGATGGCATCAAGAAATATGAGGACGAACTAATCACATTCAAAAAATGGAGGATGTGACAAACGATTATAAAAATAAAAGTGTTTATAGATGGCAATTGGGCCCCGAAGAGAGAGCACAATATCGCGCAAATAGACCTTGGTGCCAGAGATTCAACAGAAGAAGACCCCTTGGGACGGTGGATAGTTCGGGGAATAGATCTGATTCAGACGAAAACCCAGTGTCCTTAACCCCCACACCAATGAAAACGGGGTATAGAGGGGGAATGACAACAAGGTCAAAAAACGGGGAAGGACGAGGAGCCATACCAGGCAGGGGGGGTTCAAACCTACCACCCAGACCCCCCAGGTGAGGCCGGTCCATGAGGACCTAGTTGTCAATTTGAGTGATTATGTACTGACTGAGGATGAAAAGAAGATCTTAAATAAGGGCTTGTCGTTTATTCCCACAGCTAAATGTGACGAATTTGATCTATTAATTGATATACAAAAGTTCTCAAGAAATCTGAGATTGAAAGAACATTTCAGTGAATTTTAGGATCAGCTTAAAAAGATACTGAAATGGAAAAGCAACTTTGATCCCATAAGCTATAATCCATCTATCAAAACCTTCTCGCGAATGATACAACAAGATACATCTAACCCATACCAACGCAGGGGACAGTTTAGACACAACCTCACCAAGGATGAAAGGAGTGCATTACTCAACTTGCAAGATAACACTTCCATCGTCCTAAGAGAGGCGGACAAAGGGGGTGCAATTGTCATGCAGAAATATACTGACTACAGGGCTGAAGTGATGCGACTACTGATGGACCAGGGGACCTATAAAAAACTCCAACTGATGCATACAAGAAAAAACTGTATTCCATGCTATACAACATGCATGAGGCCAATTGCATAGACAAGGATGCACTTGGATTTATGACAGTTCAATACCCAAGGGTGCCAGTGATATACACACTACCTAAGATCCATAAAAGTATGGTGTCCCCTCCAGGGAGACCTATAGTTTCGGCTATAGACTCCTTGCTCCAGCAAATCGCTATCTTTCTTGATACCATACTCCAACCACTGGTTAGGAATATGGACTCCTTTCTTCTGGACTCTAGTTCAATGATTAGGATACTTAACAACATCACAGAGGTCCACGAAAGTACACTGCTGGTCACCATGGACGTGACCAGCTTGTACACGATTATACCGCACAGTGAGGGCATTATGGCTACATGCAGACAACTGGCCAAGTATCCATATGTGGGTCCTCCGGTTAAAGTAGTACAGGAACTTCTATCTGCATGTTTGGAAATGAATTATTTTCAATTCGAGAGAGAATTTTTCCTGCAAATTGCAGGTACGGCCATGGGGTCAAACGTGGCACCTACATACGCCAATTTATTCATGGCCGAATTCGAAACAGTGGGCACGACACTTTTTCATGATGTAAGGGTCACCTATTATAAGAGGAAAATAGATTACCTCTTCCTGTTGTGAAATGGCACGGAGGAGGATCTATTGAGTTGGTTCACATGTGTGAACAATGCCCACCCAACCATCAAGTTCAAAATGGTATACAACACATCTTGTGTGGACTTTATTGACTTGAGAATTTTCAAGAGAGGGGGACGGTTATTAACAACCCTATACACGAAAGATACGGATCGCAACTCTTTGTTGCACGCTCACAGCTGTCATCCCCCTGCTCTTAAACGTGCACTACCTACTTCTCAATTTAAAAGAACGGCAAGAAACAACACTGATGACAGCCTCCGGGAGCAACCAATGTTGGAGATGGAATCGAGATTTGTTCAAAGAGGATACAAGAAGCATGATCTGGAACAGAGAAAAAGTGATGCATTGAAGTTGAAGCAAGTTGATCTATTAGTCCAAAAAAAGACAAAGAGTGCGGACAATAGAATGACATTTCTCACAACCTTTGACATTGGCCCACCAGTGATCATTGAGAGTATACGGAAACATTGGTCTGTAGTGGCCACTGACAAAGATCTGCCATTCTATGGATCACCACCTCCTAGAATTGGCTTTCGGAGAGCCAGATCACTGAGAGACCATCTTATCAAGACAGACCCCAGGAGCTGTTATATGAAGGAGACATGGCTCCATGCCAAACCTGGCTGTTTCCGCTGCCTTGGATGTACGACTTGTAACGGTTTGACAACTGGAAAGACATTCAGACATCCATACAAGAACAAGGTCTTCAGCATTAAACATCGGGTCACGTGCACTACCAAATACATAGTGTAATTGTTACACTGTGTATGCGGTTTATTCTATGTGGGAAAGACAATTGATGACCTCCGCACACGAATGGCCAACCACAGGTCGGCCATCAGAACAGCTATTGATCGTGGGGACTCAGATCAACCAGTGGCCAGGCACTTTGCCCTGGCCAAACACTCAGTTTCTGATTTAAAGTACATAATCATTGACCATGTGCCCCCACTTGTGAGAGGAGGAGACAGAGGGAGACTATTATTGCAACAAGAATCCAAGTGGATTTTTAATCTGGACACCATGGCTCCACAAGGCCTCAATGTTAATTTGGACTGGCATTGCTTCCTGTGATTGACATTTTTCAAAGCCCTGCTTTAATAATCACTACTCTTATTAAAATGTTTTTGTTTTTCCCTCCCTTTTATTATTTATTATTTCTGATTTTCGTTTATGATTTTTAATTATGTATTTTGAAATATGATGCATTGTGGCCTCCTGCCTATCATGTATATATACTGTTGCTACTATGTGCTTAACGTTTGCATAGCACACATAGGAATTTCAGTCCATTTATTAGACTAGTCTCCATAGATTAATTTTTTGTAAAATTTTTTGTAAATTTTTTTGTAAAGTTTTGTAAATATTTGATCTCATAGGAGTTATTTGATCATGTACAAGTGTCTTTTATACCTATACAGGATAGTGGACGTACCTTCGCCGTTCTGGCATATGCATCACTTTGCTTATAGGACTGTCCTTGCCTGATATACATGGTGTTTGGATTATATAATATCCCCGTTTGATTCTGACACTAGTATCTGATATCCTCCTTATGCCAGTTACTATCGGTAATGTGGAATGAATAGCCACACTGGGATATTAGTAATGGTTCCTGGCTTGTTTTTGTATATAATATATAATATATTAACATTAGCCTAGATGGTAATAATATAGATACGATCTCTGCAATTCTGTCATAATTGTTGGAACTTTCTATGCACACTCCTGTCACTTTATGTCAATTTTATTGTTACTTAGAGACTGTCGATGGGCGTCCTGGTTGCCATGACAACCGATGATGCGGTGACTCATGCCGCGGCTGTCTGACTTCCGGAACGCCATCGACAGTCGTGCACTTGGGAGCGGGTTATGGCTATAAAGGGTGAGTTATATGTTTTATCTGTAAGAAGTTGTCTGAAGACGGGGGCAACCCCGAAACGTCACATTAAACTTGTTTGCTATTACTAAGACCCGGTGAGTGCTTTTTACCTGTGGATGAATATATATATATATATATATATATATATATATATATGCACAAACAGAGTAATACAGCGCTATAAACCTGGACAGTCCCAATCTGTAAACTTATGTACTAGTATTGTCCTATGTGTATAGGTCTCCCTTTCTTTTCTTCCAATAACACCAATAGTGATATCTGGAGGAAGTCAAAGTTAATTTCTTCCACCTGCAGCCTAATCCCAAAGGTAAACGAAGGGTGGGCGTCACTTCCTGTTTATTAATGATACGGTTTTTCAATATTTGACTAGTGAAAAGTGCAAGTGACTGGCAAGTCCAACAGCAAATAAGCAAACGCATATAGCCCCGCCCAGTGTGTTCTTTTCTACACAATTCTCAGAATAACGCTTGTGAGAGGATTTCCTCCAGGGTAGATATTGCAGCCTCCTTTTTCGAAGTGGTTAAGTTTCTGCTGGAGAGTTGAGGACTACATATAAGGAGAGAAGCACAGGTTGCAAGCACAAGGGGATTAGATTGCCTTCTTTAGTGGAAATTCACCACTCAGAGTTTTATCTATACCTCATAAGGTTGAGGTGGAAACACGTGAGTTTGCATTTGTCACTGCACTACAGTATTTTTAACAAGTGTCTTGATATACTACACCAGGAGGTTTCTTTTGCTGTGCGCCCTTCCCTCTTCTGTTCCAGAATATATATATATATATATATATATATATATACACAATAATATCAAATTAAATAAGTACAAAACATTTATATTCACAAGCACAGTAATAACAAGTTAAAATTGTGAATCAATTACTATTGAAAGTTCAATTGAGGTCTAATAGACATAAAAAGCCTGATAAAAAGAACATATATGAATACATATAAAGAATAATTAATATATTAAAAAGAGTCCCAATGGAGGAAAAAACATCAATGACTCCTGATAATGAATACAGTAATCAAGAGGTTGTCAAATGTTCATAAAATCAAAGTTAAGAGATCAAAATCCTGGTCCCTTTTGGGCATCTACTTACATTCTTTTACCTCAATCAATATGAGGTAAGGGCCGCACAGTGTAGGGAAGGTCTTGTCACAGACACCAGGGATAGCTTGTCTCCACATTGTTTAGTAGTGATATCCAGCGTTGTGCAAATATGCAGTCACAGATCACTGTTTAGTTGTTGGCTGGTGAATCTCAGCTATATCAGTTAGTAGAGGGGGCCACACATGCTTCTAGCAGCTCACACTGATTCAAGCAGCCTTTCCCTTCGTATTTAAAAGGACACTGAACCCAAATTTTTTCTTTTATGATTCAGATAGAGCATGTAATATTTAATTTTTTTATTTTATTAACAAGCATCAGGAATTTCATTACAACATAATTTCATGTATAGATGAGAGAAAAAGGCAAAAAATAAGGAAGAAAAGGAAAAACATCAATATCAGTTCTTATAATGACAGAACTTAATCAAAACTATAAAGTATATTTTAACTCTCATCCAATACACAGCATGATACTTTAAACCTGTCTATCTGATGCCCCTTTTCTTTTTCCACAACCCTTTTTTTTTTTTTTTTAAATAAAAAAAAAAAACACAAAAACAAAACACAACATGACAAACAAGAAAGAAAAAAAAAAAAAAAAAAAGACGGGGGGAAGCAAGAAGGGGGGGGGGGAGGAAGAAAAAGAAAGAGCAAACTGAATAGACAAAGATCAGGGCCTTAATTATTCATTAGTTAACTTGCAGAGATCTACCAAATTCCCAGAAGAACAAGCTCCGTATTTCTAAAGGGATAAATTAAATGTTCAATTTTGCTTGTGGGTAAAGCCTTAATGAAGTCTGACCATTTAGAGAAGAAATTCCCCACTTCTTGGTCATTCTGTAAGTTGGTATCTAGCTGTTCTATTATGCATTGTTTCTTCAAACAATTCTTTATCTCTAGTATACTTGGTATTGCTCGTGATTTCCACTTCTTCAGTATTAAATATCGGACAGCGAGAATTATCAAAGTAGCTATTTTAAGTTTATCTCAAGGGAGGCCAAAGTCCTCCAGTGGGAAAATTATATTTAGAGGAGATAATGACAGTGAGGATATTCCTAATACGTTGACCATCCAGTATTGTGTTTTCTGCCAGCAATTCCTTATTTTTGGACAATACCAGAACATGTGGATGAGGTTAGCCGAGGGGTAGGAGCATTTTGGACATTTATTAAAAGTATTACTTCGGCATTTAGCTCCCTTCTCCGGTGAGAAGTATGTCATAAATAATAATTTAACGTGTGTCTCTCTCCACGTAGCGGAGAGGGTAGCATGAGCTATCGCTTGAATTGATAAGGTAATTACAGAAGTTTCTCCTAAATTTTCTGATAAAGTATTTGTCCACTTAGCCTGCAGGTTTTCTAATATTTCTGGGCCTTTCATGGAGGCCAATCTCTGGTATATATAGGAGATGGATGTTAGGCCATTCTTAGCTAATAAGATCCAGTTCTCAAGTATGCCTAGGGACCATTCCCAACCAAAGTCGTTTACCAACTTAAGGGCAAAGTGTCGTGCTTGCAAATAAGCGAATTTTTTTTTATTAGGAATATGGAAGTCCTTTTTAAGAGAATCGAAAGTTTTAATACATTTATTTTGGAAGTCAAGTAGTTGGTGGATATTCTGAAGGCCTAGGGATTTCCAGTTAAAGAAGAGAGCAGATTGCATACCCGCTTGAAAATTTGGGTTATTTAAGAGAGGTAGGTGTCGTGATGTTCTAGTCTGGATATGTAGCATTGAACAAATCTTTTTCCACATCTGGATTGGATTGTAGATAGACTTAATTTTCTTTAATATGGGTGGAATTATCTTTTTATCACAATGTAATAGGGCTATCAAGGAGCATGGGTGGGCTATGTTTTTTTCGAGTTCAAGACTTGTTATAGTTAGCATTGGTTAACCAATCCATTGCTATTCTAGCCTGAAAAACTATATTGTACAATCGGATATCTGTCAGAGAGAGTCCTCCCTGCTCGACCGGAAGCATTAATTTAGATAGAGAGATCCTAGGTTTCTTATTTTGCCACAGAAAGGAATGAAGCGCCGAATTAAAGGATACAATATCTCTTGTTTTTAAAATGAATGATGTATTCTGAAGTACGTACAAGATTTTGGGGAGGAGGGTCATCTTGTAAAGTGCAATACGGCCTGACAAGGATAAGGGGAGTTTTTGCCAATTTTTAAAAGCTTCTCTAATTTTTTTAAGTACCGGAGGGACATTTAAATCATACCAGGCATTAGGATTGGAGGAAATCCATATGCCTTGATATTTAAATGCATTTTGAACTATAGTGAATGGAATGTTTGTACAAGAATATTTGGTATGTGTAAGCCAATGTGTAAGCCAACAAAGCTCCGATTTTAAAACATTTACTTTATAACCGGAAAAAGAACCGAATTGGTCTATAATAGCAAGAAGTTTTGGGATGTTTCTAGCCGTATTCGAGATGTAAAGCAGTACATCATCTGCATATAATGCAATTTGCAGTTCTTTCCCTTTAATTTTAATCCCTTGAAGTTGATGGCGAATCTGGATGGCGAGTGGTTCGATAGCCAGATCAAACAGAAGAGGGGAGAGAGGACACCCCTGTCTAGTCCCTCTCCTCAATCTTATATCAGGAGTCATATCCCCGTTAACTTAAATTCTTGTATATGCATTACTGTATAAATTGTTGAAGGAGCGGAGAAAATTACCTCCAAGGCCAAATTGTTGTAACGTAAAGCACAAGTGATCATGATGTACCGAATCAAAAGCTTTTTCGGCGTCGATAGATATAATTGCTTTATCAGAGATGTCCTCTCCCCTCAACCCCTCCGAATCCAGCAGGTTAAGGTATTCTATTGTCGTGAATACCTCCCTTATCTTGGCAGATGAATTTCGCTTTGAAAGAAAACCTGCCTGGTCACTATGTATAATGGAAGAAAGTAAAGGTTGAATTCTGTTTGATAAGATAGATGTAAGGAGTTTATAATCTGTATTAAGGAGCGCTATGGGTCTGTATGACTCTTTTTTTTTTCCGGATTTTTCCCCTGTTTCAGGATAAGAGTTGTATAAGATGCAGTGAATTCCTTAGTTGGGATGTTACCTGAAATGTATATAGCATTAAAAAGAGAAGTTAAATATTTTATTATCTCGGGAGCTAATATTTTGTAAAATTCATTTGGAAGTGCATCAGGTCCTGGTGCTTTATTAGAGGAGAGATTTTGAATTGTTATAGCAATTTCTGCTTTGGTAAAAGGGGATTGTAACGTTTCCAATGAGTCTGGGGTCAGCGTTGGAAAAATTATTTGATTCCAAAAGTTTTCTCGCTGTGAGATATTAGAGTTTTTAAAGAATACAGGGACTCGTAGTATTCTGCAAATATTCTGGATATTTCTTCGGGGGAGTTAAAACTTTTATTGCCACATGATATAGTTTTTATTATAGATGAGCCTCTTTCAATCTTCACTAATTTTGCTAAAAGCTTCCCTGTTTTATTACCATAGTGATACAGTTTAGCCTTCAACCTAAGATCTCTTTGGGTACTTTTATAGAGCAGAAGAGCATCTCTCTCCGTCAGTGCCGCATTGTATTTAGACCAATTCTCGGGTGTTTTGACTAAAATATAACGGTTGTATGCATTTGTGACAGCCTTTAGTGCCTCAGTCTCCCTTTTTTTCATTTTCTTAGTTTTAGAAATGGAATAGGCTAGTATTTCCCCATGAAGGACTGCCTTTGCAGTTTCCCAAAATAAAGCAGGTTTAGAAGTATGTTGTTGGTTAATAATTGCGTATTCCCGAAATCTAGAAATAAGCCAGTTTTTACATTTTAAGTCGTTTGCGAGATAACGAGGGAAAGAAAAACCAAAATTCTTGTTCCCTGACGAGATTAAATCAAGTTCAAGAGTAATCGGGGCATGGTCCGAGATAGTAATACGTAGAATATTAGCAGTTACTTTTGACTTGCAGAATCTTTCATCGATCAAAAACAGATCGATTCTTGAAAGTGATTTATGCGCTTTCGAATGACATGTATAGTCTCTAAGATCCGGATTTTGAATCCTCCATATATCACAGAGCTTTAAGTTGCGGAAGAGTTTAATAAACAATTTAGACTCTAAGTTGTCTCTCTTGGTTTTAACTGGAACAGAGTTCTGTCTAAGCCTGTCAAGGGGGTGCTGGGGAGCCATGTTGAAGTCGCCAGCCAGCACTAGATGGCCTTCAGCAAATGAGAATAGCTTGTTTTGCAATGTTTCCCAGAATGGGAGATTAAAGACATTTGGGACGTATACGTTACAGAGTGTGTATAATACTTTTGAAATTTTAATTTTTAGCATTAAGTATCTACCTTCCTGGTCCGTATCTACCTGAATAACCTCATAGGGGAGTCTCTTCCCCAGGGGAATCGCGACCCCGCTCTTTCTTTTTACTGTAGAGGAGAAAAAAACATCTTTATCCCAGGAAGACTTAAGAGCATGTAATATTAAGCAACTTTCAAATTTACTCCTATTAGCAGTTTTTCTTCGTTCTCTTGCTATCATTATTTGAAAAAGAGGGCATCTAAGCTTCTTTTTTTTTTTTTTCAGAACTCTGGACAGCACTTTTTTATTGGTGGATGAATTTATCCACCAATCAGCAAGAACAACCCAGGTTGTTCACCAAAAATGGGCCGGCATCTAAACTTACATTCTTGCATTTCAAATAAAGATACCAAGAGAATGAAGAAAATTTGATAATAGGAGTAAATTAGAAAGTTGCTTAAAATGTCATGCTCTATCTGAATCATGAAAGAAAAAAATTGGGTTCAGTGTCCATTTAACTTTAGCTTGTTTTTGGACACTGCATTTGTTTAATTATTCTGTAATGCATTTCTCTTTGAGAAATTGATTTGACATACACTGTTTAACTTTGAATTTCCTTTTACTTTGGATTCCTTTGCTATCAGGGGATCTATATTTACATACTATTACAAAGGTATGTTTTTCTTTGGTATTAAGATTTATAGATTTACAGTTACTTCTTAGTACTTATTTTTTCTTTTAATTTGTAGGTGCTAATTAAAGTACTAGAGAGAGTTCATCTACTGAGATTAGTCTCATTGCTCTCTTACTCCTAGCCTCTGCTTGATTACGTTGTCCTGGTAAGGGATTATTGTGAGTTGGGCCTCTCAGTCATTGATTCCAGTTTGTTTTATTCTGGAACAACAGTACTTCACCCAGGACCGGTACTAGGATTTTTGGCCACAAAGGTGAGGATACACACAGTCACAGACACTAATACACATATACAGACACACACTAACACACAGTCACATCACCTAATACACATATACAGACACACTCTAACACAAAAAAAGTGCTGCTGCACTGCAAATATTTAAATGACTATGTAATGAGTATGTAGTAAGATAGCGGACAGAGCCAGGCCAGCATTGAATGCTTGTAACCAATTTGACTAGGTTTTCATATGTAAGGGAAGCCACAAAGCCCACAATGCATTGTACATGCCCCTAAATAACGCCAAATATTTAATGCATTTGGTCAATACCCTCTAAACATTTAAATGTTGCCTAGAGTACATAGGGCTCAGCAAAAGCAAGTCTTTTAGACCCCCCTCTTCCCACACTCAAAGATAAGAGAAGTATTATAGGGAGCAATTCTGTGATATCTGCAAGTCAGTTAAGTTATCTGCGATATCAGCAAAGCTGGAAATGAACAATTTCCCTTCAGCTGACATAGCAATACCTGAAAGTAAATGATTGTGTAGCTTGCTTGCATATAAACAAAATATTTGTTTTTGCATGGTTGGACAGTGAGCCCATTCCTAACAGACACAAGCACTTCTCGACCCTATTTCTTCCTGTTATTAGGAGACACTATCACATCTGGAAACTGTGATTTACTATTTGTTCAGTTCAGCACTAACCTTTGTGGCTCCTATGACCTGTCTGCCTGTCAATTTGATCTCAGCAAGTTCTTCCCGTGCTGCAGTTCAAGCTGTCTGGGGTGAAAGATGCCCCTGCCCCCTCTACAGGCTCCTGTGAAAATACACTGCCTTTACACCCTGCTGTTCCACCTCTGCTCAGCTGCTAGCTAAGCAGAAGATGTGATACTGTCCATGTACCTAGCAATCAGCTACCAATGCGTTCCAGCTCTGCTGAGGCATTTTGTGAAAAATAATAAGTGTTAGAGCCAGCTGTGTAATAATCATCCGGCGCACATAATTTTTTCCACTGACACTGCTTTCCCAATACCGGCAGCCAGGCAGATCCGGCGCCCCCCTGCTGAGGGTGGACTAAGGCGGCTACCTTACCAGAAAACGAGCCCTGACTTCACCTGACACTGGCAAAGATGCGAGCCTGGCCAGGAAAACGGTTTGCTATTTGTTACAGATCTCATATGCCTCTAATTAAATAAAAAAAACTGAAAGGGGTCTATAATAGCCCCATACTGTACCACTAGAAATAAGTGACCCCTCAATTAAATTTAAAAAAAAAAAAATCTTCCTATTCAAATTTTCTCTCTAACTCAAATGGGGAGGATAGTAATCTGTGGTGGTAATCACTGTATTGAAAGGGCAGACTCCCCTCCTTTAAATTAATCATATCTTCTCCCTGTAAAAGATATGGGGCTGAGATATGGGCTTTTAAATCCCTTCTCCTGGGCAACTAAAGTGACAGGGAAGTCTCTGCTAATGTATACACCTGATGAGATCACAGGGAGTTCCCACTGCAATTATCATTGGGGATGAAGACTGCAGAATTCTTAGGTATCAGGTGTACTAGGAGGGATGAATGTTGTCCTTCTCACACTCTTAGTACAGGGACGACAATGTATCATCATTTGAACTTGAGTGGTTAAAGGGACATTTAAGTATTTTTATTGATGCAAAGAGTAAATATTGAATTGCAAAGCATCTATTTTTTTTTGCAAAATGTGCATTTTTTTTTCTTGGGACACACCCCTTGCAAAGACCATTCTATGGCCTCTAGTTATCAAGCCGTCAACCGCAAATACGCTGGAATTCCGCAGGGTATTTATGGCGAGGCTAATTCACCATAGTTATCAAAGCCTACTGCCTGGCAAAAGTAGAATATAGTGACGTAACCTACGATCCGCCGGACCCAGTCCGACACAGATCGATGGTTACGTCACTACAGATGTTCCGAAAGCAAGTTCGGCACAATCTGACTACTTTTGGTAGTTATCAAACTACTACCAGGTACGCTTGCCACTATTCCGGGCCAGCGTACCTGGATTTCAATCCGCCGCCCTGGAGGCGGCGGATCCCATAGGAATCAATGGGAGTCTGACCATAGAGAAAGCTCATGTTCACTGCTGCCCATCAATATCCCATTGATTCCTATGAGAGATGTCTGCACCTAACACCCTAACAAGTACCCGAGTCTAAACACCCCTAATCTGTGCCCCCTACACCGCCGCTGCCTACTTTATACTTATTAACCCCTAATCTGCCCCCCCCTACACCGCCTCAACTAAAGAAATTTATTACCCCCTAAACCACCGCTCCCAGACCCCGCCGCAACTATAATAAACATGTTAACCCCTAAACCGCTGCTCCCGGACCCCACCGCCACCTACATTAGACATATTAACCCCTAATCTGCCGCCCCCTATAACGCCGCCAACTACATAAACTTATTAACCCCTATCCTGCAGATCCCAGACCCCGCAGCTACAAAATAAATTATTTAACCCCTAAACCGCCGCTCCTGGACCCCGCCGCCACCTATATTAAACTTATTAACCCGAATCCTGCCCTCCCTATACCGCCGCCACCTATATTAAAATTATTAACCCCTAAACCTAACGCCTAGATTTAGAGTTCTGCGGCCAAAGGGGTGCGTTAGCTACGCGTGCTTTTTTTCCCACGCACCTTTTAAATACCGCTGGTATTTAGAGTTCACAGGATGGCTGGGTTTTCAGTGCGTTAGGCTCCAAAAAGGGAGCGTAGAGCATAATTTAACGCCACTGCAACTCTAGATACCAGCGGTGCTTACGGACGCGGCCAGCTTCAAAAACGTGCTCGTGCATGATTCCCCCATAGAAAACAATGGGGCCATTTGAGCTGAAAAAAAACCTAACACCTGCAAAAAAGCCGCGTTCAGCTCCTAACGCAGCCCCATTGTTTTCTATGGGGAAACACTTCCTACATCTGCACCTAACACTCTAACATGTACCCCGAGTCTAAACACCCCTAACCTTACACTTATTAACCCCTATTCTGCTGCCCCCGCTATCGCTGACCCCTGCATATTATTATTAACCCCTAATCTGCCGCTCCGTACACCACCGCCACCTACATTATAGCTATGTACCCCTAATCTGCTGCCCCTAACACCGCCGACCCCTATATTATATTTATTAACCCCTAATCTGCCCCCTCAACGTCTCCTCCACCTGCCTACACTTATTAACCCCTAATCTGCCGAGCGGACCGCACTGCTACTATAATAAAGTTATTAACCCCTAATCCGCCTCACTCCCGCCTCACTAACCCTATAATAAATAGTATTAACCCCTAATCTGCCCTCCCTAATATCACCGACACCTAAATTCAATTATTAACCCCTAATCTGCCGACCGAATCTTGCCGCTACTGTAATAAATGGATTAACCACTAAAGCTAAATCTAACCCTAACACCCCCCTAAGTTAAATATAATTTAAATCTAACAAAATAAATTAACTCTTATTAAATAAATTATTCCTATTTAAAGCTAAATACTTACCTGTAAAATAAACCCTAATATAGCTACAATATAAATTATAATTATATTATAGCTATTTTACGATTTATATTTATTTTACAGGTAACTTTGTATTTATTTTAACCAGGTACAATAGCTATTAAATAGTTAAGAACTATTTAATAGCTAAAATAGTTAAAATAATAAAAAAATTACCTGTAAAATAAATCCTAACCTAAGTTACAATTAAACCTAACACTACACTATCAATAAATTAATTAAATAAAATACCTACAATTACCTACAATTAAACCTAACACTACACTATCAATAAATTAATTAAATACAATATCTACAAATAAAAACAATGAAATTAACTAACTAAAGTACAAAAAATAAAAAAGAACTAAGTTACAAAAAAATAAAAAAATATTTACAAACATCAGAAAAATATTACAACAATTTTAAACTAATTACACCTACTCTAAGCCCCCTAATAAAATAACAAAGCCCACCAAAATAAAAAAAATGCCCTACCCTATTCTAAATTAAAAAGTTCAAAGCACTTTTACCTTACCATCCCTTAAAAGGACCTTTTGTGGGGCATGCCCCAAAGAATTCAGCTCTTTTGCCTGTAAAAAAAAACATACAATCCCCCCCCCAACATTACAACCCACCACCCACATACCCCTAATCTAACCCAAACCCCCCTTAAATAATCCTAACACTAAGCCCCTGAAGATCTTCCTACCTTATCTTCACATCGCCGGGTATCACCGATCGGTCCTGGCTCCGAAATCTTCATCCAACCCAAGCGGGGGCTGGTGATCCATAATCCTGCGGCTGAAGAGGTCCAGAAGAGGCTCCAAAGTCTTCATCCTATCCGGGAAGAAGAGGCGATCCAGACCGGCAACCATTTTGATCCAAGCGGCATCTTCTATCTTCATCCGATGAGAAACGGCTCCATCGCGAAGACCTCCAGCGCGGATCAATCTTCTTCCTCCGACGTCCAACTGAAGAATGACGGTTCCTTTAAGGGACGTCATCCAAGATGGCGTCCCTCGAATTCCGATTAGCTGATAGGATTCTATCAGCCAATCGGAATTAAGGTAGGAAAATTCTGATTGGCTTATGGAATCAGCCAATCAGAATCAAGTTCAATCCGAATGGCTGATCCGATCAGCCAATCAGATTGAGCTCGCATTCTATTGGCTGATCGGAACAGCCAATAGAATGCAAGCTCAATCTGATTGGCTGATTGGATCAGCCAATCTGATTGAACTTGAATCTGATTGGCTGATTCCATCAGCCAATCAGAATATTCCTACCTTAATTCCGATTGGCTGATAGAATCCTATCAGCCAATCGGAATTTGAGGGACGCCATCTTGGATGATGTCATTTAAAGGAACCGTCATTCGGCGAGTAGGCGTCGGTTGAAGAGGATGTTCCGCGTCGGCTTGGAAGAAGATGGCTCCTCTCCACTCCGGAAGAAAGAAGATTGAAGATGCGGCTTGATAGAAGACTTCATCCCGATGATGGACTTCGAACTTCAGCCCGATGATGGAGTTCTTCAGCCGCCGCTTGGATCCAGACTTCAGCCCGAGGATGGACGTCACTCTTCAGCCCCCCGCTTGGGCTTGGATCAAGACTTCGGACCCTCTTCTGGACAGATCGGGACCCGGTGAGGTGAAGACAAGGTAGGGAGATCTTCAGGGGCTTAGTGTTAGGTTTATTTAAGGGGGGTTTGGGTTAGATTAGGGGTATGTGGGTGGTGGGTTGTAATGTTGGGGGGGGGTATTGTATGTGTTTTTTTTACAGGCAAAAGAGCTGAATTCTTTGGGGCATGCCCCGCAAAGGGCCCTTTTCAGGGCTTGTAAGGTAAAAGAGCTTTGAACTTTTTTATTTTAGAATAGGGTAGGGCATTTTTTTATTTTGGGGGGCTTTGTTATTTTATTAGGGGGCTTAGAGTAGGTGTAATTAGTTTAAAATTGTTGTAATATTTTTCTAATGTTTGTAAATATTTTTTTATTTTTTGTAACTTAGTTCTTTTTTATTTTTTGTACTTTAGTTAGTTTATTTAATTGTATTTATTTGTAGGTATTGTATTTAATTAATTTATTGATAGTGTAGTGTTAGGTTTAATTATAGATAATTGTAGGTATTGTATTTAATTAATTTATTGATAGTGTAGTGTTAGGTTTAATTGTAACTTAGGTTAGGATTTATTTTACAGGTAATTTTGTAATTATTTTAACTATTTTAGCTATTAAATAGTTATTAACTATTTAATAGCTATTGTACCTGGTTAAAATAAATACAAAGTTGCCTGTAAAATAAATATTAATCCTAAAATAGCTACAATATAATTATAATTTATATTGTAGCTGTATTAGGGTTTATTTTACAGGTAAGTATTTAACTTTAAATAGGAATCATTTATTTAATATGAGTTAATTTATTTTGTTAGAATAAAATTATATTTAATTTAGGGGGGTGTTAGGGTTAGGGTTAGACTGAGCTTTAGGGGTTAAAAAATTTATTAGAGTAGAGGTGAGCTCCGATCGGCAGATTAGGGGTTAATACTTGAAGTTAGGTGTCGGCGATGTTAGGGAGGGCAGATTAGGGGTTAATACTATTTATTATAGGGTTATTGAGGCAGGAGTGAGGCGGAATAGGGGTTAATAACTTTATTATAGTAGCGGTGCGGTCCGCTCG
Source organism: Bombina bombina (assembly GCF_027579735.1). NCBI lineage: Eukaryota > Metazoa > Chordata > Amphibia > Anura > Bombinatoridae > Bombina > Bombina bombina. The sequence goes on along the minus strand of NC_069505.1, from coordinate 224,806,749 downwards.
GCAGATTAGGGGTTAATAAGTGTAGGCAGGTGGAGGCGACATTGAGGGGGGCAGATTAGGGGTTAATAAATATAATATAGGGATAGGCGGTGTTAGGGGCAGCAGATTAGGGGTACATAAGGATAACGTAGGTGGCGGCGCTTTGCGGTCGGCAGATTAGGGGTTAATTATTGTAGGTAGCTGGCGGCGACATTGTGGGGGGCAGGTTAGGGGTTAATAAATATAATATAGGGGTCGGCTGTGTTAGGGGCAGCAGATTAGGGGTTCATAAGTATAACGTAGGTGGCGGTCGGCAGATTAGGGGTTAAAAAAATGTAATCAAGTGGCGGCGATGTGGGGGGACCTCGGTTTAGGGGTACATAGGTAGTTTATGGGTGTTAGTGTACTTTAGAGCACAGTAGTTAAGGGCTTTATAAACCGATGTTAGCCCAGAAAGCTCTTATCTACTGACTTTTTTCTGCGGCTGGAGTTTTGTCGTTAGATTTCTAACGCTCACTTCAGCCACGACTCTAAATACCGGCGTTAGAAAGATCCCATTGAAAAGATAGGATACGCAATTGACGTAAGGGGATCTGCGGTATGGAAAAGTTGCGGCTGAAAAGTGAGCGTTAGACCCTTTAATGACTGGCTCCAAATACCAGAGGGCTGTAAAAACCAGCGTTAGGAGCCTCTAACGCTGGTTTTGACGGCTACCGCCCAACTCTAAATCTAGGCCTAAGTCTAACACTAAGCCTAACCCCCCCTAACTTAAATATTATTTAAATAAATCTAAATAATATTACTCGTATTAACTAAATTAATCCTATTTAAAACTAAATACTTACCTGTAAAATAAACCCTAAGATAGCTACAATATAACTAATAATCATATTGTAGCTATTTTAGGATTTATTTTTATTTTACAGGCAACTTTGTATTTATTTTAACTAGGTACAATAGCTATTAAATAGTTAATAACTATTTAATAGCTACCTAGCTAAAATACTTACAAATTACCTGTAAAATAAATCCTAACCTAAGTTACAATTAAACCTAACACTAAACTATCATTAAATAAATTAAATACATTACCTGCAATTGCCTAAAATGAAATTAAATTAAATAAACTAAACTAAAGTACAAACCCCCCCACTAAATTACAGAAAATAAAAAAGAATTACAAAGAATTAAGGAATTAAGGTAGGAAAAATCTGATTGGCTGATTACTTAATTTAGAATAGGGTAGGGCATTTTTTATTTTGGGGGGCTTTATTATTTTATTAGGGGGCTTAGATTAGGTGTAATTAGTTTAAACTTCTTGTAATTCTTTTTTATTTTCTGTAATTTAGTGGGGGTTTTTATACTATAGTTTAGTTTATTTAATTTAATTTTAGGTAATTGTAGGTAATTTATTTAATTTATTTAATGATAGTGTAGAGTTAGGTTTAATTGTAACTTAGGTTAGGATTTATTTTACAGGTAATTTTGTAAGTATTTAGGGGGATTAGATTAGGTGTTATTAGTTTAAAAATCTTGTAACTGTAATATAGCGTTTGTTTTTTTTGTACTTTAGATAATTTAATTTAATTGTAATTGTATTTAATTTATTTAATTATAGTGTAGTGTTAGGTGTAATTGCAACTTAGGTTAGGTTTTATTTTACAGGTAAATTTGTAATTATTTTAACTAGGTAGCTATTAAATAGTTCTTAACTATTTAATAGCTATTGTACCTAGTTAAAATAAATACAAAGTTGCCTGTAAAATAAAAATAAATCCTAAAATAGCTACAATATAATTATTAGTTATATTGTAGCTATCTTAGGGTTTATTTTACAGGTAAGTATTTAGTTTTAAATAGGATTAATTTAGTTAATACAAGTAATATTATTTTAGATTTATTTAAATAATATTTAAGTTAGGGGGGTTAGGGTTAGTGTTAGACTTAGGTTTAGGGGTTAATAAGTTTAATATAGGTGCCGGCGGGGTCCGGGAGTGGCGGTTTAGGGGTTAATGAGTTTAATGTAGGTTGGGGGGGTGTAGTGGGGGGCAGGATAGGGGTTAATAACTTTAATATAGGTGGCGGTGCGCTCCGGGTGCAGAGGTTTAAGGGTTAAACAATTTATTTAGTTGCGGTGGGTTCCAGGATCCGCAGGATAGGGGTTAATAACTTGAATATAGGTGGCAGCAGTGTAGTGGGGGCAGGATAGGGGTTAAAAGGTATAATGTAGGTGGTCCTACCCGGGGTCCGGGAGCGGCGGTTTAGGGGTTAATACATTTATTATAGTTGCAGAGGGGTCCAGGAGTGGCAGTTTAGGGGGCAATAACTTTATTTAGTTGTGGGGGGCTCCGGGAGTGGCAGTTTAGGGGGTAAAACAGTATAGTTAGTGTGGGTGCTTAGTGACAGGCTATCAAAAAAGTTGCGAAGAAGCCGATGAGCAGCGAGATTGATGACTGTCAGTTAACAACAGTCCACTGCTCATCGCTCCGTACTTGGTGCCCTGCTTCTTGACAGCTTTTTTTATAACTTTGGCGAACGTATTCATGTCCGCGGCGGCGATGGTAGGCGAGCTAAGGCGAGCGTATTGGGCCGCCGAATGCAGTTAAGTAGATGGCTTCATAACTAGAGGCCAATATATGAATCTTATTTCCATGTCTGTTAAATCAGGGACATAAATAAATAAGCTTTAACAATGATCAAGCTAGAATCTTAAATACCATGGGGCCTATTTATTAAAGGACTTGCGGATCTGATCCAGCAATACGCTCTCCGCATTTAACATTGCCACCAGCAGGGAGGTGTCAATTAACCCGATCGTACTGTCCGTCTCATCAGAGCAGGCTGACAGGGTTGTGGAGCAGTGGACTTAAGACACGGGCCCTCGAGCTGCATTCGGAGCTTGATAAATGGGCCCCAAAGGCTCAGAATACCAATGGATACTCTCATACCTCTCTGGTGCAGCTTTTACAGTTAATTTACAGTAAAAGCAAACAAATAAATAATGAAAGTTCATTGTAAAGTAATCTTTGTCATTGTATAGCCCTACTTTTTTACCAAGAATTTTGCTCCACAATCGGCCAGATTACGAGTTTTGCGTTATGAGCTGTGCGGTGGTAACATGCAGTTTTTTCTCACTGCTCACTTACCTACAGCGCTGGTATTATTTACAGGTTTTTACAAATCCGGCGTTAAAAGCAAGAAGTGAGCGTAGAGCAAAATTGAGCTCCACACTGCATTCCAATACCAGCGCTGCTTAAGTCAGTCAGCGGTGAGCTGGTTGTTCGTGCTTGTGCACAATTTCCCCATAGACATCAATGGGGAGAGCCGGCTGAGAAAAAGTGTAACACCTGCAAAAAAGCAGCGTAAAGCTCAGTAATGCAGCCCCATTGATTTCTATGGGAAGCACATTTTAAATTACACCTAACACCCTAACATGAACCCCGAGTCTAAACACATCTAATCTTACACTTATTAACCCCTAATCTGCCGCCCCCCACATCACCGGCACCTACATTATATTTATTAACCCCTAATCTGCCGCTTCGGACATCGCCGCTACCTACATTATACTTATTAACCCCTAATCTGCTGCCCCCAACATCGCAACACCTACATTATATTTATTAACCCCTAATCTCCCTCCCCCAATGTCGCCGCAACCTACCAACATTTATTAACACCTAATCTGTTGCCCCCAATGTCGCCACCACTATTCTAAATGTATTAACCCCTAAAAATAAATCTAACCCTAACCCTAACAACCCTCTAACTTAAATATAATTTAAATAAATCTAAATAAAACCTACAATTATTACCTAAATAATTCCTATTTAAAACTAAATACTTACCTGTAAAATAAACCCTAAGGTAGCTACAATAGATCTAATAGTTACATTGTATCTAGCTTAGGGTTTATTTTTATTTTACAGGTAAGTTTGTATTTATTTTAACTAGGTAGAATATTGACTAAATAGTTATTAACTATTTAATAGCTACCTAGCTAAAATAAATACTAATTTACCTGTAAAATAAAACCTAACCTAAGTTACACTAACACCTAACACTACACTACAATTAAATAAATTCCCTACATTAAATACAATTAAATAAATTAAATTAGCTAAATCACAAAACCCCCACTAAATTACAGAAAATAAAAAACAAATTACAAGATCTTTAAACTAATTACACCTAATCTAATAGCCTTATCAAAATAAAAAAGCCCCCCCCCCAATAAAAAAAACCCCTAGCCTAAACTAAACTACCAATAGTCCTTAAAAGGGCCTTTTGCGGGGCAACTAATTACAAACAACGACCCCAACAGTAAAACCCACCACCCACACAACCAACCCCCCAAATAAAAGCCTAACTAAAAAACCTAAGCTCCCCATTGCCCTGAAAAGGGCATTTGGATGGGCATTGCCCTTAAAAGGGCTTTTAGCTCTATTGCTGCCCAAAGCTCTAACCTAAAAATAAAACCCAACCAATACACCCTTAAAAAATCCTAACATTAACCCCGAAGATTCACTTACCGGGAGAAGTCTTCATCCAAGCAGCAAGATATCCTCAACGAAGCCGGCAGAAGTGGTCCTCCAGATGGGCAGAAGTGGTCCTCCAGATGGAGCGGGTCCATCTTCAAGACATCCAGCGTAGAGCATCCTCATCAATCGACATCTACTTCAGAATGAATATCTCTTTAAGTGACGTCATCCAAAATGGCGTTCCTTAGATTCTGATTGGCTGATAGAATTAGAATCAGCCAATTGGAATTAAGGTAGAAAAAATCCTATTGGCTGATGCAATCACAAATAGAATGCGAGCTCAATCCTATTGGCTGATTAGATCATCCAATAGTATTGAAGTTCAATCCTATTGGCTGATTGCATCCGCCAATTAGGATTTTTTCTACCTTAATTCCGATTGGTTGATAGAATTCTATCAGCCAATCAGAATCTAAGGAACGCCATCTTGGATGACTTCACTTAAAGAGATATTCATTACGAAGAAAACATTGATTGAAGAGGATGCTCTGCGCTGGATGTCTTGAAGATGGAGCCGCTCTGCATCGGAAGGATGAAGATAGAAGATGCCGTCTGGATGAAGACTTCTGCCCATCTGGAGGACCACTTCTGCCGGCTTTGTTGAGGACATCTTGCCGCTTGGATGAAGACTTCTCCCGGTAAGTAAATCTTCAGGGGTTAGTGTTAGGATTTTTTAAGGGTTTATTGGTGGGTTTATTTTTTAGGTTAGCGGAAGATTAGGGGTTAATAAGTATAATGTAGGTGGCGGCAATGTTAGGGGCGGCAGATTAGGGGTTAATAATATTTAACTAGAGTTTGTGAGGCGGGAGTGTGGCGGTTTAGGGGTTAATATGTTTATTATAGTGGCGGCGATGTCCGGAGAGGCAGATTAGGGGTTAGAAATTGTATTAAAGTGTTTGCGATGCGGGAAGGCCTCAGTTTAGGGGTTAATAGGTAGTTTATGGGTGTTAGTGTACTTTTTAGCACTTTAGTTATGAGTTTTAGGCTACAGCGTTGTAGTGTAAAACTCATAACTACTGACTTTAGAATGCATTAGGAATCTTGAAGGTAGAGGGTGTACCGTTCACTTTTTGGCCTCCCAGGACAAACTCGTAATACCAGCGCTATGGAAGTCCCATAGAAAAAAGGGTTTACGAACTTTACGTAAGTCAGTTTGCGGTAAGGCCAAAAAAGTGTGCGGTGCCCCTAAACCTGCAAGACTCGTAATACCAGCAGTAGTGAAAAAGCAGCGTTAGGACCTGTTAACGCTGCTTTTTCATCTTACCGAAAAACTTGTAATCTAGCCGAATATATTTAAATTATAATAATAAAATAAAATAGAGAATACAATGACAAAATATTGAGTTTCAAATATATGTCAGCATAATCAAACAGATAAACTGCCAGCAACAGGGGTGCAGACAGATATCTAGTAAGAGACACCACAAAAAAATAAAAATAATATATAAAGGATATAAATGGAAATAAAAATAGAAAATAGATACTGTAAAATATAAGATATAAAAAAATAAATAAAAATAAAATATTAGGTAAGTACCTAAAAATACAAAATAAGAACAAAAAAGCCACGATTTACGGATATGTAGCATTGTAGCAATATCCACACAGTGATAATCAATTTAAAGAAATTAATAAATAAACAAAAAATTAAAATTAAAAACTAAAAATTTGAATTACGAATATGTAGCAGAGTCCATACAATGATTGGCAAACCACCAAAATAGGTCAGTGTAACAAAGTGCAGATATGTAACAATGTCCACACAATAGTTTCCAAACAACAAAATAAGTCAAAGTCCCAAATTACAGATATGTAGCACAGTCCACAAAATAGTTTTCAGGCAGCTCCTCTGGTATGTCGTGCCCTGACACAATATGAAGATCTAGAAAAGAGACAGAGGGCGCCACATAGTGCAGATAAATGAGGAAAAAAATGAAGGGATATGCAGATGTACAGTATCCTACTCACTTGGTAGTAAGCACTGATGTGCAATACAAGCAGGCCGAGTCCAAAGAGTCACTCGGCAGACTCTCCAGGCACCTGGAACAGATGATCCTTGTTGTCCAGGCAACCGAAATTCCAGGGGGCAGAGGGGTTCCCAAGAAGCTTCTTTGTTGTTGAGCACCGGTTGTTCAGTAAAGGTATAGTCACTGCTAGTAGGACAGCAGTAAGTAAGACAGGGGTGCAATAGTTCCAGGTGCCTGGAGAGTCTGCCGAGTGACTCTTTGGACTCGGCCTGCTTGTATTGCACATCAGTGCTTACTACCAAGCGAGTAGGATACTGTACATCTGCATATCCCTTAAGTTTTTTTCCTCATTTATATGCACTATGTGGTGCCCTCTGTCTCTTCTGTTCTATATACAGAATAAGTGACCAGGTAGACACAAAAAAAGAGAACACTTAAAAGCACTCACCCCCTCATGGATTTATAGATATGTGGCGTGGTGTGCGTGAAAGAATTGACACATTAAAAACATAAACACTTTAATAGAACTTAATTAAAAACTGGGTACATTTAAAAACACTAGAGAACTATTAGATAGTACTATGTAATTTATCTGAGGTGTCTGACCTCATATGATAATATGGATGATTAGTCAGGTATGCAATTCAGCTGAGGTCTCAATATTACGTGGAATGAGCCAGATATATAAAGAATATATCATTATTAATGTAAGCACTAGATATTTTGTATAGGACCAATAAATGAACTTATTATATCAAGCTAAGTGCTAATAATGCCTCAAAAGTCGTCTCCTTTACTGGCTTTATTCACATGAAACCGCTGCTCGTTTGGTATTGTATGAGTCAGGCTTCAGTGATAATGGTGTACACCATCCTATAAGGGCGTAATGGTCTATTGGCTTCCCTTATTTCAGTGTTAAAGTGCTCTCCAAAGAAAGCAAGAAACAAAATAGTACCAATTTAATAGGTGTGTGGAGGAAAGTGGTTCACTAGGTAAATTTAGCTCAGTAGTATTAAAATATTGGAGAGAGTCTGTGTGCCCTTAGGACTGGTGATTATCAAGTGTACCTAAATTGACATCTATTAGTATCGGTGTTGTTAGGCTGGCTAGATTGCAGCCTTCTATTTTGAACCTTCTTGCAAAAAAAGGTATACTTGATCCCAGAGGGCTCTATATACATTAGCGTATATTAAGCTGGCACCAATAGATAGTAGATAATACACTTGCCTCTATACATACATTAAGGTTTCTACGGAGAGCTGAATGCTGGTATAACAATTTTTATTACTATATTAGTTGCTAGATAAGTAATAATATAACTGGCAATTCTATAGTTACTCCAAGACACCCTTAAAATTAGGATGAAACAGAAATTCCTGTAATTGACAGGGTATAATTATACTGGATACTATCAGATCTACACTGTGTAATTATGTATAGGATCGTTGCGTGTGTTGCTGTGAAGCACTACAGTATTGTGATTATTAGACATGTGCGGTTCGTTTCGGATTTATTCGGAAATTCGGAAAATTCGGTAAATTCGGAGATTCGGATCGATTCGGATTTCCGAATTAAAATACTTCCGAATCTACCGAATGAATCCGAAATAGCTGTCGTATCTCCGAATAAATCCGAATTAGCTCGGTAAAATTCGGCATTTCCCCATAGGAAACAATGGGAGTTTCGGCTGAAAAACACTGCAGCTCGATTGTTTCCTATGGGGAAACACTAAGTCTGCACCTAACACCCTAACATGTACCCCGAGTCTCTAAACACCCCTAATCTGACACTTATTAACCCCTAATCTGCCGAACCCGCTATCGCTGACACCTGCATTATTTAATTAACCCCTAATCTGCCGACCGAATATCGCCACCACCTACATTATAGCTGTTAACCCCTAATCTGCTGTCCCTAACATCGCCGACCCATACATTATAGTTATTAACCCCTAATCTGCCCCCCCCACGTCGCCTCAATCTAACTACAAGTATTAACCCCTAATCTGCCAACCCGATATCGCCGCCGCCTACATTATAGCTATTAACCCCTAATCTGCTGTCCCTAACACCGCCGACCCCTACATTATAGTTATTAACCCCCAATCTGCCCCCCCCAACATCGCCGCAATCTAACTACAAGTATTAACCCCTAATCTGCCGACCCGATATCGCAGCCGCCTACATTATAGCTATTAACCCCTAATCTGCTGTACCTAACATCGCCGACCCCTACATTATAGTTATTAACCCCTAATCTGCCCCCCCCCCCAACGTCGCCGCAATCTAACTACAAGAATTAACCCCTAATCTGCCGACCGCAAATCGCCGCCACTACAGGGAGTGCAGAATTATTAGGCAAGTTGTATTTTTGAGGATTAATTTTATTATTGAACAACAACCATGTTCTCAATGAACCCAAAAAACTCATTAATATCAAAGCTGAATAGTTTTGGAAGTAGTTTTTAGTTTGTTTTTAGTTATAGCTATTTTAGGGGGATATCTGTGTGTGCAGGTGACTATTACTGTGCATAATTATTAGGCAACTTAACAAAAAACAAATATATACCCATTTCAATTATTTATTTTTACCAGTGAAACTAATATAACATCTCAACATTCACAAATATACATTTCTGACATTCAAAAACAAAACAAAAACAAATCAGTGACCAATATAGCCACCTTTCTTTGCAAGGACACTCAAAAGCCTGCCATCCATGGATTCTGTCAGTGTTTTGATCTGTTCACCATCAACATTGCGTGCAGCAGCAACCACAGCCTCCCAGACACTGTTCAGAGAGGTGTACTGTTTTCCCTCCTTGTAAATCTCACATTTGATGATGGACCACAGGTTCTTAATGGGGTTCAGATCAGGTGAACAAGGAGGCCATGTCATTAGATTTTCTTCTTTTATACCCTTTCTTGCCAGCCACGCTGTGGAGTACTTGGATGCGTGTGATGGAGCATTGTCCTGCATGAAAATCATGTTTTTCTTGAAGGATGCAGACTTCTTCCTGTACCACTGCTTGAAGAAGGTGTCTTCCAGAAACTGGCAGTAGGACTGGGAGTTGAGCTTGACTCCATCCTCAACCCGAAAAGGCCCCGCAAGCTCATCTTTGATGATACCAGCCCAAACCAGTACTCCACCTCCACCTTGCTGGCATCTGAGTAGGACTGGAGCTCTCTGCCCTTTACCAATCCAGCCACGGGCCCATCCATCTGGCCCATCAAGACTCACTCTCATTTCATCAGTCCATAAAACCTTAGAAAAATCAGTCTTGAGATATTTCTTGGCCCAGTCTTGACGTTTCAGCTTGTGTGTCTTGTTCAGTGGTGGTCGTCTTTCAGCCTTTCTTACCTTGGCCATGTCTCTGAGTATTGCACACCTTGTGCTTTTGGGCACTCCAGTGATGTTGCAGCTCTGAAATATGGCCAAACTGGTGGCAAGTGGCATCTTGGCAGCTGCACGCTTGACTTTTCTCAGTTCATGGGCAGTTATTTTGCGCCTTGGTTTTTCCACACGCTTCTTGCGACCCTGCTGACTATTTTGAATGAAACGCTTGATTGTTCGATGATCACGCTTCAGAAGCTTTGCAATTTTAAGAGTGCTGCATCCCTCTGCAAGATATCTCACTATTTTTGACTTTTCTGAGCCTGTCAAGTCCTTCTTTTGACCCATTTTGCCAAAGGAAAGGAAGTTGCCTAATAATTATGCACACCTGATATAGGGTGTTGATGTCATTAGACCACACCCCTTCTCATTACAGAGATGCACATCACCTAATATGCTTAATTGGTAGTAGGCTTTCGAGCCTATACAGCTTGGAGTAAGACAACATGCATAAAGAGGATGATGTGGTCAAAATACTCAATTGCCTAATAATTCTGCACTCCCTGTATAATAAATGTATTAACCCCTAAACCGCCACATTCCAACCTCGCAAACACTATAATACATTTTATTAACCCCTAATCTGCCCTCCCTAACATCGCCGCCACCTACCTACAATTATTAACCCCTAATCTCCTGCCCCCAACGTTGCTGCTACTATAATAAGGTTATTAACCCCTAAACCTAAGTCTAACCCTAACACTAACACCCCCTAACTTAAATATAATTTAAATAAAACAAAATAAATTTACTATAGTTAAATAAATGAATCCTATTTAAAACAAAATACTTACCTCTAAAATAAACCCTAATATAGCTGCAATATAACTAATAGTTACATTGTAGCTATTTTAGCATTTATATTTATTTAACAGGCAACTTTGTATTTATTTTAACTAGGTACAATAGCTATTAAATAGTTATTGACTAATTAATAGCTACCTAGTTAAAATAATTACAAAATTACCTGTAAAATAAATCCTAACCTAAGTTACAATTAAACCTAACACTACACTATCATTAAATAAATTAACTACAAGTACCTACAATTATCTACAAATAAATAAACTAAAGTACAAAAAAAACACTAAATTACAAAAAACAAACAAACACTAAATTACAAAAAATAAAAAAATATTACAAGAATTTTAAACTAATTACACCTAATCTAAGCCCCCTAATAAAATAACAAAGCCCCCCAAAATAAAAAAAAATGCCCTACCCTATACTAAATTACAAAAGTTAACAGCTCTATTACCTTACCAACCCTTAAAAGGGCCTTTTGCGGGGCATGCCCCAAAGAAAACAGCTCTTTTGCCTGTAAAAAAAAACACAAACCCTCCCCCCCACATTACAACCCACCACCCACATACCCCTACTCTAACCCAAACCCCCCTTAAATAAACCTAACACTACCCCCCTGAAGATCTCCCTACCTTGAGTCGTGTTCACCCAGCCGGGCCGAAGTCTTCATCCGATGGGGCAGAAGAGTACATCCAGACCGGCAGAAGTCTTCATCCAAGCGGGGCAAGAAGAGGTCTTCCATCCATCATACAAGTACCAAAATACAAACAAACACTAAATTACCAAAAATAATAAAATATTACAATAATTTTAAACTAATTACACCTAATCTAAGCCCCCTACTAGCTATTAATATAGCTACAATATAACTAATAGTTACATTGTAGCTATTTTAGGATTTATATTTATTTTACAGGCAACTTTGTATTTATTTTAACTAGGTACAATAGTTATTAAATAGTTAATAACTATTTAATAACTACCTAGCTAAAATAAATACAAATTTACCTGTAAAATAAATCATAACCTAAGTTACAATTACACCTAACACTACACTATCATTAAATTAATTAAATAAATGAATCCTATTTAAAACTAAATACTTACCTGTAAAATAAACCCTAATATAGCTGCAATATAACTAATAGTTACATTGTAGCTATTTTAGCATTTATATTTATTTTACAGGCAACTTTGTATTTATTTTAACTAGGTTCAATAGCTATTAAATAGATATTGACTATTTAATAGCTACCTAGTTAAAATAATTACAAAATTACCTGTAAAATAAATCCTAACCTAAGTTACAATTAAACCTAACACTACACTATCATTAAATAAATTAACTACAAGTACCTACAATTAAATACAATTAAATAAACTAATCTAAAGTACAAAAAAAACCCCACTAAATTACAAAAAATAAAAAAAATATTACAAGAATTTTAAACTAATTACACCTAATCTAAGCCCCCTAATAAAATAACAAAGCCCCCCAAAATAAAAAAATGCCCTACCCTATACTAAATTACAAAAGTTAACAGCTCTATTACCTTATCAGCCCTTAAAAGGGCCTTTTGCGGGGCATGCGCCAAACAAAACAGCTCTTTTGCCTGTAAAAAAAAACACAATACCCCCCCCACATTACAACCCACCACCCACATACCCCTACTCTAACCCAAACCCCCTTAAATAAACCTAAACACTACCCCCCTGAAGATCTCCCTACCTTGAGTCGTGTTCACCCAGCCGGACCGAAGTCTTCATCCGATGGGGCAGAAGAGGACATCCAGACCGGCAGAAGTCTTCATCCAAGCGGGACAAGAAGATGTCTTCCATCCATCAGAAAAGTACCAAAAAACAAACAAACACTAAATTACCAAAAATAATAAAATATTACAATAATTTTAAACTAATTACACCTAATCTAAGCCCCCTACTAGCTATTAATATAGCTACAACTAATAGTTACATTGTAGCTATTTTAGGATTTATATTTATTTTACAGGCAACTTTGTATTTATTTTAACTAGGTACAATAGTTATTAAATAGTTAATAACTATTTAATAACTACCTGTCATGAGCGCTTCCGTTCATCGCCGTGTCGCCGCGGCTCCCGGAACTCCTCTGTGTCTCTGACGTCATGTTGCTTAGCAACATGACGCTTTCTCTCACACCCCTCTGATGACGGTTACGCTCCTGCCCTTTAAATCTCGGCGGGAGATCTGAATCTGGGCCCGTTTGTTTGTTTCCCTGGATTGTGAGTACCATATCAGTTTTATTCTTCTGTGTACCGACTTCTGCCTGCCTGACCAAGCCTCTTGCCTAATCCCTACTTGCTGATATTTGGACATTGACTTCTGCCTGCCTGACCTTGCCTGTAGCTATTACCCTTTTTGCTGACACTTGGATGCCGACTTCTGCTTGCCTGACCCTGTCTTTTGCCTATACCTTTTGCTGATATTTGGATGCCGACTTCTGCCTGCCTGACCTTGCTTTGGCCTTTACCTTTAAACCTATTCTTTGTTAAACAAGACCTGCTTAAAGGGACATTTTACTTTTACAAGCTGCAAAAGAGAACTTTGCCTTCTGTTTGTTATACACCTGCTTAAAAGGGACATTTACTTTTACAAGCTGCAAAAGAGAACTTTGCCTTTCTGTTTGTTATACACCTGCTTAAAAGGGACATTTACTTTTACAAGCTGCAAAAGAGAACTTTGCCTTTCTGTTTGTTATAAACCTGCTTAAAGGGACATTATACTTTTACAAGCTGCAAAAGAGAACTTTGCCTTTCTGTTTGTTATACACCTGCTTAAAAGGGACATTTACTTTTACAAGCTGCAAAAGAGAACTTTGCCTTTCTGTTTGTTATAAACCTGCTTAAAGGGACATTATACTTTTACAAGCTGCAAAAGAGAACTTTTCCTTTGTTTTACAAGCCTGCTAAAGAGGACCTTTTTCAGAAGCTTCAAAGTAAGAGCATTTCCTTTTTGTTCTTTGTACTACTTAAAGGGACGTTTTATCCTTTGTGGCTTTCCTGCATTCTGGAACAATATTCATTTTTGTTATCTTCTAATCTGCTTCCTGAGTGGGTCACGTCCTGGATATTTCTCAGTGTGCTAGCGTGTGCTTTCAATTCACGCTAGCAGTTGGGTTACATCCCGGATTGATTCCAGAGCGGCTGACATTACAAACGGGCCATAAAAATGGACCCCACTGAATTATCTATGGCCGTGGCTCACCAGGGACAGCTCTTGGGTTCTCATGCCACTCACTTGCAGTCTCTGGACACTAAACTTGATCAAATTACTGCTCTATTACAAAATTTGGTTGCTACCCGCACCTCCCAATCCTAATCCCAATCCAAATCCGATTGAGGCATTACCTCCTCCGATTCCTAACAATCAGTCTCAGGTACAACTAAGTCCCAGGATTCCTCTTCCGGATAAATATGATGGGAATCCTGAAGAATGTAGAGGCTTTTTGAATCAATGCCGTCTTCATTTCCGAAATAGCCCTACTCTCTTTGCTACTGCCTCTTCTAGAATCACGTTTCTTATTTCCTTAATGAAAGGAAAAGCCTTGGCTTGGGTGTCACCTTTGCTAGAAAAGAATGATCCTATACTGTTGGATGTTGATACATTTCTATCTACATTCTCAAACGTATTCGATAAACCTGGAAGGTCATCCGCTGCTGAAGCAACTCTCCTGGATTTACGTCAAGGAAATCAACCAGTCTCTCAATATGCAATTGAGTTCCGCACCCTTGCCTCTGAAACCACTTGGAATCAGGGAGCACTCAGAGCCGCTTTCCGTAAAGGACTTTCTGAGCGTCTCAAGGATGAATTGGTGTATCGTGAACTTCCAGAGTCCTTAGAAGCCTTAATAAATCTCTGTATCTGTCTCGACGCCAGGTTTCGTGAACGCCAACAAGAAAAGGATAGAACACAGAGGACTGCCACTCGAACTCCTTTTCGTTTAGCTCCTCGTTTTTCTAGTCCAGTCACTCCAGCCTCTCCTACTACTGATCAGGCTGAACCCATGGAAGTAGGAAGTATAAAATTAACTGAGACTGAACGCTTAAGAAGACGGACTCTTGGCTTATGTCTGTACTGTGGCCTTAAAGGACATTTATTAAGGGATTGTCCTACTAGGCCAGTAAAAGCCAGGGCTTAACTCTAGTCCAGGGAACTGAGTTAAGCCAAAATAGTGGTCATTCCCTATACAAGAAACTCTTTGTTCCAGTAACTCTTCTAATTGGACAAAAGAAGATCTATACCCAAGCCCTAATTGATTCTGGTGCTGGAGGTGTGTTCATTGACTCTACATTTGTTTCTACTCATTCTATACCCTTACTAAAGAAGGAGTATTCCATTTCAGTCTCTACGGTCAGTGGAGATCCTTTGGGTTCTGGATACATTCAGTTTTCTACTCAACCCTTAATCCTCACCGTAGGAATACTTCATTCTGAGACAATTTGTTTCGATGTCATTCCCACTCCGCAATTTCCCATTATCTTGGGATTACCCTGGCTCCAGATTCACAATCCCATTTTTTCTTGGACTTTCGGTGAACTCACTTCCTGGGGATCTACATGCCAGACTAAATGTCTTCAAGAGATTACTAAGTTACCACTCACTATTGCTCTCACAGTTGAAACTCCGGAATCCTTACCTATGCATTACCATGACTTTGTGGATGTCTTCTCCAAAAAAGAAGCGGAACGTCTTCCTCCTCATCGCCCTTTTGATTGTCCCATTGACCTCCTTCCTGGGGCTGCCTATCCTCGAGGCAAAACATATCCACTTTCTAAACCAGAAAACATGGCTCTGGAAGAATATATAAAAGACAATCTGGCTAGAGGATTTATTCGACCCTCCTCTTCCCCTGTAGGGGCTGGTTTCTTTTTTGTGGGAAAAAAGGATGGCGGATTAAGACCCTGTATTGATTATCGTGGATTGAATCAGATTACCATCAAGAACAGTTATCCTCTGCCCCTTATTCCTGAACTTTTTACTTATCTTCAGGGAGCCACCATTTTCACCAAACTCGACCTACGTGGTGCATACAACTTGATCCGTATACGCAAAGGAGATGAGTGGAAGACTGCCTTTAACACTCGATTTGGGCATTATGAATATTTGGTCATGCCCTTTGGGCTATGCAATGCTCCGGCGGTTTTCCAGCATTTTGTAAATGAGATCTTTCGTGATTTTTTGAATATTTTTGTTATCATATACCTGGACGACATCTTAATTTTTTCTCAGAACCACCAAGATCATGTGCACCACGTCAAGAAAGTACTTCAACGTCTAAGAGAATTCCATCTGTTTGCTAAACTGGAGAAATGTTCTTTCCATCAAAAAATCATACCCTTTCTGGGTTATGTAATATCGGCATCTGGATTCGAAATGGACCCTACTAAACTTTCTGCCATTTTGGATTGGCCTAGACCTGATTCTTTGAAGGCTTTACAACGTTTCCTAGGCTTCGCCAATTATTACAGAAAGTTCATCAAGAATTTTGCTACTATTACTTCTCCTCTTACTTCTCTCACAAGAAAAGGACAAAACTGTAAAGTATGGCCGTCTGAGGCTATAGAAGCTTTTGAATCTCTCAAAGAAGCTTTTTCCTCAGCTCCTATCCTTCGTCATCCAAATCCTGAGTTTCAATTTATTCTGGAGGTGGATGCTTCCTCTGTTGCTGCTGGAGCGGTTCTGTCTCAACGAATACCAGAGACTGGAAGGATTCATCCTGTTGCTTTTTTCTCTAAAAAATTCACTCCTTCCGAATTTAACTATGACGTAGGGAATAAAGAGTTGCTTGCCATCAAGATGGCATTGGATGAATGGAGACATTGGCTGGAAGGTACTTCTTTGCCATTTACTATACTTACTGATCATAAGAACCTTCTGTATCTCCAAACAGCCAAACGACTAAATTCCAGGCAAGCACGCTGGTCCTTATTCTTCTCTCGGTTTCACTATAATTTGTCTTACATACCTGGTTCAAAAAATATTAAAGCAGACGCACTTTCCAGACAATTTCAAGATACCCCAGTTCCTGAGTCTGGTACCATTCTCCAACCTCATGAAGTCATTGCCCAGTTAACAACTTCTTGGTTACAAGAATTACAGTCCGCTCAAGAGCGTCTTCCTTTGTCCTGTAAACCTCCCAATGGTTTACTCTTTGTTCCTGAACGCCTTCGTTCCAAGATTTTATTTTGGGCTCATGATAGTCCCCTTTCTGGACATCCTGGCATCAGTATTACCACTCGAAACCTCAAACAACATGTCTGGTGGCCTACACTCTCTCAAGATGTGAAGGATTACGTCTCAGTATGCACACAATGTGCCATGAACAAAACTCCACGCCAACTTCCTTCAGGATTACTCCAACCATTGCCTATACCTCACCAGCCTTGGACTCATGTATCCATGGACTTTATTACCGATCTTCCCTTGTCCACTGGGAACAATACTATCTGGGTGGTGGTCGACAGGTTCACTAAGACGGCTCATTTTGTACCCTTGCCAGGATTACCATCTGCCAAAAGACTCTCTGAACTTTTTATTCTACATATTGTAAGAATCCATGGATTTCCTCTTGATATTGTTTCAGATAGAGGGGTACAATTCGTTTTCTCGATTTTGGAGGTCACTTTGTAAACATTTTGGTACTACTATATCTCTCTCTACTTCTCACCACCCACAATCGAATGGTCAGACTGAAAGAGTAAACCAGTGTCTTGAAACATATCTTAGACATTATGTGGATCATTATCATTCTAACTGGACTTCTTACCTTCCTTTGGCTGAATTGGCCCATAATGCCCGGTACAATTCCTCCCTTCAGACTTCTCCTTTTCATGCAGCTTACGGATATCAGCCTAGGACGTTCCCTTTGCATACTTCCTCCACAGTGAATCCTGCTTCTGATCTTACAGCCCGAAGATTAACTCGACATTGGCAGAAGATACATCGTATTCTTTCTGTAACTTCTAGACGTTACAAGTTCTTTTCGGATCTTCGACGGAAAAAGGCTCCCAAATATCGCCCTGGTGATAAAGTTTTGATTTCCTCTCGATTTCTTCGCCTGAAACAACCTTCTAACAAATTGGGACCACGATATGTGGGTCCTTTCCGAATAATGGGTCAGGTATGTTCCACTGCTTATCGGGTAGCTTTACCCAAGTCTCTCAAAGTCCATCCGGTATTCCATGTTTCTCTTTTAAAACCTGTGATGATTAACAGGTATTCTAAGCCTTTTTCTAAACCTCCCACCGTTATTGGTGCATGGACATCCTGAGTTTGAGATCAGCCATATTCTAGATTCCAAATTGCGGGGCAAGAAATTGTATTATCTCATTCATTGGAAGGGTTATCCAGTCACGGAACGTTCTTGGGAACCTGCTCATCAAGTAAATGCTCCAATATTGGTCAAGACCTTCCACAAGACTCATCCTGATAGACCTGGTCCTGTCCCCCCGGAGGGGCCCTTGAGGAGGGGGTGCTGTCATGAGCGCTTCCGTTCATCGCCGTGTCGCCGCGGCTCCCGGAACTCCTCTGTGTCTCTGACGTCATGTTGCTTAGCAACATGACGCTTTCTCTCACACCCCTCTGATGACGGTTACGCTCCTGCCCTTTAAATCTCGGCGGGAGATCTGAATCTGGGCCCGTTTGTTTGTTTCCCTGGATTGTGAGTACCATATCAGTTTTATTCTTCTGTGTACCGACTTCTGCCTGCCTGACCAAGCCTCTTGCCTAATCCCTACTTGCTGATATTTGGACATTGACTTCTGCCTGCCTGACCTTGCCTGTAGCTATTACCCTTTTTGCTGACACTTGGATGCCGACTTCTGCTTGCCTGACCCTGTCTTTTGCCTATACCTTTTGCTGATATTTGGATGCCGACTTCTGCCTGCCTGACCTTGCTTTGGCCTTTACCTTTAAACCTATTCTTTGTTAAACAAGACCTGCTTAAAGGGACATTTTACTTTTACAAGCTGCAAAAGAGAACTTTGCCTTTCTGTTTGTTTATACACCTGCTTAAAAGGGACATTTACTTTTACAAGCTGCAAAAGAGAACTTTGCCTTTCTGTTTGTTATACACCTGCTTAAAAGGGACATTTACTTTTACAAGCTGCAAAAGAGAACTTTGCCTTTCTGTTTGTTATAAACCTGCTTAAAGGGACATTATACTTTTACAAGCTGCAAAAGAGAACTTTGCCTTTCTGTTTGTTATACACCTGCTTAAAAGGGACATTTACTTTTACAAGCTGCAAAAGAGAACTTTGCCTTTCTGTTTGTTATAAACCTGCTTAAAGGGACATTATACTTTTACAAGCTGCAAAAGAGAACTTTTCCTTTGTTTTACAAGCCTGCTAAAGAGGACCTTTTCAGAAGCTTCAAAGTAAGAGCATTTCCTTTTTGTTCTTTGTACTACTTAAAGGGACGTTTTATCCTTTGTGGCTTTCCTGCATTCTGGAACAATATTCATTTTTGTTATCTTCTAATCTGCTTCCTGAGTGGGTCACGTCCTGGATATTTCTCAGTGTGCTAGCGTGTGCTTTCAATTCACGCTAGCAGTTGGGTTACATCCCGGATTGATTCCAGAGCGGCTGACACTACCTAGCTAAAATAAATACAAATTTACCTGTAAAATAAATCCTAACCTAAGTTACAATTACACCTAACACTACACTATCATTAAATTAATTAAATAAATGAATCCTATTTAAAACTAAATACTTACCTGTAAAATAAACCCTAATATAGCTACAATATAACTAATAGTTACATTGTAGCTATTTTAGGATTTATATTTATTTTACAGGCAACTTTGTATTTATTTTAACTAGGTACAATAGCTATTAAATAGATATTTACTGTTTAATAGCTACCTAGTTAAAATAATTACAAAATTACCTGTAAAATAAATCCTAACCTAAGTTACAATTAAACCTAACACTACACTATCATGAAATAAATTAAATAAATTAACTACAAGTACCTACAATTAAATACAATGAAATAAACTAAACTAAAGTACAAAAAACAAACACTAAATTACAAAAAATAAAAAAATATTACAAGAATTTTAAACTAATTACACCTAATCTAAGCCCCCTAATAAAATAACAAAGCTCCCCAAAATAAAAAAAAATCCCTACCCTATACTAAATTACAAAAGTTAACAGCTCTATTACCTTACCAGCCCTTAAAAGGGCATTTTGCGGGGGCATGCCCCAAAGAAAACAGCTCTTTTGCCTGTAAAAAAAAAACACAATACCCCCCCCCCACATTACAACCCACCACCCACATCCCCTACTCTAACCCAAACCCCCCTTAAATAAACCTAACACTACCCCCCTGAAGATCTCCCTACCGTGTCTTCACCCAGCGGGCCGAAGTCTTCATCCGATGGGGCAGAAGAGGACATCCAGACCAGCAGAAGTCTTCATCCAAGCGGGGCAAGAAGAGGTCTTCCATCCATCAGAAGTCTTGATCCAGGCGGCATCTTCTCTGTTCATCCATACGGGGGCTTAGATTAGGTGTAATTAGTTTAAAATTCTTGTAATATTTTTTTTATTTTTTGTAATTTAGTGTTTTGTTTTTTTTGTAATTTAGTGGGGTTTTTTTGTACTTTAGTTTATTTAATTGTAGATAATTGTAGGTACTTGTAGTTAATTTATTTAATGATAGTGTAGTGTTAGGTTTAATTGTAACTTAGGTTAGGATTTATTTTACAGGTAATTTTGTAATTATTTTAACTAAGTAGCTATTAATTAATCAATAACTATTTAATAGCTATTGTACCTAGTTAAAATAAATACAAAGTTGCCTGTAAAATAAATATAAATGCTAAAATAGCTACAATGTAACTATTAGTTATATTGCAGCTATATTAGGGTTTATTTTACAGGTAAGTATTTAGTTTTAAATAGGATTAATTTATTTAATTAAATTAATGATAGTGTAGTGTTAGGTGTAATTGTAACTTAGGTTAGGATTTATTTTACAGGTAAATTTGTATTTATTTTAGCTAGGTAGTTATTAACTATTTAATAACTATTGTACCTAGTTAAAATAAATACAAAGTTGCCTGTAAAATAAATATAAATGCTAAAATAGCTACAATGTAACTATTAGTTATATTGCAGCTATATTAGGGTTTATTTTAGAGGTAAGTATTTAGTTTTAAATAGTATTCATTTATTTAACTATAGTAAATTTATTTCGTTTTATTTAAATTATATTTAAGTTAGGGGGTGTTAGTGTTAGGGTTAGACTTAGGTTTAGGGGCTAATAACTTTATTATAGTAGCAGCGACGTTGGGGGCGGGAGATTAGGGGTAATAATTGTAGGTAGGTGGCGGCGATGTTAGGGAGGGCAGATTAGGGGTTAATAAAATGTATTATAGTGTTTGCGAGGCGGGAGTGCGGTGGTTTAGGGGTTAATACATTTATTATAGTGGCGGCGATTTGCGGTCGGCAGATTAGGGGTTAATACTTGTAGTTAGATTGCGGCGATGTTGGGGGGGGCAGATTAGGGGTTAATAACTATAATGTAGGGGTCGGCGGTGTTAGGGACAGCAGATTAGGGGTTAATATCTATAATGTAGGCGGCGGCGATATCGGGTCGGCAGATTAGGGGTTTAATACTTGTAGTTAGATTGCGGCGACGTTGGGGGGGGCAGATTAGGGGTTAATAACTATAATGTAGGGGTCAGTGGTGTTAGGGACAGCAGATTAGGGGTTAATAGCTATAATGTAGGCGGCGGCGAGATTGGGTTGGCAGATTAGGGGTTAATACTTGTAGTTAGATTGCGGCGACGTTGGGGGGGGGAGATTAGGGGTTAATAACTATAATGTAGGGGTCGGCTATGTTAGGGACAGCAGATTAGGGGTTAATAGTTATAATGTAGGTTGCGGCGATATCCGATCGGCAGATTAGGAGTTAAATAATGTTATTATAGGGTTTGCGATGTGGGGGGGCCTCGGTTTAGTGGTTCATAGGTGGTTTATGGGTGTTAGTGACTTAGTGTACTAAATGGGTGTTAGTGTACTAAAACATACCGAATTTTGGAACCGAATAGAACCGAATTCAGCCGAATCCGAATAAATCCGAAACGAATTTATTCGGATCCGAATAAATCCGAAACAAATGTATTCAAATTTTGCAGAATCCGATTCGATCCGAACCGAAATTCGAAAAGTCCGAATCGATCCGAACCGAAAACGAACCGAATTTTTTAGCCGTGCACATGTCTAGTGATTATGCTAGACAGATGTAAATTGCCGCAACAACGATCTGACAGGCACATGCTTAGACAAGGAATAGTATCCTTTAGCTAGTAAACCATGTTAATAGTAGAATTAAGAAATAAAATTCATTATTGGTAAGTGTCTGGGAATAATCTGACCCTTAATGTGCAATATCAAGTGAGTTTATTCCGACTGCAATAATTGAGGTTACCAGTATAGTTGTGAATATTAGACTGTGCAGGATGTTACAAGCCTACAGCGTAACAATATTGCTGTTTGTGGAATTCTTATGTTGTTAAGTAACAAAGTAGCAGACCGGGAGAGCAGCGGTAATATCAATAACCGCTCAGTGAGACAACAGGTCTCAATGTGTTGGAGTCAAGCTCCTGAGACAATTACACTGACTGACTAATCTGAGTATATGTTATATCGTCAGCTCAGATATCATTTGTTTAACTTACTAAAAGTTCAACTAGACTCTAAAATAGAGGGGACCCAATTCCCCCTTCTCCTGACATGTTTCGCCGGGTAAAACGGCTTTTCGAAGGCGGGGCGCCGTGATTTTCTAATCTCTAAACCACGCCTGTTAGGATACAATTGCCAATCGTAGCCTAAGTTTGTATCGTGTGCAGATAAATACAGTTTTATAAGTTTCTTGCAAGTGCCGTGAAACATCAGTTTATGTTGGATATAAAAATAGCATCCAATAAGAAACTTGATAAGTCAAATCCGGGATTCCTTAATATAAAACAGTTCACAAACTTGAAATTCTGAAATTTGTGAAAGCATATTGTTTATGTTTTAGATAACGAATAATTTGTGATTATATACTTGTAAGTTTAGTGAAGTGTACACCAAGTAAAACAGCAACTTGTGTTGGAAGTAATAATAGCATTAATAGGAAACATTGATATGTCATATAGGAAATTCCTGAATATAAGGGAAGTTCACAAAC
This sequence comes from Bombina bombina, assembly GCF_027579735.1. Classification (NCBI taxonomy): domain Eukaryota; kingdom Metazoa; phylum Chordata; class Amphibia; order Anura; family Bombinatoridae; genus Bombina; species Bombina bombina. The sequence continues at coordinate 224,783,843 of NC_069505.1, read as the reverse complement.
TTGCAGTACTGAAATTTGTGGAAATTTAATATTTATGTTTGAGTGATCGGATGATTTATGGTTATCTATTAGTAGTGTGGTTAAAATATCCAAACAATGTTCTAAGTTGCTAAGAGTAATTTCCATTTATAGATGTTTTCCAATTGAGTCAGTATATAGTACTGATGGAGTTTATTATATAGGTTTATTTTTGTATCTATAGTGAATATATTTATTATTATTATTATTGTGAATCCCAAGTGAAAAAATGTCAGAAATTGGCACCTTGAGTATAAAGTGATGCTGCAAAAGATGTTGAAAGATGTTGTTAGTATGTTGGGCTAGTGGTAAAAATTTGTAGTATTGGTGATTGTAATTAAGATAGTGTTGTGACAGCAAAACATTGTGTGTGTGCTGATTATATGATATGCGATACCATATATACATAAATGAAGTGTTTTTAGAATAATAGAGACTACTGTGCTAAGGTGACCTAACAATATTTAGAAGTAACCAGTTACCAACTACATGGTTAAAAGTTAATACAGTGACTTAAAGGGAGTGTTATTTAGAGTGAAATTAACAATATACCATATCTCAAACCTTATAACATACTCTGATATATGTGTCTGAACCTCAATTGATTGAATACAACATATTTTAGTAATTGCAGTATTCGTTCACAAATGTGAAGATTTTGGTACTCTATTCTAATTTATTTCCCATTTGACTATTGCTATATTGGAATTGCAATTTCAAAATTGGGGAGGAAAAGAGAGATAATAATACATAGTCTAACAATAGTATTTGTATGATTACACTTTATGCGGTGTACTGAATTAATTATTATGCATTCAGTAATTCCTGGATTAATATTTTGTTGTGTTAGAATTACTACAAGTAAGTGAAATAATTATTATTGTCATTCATTCCTGTTGGAGAATCTGAATTCATCAGATAAATCCAGCGGCTCTCTCTTTTGAGTAGGTATCTTCTAGTTACCCCCCTAATTCCCAGTGATACTTTTTCTAGTCCATAGCAGCGAAATGCTGTGGTTTGACCATTGTGATGAATTAGGAAATGAGAAGCCACACTGGTGATGTTTTATGATTGGCAATGTCTTTGGCTGCGTTCTGATATTGCTAAGATGTTCTAGCATTCTGGTACGGAGTTTCCTTGTGGATATTCCTACATAAATCATATCACAGCTGCATGTGATTGCATAAATGATGTTTGAGGTGTTGCAATTGATATGAGATTGAATTGTATGTTTGTGACCAAATCTGTCTTTAACAGATTTTACCGGTAGCAAATGGTTTACAGATAGAACATTCTGCATTTAAAATTTCCCAATGAGATTGGGGTGGTCTTGGTTTTCTTTCTTACGAAGTGGCTAGGACTGAGGACATCTTTTAAATTTTTGTTACATCTGTATCCGATCTGTATCTTATTTACAAGTTCGGTTACAACAAAGGGGATACAGTAACAGAAGCATTAAAAGAGCTAGACATCGAGGAAACCAAACTAAGAGGCAGGGACTTACTCCAAAAAAAACAGAAAGTTCAAGACCAGAATACCAGGCTAATTGTCACCTACTCACCACAGGTGAATGAGGTGATAAACATTCTTAACAGACATGTACATATCCTTCAAGCTGATCCAAAATATACAGACGTACCAAAAATTTAAAAGATGTCCTCAGTCCTAGCCACTTCGTAAGAAAGAAAACCAAAGACCACCCAATCTCATTGGGAAAATTTTAAATGCAGAAACTGTTCTATCTGTAACCATTGCTACCGGTAAAATCTGTTAAAGACAGATTTGGTCACAAACATACAATTCAATCTCATATCATTTATGCAATCACATGCAGCTGTGATATGATTATGTAGGTATGTAGACACAAGGAAACTCCGTACCAGAATGCTAGAACATCTTAGCAATATCAGAAACGCAGCCAAAGACATTGCCAATCATAAAAACATCACCAGTGTGGCTTCTCATTTCCTAATTCATCACAATGGTCAAACCACAGCATTTCGCTGCTGTGGACTAGAAAAAGTATCACTGGGAATTAGGGGGGGGGGGGGTAACCTAGAAGATACCCTACTCAAAAGAGAGAGCCGTTGGATTTATCTGATGAATTCAGTTTCTCCAACAGGAATGAATGACAATAATAATTATTTCACTTACTTGTAGTAATTCTAACACAACAAAATATTAATCCAGGAATTACTGAATGCATAATAATTAATTCAGTACACCACATAAAGTGGTAATCATACAAATACTAATGTTAGAATATGTATTATTTATCTCTCTTTTCCTCCCAATTTGAAATTGCAATTCCAATAATAGCATAGTCAAATGGGAAATTAGAATAGAGTACCCAAAATCTTCACATTTGTGAACGAATACTGCAATTACTAAAATATGTTGTATTCATCAATTTGAGGTTCAGACACATATATTCAGAGTATTAATAAGGTTTGATATATGGTATATTGTTAATTTCACTCTAAACTAACACTCCTCTTTAAGTCACTGTATAACTTAAAACCATGTAATTGGTAACTGGTTACCAAGCATCACTTTATAATCAAGGTGCCAATTTCTGACATTTTTTCACTTGGGATTCACAATAATAATAATAATATATTCACTATAGATACAAAATAAACCTATATAAATAAACTCCATCAGTACTATATACTGACTCAATTGGAAAAATCATCTATAAATGGAAATTGCTCTTAGCAACTTAGAACATTGTTTGGATAATTTTAACCACACTTACTAATAGATAACCATAAATCATCCGATCACTCAAACATAAATATTAAATTTTCTACAAATTTCAGTACTGCAAAGTTTGTGAACTTCCTTATATTCAGAATTTCCTATATGACATATCAATGTTTCCTATTAATGGCTATTATTACTTCCAACACAAGTTGCTGTTTTATTTGAATGTACACTTCACTAAAATTACAAGTATATAATCACAAATTATTCGTTCATCTAAAACATAAACAATATACTTTCACAAATTTCAGAATTTCAAGTTTGTGAACTATTTTATTATTAAGGAATCCCGGATTTGACTTATCAAGTTTTCTTATTGGATGCTATTTTTATTTCCAACATAAACTGATGTTTTCACGGCACTTGCAAGAAACTTATAAAACTGTATTTATCTGCACACGATACAACTTAGGCTCCGATTGGCCATTGTATCCTACAGGCGTGGTTTAGAGATTAGAAAAGATCGCGAAAATCGCGGGGCCCCGCCTTCGAAAAAGCCGCTGTAAACCCGGCGAAACATGTCAGGAGAAGGGGGAATTGGGTCCCCTCCTATTTTAGAGTCTAGTTGAACTTTTAGTAAGTTAAACAAATGATATCTGAGCTGACGATATATACGTATACTCAGATTAGTCAGTCAGTGTAATTGTCTCAGGAGCTTGACTCCAACACATTGAGACCTGTTGTCTCACTGAGCGGTTATTGATATACCGCTGCTCATCCCCGGTCTGCTACTTTGTTACTTAACAAACATAAGAATTCCACAAACAGCAATATTTGTTACGCTGTAGGCTTGTAACATCCTGCACAGTCCTAATATTCACTAACTATACTGGTAACCTCAATTATTGCAGTCGGAATAAACTCACTTGATATTGCACATTAAGGGTCAGATTATTCCCAGACACTTACCAAATAACTTAATTTTATTTCTTAATTCCTACCTATTAACATGGTTTACTAGCTAAAGGATAATATTCCTTGTCTAAGAATGTGCCTGTCAGATCGTTGTTGCGGCAATTTACATCTGTCTAGCATAATCTCAATACTGTAGTGCTTCACAGCAAACGCACCGCAACGATCCTATACATAATTACACGGTGTAGATCTGATAGTATCAAGTATAATTATACCCTCTCAATTACAGGAATTTCTGTTTGATCCTAATTTTAAGGGTGTCTTGGAGTAACTATAGAATTGCCAGTTATATTATTACTAATCTAGCAACTAATATAGTAATAAAATTGTTATAACCGGCATTTCAGCTCTCCGTAGAAACCTTTTATGATAGTATAGAGGCAAGTGTATTATCTACTATGTATTGGTGCCAGCTTAATATACGCTAATGTATATAGAGCCCTCTGGGATCAAGTATACCTTTTTTTGCAAGAAGGTTCAAAATAGAAGGCTGCAATCTAGTCAGCCTAACAACACCGATACTAATAGATGTCAATTTAGGTACACTTGATAATCACCAGTCCTAAGGGCACACAGACTCTCACCAATATTTTAATACTACCGAGCTAAATTTACCTAGTGAACCACCTTCCTCCACACACCTATTAAATTGGTACTATTTTGTTTCTTGCTTTCTTTGGAGAGCACTATAACACTGAAATAAGGGAAGCCAATAGACCATTATGCCCTTATAGGATGGTGTACACCATTATCACTGAAGCCTGACTCATACAATACCAAACGAGCAGCGGTTACATGTGAATAAAGCCAGAAAAGGAGACGACTTTTGAGGAATTATTAGCAATTAGCTTGATATAATAAGTCCATTTATTGGTCCTATACTAAATATCTAGTGCTTAGTATTAATAAATTATATACTCTTTAAATAATCTTGGCTCATTCCACGTAATATTGAGACCTTCAGCTGAGATTGCATACCTGACTAATCATCCATATTATCACATGATGGTCAGACACCACTCAGATAAATTACATAGAGAAATTACATAGTACTCTCTAATAGTTCTCTAGTGTTTTTAAATGCACCCAGTTTATAATTAAGTTTTAATAAAGTGTTTATGTTTTTAATGTGTCAAATCTTTTCACGCACACCACTGCCACATCTCTATAAATCCATGAGGGGGTGAGTGCTTTTTAAGTGTACTCTTTTTTTGTGACTACCTGTTCACTTATTCTGTATTGTGATTATAGTACACAGCACCCGAAGTGGCAAAAATGAATTAAATATAAGGCCATTTCTTTGACGTTTACTAGGCCCATCCCTCATTATCTCTAGTAGTGCCATCACACAATTCCTCCCTTTGAATTCCTTCTGTTCTATATGTCAGCATAGAAAGCCACCTATTTTTTTTAGCATTATATTCAATAGCCGAAGATCTTGACTATTTCAGCACAACAAAAGGAATTGAAAACATCCCTGTATAAAATAAAACATGTCTATATAAAACATGGCTGTATATACTAAAAGATGAAGGTAATAATTGTTTCATAATGCTCTGCCACTTAATATATCAAAAAAATTGGATTGGAATGTTTTCTTATGAATTTAGCAGTATCACAAAAAACTAAAATTACATTTATTTAGTAAATTAAAAATGTTGAGTTTTACTATATTATATATATATTATAGTTTAATATTTTTCCTTCATAATAGCAAGGCTCTAAAAAAGAACGCAGTGTTGGATTTTCTAAATATTCTAATTACATCATGTGTTTAGCAACTGAATTAATTAAAGCCAGTAGTATTGTACATTTTTTCTGTGACCCTCCAAAATAGAGGTCTCTTTAATTTCAAATGTTTATATGTTCTTACCTTCAGCCTCTGTTTGTATATTTGACTTTTCCTTTCTTTGTGTCTCTTCCTCATATCTCCAAAGACCCAGTCCAGTTTAAATTTAAAAATCATGTCCTTTTTTGTAAGATTGGTTTAAATTGCCATGTTTATACATTTATTCTTTCAAATGAAGAATGAATAACAAAAAAAAAAAAAAACACACCAGTATTATGTATTCATAGCATTTACACATTTTAAATTCTTTAACTTTTTAAATAACCTTAGCTTCCATGTTTGTTTATTTTGAAATAATACACAAACTATTGGGCAGATGAAGAGCAATCTGGCTTAAAACATGAGAACTATGATTATATTATCACATTCCAATGCAAGGGTCTATTATAGGAAATAAACCATCAGTTTTTTTTCACAACCTTTTTCTATGCAATAACACATTTGGAATATATTTCAAGGAATGAAATAGGTTGGGGAATAAAAAAAAGGAAAAAGGGAAGCAATATAAAGATCTAGTGTAATATAATTTTAGTGTAACATAGAATCGTGGGTGTCTGGAGGGGGGCAAATGCTCTCCCCTGAAATTATACTCCCCACATCTAAACATATGCATCCACTTGAGTCAGTTGTCTGACGCTAATGAGCAGCCATGTATATGACAAGCAACTCTCTCCTGGTTTAAATTACCATGATATTATTATATTCAGAACATTTGTTTTTAGCACCCCTAAAAAAAAATCTATTGGCACCCATGGATAAAATACAATGGGGCCAAATTATAAGTGGAGCGCAAAATATCACTTTTGCTAAAGCGATATTTGCGCTCCACTTTTTAATACCAGTGCACGCAAAATGTATGCCGGTATTAGAGTTAGGTGTAATGTAAACGAGACCTTACATTTACATTGCATGGAAGCATTGCGCTCATGAGAGAGTGTTCCATAGGCACCAATGGGAGCCCTCGTTTTGATACCGTAATACACAGCACAAAACCTAAGCGCAGCAATGGGGGTAAGTCGCACAGCGATGGGCAACAACTTTTATATGTATATGTATATGCTTATATACAAATAATATTAATGTGTTAATATTTTTATTTACACATATTAACACATACATATATAGTATATAAGCATTACATACTATATATTTACAGGGAACTCACAGTTCCTTGAACCAGCAATATAAAGGCACCTTTTTAGTGCCATTGTTTTTCCCCAAAACAACCCCACTACCGACAGCTTTAGCCCCTTATAACTGCCTTTAGCAGTTACTTTATTAAAAATAAAAAATGCCTAATATTTTTAATTTTTTAAGTAAAGATTAATACACTGATATTTTGGGACAATTGGGTGACATTTAGAAAATTAACTGACCAACCCCCCCACAATGCAATATGCCTAATTAAACAATACCCCTAATCTGCCATTATCCCACATCGCAATATACCTAATAAAATGTATTAACCCCTTATCCACCAACCCCCCCACAATGCAAACTACCTACTAAAACTATTAACCCCTAATCCGCCATTAACCCACATCAAAACAATCCTATAAATCTATAACCCCTTATCCGTCAAACCCACATCGCAACAAAACTAATAAATCTATTACCCCCCCTAATACGTCAAACCCCCCACAACGCAAAAACTAATTAAATTACTAACCTAACACCCCCTAAATTAACCCATTACTAAATTAAAAAATACTTTTACAATTCAAATAAAAAAGCTAACATTACTTAAAAATAAAAAAATTGAATATTAAATTAATCTAAGATTACAAAGAAATAAAAATGTCTAACCTTACATAAAATAATAAACCAAGATTATCAAAATAAAAAAAATTAAATCTAATGCCTATGAAAATAAAAGCCCCCCCCAAATTAAAACTACCAAAAGCCCCTTAAAATGACCTTTTGGTAGGGCATTGCCCTAAGTTAAACAGCTCTTTTACCTTAAAAAATAGTAAGTCCCCACTCTAACATTAAACCCCCCCACCCACCAAACACCCCCAAAATAAAATAACCTAACACTAAAAAAACCTAAACTACCCATTGCTTTTAAAGGGGGCCATTTGTATGGGAATTGCATTCAGCTCTTTTACTGCCATTAAAAGGGCATTCAGCTCTATTACACTGCCCAAAATCCCTATTCTAGAAAAAACAAAACCACAAAAAATAGAAAATATCCTAACTCTAAACCCCAATTAGGTACTCAACATTCCTGAAGTCCGGAAGAGAAGGTTCTCTTCCAAGTGGTAAAGTCTTCTCCATCACAGTGACATCTTCTATCTTCATCCAGGAACAAGCCGATGTGGAGCGGAGATGAGATCAGCGCAGAACAGAAGATGAGCGTCCGCGGAGCCATCGAGCGTAGGATATCCTCTTTGTACAATGGGTAGTTTAGGATTTTTTAGTGTTTAGTTTTTTATTTTGGGGGGTTTGGTGGATGGGGGTTTTACTGTTAGAGGGGGGGACTTAGTATTTTTAAGGTAAATTGGATTGTGAGCTACTGAAATCCTATTGGCTGATTTAAACAGCCAATAGGATTTCAGTAGCTCTCATCCTATTGCTTATTTGAATTTTGAAGAATCCAATCAGCCAATAGGAATGCAAGGTGCCCCATATTTAAATGCGTACCTTGAATTCAATCCTCAGTGTGCGGGTGGTGATCGTACAAAGAGGATCTCCACACTCGATGGCTCACCAGTCTTCTGTTCGGCTTATCATTTCATCTCTGCTCCACGTCGGCTTGGTCCTGGATGAAGATAGAAGACGTTGCCCAGCGATGGAAGAAGATTTCACAGTTTGGGAAGAGGACCTTCTCCCGCTGGACTTCAGGAATGTGAGTACCTATTTGGGGGTTAGATTTAGGATTTTTTTTTATTTTTTATTTTTTTATTTTTTTTTAGAATATGGATTTTGGGCAGTGTAAAAGAGCTGAATGCCCTTACAAATGCCCCTTTTGGGCAATGGGTAGTTTAGGATTTTTTAGTCTTAGTTTTTATTTTGGGGGTTTGGTGGGTGAGAGGTTTTACTGTTAGTGGGGGGACTTAGCATTTTTTAAGTAAAAGAGCTGGTTAATGTAGGACAAAAGCCCTACAAAAGGTCCTTTTAAGGGCTATTGGGTAGTTTAGTTTAGATTAGGGGGTGTTTTATTCTAGGGGGGGGCTTTTTTATTTTCATATGGATAAGGTTTAATTTTTTAATTTTGATAATTTGGTTTTTTATTATGTAATGTTAGACTTTTTATTTTTTGTAATCTTAGATTAAATTAATCTTAGTTTTTATTTTTAAGTAATGTTAGTTTTTTAATTTTAATTGTAACTTAGGTTTTTTTTTAATTTAGGTAATTGGAATTTATTTAGGGGTGATAGGTTAGGGGGTATTAGGATAGGGGGACTTATTAATTAGTTATTTGCATTGTGGGGGTTTGGCGGTTTAGGGGTTAATAGTTTTTATTAGGATTATTGCGTTATGTGGGTTTGGCAGTTTAGGGTTAATCATTTTATTAGGTATATAGTGTTGTGGTTAATGGTGGATTAGGGTTAATAATTTGATTAGGTTTATTGCGCTGTGGGTTAATGGCGGATTAGGGGTTAATAGTTTTATTAGGTTTATTGCGATTTGGGTTAATGGCAGATTATTATTATTATTATTATCATCAGGTATTTGTAGAGTGCCAACAGATTCTGCAGCGCTATAAACAGAGGCGGTATACAAGGGTAACATTTATAGGGGTCAAAATGGGTAGAGTTGCACTGTTGCTATCAGCTCTTATGCAGGTGATCTACAAACAGCTGGGCTCATAGGCTTACATGCTAAGGGTGTTCAAGGGGATAGCAGTGGAGTAAGGAAAGGTTAGTGTAGGTTGTATGCATCCCTGAATAGTACAGTCTTTTGGGAGCACTTGAAGATTTCAAACTAGGGGAGAGTCTTGTGGGAGAGAGGCAGAGAGTTTCCACAAGATGGGAACCCATTCTTGAGAAGTCTTGTAAAATGGGAATGTGAGGCGGTAACAAGAGAGAAGGAGAGTAGGAGATTGTGGGCAGAGTGAAGGGGGTCGGAAGGGAGACTATCTGGAGACAAGGTCTGAGATGTAAGGGGGGAGCAGTGCAGTTGAGTGCTTTGTATCTCAGAGTGAGAATTTTGTGTTTAAGACTAGAGTCAAGAGGAAGCCAGTGAAGGGATTGGCAGAGAGGTGCAGCAGATGAAGAGCAACATGTAAGGAAGATGAGCCTGGCAGAGCCATTCATTATGGATTGTAAAGGAGCTAGGCGGCAGCTAGGGAGACCAGAGAGGATGGAGTTGCAGTAATCGAGGCGGGAAAGGATGAGAGAGTGGATTAGAATCTAGTTGTGTCTTGTGAAAGGAAATGTCTAATTTTAGAGATGTTTTTAAGGTGGAAGTGACAGGTTTTAGCCAAGGACTGAATGTGAGATCTGAATCAAGTGTGACCCCAAGACATCGAGCATGTGGGGAAGGGGGAATGATGGTGTTATCAATGGTTATACAGAAGTTGTGGGTTGAAATTTTTGAAGAAGGGGGGAAAATAAGGAGCTCAGTTTTGGAGAGATTAAGCTTAAGGTAGTGATAGGATATCCAAAATGAGATATGAGAAGAGACAGTTAGTGAAACGGGTTTTGCAAGGAAGAAAAATAGGTCTGGTGCAGAGAGGTAGATTTGGTGTCATTAGCATATAAATGGTATTGAAACCCATGGGACTTTATTAAGGAACCTAAAGATGATCTGTAGATTGAGAAGAGAAGGGGACCAAGGACAGAGCCTTGCGGTACCCCAACAGAAAGTGGTAAAAATAAATTCTCATCAAAAATGAATATACTATTCCGGTACTGTATACACTTCCTAATATCCATAAAAATCTTGGGGCCCCACTAGGACGAATATATCCATTTACCTGGACAAGCTGTTGAGACCATTTGTGTCACAAACAATGTTTTACATTAAAGATACAGATGATTCAATAGTCCCATTGTGGTGCAAGGTGGAAAGATTATTCTGCCATCTGGGACTAGTTAGCTCCCTTCCTTCAGAAATGGCTCTTGTTCACGCAGGTCCTACGTTCTTCCTCCCGTGCCGAGCCGCATTCTGACTGTAACAATCATGATGGCCATCAAATTATCTATCGCAAGGAATTGGAAAAAGCCTGACTGCTCTTCCTGGCAAAGTGTGATTCACCTCATTTCATATTTTCACTCTATGGAAAGTTGTGTCTATATCTCCTGTCAGCAAACTGATCTTTATGCTGCGACATGGGAGCCCTGGGACCTCCTGGGGGGAGAGATCGATTCTTCTGGTCTGATTGGAGGTAGATGGCTCCTGAATCAATTATATTCCTGGCAGTGACTTGCTACAGTCCCCCCCTTTATACTTTATACAACATTCCCCTTCCTGTTCTTACATGATAGGCCCTTCACATGACAATCCCCCTCCCTCCCCCCCAAAGAGGAGAAAAAGAGAGGGGAACAGGGAGCCGCCCCCCTTTTTTTTTCTCTCTTCTTCTCTCTCTATTCCCTCCCTTCTGTCCTCCCCCCCCCCACTCTCCTTTTATTTCTGGTCGATGACCTAACAAAAGGATATTTTTCTATTGGTAATCCTGCTTAAATCTAGTTCTGCATGTGACATCCTAGACTCTATTCGAACATCCACTTAGGATTCTACAAACCAATTGGTATGGTTAATTTTTCACAGCTTTTAGTTTATTGGTTTTTTGTGCAAGCCCCTGTCTACCATTCTCATTGCCTACCTATGTTAGGCTCATGTCGTATCTTGGCTCTTTGTTTACCATGTCTTCAAAGTTGAATTAATTGTGTTTTTTTCATACACTGTACTGTATTGCTATTTACTTTTCAATAAAAATTATTATTTAAAAAAAAAAAATGAAACACAAAAAAAAAAAAAAAAAAAAGATACAGATGATTTTCTATCTAAGATTGAGAACTTGCCAGGTAATATGGATAAATGTATCCTGTATAGTCTAGACATTGTGAGTCTGTACACTGCTATACCCCACACTAGTGGGTTAGATTCTATTAAGATGACTATGGCAAGAAGTAACAAATTTACAGTAATGCAACAACAATTTATTATTGAATTAATGGAGATTATATTATACTGTAATTACTTCCTTTTTGAAGACTCTTATTTTGTACAAAAGCAGGGCACTGCTATGGGGTCCAACGTTGCCCCCCACCTATGCGAACATTTTTATGAGTATATGAGTATATTCGAGGAAAAGTTTGTCTATGAGAATAGTTTATTTCATCTGTGTGGCGCCACCTGGTGGCGCTACATACATGACATATTTGGTATTTGGTGGGGCGACGTTGGCTCCCTGCAGCAGTTTGTTGCAGATCTCAATATGGCTTCTAGATGTATCAAGTTTACCTTAACTTGGAATGAAGAATCTATCAATTTTTTGGACACTAAAGTTTATAAGGATGGTTCCCTGTTAAAAACAGATTTGTATAGGGGGGGCAGAGCTAGCCAGCCTGGGAGATGGCTGCTGTGTAACTGAGCTCCTGATCCCTTGCTAAGTGAGAACGTAATTGGCGATAGCCACTTTGCACTACTGGGCTATAAACCCTTGTCCCGCTTATCATGGACTTTGATTTGTAGCCCTTACTTTGCTCGCCACAAAGGTTTAACCTGCACAGTCGATGCTCCAAGCACACGCAGGCCCAATGTGTACCGGGCCTCATCGGAAGATAACCGCACAACTCTAGCCACGTAAGACAACAAGAATGTGAGGCTTCATAAAAGGGCAGCTCCGGTAAGATCACTGAACACACACAACACCTACCCTTTTGGAACCGGAGGCTTATACAGAGCAACGGCAGATCTGTAGCAGGCCGCATCCTGCGCTAGAGTTTGTTGCGCACTTACAACAACAAGTTTCGATGCGATCTCCCTGCAATAGCAAAAATACATCAAAGAGCGAAAAGGAAAATCCAGTAAAGCACCCTCTAAAAAGGGGATATCTAACACCAGTAGCTAAGAAGCTTAAGTAGAAAGCCCACAATAAAGGTAAATAGTATGAACACTACAAATACCGCATTATATGCGCAATCACAGTGGAACTTGAGACTGTTTGCCAAATAATCCCTATTCAAACATATATGTGAATATAAGCTTATACCACTAGTCTCTGTTGAATAGGAATATTACTCTCAGCCTTATGTAACCATAGCTGCTATATCTATTGCCTTCATCTGCTGCACACAATAGCTAAGAATAAAGGATTCCCTTATAACATAACAGTTCTATCAAACATCTTTTAAAGCTACAGTGCCCGCAGCTAGACTATACCACACTAAATATTCTAGCCATGTCTCCAAAAAAATCAGCAAATCTGGCAAAAACACTAAGCATTGAAAGCGACTACTCATTCAGTAAATAACTTCTTCAAAGCATTAGAAACCAAAACAACTGCTCCCATGGAGGACTCCCTTCCAGAACAAAGATCAAATCAAAGTTCATCTGATTCTGAAAGTGACCAGGTTCCAGATAACATCACAATACCTTCAGCTCTGTTCAGATCAATTCCATCAAAGAAGGATTTCTCTTCCCTTGTAGCTGAGGTCAAGCAATGCATTAAAGAAGAAATATCAGAGCTCAAAAAGGACATATCAGATATAGGTAATAGAGTTGAGTCACTTGAAAATATACAGGATTCGCAGGCGGAGGCTATCTCTGAACTCCAAAATACTATACAATAAACAAGACACCACCATCAATGAGCTTGAAGATAAGATAGATGATGTCGAAAATCGCAGTAGACGTCATAATATTAGGCTGCGGGGAATACCTGAGTCTATTTCACCATCTGACATCGAACAATATCTCCAGGAATTTTTCAGTGCACTTAAAAAAGAGGATACCCCCTCAAAAATCAGCCTGGACAGAGCACACAGGGCATTGCGCCCCAAGCCACTGGCTGGGCAACCACCAAGGGACGTTATAACCTGCATCACGAATTTTCAAGAAAAAGAGGAGCTGATGAGGTTAGCCAGAGAGCAGCAACCTATTAAGTATGAAAATGCTGAAATCCAAATGTTTGCAGACCTATCACAAAGAACCCTCACAAAAAGGAGGGAGCTCAAACCGCTTACAATGCTACTGAGGAAATTTAACATCCCATATAGGTGGGGCTTCCCCTTTCATCTACAGGTCCTCTGGAAGGGGAGACGCATCACCTGCTCTTCCATTAAAGACATCCCAAACATCTGTAAAGACCTGGACATTCCAAGGCCTCAAATGGATGACACCCCCACACCTCAAGAAGATGGCACAAACCCAAGGAAAGCACCACCATTGCCTCAGCGGGGAGAATGGAGACAGGCATCCCAGAGAAAAACACGTAAAACCCCACAATCAGAATCACCAACACTTGGTGACAAGGGGTGATGAAACCCCGGCTTTCGTTTGGACATATCTTTGCCTGATCACAACTCGTATGAGGAAGAAATTGACCTGAAAAAGGTTCTGGTAAACCTATATATTTTGTATCTTAGAGCTCCTAGAGCTGCTAACATAGCTTATTTAAGGTTAAGGTTAGACTGTTTATTGCTATCTGATGTTGACTTTTAATGTTATTGTTCTCACTTAGTTGGGAGTATGTCTCCCTATCGTTAGAAATATGTTGTTTACATTGCTGTCTCTAACTACTATGTTCTATTCTTTCTTCCTTTTTTATCTATTCCCTCACCTCTTTCTTTCTTTCTCTCTACTCCCCTTTTCTCTCATATAAGCTCAAACTGCCATTTTTGAATGCCTCAGAATGTTGCGTATATCAATACATATCAGGTTCACCAACACTTTAGAATTTAATGGATAGCCGCTCACGACAAAAATTAAACATTTTCACGCAAAATGCCAAAGGCCTAAATTGCCCCAATAAAAGAAGAATAGCTATTCTAGACTTGCAAAAAAGAGGAGGGCATATATTATTTCTACAGGAAACCCATTTTAAGGGGAAGTGTATCCCAAAATACTTTTCCCCGCACTACCCTCAACATTTCCACAGCACTAATCCACACAAAAAAATCAATGGGGTTAGTATTTTAATTCACAAATCGATTCCTTTTATCAAGACACAAGTTATAGGCGATAAAGAAGGCAGGTATTTATGTCTAAAAGGCCTCCTATATGGCAAGCCAATAACTCTAATCAATGTCTACGCTCCAAACTCACACCAAGATAAATTCATAACCTCTGTAGTTGACTTAGCCCTTAAAGATGCTAGGGGATCCCTAATAGTATCAGGAGATTTAAACTTTCCCCTTGACCCTACAGTGGACTGTTCAAACCCTATTACTAGAGCCAAAACACCAAACCTGCATAAAATCTGGCAGAAACTGAAACTTCTCGGCTTACACGATACTTGGAGATACTTTAACCCCCATAAACTGGACTTCACCTTCTTTTCTCACCCCAACCGTAACTATTCTAGACTGGAGTATATTCTAGTAGATCACCTAATCCTGTCACATACCATACACTCATCCATAAGTCATACAACATGGTCAGATCACTCCCTTGTTACCTGCACCATCCACTGGCCAACAGCCCCTCTCAGGGATTTTCAATGGAGACTTAATGACTCCCTTCTATTAGACCCTGCTCAAACAGAATTATTTACGGAACATTTATCCTCTTACTTCTCCATAAATGCGACTCCAGATATTGCAGTGGGCACCCTCTGGGAAGCTCACAAGAGTACAATAAGAGGTGAGTTTATTAAAACTGCCGCCCAAATTAAAAGGAAAAGTCGAGAAGAGATCAATCTCTTAGCCACAGAAATTGCAGATTTAGATCTTAAACACAAATCTAACCCCAGTGATAATTCCACTCTAGAACAGCTCACTTCTAAACGAGAAATACTCAATTCTAAGTTACATATTAAATCACAAAAACAACTTCTACATCTACAACAAAACTTTTACTGAGAAGGAAACAAATCTGGCAGACTCCTAGCAAGGGCATTAAAACAACAACAACAAAAAACCTATATCCACACCATTAAATCGTCAGATAATAAACAGTTAGAAGACACCAAATCCATAGCCGGAGAATTAAAAAATTCTATCACAAATTATATAACCTTTTCCCACACAGAGACCCCCAAAACCATATATTATGTTGTAATAAATACTTAGATAATCTACCCATTCCCAAACTAAACGACGATCAACGTAAACACTTAGACCATCCTATCCAGACATCAGAAGTACTAGAAGCTATAAAACAATTAAAACAAAACAAGGCCCCGGGACCCTATGGATTTACAGGCTTATATTACAAAACTTTTGCTCCGCTCCTAATCCCACATTTAACAAACTTGTTTAATTCCATAACAGAAGAGTCACCTTTCCCTGACACCATGATGCAGGCCAATATTTCGGTTATAGCTAAACCTGGCAAACCCCCAAACACTCCGGCGAATTTTAGGCCAATATCTCTGTTGAACATAGACCACAAACTCTACGCAAAGATATTGGCCTCCCGCCTCAACCAAATTCTACCATCCATTATACACCAGGACCAAGTGGGTTTTATACCCCATAGAGAAGCAAAAGACAACACTGTCAAAGTTCTTAATCTACTGGAATATACTACTCAGACCAAGACACCGACTGTTTTTTTATCCACAGACGCTGAAAAAAGCTTTTGGACCGACTGGACTGGACATACTTACTTTTGACCCTACAACATTTCCATATCCCAGATTCTTTTATCCGAAAGATTCTTGCATTATACTCAAACCCCACAGCACAGGTCAGGATTAATGGCACCCTTTCAGAGCCCTTTGAGATTCGCAATGGCTCTAGACAAGGTTGTCCCCTCTCACCGCTTCTTTTCGTCCTTTCCCTTGAACCTCTGGCTATCAAAATACGTTTAAACAACCAAATCCAAGGAATAACTATTGCTAACCAAACACATAAATTGGCCGTCTTTGCAGACGATATCCTTTTGACCCTTACAGACCCCATAATGTCTCTACATCAAGTGATCCCTGAAATAACACAATTTGGGACAATTTCAAACTTTCTAGTTAACATGACAAAATCAGAATATTTACCCCTAAATTTAACAACTCACACTCTCAATATATTGAAATCAACATGCCCCTTTAAACAACAATCTAAGTTCCTGAAATACCTTGGTATTTGCATTACCCCAAAAATGACAGATCTATGTAGATATAATTATGGTAGTCTGATCACAGAACTCCAAACCCTTACATCCCAATGGCTCCCAAGGAACATATCTTGGCTAGGTAGAATACAAGCTACAAAAATGACCCTCCTACCAAAAATCCTATATATTCTCCAGACTGTTCCAATACCAGGTACACAAAAAGATTTAGAAACCATGCAACGAATTATAAACAACTATATCTGGAAACGCAGACCCCCACGGATAAATAAAAACACGTTTTTTAAACCCCCTACTGAAGGAGGTCTGGGTGTTCCACATCTCAGATCCTATAAACTTGCCATATCCCTACAAAGAATACAGGAATGGTATAAACTAGATACATCTCCCCAGAAAAGTTGGGTGCAAATTGAATCTGACCTAGCAACAACATGTAATTTACACTCTGTCTGCTGGAATCCAGCTTTTTTTTAACAAACACTCCATCTCATCATCCTCACTTTCCAATGGGACTTGGTCTGATTGGAAACAAATCTGCAAAACGCCAAATAAAATATCCTCCCGTTACTCACCCCTTACCACATTACTGTTTAACTCAGAGTTCAAACCAGGTATCACACTGGATTTTAGCTCTAATGTAGACCCCCTGAAGCTCCTTCCTATCCATCTCCTACTAGATGAGGTGGGCAACATCAAAGACAAATCCCAATTGGACTTATTAGGACATTCGTTCCTAACATCTTGGTTCCGTGTACACCAAATGAGACATTACATAATGTCACATAGGTTTAGAAGAGAGTTGACCCGTCCACTTACATCATATGAGCAAATATGTACTTCCCAAGTGGCAGTGAAGGGAGTAATTTCCAAAATATACAAACTAGCTGTACAACATCACTACCCAGATATTCCTTCTTATACCAAAAAATGGGATAATGAGCTACATATTCAATCATCTGCAGGGTCCTGGAAAAATAGATTCTCCAATCTTATGCACTCAGGACACTCGGCCCAAGCTAAGGAAACAAATATTAAACTAATGATGAGGTGGTACCTTACTCCCGCCAGAATTAAATACATATATAAACACTCCTCAGGATCATGCTGGAGAGGGTGCTCTCAAAAAGGTCATCTCTCTCATATTTGGTGGGATTGTGATAATATTAAAACTTACTGGATGTCTATTTTTACACATATTAACAAAATTTTAAACACCCGACTTATACCTAGTCCAAAGCTTATAATGTTGAGTCACCCCGCTGAAATTACCTGTAAAATAAGAAAGCATCTGTTCCACATATTACTCAACGCAGCTAACCAGCTAATACAGAGAAAATGGAAGTCAGCAGTCACTCCTACCATATCAGAATGGATAGCCTTGGTAGAAAAAAAATCTTATGCTAGAAAGATTTCACTACTTAAAACTGAACCAATTATCACTCTACCTTGACTTGATGTTTATATGGGAATCATACAAATTCAGTAGATAACACACGTAACATTACTAGAAGGCGCCACTACTGATTCTTGAGAGCATAAAATGACAATATCATTAAGCTATACCACCTTCTCTCTTTTCCCCTTCTTTTCTATTTTTTCATTCTATTTCTACTTATTATAAAGAGCATGAGACAAAATACCACAGATATATAATCTCAAATTGCATTCATGGCACTGAATTGCTGAGAATTGAACTATGGATGCCCTGCCATTTTGAAAACTTGGGAACGTATAAACTGAATACACTTGGACTTGGATACTCTGAGGCCCCCAGGTCCTTAGCAACAATGTGTAGAGACTTGAAGCCAGGGGCATTCTGAAAAAATTATTTTGTATCAATGTGCATATCAATAATCTGATTGTATTACATCTCACTTGATCTCTGCCTTTATTGTTGTTGTAATGTTGTAAAATTTAATAAAAATCAATATATAAAAAAAATAAAAACAGATTTGTATAGGAAAAAAACAGACAGGAATAGCCTTCTACACTTTACTAGTGCTCATGCTCCCTCCCTAATCCAATCATTACCATATAGCCAGATGCTTAGGGTTAAACGCATTGTTAAGGATGAAAATCTGGCCCTGCAAAGGTTAGAAGAGATGGGTTTAAGGTTTGTTGAGCGAGGGTATCCTTATGATATGATACAGTCAACTCTAAAAAAGTGTTAAAGACACCAAAGTATAGGGTCAATATGAAAGATGTACAAAAGAAAAAGGACCCCAATAGATTGGTTTTTGTTTCATAATACATTTCCTACAGTGCAGCAATACAAAAAATAGTTCGCAAACATTGGCATGTCCTCAGGGAATGCAATCCAGAAGTCTCAGCATTTTAACAGCCCCCGATGCCAGAATATACTAGATTACCTAGTCTTAGGGATAAATGAATCAAAGCAGACGTTGGGTCCAATAAAAAATCAAAACAAGGTTTTATTACTTCAGAAAATAATGGTTGCTTTCCTTGTCTTAATTGTTCAAATTGTAACATGATATAAGGTGATCTTTTTATACATCCCCTAACGGGTCAGAAATTTAGGATCAGGGGCTATTTCAACTGTAATGCGAATTTTGTAATGTATCTAATTAAATGTCCTGCATACAAAGAGAGAAGCGCTCTACCAGGAACGAACAACAGCTCAGTGGCTTGTTCTATGGCGATTTACCACCCGGAAGCAGCCTCTTTTAGACCAGTGTGCTTTTCACAGAAGAAAACTTTCCTGAAGTATATCAGTCTGATCCCGCCAAGTAAGGTCAGTCCAGCCCCGAAATACCAGGCAATTCTCCTCTGAACAAGGAACATGACAACCCCAGACGATCGTTTCGGCCTCCTATGGGCCTCGTCAGTGAGGTGCAGCCACATTCCTCTAAGCACACTGAGCAAGGAGTCCACGTCTGGTTTCCCCCCATCACCTATAGGGAGACTTCCCCAGGGTCATAATAATTTGCATACAAAGAGAGAAGCGCTCTACCAGGAACGAACAACAGCTCAGTGGCTTGTTCTATGGCGATTTACCACCCGGAAGCAGCCTCTTTTAGACCAGTGTGCTTTTCACAGAAGAAAACTTTCCTGAAGTATATCAGTCTGATCCCGCCAAGTAAGGTCAGTCCAGCCCCGAAATACCAGGCAATTCTCCTCTGAACAATGAACATGACAACCCCAGACGATCGTTTCGGCCTCCTATGGGCCTCGTCAGTGAGGTGCAGCCACATTCCTCTAAGCACACTGAGCAAGGAGTCCACGTCTGGTTTCCCCCATCACCCATAGGGAGACTTCCCGAGGGTCATAATAATTTGCATACAAAGAGAGAAGCGCTCTACCAGGAACGAACAACAGCTCAGTGGCTTGTTCTATGGCGATTTACCACCCGGAAGCAGCCTCTTTTAGACCAGTGTGCTTTTCACAGAAGAAAACTTTCCTGAAGTATATCAGTCTGATCCCGCCAAGTAAGGTCAGTCCAGCCCCGAAATACCAGGCAATTCTCCTCTGAACAAGGAACATGACAACCCCAGACGATCGTTTCGGCCTCCTATGGGCCTCGTCAGTGAGGTGCAGCCACATTCCTCTAAGCACACTGAGCAAGGAGTCCACGTCTGGTTTCCCCCATCACCCATAGGGAGACTTCCCCAGGGTCATAATAATTTGCATACAAAGAGAGAAGCGCTCTACCAGGAACGAACAACAGCTCAGTTGCTTGTTCTATGGCGATTTACCACCCGGAAGCAGCCTCTTTTAGACCAGTGTGCTTTTCACAGAAGAAAACTTTCCTGAAGTATATCAGTCTGATCCCGCCAAGTAAGGTCAGTCCAGCCCCGAAATACCAGGCAATTCTCCTCTGAACAAGGAACATGACAACCCCAGACGATCGTTTCGGCCTCCTATGGGCCTCGTCAGTGAGGTGCAGCCACATTCCTCTAAGCACACTGAGCAAGGAGTCCACGTCTGGTTTCCCCCATCACCCATAGGGAGGCTTCCCCAGGGTCATAATAATTTGCATACAAAGAGAGAAGCGCTCTACCAGGAACGAACAACAGCTCAGTGGCTTGTTCTATGGCGATTTACCACCCGGAAGCAGCCTCTTTTAGACCAGTGTGCTTTTCACAGAAGAAAACTTTCCTGAAGTATATCAGTCTGATCCAGCCAAGTAAGGTCAGTCCAGCCCCGAAATACCAGGCAATTCTCCTCTGAACAAGGAACATGACAACCCCAGACGATCGTTTCGGCCTCCTATGGGCCTCGTCAGTGAGTTGCAGCCACATTCCTCTAAGCACACTGAGCAAGGAGTCCACGTCTGGTTTCCCCCATCACCCATAGGGAGACTTCCCCAGGGTCATAATAATTTGCATACAAAGAGAGAAGCGCTCTACCAGGAACGAACAACAGCTCAGTGGCTTGTTCTATGGCGATTTACCACCCGGAAGCAGCCTCTTTTAGACCAGTGTGCTTTTCACAGAAGAAAACTTTCCTGAAGTATATCAGTCTGATCCCGCCAAGTAAGGTCAGTCAAGCCCCAAAATACCAGGCAATTCTCCTCTGAACAAGGAACATGACAACCCCAGACGATCGTTTCGGCCTCCTATGGGCCTCGTCAGTGAGGTGCAGCCACATTCCTCTAAGCACACTGAGCAAGGAGTCCACGTCTGGTTTCCCCCATCACCCATAGGGAGACTTCCCCATGGTCATAATAATTTGCATACAAAGAGAGAAGCGCTCTACCAGGAACGAACAACAGCTCAGTAGCTTGTTCTATGGCGATTTACCACCCGGAAGCAGCCTCTTTTAGACCAGTGTGCTTTTCACAGAAGAAAACTTTCCTGAAGTATATCAGTCTGATCCCGCCAAGTAAGGTCAGTCCAGCCCCGAAATACCAGGCAATTCTCCTCTGAACAAGGAACATGACAACCCCAGACGATCGTTTCGGCCTCCTATGGGCCTCGTCAGTGAGGTGCAGCCACATTCCTCTAAGCACACTGAGCAAGGAGTCCACGTCTGGTTTCCCCCATCACCCATAGGGAGACTTCCCCAGGGTCATAATAATTTGCATACAAAGAGAGAAGCGCTCTACCAGGAACGAACAACAGCTCAGTGGCTTGTTCTATGGCGATTTACCACCCGGAAGCAGCCTCTTTTAGACCAGTGTGCTTTTCACAGAAGAAAACTTTCCTGAAGTATATCAGTCTGATCCCGCCAAGTAAGGTCAGTCCAGCCCCGAAATACCAGGCAATTCTCCTCTGAACAAGGAACATGACAACCCCAGACGATCATTTCGGCCTCCTATGGGCCTCGTCAGTGAGGTGCAGCCACATTCCTCTAAGCACACTGAGCAAGGAGTCCACGTCTGGTTTCCCCCATCACCCATAGGGAGACTTCCCCAGGGTCATAATAATTTGCATACAAAGAGAGAAGCGCTCTACCAGGAACGAACAACAGCTCAGTGGCTTGTTCTATGGCGATTTACCACCCGGAAGCAGCCTCTTTTAGACCAGTGTGCTTTTCACAGAAGAAAACTTTCCTGAAGTATATCAGTCTGATCCCGCCAAGTAAGGTCAGTCCAGCCCCGAAATACCAGGCAATTCTCCTCTGAACAAGGAACATGACAACCCCAGACGATCGTTTCGGCCTCCTATGGGCCTCGTCAGTGAGGTGCAGCCACATTCCTCTAAGCACACTGAGCAAGGAGTCCACGTCTGGTTTCCCCCATCACCCATAGGGAGACTTCCCCAGGGTCATAATAATTTGCATACAAAGAGAGAAGCGCTTAGAGGAATGTGGCTGCACCTCACTGACGAGGCCCATAGGAGGCCGAAACGATCGTCTGGGGTTGTCATGTTCCTTGTTCAGAGGAGAATTGCCTGGTATTTCGGGGCTGGACTGACCTTAATTGGCGGGATCAGACTGATATACTTCAGGAAAGTTTTCTTCTGTGAAAAGCACACTGGTCTAAAAGAGGCTGCTTCCGGGTGGTAAATCGCCATAGAACAAGCCACTGAGCTGTTGTTCGTTCCTGGTAGAGCGCTTCTCTCTTTATATGCTAATTAAATGTCCTTGTGGGCTAATTTACATTGGCGAGACGACCCAGAAGAATCAGAGATAGGATTATTCAACATAAATCTAATATAAGTACAAAAATTTTTAATGCACCAGTAGACTATCATTTTCTGAGTTGTAACCATACAATTGCACATTTGCGTTTTCAAATAATAGATTATGTACAAAGCCCTAGGCGAGGTGGCAACAGAGAATTACTTTTACAAAAACGTGAGGCCTTTTGGATAAATAAATTAAACACATTAGCTCCCAATGGAATGAATAGAGAATTGGATTTGAGTGTATTCCTTTAAGAGAAGAACTAACATTAAGAGTTATGTGAGATTTTTAGTTTTTTTTTTTTTTTTAATTCTGTGTATAGTATACTTGCTATGACATCTGTCTAAATTTTCTAACTTTGTATTTCTTACAAAAAATGCTTTTAAAAAAAAGTGTGAAAAAATTATTTCTTTATATAGGTGTAAACCACTAGAGGTCACTATATTGTGACTTTTTGTGTCTTACAAATGGTTAAGTTAAAGAGGTGTGGTTTTACCTGGTTGCAGGTATTTAAGGTGATTAAGTGTGATGTACAAGTTATGAACATGACTAAGGGTGTATAGCCCAAAACGTTGTTCTGTTTTCCTGGCTCCCAGTATGTGGTAATAAAGATAACTTCTGATTAAGGATATTGTGGTGCGACTGCTACTTTTGTGCTACTTTACTTGGAGGATTTCTGCAGTAATCCTATTGTAGTATGCACACAATTAAGGATTGAAGTGCTGGATTTTGAACTGTTTCTTCTTAGAAAGTGGTAATGGGGCAGAGGATGCCCCAGAGAAGGCTACACTAAAGGTACGGTTAGACAGATAGGAAGTGAACCATGAGAGTCACAAATGCTGAAGGATTGGAGGGTTTGGAGCAAAAGAGGGTGCTAGTATCAAAGGCTGCAGACAGATCAAGGAGGATAAGCAGAGAGAAGTGGCCTTTGAAATTTGCTGTAAGTAGGTCATTGATAACCTTAACAATTGCTGTCTTAGTGGAGTGGTGGGGGCGAAATCCAGATTGCAGTGGGTCAAGGAGGGAGTTTATTGTAAGGAAATGGGATAGACATATATATACTAGCTTTTTGAGAAGCTTTGAGACAAGAGGGAGTAGGGAAATAGGGCAGCAGTTGGATGGGGAGGTTGGGTCGAGAGAAGGTTTTTTGAGGATAGGTGTGACCAGTGAGTATTTAAGATATGAGGGAAATATACCAGTGCTGAGGGAAAGGCTGAATATGTGTGTGTGACTCTATAGGGGTAAGGGTAGAAGAGAGGGCAGGGGTTAGCTGGGAGGGGATGGGTTTGAGGGTACAGGTAGTGAGGTGAGAGGATAGTATAAGGGCAGAAACTTAATCCTCTGTAACAGGGGCAAAAGAGAAAATGTATGGCTATGTGGGTTTTGGATGATAGTTAGGTTTTGAGGGGGTTTGAGAGCATGTTGAGAGCTGCTTTAATTTCTAATGGAGTGTATTTGTTATTGAAGTAGCTGGCAAAATCTTGAGCTGAGAGAGAAGTTGTAGTAGGAGGTGGGGGTGGGCGGAAAAGAGTATTGAACATGGAGAACAGACGTTTTGAGTTTGTAGAAAGAGTAGAGATAAGAGTGGTGAAGTAATGTTACTTATATAGATTAAGGGCAGAATAGTAAGAGTTAAAGAGGAAACTTGTAGCGAAGAAAGTCAGCTGAACTCTGAGATTTTCTACAGTGTCGCTCAACAGTATGGGAACTTCTGCATAGGTACTGTGTCAGAGGAGTATGCCAGGGTTGAGGATGAGTGTATGATTGTCGAGCTATGGTAGGTGGAGCCAGATTGTCAAGGACCAATGTAAGGGTGGAGTTATAGTGGCAGATAGATTCATCAGGGCAGGAAAAGGGGGGGGGGGGAAGAGTTTTGAGAGAGCTAGCAAGCTGTTTCTGATCTAATTACTTCTGTGAAGTTTGGTGTAAGGGGTAGATGGAGGGAGAGTTGGAGGGAGAGTTGTAGGGAGGGATGTGGTGTTACAAATGAGGAGATGATGGTCCAAGAAAGGAAAAGGGGAGTTTGAGTGCATTGATAGCTGAAAATCAGATCAAAGGAGTGACCACCTGCGGGGACTTTGTATTTTTTTACAGGTAAAAGAGCTGTTTAACTTAGGGCAATTCCATACAAAAGGCACTTTTAAGGACTATTGGTAGTTTATTGAAGGTTAGGGGGTGTTTTTATTTTGGGAGGGCTTTTTTATTTTTATAGGGCTATTAGATTAGGTGTAATTGTTTTTATTTTTGATAATTTTGTTTATTTTTTTGTAATCTTAGTTTTTTTTTTTTTTTGTGATTTTAGTGTTAATTATTTTTGGCAAACAAACACCTAGATTACGAGTTTTGCGTTAGGAGGGGTGCAGTGCTAACGAGCAGTTTATGCTCACCGCTCACCTACAGACAACACTGGTATTACGGGATTTTACAAACCCGGCGTTAGCCTTCCAAAAAAGTGAGCGAAGAGCAAAATTTTGCTCCACATCTCACCTCAATACCAGTGCTGCTTATGTTAGCGGTGAGCTGGTAAAACTTGCTCATGCACAATTTCCCCATAGGAATCAATGGAGGAGAGCCGGCTGAAAAAAAAACACCTGCAAAAAAGCAGCGTAAAGCTCCTAACACAGCCCCATTGATTCCTATGGGAAATACATTTTATGTCTACACCTAACACCCTAACATGAACCCTGAGTCTAAACACCCCTAATCTTACATTTATTAACCCCTAATCTGCTGTCCCCGACATTGCAGACACCTACATTATACTTATTAACCCCTAATCTGCCACTCCGGACACCGCCGCCACCTACATTATACTTATGAACCCCTAATCTGCTGCCCCAACATTGCCGTCACCTACATTATATGTATTAACCCCTAATCTGCCGCCCCTAATGTCGCCACAACCTAACTACATTTATTAACCCCTAATCTGCCGCCCACAACATTGCCACCACTATCATAAAGTTATTAACCCCTAAACCTAAGTCTAACACTAACCCTAACCCCACCTAACTTAAATATAATTTAAATAAAAATAACTAAAATTACTATAATTAACTAAATAATTCCTATTTAAAACTAAATACTTACCTATAAAATAAACCCTAAGGAAGCTACAATATAACTAATAGTTACATTGTATCTATCTTAGGGTTTATTTTTATTTTACAGGCAACTTTGTATTTATTTTAACTAGGTACAATAGTTATTAAATAGTTATTAACTATTTAATAACTACCTAGTTAAAATAAAGACACATTTACCTGTAAAATAAAACCTAACCTAAGTTTCAATTACACCAAACACTACACTATAATTAAATAAAATAAATTAAATAAATTAAATACAATTAATTACAATTAAATAAAATTATCTAAAGTGCAAAAAAACACACTAAATTACAGAAAATAAAATAATTACAAGATTTTTAAACTAATTACACCTACTCTAATCCCCCTAACAAAATAAAAAGCCCCCCAAAATAAAAAAGCCCTACCCTACACTAAATTACAAATAGCCCTTAAAGGGCCCTTTGTTGGGCATTGCCCCAAAGTAATCAGCTCTTTTACCTGTAAAAAAAAGTACAAATACCACCCAACATTAAAACCCACCACCCACACAACCAACCATACTCTAAAACACACCAAATCCCCCCTTAAAAAACCCTAACACTAACTCCTTGAAGATCACCCTACCTTGAGACGTTTTCACCCAACCATCCAGAAGTGGTCCTCCAGACGGGCAGAAGTCTTCAACCAACCGGGCAGAAGTGGTTCTCCAGACGGGCAGAAGTCTTCATCCAGATGGCAACTTCCATCTTCAAGACATCCGACGTGGAGCATCCTCTTCAAACGACGGCCAATGACTGAATGAAGGTTCCTTTAAATGACGTAATCCAAGATGGCGTCCCTTCAATTCTGATTGGCTGATAGAATTCTATCAGCTAATCGGAATTAAGGTAGAAAAAATCCTATTGGCTGATGCAATCAGCCAATAGGATTGAACTGGCATTCTATTGGCTGATTGGAACAGCCAATAGAATGCCAGCTCAATCCTATTGGCTGATTGGATCAGCCAATAGGATTGAAGTTCAATCCTATTGGCTGATTGCATCAGTCAATAGGATTTTTTCTACCTTAATTCCGATTGGCTGATAGAATTCTATTGGCCAATCGGAATTGAAGGGACGCCATCTTGGATGACGTCACTTAAAGGAACCTTCATACAGTCATCGGCCGTCGTTTGAAGAGGATGCTCCACGTCGGATGTTTTGAAGATGGCTCCGCGCCGGATGGATGAAGATAGAAGATGCCATCTGGATGAAGACTTCTGCCTGTCTGGAGGACCACTTCTGCCCGGTTGGATGAAGACTTCTGCCCATCTGGAGGACCACTTCTGCCCGGTTGGGTGAAGACGTCTCATGGTAGGGTAATCTTCAGGGGGTTAGAGTTAGTTTTTTTTAAGGGGGGATTGGGTGGGTTTTAGAGTAGGGTTGGTTGTGTGGGTGGTGGGTTTTAATGTTGGGAGGGGGATTTGTACTTTTTTTTCAAGGTAAAAGAGCTGATTACTTTGGGTCAATGCCCCGCAAAAGGCCCTTTTAAGGGCTATTTGTAATTTAGTGTAGGGTAGGGCTTTTTTTTATTTTGGGGGGCTTTATTATTTTTTTAGGGGGATTAGATTAAGTGTAATTAGTTTAAAAATCTTGTAATTATTTTATTATTTTCTGTAATTTAGTGTTTGTTTTTTTTGTACTTTAGATAATTTTATTTAATTGTAATTAATTGTATTTAATTTATTTAATTATAGTGTAGTGTTAGGTGTAATTGTAACTTAGGTTAGGTTTTATTTTAAAGGTAAATTTGTCTTTATTTTAACTAGGAAGTTATTAAATAGTTAATAACTATTTAATAACTATTCTACCTAGTTAAAATAAATACAAAGTTGCCTGTAAAATAAAAATAAACCCTAAGATAGCTACAATGTAACTATTAGTTATATTATAGCTAGCTTAGGGTTTATTTTATAGGTAAGTAGTTTTAAATAGGAATAATTTAGTTAATTGTAGTAATTTTATTTAGATTTATTGTAATTATATTTAAGTTAGGGGGGGTTAGGGCTAGACTTAGGTTTAGGGGTTAATATATTTAATATAGTGGTGGCGACGTTGGGGGTGGCAGATTTGGGGTTAATAAATGTAGGTAGGTGGCGGCAATGTTAGGGATGACAGATTAGGGGTTAATAATATTTAACTAATGTTTGCGATGCAGGAGTGTGGCGGTTTAGGTTTTAATATATTTATTATAGTGGCGGAGATGTCCGGTTCGGAAGATTAGGGGTTAAAAAAATTATTTTAGTGTTTGCGATATGGGGGTCCTCGGTTTAGGGGTTAATAGGTAGTTTATGGGTGTTAGTGTACTTTTTAGCACTTTAGTTAAGAGTTTTATGCTACGGCGTAGTGTAAAACTTTTTACTACTGACTTTAAAATGCGGTACCAGTCTTGACAGGAGAGGGTCTACCACTCACTTTTTGGCAGACTCATAATACCGGTGCTATGCAAGTCCCATTGAAAATATAGGATACACAATTGATGTAAGTGGATTTGCGGTATTTCCGAGTCTGGCCAAAAAAGTGAGCGGTGAGCCTGTCATTTCAAGACTCGTAATACCAGCGGGCGTTAAAAAGCAGCGCTGGGACTCCACACAGAAACTCTCATGTTTCGTTTGGTTTCTTTAATTCATGTTCCAGTCATCTTGGGTCTACCCTGGCTTAAAAAAACATGACCCTATCTTTTCCTGGTCTACAGGAGAGTTATCTTCATGGGTTGCTGCTTGTTTTAACCATTGTCTGTCAAGTCCTATAAAAAAGAACCACACTAGTAGGGCATTTGAGCGGTCGCATGTTTAGATGGCTCCGGCTATAGTTTAACTTTACCTAATTAATAGACCGCTCAATACTGCCTTGATTACATTTTAAAGGTGGCTAATGTACCAGATTATTGGGCTGCGGAGTTCAGAAGTGTGAGAAGGTCTGGGATCGACTGATCGTGGACGTTTCACTTTGCGGCACTCACCACAGAACACGGCAGTGGAACGGCCATCTTTGAATGCAGGTGCCGATAGAAATCTGTGCCATTGTATGCCCTAAATATAATCGTGTGTTGGAGGAGACCTAAGAGGCTCCGGGTTGTACTCTGGCCATGATGGAGCTCTGCAGTTTAATTAGGACCCTATTGGAAGATTTTGACAGGCATTTCTGCGAGAGGATGGATAAGTTTCTCGCACTTACATGGCAGGGAGGAAGTCCATCACATAGCCTAGACACGGCACCTGAACAAGAAAATGTAACTGCCCATAAAAATCAACGCTTGTCTGTAGCCTGTACTCCTACACTGATACCACCAAGATCCAAGTCGGGGACTAGATCAGAGGGAATGGCGAAGGGGGAACAGGCACCACAGGCGTCTCTCCTTAACTTACCTACATACGCCCCATTGTGCACATTGGAGGATTGCGGATCGCCTGCGGCCCATATGCTCTCTCAGCCCATATGCCTCTTGGAGAGAGCGGGAGCTATTGTGACGTTATAGACATGTTATTTCAAGAGGCCGTACATCGGAGTCAGTCTGACTCTTGCGGGAATAGAGCTGATAACCAGGGGACCTTGCTGGAGAGTATTCTGGGGCTGAAGTTGGTAGACATAATACGCTGGAGAACTGGCATAGGTTAAAGGCATGTATATTTGGTGGGACTTGGGAGGGGGATGTCCCTGCCTGTTCGGTCCCTGCAGGGTTGAAAGGCCACAATTTCTAAATCTGCAAACAAGTAGAACTGGACTCAATGTTATTATGCTGGATGTTTAGGTCTGGCAATACAAGTTTCTCTGCTAACTATGGCCTAGATTTGGAGTTCGGCGGTAGCCGTCAAAACCAGCGTTAGAGGCTCCTAACGCTGGTTTTGGCCGCCCGCTGGTATTTGGAGTCAGTGATTAAAGGGTCTAACGCTCACTTTTCAGCCGCGACTTTTCCATACCGCAGATCCCCCTACGCCATTTGCGTATCCTATCTTTTCAATGGGATCTTCCTAACGCCGGTATTTAGAGTAGTTTCTGAAGTGAGCGTTAGAGCTCTAACGACAAAACTCCAGCCGCCTGAAAATAGCAGGAGTTAAGAGCTTTCTGGCTAACGCCGGTTCATAAAGCTCTTAACTACTGTACCCTAAAGTACACTAACACCCATAAACTACCTATGTACCCCTAAACCGAGCTCCCCCCACATCGCCGCCACTCGATTAAAATTTTTAACCCCTAATCTGCCGACCGCCACCTACGTTATACTTATGTACCCCTAATCTGCTGCCCCTAACCCCGCCGACCCCTGTATTACATTTATTAACCCCTAACCTGCCCCCCACAACGTCGCCGCCAGCTACTTAAAATAATTAACCCCTAATCTTCCGACCGCAAAGCGCCGCCACCTACGTTATCCCTATGTACCCCTAATCTGCTGCCCCTAACACCGCCGACCCCTATATTATATTTATTAACCCCTAATCTGCCCCCCTCAATGTCGCCGACACCTGCCTACACTTATTAACCCCTAATCTGCCGAGCGGACCTGAGCGCTACTATAATAAAGTTATTAACCCCTAACCCGCCTCACTAACCCTATCATAAATAGTATTAACCCCTAATCTGCCCTCCCTAACATCGCCGACACCTACCTTCAATTATTAACCCCTAATCTGACGACCGGAGCTCACCGCTATTCTAATAAATTGATTAACCCCTAAAGCTAAGTCTAACCCTAACACTAACACCCCCCTAACTTAAATATAATTTACATCTAACGAAATTAATTAACTCTTATTAAATAAATGATTCCTATTTAAAGCTAAATACTTACCTGTAAAATAAATCCTAATATAGCTACAATATAAATTATAATTATATTATAGCTATTTTAGGATTAATATTTATTTTACAGGCAACTTGGTATTTATTTTAACTAGGTACAATAGCTATTAAATAGTTAAGAACTATTTAATAGCTACCTAGTTAAAATAATAACAAATTTACCTGTAAAATAAATCCTAACCTAAGATATAATTAAACCTAACACTACCCTATCAATAAATTAATTAAATAAACTACCTACAATTACCTACAATTAACCTAACACTACACTATCAATAAATTAATTAAACACAATTGCTACAAATAAATACAATTAAATAAACTAGCTAAAGTACAAAAAATAAAAAAGAACTAAGTTACAAAAAATAAAAAAATATTTACAAACATAAGAAATATATTACAACAATTTTAAACTAATTACACCTACTCTAAGCCCCCTAATAAAATAACAAAGCCCCCCAAAATAAAAAATTCCCTACCCTATTCTAAATTAAAAAAGTTACAAGCTCTTTTACCTTACCAGCCCTGAACAGGGCCCTTTGCGGGGCATGCCCCAAGAATTTCAGCTCTTTTGCCTGTAAAAGAATAAATACAATACCCCCCCCAACATTACAACCCACCACCCACATACCCCTAATCTAACCCAAACCCCCCTTAAATAAACCTAACACTAAGCCCCTGAAGATCTTCCTACCTTGTCTTCACCATACCAGGTTCACCGATCCGTCCTGGCTCCAACATCTTCATCCAACCCAAGCGGGGGTTGGCGATCCATCATCCGGTGCTGAAGAGGTCCAGAAGAGGCTCCAAAGTCTTCCTCCTATCCGGCAAGAAGAGGACATCCGGACCGGCAAACATCTTCTCCAAGCGGCATCTTCGATCTTCTTCCATCCGGTGCGGAGCGGGTCCATCTTGAAGCAGGCGACGCGGATCCATCCTCTTCTTCCGTTGTCTCCCGACAAATGACGGTTCCTTTAAGGGACGTCATCCAAGATGGCGTCCCTCGAATTCCGATTGGCTGATAGGATTCTATCAGCCAATCGGAATTAAGGTAGGAATTTTCTGATTGGCTGATGGAATCAGCCAATCAGAATCAAGTTCAATCCGATTGGCTGATCCAATCAGCCAATCAGATTGAGCTCGCATTCTATTGGCTGATCGGAACAGCCAATAGAATGCAAGCTCAATCTGATTGGCTGACCATGTTGCGATTGAGAAGAAACCTGCCCTGTAAATTTGGATACCTACTCCAACAATTCCTAGCTCCCAGCTGCTATCTTGATTATTCGTTAAATGATTGAAAAATTGTCTGGCCTGAAGATAACCAAAAAAGTGATGTCTCAGTAGACCAAATTCTACTTGAATTTGGGAAAAAGATTTTATCAGCCCTGTTCTTTTATCTAATAATTGTATTACATACTCCAAACCTGCATTTCTCCAACTATGAAATATTCCATAATTCAATCCAGGTCCAAAATCAATATGTCCCAGAAACGTAAGATATTTGGATACCTTATAATTAATATTGAGAATATTTTGGGATAGGCTTACAGTATGTTTTAAAAATAGTTGATAACTATATATATCTTTGGGTTTATAGGATTGCACACACGGGTCTGTGACTCTTCATTTGACTGAACATATCACTATAATGTATCTGTTAGGAATGTGCAAAATTGTCAGCAGCTAATATTGCTAACAGAGTCTAGACTCGTCTTTTATATTTGTAATATTTGTTTATTTCTCTCCTCTGTTTCACTGTTTAGCTGCATGGTAGGAATGTATTCTTCTTCACATGTTTCACTTATGAATGTATTTAACTCTGAATGCCAGGCTTTTTGCACCTGGCTATCTACTATATTCCTTATGTTTAATTGTTGGCATAAAGTTATATGTTTCTCACACTAAGCACAGGGAATATCCCTACATAGATGGTGGTAGGCTACACACTATATCAGTATTCCCCCCCCCCCCTCCAATTTCACTCATTGCGGATAGGGGTGACTTGTCATCCTCCACAATCTCAGGCAGAGTTAGGAAGTCTCTGCCCAGCCTTAATATATCTATATTGGCCCTATTATATAACTTATTACCATAGACCTGTAATGGCTCCGTAGTGGGTGAGCGCAATAGTTCTTATAGAGCTTTTCTAGCCTGTTGAAGGTGCTACTCCTAGAAGCTCACATCTTTGTTTTGTTTTTTTTACTCTTTCCAGTGCCACCTAGATGTGGAGTACATATATTTTTGACTTTATTTTCTTAGAGGTCTAACAGTGGCCTGTGCAGTTTTCCTCCTACCAAGTTTTTTTAAAGTGACTGGAAGTCCATAAGTGGCTTCGTAGTATGTGGAGGATGCACGTCATTTTAATAGCTATTGACATAAAGAAAATATGGACAATTGTAGGCCTAACCATTCTTATTTGACATTTTTTTCTTTTACTGATGTCAGGCCCAAGGACTGCGGCACATGTTTGGTATGTTAAATGTCCAAATGAATATGTATATAAGTAAAATGAGGTATTATACATGGCTAGACAATTTCCCTTATAAGTTGAAACCAAAGTCTGGTTGATTTGTATAAGGCATGCCTCTTGTGTGGGTTGCTTCAATATTATTGTCTGTCAAATAGGCGTGTTGCCATGCTGTTTTACAGTGTATGTCTATATTTGAATTTGTTACCTCAATAAAAATTATTTAAAAAAAAAAAGCAGCGTTGGGACCGGCCAACACTGCTTTTTAAGCCTAACGCAAGACTCGTAATCTAGGCGTTAGATTTTTTAAATTTTTGTAGGATTTGTTTTTTTATGCTGTAATTTAGATTTTTATATTTTTTTCTTACTGTTAGGTTTTTTTAAATTTGTAATTTAGATTTTTTAATTGTTAGTATTTTTTATTTTATTAGATTAATTATGTTAGTTTAATTTATAGTTTAATGTTAGGTTTATTTTCATTTCATAGGTAAGTTTTTATTTATTTAAAAAGAGTTATATTGTCATTTTAATTTAAAGTTAGGGGGTTGTTAGGTTTAGGGGTTAATAGTTTAATTTAGTGTTTTGCGATGGGGAGGGGCGGCGGTTTAGGGGTTAATAGGTTTATTTAGTGGCGGAGATGTGGGAGGTCGGAGGTTTAGGGGTTAATAACTTTATTATAGTGACGGCAATGTCGGGGAGTGGCAGATTAGGGGTTAATAGCTTTTATTAGTGTCAGCTATGTCGGAGGCGGCGGATTAGTGGTGTTTAGACTTAGGGTTTATGTTAGGGTGTTAGGTTTAAACGCAACTTTTTACGTTCAATGGGGTTGCATTACGGAATTTTTTCATTCAACGATCGCAGGTTTTAGTTTTTTTTTCTAACACTCTCTCCCCATTGATGTCTATTGGGGAAAGCATGCACGAGCATGTCAAAGCAGTCCTTGGATTTTGTGCGATATGGATCTTAACACAACCATATCGCATACAAGGAGGCTTTTCAGAAACTCGTAATGGCAGTGCTATGGAGGGTGAAATAACGCAACTTTTGTTGCATTCGTTTCGCACCCTGTTTAGTGCAAAAATATAGGTGACAAAAAACAAGGATTTTGGCAGGGGTTAATACATTTATTAGGTTTATTGCGGCATGGATTAAAGTGGAATTAGGGGTTAATACATTTATTAGGTTTATTGCGATGTGGGTTAATGGTGGATTAGGGATTAATATATTTTATTAGTTATTGCGGTGTAGGTTGGCGGTTGACAGGTAGATAGATATTGCGCATGCGTTAGGTGCTTGTTAATATTTTCAGGCAGTTACGGGAGTTACGGTGCTCACATTTTCAGCTTAAGGCTTGCTGCGCCTGCCTATGTGTGGTGAGGGTAAATGGAGCAAAATTTCTCCATTTTTACCACGTAAATCCTTGCACTAAACATGTGATACCGATTTGCGATGCAGTTTTATGTTAGCTTAAGGGAATAAAAATTATGGGCGACGGTGAAATATACACACCATATTTATATGCGGCACCGTATATGTGATGCCAAAGCTGCGTAAAAACCTGTGTCGCCAACTTTTGCGGGCGACGTAGCTTATGTAATCTTGCCCCACAATGGCAAATCCTGATTGTAAATGCACACCATGACCAGCCCCAAAAAGTGATAAACAGACTTTATTAAAAAAATTCTTTAAACTAAAATGGTGGGCAACAAATCTACCAAAGTTGCAGTCGTCGGACACATTTTGCTCCTGCTCTAATGAAGGTTTCTCAAAGACAACCCCTGTGCAAACACTTCATATTTATATAATTATATCTCTCTCTCGGGAGAGTGCTGCTAGCTACTTAAAGGGACATATGCAATTTATTATCACTTATATATGTCTCAGATCACACAGCCAATCCAAATAACATATGGTCCAATTTTGTTTAAAATTATGGAACTATTAAATGCCCTATAATCATAATAACATAAAATATGTTATAAAATATGAATATATAACAAATAAATCATCAAAGAAAGACGAAAGCGGAGGTACAAATCCTTTCTAATCTTTATGAAGTTATCATCATAAATATGGACATTCATCATAATTACTGGACTTATCTTAGTACAGGCCAGGAAAAAAATAAGAGATGGCGGTGGGAGGAAAGGTAAGGGAGGAACAGTACAGTCACTGCAGCTTTGTTTTCCGCATTGGAGTTTTATATTATATATATTTACAATTTTCTGCCATTGCTGAGTGACTTGCCATTACTGAGTGATTTTTAGCGCTCCACTTGTAATGTGGCCTAAATGTTCTAAAATTAGGTCTGGCATCTAAGCGATATTTTACAGGGACTTTAACTGATGTGCTGTAACTTACTTTTTAATATAGCCTTGTCATTCTAATAAACCTCACTGCAGCCACCGGAGTAGGTATTTCGTAAGCGAACACTTAACTCTGAGTAACAGACGTCATAATGGAACATATTGAATCAATAGAACAGGCTAAGAATGGCTAAAACATGCATGTTTATGCCCAGGGGTTGAAAAAAAACTTTACTATACTGCAGTGAAGGTCAGATCAAGGAATGTGTATAGATTTATGGCTATTAAACACGCAAATAATATCCTTTCTAAAAATATCCAGTGACACAGCACCAGATTTAGGCAAGGTTGCATAATATACACAGAGAGAAGCGCACTCTCAGGAAGGAACAACCAGCTCAATACCTTGTTACCTTGTAAGGTTTCAGAGTACCCTCTATCTGCTCTTCTCGCCTCCAGAAGTCGTTTTTGAGTTGTGGTTATCTTATTATGTCCACCAACCAGAAGTCTCCAAAGTACACATTTTTAGGTCTGTGTTTTCCCTGGGGCAACAAAAAATACTACAGATGGTTGCTTATTGTGTCTGGGCCTTCAGCTGACCGTCCTTACTATGGTTTAATAGTTTAAGGAGCAAATTGAATTAACTAGAGGAAATAAGTTACTTATTACTAAGCCAAAATGTGTTTTGTGTTCATTGCAATTTCATACTTATTCAAGAGTAGTGGACTAGTGAATACCTGGTGTATATTGTTTGTTTGTTTTGTTCAGGGACTAATTCCAGTTTATCCTGCACCATCGCATGTACTTATTTGTTGAGAGAGCATCCTGATTTTCACCACACTTCTTACAGGCAGTAGTAGTGTGTATAAGGAGAGGAAAGGAAAAAAAAGTATATCCATCGGTTTATTGGATGCAGGCCTTCAAATACAACAAGGTGTATTGTTGTAATGTCCTCTCCTACTCTGGATCTTTATATAGCCAACAAGAACCAATTACTTGGGGGATGT
The DNA here is from genome assembly GCF_027579735.1 of Bombina bombina. Lineage (NCBI taxonomy): Eukaryota > Metazoa > Chordata > Amphibia > Anura > Bombinatoridae > Bombina > Bombina bombina. Next base: position 224,747,332 of record NC_069505.1, on the reverse strand, counting down.
AAACTATTATTATCTATTAGCATCTAATTGGCTAAAGGTTCAATAACCATAGAAGTAAAGCTAAGAAAATTGACTGAGTAATGTTGGGATTGAATTATATGTTCTTTTATAAATATTCCAATAGCTAAATAGGATCCAGTGGAGGGGAAGGCCAACTATACAGATGATGATAAAAGAATTATCAAGTTGTTTAAAAATATACAAATATTAAGAGAACTAATGAAATCTATTGTGATTTCCATAAAAATATACAGTTAATAGTTTATAGCACTGATACAGAGTACTAATATGTAGAAACCAATTTGAAGTATAATATTAAAAATTGAAAAATAGTGTGTACATATTAGGTGTTTAAAGTGCTCCTAGCTAAGGGACTTATATTTGTAATTAAATGGAAAGAGAAGGGAGAAAATAGAAGGGTAGACTAAGACTCGTATGTGTCAATATGGACTCCCTTATGTATATAGAACATATTTCCTCTATATTTTATTTATTGTGAGGGATATAGAGAAGAGAGAACCACATCCCGTGTATACAGAATGTGTAATGTGTAAGACGCTTCTATAAATTCCCTCTACTCAGTTGTCCTATCAGGATTAATCCCTGTTACGGTCCTCAAAATACTAAAATTGAAACTCTCATATATTGGAAATGGTGTAAAACTGATTACTATATTTAGTTGTAAAATATATCTCTTCTCTTGGTATTGCTTCCCTTTATCTATTCTTTTGTTTTTCATTTTGAGCTATTTTATTCCCCTTATTCAAAAGAGTTTCCCTGTCCAGTCTTGCTTGCATGTTATATAAGTGCAAGGAGGTACAGTTCCTCCAAATCCGCAAATATTGGCCTTTCGGGATGCTTTTACGCATATGTGGGGCATGACAAGAATCTGATCTTAGGATGGTATTCCTAGACAATGGTTTTCTATAGATGCTCATTATTATTTTGCCATCTGGATCATGTTCAAGTGTAAGATCCAGGAACTCTATTGATGTGTTACTTGATTTGGAAGTGAATGTTAGATTTAAATTATTGTTATGCAAGAATGTGATAATCTCTTCTATAGACAATTCTGCATTGTTTTTATAGATTAAGATGAGATCATCTATAAATCTTCCATAAATTACTACTTTGTCCTGGAGGGCCAGGACATCTCCAAATATGAACTGGGTTTCAAAGTATCCCATGTATAAATTGGCATAGAGGGGGCAAATTTCACCCCCATCACTGTGCCACATCTTTGGAGTTAATAGTGGCCCTCAAAGACAAAGTAGTTATGGGTAGGGAGAAACCGTGTTAATTGTTCCAAGAAAACAATGAATCTCTCTGGAAAGCTAGTATGTCATTTTAGCATAAATTTGAGGGCATGTAGGCCTTCCTATGTGGTATGCTCGAATATAAGGTCGATATGTCAATGGTAAGCCACGTATACTTGTTTTTTCCATTCAATTCCACTGACTTGCTGAATGAGATGTGTGTTGTCCCATATATATTATGGTAAAGACTTAACTATAGGTTGGAGTACATTGTCCAACCAATCTCCCACCCTCTCACATAGTGATCTTCTGCTAGCCACTATGGGTCTGCCTGGTGGATTAGTTAAGGTCTTATGGATCTTGGGCACTATGCGGAAGGTGGGGATGATAGGACAATCAACTAAACAGAAGTCTGCTAGTTCTTTGGTGAGAAACCCTTCTTCAATTGCTGTATCTAAGAGGTTATGAAACTCCTTTTTGAATTTGTTTGTGGGGTTATAAGTCAATTAGGAACAGGTTTTAGTGTCATTTAGTTGAGTTAATACTTCTTTCCTATAATCAGTCATGTTGAGGACAACTATGCCCCCCACCCTTGTCAGCGGAAGTGACCAGTATGTCCTGATTATCTATCAATAGTTGTAATGCATGTTTATCTTTACTTGTCAGATTGTTTTTTTGTGTGTGTGATATGTAATCTTTTTCTAAAGAGGAATAAAGTGCTGTTAACTCCAGTTCTATTTAATTTTGGAACATTTATATGGAGTCACTCCTACTGTGAACTGGGTAAAAGTATGATCTAGGATGTGAAGAAGTGGTAAAGTGAGGGATGACGTCAAATTCACATTCTGCTCTTAGAGTTGTGGCTTGTAGTGAAAGTAAAGTGTTGAGATTACATAGATCCAGAAACTGGAGTCCCGTAGGTGGGTATTAGTGTTATTAATTCTTGTGTCTTCCAGTGAAGTGTTTGTACAAAGTGATTTTTCTAACTAATGCATTAATGTCTAAAATTGTGGAAAATAAATCAAAGTTAGTAGTGGGTGCAAAGGATAAGCCTTTATTCAACAGTGAAATTTGTGAGTTTGTGAGTAATGTATCTGACAAATTTATGACTAACCCTATTTCTTTTGAGTTGTCTTTTTGTTTCTGCTTGGATAACGCAATGATTGATCCTTTTTTGGAGTACTGCTTGTGATCGGTGTTTTAACTAGTGTTGACAATTTTGTTCTCCCTTGTGAGGTACTGGGACTGTCTAGTTCTTAACTAGATTTGGATGTTTGTGCCTCAGTATCATCTATAGCTGAGGGAAACCCTGTGTTATCTGTATCTATGCTTAAAAAGGTTACTCGTTTGGCATTTGTTGTATGTTTGAATTTGCCCTTTCTTTTATTCTTGTCTTTGTTCTTATTTTTACCTTGTTTATCAGTCTTCTTTTGTCTACTAGGTTTGTTTTTTTGCCAAGAGTAAACTACATCCAAGTCATAGTCTTTGACATCTCTCTGGAATTTGATAACTTTTCTCTCTGATAAAATTGAATCTAACTATTGCATGGTGTCTAATTGCGTTTTGTAGTCAATCGGCTAGATTTAGAGTTTGGCGTTAGCCGTCAAAACCAGCGTTAGAGGCTCCTAACGCTGGTTTTGGGCTACCGCTGGTATTTAGAGTCAGTCAGGAAAGGGTCTAACGCTCACTTTGCAGCCGCAACTTTTCCATACCGCAGATCCCCTTACGTCAATTGCGTATCCTATCATTTCAGTGGGATCTTTCTAACGCCGGTATTTAGAGTCGTGGCTGAAGTGAGCGTTAGAAATCTAACAACAAGACTCCAGCCGCAGAAAAAAGTCAGTAGTTAAGAGCTTTCTGGGCTAACGCCGGTTTATAAAGCTCTTAACTACTGTGCTCTAGAGTCTAAAGTACACTAACACCCATAAACTACCTATGTACCCCTAAACCGAGGCCCCCACACATCGCCGCCACTCTATTAAAATTTTTTAACCCCTAATCTGCCGACCGCACACCGCCGCAACCTACGTTATCCCTATGTACCCCTAATCTGCTGCCCCTAATACCACTGACCCCTATATTATATTTATTAACCCCTAATCTGCCGCCCCGGCTATCGCTGACACCTGCATATTTTTTAACCCTTAATCTGCCGCTCCGTACACCGCCGCAACCTACATTATACCTATGTACCCCTAATCTGCTGCCCCTAATACAGCCGACCCCTATATTATATTTATTAACCCCTAATCTGCCGCCCCCAACGTCGCCTCCACCTACCTACAATTATTAACCCCTAATCTGCCGACCGGACCACACAGCTACTATAATAAATGTATTAACCCCTAAAGCTAAGTCTAACCCTAACACTAACACCCCCTAACTTAAATATAATTTAAATCTAACGAAATAAGTTAACTCTTATTAAATAAATTATTCCTATTTAAAGCTAAATACTTACCTGTAAAATAAACCCTAATATAGCTACAATATAAATTATAATTATATTGTAGCTATTTTAGGATTAATATTTATTTTACAGGCAACTTTGTAATTATTTTAACCAGGTACAATAGCTATTAAATAGTTAATAACTATTTAATAGTTACCTAGTTAAAATAATTACAAAATTACCTGTAAAATAAATCCTAACCTAAGTTACAATTGAACCTAACACTACACTATCAATAAATTAATTAAATACAATACCTACAAATAAATACAATGAAATAAACTAACTAAAGTACAAAAAATAAAAAAGAACTAAGTTACAAAAAATACAAAAAATATTTACAAACATTAGAAAAATATTACAACAATTTTAAACTAATTACACCTACTCTAAGCCCCCTAATAAAATAACAAAGCCCCCCAAAATAAAAAAATGCCCTACCCTATTCTAAATTAAAAAAGTTCAAAGCTCTTTTACCTTACCAGCCCTGAAAAGGGCCATTTGCGGGGCATGCCCGAAATAATTCAGCTCTTTTGCCTGTAAAAAAAACACATACAATACCCCCCCCAACATTACAACCCACCACCCACATATCCCTAATCTAACCCAAACCCCCTTTAAATAAAACTAACACTAAGCCCCTGAAGCTCTCCCTACCTTGTATTCACCACACCGGGTTCACCGATCAGTCCAGAAGAGCCTTCGATGTCTTCATCCAAGCCCAAGCGGGGGCTGAAGAGTGACGTCCATCCTCCGGCTGAAGTCTTGATCCAAGCGGCAAATGAAGAAGTCCATCTTCAGGAAGAAATCTTCATCCTATCTGGGCAGAAGAGGACATCCAGACTGGCAAACATCTTCATCCAAGCCGCATCTTCTATGTTGTTCCATCCGAGTGGCTGATCTTGAAGACCTCTGGCGCGGATCCATCCTCTTCGTTCGACGTCCAACTGAAGAATGAAGGTTCCTTTAAGGGACGTCATCCAAGATGGCGTCCCTTGAATTCCAATTGGCTGATAGGATTCTATCAGCCAATTGGAATTAAGGTAGGAAAATTCTGATTGGCTGATGGAATCAGCCAATCAGATTTAAGTTCAATCCGATTGGCTGATTGGATCAGCCAATCAGATTGAGCTCGCATTCTATTGGCTGATCGGAACAGCCAATAGAATGCAAGCTCAATCTGATTGGCTGATTGGATCAGCCAATCGGATTGAACTTGAATCTGATTGGCTGATTCCATCAGCCAATCAGAATTTTTCTACCTTAATTCCGATTGGATGATAGAATCCTATCAGCCAATAGGAATTTGAGGGACGCCATCTTGGTTGACGTCCCTTACAGGAACCTTCATTCTTCAGTTGGACGTCGAACAAAGAGGATGGATCCGCGCCGGAGGTCTTCAAGATCAGCTGCTCGTCATCGGATGGAACAACATAGAAGATGCGGCTTGGATGAAGATGTTTGCCGGTCCGGATCTACTCTTCTGCCCGGATAGGATGAAGATTTCTTCCCGAAGATGGACTTCTTCATTTGCCGCTTGGATCAAGACTTCAGCCGGAGGATGGACGTCACTCTTCAGCCCCCGCTTGGGCTTGGATGAAGACATCGGAGGCTCTTCTGGACCGATCGGTGAACCCAGTGTGGTGAATACAAGGTAGGGAGATCTCCAGGGGCTTAGTGTTAGGTTTATTTAAGGGGGGTTTGGGTTAGATTAGGGGTATGTGGGTGGTGGGTTGTAATGTTGGGGGGGGTATTGTATGTGGTTTCTTTACAGGCAAAAGAGCTGAATTATTTGGGGCATGCCCCGCAAATGGCCCTTTTCAGGGCTGGTAAGGTAAAAGAGCTTTGAACTTTTTTAATTTAGAATAGGGTAGGGCATTTTTTTTATTTTGGGGGGCTTTGTTATTTTATTAGGGGGCTTAGAGTAGGTGTAATTAGTTTAAAATTGTTGTAATATTTTTCTAATGTTTGTAAATATTTTTTTATTTTTTGTAACTTAGTTATTTTTTATTTTTTGTACTTTAGTTAGTTTATTTAATTGTATTTATTTGTAGGTATTGTATTTAATTAATTTATTGATATTGTAGTGTTAGGTTTAATTGTAGATAATTGTAGGTATTGTATTTAATTAATTTATTGATAGTGTAGTGTTAGGTTTAATTGTAACTTAGGTTAGGATTTATTTTACAGGTAATTTTGTAATTATTTTAACTAGGTAGCTATTAAATAGTAAATAACTATTTAATAGCTATTGTACCTGGTTAAAATAAATAAAAAGTTGCCTGTAAAATAAATATAAACCCTAAAATAGCTACAATATAATTATAATTTATATTGTAGCTATATTAGGGTTTATTTTACAGGTAAGTATTTATCTTTAAATAGGAATAATTTATTTAATAAGAGTTAATTTATTTTGTTAGATTTAAATTATATTTAATTTAGGGGGGTGTTAGTGTTAGGGTTAGACTTAGCTTTAGGGGTTAATACATTTATTATAGTAGCGGTGAGTTCCGGTCGGCAGATTAGGGGTTAATAAGTGAAGTTAGGTGTCGGTGATGTTAGGGAGGACAGATTAGGGGTTAATAATATTTCTTATAGGGTTATTGAGGCGGGAGTGAAGCGGATTAGGGGTTAATACATTTATTATAGTATCGGTGAGGTCCGGTCGGCAGATTAGGGGTTAATAATTGTAGGTAGGTGGAGGCGACGTTGGGGGCGGCAGATTAGGGGTTAATAAATATAATATAGGGGTCGGAGGTGTTAGGGGCAGCAGATTAGGGGTTCATAGGGATAACGTAGGTTGCGGCGGTGTACGGAGCGGCAGATTAGGGGTTAAAAAAATAAGCAGGTGTCAGCGATAGCGGGGGCAGCAGATTAGAGGTTAATAAGTGTACGGTTAGGGGTGTTTAGACTCGGGGTACATGTTAGGGTGTTAGGTGCAGACATAGGAAGTGTTTCCCCATAGGAAACAATGGAGCTGCGTTAGGAGCTTAACGCTGCTTTTTTGCAGGTGGTAGGTTTTTTTTCAGCTCAAACTGCCCCATTGTTTCCTATGGGGGAATCGTGCACGAGCACGTTTTTGAAGCTGGCCGCGTCCGTAAGCAACTCTGGTATTTAGAGTTGAAGTGGCGGTAAATTATGCTCTACGCTCCCTTTTTGGAGCCTAACGCACTGAAAACGCAGCCATTCTGTGAACTCTAAATACCAGCGGTATTTAAAAGGTGCGGCCAGAAAAAAGCATGCGTAGCTAACGCACCCCTTTGGCCGCAAAACTCCAAATCTAGGCCAATGATTTTTTTATTTTTCTCAAAAGGTTTCAGGATATCAAGTGTCTCATCAATTTGCACCAACAAACAATCCCTTTCCTCTTTTTTATATCTGAGTAGTTGCTTCATTAAAATAATGGAGCAGTTTTCATTCCACTCATCCATAAATTCGGGGATATGTAGACAACATACATTTACTATTAAACTAAGCATACTTAGAGAACGGAGCAAATTCAATAACAGAATTAAATTGGAACATTGTTTAAAACTGCATGCTTTGTGTAAGCCATGAAAGCTTATTTTCAACTTTATTTTTTCTTTAGGAAGCTGTTTCCAGGCATATAACTAGTTCACAAATATACTATATACATTTTAGTTAGTGTCTCTTTAAAGAATAAAATTGAAAAATTTGTATATAAAAATGGCATGGTTAAAAGTGTTGCTTTTTGTAAATGCAGCAGCCAAAGAAAACAATGTCTTATCTTAGTACATTGTATCTTATATTTTCTATCTTTATTCATTAAAAGAATAACAAAAAAACAATGTAATATTTTAAATTGATTATTAGTGGCCAGAACAGCAAAACTTCCCTTGACCTTATGAATCTGTTATGTTTCAAAATGAATATATAGTACAACTGCACATTTTCATCAAGTCCTGGGAATTGTCATTCTTTTGTCCATTTCATTTATTCAAAAGTATTTCAAATATAAGGCTTGTTTTATATCAATGAGACAAATCCTAAAGAACTGTAAGAACATGGAAAAATACTATATTTTAATAAAATATATTTTTTAAATGTATTATAAAAACAAGATTAAATTGCAGCTGCTGGCAGTCTGAAGCTCATATTGGAGCCCATAGTGCAGGGAGGTCATTGAGCTCATATTACTAGTGGTGAATGTTGCTCTTGAACACAATACAAAAAAAACACTGTCAAATTTAGAGATTTTTAAGACCTGAATTAAGTCATTATTATTAATAGTATAGCACAGAACTTAATGAAGAGCCCTCGTACACCATCAACTTTGCACACAAGAAATATTTTACATGAATTTACTTGCACCCAGCCATAGAAGTCTACTATGTGAAGGGTATAGCTCACCTGCGGTATCCAACATGAAGATGTTTACACGCCCTAGACTAACCCTTGAGCAATAAAAGCATTATTGATTGTGTTTAATACTAATATTTTAATGCTCCTTTTAGGCCTTAGGGTTTAGAGTTTCTGTTATAGAGATAACTGCACAAATTCCTCTTTTTCCTATAAATCAATAGTCTTCCTATTTTTTTACTTTTAGTCACATCATTTTGCATTGATTAGTCCTTGATGACTGACAAACCCTGCTCTTGTACAATTGGTTGCATGAGAGCACTTTCTCTCCCTCTCTGACATTTAAAGGGGAATTAAGGGCTAGGTTACCAGTAAAGCACTAAATTATCACTCTGGTTATTGCTTACGCGAGCTCACTGTAGCAATTAGCGCTCAGAAAATTAAACAGAGATCCAATCAAAAGCATTATAGTTTGTTATTTTAAAAAATCTAGCATTGGTGTAAGAAAACCCGGCACTTAAAAGTGACTTTACAGTGCTTATACAAATATATTTATGTGTTACTATTTATATATACACATATTAACACATAAATATATATGTATTTAAAAATGCTGCCCATTGCTATGCTACTTCAGAAATACATGCAACATGTTTCTCAGCTGTCTAGCTGTTTCTTCAGGCAACTAGAAAGCTGAGAAATGCGTTGCATGTATTGTATTGTATTTTATCTTATTAAATTGTGAATGTTAAGTAGTTTACTAGCCTTTACTACTTATGTGTGCATTTTTTTAATTTTGGAACACACCATTTTTTAAACAAAAGCAGCATTGGAACATCATCCCTGGGAGATCCAGTAAGACTAGTCAGCTGGAGCTTCACAGTGCAAACCCACATGTGAGTACTCATTTGTGACTACTGACAGAGATATATTTTTTGTTTTATGTTTTATCTGCACCATGGGATGTCCTCTACCTTTTTATATTGAAAATATCCAAACAACAACCCCCCCCCCCCAAAATGATCACCGTTCCTACATCCTATTCCTGTACAAACAACAGTCAGCTGGAGACTGTAAAGCATATCCTGTGCTGATTGCACTACTTCACAGTGCAGATTGCTTTGTGAGTAACCATTTTGTAGCGTAATATATATATCTTTTTGAATAATCAAGATTTCGGCACCATGAGGCGCTCTTCTTTGCTTTACTTCTAGAACATTAATATGTATCCTGTGATATTAAGAGCAATTTATAACACATTTTCCAGCTTGTTGAGCATACCCTACAATTCACTGTATGTTATCCTCCCTAATCTTCATCCAAAGATTACACTACTCACCCTTTCGGATATAATTTCTCATCTACTTATGTATCTCATTTTTAAGTGTAAAATGGTTTAATCTAGAAAAGAATCTATAGAACAGCGTAATACATTGCTGTAATATAAAGTAGAGCGTAAACACTAAAGGCTATTGGATCTAAGATAAAAAACGTATTTTATTAGCGACATATAGTAAAATCCACAATGTACACTGTCAAAAAAAAGTGGGATATTAGTAGGCATGTGCAACTGTGACATTCAAGAGGTAAGGAATGCCAAAGATGGTGGCCGCAAACTGCAATTAGACATTTTTAGAGTATAATTTATTCTTCCAGAACCTAGTGTCTTGAATTTTCACAAGAATAAAACCGGTTCCAAAAATTGCAGAATGCGGCTAATGGTGCCACTTTAGACATTTATTTCCTCCCAAATGTCATGAATGCACATGCCTAGATATTAGTTATTTTATAGATAACTGATGTATTGTCTCTTTCTACGTCTATTTTTGTCTGTTTGCTGGTACCTTATATACAGTACATTAATGAAGCTATATCTGTTACTTGAAAAAAACTAACATTAAAATCATGTTACTTTCTGTTTTTTACGTAGTGTAGGTGATGGAGTGAGCGCCTAAAAGGCAGAGGTTTGATAAGGATATATTAGAATAATGTGTGTATAAATGCTCTTTAGTAGTATAAAAATAAAAATATTTTGTTAAAAATATTTTACTTCGCTAAAATATATAATACAAGTATGCCACTAAAATGTTGATATTGGATACAAATTAATATGTTGCTAAAATAATGATATTTATTACAAATTAGTAAAACATAATATCATGGATCCATGAATACAATAAATAACCGAAATGTCAACATCATAAAATCTAAAAACAGATTGGATTATACCATAACATACATAATGGCAAAAATAGTCTAGTATTAATGTCCAAAAAAACAGTGTGTGTGACTTAGGAGTCCAGTGAAAAAGTCAATGTTGTGGAATGTGTCCTATGGTGGTTAAAATCCAGTGTAATCCAAATAATCCTTGTGGTATCAAAATCCAATTAAATCCAATGTGAATACAAAAATCAATTAAAAAAAACAGTGAAAAAATGTGAAAAATGTAAAAAATACAAATGTAAAAAATAAAAAATACAAATGTAAAAAATAAAACAAAAGTAAAAATAAAAGTGAAGATGTAAAAATAATAATAAAATACAAAAATGTAAAAATGCAAAATATCAAAAGACAAAAATCAGATGTGCTGACTGTGATAAAAATAGATGTGATGAGTGTATAAACAGGAAGGATTCCTGAATGATATCACACTAAGGTCCCAAAACAAATTAAAAAAAAATCCAATATAAAAAACCTGTGGAAAAAACAAAAACAATACTAAGACCAACACAATAATACTTTTTTAGAGTATCAGAAAGTCTCTCACCATTTATATGTCGACGCGTTTCGGCCTGGTATCAGGCCTTTATCAAGACTGTATAAACTGGTGAGTAGTGAATGTATTTATAAGGGTGTTGTTCCAATCAGAATGCCTGGGTTTGGGCGCCAAAATTCCTCATTTCCGGGAACCACCCCTTATCCTGAATGAATTGTGGGTATGGGCAAATTTCTGGGCAAACCTTCAAAATGTGGGCAACCTTTAAAATTGTGGGCAACCTTTAAATTATTATATTATTATTATACCTTCTTATTTATATATTTATAGGTGGAATGGCCTCAATATTATCAATGAGAGAGTTATCTAACCTTTAACCTTAATAGTTTTTCTAACCGATAAATCCTTCTGATGAATTGTATCAGAGAATTGTCGCCACTGTTTACTCCCTGAAGCTGACGTCACTTCCAGTAACGGCTTGGTGACATCATTTCCAGCTTCCGGTTTCACCGGATATTTACACTAGACCTGTGGCGATCGAGAGGACTTGGCTAATGTTGTGCTTGTCACTATGAAAGGGACCAGATCGATTGTTTCTAATGAAATGTAAACTTTTTAGGAATATGTGTATCTAATATGATCATTTGGTTACTTGTATTAAACGATCGGACTTTAAAGAGGCTTCTTGTTGTATCTTGATTTTTCTTTGGGAATGTTGAGATTCGTGCCTAATCTAATAATATGCATCCTGCAGTGCAAGATAAAATCCATTCTGATCACTTACGGTTAGAGACTATATGGGGTATGTGGTATATGATGCCTATCCACGAGAGGACTTAATAAATAATGTTTAAAAATGGTAAAAGAACTAAATGACAAATATTAAGAAAGTTTTTCTATACAATATTAAAAGGTTAAAAGGTATATCCTTACAATATGAACTGATGTGGCTTGGATTGCATATCCACATGAATAAGATAAGATATGTGTATTGCGATGTGCACTGATAGGAGAACGGATACCCTCTATACAATAAACCTAGATACTTAGAATATATACATGTTACAAAACCAAATTATGGTACAAAATAAGAGTTCCATATTTAAACATATTTAAACATATTAAAACATACAATTAAATAAGTTAAAATATACAAGCACAAATATAAATCTAAATCTGTGTAGCAGCACTCATATGGGACCATTAACTCATAAATATGAACGTTACACTTACATAAAAACATACTGTACTTAGGAGTATAAACAGATAGAAATGTGTATGTATATATATATATATATATATATATATATATATATATATATATATATATAAAAATATGAAAAGGGACCGGGGTTGAAAGAACCTAAAACAGTCCCTAAAAACATTATAATGGTATACAATTGTGGGATGAGCTTAGACCGATTTCCTGATTCTAATCGGACATGTGTAGTATAACCTGTGTATTGTGTGACACTCGGACACGAGTAATCTGACACCTTGTCTGATATATGATGGAAAAAAAGTCAACTAAGGTGTGATAAAAATATCAGACTGAGATACACATCCTAAATAGTTTGGAGATGGAATCATTGACCTAAGTCAAGAGAGTGAGTGGACTTAATGGTACGTCCTCAGGGGTTCTCCATATGTAACAAAGGTCTAAGTGGAAAAATGTTGGTAAAATGCAATGATTACCTATGTTATCATAGATAGAGTGTTACAGTCCCATCTGTGTAAACCAAAGGAGTGTAAAAGGTTGTCACTTTCAGATGTATAAAATTCTGAAAGATGAGTATATAAAACTACTTGTATCTACATAGGTATAACTTCTCTAAGAGACTAGTTAGTCAATTGTATAGACTGCCTTGTTACACAAGGATAATGAACTATGATATCCAAGTGAAGGTGTAGGTTCAATGATAACTTGAAAATAGATACAACTATATCTGTGCATATAATGTGCTAACAAAGATAAAATATGTCTAACATTGAATATAACAGAGGTCAAAATAGAACTTCTCTTTAAAAGATCTATTTCAAAAGATGAAGTTATACAAACATAATGGAATAAATGAATAATTAAATATTTCCTATTAGATTATCTTCTAAGTTGTAAGAGATGTGATAAGTCTTCTTTGTTATTAAGCCCTTTGGGGTAAAGATTGTCCAACGTAAATATCCATCTAGATTCAGAATAGAGTAGCTTATGCTCATAATTCCAACCTCTCCAATTTTTGTTAACTTTCTGTATCCCAAAGAATTGGAAATCATTCACATCCCCACCATGTTTTTGTGTAAAGTGCCTATAGAGTGCAGTGTCTGTATTCTTTTTTTCTATACACAGTATGTGTTCTCTAATTCTGTCCCTTAACATTCTAGAGGTCTGCCCTATGTATTGTAAACTACAGGGGCATTGAATTATATAAATGATACCTCTATCTCCACATCTAATTAGATTGTGGATGTTGTGTTTCTCTTTCTTTGAACTTGAAAAAAAATGGTTGGTTTTTAGCCCATTCTTAAAGGCTTTACAGCTCAAGCACGGAAAGAAACCTCTGATGTTTTTGCCAAATATATCTGTCGTATTATGCTTTTTTTGGCCTGGAATCCTAGGGGCTATCATACTCTTCAAATTCTTTGTTTTCCTGTATATAAATTTTGGATGGGAGATAAGTTTTTCTCCAATGATATCGTCCTCTTTGAGTAGTGACCAATGTCGTTTGATTATTTTCTCTATAAGGTGTTTATTTTCACAATACTCAGTAATCATTGGGATGTCTATGATGTCATCTAATTTACTACTGGTATGTTTCGTTTTGTATTTTATAAGATCTTTACGGTCCACTTTCCTAACTTCTTCAATCTTCCCTTCTAAGGTATTTTCTTCATATCCTCTGTCCAGGAAGTGTTGATTCAGAACTTTAGCCTGTTCTTCCCACTTTTCATAATTCGAGCAGTTTTTTCTTATTCAAAGAAGTTGGCCCTTAGGAATGTTCAATTTCCACAATGTGTGGTGGCAGCTTAGATTGTGTATGTAATTGTTGCAGTCAACCTCCTTGAAGAAGGTTGATGTCTCAGTACGCCCATTGTGAATTTCTATTTGTAGGTCTAAGAAATTGATCTTTTTTCTGCTAAGTTCATGAGTGAAGGACAGGTTCTTGGTGTTCATATTCATTACATTTATCGTGTGGAGGAGGTCATCAACTGTTCCTCTCCAGATTATAAAAATGTCATTGATGTATCTGACATATAGGACCAGGTCTGCGCCGGCTGGACAAGAGTCCCAAAACACTTGTTCCCACTTGCCCATATATAGGTTTGCATAGCGCGAACCTGGTCCCCATGGCCGTACCACATAATTGTTTGTAAAATTGGTTTCCGTAATTAAAATAGTTGTGTGATAAAATGTAATGTCAAGGATGAAAGTGCGTTGTGCTTCTGTTAAAATTGTGTCTTTTCTCAGAAAAAAATCAACTGCCTCAATCCCTCCTTGGTGGGGGATGCTCGTATATAAAGATGATACGTCGCATGTTGCCATGATAAAATTATCCTCCCACTGTATTTCATCCAATTTGTTCAAGAGTTGAGTCTAATCTCTTAGATACGATGGGAGGCTTGTGACATTTTATCTTGCACTGCAGGATGCATATTATTAGATTAGGCATGAATCTCAACATTCCCAAAGAAAAATCAAGATACAACAAGAAGCCTCTTTAAAGTCCGATCGTTTAATACATGTAACCAAATGATCATATTAGACACACATATTCCAAATAAGTTAACATTTCATTAGAAACAATCGATCTGGTCCCTTTCATAATGACAAGCACAACATTAGCCAAGTCCTCCTGATCGCCACGGGTCTAGTGTAAATATCCAGCGAAACCGAAACCGGAAGCCGGAAATGATGTCACCAAGCCGATACCGGAAGTGACGTCAGCTTCAGGGAGTAAACAGTGGCGACAATTCTCCGATACAATTCATCAGAAGGATTTATCGGTTAGAAAAACTATTGAGGTTAAAGGTTAGATAACTCTCTCATTGATAATATTGAGGCCATTCCAGCTATAAATATATAAATAAGAAGGTATAATAATAATATAATAATTTAAAGGTTGCCCACATTTTGAAGGTTTGCCCAGAAGTTTGCCCATACCCACAATTCATTCAGGATAAGGGGCGGCTCCCTGAAATGAGGAATTTTGGTGCCCAAACCCAGGCATTCTGATTGGAACAACACCCTTATAAATACATTCACTACTAACCAGTTTATACAGTCTTGATAAAGGCCTGATACCAGGCCAAAACGCGTCGACATATAAATGGTGAGAGACTTTCTGATACTCTAAAAAAGTATTATTGTGTTGGTCTTAGTATTGTTTTTTCCACAGGTTTTTTTATATTGTACTTTTTTTTTATTTGTTTTGGGACCTTAGAGTGATATCACTCAGGAATCCTTCCTGTTTATGCACTCATCACATCTATTTTTATCACAGTCAGCACATCTGATTTTTGTCTTTTGATATTTTGCATTTTTACATTTTTGTATTTTATTATTATTTTTACATCTTCACTTTTATTTTTACTTTTATTTTTATTTTTTACATTTGTATTTTGTATTTTTTATTTTTTACATTTGTATTTTTTAAATTTTTCACATTTTTTTTTCATTGATTTTTGGATTCACATTGGATTTACTTGGATTTTGATACCACAAGGATTATTTGGGTTACACTGGACTTTAACCACCATAGGAAACATTCCACAACATTGACTTTTTCACTGGACTCCTAAGTCACACACACTGTTTTTTTGGACATTAACACTAGACTACTTTTGCCATTATGTATGTCATGGTATAATCCAATCTGTTTTTAGATTTTATGCTGTTGACATTTCGGTTATTTATTGTATTCATGGATCCATGATCCATGATATTATGTTTCACTAATTTGTAATAAATATCATTATTTTAGCGACATATTAATTTGTATCAAATATCAACATTTTAGTGACATACTTGAATTATATATTTTTAGCGAAGTAAAATATTTTTAACAAAATATTTTTATTTTTAGACTACTAAAGAGCATTTATACACACATTATTCTAATATATCCTTATCAAACCTCTGCCTCTTTTAGGCACTCACTCCATCACCTACACTACGTAACTATTTCAGGGTTGACTAGGCACCCCTTTAGGAGAGAGTTGTAGGTTTATATACTAGCGCCAGACCCACGAATCCTATTTTCTTACTTTATGTTTTTTAATGCATCATGATAGAATGTCTATAACAATGTTTTTTTTTATGTAACTTTGGTCTATGTATAATTTTGAATGTGGTATTATTACATGCCAATTTATCCTGTTGTTAATTCTGTAGTTTTAAAGCTGTTTTTAAACATATACCTAATATTTGTGAAAGGGTTAACCTACTAGCCTTTTAAAAAAGGAATGGCTACGAAGTAGGAATCAGTCTATGAATAAGCGCCACTTGGAAACCTGAAATGCGTAAGACTTTATTTGACAGTTTAACTTCCATGCTTGTGGATTTTACTATATGTCTTCCACTTTGATAAGAAATGTGTCATCTGCATTGTTTGCTCAGACCTTGTTTGATCCTGCTGTAATTTATGACCTTTGATAATTAGAAGCATGTGACTGTTTTTACCTTTAAATTGAATACCTCTAACTTGTTACATCAAGCTAGATTGTTAGATCAGTGCAGCATGTGTAGTTCTCTAAGTGTGCTAGTTCATAAGTGTACAGAGTTATAACAAGTAGTTATACAAAGGAGTGGACAACAGTAAAAAGTAATCTCCCAAATTAACTGCAAACATGCTACACTTTTTAATGTCTGCATTAACTTTTTCCTCCCTTCTCCTTAAAGTCACAGCTCTTCCTTTCACAAACAGCAGTCAGACAATTCATATTTCTCCTTCTCTTCTACCCCCCCCCTCTACAACACACATGAACTCTATTCCTATCTCACATCCCTCATCCAGCCATGCTTCACTGATCCTAAACTTAAACACTCACATATGACACATTCTCATCTCCTTTAGCTCACCATCTTTCTTATTCTTGCAGCTGGGGATGTCTCACCTAACCCAGGTCCACCCTCTGCTTCCCTCAGCTCACTACCCCAAATGACACCTCATACACCTTGCCCACGTAACCCTCTAAACCTCATTAACTGCAGCTCTGTTAGTACACCCCAATTCTCTTGTGTCCTTTGGAATGCATGCTCTGTATGCAATAAGCTTACATCTATTCACAACCTATTTATTTTATGTTCACTTAACCTGTTAGCCCTCACTGAAACTTGACTTTCCTCCTCAAACACAACTGCTGTAACTTCTCTGTCCTATGGCGGCCTGCACTTCAGTCATACTCCCAGGCCAGGAGACAAACAAGGAGGGGGGGTAGGAATTCTCCTGTCTCCACACAGTACTTTTCATTGCATTCCTTCACCCCCCTCTCTTTCCTTCTCATCTTTTGAAGTTCATGCTACCCACCTCTTCTCCCCTGTAGCTCTTCATGTTGCAGTTATCTTTTGGCCCCCTGGCCCAGCATCACAATTTCTGGACCACTTTGAAGCCTGGCTTCCACATTTCTCTCTTGTAATGTCCCTTCTCTCATCTTAGGGGACTTCAACATACCCCTTGATAATTATAACATGCCTGCTGCCTCAAAACTTCTATCCCTTACCACCTCTTTGCCCTGTCCCAGTGGACAATATCTCCAACCCACTGTGATGGCAACTCTATAGACCTGGTCTTCACTAATCTCTGTGCTGTTTCCAACTTCCTTAAAGAGACAGTCTAGTCAAAATTAAACTTTCATGATTCAGATAGGGCATGCAATTTTAAACAACTTTCCAATTTACTTTTATCATAAAATTTGCTTTGTTCCCTTGGTGGTGTTTTTGAAAAACTAAACCTAGGTAGGCTCAAACCAATTTCTAAACCGTTGAAAACTGCCTCTTAGCTCAGAGCATTTTGAAAATGTTTCGCAGTTAGACAGTACTAGTTCATGTGTGTCATATAGATAATGTGCTCACTCCCATTAAGTTATTTAGGAGTCTGCACTGATTGGTTAAACTGCATGTCAGTCACAAGCACTGAGATAAGGGGGCAGTCTGCAGAGGCTTAGATACAAGGTTATCACAGAGGTAAAGCATATATTAATATAACTTTGTTCGTTATACAAAACTGGGGAATGGGTAATAAAGGAGTTATCTATCTTTTTTTAATTAATAAAAATGTTGGTGAAGACTGTCCCTTTAACTTCCCCTTTCCTCTCTCTGACCACCATCTACTAACTTTCTCTCTTACTCTAGCTGCTACATCTTTGCAAGCCCCCAAGAAACTGCTACCTTAGAGGAATTTCAAGGGACAGTCTACACCAGAATTTATCTATTATTATTAATTTTATTATTATTAATATTTTATTATTATTTGTTTAAAAAGATAGATAATCCCTTTATTACCCATTCCCTAGTTTTGCATAACCAACACACATTTTACCTCTGTGATTATCTTGTATCTAAGCCTCTGCAAACTGCCCCCTTATTTCCATTCTTTTGACGGACATCAATGTTAGCCAATCAGATCTGGCTCACTGGAACTCCACATGCATGAACACAATGTTATCTATATGACACACATGAACTAACACCCTCTAGTTGTGAAAAACTGTCAAAATGCCCTGAGAGAAGAGGCGGCCATCACAGACTTAGAGATAAGCATATGAATCTCCAAGGGTTAGCTTTCAACTAAGAATACCAAGATAACAAAGCAAAATTGGTGATAAAAGTAAATTGGAAAATTGTTTAAAATTGCATTCTCTATCTGAATAATGAAAGTTTATTTTGGACTAGACTGTCCCTTTAAATGACTTGGATCTCACAAACTTTTCCACTCAACTGAATCCTCTGCTCTCTGACATTTCATCCCTCTCTTGCCCAAACCTCGTTGCTTTACAGTATAATTTGGCACTAAAATCAACACTTGACAAAGCTGCACCCTCCACTGTTCATCGTACATCAATCACTCAATGGCAACCGTGGCACACCAAACAGACCAGATATCTTCATTGATGTTCACAGGCTACTAAACGGCAGTGGAGGAAATCACGCACCTGTGCTGATTTCCGGGATTATAAATTCATCTTTAAATTCTACAACTCTGCACTCAGCCTGGCCAAACAAGTCTAATTTTCCTCCCTTGTCTCATCTCAAGCATCCAACCCCAGAAAGCTGTTCTCAACCTTTAACTCCCTTCTACGTCCACCTGCACCCCCGCCCACTACCAACCTCACTGCTCAGATTATTGCTGATCACTTAAAAAATAAAATTTACACTATTAGAAAAGATATCTGCACCTTACACCCCTCAAACCCAGCAATCCTACCCACCCCTTCTATTAACAGAACTCTATGCTACTTCCCTCCTGTAACAGAGGAAGAAGTCTCTGTACTATCCTTGGCTCATATCACAACCTCCCCACTTGACCCTATTCCTTCACATTCTTTCCTCTCTCTCTCTGCTTCACTAACCCCTACCCTAACTCATCTCTTTAACCAATCTCTCACCGCTGGCACATTTCCTGATACATTCAAGCATGCGTAAATCATACCAATCCTAAAAAAGCCCTCGCTTGACCCCTCCACACCTTCTATCGACTGGTCTCCTTACTTCCCTTTGCTTCAAATTATTGGAATGACTGGTCTATAATCAGCTAAATCAATTTCTCACAACTAACTCCTTACTTGATCCACTACAATCTGGTTTCCACCCTAAACACTCAACAGAAACTGCTCTTGCTAAAGTAACAATTGACCTTTTATATTCTAAAGCAAGAGGCCACTACTCCTTACTAATTCTTCTTGACCTATCCACTGCTTTTGACACAGTCAACCATCCACTCCTCCTAAAAAAACTATATTCATTTGGCATCCGAGACACAGCCCTCTCCTCATTTGTCTCATATCTCTCAGACCGCTCGTTTTCAGTTCCCTTTGACAACATATCTTGCAATCCTATGCCTTTCTCAGTTGGAGTACCACAAGGCTCTGTCTTGGGCCCCTTGCTTTTCTCTCTCTATACATCCTCCCTTGGAAAACGTATTTTCTCCTTTGGATTCCAGTACCACTTATATGCTGATGATACCCAAATCTATCTTTCCTCTCCTGATATCTCTCCCTCTTTACTCAACCAGATATCTAACTGCCTCTCTGCAATTTCCTCTTAGATGCCTTTACACTACCTCCAACTCAATCTGTCCAAAACTGAGCTACTTCTTATTCCCCCCCTCTTCGAGACATCCAACACCTGACATTTCTCTGATGGTTGGAGACTCTATTCTCAACACCTCACCTCAGGTCTGCTGTCTTGGGGTCACACTAGACTCGGAGCTCACATTCAACCCACATATACAAGCACTTACCAAATCCTGCCGTTCCCACCTACGCAACATTTCCAGAATTTGTCCCTTCCTTATTAAAAACACTATAAAAATACTTATTCATTCCCTCATTTTCTCATGCATTGATTATTGCAATCTACTCCTAAATTGCCTTGCAAAACACTGCCTCTCCTCCCACCAATCTATTATGAATGCTTCTGCTAGACTCATCCACCTAAGTTGCCGATCTACATCAGCTGCTCCACTCTGCCAGTCTCTACACTGGCTCCCCATACACTCCAGAATACAATTTAAAGTATTAACCCTAACTTACAAAGCACTAACTCCCAACTATATTTCCTCTCTCATTGTGAAATATTCCCTATCCTGTCCTCTTCGATCAACCTCTGACCTACGTCTCTCCACTCCTGTTATCTCTATGTCCCACTTCTGCCTCCAAGACTTCGCATGTGCTGCTCCTGTCCTCTGGAACTCTTTACCCCACTCCATAAGACTGTCTCCAACCTTGTATAGCTTCAGATGCTCCTTAAAAACCCACCTATTCAGAGAGGCTTACCATCTATCCTCCATCCCTCATCCGAACTAAACAAATACATGAACTGCCTGACTCACTGCTGCAACTACAACCGATGTTACAAGCTACCCCAACGTTATGTCTCTGCACCCTAAACCTGTAGATTGTGAGCTCTCCGGAGCAGGGCCTTCTTCCTTTTGTACTAGATTTGTTTAGTTTTGTTATGGTTTGTATTTTATCACAAATCTTTGTCATTGTATACCCCTAGCATTGTACCCAGCGCTATGAAATTTGGCGGCTTATACAAATAAATAATGATAAAATTTGTTGTTAATTCCGATCCTTACTCTTTATATTTTTACTCTCTACTTTGTGCTCTACATTGGATTCTCATTGTTAGGTTAATATTAAGTTTCCTAGTAATGTTGCACTTCTAGTTTAAAGACCATGGAAGTGGGTGGCCTGGAGCTATTGGCTACAGTTTTTCATCAGGAGCTATTTTGATAACATTTTCTCTAAGGAAGTTAAAGATACTAAAGGCATTGATTTGAAAACACATCTTTAATCAACATAAAAATTCTTGTTAACAGACTTAAGACTCATGTGGGACAAATTGGCTTTTAATCAATGTGTTGATTTAGAAAGGATACATATTAAGAAATACCCTTCATTTGAATTTGAAGATCCTGTTGATTTAGAATATTAGAACTTGGCTTTAACAAAATGATTTTTAAAATGCATGGGCATAATAATTAATAAAAAAATATAGTCAACCAAATGAGTGTATTACTAGTATAGATAGTGAGCTGTATGCTTTTTGAAAATCATTTAAACTTTGGTAACTTGAACAAGGCTATGGATGACAATAATGATAAGTTTGATGGTGAGCAAGATATATGCAAAGGTACAAATTTAACAGAGATAAAAAAAGACTATGAACAAAATATAGGCTAGCTGGTCTAAATTACAGAAAAGACAGCGTCATAGTAAGAACAAAAATGAGGGAAAAAAATGAGAAGAAAAGTTAAAACAAAATTAAACTAAGAGAACATACCCCAAGATCTATTCTATAAAATAAAAATAAGAGAAGAGTGATGTTTAAATCTACAGAAGAAGAACCCTCAGTCCCTGATACTTCAGGATGCAGCATTTATTCTGCTTTTTTCTGTTCTTCTTCCTCCTCTGTTTTTTACTGAGGGTAGTGCATCTGAAGATACAAAAAGTAAAAAAATCAAAAAGATAAAACATCCACTGTGCCCAAAACAAGGAAGGGGATACAGAAGAGTTCCAACAAAAAGCATTAGATGAATGACTTAGTATTGTAAATGTATCTGATTATGAGCTAACAAATGATGAATACAATGTTGTATGATAAGGTTTAGGCTTTGTTTTATCTAGCAAGTTTTCCTCATTTAAAACTCTACTTGAAATAAATAAATTTGTGCATAAATTAACCATAAAAAGATATTTTGCTTTAACTAATCATAGTGAAGAAAATAATGAGATCATCATTTTTGAAGGACCTAATAATAATACATTTTATACATTGAATTCAAAGATGCCTGTGAAGAATTTCATTTGCATTCAGAATATTCTGATAAGACTTTTGTTCAAAGCAAATTTTGTTCTGCTGCATTAGCCAATGGAAAGCCTAAAAAAATCCTTTTAGCAACAAAATTAGACTAAAAAGAAATGCCAATTAAAAAATTAACTGGAACACCAGGACATACAGGAGCTAGAACATTTTTTATAAAGAGAATCCAAGCAATACATTGAAATGAAAAGCATTTGATAATTACAATAATTTCAATTATTCACTAGTAGTACCTTTTTCCAACACCTTACTGTCTTCTCCCTTCTAACCATCCAATTCACACCACTACAACATTTCAGTACAATCTTACTTTTTTTAACTCTCATTTTTTTTAAAAAAAAATCCCTCATACTAAAGTACCCCCATTCCTTACTTTCTCACACACCTTTATAACAAGTTTTGCAGCTATTTATTCTTAGAGACTCAAGTCAGAGAAGGGCAGGAGCATGAGAGGTGGCACCAGTAGGCAGCATAGTTATTAAACTTAAAAAGTTCCCAAAGTGTTACTACTAGGGTTCCGTAGGGGGTGCACAGTCCATGCAAAATGATCCTGCTTGTTCCAAGATGTAATCACAATGTTAACACAAATGTCTCTGTTCTTAATGGCTGCTCTTCTTAGACAACTCTAACAGACATCTGAAGCAATATATTGCAATATCAGTCCCCTGACATTAAACTTAGATTTAATTATTTGGAAAAGTTACTCAGTACTGACCTTAGATTAATGTGGGACATAGTGACTTTTGAACACTACCTTGAGTCTAATAGAATACCAAGGGGGCTGCGATTGTGCAAATTTGCTCAATTTTCCCACTTATCAATTTGAGGATCAGGACTTAGTAGATGAATGGAATGAAGTCTTGTCTAATTGTTCCATTACACTCATCAACATTTTGGTAAAAGAAAAACAAAGGAGAAGGGAGAAACTAAAAAACCAAATTCATGATGACAAATCATCCCTCAAATTATTTAAAAGCAATGAGGCTTATTCCACACTAAAAGAACAGATGAAGGAACACATTAAGAAGCTGGACATGGAGCTGGCGGAGTTTAAGAAAAATAAATTTAACAGAGACAGAAAGGATTATGAAAATAATAAGATTTATTTCTGGCCACAATATGGCAATAGGAGATTTAGACGTCATACTGGGAAGGATAACAAGAACCATCCCAAATCAATTCTGAAAAATCAAAAAGGCAACAAAAAAATATCCTTTTCCTCAACTGAGGCAGAATCCTCAGATCCAGAAGCCACTTCACTAATCTCATCAGACAATGATAGTGGCTCTGCGGCCCCATCTTCAGCTGAAGACTGAGGCGATGATCCAGTGCCCACTCCATCAACCTCACAATGTGTCCCTTTAGGAGTAACTCCAGACGCCGGGCGCGGCGGTCACAAAGGAGAAAAAAGGAGTTACAGGAGAGGCAAGAAATAGTGGATGAAGGAATGAATATTGTAAATCTTTCTGACTACAATCTTACAACAGAAGAGAAGTCTCTCCTGTCCAGAGGACTTGGCTTTGCACCCACTAAAATATTCTCAGTGTTTGACACTATTATAGATGTAAATCGGTTTGTCTGAAAATTGACTCTTAAAATTTTTTTTGACCAAGATCTTCAGTCTACCTCCCGAGATGACTCCAATCAAGATTCAGTGGCCATCAATCCTGTTCCCGATGCTGAAAGAATTACAGATTTCAAAGACTGTTGTGCTTTGGAGGTTATGAGGGATCTCTTAGGGAGTGGGGACCTACCCAGTGGTCATCCAACTTCACCAGTCATTCCTCCTAGAACAAAAAATAAGGATTTTTATCCAATTCAGATTAGAGGGCCTTATATAAATGCCTTTCAAAGTAGTGTGGAGAGGGATTTATTAAGCTTAGCTAATAATGCAGACCAAAAAAATCCACATTTGAATAATAAAAAGTAATCTATCACGCAAGGAATTATCTGCTTTAGAGCAACTTAAGGCTAATGATAATCTTACCATCAGAAATGCGAATAAGGGAGGCTCTATTGTACTTCTTAATAAGGTAGATTATATCAGAGAAGCAGAAAGACAATTATCTGATACTGACACATATCGTTCACTTAAAACAGATCCCACTCTAAAATTCAAAAAGGATTTGGTCATGTTATTGGAAGATGGAGTAGCTTTGGGTATCATCAATAAGAGAGATGTAGAACTTTTAGTTCCTAATTCACCTATTATTCCAATCTTCCATCACGTGCCAAAAATTCACAAAAATTCAGTTTCCCCCCTGGGTAGACCCATCGTCTCGGGCATAGGCTCCCTTTTGGAGCCTGTGTCCGAGTAGATGGACTCTATCCTTCAACCAATGGTCTTGAACTTATACAGTTACCTTAGGGATTGAGGTCACCTCTTACAAAATTTAAAAAATATCGAATGGCAGGAGTCTTATTGTTGGGCTATTGTAGACATAGAGTCCCTCTATTCTAGGATTCCACACCATTTGGGTACTCAAGCAGTTAAGTGGTTCCTGGATAGAGAGACCACATACGGTGAGGCAGAAAAAATATTTATTTGTGAATGTTTGGAGTTCCTACTAACCCACAATTATTTTATGTTTAATCATATTTTCTATCTTCAAGTACGTGGCATGGCGATGGGGGCCAAGTTTGCCCCTTCGTATGCCAATTTGTTTGTGGGTTGGTGGGAACTCCATTACATTTTCTCAGATAATTATCAGTTTAGCGAAAGTACCATATTATATAATCGCTTCATTGACGATATGATATTTATATTTGACATTTCTAATATTCCAGATTTTACATCAACCACAGTTTTGGATTATCTAAACGATAACAATTTGGAATTAAAATTTACTGGTGAAGTTAATTCAACTCAGGTACATTTTTTGGATTTGACACTCAAGGGTGATATGAGCAATAAGTGTATTGTTTCCAGCACATTTCGTAAATCCACTGCAGGGAACACTATTTTGCATTCACATTCAGCCCATCCACCTCATTTGTTAAATTCAATTCCAAAAAGTCAATTCATTAAATTAAAAAGAAGCACTAATGATGAAACTATATATACAAATCAGTCTGAGGAACTAAAAACTAGGCTTCTAAAGAAGGTTATAAGGAAAAATTACTTAATAAAGCACAAGAGGAAGCGAAACATAGTCATGCAGTTTCTAGAAATCAAAACAGCTCCTTTAGCAATAATACTGTTGCTTTTAGTACACCATATTCCATTCACTATAACAAAATTGTTTCCATTATAAAAATACACCTGAAATTACTTCATAGTGACCCCCAACTCAAACCTTATATCAGCAAATGCAGGTTTGTCCCCAGGAAACCAGATACCTTAGGTTCTAAATTATCACCCAGTATGGTTCAAACAAAAACACACCTAAGCAATAGGACCTGGCTGCACAAGAAGGGTAATTTTAAATGCAATAATTTTAATTGCCTAGATTGCCAATTACTGATATTGGGTAACACCTTTACCTGTTCATTAAATAACAGATCCTTTGAAATAAATTTCCACGCAACATGCAGATCCAAATGGGCGGTTTATCTTATCACCTGTAACTTTTGTTGCCACCAGTATATAGGTCAGACCTCACGTGAATTTCATGATAGAGTCAGAGAACATATAAGAGATGTAAAAAATTACAAAAAGGAGTCAGCAATAGCCAAGCATTTTAATGGTGTACATTTTACTAATGTTCCTGATTTTGGAGTCCAGATTATAGAAATTGTTAACAGACATCCCAGAGGTGGTGATAGACATAAGTCTTTAACTAAATGTGAATTATTCTGGATTCTAAAACTGGGAACCAGATACCCAAATGGCATGAATTTAGAGTGGGATATTTCCTACTTCACAGATTAACTTTTGTACCTTTCTAGTTAAATTAATTATCTATATTTAGTTTTAAAAAAACAATAGGTGCATTGGATCTCATGTCCCATGTTTCATTTCATCAATATAAAATATACAAAATATATATAATAACAAAAATCAATATAATAATATTACAATACACCTTTAATTTAATTTGGTTTTTCACATCCTCCTTATAGATCTTTATATAGACACTTAACAGCTCTTAAGATGTCAATGCATTCACAAACAATTTAAACTTGTGTTTTTCTAGACATCCAGTTTTGATTTTTGCCATTCAACTTATTATATAAATGCACCTCAGCCCCAAGCCTTTACTTATCAACCCTTCCTATTCATGGTCTAATATATGTCTGCAATATCTGTAATTTCCAGAATTGTTTTTAAATCTTCTATATGATGTTTTTTATAATATTTGTCCTTTTATGTGTGCCGCTGGTGTATTCCACCTTAACCTGGATGGGGGGGTGTCTGACAGGTGGCTTTTCTGGGCACCGGTTGGCTGCATCTCCCTTCATAAGGTGGGGTGGTGTATACCAGGGTCATATCCTATGACTAAGCGCCTGTAATGGCACGAAACGCGTCAGTATAACACCCTTTCTGGATCCTTGTCCACATGATGCATCTACTATTTGTATTTTAATAATAAAGCTACTTCCAGCAAATTTTTCTTACCCCTGAGTGCACCAGATCTCCTTTGTTTATTGCAATATATTGCCTCCTAGTGCAATATGTTTCCACAGTGTGAAGGCAATATAGATGTGAAACAATTATACTTATAAGCGTAGCAGTACCAAATATGCTTGTTGGAGCCTACTGGGATATCTCAGTATCCCAGCTCACTGATACTAGGTGTGGAGTTCGCTACTCCCTGCTGATTTGCTGACCAACAATCCAGATCATAGATGTGACAGTCAACCAGTGTTTTGAATAAAACACAATTTATTAAAATACATTAAATCAGTAGAGCTTCAATACTTTGTACAGCTCTTAAAAACAGATTCGCTACGCGTTTCTCAGCCGCTCTGGCTGTTTCCATGACAGAGAGGCGGTTATAGGAGCTGGCAGATCTACAACAGGGGATGATGGTGGTGATGGAGAGAATAAAGGAGAAGACTGCTGGCCTAATAGCAGGGAAGAAGAAGTGCTGTTGTCTGTCGCACACAAACTATTTGGTGGAATCTCTTCCTCCTCCACCATCTCCTCAGGCTCATAATCAAGTTCCTCCTGGTCTAGAGTAAAGGCTATAGCAGGAATGCTGGGAATTGCAGTAATATCCTCATCACCCAAAACAGAGATGGGTGGTAACATGCTCAATACTTCACTCTTCTCCTTGACTGCTTGGCACAATGAGATCATCTTGAATTCCTGCAGCATCTGCCAAGCTGTTGCTGTGGTTGCTCAAAGACAGCCTTTCAGATTGTGATAAACCCACCAGGATGCTGCTATAAAACATGGAGTGAATCTGAAGAGTGACGGAAGTGGTAGAACTGATGGTGGCACTGGGGCAAACACTGGTGCTGGTGGTTTTGTGAGTAGAATGTCTAAAGGGCTGATGTGTACATGGAGATCACAGAGTAACTTCAGACCCCATCCCAATCTGATTACTAGGTTTTGAGTCAAATTTTGTACATTCAGCACCTTCACTTCCAGTTTCAATCACTCGCTTTCTATTTTTTTCCAATGCTTTATTGAAAAAACATTATCTTACAACATATGAAAAGAAGTTGAACATGAAATAAAGGAGAGGACTTACAGGTCCTAAGGTACAATGTTTAGGTGGTTACATTTAGATGAGATAATCATAAATATCATTCACAGTCACAATAAGATTAGTGTAATTTAATGAACGGGTAAGAGATGGGAGAAGGGGAATGGTGGGAGTGGGAGGTATTAATAGGGAATAGGAGGAGGGGTGAAAGGGTAGAATAAAGAAGGGAGTGTTGGGAATATATAGGAGAGCTCATTTAGTCGGTGGTTGTGACGTTAGGTTTCTATAGGGTGTTAAATCTTGTTCCCCAAGCTGCCCAGATGAGTTCAAAGAGGTCGAAGTTGTTTAGTGAATAAAATATGTTTTTTCCATAGTATAGACATAAGCCATGGTGTTAAGGATCATGGGCCAACTTGGAGGCAATTCCTTTTTCCATGGCTTAGCTATAGCGAAATTAACCATTGTGAAGAGATAGATGCAGAGGTAGGAGTGATGTTTAGGGATACTGTTGGTCTCTATATGAAGAAGGGCAAGGGCTAGTGTCTTGGGGAGAGTGTGATAAAACAGGTATTCCACATAGATCTGAGTTTGGGGAAATCCTACCAAATATGCATGGAGTCCTCAATGTGTCCACAGTCACACCAGCACGTGAGGGAGGCAATATTGTACATTTTGGCTAGTCGTGTGAGGATATAATACCAGTGCAATTTGCAATATGTCTTGAATAATGTAACGCAATGAAAAGCCTTTATAGTCAGTGTTAAAGTGCATTGCCAACGTTTGTGGAGAGATGGTGGTGTTTAAGTAAGTCCCCCATCTTTGTAGGTGGGGTAGCTTATCTGTGGGAATTATATCCCCTATTAGGGTATAATGTGTGGAAAGGGGCTTGTGTAATCTATTACTTTGGCTCCAGATATTTTTCCAGGTTGTAAGAGGACGGGATGATCTTGGTCTAAAGCCCTAACTAACTAGGAAGCTAGGGCTTTAGACCTCTGTTTTGGATATTTTTAATGTATGCAGGTGAGGTTCCCAAAGGTTTCCAAAATGGTCATAAGCCTAGGGATGGTTTTCATTGGGTCTGCAGAGAATACTCAACACAGTAGTTAGACCAGCACTGTCCAAGTATCGCTAGGAACAACGTGAGCTACTGCCAAGCCCACAAGTAATACAGCAAATGACAAAAAGGCTGCGTCCATAGCATGTAAAAATTCCTTTATTGTTAAAGCATAAGGGATCAAACTACAACATAACGTTTCGGGGGCATTCCCCTTAATCATGTGATACCAGTTACTTATTCATTGACACAGTTTATAGCACTATTAATTGGTATTTAAATTGTTATACATCTCTTAATAGTCTCAATGGGGGGCAGTGGAATATACAAAATCGAGTTTAATAACCACACAACTATATACAATATTAAAATATTAAAACTATATACAATATTAAAAACTGTTACAAAGCATCATATATACAAAACACTCATGGCCAGATTACGGGTTTTGTGTTATGGCTGCTCGCTAATTACTTGTACATTATTTCCATTGCGCACTTTTTATAACGTAGGTATTATGAGTCTGAGAACAATCTCGTAACGCGTCACGGTAACACGACTACCACGTTTATTTGATAAGCTTAATCACGGGCTCATTAAAGATTCTCCCATAGAGATCAATGCTAAATGAACTAAGCATGTATTTTTCATCTAACACTCGATCTTGCGAGAAATACACACTGCTCTGTCATATTACGTATACAGAATAATGCACAACAAAAACACTCAGCTCAAATGTACAAACGACAATCGCTCACGCAACATAGCACATACGCATTCAACATTCACAATTGTAAACAAAAAATAATGCATAACATTTACACTAAACAAGGAATCGATAAATACGTTCAGATCTTGCAACACGGAAAAAAACAAAATGGAAAAAGAATTGCACACTGATACACAAACAAAACATTTGCATTGCCGATTACATAACATTAGTATAAATAAACATTTACACTACTTGACAAATACGAGACCATCACAAATCAGCATTTACATTTACAGATACTACTTTTGGACAATGTTATGCAAAACGATCACTATGACATCATCGCATTATACACAAATACATATGTGCATTTACAAACTCAATATGAGCATGCGCAAATTCAAACAACTAATACACATTGCACACATACTAATTACTAAGAAAGCACACCTGAACCTCCTTTACTTTGCAAACCGCTACATCATTAAACATTTACATAGGGTATATAAGCACGCTTGAAGCATGGCTTCTTTGACTGTATTGCTTTTTCAAGTTAAGTGCAGATCTAGGCGTTGGAGTGTTTGGAGAGATTTGAGAGAGTAGAGATATTTAGTTAGTGTGAGTTAGTGAGAGTTAGTGAAAGTTAGAGTTAGTGTGAGTTAGAGTTACTGTGAGTTAGTGAGCAAGAGTTTGTTTGGGTGAGTGTGCGAATGTTTTGTTCCTACATTCATTATATAAACACATTCACACGCAAACACATTCAATACATACATACACTTATCACTAACACTACATACACTCCATACCCCATTCCCTCTCATACTACACTCTATACCCCATTCTCTTTCATTCCATACCCCATTCCCTTTAAGCCCACACCCCAGTCCCTTTCATCCCATAGGTTTTTTTTTTACTAAAAAACTTATTGTTTACATATCCTCATTTTCGTATTTTTCCACATATATGTTTGTCTGCTTAATACCCCTTACCCTCTTTTATTTATATCCCATTCACACTTTCAGCACTTTTTACTTTTTGTTCATTATTTTGACCCCCTTTCATTTGGGCACCTTCACATTTTGTTTGAGTATGTCGGGAGAGGGGGATAGGGAGCAGATTAGCCCGCAGCTATTAGAGTTTATTAGGCAGGAGGCTAGGGCTGAGTTCAGGGATGAGCTTGTAGAGTAGGTTAGGCAGGAGGTTAGGCAGGAGAGAGGGAGGGGGAGAGAAAGGGGGAGAGGAAGGGGGAGTGGAACGGGACAGGAAGGGGGAGAGGAAGGGGTGGGTGGACCCAGCCACATTGTTGAAGATGAACAAGTGGCTGGGCCCAGTGGTATGCAGCATAGACAGGGAGCTTCACAGTCCGGGGAACAGAGGCTCACATCACATGGGAAGCCCAGGCAGAGGGAGGAGAGATATACCATGGATGAGAAGGGGGCCCTTATAGAGGCTTATATGGAGAGGGCTAGGAGGCTACAGGCACCGAAGGCCACCCCTAAGGATAAGAGGAAGCTGTGGAGGGAGATCAGGGATGTCATAAATGCAGTAGGGGTTTTTAACAGTGATGTGAAGTCTATTCAGCATCATTACCAGGACTGCAGAGCTGAACTGAAAAGAAAGCTCACAAGGGTGAGGGAATACATAGCTGGGACCGGTGGCGATCCGGAAATAATATTTGAGTTTTCCCACTGGGAGGAAATGCTGTGTCCCAACATCTCAGAAGTGGCCATAGTCGGTATCGGGAACCTGCCCCTCTCATGTGCCGGTAAGCTCATTTACTAATCTCTTTACATCCACCTCATAACACATTCACACGCAAAAATTATTTAAGGATATAAATTACGCTTTTTTATACATTATTACGTAAACGCATTCACAATTACCTTGCGAAAGTTGCATTTCAAGAAAAGCCATCATATTAGTATCTAGTCTAGAGGTTAGGTGTAAAACAGATTTAAGACAAACGCAAAAAGACATTCAGATTGACCATATAGATATCAGAAAGACGGTTTGCAAATGCGGAAATCGTATTGATTGCTTTGGCTTATAATAGAATTATGAAGGCAGCCTCATTAATACACTTTCAAATAGAACATTTGCATCCTTATTTGGAACTGTGCTAATATCTTGATTTCTTTATTTTTCAAATATACAGAGTCTGAGGCCAGGAAGGAGGCAGCACATTACCCACAGGCTTCTCCTTCACCCAAGCATGAGAGTGGTGAAGATGTCTCTCCCCCTCGGGGAGACATAGAAGACATCCCTGTACCATCATCCCCTGAAGAACACAGCGCTGCAGAAGAGATCCCTGCAGCAGCCCCTCATCCACCAGCAGCCCCTCATGCACCAGCAGCCCGCTATGCACCAGCAGCCCGCTATGCACCAGCAACCCGCCATGCAGCAGCTCCTCAGGAGAACATACCCCCAGAGATAGCAGAGGTGCAGATCTTGACTAATTTCCTTGCGGAGATGCGTGCCTCCCGGAGGGAACAGGCAGAAAGCAGAGTGTACCTGACAGGAGTACTGAATGATATTTGCGAAGGCCAAAGAGAGATTTTCTAATACTCCTAGGGTAAGGTTGTTGGTCCTACGGGAGGTGCAAAACTCGCCATCTGCTCCTGGACCATCTGCTCCTGGACCATCTGCTCCTGCACCATCTGATCCTGCACTATCTGATCCTGGGCCTCCTCCATCTTCTCCTCTGCCTCAATCTCCTCCTCAGCCTGGTGATCCCTTAACCACTCACAATGCTCCTCCTCCCCCTCTTCCCCAAACATCTCCTATGAGAAATTGTCGGAGGGGGCAGTTGCCCCCCCCAGAGCCTCAGTCTCATGGGAAGAAGGGAAGGAAGAGGAAGTAATTTTTTAATATATTTTATTTATTTAATGTGTAAAGGATAGGTATGTGATGATGTGGTCTTCTTACACTTGTGGAGTACACTCTGTATTAAATAGGCTTCTGTGGGACTGGGTCCATGGAGGCATATTGTTTGCAGAGTGTGTTTTACATGTGTGTGGAGACCACATTATCATATGCTGTCCTTGTTGATTACATTGGTTGTTTTTTGCGATGTGATGTCCAAACTGTTCTCCTAATCTCAAACAAAATGACCATTACAATTATACATGATGGAATATCACTGTTTTGATGCCAACAACACAGCTTAAAGGGACAGCCATAACATGAATTATTGTTGGTTACAAAGAAAACATTTTATTACGCATTATCAAGTTTGGAATAACAAGAAATACACGTTTTACTTCTGTGATTAATCTTGTATCTATGCCTCGGCAAAATAACCCCTTATTTCTATTCTTTTGACAGACCTGCATTTCAGCCAATCACTGATCACTCCAGGGTAACTATACTGCATGATCTCAAATGTTTTATATATGAAACACATTAACTAATGCCCTCTTGTGGTCAAAATGCATTTAGATTAGATGCACCCTTCAAGGTCTAAGAAATAAGCAGATTAACCTCCTAGGTTTATCTTTCAAATAATAACAACAAGAGAACAAAGATAAATTGGGGATAAAAGTTATAGAGAAATTTTAAGAAAATTGCATTTTTTCATATTAAAATCATTCATGTTTTGCTTGACTTGACTGTCCCTTTAGCCCTTTGAGTGCTAAACACTTTCCCACCTGGGTGCTAAGCTGTTTTAAGTTTGTTTAGGTGATTACCTTTCCCACGGTCGGTCTTGGGGGTCTGTAGCTGCTTAGATGCCTGAGATACAGGTTTCTAAGCAGCATGCCCCCTGCTCCTATACTTAACATTGGGAATGTGAAATAAAGTTGCGCAGTGATGTCATCACATCATTGCGCGTGACGTCAGCACACATAAATTGAAGCCACAGCAATGATTGTCACTATGCAGGCCAGATCACCGGGGTAGGAGTGGGTGGGAGCCCCAGATCTTCCTCAAGGTGGGAGAGTGCTTGCGACAGCTATGAGCCATTGTTAGCACCAGAGTGGGAAACTCTGTGACGGCTCAGAGCCATCATTAGCACTCAAGGGGTTAAACAAGAACATATGCTAGCATATACTAATCTTTAGGGCTTGTTGGTATATCTACACATACTTTTAAAAAACAGAAAATATTTGAATAGGATACTAAGCCTGCAGGCTATATTTCTCTCAACCTGTTAAATAAAGTCTATTTTTTAAAGCTACATTAGAGTATTGGAATATATTAAGAAATACATATCATTTAGAATGTGTCTGAAAGCAGAACATTCGCTTGCATGATTTTTAGAGAGTCTATCATTTTAAACAACATTCACACTTACATTCTTTGACTCATTATATTGTTATTCTTTGCAGAAAGGTTTATCTAGGATGCTCTGCTGATTGGTGGCTGCATATACCTACCAATTGTCATTGAGTCACCCATGTGTTTACTTAAAATATAGTAGTGTATTGATGCTCATTCAACACATTATACCAAGAGACTGAAGCACATTTGAGAATAGAAGATAATTACAAACCTGGTTAAAAATGTATGTTAAATAGAAAAATAAAAATTCTAGTTTCATGTCCTTTTAAGAGTTACATTAGAAATATATGCTCACAATACTATATTTGGAGATGAACAATGTGGAAGCCATACATGACACGATACTGAGCATTTACATTAAAAAAACATATCAGCACATAACATCTAGAATAAGTAGACATATATGTATCATATGATAAAGGTCAATACATATTGATTATTTTATTCAAATATAAAAGCGCATCTTTAGGAATTAGATATGTATAAAATTCAACACAACACATTAATTATTTATTAAAATGAAAATATTGTTGACAAACATATTAAACAAGATGCAGTATATTCATGGATTTGAACTTACCTCAAAATGTATTCTGCATGAAAAACATATTGCCTTCATTCTTTTCTTCAATGAGACACCCATCAAAATATATGTTTGTGTTCTTTTTTCAGCTATGGTTCAACAATGTACATGATTGACACAATCCATAATCCAAGAAAGTCATGGTTTTAAACTTGTGTTCTCAATCGCAACTGTGGGTTATGTGGAAAATCAAATATTGCAGGAGAACATAATCCAATCAGATAGATTTAACACCTTGGCATGTGACGTCTTAAGCAGCATGGCAGCATCCCATCCAATCAAAGGCATATCCAAGATGCGTAAAAACATCATCCAATCAAAGGCGCATCTGAGATTGCGTAAAAACGTCATCCAATCAAAGGACGCATTTTACAGATTTGCATGTGAAGTCTTAAGCAACATGGCGCATCTGAGATCGCGTAAAAACATCATCCAATCAAAGGCACATTCTGAGATCGCGTAAAAATGTCATCCAATCAAAGGACGCATTTTACAGCTTTGCATGTCAATAAGAAACGTATTTGTATTTTAAAAACAATGTGCTATATTATTATCTATAAAGCATGTTTGTTTCATGTAATGCACAGCTTCACATAATGTCATGCTAGATAACGTAATACTGTGATATATGAAATATAATCCATTGTTGGTAATAAGTATATATTTCATTACAATAGGAGGATTCAGAACTATTTAGGAAGCAGCAGGGTTTAAATGGACATGAAACCCACATTTTATGTTACACGATTATGTTAGAGATTGCAATTTTAACTACCTTTCAAATTTACTGATATTATTTAAATTTGCTTCTTTCTCTTGTTATCTTTTGATGAAATGTGTTTCAAGGTAATCTCAAGAGCACCAAACAACCAATGTTCTAACTTCTGATTGGTGGCTGCATATATATACCGATTGTCATTAGTTCACCTATGTGTTCAGTTAGAAACCAGTACTGCACTGCTACTCCTTAAAAAAATGATACCAAGAGACTGAATCAAATTTGAGAATTATAGTACATTTTAAATTTGTTTAAAATATAATGTTATACCTAAATGATAAAACATATTATTGGGTTTCATGTCCCTTTAACTGAGAAAGAATGCTACGAGATACATTATGAAAATGTGGATTGGTTATACATTATATTTTACCTATAGCTCTGGTGTCCATCTTTCCACTTTAAAAAAGGACACATGAGAAATACGTATGCCAGGGATGTTTTCAGAGCTGTTTAAATAATATTTTGGAATAAGAATAATGACATAAGTATTTATCATATGTGTCACTTATTCAAGCGGAAATATGGTCAGCCTACCTATAGCAATATATTGTTGGATAATTAAAGAGAATCAATAATAATAGAAAGATATTCATCATGTAAAATGTGTGCATTACACACAGTGATTTATTTTGTTATACTACTACAATAAGATGTAAGTGAAATTGGAATACATGTGTTGTCAACATTCAACTAATAGTCGGTTTTAAACATATTATATGTGTATGTTGATGTCAATATTAAATAAATACATTACAAATGCATATCCATAAATTAAGACTTGTGGTCAGCATCACTTAAAGGGACATGAAATACAAACAATTAAGTTCAGGATTCACAGAGAGGATACTATTTCCATCAAATTCATAATTTACATTGATTATGTCATTAGTTTAATAATATTGGGATCATTTTTTAAAGGTGCATCAATTCACCAATTGTTTCTAAATGAACACATGCATGAGCCAATAACAACCAATATATACTGTATATGCAAACAACAATCAACATCTAGAACCTAGGTTCTCTTCAACTCATGATCTTGCAAAGATAAACCTTTCAGCAAAGTATATCAATAGAATGAAGAACATTAAATAATAGATCTAAATATTAAATTTATTTAAAATTGTATTATATATCTGAATCATGAAAGACCATTTTTGGGTTTCAGGTCCCTTTAAGGATATCCACATAAAATATAGCTTTTTCTAAATGACATGAATAAATAAAGATGAAAAATAACATATTAATGATTTTTTTTTTATTATGATGTCATAAAACATAAATAAATAAGATAACTTTCAAAAAAGTCATAATGATAAATCAGCCCCATTGGTGCCATCTGACAAGGTGACATAGTGCATCACAGTCCTTGGAGGGAGTTGACAGGGCAAACAAATGCCAAAACAGCCCCATTGGAGCCATCTGACAAGGTGACATAGTGCATCACAGTCCTTGGAGGGAGTTGACAGGGCAAACAAAGGCCAACACAGCCCCATTGGAGCCATCTGACAAGGTGACATAGTGCATCACAGTCCTTGGAGGGAGTTGACAAGGGCAAACAAAGGCCAACACAGCCCCATTGGAGCCATCTGACAAGGTGATATAGTGCATCACAGTCCTTGGAGGGAGTTGACAAGGGCAAACAAAGGCCAACAGGGCCCCTTAATTAAAATCTGACAAGGTGAAATAGTGCAACAGGCACAACAATAAAACAAACATTGGCCAAATGGCAACACATTAAACAAAAATAAACATGTGGATTGAGGATTTATTCATTCTCCCTAGGGCCATCTCTTGGAGTGGATTCTGGCTGGGAAGGGGTGGGAGGGGCTTCTGTCTGGGGGGGGTAGGAGGGGATTCTGACTGGGGGGGGCATCAGCATCACCTTCATTGTCCAGTGCATCTCCAGCTGTGGCTTCATGCAATGCCTCTAAACGCATGATTCGTTCGAGAGTCAAGCGATGTAGCCACAGCTGGATACGCATGGTCTCATGCATCCTTCCCAGCAACTGATTGTTACTCAGCATGGTCTGCTCTATACGTGCTAGAGCCTCTAGCGTTAACCATGCTGAGTCACAACCTAAACAAAAATAAATAATACAAATTAATAATAATTACAGAACATAAAAAAAGGGAGCAAAGAGACATTGTAATAATTTAAATATAAATCATTATTATAATTAAATATGCTATATAAAAAAGATTTACACATTAAATATCTTATGCAGAGATAAACCATTAAGATATTAAGACTAATCTAAACCCTATCAATCTTTAAAAATATATTTATTTGGTTAATGATACAATGAGAAAAGGGCAGTGATACCAAATCCAAAATATTTTCATATATACATGATAGATATCCAACATCTAGGCAATATCAATAAGATATTAGAAAATGTGGATGTTGATTTCAAAATCTGAAGATTGGAAAAATTGACATTAATCAAATTATGAAAAGATTTATCAAAAACATTTTCAAATAAATTTCAATTTATGTCTAATTCGATCAGTATAATGTCCCTTTAAGAAAGTATGTTCTAATGTTGATTTGTAATGATACTTACATCGGTGGCTGGGAAGGACAATCCGACACTCCGGACAATGAAGGTGGGGATTTGGAATAGGGTAAAGGTCTTGATGGGGAGGGATGGGGCGAGGTGTGGAACTGGGTTACCGCTCAGGTGGAGCCTGCACAGCTGGGGAGTCAGGGGCCTGGGGAGTTGGTGGCTGTGCAGGTGGAGGAGATGTAAGGCGGGCCAAATGGGGAGAGTGGCGAGTGGGGGCATGGAACCTTTTATTGGGAGGGACAGGAGTAAGTACGAGAAGGGCTGGGAGCGGGTTCAGTTTGGCAAGGGCCGGGAGTGGATTCTGGCTGGGAAGGGGCGGGAGGGGCTTCTGTCTGGGGGGGCAGGAGGGGATTCTGACTGGGGGGGGCAGAAGGGGATTCTGGCTGGGGGGGCGGGAGGCTGATGCCCAGAAGTGGAAGGTCCATCTGAAATATATAAAATAATTCCATAAATACATATATGATATGAAAATATCTTATAATCTTTAAAGAAATAAAGATTAAACAATATTTAACATATGGATTCTTGTTCTCATAAAATATTTGGACACAGTCACAATAATGACTATTTTTTAAGTTATTGATTGAATTGAATAAAATATAATTAATAAGAAGATTTAATTGAACCTTAAAACTCTGACTGTTCAATGTTATTTTTCATGTAACATTTCATAAATACATTACAAATCATAATTTTCAAAATGAACATTATGTGCTAATCTTTATGATGTTATAATATATTTATCTTTTGAATAAAATGTTGGTACGCATGTATGAATTTGAGATTAAAATGCAATAGAGTTCTTTTAGACACATGCCCGTTGATTAAAAAAATTTAATAATATGGGAGTGTGTAATATGTTCAAATCTAAATGGCCACTCCACCTAGCCTTTGAAACCAGGTAAACACTGATTTACATATATATTTTGGTGATTGCCTTTGTAATCTTAAATGGAATAATTTGAAGTTTGATGTTTCAATCAATTACTATTAAGAATCTATACACAGTAGATACTACCGTTCATATTAAATATTAAAAATATAATTTTATCTATCTGATATTACATTTTCTGAGTATTTTTTGTGAATCTCTCTTTTACATTAGGATTAAATGTATGTCATCCCAATATTAATAGACACATTCCAAAATGCATGCTTTAGTTTTGATGAATATTAATAATTGTTTGATTGAAATGGACAGTCTACATATAAATCTTTTTTAAATCAATTTATATAACATACATCATGAAATTAAATCAAGGAATTTTTATTTCAACAATATTCTGTTTTATGTATACTTAGAAGTGGTTCAGAAGTTTTAAACAATGATGACATAATGATATGGTCTGCATCTAGGCACTCAGACGAATAGCAATGACTTTTGCATGGAATATGCATGTGGCATCATGATGTCATTAATGACAAATCATAAATAAATTTACAAAAATTTTAAAAAATATGTTCATGCTGCATGATATAGAAAGTGGGGCAGTAGTGTATTTGCAAATAATTGAATAATATATTTGTAAAGTACAAAGCTGTATATTTTTTTCATCAATAGTATGATTTATAAACAATACACATTATATAAGGGTGACCATAATCCCACTTTAAAAATGGACACATATGAAAAATACATAGGTCAGGGTTCATATACAAACCATTTCTTGAAACAGCCTTGAAAACAGCCCTGCACTATGTATTTTTCATATGTGTCCCTTTTTAAAGAGGAAATATGGTCAACCTACATTATATACATGTTATCAATATTTTACGTACCATCAGACTCCAAGGGAGCCACTTCCTCCTCCATCGCACATGATACATCAATCTCTGTAAAACATAATATGTTGTGTACACGTTAAAACCAAATATTTTACTAGTGCTCAAGGGCACACATCAATGTTGCATTAAAGAGATACTGAACCAAAGTTAGGAATTACATCATTTTGATGGAGCATGCAAATGAAATAATATTTGTAATTAACGATGAGTAATAATACATTTTAGTGTCTGTTTTTGGAAAATATTTAAAAAATCTCAGTACATAGAACATTTAAGAGTTCTCATGTGTGTATCACCTGATGATTGTTGTCTACATTTGTAAGAAATATAAACATGTGCTAGCCAAAGGTGTAGACTAAGAAGCTTTGAGATCTTAATCTTAACATAATTATATATATATATATATAATCTTAACATAATTTTATATATATATATATATATATATATATATATATATATATATATATATATATATATATATATATATATCATCAGAGGAGTACATTATATATTTTATTCAAATGGAATGCTTCATCAGAATCATGATCAGTATATTTATGAAAAATACACCTTCAATGACATATGAATCAGTGCTAGATCCCTCTGTGCTGGTCAAAATAACTAGTTCTATTAATGATATTAAAAGATATTAGTGAACACAGTTTGGACATCACTAAATCACATTAGTATAAAATATTTAAAATAATATAATTAGAAATGTGAAGACTATAGCACTAATATGAACAATACATTTTTTATTTCCTCAAGGTGATTATAAAGAAAATGATGACTTTCACATATGTTGGATTTCATACTATATTAGACAGTCAATTCTTATAATATGAATCACTGGCATTTCTAAATATAACTATTGATCCCTGTTTTAAAAATAATACAGACACACACACAACACTTTGAATAACAACTGATGACAACTAGAACCTAATCCATGTGGCACATAGATCCATTTGTGCAATGTACAGTAATCTGTTTTAGGACACAACACATATTGCTCACAATGCAAGACATAAGATATTTTTAAAACTATGTTATCATGGTGCTGTTAGAATATTTATATATATATATATATATATATATATATATATATATATATATATATATATATATATATATATATATATATATATATATATATAAAGGTAGTCCAAGAGTGAAAGATGTGATTTATATATCAATATTTATATTAAAAATAAAAATTTCTTTATTTGACAATGTAACTGTTAATGAATTGTCTAGTCCATATGTTGATGTAATGAATGGAATAGAGCATGCAATTACAATGAAATATAGAATGTCATGCTATCATCAAGAATATTTAATTATCCTTCTCTCTTAAAGGGACATGAAACTACAAATGTGTAATTGTATTCATTTTCATGATTCAAATCATGTGATTTTAAACAGCTTTCAAATATACTTGTTTTATATATTTTACTTCATTGTCTTAGAATCTTTTTTTAAAAGAGCAACTATGCACTACTGGGAGTTATCTGAAGGCATCTGTTGAAACAATGAAAATAGGCAACTTTGTGCATCAACCAATCAGCAGGTTACTTTGCATTGCTGCTCCTGAGCCTACCTAGATATGCTTTCAAATAAGGATCCCAATAGACTGAATACATTTAGATAATAGAAGCAAATTGGAAAGTTGTTTAAAATCACATGTTGTGTCTAAATCATAACAGAAGAATGTTGTGTTTCATGTCCCTTTAATGATAAGAAGAAAATATCAAAGCATATGACATGAATATTTATATAATCTACACATATGTAAAGATGTGTTAGTGTTGTATAAATGTAGCCAAAAAGTGTCAAGCACTACACAGGGGCAGAATACAAAATGGCCATGACCTTAAGATTATATTAAAATAAAGAAATCAATATTCGAAGTAATATCTTCAAATACTCATAAATTGAGATTTTTATTACAATGGAATCCCAACTCTGATTCGTGATTCTTATCTTAAAATTAAAAGACAATTGAATTAGAGTATCCATATTAATATATATCAATGTGAATGGATTAGGTAATGTTATGTCCATGTTTTTAAGACAAAGGTAAATTAGAATGAGACATACTATACTGTGACGAAAACGGGCTTGAGGTTCCAGCACCAACATCCATATCTGTAAGATATTCAATCAGGATTGGATATCATTAATTCAAATCAGGCCTTGGACACGAAAAATCAGATATTTTTTTATAATTGACAAAGTACAAGTATATATTTGTCTTCACATGAGTTCATTGTTTTAAAAATGTATTTAGATATAAAGAGATTATGTATTCTTATGTACAATATTTTATGTTGTTGAATGTTGTTTTAAGTCATTTTTTGTCTTCTTGCATTGTCATCAATTTTTAGACATTGTTCAATTTTTATTTTGATCTTGCTAGTATAGCTTTTCTAATGTAGAATATTGTAAATAAGGCTACTGTATTCTTCACATATATACTAATTAACGTATACATTTGACCAACATGTCTAAAGTAATGCCACTGTTACAGCAAACACATGTTCACGTCTCTGCGCAATTATATCTTTCGTGATCATTCCGCAATTATTCAAAATGTAATTGAGCATCCGTGATTCAGAATTGATTTGGATATAGTAGTGTGATGAGTATAATTTCTCAAGACTTCAAATATCTTTCCAATTGGGTGTATTATGATATTCCAATCGGATATTTGTAAAGATGGAATGATACCAATTAATATTTGTAACTTTTGTATGATTCAATATTCAATGTATGAAATGGCGGATGATAGTGATTTCATGGATGTGCAATTTCATTTTAGCTCTGTGACGCATATTCTGGAGAGCGCAAGAAACATCATTCTTATTTCATGTGTGACGAATCTAAATTCCGAAATCTAAACATCATATGTAGCGTGTGTTGTGAGATCTATATAGGTTGAAGATATCAAATATTAATATATCATATGAAGTCTGATATTTACCTGGTTCAGCCTCTCTACTTCCTTCTCCCAGGTCACCAATTGAAGAAGCAGCTGCACTGGGCTCCGGGTCTTGAGTGTCAGAGCCAGCAACTGGGGATTGAGAAAAAGTCAAGGAGCGTGCGGATGCAAATCTGCTGGGGAAACGGAGATTGAGGAGGGTGCATAAAGTCTCCTCATAAGTTTGCAGGTATAGTTTCTGTGGGGGTGGATCCTGCTTTCCATCCCTATGACGTGCTTTTACTCACTCCCTCATGAGGCGGACTTTCTTGCGAAGCCACAACCTCATATCCCTGAATCTTCGCATTATTTGATTGGGGTCCTCTGGATGTCACACACCGCATTAACATCTTGGGTGATAGACAACCAGAGGGCCCTCCTAATTTTTGGCTTCGTCGACTTCTTCTTGTTCCCAAACAGCTGCGGATAAAACTCCTCAACCGCGTTGACCAGTGCAGCACTTTCCGCCGTGTGAACCTGGGAGACGTCATGCCTGCTGAGTTTTAGATAAAATATATTATATATATATAGATACTGTACACCAGAAGGTATTAGAGAACTGACAAAAATAGCGATGTGTAATGGACTTTTATATGGGGAAGTAAACATGATATGCACCATGGCATCTGTACATCTGATTGGATAAAATATTGAAATTTTGTTATCATGTCTGTGAGACCATACTGACCCAAGTTATGTTTGTGTGATGAACTCTGATTGGCCGATCATTAATGTTTCATGGATTCATATCTTTGTAACTTCCATACACATACCTCCTGGTGGTGCTGTTACTACATTTGGCATGTAGACGTATTTGTAATTTATGGGACTGTTATGCATATATGTGTGATGCAGATTTAATATACGTGATCCGTTAAATATTAATATATAAAATTTACATTTGATCTCGATTTGATTTTTACTCACAATAGTAAATATAATCCAGTCACATTAGTAAATGTTTTACACATTTCGATGTTTAATATTGATCAGGTTATTTAATATAAATATATTTTTTTCAAAAACGTAAACATTGTATGTATTCATTGTTTATTAAAGAAATATTGTGACTCATTGTGAAGTACTGACATTGCTCTATTAAATGTATTTATAATCCCAACAATGCACATCGATTGTGCGCTAGTGTGTGATATTAGAATAGAATTTTTAAAGATGCGAATCTCGTGTTGCAAGATACATTTAACACGCTATATTTCTAAAATGGGAAATGCGTAATTTGTATTTATAATGGATGTAACTTTGAAAAAAATGTTTTAAAATTTTAAAAA
The DNA here is from genome assembly GCF_027579735.1 of Bombina bombina. NCBI lineage: Eukaryota > Metazoa > Chordata > Amphibia > Anura > Bombinatoridae > Bombina > Bombina bombina. The sequence goes on along the minus strand of NC_069505.1, from coordinate 224,703,420 downwards.
CATTGTTTGTTCATTATTAGTAAATAAAAATCGAGCTTGTATTGGTCTGGACTGCTCACATTTATTCTTTTTTTGCAACATCATCTTTATTTTTAAAGGGACATTACACCCAAATATTTTCTTTCATGATCCAGATAGAGATTAGAGAATACAGTTCTAAACATTAAGATGTAACTATCTATTTAGCTTAGTCTTTATATATCCTTTACAGAGGAAATAGCAATGCGCATGGTTGAGCCAATCACACAAGGCATCTCTGTGCATCCACCAATCTTCAGCTACTGAGCATATCTAGATATAGTTTTAAAGGAACGTATATCAAAAGAATGAAGGTAATTAGATAATAGAAGTACATTTGAATGTTTAAAATTAAATTTTCTATATAAATCAGGAAATAAACGTTTTTGGATTAATGTCTCTTTAATTAGCTGATATGCAATATTTAAATTTATCTAAAGACATCTGTCTAAACATAGTAAATATGCATTGTTGCCCACCCACATATAAGTAGATATTTCCCAGTAATGCTTTGCTGATCATAAGCCTTTGCAACTCGTTTGTGCAAACTCAGGATAACATGAGAATAAACCATATGTAATTAGTCTATTTTTATTTTAGATTCAAATCTGCTCTCTCTGAATCATGGAAGATTAGATTATTTTGTCATTTCCGTTTCAATAAAAATGAAATATACATCACAAGCTCTAAACTAAAATTAAGTTATTTTTTAAAATCATGCAGTCATGTGTGAATATTAACGATATATTTAATTATATGATTTTATATACATATAAAAGGGACAGTAAACCAAAAAGATATTTACTTTAATACACTACTAATTATTGCATATTCAATCCAGTTATATACATATACGTTTGACCTGTGTGAGAACCTTGTTTGTAAAATCCTTTCATGGAGCTTTTAAATGATTCAGTGCAGACTATTAAAGGGACAGTATACTATAATATAGTGTGCAATTAAGCGCCTAGATTTAGAGTTTTATCGGTAAAGACCCGCGGTGCTAACAAGCATTTTTTTCCAGCGCACCCTTAAGCCAACACTGGTATTACGAGTTGTCTGAATGGCTGCGTTAGCCTCAGAAAAGGGAGCGTTGAGCATAATTTAGCTCCACTTCAACTCTCAATACCAACGTTGCTTACGGTAGCAGTAAGCTGGAAAAACGTGCTCATGCACGATATCGATATCCCCATAGGAAAAAATTGGGCTGAGCTGGCTGAAAAACACATGCAAAAAATCAGCGTTCAGCTCCTAATGCAGCCCCATTGTTTCCTATGGGGAAACACTTTATAAGTCTACACCTAACACCTTAACATGAAACCCGAGTCTAAACACCCCTAACCTTACACTTATTAACCCCTGATCTGCCGCCCCCACTATCGCTATCACCTGCATTTTATTATTAACCCCTAATCTGCCGCTCCGGACACCGCCGCAACCTACATTATACCTATGAACCCCTAATCTGCTGCTCCTAACATCGCCGACACCTATATTATATTTATTACCCCCTAATCTGCCCCCCCAACGTCGCCGCCACCTACCTACACTTATTAACCCCTAATCTGCTGACCGGACATCGCCGCCACTATAATAAATGTATTAACCCCTAAACCGCTGCACTCCCACCTCACAAACACTATAATAAATTTTATTAAACCCTAATCTGCCCTCCCTAACATCGCCGTCACCTACCTACAATTATTAACCCCTAATCTCCCGCCCCCAACGTCGCCACTACTATAATAAAGTTACTAACCCTTAAACCTAAGTCTAACCCTAACCCTAACACCCCCTAACTTAAATATAATTTAAATATAACAAAATAAATTTACTATCATTAAATAAATTATTCCTATTTAAAAGTAAATACTTACCTATAAAATAAACCCTAAGATAGCTACAATATAATTAATAATTACATTGTAGCTGTTTTAGAATTTATATTTATTTTACAGGCAACTTTGTATTTATTTTAACTAGGTACAATAGCTATTAAATAGTTAATAAATAGTCAAATAATTACAAACTTACCTGTAAAAAAAATCCTAACCTAAGTTACAAATACACCTAACACTACACTATCATTAAACTAATTAAATAAATCACCTACAATTATGTAAACTAAAATACAATTAAATAAACTAAACTATAATACAAAAAAACCCACTAAATTACAGAAAATAAAAAAAAAATTACAATAAGTTTAAACTAATTACACCTAATCTAAGCCCCCTAATAAAATAAAAAAGTCCACCAAAATAATAAAATGCCCTACCCTATCCTAAATTATAAAGTAATCAGCTCTTTTACCATCCCTTAAAAGGGCTTTTTGCGGGGCATTGCCCCAAAGTAATCAGCTCTTTTACCTGTAAATAAAAATACAATACCCCCCAACATTATAACCCACCACCCACATACCCCTACTCTAAAACCCACAACAAACCACCCTTAAAGAAACCTAACACTAACCCCCTGAAGATCTCCCTACCATGAGTCATCTTTACTCAGCCGAGCCGAATTCTTCATCCAAGCGTGGCAGAAGAGGTCCTCCATCTGGTTGAAATCTTCATCCAAGCGGGGCAGAAGAGGTCTTCCATCTGATTGAAGTCTTCATCCAAGCAGAATCTTCTATCTTCATCCATCCGGAGCAGAGCGGCAGCATTCTGAAGACCTCCGACGTGAAACATCCATCCTGGCCGAAGACTTCCTGACGAATGACGGTTCCTTTAAATGACGTCATCCAAGATGGCGTCCCTCGAATTAAGGTAGGAAAAATCTGATTGGCTGATGTCAATCAGCCAATCAGATTGAAGTTCAATCCAATTGGCTGATCCAATCAGCCAATTGGATTGACCTTGCATTCTATTGGCTGATCGGAATCCTTTTTATTTTATTATCAGCGGAGTATATGATGCATGAAATTAAATGGTTCATGTTGGTCTATGACTTATTATTTGGAAGCAAAACACAAAAATGTGTATTAGCTTGGATAGATAGTCTGATCTCCTAACTTAATCCCATTTTTAGACATATACATACTTCTTATATCTGCCAAACAATCAACATAAAACATTTTTAATTAATATTACCTTATACATTGTATGCCCCACTGTGAGTGAAATATCTTACAATGGCTGTATTTATACATCTTTGCCTTAAAGGGACATTAAGGAAGAATATTTTATTTCCTGATTTAGATGGATAATACAATGTTAAACAACTTTATAATTTACTCATTTGCTTTTATCTCTTGATATTCTTCCATGAAAAGCATATCTATATAGTCTCAGGTGCTGCTGATTGTTTGCTGCACATAGATGGCTTGTGTAATTGGCTAACCCATATGCATTGCTATTTATTTAACAAAGGATATCTAAAGAATGAAGCAAATTAGATAACAGACGTAAATTGGAATGTTGTTTAAAATTGTATTATCTGTCTTGACTCTGAATCATGAAATACAATTTTGGGTTTTATGTCCCTTTAAGGACAAAACCATTAGGAATAGGTGGAGTTAACATTGGAGAAATAAACTAAATTAAAATAAAGGGTAACAGAAATACCTATAGAAATGTGATACACTCCAACAGGTAAAGAATATAATTGTGAGAAATTATAATTTGATATATCTATAGTTAACTGACCCTTCCAATGACCCCACTAGAGTGAAAAGTCATCAATATGGCATATAATAAACAGCTTGGTTTAAATGTTAAATTAACTTACATTTTCTTTACAGATAATTTAAACTAGATTACCTTGCAAATAATGAAAGCATAATAACCAATATTTATTTTAACAATGTTTTTGTTGCCTAAGAAAGATTATAGAGATTAGAATGTAAATCAACATTAAACTATACTGTCGCTTTAATGTAAGAAGTTAAACACTTATTCATTTCTTAAAAGTGAAATGATCAAAGTTGTTATGTATAATTTATACTGCATATCCTCAGCATAAATATTTTCTAATTTTGACATCTATAAATCACACAATCAAATCATAGATGGCTGTATCTAACTCCACCTTAAATGTGCTAAGATACTTGACTTTAACATTATCTGCTTAAGCTGTGTTGATATTTTTGAATTCAATAAATTATTCAAAATTAGTATATTTGATATCAGGCATGTGCTTGTAAAATAGATACTTTAACAGTCATGGGATTAATATTTTGTTTACATGTCAGAATATTAGATGTATGTATTTCTTCTTATCTTACTGGGATAGAGATATGTATGAAATATGTATTTCAATAAATAAAATTTGAAAATAAAGTATGTAAATAAATTTATTTAAAAAAAAAAAATAGTTTTGAAATTCATCAAAAATGAAAATCTGAAAAAGAAAGAAAAGAAATATTAAAAACATTAGTTAATTATTGACTAGATTACGAGTCTTGCGTTAGGGTTAAAAAGCAGCAGTCCCAACTCTGCTTTTTAATGCCCGCTGGTATTACAAGTCTTGAAATGACAGGCTCACCGCTCACTTTTTTGGCCAGACTCGGAAATACCGCAAATCCACTTACGTCAATTGCGTATCCTATATTTTCAATGGGACTTGCATAGTGCTGGTATTATGAGCCTGACCAAAAGTGAGTGGTAGACCCTCTCCTGTCAAGACTGGTACCGCATTTAAAAGTCAGTAGTTAAGAGTTTTACACTACAACGCTGTAGCATAAAACTCTTAACTAAAGTGCTAAAAAGTACACTAACACCCATAAACTACCTATTAACCCCTAAACCGAGGCCCCCCACATCGCAAACACTAAAATAAATATTTTAACCTGTAATCTGCCGAACCGGACATCGCCGCCACTATAATAAAAATATTAACCCTTAAACTGCCGCACTCCCGTATCGCAAACACTAGTTAAATATTATAAACCCCTAATCTGCACCTACCTACATTTATTAACCCCTAATCTGCTGCCCCCAACGTTGCCGGCACTATATTAAATGTACAAAACACGGAAGGGAACTGCACTCTCATACCGGACCGGGTACGCATCCCATGACCCTGCAACATGTTCAGCCCTGGGTGCCACTGGCACTCTCAGGAAGCTGTGCTGTCCCCAGAGTCAGAGGCAGTTAACCCCAGACAGGTTTGGGTGAAAGAACCATAGGGAAAATGACAAAACAAATTAATACAACACACAGAGAAAACCGGCACTCACTTACAAGCTCTCAGCTAAGATTTAAAAGCAAAAATGGAAAGGTTAGTTACCACATCTGGCCAAATGGGACAAGCCCAGGTACCTCGTCAAGGTCCTTTCCATTACCTGGGACCCTAAAACAGCCACACAATGCAAGCTTTCAAATCCAAACAAACTGGGAACAAGGGAAGGGTGCACAGGCATATGTAATCACCCTAGACATATACAAAACACGGAAGGGAACTGCACTCTCATACCGGACTGGGTACACATCCCATGACCCTGCAACATGCTCAGCCCTGGGTGCCACTGGCACTCACAGGAAGCTGTGCTGTCCCCAGAGTCACAGGCAGTTAACCCCAGACAGGTTTGGGTGCAAGAACCATAGGGAAAATTAAAAAACAAATTAATACAACACACTGAGAAAACCCAGCACTCACTTACAAGCTCTCAGCTAAGATTTAAAAGCAAAAATGGAAAGGTTAGTTACCGCATCTGGCCAAATGGGACAAGCCCCGATACCTCGTCAAGGTCCTTTCCAATACCTGGGACCCTAAAACAGCCACACAATGCAAGCTTTCAAATCCAAACAAACTGGGAACAAGGGAAGGGTGCACAGGCATATGTAATCACCCTAGACATATACAAAACACGGAAGGGAACTGCACTCTCATACCGGACCGGGTACACATCCCATGACCCTGCAACATGCTCAGCCCTGGGTGCCAGGGTGATTACATATGCCTGAAGATCACCCTACCGTGAGACGACTTCACCCAACTGGGCAGAAGTGGTCCTCCCGATGGGCAGAATTCTTCATCCAACCGGGCAGGAGTGGTCCTCCAGATGGGCAGAAGTCTTCATCCAGGCGGAATCTTCAAGACATCCGACGCGGAGCATCCTCTTCAAACGACGGCCAACGACTGAATGAAGGTTCCTTTAAGTGATGTCATCCAAGATGGCATCCCTTCAATTCCGATTGGCTGATAGAATTCTATCAGCCAATCGGAATTAAGGTAGAAAAATCCTATTGGCTGATGCAATCAGACAATAGGATTGAACTTCAATCCTATTGGCTGATCCAATCAGCCAATAGGATAGAGCTGGCATTCTATTGGCTGTTCCAATCAGCCAATAGAATTGAAGTTCAATCCTATTTTGCTGATTGCATCAGCAAATAGGATTTTTTCTACCTTAATTCCGGTTGGCTGATAGAATTCTATCAGCCAATCGGAATTGAAGGAAAGCCATCTTGGATGACGTCATTTAAAGGAACCTTAATTCAGTCGTCGGATGAAGAGGATGCTCCGTCTTGAGGATGGACCCGTTCCGCGCTGGATGGATGAAGATAGAAGATGCCGCCTGGATGAAGACTTCTGCCCGTCTGGAGGACCACTTCTGCCCGGTTGGATGAAGACTTCTGCCCGTCTGGAGGACAACTTCGGCCCAGTTGGATGAAGACGTCTCACAGTAGGGTGATCTTCAAGGGGTTAGTGTTAGTTTTTTTTAAGGGGGGATTGGTTGGGTTTTGGAGTAGGGTTTGTTGTGTGGGTGGTGGGTTTTAATGTTGAGGGGGGTATTTGTACTTTTTTTTCAGGTAAAAGAGCTGATTACTTTGGGGCAATGCCCCGTAAAAGGCCCTTTTAAGGGCTATTTGTAATTTAGTGTAATGTAGGGCTTTATTTATTTTGGCGGGCTTTTTTATTTTGTTAGGGTGATTAGAGTAGGTTTAATTAGTTTAAAAATCTTGCAATTGTTTTATTATTTTCGGTAATTTAGTGTTTTTTTCCGTACTATTTAACGAACACATGACTAAAAATATTCATTAAATATAATAATTGTAAATTCATCTTCTGTCTATGCTCTAACATGTATTGTTTGTCTTGATATTAAAAACAGGTTCAAACTGGAGATCTATATCTATCCATAATTTAAATTTAAATTAATCACATTAAATTGTCTAATCAATATCTGAATTACACATATTAGCATTTAAAATTAGACAAAATAATGCATAATATCAAATAAAAAAAAATATTATTCTATTGTATGAGGAACATAATTGAATGTAATATTTAATGTCCCTTCAAATAATAATATACAGTACCTAAATGTCCACTATTAAATGTATCCCTTTATCTGTATGATTGGTCAGAATCTGAGTCCTCTCTAGCACAAAGTAGGGGTAATGTATATAAAATAAACATATTCTAAAATAGGACATGTATACATTCAGAAATCTTTGAACATTATTCCTCCTATGATTCGTAAATAGCATGCATTGTGCAAACTAACCTGGATGTATGGTCTTTGAAAGGCAATTCTATTCAAAATATCAGTTTATCTTCATTAGGTGTCCTATTCATTATTTTCAAAATAGAGGATTGTGAAATACAATCTAAAAATTAAAAAATATCATTATGAACCATAAGTGTCTCCCATAGGATGCATCCTGCATCCCCAGTCTTGTTTCAGAGAATTGGGGCCACTTACCATGTGAACGTGTCTTTGTAAGTTTTTCAAAGTCAGCACAGTTGAAAGACAATGCCAGAGACATGATCACATTGGGATTCTTTACTTTCAGTCTGGGATTCTTCACTTTCAGTCTGGGATTCTTCACTTTCAGTCCGGGATTCTTCAATTTCAGTCTGTAGATGAAGTCATCTCCCTAATGGAAAATAAATTGTAAATAAAATCATTAATAAAAATGTGTGACTTGGTTCTGCATCCCCCCCCAACCATTTCTGAAACTATTTAGATCAATAGCTTAATAAGCGTATGTAGCATCTTTTGTGTAGACATAATCTCTGATGTATGACTTTGAAGCACATAGTATTGCTAGATTATCCCTTTCTGACTATTTAAAAATCTATTAATGTGTAAACTAAATAATACATTGAAAATTGTATGCCATATGATGAATCATTGTGCTAAATCCCCCCCAGTCCATACATTGTATACTTACCATCTGATGTTGTCTTTGAAAATCAGGTGGCGAAGTCATTACAGGAGCCAATGCCAGAATCATCTGATGTATAAATTAACTATGATAAGAAAAATATAAAATTCGATTTGAATATAATCATTTGTTGAACAATCCTAACATGTTTGCACAATTCTCTACTTCTCATTTCCCTAAATTGCACACATATTCGCAATGCTCCTATATAACTTCTAGTATTTACCGTCTGAAGTTGCGGTTGATGATGTTGTCTCTGACATTGAGCCCCTCATCCTGGAATGGCCCCTCTAGAACTAGGTCATCCTCCTCATCTTGGAGGAGGTCTCAGGGCGCCTGGACGGCCTGTAGCATCCCAGTCTGCTGAGCTATTTTATGCAGGATGCTGCAGGCTATAACGATCTTTGCCACCATCCTAGAGCTTTATTGGAGGGCTCTTCCAGACCAGTCCAGGCATCTTAAGCGCATTTTGAGGAGCCCAAACATTACAGTCCTAGTCCACTTGTGCGCCCGATTGTAGTGCTCCTGGGCCTCCTCTGTGGGGTTACACAACGGTGTAAAGAGCTAAGGCCGGCTCATGTAACCCGAATCACCTATAAATAATGAACAAAATGTCAAATATTAAAAATATTGTAAAACATATATTATTAAAATACATTTCAATAAGATACAATGCATTTGTGTACAGGAGAATCGAATAATCTATACATTTGCTAAAAGAGAAAGAAATGGTTAAATTGAATCCCATAGCTGCACATTTATGCTTGAATTGAGCCTATACTTGTCATAAACCTCAAAGTCGCTCATGTTATCCAAGGCAGGCTTCACCCTGTGAACGGGAGGACCTCTATTCAGATGAGCCCTACGTCTCTGTTGGAGATGCTGAGCCCGCCTGATTCTGTTGTACACAACTCGTGCAACAGCACCAGCGCCAACTAACTGCGGATCATCCATATTCGCCAAGCCAAACAGCACAAAGCTAAACAGCAGAGCAAACACACAAGGAGTAACAAGTTTTGCAAACATACAGAAGCGATTTGATACAATGTCGATTACAAGGGACGCTTTGGCCATGTTGTTTGGGGGATTTATAGTGCAATATGTCCAATGGTAGTGTGTTCGTAATGATTGCTGATTGTATCTGAGTGGCGCGGATGCTTTCAAAGTGGGCGGATTTTCTTGTGTTTGATGAAATTTATTCCCCCCCAATGAATCGTAATGTGAAAGTGTAAAATGTAACATATAAAGTGCACCTTCGTAATGTTTGTTCATATGTGTAACAAATAGTTATTAAACGCGATGTTATATTAAAAACCACATATCCATGCTAACATGAATGAAAGTGCATAGTTGTGTTTAATGTGCATATACATGGCATAGAATCTGATTGATCAATGTTGCTGCAATATTGTTGACCAAAGATAAAGTAACGGGTGATATCTCTAATATTATATATATAAGTGATTGGCGAGATGTCAATATTTTACATGTCCCATTGTAATCGCAATAGTAATGAAGATCTTCCAACCTCTTGTTTACATATATGTGATATTGTAGTATTGAGTGAGAAACTGCTGAAAGGGGCGGTACAGTCCAAATGCTGTAATCTGTATTGTTGAAGCTTAGAATGATGTCATCATATTAGCAACCTGCCTGTCTAGTTTGCAAATCTTCATTCTCTTGTTGTATTTTGCAACATTCTTATTGTGTGATGATTAAAAAGATAAACGTGTGCTTTGCTGTTGTGTGACGTGTGTTATTTACATCTATGTATGTATTGTGGTTCTCTCCCACATATGCTGATTTATATAAAGCAGTATAGCATTGTTGTTCCTTCCAAAAAAGCGACAACTGTAATATTTTATAAGGATATGTTATTATTGTACATAATTCCTAATGGTATATTAAGAGTGAATCGTGATGTTAAAGGGACACTAAATCCATAATTTCTGTTTTGTGATTCCGAGAAATCCGATGTTAACCAACCTTCCAATGTAGTTGTATGATGTAAATGTGTTCATTGTTTATATCTTTTTTTTGTTTTGCATGAATACCAATGCACATGTATGAGTAAATGGCAAAAGGCATGTATGTGCATCCATCAATCATCATCTGGTGAGCCTATGTAGATATGCTGTTCATCCAAGCATATGATTTTAATAAATGAAATGCTATAATATACGAAAATGAGACGTGTTTACAATTGCCTACAGTTTGTGAATAATGAAATATTAAAAATAATTTTCTGTCCATTTAAATATGATTTAATTTTGGAAACCTATTTCGTATTGTTGATGATAGAATTGATGGTGATTTCTAGTTGATGTAATATAATTTCCTTTAAGAATTTGATGTAGTGATGTTCACACGTAAAAGCCAAAACTCCATAGGGAAATAATAATTTCTTGATCTATTTGTCATAGCGGGACTAAAGCAAGAATGAATGAATTAGCACCACAATTCTAATGTTGATATTACCAGTTTCAAGGTCTAGAAATTTTGTGTGCATTAGGTAAATCTGCCGGTCGCGTGCACAAGCACGTATTCCCCATAGAAGTCAAAGGAGGAGAGAAATTTCAAGAGAAATAAAATCCAACACTTGTGTTGAGCGTAAAGTGAGTGACGTCATGTTCTTCTGTGAAAAAGTAGCTAAATCGTGTTAATTTCATAATAAAAATGTTTTGTGTAGGTAATGTGCTGTATATTGTTTGTATGTATCTAATTCTGTATGTACAGTATGTGATAATATTTCTAGCTAGATGAGTGTATGTTCATGTATGTCTAGGTAAGTGAATGTAAAATGGGTTTGTGTGCATTTTTTTTTTTAAACACCCGAGATCTCGTAACTTTGATCCGTTATATTTTGATATGAAAATTTTTAATTTAGAAAATGAATATTGTAGTGTGTTTGTATGAGTGTAAGTGTACTTTGTGTAATGTTTTTGAAGTGATTTGTGGATGTTTTTGTTATCGGGATGTCATTAATTACTGGGTCTGGGTGAGCTTTAGATATTTGAGCGTAGATGGTGATATTTGTGGTGCTACGGAAACTTGTAATATCAGCGGTAGGGAAAATGAAGCGTTATGGCCCATAACAATGATATTTGAGTCATAACACAAAACTTGTAATCTAGCTGTCAGTTAAGTATACTGGAAACAATCTTAGACTATTAAAGGGTCTCTCTCCCAGATAGTAAATATATCTAAGACCCTAAGTAAAACACTTACCAATTGATTTCTTTATTTATTCCTTAAGGTTTCATAGTGTCTAATCTAAAAATCCAAAAAACTTCACGCTGTTTAAATAATAGCTCTCTGTTTCTTCCCTATATGGGAAGTCATTGAGATGGTTAACACTCCCAGACAGGGAGGAAACAGAGAGCTATTATTAAAACAGCGTAAAGATTTTTTTTATTTTTAGATTAGACACTATGGAACCTAAAGGAATAATTTAAGAGATTTCAGGAATGCACGGATAATTTGGGTAGGGGCTCCGTTCGGACCTTCTGACTGTTCTATATTGTAGAGATTTGAGTAATAGTCCGCAAAACATTTGCCTATTTGTGAAGGGAGTTTAGAGTTGATTGTCATGACGGATTTGGTGTATGCGGGTAGTACCCATTCGATGTCTCAGTTTGTTGGCCAGAAGAGTATCAGCTTTGTTGCTTTTGTCATAGAATAGCTGTTTCAATTTTAGTAGATTTGTTTGTGTCCGTCGTAATGCAAGTTGGCAAATGTGGTTTTTGAGATTTGTGATTTGGTTGTTACAAGTGGGGAGAGGGTGGTTCGGTTAATAGCTTCTAAGAATATGCCTTATGCAGGTTGGAGAAATGGGTATAGTCATTATCTCTGGGGTGAAAATACCTCCAAATATCATAATAACTAGATTGGGACATGATTTTCTGAATCTAAGGGCTAGGTGTTCAGCAGGGGAATTGAGTTTACTGGGGTTCCGAGTTTTCCCTGTCTATTTTGAAGTCCCAGACCATGTTGAAGTCCCCTGCAAGGATAACTCTACCTAGTTTTGCCGGTCTACTGTATGCAGTATTCTTTTCAAGCATTTGGGCTGGTGGGTATTGGGGAGATAAATTGATACTAGGGTGTAGGACAGATGGTTTAGTTTACAGGTTAGTATAAAAAATGGCTGTGCCTCTGGCTTTTTTTGGTAAATGGTGCATATTCTAAGACAGTGTAATCTTTGGAAAAAAGTTGAGGGGAATTATCTGTTAATTAGCTGAGGGGTACACCATACTACAATATATGTAATACTGATAGTATACTAGGGACAGTATAGTCAACATATGAGCACTGTGTGCAATATAGTCAGTCACTGATAAATGATTTGCATTAATTATTGTTGTTTTTATATATTTTACACCCAAAGGAACATTTATGCTACGTGTCTAATATGGTACCTTTAGAGAACCTGTAGCAAACTACTAGATATGCACTATCAGGTGTTTACCACCTGCGGTAGTGCCGCTCCTGGTTCTTGAGGTATGCCAAAATCTTCCTTCCAATCCGTGATGTCCCACATGGAGCAACTCCAGGGCCAAGCTCTTGCTGCTGCTGACTTCACCTAGGCATGGACGGCTGCAGGCTGCCTAGATTTAAAAAGGCCATGTCCTAATTACTGCAACTGCCACCTGATGGCCTAACATGTGGGAGTTCATATAAAAGCTCACTCCTGTTATCACTCAGGGCTTACTTATTGTTAAACCTATCTTGTTCCTGATACTTGGCATACTTACCTTTCACCTGCCTATGCTCCCCTGGTTCCTGAAAGCCAAGCATACTTTCCTGATACCTGTGTATGTTCCCCTTGTTCCCGAGACCAAGCATACTTACGTTGTACCTGTGTATGCTCACCTGGTTCCTAAAAGCCAAGCATACTTATCTGACACCTGTGTATGCTCACCTTGTTCCAGAGACCAAGCATACTTCCATTGCACCTGTGTATGCTCACCTGGTTCCCGAGAGCCAAGCATACTTACCTGATACCTGTGTATGCTCACCTTGTTCCTGAAGCTCTACTTACCTGGTATACAGTGACAATCTCATTAACAGTGCCTGCTGAGTATCCTGTGTATTCTATACAAGTGACAGCTTTCCTGAAACAAGCTGTGTCTGCTGTACCTACCTGGTATCCTGTAACAGTTTCACCAACAGTACCCGCTGGGTATCCTGTGCCTTCTGGGTATCCTGTGCCCACTATATCAGTGACAACTTTTTCTCAAATCAACTGTGCCTGCTTTACCCACCTGGTATGTCCCCCTCTATTTAATTGGGGGATATCTATCAAGCCGTCAACCGCAAATACGCCGCAATTCTACAGCATAATTGTTGCAAGCTTGATCAGACCTAGTCATCAAAGCTTACAGACTGGCTAATGTCAAAATTTGTGACGTAACATACGATCTTCCGGTCTCAATCTGATGCAGATCGATGCTTACGTCATTACAGATGTTCCGAATACACATTGAGCTCTATTTGACACCTTTTCACAGTTATCAAATTTCTAACAGGTACATTCGTGGCTATTCCGACCCAGCGTACCTGGTTTTCAATCCACCATCCTGGAGGCCGTGGATGCTATAGGAATTAATGGGAGTCTGAAAGTTTATGTTCAATGCTGCCAGATATCCCATTGATTTCTATGGTTGAAAACAAGTTACGTTTACACCTAACACCCTAACATAAGCCCTGAGTTCCAATCAGCCAATAGGATTTGAGCAGCTCTCATCCTATTGGCTGATCTTTCAGCCAATAGGAATGCAAGGGACGCCATCTTAGATGACGTCACTTGCATTGAAGTTCCAGTTTACAGTGGCGACCAAACAAATAAGGATGCTCCGCACCAGATGTCTTCAGGATGGAACTGCTCCACGCCTGATGGATGAAGATAGAAGATGCCATCTGGATGAAGACTTCGCCAGCTGGATGAAGATCGAAGAGGCCATCTGGATGAAGATACTTCAAGCGGGACTTTAATAACTGTAAGTGGATGGTCCGGGGGTTAGTGTTAGGTTTATTTAAAGGGACAGTGAACCCAAATTTTTTCTTTCATGATTCAGATAGAGTATACAATTTTAAGCAACTTTCTAATTTTATCAAATTTTCTTCGTTCTCTTGCTATCTTTTTTTGAAAAAGAAGGAATCTAAGCTAAGGAGCCAGCAAATTTTTGGTTCAGAACCATGGACAACACTTGTTTATTAGTGCTGTCCAATCAGCAAATAGTGATGATGTCGGGAACATAAAATTTTGCGTTCGCGAACCGCGAACACGATCTTTCGCAAAAGTTCTTGAACGGGCGAACCGCCATTGACTTCAATGGACAGGTGAATTTTAAAACCCACAGGTACTCTTTCTGGCCACAATAGTGATGGAAAAGTTGTTTCAAGGGGACTAACACCTGGACTGTGGCATGCCGGTGGGGGATCCATGGAAAAACTCCCGCAGAAAATTACATAGTTGATGCAGAGTCTGGTTTTAATCCATTAAAGGGCATAAATCACCTAACATTCCTAAATTGTTTGGAATAACATGCTTTAAAACATTAGGTATGATGTTGTATCGATCAAGTAGTGTAAGGGTTACGCCCGCTTCACAGTGACAAACCAAACTTTTTTTTTTAAATGTACACTTATACTACTATTAAACAAGATATGAGTGGTGGCACTGGGCAAGTGGGCACAGTATACGCTGTGAGCCTGACACAAAAAAGCAGACTGATATTTAACAGTCCAAAAAGTTTTTTTTTTTTTAAATGTACACTTACACTACTACAAGATATGAGTGGTGGCACTGGGCAAGTGGGCACAGTATACGCTGTGAGCCTGACACAAAAAAGCAGACTGATGTTTCATAGTCAAAAAAGTTTTTTTTTTTTTTTTAAATGTACACTTACACTACTATTAAACAAGATATGAGTGGTGGCACTGGGCAAGTGGGCACAGTATACGCTGTGAGCCTGACACAAAAAAAGCAGACTGATGTTTAACAGTCCTAAAAGTTTTTTTTTTTTTTAAATGTACACTTACACTACTATTAAACAGGATATGAGTGGTGGCACTGGGCAAGTGGGCACAGTATACACTGTGAGCCTGACACAAAAAAGCAGACTGATGTTTCACAGTCCAAACTGTTTTTTTTTTTAAATGTACACTTACACTACTATTAAACAAGATATGAGTGGTGGCACTTGGCAAGTGGGCACAGTATACGCTGTGAGCCTGACACAAAAAAGCAGACTGATGCTTCACAGTCAAAAAAGTTTTTTTTTTTTTAAATGTACACTTACACTACTATTAAACAAGATATGAGTGCTGGCACTGGGCAAGTGGGCACAGTATTTGCTGTGAGCCTGACACAAAAATGCAGACTGATGTTTCACAGTCAAAAAAGTTTTTTTTTTTAAATTTACACTACTGTTACACCAGATATGAGTGGTGGCACTGGGCAAGTGGGCACAGTATACGCTGTGAGCATGACACACAAGCTGGCAGGCAGGCAACTGCAATTAGATTACACCAGCAGACTGATGTTTCACAGTCAAAAAAGTTCTGTTTCCAAGTGCATGCACTAAGTAGCTCCACAAACGTAAAAACGTTAAAAATTGACAGTATCACAGATATAACGCGTTTCGTAACCAATGGGTTACTTCATCAGAGGTCTCTGATGAAGTAACCCATTGGTTATGAAACGCGTTAGGCTCCTCCTCCCGCCACACGTCACACCTGCACGCTTTGAGTGCACAACATACACGGAGCTGCATAAGGTAATCGTTTGCTGGGCTACGAAAATAAGCCTGATTTGCTCCGATTTATACCTTTGGTGCTCCTTATTTGTATATTTGTGATACTGTCAATTTTTAACGTTTTTACGTTTGTGGAGCTACTTAGTGCATGCACTTGGAAACAGACCTTCTGTACAAGGATCTAGCTACCTGTCAGCACTACGGCTTACTACCATTGTATATATATATTTGTTTAATTTTATAATTGTATACTTGCATCTTACCCAGACAAGGGTGTCTGTTTTATACTATTTAAAATAAATCTATGGTTTTATAATCTCTGTTATATTATAATGTATTGTGTGGTCAATTGAGATATATAGACTATACACACAATTCTATACATATAATATCCCCTTACTCCCTATACCACTGACAATGGATAACGGTGACCCACTGAAGATACACCCAACATTGGAGGATTGTGGACAAACGAGAAGGGAGCAAAGGAACAGAGTATAACCATATAAGTACACTTCTAGTACCTCACTACTTGAGGGTACACCAGGTGAGCGCGGATAATTCCCCCACTGTTTGTTATTTATGCAACTACTGTGAACGTATTACACGAAGTGTGCCCCTGTGCGCCTGTCTCTTTCTATACTTTTCTATATATATATATATATATATATATATATATATATATTTATTTATTTGCTAACTATAGAAAACAACAATTTAAAAAAAAATTGCAGTAATAAAAAAAAATTATTCTGCACACATACGCCTAGATTTAGAGTTCTGCGTTAGGGTTAAAAAGCAGCGTTAAGGGGTCCTAACTCTGCTTTTTAATGCCGCTGGTATTTAGAGTCAGGCAGGAAAGGGCCTACCGCTCATTTTCTTTCCGCGACTCAAAGCTACCGCAGATATATTTTCTATGGGATTTGCCTAACGCTGGTATTACGAGTCTTGGAAGAAGTGAGCGGTAGAGCCTCTACCGACAAGACTCCAACCGCAAAAAAAAGTCTGTAGTTGAGAGTTTTATGGGCTAACGAGGGAACATAAAGCTCTTAACTACTGTGCTATAAAGTACACTAACACCCATAAACTACCTATGAACCCCTAAATCGAGGCCCCCCCCACATCTCAAACCCTATAATAAAAATTTTAACCCCTAATTTGCCGCTCCGGACACCGCCGCAACCTACATTATCCCTATGAATCCCTAATCTGCTGCCCCTAACATCGACGACACCTATATTATATTTATTATACAATACAAACAAAGTTAGCGGTGCTTACCCCCAGGCAGTGTGAAAGGTGGCTTTCTTCAACGATCCATCCAGCGCGTCTTCAGCGTGTGCACTGTTCACATTCCTAGGGATATTTATTACCCCCTAATCTTCCCCCCCAACGTCGCCGCCACCTACCTACACTTATTAACCCCTAATCTGCCAACCGGACCTCGCCGCCACTATAATAAATGTATTAACCCCTAACCCGCCACACTCCCACCTCGCAAACACTATAATAAATTGTATTAACCCCTAATCTGCCCTCCCTAACATCGCCGCCACCTACCTACAATTATTAACCCCTAATCTCCCACCCCCAAAGCCGCCCTAACACCCCCCTAACTTAAATATAATTTAAATAAAATGAACTAATTTTACTATAATTAAATAAATTATTCCTATTTAAAACTAAATACTTACCTATAAAATAAACCCTAATATAGCTACAATATAACTAATAGTTACATTGTAGCTATTTTAGGATTTATATTTATTTTACAGGCAACTTTGTATTTATTTTAACTAGGTACAATAGCTATTAAATAGTTAATATCTATTTAATAGCTTCCTAGTTAAAATAACTACAAAATTACCTGTAAAATAAATACTAACCTAAGTTACAAATACACCTAACACTACACTATCAATAAATTAATTAAATAAATAACCTACAATTAGTCAAACTAAAATACAATTAAATAAACTAAACTATAGTACAAAACAAACACTAAATTATATAAAATAAAATAAAATTACAAGAAGTTTAAACTAATTACACCTAATCTAAGCCCCCTAATAAAATAAAAAAGCCCCCCAAAATAATTAAATGCCCTACCCTATCCTAAATTTCAAAGTAATCAGCTCTTTTACTAGCCCTTAAAAGGGCTTTTTGCGGGGCATTGCCCCAAAGTAATCAGCTCTTTTACCTGTAAATAAAAATACAATATATCCCCCCAACATTACAACCCACCACCCACATACCCCTACTCTAAAACCCACCCAAACCCCCTTAAAAAACCTAACACGAACCCCCTGAAGATCTCCCTACCTTGAGTCGTCTTCACTCAGCCGAGCCGAATTCTTCATCCAAGCGGGGCAGAAGAGGTCCTCCATCCGATTGAAGTCTTCATCCAAGCGGGGCAGAAGAGGTCTTCCATCTGATTGAAGTGTTCATCCAAGCGGCACCCTCTATCTTCTTCCATCCGGAGCGGAGCGGCAGCATCCTGAAGACCTCCGACGCGGAACATCTATCCTGGCCGACGACTGAACGACGAATGACGGTTCCTTTAAATGACGTCATCCAAGATGGCGTCCCTCGAATTCCGATTGGCTGATAGGATTCTATCAGCCAATCGGAATTAAGGTAGGAAAATTCTGATTGGCTGATTCAATCAGCCAATCAGATTGAAGTTCAATCCGATTGGCTGATCCAATCAGTCAATCGGATTGACCTCGCATTCTATTGGCTGATCGGAACATTCACCTAGATTACGAGTTTTGAGCACTATAGGGAAAGTAAAGAATGCCACAAAAGTTGCGTTATTTAACCCCCTATAGTGCTGCTATTACAAGTTTAAAAAAACTCGGCTTGTGCAGGCAATATGGCTGCATTGAGCTCCATACCGCACACAAAAGCAGAGCTGTTTTGACGTGCTCGTGCATGCTTTCCCCATAGACATCAATGGGGAGAGCCGGCAAAAAAAAAAGTCTAACACCTGCGATTGTGGAAACAAAAGCTCCGTAATGCAGCTAGGGATGGGCGAATGTGTAAATTTTCGAATTTCGAATGTAGAACGAATGTTATTACCGAAATTCGAATTCTAAATCCGAATGTCGATAAGAAAGAATATTCTTAAAAATTCGAAAATCGAATGTTATTTACAGTTTTCGAATGTCACTTTCGAATTCGAATGTTTATAATTATATCGAATGTCCACATTCGAAATTTCGAATTTAACATTCTATTTAACAAATACTATTCAGAAGTTCAATAGTTCATGTGGTAGGGAGGGAATCTAGTAAATTGATACATAATAGATACAAATATATAATTTCGAATGTTTCCATATAGAATATTGCATAATTCGAATATTACATTTAAAGAAAGCATTAGAAATACTATTACAAACATATAAATTCGAATTTTTCGAATTCGAATATAAATTCAATTTTTTCGAATTCGAATATTGCATAATTTGAATATTACATTTAAAGAAAAAGCATTAGAAATACTATTACAATCTAAATTCGAATTTTTCGAATTCGAATACACGTATTGCATAATTCGAATATTACATTTAAAGAAAAAGCATTAGAAATACTATTACAATCTAAATTCGAATTTTTCGAATTCGAATATTGCATTATTCGAATATTACATTTAAAGAAAAAGCATTAGAAATACTATTACAATCTAAATTCGAATTTTTCGAATTCGAATACACGTATTGCATAATTCGAATACTACATTTAAAGAAAAAGCATTAGAAATACTATTACAATCTAAATTTGAATTTTTCAAATTCGAATATTGCATAATTCGAATATTACATTTAAAGAAAAAGCATTAGAAATACTATTACAATCTAAATTCGAATTTTTCGAAAAGAATATTTTCGAATGTAATCGTAAAATTCGAAACAGAACATTTGAAAATCGAATGTTAGAAAGTTATGCAAACATTCGAAATTCGATTCGAACGAACGAATGTGTTAAAATTCGTGCCGTTTTTCGAATGTTGAGAAACATTCGCCCATCCCTAAATGCAGCCCCATGTCTATGGGGAAAAACTACAGTTTAAACCTAACAACCTAACATAAAACCCGTGTCTAAACGACCCTAATCTGCTGCCCCCGACATTGCTGATGCCTGTCTACAGTTATTAACCCATAATCTGCAGCTCCCGATATCTCCGCCACTATACTAAACTTATTAAACCCTATTCCGTTGCACCCCAAATCGCTGCAATTATATTAAAGTTATTAACCCCTATTACGCCGCTCCCGATATTGCTGCCACCTAAATAAAGCTATTAACCCCTAAACCTCTGGCCTCCCACATCACTACCACTAAATAAACCTATTAACCCCTAAACCGCCAGCCTCCCACATCGCAACCTAAATTAAACTATTAACCCCTAACCCTAACTTAACCCAAACGTAACCCTAACCTAACCCTAACCCTAACACCCCCTAACTTTAACATAATTAAACTAGATCTAAATTAAACTTACAATTATTAACTAAATAAACCTATTAACCCCTAAACCACCAGCCCCCACATCACAACAACCTAAATTAAACTATTAACCCCTAACTCCAAATAATTAAAATACATCTAAATTAGATTTGCAATTATTAACTAAATAATACCTAATTAATAGTTACATTGTAGCTAGCTTTCGCCTAGATTTAGAGTTTTGTCGGTAAAGACCCGCATAGCTAACGCTGCTTTTTTTTCCAGTGCACCCTTAAGACAACGCTGGTATTTAGAGTTGTCTGAAGGGCTGCGTTAGGCTCCAAAAAGGGAGCGTAGAGCATAATTTACCGCCACTTCAACCCTCAATACCAGCGTTGCTTACAGTAGCGGCTAGCTGGACAAATGTGCTCGTGCACGATTCCCCCATAGGAAACAATGGGGCAGTTTGGGCAGAAAAAAAACCTAACACCTGCAAAAAAGCAGCGTTAAGCTCCCAACGCAGCCCCATTGTTTCCTATGGGGAAACAGTTTCTAAGTAGTGATGTTGCGAACTTAAAATTTTCCGTTCGCGAACGTCGGACGCCAACTTCCGCAAGTGTTCGCGAATGGGCGAACCGGGCGAATCGCCATTGACTTCAATAGGCAGGCGAATTTTAAAACACACAGGGACTCTTTCTGGCCAC
This sequence comes from Bombina bombina, assembly GCF_027579735.1. NCBI lineage: Eukaryota > Metazoa > Chordata > Amphibia > Anura > Bombinatoridae > Bombina > Bombina bombina. The sequence continues at coordinate 224,682,373 of NC_069505.1, read as the reverse complement.
AATAGTGATGGAAAAGTTGTTTCAAGGGGACTAACACCTGGACTGTGGCATGCCGGTGGGGGATCCATGGCAAAACTCCCACGGAAAATTACATAGTTGATACAGAGTCTGGTTTAATCCATAAAGGGCATAAATCAGCTAACATTCCTAAATTGTTTGGAATAACGTGCTTTAAAACATCAGGTATGATTTTGTATCGATCAGGTAGTGTAAGGGTTATGCCCGCTTCACAGTGACAGACCAAACTCCCCGTTTAACGCACCGCAAACAACCGCAAACAGTCCATTTGCACAACCGCAAACTCCCCATTGCCACGAGATAGATTAGATAGATAGATCAATAGATGCAATAAATACATTTGATAGATATGATAGTCAATATAAAAAGAAGTTCACACAACCGCTATACGTAAAAAGCAAACACTCTAATTATACCTCCGGCTCATATAAATAAAGTTCAATATGGCTGTGAAATAACTCTGGAAATATTCAGACCTTATACCAAAATAAGCGGTGTCCGTACAAAGTTATATGCGGTATATGAATGGGTCCGTGCAGGACAGCCCGTGCCCACCACAGCCTTAGCTGCGCCCACTCACCGCTACCTTCGTGTCTCCAAGGACTCGGTTACACCGGGAAAGTTAATCCGTCCGTTTCATCAGAGGTAATCCGCAAGACGCTTTGGAGGCGCGTCCGTCCACGTGGTCTCCACCAGCCAATCAACACCCATCTTAGATACAACGGGGCTATTCCTACACCAGGGTAGAAAGTTATTGTCTATGGCTCAGAGTAAAGAGTGTGCAAGCTCCCCTTCGCTCAAGGAAGTCCTGGAAATGGAAAGACCTGAAAATAATGAATGTCTCCAGAGCAAAGTAAAATCCAAAAAACTTTATTGTAAACCACTTGTGGTAAAATGACATGGAGGTGCCATAGCACTTAGAAAGAAAATGCACACGTTAGCAACAGGCTGATAGATATGATAGATAGATAGATAGATTTGATAGATCAATAGATAGATTTGATAGATAGATAGATAATTTCCCAGACAGAGAATTACAAGACGTGCGGTCTGGGACCCATGGTAAGGTTCCCAGAGGCAGTCCGAGGCTCTGATTAGAACAGAGCACTCTGGAATGTATCTGCCCTCGGCCGAAATCGGAACATTCTTTTGCTCCAGAGCGAAGTAAAATCCAAAAAACTTTATTGTAAACCACTTGTGGTAAAATGACATGGAGGTGCCATAGCACTTAAAAAGAAAATGCACACGTTAGCAACAGGCTGATAGATATGATAGATAGATAGATAGATAGATAGATTTGATAGATCAATAGATAGATTTGATAGATATATAGATAATTTCCCAGACAGAGAATTACAAGACGTGCGGTCTGGGACCCATGGTAAGGTTCCCAGAGGCAGTTGCGGCACCCGAGGCTCTGATTAGAACAGAGCACTCTGGAATGTATCTGCCCTCGGCCGAAATCGGAACATTCTTTTGCTTTCTGCCTGTTGGCCAAATGTCCGCCTGCCAAATGTCCGTCTGCCAAATGTCCTTCTGCATTTTGTCAGAGCACCGCGTGCAATCTACTGTGCCACCAGATATGAGTGGTGTGTTAAGTAGTACCGCTGTAGCAGCGGCCAGAAAAGTTGATGTTTGTTTCCCTGGCAGAAAGTGCCCTTAAACATTGCTGCTTGAACCCTAGTTGGTGGCAGATAAGTCACGCAAGTCATCCAGCATTCGACATAACATACAGCAGCTTGTGGACCATTTACAGCCCTAGGCAGATCATCTCATCAGGCCTTTTTTACTCAAATGTATCGCCCAATGTCAGTCCCTTTGGGATCCATCCCTCATTCATCTTAATAAAGGTGAGGTAATCTAGACTTTTTTGACCTTGGCGACTTCTCTTCTCAGTGACAATACCTCCTGCTGCACTGAAGGTCCTTTCTGACAGGACACTTGAAGCGGGGCAGGCCAGAAGTTCAATCGCAAATTGGGATAGCTCAGGCCACAGGTCAAGCCTGCAAACCCAGTAGTCAAGGGGTTCATCGCTCCTCAGAGTGTCGAGATCTGCAGTTAAGGCGAGATAGTCTGCTACCTGTCGGTCGAGTCGTTCTCTGAGTGTGGACCCCGAAGGGCTGTGGCGATGCATAGGAGTTAAAAAGCTCTGCATGTCCTCCATCAACAACACGTCTTTAAAGCGTCCTGTCCTTGTGGTCGTGGGAGTCCGAGGATTACTTTCACCTCTTCCACTGTTAGATTCCCGTTGTTCTGTGACATCACCCTTATATGCTGTGTAAAGCATATTTTTTTAATTTATTTTGATACTGCTGCATCCTTTCCAACTTTTGGGAATTTGGTAACATTTCAGGCACTTTATGCTTATACCGATATTTTCCCAGACAGAGAATTACAAAACGTGCAGTCTGGGACCCATGGTAAGGTTCCCAGAGGCAGTTGCGGTGCCCGAGGCTCTGATTAGAACAGAGCACTCTAGAACGTATCTGCCCTCAGCCGAAATCGGAACATTCTTTTGCTTTCTGCCTGTCGGCCAAATGTCCGTCTGCCAAATGTCCGTCTGCAAATGTCCTTCTGCATTTTGTCAGAGCACCGCGTGCAATCTACTGTGCCACAAGATATGAGTGGTGTGTTAAGTAGTACTATTCTTATCAGTTTAATCCCTGTTACGTCCCCTATCAGGGGACATGTATATGGCATGGATTTTAGGAACCGGGGGATGGAAAAAGATGCTTGGTCGGTCCTTCTACTTCAAATTTGAGGCACTGCGCGTGCAATCTACTGTAATCCCTGTTATGTCCCCTATCAGGGGACGTGTATATGGCATGGATTTTAGGAACCGGGGGATGGAAAAAGATGCTTGGTCGGTCCTCCTACTTCAAATATTGGGGCACTGCACGTGCAATCTAATGTGCCACCAGATAGGAGTGGTGTGTTAAGTAGTACTATTCCAATCACTTTAATCCCTGTTACGTACCTTTTTTTGTTTTGTTTTTTGAAGCCACAGTGCAGCACCAGATGCCAGAAAAATTTGGCATGTACACATGCCTGAAAAATAAGGTATTGTTGCAGCCGCTGCTGTAGCAGCGGCCAGAAAAATTGATGTTTGTTTCCCTGGCAGAAAGTGCCCTAAATCATTGTGGGTTGAACCCTAGTTGGTGGCGGATAAGTCACGCAAGTCATCCGGCATTCGAAGATAACATACAGCAGCTTGTGGACCATTTATAGCCCAAGGCAGATCATCTCATCAGGCCTTTTTTACTCGAATGTATCGCCCAATGTCAGTCCCTTCGGGATCCATCCCTCATTCATCTTAATAAAGGTGAGGTAATCTAGACATTTTGAACTAGGCGACTTCTCTTCTCAGTGACAATACCTCCTGCTGCACTGAAGGTCCTTTCTGACAGGACACTTTAAGCGGGGCAGGCCAGAAGTTCAATCGCAAATTGGGATAGCTCAGGCCACAGCAGGTCAAGCCTGTACACCCAGTAGTCAAGGGGTTCATCGCTCCTCAGAGTGTTGAGATCTACAGTTAAGGCGAGATAGTCTGCTACCTGTCGGTCGAGTCGTTCTATGAGGGTGGACCCCGAAGGGCTATGGTGATGCATAGGAGTTAAAAAGCTCCGCATGTCCTCCATCAACAACACGTCTTGAAAGCGTCCTGTTCTTGCCGGCGTGGTCGTGGGAGTCGGAGAATTACTTTCACCTCTTCCCCTGTTATATTCCCGTTGTGCTGTGACATCACCCTTATACGCTGTGTAAAGCATACTTGTTAATTTATTTTGGAACTGCTGCATCCTTTCCGACTTGCGGGACTTTGGTATTATGTCAGGCACTTTATGCTTATACTGGGGGTCTAGTAGTGTGGACACCCAGTACAGGTCCTTCTCCTTCAGCTTTTTAATACGAGGGTCACTCAACAGGCACGACAGCATGAAAGACCCCATTTGCACAAGATTGGATGCTGAGCTACTCATGTCTTGTTCCTCGTCCTCATTGATCTCACTGAAGGTATCTTCTTCCCCCCAGCCATGTACAACACCACGGGTACCAGATAGGTGACAACGAGCACCCTGGGATGCCTGTTGTGGTTGGTCTTCCTCCTCCTCCTCCTCAAAGCCACATTCCTCCTCTGACTCCTCTTCCTCACAATCCTCTTCCAGCGTTGCCGAAGGTCCAGCAAGCGATGCTGATAAGGCTGTTTCTGGTGGTGATGGTGACTACAACTCTTCCTCTTCACGGTTATCTATGGCCTGATCCAGCACACTTCATAGGACACGCTCGTGGAAGAAAACAAATGGTATGATGGCGCTGATGGTGCCTTCGGTGCGACTGACTAGGTTTGTCACCTCCTCAAAAGGACGCATTAGCCTACAGGCATTGCGCATGAGCGTCCAGTAACATGGCAAAAAAATTTCCAGCTCCGCAGAGGCTGTCCTAGCACCCCGGTCATACAAATACTCATTAAAGGCTTTCTCTTGTTGGAGGAGGGGGTCAAACATTAGGAGTGTTGAATTCCAACGTGTCGGGCTGTCGCAAATCAATTGCCTCACTGGTATGTTGTTTCACCGCTGGATATCTGCAAAATTCGCTATGGCCATGTAGGAACGCCTGAAATAGCCACACACCTTCCTGGCCTGCTTCAGGACGTCCTGTAAGCCTGAGTACTTATGCACAAAGCATTGTACGATCAGATTACACACATGTGCCATGCACAGCACATGTGTCAACTTGCCCAATTTCAATGCTGCCACCAAATTACTTCCGTTGTCAGAAACCACTTTGCCGATCTCCAGTTGGTGTGGAGTCAGCCACTGATCCACCTGTGCGTTCAGGGCAGACAGGAGTGCTGTTCCGGTGTGACTCTCTGCTTTCAGGCAAGTCAATCCCAAGATGGTATGACACTGCCGTTTCTGGGATGTGGAATAGTACCTGCGGAGCTGGGGGAGTGCCATTGATGTGGAACAAGACGCAGCAGCAGAAGAGGACTCAGCCGAGGAGGTTATGGAAGAGCATGGAGAAGGAGGAGTAGAGGAGGTGGCAGCAGGCCTGCCTGCAAGTTGCAAGTACAGGTTGGGGATTGCCTTTTGTGCAAAGAAAATTTGGCCGGGTACCTTCCACTGCTGTGTCCCAATAGCTACAAATTTTTTGAATGCCTCAGACTCCACCAGCTTGTATGGTAAAAGCTGGCGGGCTAAGAGTTTAGACAAGCCAGCTGTCAGACGCCGGGCAAGGGGGTGACTTTGGGGCATTGGCTTCTTATGCTCAAACATGTCCTTGACAGACACCTGACTGTGGGCAGATGAGCAGGAACTGCTACGGAAGAGAGACGGAGTGACGGATGGTTGAGAGGGGGCAAGGAGGACAGCAGTGGTTGACATGGCTGAAGATGCTGGACCAGGAGGAGGATGGCGGCTTTGAGTTTGTGTGCTGCTTCTACTCATGTGTTCATCCCATCAGCATTTGTGATGTGAGATCATGTGTCTTCGCAAAGCAGTTGTACCTAGGTGGGTGTTGGACTTCGCACAACTCAGTTTCTTTTGGCACAGGTTGTAAATGGCATCGCTGTTGTCAGAGGCAAACACACACAAAAAATGCCACACTGCTGAACTCTGCGATTATGGCATTCTGGTGGTGGCAACAGCATGTGTTGATTGGCGTGCTGTCTGGCTGACCCAGGTGCCAATGCATGCTGTCTGACTGTGCCACTAGCTCCTTGTGACATCCCCCTGCTTCCAACTCGTCTCCTCCTCCTCCTCTCTGTCTCCCCATCTGAACTTTCCCCCTCTTCTTCTTCTCTTCTAGTGGGCACCCACGTGACATCCACGGATGCATCATCATCAACCGCTTCACTTGTATCTGACAAATCAACAAAGGAAGCAGCAGCGGGTACAACATCATCATCATCACACTGTATGTCCATGTCTGTAATGCTTCCTGACTGAGACATATCACTGTTATCTACATCCTCTGTCAATGATGGTTGCGCATCACTCATTTCTTCAAACTGATGTGTCAATAACTCCTCTGACAGATCAAGTGAAGCGGCTGTGGTGCTAGTGTTGGTGGTGGCGGCAGGCGGGCGAGTGGTCACTTGAGAGGTGCCCGAAGCTAAGCTGGAGGTGGATGGTGTGTCAAGGTTCCGAGCAGAAGCTGAAGAAGATTGGGTGTCCTGTGTTAGCCAGTCAACTAGGTCCTCCTCAGAACTTTTCACGTTCATGGTCTGAAAACTGGGCATTATTGTAGGGTCAAAGAGAATCACAGCACCACGACCACGACGGCACATGCGGGGTGGCCGGCCTCTGTCTGTCATTTTTTTTAAATGTACACTTAGACTACTATGAAACAAGATATGAGTGGTGGCACTGGGCAAGTGGGCACAGTATACGATGTGAGCCTGACACAAAAAAGCAGACTGATGTTTCACAATCCAAAAAGTTTTTTTTTTAAATGTACACTTACACTACTATTAAACAAGATATGAGTGGTGGCACTGGGCAAGTGGACAGAGTATACGCTGTGAGCCTGACACAAAAAAGCAGACTGATGTTTCACAGTCAAAAATTTTTTTTTTTAAAAAGTACACTTACACTACTATTAAACAAGATATGAGTGGTGGCACTGGGCAAGTGGGCACAGTATACACTGTGTGCCTGGCACACACGCTGGCAAGCAGGCAACTGCAATTAGATTACACAAGCAGACTGATGTTTCACAGTCAAAAACATTTTTATTTTTAAATTTACACTACTGTTACAACAGATATGAGTGGTGGCACTAGTTGGCAAGTGGGCCTGGCACACACGCTGGCAGGCAGGCAGGCAACTGCAATTAGATTACACTAGCAGACTGATGCTTCACAGTCAAAAAAGTTTTTATTTTTAAATTTACACTACTTTTACAACAGATATAAGTGGTGGCACTAGTTGGCAAGTGGGCCTGGCACACACGCTGGCAGGCAGGCAACTGCAATTAGATTACACTAGCAGACTGATTTTTCACAGTCAAAAAAGTTTTCTTTTTTAAATTTACACTACTGTTACAACAGATATGAGTGGTGGCACTAGTTGGCAAGTGGGCCTGGCACACACACTGGCAGGCAGGTAACTGCAATTAGATTACACTAGCAGACTGATGTTTCACAGTCAAAAAAGTTTTAAAAAAAAAAAAATTTACACTACTGTTACAACAGATATGAGTGGTGGCACTAGTTGGCAAGTGGGCCTGCCACACGCGCTGGCAGGCAGGCAACTGCAATTAGATTACACTAGCAGACTGATGTTTCACAGTCAAAAAAGTTTTTATTTTTAAATTTACACTACTGTTACAACAGATATGAGTGGTGGCACTAGTTGGCAAGTGGACCTGGCACACACACTTGCAGGCAGGCAACTGCAATTAGATTACACTAGCAGACTGATGTTTCACAGTCAAAAAAGTTGTTTTTTTTAAATTTATACTACTGTTACAACAGATATGAGTGGTGGCACTAGTTGGCAAGTGAGCCTGGCACACACGCAGGCAGGCAACTGCAATTAGATTACACTAGCAGACTGATGTTTCACAGTCAAAAAAGTTTTTTTTTTTAAATTTACACTACTGTTACAACAGATATGAGTGGTGGCACTAGTTGGCAAGTGGGCCTGCCACACACGCTGGCAGGCAGGCAACTGCAATTAGATTACACTAGCAGACTGATGTTTCACAGTCAAAAAAGTTTTTTTTTTTTAAATTTACACTACTGTTACAACAGATATGAGTGGTGGCACTAGTTGGCAAGTGAGCCTGGCACACACGCAGGCAGGCAACTGCAATTAGATTACACTAGCAGACTGATGTTTCACAGTCAAATTTTTTTTTTTTTTAATTTACACTACTGTTACAACAGATATGAGTAATGGCACTAGTTGGCAAGTGGGCCTGGCACACACGCTGTCAGGCAGACAGCTTCTATTAGATTACACTAGAAGACTGATGTTTAACAGTCAAAAAAGTTTTTTTTTTAATTTACACTACTGTTACAACAGATATGAGTGGTGGCACTAGTTGGCAAGTGGGCCTGGCACACACGCTGGCAGGCAGGCAACTGCAATTAGATTACACTAGCAGACTGATGTTTCACAGTCAAAAAAGTTTTTTTTTTTAAATTTACACTACTGTTATAACAGATATGAGTGGTGGCACTAGTTGGCAAGTGGGCCTGGCACACAAGCTGGCAGGCAGGTGACTGCAATTAGATTACACTAGCAGACTGATGTTTCACAGTCAAAAAAGTTTTTTTTTTTAATTTACACTACTGTTACAACAGATATGAGTGGTGGCACTAGTTGGCAAGTGGGCCTGGCACACACGCTGGCAGGCAGGCAACTGCTATTAGATTACACTAGCAGACATGTTTCACAGTCAAAAAAGCTTTTTTTAAAAAAAATTACACTACTGTTACAACAGATATGAGTGGTGGCACTAGTTGGCAAGTGGGCTGGCAGGCAGGCAACTGCAATTAGATTACACTAGCAGACTGAGTTTTTTTTTAAATTTACACTACTGTTACAACAGATATGTGTGGTGGCACTAGTTGGCAAGTGGGCCTGGCACACATGCTGGCAGGCAGGCAACTGCTATTAGATTACACTAGCAGACTGATATTTCACAGTCAAAAAAGTTTTTTTAAAAAATTTACACTACTGTTACAACAGATATGAGTGGTGGCACTAGTTGGCAAGTGGGCCTGGCACACAAGCTGGCAGGCAGGCAACTGCAATTAGATTACACTAGCAGACTGATGTTTCACAGTCAAAAAAGTTTTTTTTTTTAATTTACACTACTGTTACAACAGATATGAGTGGTGGCACTAGTTGGCAAGTGGGCCTGGCACACATGCTGGCAGGCAGGCAACTGCTATTAGATTACACTAGCAGACATGTTTCACAGTCAAAAAAGCTTTTTTTTTAAAAAATTACACTACTGTTACAACAGATATGAGTGGTGGCACTAGTTGGCAAGTGGGCTGGCAGGCAGGCAACTGCAATTAGATTACACTAGCAGACTGAGTTTTTTTTTTAAATTTACACTACTGTTACAACAGATATGTGTGGTGGCACTAGTTGGCAAGTGGGCCTGGCACACATGCTGGCAGGCAGGCAACTGCTATTAGATTACACTAGCAGACTGATATTTCACAGTCAAAAAAGTTTTTTTAAAAAATTTACACTACTGTTACAACAGATATGAGTGGTGGCACTAGTTGGCAAGTGGGCCTGGCACACACGCTGGCAGGCAGGCAACTGCAATTAGATTACACTAGCAGACTGATGTTTTACAGTCAAAAAAGTTTTGGTTTTTAAATTTACACTACTGTTACAACAGATATGAGTGGTGGCACTAGTTGGCAAGTGGGCCTGGCACACAAGCTGGCAGGCAGGCAACTGCAATTAGATTACACTAGCAGACTGATGTTTCACAGTCAAAAAAGTTTTTTTTTTTAAAAATGTACACTACTGTTACAACAGATATGAGTGGTGGCACTAGTTGGCAAGTGGGCCTGGCACACACGCTGGCAGGCAGGCAACTGCAATTAAATTACACTAGCAGACTGATGTTTCACAGTCAAAAAAGTTTTTTTAAAAAAATTTACACTACTGTTACAATAGATATGAGTGGTGGCACTAGTTGGCAGTTGGGCCTGGCACACACGCTGGCAGACAGGCAAATGCAATTAGATTACACTAGCCGACTGATGTTTCACAGTCAAAAAAGTTTTTTTTTAAAAATTGACACTACTGTTACAATAGATATGAGTGGAGGCACTTAGCAAGTGGGCCTGGCACACACGCTGGCAGGCAGGCAACTGCAATTAGATTAGACTAGCAGACTGATGTTTCATAGTCAAAATTACACAGGCAAAAAAAAAAAAAAAATTATGTTCTTGCCCTAAAAAGGGCTTTTTGGGATGCTGTCCTTATAGCAGAGATCAGATGAGTCCTTCAGGACTGTAGTGGACACTGAATACACTAGCCTAGCTATCAATTTCCCTATGAAATCAGCAGCAGCCACACTGTCCCTCCTCTCACTAACAATGCAGCTTCCGAATGAATCTAAAATGGCTGCTGTCCAGGAGCTGGGAGGGTCTGGGAGGGAGTGTGTGCTGCTGATTGGCTGAAATGTTTCTGCAGACTGTGAGAAACAGGGTCAAAGTTTACTCAATGATGACGAATAGGGGGCGGATCGAACATTCCATATGTTCGCCCACCGCTGCGAACGCGAACAATTTGTGACATCACTATTTCTAAGTCTGCACCTAACACCCTAACATGTACCCTGAGTCTAAAATCCCCTAACCTTACACTTATTAACCCCTAATCTGCCGCCCCCGACAATGCCGACACCTGCATTATAATATTAACCCCTAATCTGCTGCTCCGTACTCCACCGCAACCTACATTATACCTATGTACCCCTGATCTGCTGCCCCTAACATCGCTGACACCTACATAATATTTATTAACCCCTAATCTGCCCCCCCAACGTCGCCGCTACCTACCTACACTTATTAACCCTTAATCTGCTGACCGGACCTTGCCACCACTCTAATAAATGTATTAACCCCTAAACCGCCGCACTCCCGCCTCACAAACCCTATAATAAACAGTATTAACCCCTAATCTGCCCTCCATAACATCACCGCCACCTAACTTCAAGTATTAACCCCTAATCTGCCAACCGGAGCTCGCCACTACTCTAATAAATGTATTAACCCCTAAAGCTAAGTCTAACCCTAACACCCCCCAAAGTTAAATATATAAATTTTAATCTAACAAAATAAAATAAATATTATTAACTAAAGTATTCCTATTTAAAACGAAATACTTACCTGTAAAATAAACCCTAATATAGCTACAATATAACGAATAATTATATTGTAGCTATTTTAGGATTTATATTTATTTTACAAGCAACTTTGTATTTATTTTAACTAGGTACAATAGCTATTAAATATTTATTTACTATTTAATAGCTACCTAGTTAAAATAATTACCAAATTACCTGTAAAATAAATCCTAACCTAAGATACAATTAAACCTAACACTACACTATCAATAAATAAATTAAATAAATTAACTACAAGCACCTACAATTACCTACAATTAAATAAACTAAACTAAATTACAAAAACAAACACTAAATTACAAAAAATAAAAAAAGATTACAAGATTTTTAAGCTAATTACACCTACTCTAGGCCCCCTAATAAAATAACAAAGCCCTCCAAAATAAACAAAAAATTAAATATCCTAATCTAAATTTAAAAAGTTAACAGCTCTATTACCTTACCAGCCCTTAAAAGGGCTTTTTGCGGGGCATGCCCCAAAGAAATCAGCTCTTTGGCCTGTAAAAAAAACACAATACCACCCCCCAACATTACAACCCACCACCCACATACCCCTACTCTAACCCAAATACCCCTTAAATAAACCTAACACTACCCCCCTGAATATCTCCCTACCTTGAGTCGTCTTCACCCAACCGGGTCGAAGTCTTCATCCGATGGACCAGAAGAGGACATCCAGACCGGCAGAAGTCTTCATTCTATCCGGGCAGAAGAGGACATCCGGACTGGCAGACATCTTCATCCAAGCGGCATCTTCTATCTTCATCCATCCGACGAGGAGCGGCTCTATCTTCAAGACCTCAGGCACGGAACATCCTTCCTGCACGACGACTAGACGACGAATGAAGGTTCCTTTAAGTGACGTCATCCAAGATGGCATCCCTCAAATTCCGATTGGCTGATAGGATTCTATCAGCCAATTGGAATTAAGGTAGGAAAAATCTGATTGGCTGATTGAATCAGCCAATCAGATTCAAGTTCAATCGGATTGGCTGATCCAATCAGCCAATCAGATTGAGCTTGCATTCTATTGGCTGATCGGAACAGCCAATAGAATTCAAGCTCAATCTGATTGGCTGATTCAATCAGCCAATCAGATTTTTCCTACCTTAATTCCGATTGGCTAATAGAATCCTATAAGCCAATCGGAATTTGAGGGATGCCATCTTGGATGACGTCACTTAAAGGAACCTTCATTCGTCGTCTAGTCGTCATGCAGGAAGGATGTTCCGCGCCGGAGGTCTTGAAGATGGAGCCGCTCCTCGTCGGATGGATGAAGATAGAAGATGCCGCTTGGTTGAAGATGTCTGCCGGTCCGGATGTCCTCTTCTGCCCGGAAAGGATGAAGAGTTCTGCCGGTCTGGATTGTAGGTAATTGTAGGTACTTGTAGTTAATTTATTTAATTTATTTATTGATAGTGTAGTGTTAGGTTTAATTGTAACTTAGGTTAGGATTTATTTTACAGGTAATTTGGTAATTATTTTAACTAGGTAGCTATTAAATAGTAAATATTTATTTAATAGCTATTGTACCTAGTTAAAATAAATACAAAGTTGCCTGTAAAATAAATAAAAATCCTAAAATAGCTACAATATAATTATTCGTTATATTGTAGCTATATTAGGGTTTATTTTACAGGTAATTGTAGAAAGAGAGGACAACACAATAGATAATGTGTTAGAAATGAGAGGTGCGCCTATTCTATGCTATTCCCAAGGATTAAGTTCTAATTATAGTATGTTTTGTAAAATGTAATACGACAATAAATTTCTGTAAATGTATGAATGATCAACAATAACAAATAAATGCAAAAAATGAATACTTAAATGAATTCCTTGATGTTGTAAGCACAATCGTCCATATGTATAGAGTGTCCCACAAATATAAACAAGAGTCCCACAAATTCTGAAGAGGCAAAGAGGGTAGCCCCAAAACAAACAGCGGCTCTCTCCACAATAAACGTGAGGATAAACTTTGTCCTGGAAAAGACAAAAAAGAAGAGGCGCTCTGGTGCAGATAAACCCAACAATGAGTGAGATTTTCCAATAGAGGGTATACTATATACTCACAAGGATATTTGCACTTCCAGTGCAATAATTCGCAAGCCAAAACTTCAGAGCCGTTCGGCTGACTCTTGCTCTCCCGGTCTGCTCCTGGTGATGAACACACCCCTAAGTGGAGTAAAACACAAAACACCTTTGGTGCAGATAACCCCGACCAATGTCGGACGAACAACAGTGAGTTAGGTATATATCCTCACAAACGTGTGCACAATCAATGCAATATCAGGCGGACCGAAACTTTATAGAGCCGTTCGGCTGACTTCCAACAATGGTAACTGCTGCTGAGCAAGTGTGTTAGATCTATATGTAGAATTGGCTGCCAAACAGGGGACACGCTGCTTGTAACAAAACAATCTGCGATCCTTCTCACACTACTCTCTAATGTCCAGTCGGTACAATGATTCCAAGCAAGGTAGAACAATATAAAAACTTTTATTAAAAATCTTAAAACTTCGCTACGCGTTTCTCGGCTGCAAGCCGTTTCATCAGGCTACATAAATTTTGTGAACTACCTTGCTACCTTAAAAAGGCTGGATTTACCAATGAGAATAGTTTACACATTACACACCCATCATAACATGTGCATTAATCAGATTAGTGCTACGCCTCTCACAAGAGCTAAACGACTAACAGGATTGTATTTCTGCTGTCAATAGTACATTGTAACAAGTGATATTAACATATAACCCACAGATTGCAATATTAACAACATTATACAACTTTTTACATTTCTTATTTCTGAGGATTTCTTATTTCTGAGGATACTACAGTAGTGTTCAGACCAACGATGACTCAGACGTCTAATTGTGCGGCCAATATATTGAACCCCACATTCGCAGGATATTAGATATATTACATAATTGGAGGCACAGGTCATCCTACTCTTAATTCTATAGGTTTTAGTGTCTACATGAGAACATAAATAGAGTGTGCCATGACCAATATGGTTACACATTTTACATTTAGAGATCCTACACTTGTAGGCTCCCCTATTCTTAGTTGAACAGCTATTATTGTGACCCTTGTTTGAATTGTTCGTGGTATTACAGATCTTGTTAGCTTGATGTCTAACGACCTTACTGGGTGCTAAAATATTTTTCAGGGTAGGTGCCCTTTTGTATACTATAGATGGACTATCACCAATCAAATCGATTTGATTGGTGACTGATAGTCCATCTATAGTATTATGCATTGTATTATATATGTATTGGGTTATAGAATATAGAATATAGGATATATACGATTTAGGTATGGAAATACTTTGTATTATTAGGATATCTGTAGTTATATTTAGCAACAGTATAGTGGGAGTCACATTCATTCCCTGACTACACCTGCATGAGGGCACATATGTATATAGTAGGAGAGCACTCTTGAATTTAGACTATCGTGCACATTTCAAATATAGGATATAAATTTGTATACCACGTATAAAATTTAGACCATCGCGTACATTTTGTGTATCAAATATAGGACATGAATCTGTATACCACATATTATCTGTAAAAAGTTGTATAATGTTGTTAATATTGCAATCTGTGGGTTATATGTTAATATCACTTGTTACAATGTACTATTGACAGCAGAAATACAATCCTGTTAGTCGTTTAGCTCTTGTGAGAGGCGTAGCACTAATCTGATTAATGCACATGTTATGATGGGTGTGTAATGTGTAAACTATTCTCATTGGTCAATCCAGCCTTTTTAAGGTAGCAAGGTAGTTCACAAAATTTATGTAGCCTGATGAAACGGCTTGCAGCCGAGAAACACGTAGCGAAGTTTTAAGATTTTTAATAAAAGTTTTTATATTGTTCTACCTTGCTTGGAATCATTGTACCGACTGGACATTAGAGAGTAGTGTGAGAAGGATCGCAGATTGTTTTGTTACAAGCAGCGTGTCCCCTGTTTGGCAGCCAATTCTACATATAGATCTAACACACTTGCTCAGCAGCAGTTACCATTGTTGGAAGTCAGCCGAACGGCTTTATAAAGTTTCGGTCCGCCTGATATTGCACTGATTGTGCACACACGTTTGTGAGTATATATACCTAACTCACTGTTGTTCGTCCGACATTGGTCGGGGTTATCTGCACCAAAGGTGTTTTGTGTTTTACTCCACTTAGGGGTGTGTTCATCGCCAGGAGCAGACCGGGAGAGCAAGAGTCAGCCGAACGGCTCTGAAGTTTCGGCTTGCGAATTATTTCACTGGAAGTGCAAACATCCTTGTGAGTATATAGTATACCCTCTATTGGAAAATCTCACTCATTGTTGGGTTTATCTGCACCAGAGCGCCTCTTCTTTTTTGTCTTTTCCAGGACGAAGTTTATCCTTTATTTTACAGGTAAGTATTTAGTTTTAAATAGGAATACTTTAGTTAATAATATTTATTTTATTTCGTTAGATTAAAATTATATTTAACTTAGGGGGGTGTTAGGGTTAGGGTTAGACTTAGCTTTAGGGGTTAATACATTTATTAGAGTAGCGGCGAGCTCCGGTCGGCAGATTAGGGGTTAATACTTGAAGTTAGGTGGTGGCGATGTTAGGGAGGGCAGATTAGGGGTTAATACTATTTATTATAGAGTTTGCGAGGTGGGAGTGCGGCGGTTTAGGGGTTAATACATTTATTGGAGTAGCGGCAAGGTCCGGTCAGCAGATTAGGAGTTAATAAGTGTAGTTAGGTAGCGGCGACGTTGGGGGGGGCAGATTAGGGGTTAATAAATATTATGTAGGTGTCGGCGATGTTAGGGGCAGCATATTAGGGGTTCATAGGGATAATGTAGGTGGCGGCGATGTGCGGTCGGCAGATTAGGGGTTAAAAAAATGTATTAGAGTGGCGGCGATGTGGGACGACCTCGGTTTAGGGGTACATAGGTAGTTTATGGGTGTTAGTGTACTTTAGAGCACTGTAGTTAAGAGCTTTATATACCGGCGTTATCCCATAAAGCTCTTAACTACAGCCTTTCCATGGGCGGTAGGAGTCTTGTCAGTAGAGGGTGTACCCCTCACTTCAGCCAAGACTCTAAATACCAGCGTTAGGAAGATCCCATTGAAAAGATAGGATACGCAATTGGCGTAAGGGGATCTGCGGTATGGAAAAATCGCGGCTTGGAAGTGAGTGTTAGACCCTTTCCTGGCTGACTCTAAATATGTGCGGGCGGCCAAAATCAGCATTAGGAGCCCTTAATGCTGCTTTTGATGGCTAACACCAAACTCTAAATCTAGGCGTTAGGTTTTATTTTTATTTCACAGGTAAGTTTGTATTTATTTTATCTAGGTAGACTAGTTAATAAATAGTTATTAACTATTTACTAACTACCTAGCTAAAATAAATACAAACTTGCCTGTGAAATAAAACCTAACCTGCCTTTCACTAAAACTTAACATTACAAAAAATAAAAAAACCTACCAATACAAAAAATAAAAAAACCTACAATTATATTACAAAAAAACAAAAACGATTATTCCTATTCTAATACCCTTAAAAAAAATCCACCCCAAAATAAAAAGCCTAATCTAGAATAAATTATCAAGGTCCCTTAAAAGGGTCTTTTGTAGGGCATTGCCCTGAGTTAAACAGCTCTTTTGCTCCGAAAAAAATACAAATCACCCCTAACACTATATAAATCCCCACCCCCCAAACTACCAAGGTCCATTAAAAGGGCCTTTTGTAGGGCATTGACCTGAGATAATCAGCTCTTTTGTTCTAAAAAAATACAAACACCTCCTAGCACTATACAAACCCCCACCCCCAAACTACCAAGGGCCCTTAACCCCCCCTAAAAACATACATTACACAAAATAAAAAACGAATCATCCAAAATAAAAAATAATTACACCTAATCTAATAGCCCTATCAAAATAAAAAAGCCAACCCAAAATAAAAAAAAAACCCTAACCTACATTAAACTACCAATTGCCCTTAAAATGGCCTTTTGTGGGGCATTGCCCCAAAGATATCAGCTCTTTTACCTGTAAAATAACCTAAGCTCCCCATTGCCCTGAAAAGGGCATTTGTATGGGCATTGCCCTTAAAAGGGCATTTAGCTATTTTACATTGCCCAAGCCCTAATCTAAAGAAAAAAAAAACCTTTTAAAAAATTTAACATTAACCCCAGACGATCCACTTACAGTTGTTGAAGTCACACTTGAAGGATCCATCCAGACGGCGAAGTCATCATCCATGTGGCAAGAAGTCTTCATCCAGACAGCCTCTTGTATCTTCATCCAGCCGGCGAAGTCCTCATACATGCGGCAAGAAGTCTTCATCCAAGCAGCCTCTTCGATCTTCATCCAGCCAGCACGGAGCGGGTCCATCCTGAAGACATCCGTGTGGAGCATCCTCTTCATACGGTCATACTGATTCTTCAATGCAAGTGACACAATCCAAGATGGTGTCCCTTGCATTCCTATTTCAATCAGCCAATAGGAATTAGAGCTGCTAATCCTATTGGCTGTTCCGATCAGCCAATAGGATTGAGTTCTCATTCTATTGCCTGTTCCAATCAGCCAATAGAATGTTAGGATTTTTTTTTTTTTTTTTTGTTATTTTTATTAAAGATTTTAACAATAAAAATTTTCACTGGTCATCAATATTACAAAGCTGTTATGAGCAAATCAACAATGTTTTGTAGGTAATGTCCATTATACCAGCTTTTCTCTCTTCTCCCTTCCCGTTGTGGGTAGATTTGAGTCAATTACCCATGTCTGGGTTCTTGTCATTGGCCTTTCTTGGGAGCTGGATAAATAGGGTAATCTTCTGCTTCTCTGTGTCAAGTAATGTAAGGCCAGGAGGGGAAATAACAATTTAACTAACAAACCAGGGGGTTAAAGTTCAACTGTTGGTTCTGCAAACATACTAATTCACTAAATTATTTGTGAACATTATTTGTGAACATTATTTGTCCCTGCAAGGTAATCTAAATTCTAGAGCATCTCCTAGCCTGCTTAGGGTATGTAAGTGTGGTGTCAAGTCTTTGATCTGTTTAGTCGCTACTAGTGTTATCTAGTGGTTTATAGTTCATTGTCTCTTACGCGGGGAGAGTCAGGGAGTAATCTCACTGTTTATGTGTTGGTGATGCTGTGTAAGGAGTCTTGCCAAATGAATTTAGCATTTAGGAAAGTGTCCATCTTATTGCGGCAAAGAAAGCCATATTGCTCCAGTGAAAACTGCTCTTCTACTTCCTCTAGCCACATCTTTTTAGAGATACACATGGGCTTTTTCCAATGGCGGGCTATTAATTTCCTGGCACTATTGAGGCCTATCTGTAGTATTAGGAGTCTAAGACGGCAAGTTAGTTTGGGTAGGTAGTTCAACAGGGCTATGTCTGGGCTTAGTATGAAATCGGGGATGATACTCTGTCTAAAATGTAATTCCACTGAATTCCAGAGTGGGCAGACTCTAGGGCACTGCCACCACATATGTAGCAGACTACCACGTCTACCACAGCCTCTCCAGCATGTGTCTGGTGTATTTGGATATATACTGTTTAACCGTGATGGAGTTAAGTACCAGCAGAGGAGGACTTTAAAGTTTAGTTCTAATATTACGACTGATGTCAAGGATTTCTTAACCGAGCTAAAGATCTTGACCCACCTATCATGGTCTATGTGGGTTGCCAGGTCTAAGTTCCATTTGGTGGTAAAAGGAGGCAGTGTGTCAGTGTTGTTTTTGATAAGAAGTTTACGGGATAGAGAGAGTGTACCTCTCGGTATAAGGCCCCCGTGACATATTTGTTCAAATGCTGTGAGCTTTCTTAGGAGATCGGTTTTGAATGGGGAGGTATGTACAAAGTGATGTAATTGTGCATATTTTAGCCAATGTGTGAATCTACCGTCTGCTAAGTCAGCCAATTTATCCCTTTCCAAGAATTTGCCTGCTTCTATGAAATTGAATAGTGGGATAGTATAATCCCATTCAGTTAGTCTTTGGTAACCTTTGTCCAGTCCGCCCACCATCTCAACGTTTAGTACTATGGGGAATAGGGGGGATCTACTGGTGGAGATGTGTGGCCTAGTGGCAACTATGTGGTCCCAAGTTTTAAATAAATGTCTATGTATATCTAACTGTCGACATTGCGGAGGTCTGAGCTCATTCGGTACCCAGCACAGAGCGTGTACCAGTGGTGTTTTGAGTATGTGCGAGTCTAATGTGACCCAAGCCTTGCTTTCTTGTTTTTTGTGCCAGTCCATGACCCTTTGGAGTGTCACTGCCTGATAATATTCTTCAATTTTGGGAAGACCTAGTCCGCCCTCTGTGGTTGGTCTGTACATAGTGTCTCTATTGATTCTCGGTTTACATTTTCCCCAGACAAACGAATTGATGCTGTTTTGTAGTCGAGTTATAAACCACCGAGGGAGATGTGTCGGTAGTGTCTGCAAGATGTAAGTGATTCTGGGGAGTGTGGTCATTTTGACGGCTTGTATGCGTCGCCACCAGGACAACGGTTTATTGGTCCATGTCTTAAGATCTCTTTGCGTGTTGGTGAGCAGTGTGATATAGTTTCTGTCGAACAGTGTCGTCTGATTGGGGGAGAGGTGGATTCCTAGGTACTTGATTGTGTCGGTTCTTAACTTTAGTGGGCATAATGTGGATAGGGACTGGAATTGGGCATCTGTAAGTGTGATGTTCAAAATTTCTGATTTTTGTTTATTTACAAGAAAATTAGAGTAGCGTCCGAATCTGTCAAGTTCAGCTAGTATTTCTGGTATAGTCGTGTTGGGGTAGGAGACTGAGAATAGAAGGTCGTCTGCATAGGCTGCTATTTTGTAATCTTGCTGGCCGAATGTTATACCCTTGATATTTAAATTCCTGCGAACATGCAAAGTTAATACCTCTATCATTAAGATGAATAAAATTGGAGACAAAGGGCAACCCTGTCGTGTGCCATTGCGTATGGGGAGTGTGTCTGAAAGAGTACCATTTACTTTGACTTTTGCATTTGGGTGAGTATATAGGCTAAAAATTCTATTGATGATTTTTGGGCCGAATCCTATATTTTTTAGAGTTTCCAATAAAAATTGCCAATTCGTTCGGTCGAATGCTTTTTCTGCATCTATTGCCATCAGCACCGACTCAATGTTATTATGTTTAGCATGCTCCATAAGGGTCAGGGCTCTGAGGGTGTTGTCCCTAGCTTCTCGGCCAGGGACAAAGCCCACCTGGTCTGTGTGTATAATGTCTTGGAGTACCAGGTTTAGTCGGTTAGCTATTATTTTTCCCAAGATCTTGATGTCTGTGTTGAGCAAAGATATGGGTCGGTAACTACCTGGGTCGCCCTGTGGTTTTTCTGGTTTCAGGATTACTGAGATGTAAGCCGCTAGAGAGTCCGCAGAAAGTTGTATACCATCGTCTATTGAATTAAAAAGTTTAAGGAGGTGTGGGGCTAGGATTGAGCAATAGGTTTTATAATATTTGTTGGGGAGTCCATCTGGTCCTGGACTTTTGCCTATGGGAAGTTCCTTAATGGCTCTCAAAATCTCTGTTAAAGTGATAGGCCCTTCTAAGCTTGTCATTTGTGTCTGAGTGAGTTTATTTAGAGCTGCCGAGTCTATGTATGCTACCATATCTTGTGGATGAGCTGGGGATACGTTTGTGGGTAAGTTATACAATTGCTGGTAGAAGTCTTGGAAGTCGGCGGCTATGTCTTTACTATCTAGGATTAGAGTCCCTTGTCTGGTTTTGAGTTTGTGGATGTGTGTGAGAGCTTGTCGGTCTTTTAAGGTGTTAGCAATAAGTTTGCCTGGTCTATTCCCCTCATAGAAACATTTTATTTTAAGCAACAACGTTTCCCTCTGGGCCTCCGAGTATAGTAAGGTGTTTAGTTCTTTTCTGATAGAGGTCAGTGCTATTAGTGTAGGTCGGTCTGAGGGGGAGTGTTTATGTTGTTTCTCCAATGTATTTAGCTTACTGGTCAACGTGTTAAGGAGTGTATCGTGTTGTTTTTTGATGTACGCTTTGTGTTTAATACACTCCCCATGAAATACTGCTTTGTGGGCCTCCCATACACTGCGTGGTTGTGTCTCTGGGATAGCATTATGATTAAAGTATTCGGTTAAGGTAGTTGTGAGCTTTTGAGTTGTTGGAGGGTGGTGCAGCAGGTAGGTATCTAGCTTCCATATGAAGGGGTGTATTGGGGAGTTGGGCCATTGTATTGTCATGGATATCATCGAATGATCTGACCATGGTGTTGGAGTAATATCAGTGTCTACTAATAAGGAAAGACTGGATTGATCAAGGTATAAATAATCAATCCTTGAATACATAGACCAGGGGTGTGAATAGAAGGACTTCTTTGTGTCGGGTGTTGTATTCTCCATGTATCGATCAGTCTTAAATGTTTAATGCTATTATACGTCGAATTGGGAGGGCGTGGAGACTTATTTGGGTTGGATGATGTGGTATCTAGCGTGGGGTCCATTGCTACATTCATATCCCCTCCCATTATCACTATACCTTTTCTGGTGTCCCTTAACATTGAGGTGAGTTTTTTGTAGAATCTGCTTTTATTGGTGTTAGGGGCGTAAACATTGATTAGGGTAATTGGCCTATTGTATATAAGTCCTATTAAAATAAGTACTCGACCTTCTTTGTCAGTTATTGTACGGATCGATTGAAAGGGCAGGGAGTTGTGTAGGAGAATCCCAACTCCATTTTTTTTTTTCGTGGGAGTTAAAAAAGCCCAAAGGGAAGTGTCTATTGGAGAACCTAGGTTCCTCTGCTCGAGGGAAGTGTGTTTCTTGGACAAAGACTATGGAGCATTTTTGTTTGGTAAACCAGTTCAGGGCGACTGACCTTTTGGTGGGCGAGTTCAAACCCTTGGTGTTTTGTGTGATTATTTTTATTTGTCTAGAGGTCATGGTTGTCTCGTGTGGTGGGTGTAGCTGAAATGTCAAATGGAAAGGTCTTACCAGTGGCTGTTAGTCTATGCTGGAGGCGCAGTTGAATGATGCTTTGTGTTGTGAGAAGCTGCAAAAGCCACCTAAGTAGGGTAACGATGTCGCTTATAGGAGATGCATACCAGTAGGTTATGTTATGCCTTGCAGAGATGCTATAATAGCATAAGAAAAAACATTGAAATACATAATAAAACATTTCAATAACAGTAGGGAAAAGAGAGAGAAAGATAAGAGAGACAAGATAGAAGAAAGAGAAAGAAAAAAGAAAGAGAAAAACAGGTACAGTCAAGTAACAATAACTTAGTCTATACACAGGATAAGGACCGCGGTCCTTTATTCCTGATAGTAAACAATCGGGGGAAAGCAGTTACACTGTTGCTCTCATTTCCCCTTTCAGGGCCAGGGCAGTGTTCGAGTATAGAGGGAGTTCCAGATGTTTTAGTGGGAAACTCTGGTAGTCCGTCTCAAAGGGACAGGGTCTTGCTGAGGCAAGTGAAAGTGAACTATCAAGGTTTATCTGTAGTGGGGTTCAACAATTTGTGGGGAGATATATTAATCATTTTGTGTTTTCTTATCACTGTAGTCCATTTTTGTCTCTGCAGTTTTGCGGGTGGAGGATCTGTAGTTAGGGCGTTATCTTCCATTTCGGCTGGTTGAGGTATTAGTCTCGGCAATGGAATGTGGAGTTGTGAACAGAAGGGATGCAAGTCTTAAATGTCTTTATAGATGAATTCTTTATTGTCTTTGGTCACTCTAATTGCGAAGGGGAATCCCCAACGATAGGTGATGTTGTGTTCTTGTAAGTGGGCAGTAAGGAATTTGACATTTCTTCGTCTGGTGAGGGTAAGCGGACTAAGATCTGCAAAGATTTGTATATTGTCGCCATCTTTGTTTATTGGTGCTTTCTTTCTGGCAGCTGTTAGTAACTTTTCCTTGTCTTTGTAGTTGTGACAATGGATTATGATATCTCTTGGTGGTGCTTTTGATGGGGGTTTAGGTTTTAATGCCCTATGTGCTCTGTCCAAGGATATGTCAGCTGTCTCATCACCGTCCAAGAGAAAAGCAAATAGACCCTGCAGATATTGTGGGAGAACGGCGGCTTGGACGTTTTCAGAGATACCTCTTATTCGTTTTGGCGCCTACTGCGGTTATCCAAATCTTCTATTTGCATCTGCATTTGTTTCATTTCCTCTGTTTGGAGTTGTAGCTGCATAGAGTGTAAATTTATAGGTTCAGATATTTCTTCTGTGTGCTCTTCTAATTGAAGCACTCTGTTCCCTAATTCTGTGACATCTTTTCTGACATCTTTTCTGACCTCTGCAAGGCCTTCTTTGATAAGATGGCTGACCTGACTCATGAAAGATGCAAAGTAATCTTTTGTTGGTAAGGATTGCAGGTCAGCCTTAGTTAGAGGGACATTAGAATCAGAATGTACTGCGTCTATTTCATCTTCTTGCATACTATCACTTGAGCAAGGGGAGACAGGTGGAATAACATTGCTAGGTTCTACAGCTTTGAAGTGTGTGTTTAACTTTGTAGATGATACTGCTGCTGTTTTATTTGCCTTGTCCCCTTTAGTTAGACGTTTGGATGCCATTGTGGTGTTTACTGTGTAATCTGAGCAGATGCTTATATTATATGGTGAGCTGCTTCTATTATAGGCGGTTTAGATATATTTGTCTTAATGTCTGTCTGATGGCTGGGTATGCGCTTATTGTATTTAGGCCTCCGTGGTGGCGCTATACATAGGGATGAGTTTAGGGTCGATTAAGGCCTCAATGTTGCTATGTGCCTTCCTTTGTGTCCTGAGAAACCCACAGCCCTACCTCTTTATTGTATGGATGTTGCAGCCCAGCGGGAGACGAATCCCCGGTCCTCTGTTCCAAGGGAACTTTTGTCTTGGTCTCTCAATTTATGTAGGTAAGGGAGATATCGTGACCATGTGGGCGCTCGTTAGCGCAGCATCTATGGGCCGTTGTCTGTGTGTGAGCACTGCACAGTGTGTTCTATGTTGGTAAGTCAGTAATTTACTTTGTTCCGGTGCAGTCGCAGTGTCTGTATATGTCTCACAGCTCTTACCCGGTGCGTTGCTGGAGCGAGTCACTGCGCTGATCTAAGATGGCGCTTCACTGCGTTGTTGCTCCTTTCTTCAGGCGACTATCATTCTGTAGTTTGTGAAGCGTGGCTTTCTTGGCAAGCAGTTCTTTGTTCCTTAAGTGTTACTGCATAATTGTGCAGTGGTTCTGTAGCTTCTAAGCCTGGAATCTCCTATTAATAAGCCCTTTGAGGGGATACTGCACGGAGCTTCACATAAGTGCGGCCATGCTGGTGGTTGGCTCGGCTCCGCCCCCCCTAATGTTAGGATTTTTTAATGTGTAGTTTAGTTTTATTTAATTGGTACTTAAATTAATTTTAGTTTAATAATTATAATAGTTTAATTGTTAGTTTAAAATTATTTTTTGACAGGTAAGTTTTAATTTAATTTAAGGTAGGGAAATTGTAATTTTAATATAAAGTTAGGGAGTCGTTAGGTTTAGGGTTTAATAGTTTATTTTAGTATATTCCGTTGTGGGGGGCTTTCGGTTTAGGGGTTAATAACTTATTTTAGTTTATTTTGTTGTGGGGGGCTTGCGGTTTAGGGGTTAATAGGTTTATCATAGTGGAGACGATGTTGGGGAGTGGCGGAATAGGGGTTAATACATTTTATTAGTGGCGACGATGTCGGGAGCGGCAGATTAGAGATTAATACGTTTATTATAGTGTTTGCAATGTGGGAGGGCCTAAGTTTAGGGCTTAATAGGTAGTTTATGGGTGTAAGTGTACTTTTTCACTTAGTGACATTGGGTTGGATTTATTTTACTTTTATAACCATGAGGTATGTGTTGAAGTGTATATTTATTTAAAAGGGTTTTAAATGTTATCCATTTATCCTTTTTGTCCCAATTTATGCTATTTACCAATTTCCTAAAATTATTTAATTTTGCTTTTTTTTCCAATTTAAAGTTTAGGTCGAACTCTATGGTAAGTTGCTTCAAATGTGACAATGTTATGATCACTGTGACCTAAATGTTCTTGGACTTCTGTTAGATTTTATTGCTGTTTACTCCATTACTAATTGTGACATCTTTTAGCGTATTGAAAAATCTGTCTCCCTTAGCTGTATTGCTAGTTTTATTGACACAGTTTATTTATGGGAAGTTATTTTCTATAATTACAAAACTGATATTATTAGCAGCCTTTTCTGTTTTCATTAGCAGTTGAGATTCTTCAATGTCATTATTTTTTTTTTTTTTTTTTTTTTTGGGGGGGGGAGCTTTTAGCATGTTCCTAATAGTACTATTACTAATAATTATTCAGATGCTTTTTTCCTGCTCTTTATTTCAACCCACCTTTATATCTTCTATTATAATGGTCATCTTTAATATACATGTACATTTTTCTTCCCCTTTTATTACCCCCATCCGTCCTAAATAAAGTATAATCCTCTAAGTTGGTTGCCCAGTCATGTGACTCCTCCCACAAGGTTTTAGTTATGGTGATATCATATTCCTCCTCTGATGCTAAGAGCTCCAGCCCTCCCATATTACTGCTTCTTGCATTTGCTGTCATACATTTCATTTTTATCTTCTTTATGTTTTTATTTGGTGATCTTCCCTCCAAACCTTGTAATGTGACATTTCCTAAGTGAACCTTTCCTTCATGCAAGCTTTGAGAATTTGCAGCTACATCATATTCACAGACAAATCTGTCAGTTCTGTTATGTTTAGACTATCTATCTATCATCTATCTATCATCTATCTATCTATCTATCTTCTATAATCTATCTATCATCTATCTATCTATCTATCTATCTATCCATCTATCATCTATCTATCTATCTATCAATCTATCTATCTTCTATCATCTATCTATCATCTATCTATCTATCTATCATCTATCATCTATCATCTATCTATCTATCTATCTATCTATCTATCTATCATATATCTATCTATCATCTATCTATCTATCTATCTATCTATCTATCTATCTATCTATCTATCATATATCTATCTATCATCTATCTATCTATCTATCTATCTATCTAACATCTATCAAGCAAACGTCAGTCTTTTTATTGTAATTATATACACAGAGACATACACTTGCTAAAAACCTAAATATTGTTGTATTGCTGCAATTACCATTATATTTGATTAATATTGAGACACACACGCTTGATAAAACATTGAAATTAGAACAGGTACTGAGAACCTTTTATTGATATAATGATTGTTACAGAGTTGTGTAGGTAAATAGAAAACACATAAGTACTTTACATTTCAGAAAATGAAGGTTATCACATTTTCTCTGTCTCTTTGGTAAAAACCATGCTCTGCATTATGTTTGGGGCTTTCTTTGTATACAGGTAGCTTTGTTTCATAACCTTGCAGTGGAAGCTGAAGTGCATGGAAAGTGGTGTGAACAAATTACCCTCTTCATTTTTAGATGAATGTATTGTTCCTATAGAAAGACATTGCACCTGCCTTTTACAGTGTTTATTGTGTGCAAGACTGTGATCTGTCAGTGTTCCAGTGCTAAGTACTGTATATGTCAGACCACTTAAAGCAATCACTCCACTTATTATAAAATTGTTTAGCTTATTTAAGGTCAGTACATGATGAAGAACCATTAGAGCAGAGCATTTGAAATGAAATTGTTGCTATAATAAAATAACACTTGATAGAATATATACATTAGATGGAATTTTATTATCAAGCAAGCGTGCATGGTATTTGAGACCAACAGTAATACTTCTCTTAAAATGAAAATTTTCCCTTATTAGAATGAGTTTATTGTCAGACAAGACTGGAGGGATTTCTTTGTATTATACTAAAAGCTGATAAAATTATAATTCCATCAAATACACAAAAACATACCCAATAAATACAAATTTGTATATATAGCAATTTGTGTCTTTACCTTAAAATTTCAATAAGAAAATATTATTGATGAGTATCATGGTTTAATATTGTATTGTTTAATACCAATATAGCTTTGTATGTATTAGACTTTGAAGCATGGATTACACATTTATGTTCACTTTTATACACAGATAGCATCTATAATAAGAAAACATTTTCCCATCCTAGCAGCGGATGACCATTTGAAGGGAGTCATCCAGGAAGGGATTAGATGTAGTGCTAGGAAAAACTGTACATTGGGGAATATACTCTCGCCAACTCAATTAAAACAACATATAACTACTGCAACTAGTTCATGGCTTACAAGTGTAGGGATGTATGGGTGCGGACACAAAAAATGCAAACCTTGTGCAAATTCGAAGGTGCAACACACTAAGATCTGGATTTGCACAGCCTCCCCTTTCCGCATTCAAAAGGAACTGAAATCTCAGAATTCAAACTTCTAGTACCACCATTCTTATTCATCATATCTTTTAATTGTTTAAATGGTACTATATGACTGTATCTACATAACCAATAGCACAATTGTATTCATGATATAGATAGTAGGAGTATTACAACAGCCAGGCTATGATTACGGCGTAAGCCAAAATGCGTAAGCCAGTTGTACAGCATTGGGCACAATCTCGTTTGGCTGCTATTTTTCCAAGTTTTGCTGACTTTTTATTTTATTTTCAAAAAGACTGTGTTTTATGTTTCAACTTTGAGCGGAGTATTCCTTTTTTTCTTTGCACTTTTATACCAGGACAGAAAATTGTTAGCTTTTTGCTAAATTGAAACATAAAATGTTAACAATAGGTAAATGTGAGTGGGGCATTTCTTTTATCTATAATACCTCTTAAGCTCTCTTTGTCTTCAGGCTAGTACTCTCTGGGCATAATAAGTATTAGTACAGTAGCACCTAGACGTGTGCACTCAGAGGTTTCAGATACCTATGAAATTCGAAGGTGCAACACACTAAGATCTGGATTTGCACAGCCTCCCCTTTCCGCATTCAAAAGGAACTGAAATCTCAGAATTCAAACTTCTAGTACCACCATTCTTATTCATCATATCTTTTAATTGTTTAAATGGTACTATATGACTGTATCTACATTTATGCTGTGTATAATTTGACTGGCTGACATACCTAAACCCTTCTACTTTTAAACTCCTTTTACCAGTCATTGTATTAAAGAGACATTAAACACATTGAGATGGTAATATAAAATGATAAATCATATATATATGAAAAATAAGTCCGTAATATAATTTCATTATTTGCTTTGTCCTATTTTCCGGTAACTCCATTCTGAAATTGCGACCTTTTCAGTTCCTGTTAGAAATTTAAGTGCAGAACGCTGTCATATTCTAAACAGTCACTGGCTGCACACTCTAGTGACCTATTTATAACTGTCCCTAATTGGCCACAGCAGAGGAGATAACCTAAGTTACAACATGGCAGCTCCCATTGTTTTATAGACACTATAGACACTAAAGCTTTACACTTATTGTATCACTATTTAAACAACTAATGAAACTTTAAAAAATACATCTACATGTTATACTCAGACTATTATTTTCTTTAAATGCATCATTATATATATCTGGCATTTATTAAGTGTTTAATGTCCCTTTAAATGGACATAAGGCTAAAATAATACTGCCATTTCTTTTTTTGCAGTATAGCTTGCCTATACTTAACTATACATATGTGTTTAACCTCTTTGAACAGAGTTTAAGTTCCTAATCAAAAATTAAATATAATAAAATAATGTATTATTTGATTATAGAGTTTTATTACTGAATTTTAACACTTTGTGACATTTGATTAAACTCTAGCATTAATGTATGTTTTTTGTTATTATGTGCTATATATTTTCTTTATGCATAAATAAGCGTTTAATATTATAATTTCTAAATGCTGTGTGTCCTTTTGAATGTGTCTATACTAAGACTCGGTAATTTAAAATCAGTACAAAAAAACACGATAATGAATCAGTTTTCACTACATGCGCTTTTGTATGTATCAAAAACACATATACTGAGTAAGATGTTATTATGAAAATGTCATCTGAATTCAATTATATTTCAAGTGACTTGTACTTTATTATTAGTTATATAATTAATATAATGAACACATTGAAATAACTAATAAATGATTTATATTTATGTACATCTTTTTATATAATGTTTAGTTATGTTCAGTGTAAAAACATTTTCTTCTCGCTATATTATCATGTTCTTTAGTCTCATTTTCTTTTATATAATTTTTCAAGTACATTAACCTTGTGTAAAAGAGTAATTAGATGTTTTCATTCTTAAGGGTTTTTGTGACGGTTCTACTACATTCTCTGTCGCTAAACAAAGTGTCTTTAAAGATGCATAAAGTCAATAAGTCAATGAGGTTACACGTCACAAACCTTCAGCACAATATTCTTTCATATTTTGTTATTCAACATCGATTTTCTCATTTTTTTCTTCTTTGTTCTTCTTATTTAGGGCTAAATTACAAGTGGAGGACTAATTAGCGGTAAGCCTTTTGCACTTGTTGGGTTGCATTGGTATTACGAGTTGAAATTGAACAGTTATTGCTCCAGTGCTAAACTGACCAGTTCAAAAAGCCGATCTTACACTATTGCGCGCAATAACTTATTCTCCCTTAAAAGTCAATGGAAAGAAAAAAGTGGAAAAACCTAACACCCGACTCACACAAACCCGATTGCCATAAGCCCCTACTTTAATAACCCATTAACCACCACATAGCCCACCGCAAAGTCCCAACTACACTATTAACCCCTAAATCGCCATCCCCCAATGCAAGGAAAAACACAACACTACTAACCCCTAAACCGCCAGCCCCAATGCAAAGTAAATTACTACTCTATTAACCCCTAAACCACCAGCCCCAAATGCAAAATAACCCACTAACATCTAAACCCCCTAACCTAACAACCCTTAAGTTAACCCAAACTTGACTAACCTTTACCAAAAAAAAAACCTAACTACCTTTAAAATAATTAAAACATATCTGTGAAGGAAAAAAGACAACTAATCTTAACTTTTAAAATAAAAACACTACCATTACTATTAAAATTAAAAAACTAACATTATTTAAAAAAAATGACATTACTTTAAAAAAAAAAAAAAACATTACTAAAAAGGAACAAAAACCCTAACATTACAAAAAACAAACCTAACATTACAAAAATAACAAACACTAACCTTACAAAAGAAAATAATAATTGCCAATTATAAAAAAAAACAATTATCCCTATTCTTAAACCCCAAAATAAAAAAACATACCAAAAAACTATTTTAAAACTAAACTACAAACAGCCCTTAAAAGGGCCTTTTTGTAGGGCATTGCCCTAAAGTGATCAAGTTCTTTTTCTTAAAAAAATACTATCTAAAAAAAAAAACTAATCTGAAAGTGACCTGAAAAGGGCATTTGGCTGGGCATTGACCTTAAAATGGCATTTAGCTCTTTTGCTGCCCAGATAAAAAACAAAACCCTAATTAAAAGAAAACACAATAAAAAAACAAAAAACAACTAACCCCAAAGCTCAGGATGATACTCACCAAAGATGATGATAGCGGCACTCCATCTTCATGTCAGCGGTGGTCTTTTTTCATCCCGGCGGTGGTCTAGCTTTTTATCTTCATCCCGGTGGTGGCAGGGGCAGTGGCAATGGCAGTGGCCGCAGAAGCTGTGGTCTTCATCTTCAGAGCTTGAACATGGTGATTATCTTCAAGCGGTTTCATTCTATTGGCTGATTTTAATTTGAACACACATATGACCAAATAGGGATGCAAAAGTACCCGTATATAAAAGGGAAACCTCACCACATGAAGAGGACCTCCGTGCTTAAGCTCTGAAGATGAAGACCATTGCTTCCACCGCCACTGCCACCACCGGATGAAGATAAGAATATGGACCAGTGCCGGGGTGAAGATGGAGCGCCACCATCATTATCTTTGGTGAGTACCATCTTGGGCTTTAGTGTTAGGTTTTTGTTTTTGTGTGTTTTGTTTTTTTTTAAGAAAAAGAGCTTGATCACTTTAGGGCAATGTGATGTGGCCCCTAGAAAAGGCCCTTTTTAATTTTTGCTGTTGTTTTTTTTTGGTGTTTTTTATTTTATTTTGGGTTTTTAGAATAGACATAGTTCTTTTTTATTTTTGTAATTTTTTTGTTATTTTTTGTAAAGTTAGTGTTTGTTATTTTTTGTAATGTTAGGATTTTTTTTTGTATTGTTAGTTTTTTTTTGGTAATTAAGGTTTTTTATTTTAATAGTATAATAGTAATGGTAGATTTTTTTATTACTTTCACAGGTAAGTTTTTATTTTTTTAATGTAGTTTTTTTTTATAAAGGTTATTCTTTTTTGGGTTAACTTAGGGGGTGTTAGGTTATGTTGTTTAGATGTTAGTGGGTTATTTTGCGTTGAGGGCTGGTGGTTTAGGGGTTAATAATGTAGAGGTTTATTTTGTGATGTAAGATGTGGCAGTTTAGGGGTTAATAGTGCAAAGAGGTTTAGTTTGCGAAGTGGGGGTGGTGGTTTAGGGGTTGATAGTGAAGTTTACTGCAACTGTTTCATTTGGATAAACTCTTTACGCAACCTGAAAGGTCATGTAAAAAAGTTTCAGCGGTAAATGCGATTGCGTTTGCGTGATCCCATTTCCTTTCAACTTGTAATACAAGCGGATATTACCACTTTATGCTTCCTATAGGAAATATGGGGAGCGTAAATTACAGCAAGTTCACTCAAACGAATTTGCAGTAATTTTAACAATGAGCCACTTGTAATATTGATTTGAGAGTAAAGTCCTGCTTGAGCGTTAATTTCACTAGAATTAAGCTTTTTGAGCTTGTCGGGTTGTGCTCATATTAAGGGTTGAAAGTAAACTGTTTTTGCTTGCTCGCTAACCAAATGAGCGCAAAAAGCCGAGCTTACAATACCATGTGCATATTCACGTGTTCACCCATAGAAGTCAATAGAGCAAAAAAAGTCGGGAAAAAACCCTTAAATCCTACTTGTGCGCTAACCCGACATGGAAATATCAATATTTCACATTTTAATGTTCTTCAAATAACAGAATATGCTTTATTTATTCATAAATAAATATTTCTATAAACATCTTATGTTTTTTTGGTACAATATATATTTATACCTATATACAGTATATACAGTATATATAGATTATTATATATAGGTATAGAAATATGCAAATATATAGGAATATAGATTTATAAATACAAAGAACATATTCTGCTATGTGCAGAACATAGGAAAGTGAAATATTTGCAGTAAATACATAGTTAAAACCTTTATTAAATATGAGAATTAAATAAAAAAGAGTTTACATTTTTTTTATCTACTTAACTGCAAAGGGTTCCAATTAATTTATATATATACAGCATATATATATATATATATATATATATATATATATATATATATATATATATATATATATATATGTGTGTGTATTTATGTGTGTATATGTGTACACTGTATATGTCTGTAGATAAATATATATACACATATAAATACATAAATAAATATGTATACATATACAGACATATCTTTATACATTCATGTACATCTTTAGAGATTGATATGTATGTATGTCTATGTTAACCCCTTAACGACCGAGGACGTGCAGGGTACGTCCTCAAAAAAAAGGCAGTTAACGCCTGAGGACGTACCCTGCACGTCCTCGGTGTGGAAAGCAGCTGGAAGCGATCCTGCTCGCTTCCAGCTGCTTTCCGGTTATTGCAGTGATGCCTCGATATCGAGGCATCCTGCAATAACCATTTTTAGCCATCCGGTGCAGAGAGAGCCACTCTGTGGCCCTCTCTGCACCGGACATTAAAGGCTAAGTTCGTTGGTGGGTGGGAGCCGGTGTGGGAGGTGGGTGGCGGCCATCGATGGCCTTTGTGATGCGGAGGGGGGCGGGATCGGGGGCGGGGACGACTGGGGGGACGCGCACGGACGCGCGCACGTGCACGGGGAGGCCAGGCGGGCGCGTGCACGGGGAGGGAGCGGGTGGGAACCACTACGCTACAGAAATTTTTTAGTTAGAAGTGGGGATCAAAGGGGTAATTATATTTATTTGGTGATCGGTTTGGCTGGTGGGGTATTGGACTGTGGGGGGGAAGCTACACTACAGAAACAAATAAAAAAAAATAATAAAAAAAAAACATTTTTATTTGCAAACTGGGTACTGGCAGACAGCTGCCAGTACCCAAGATGGCCCCAATAAGGCAGAGGGGGAGGGTTAGAGAGCTATTTTGGGGGGATCAGGGAGGTTGGGGGCTAAGGGGGGACCCTACATAGCAGCATATGTAAATATGCTAAAAAAAAAATATTATTTTTTTTAATACCTTTTATTTTAGTACTGGCAGACTTTCTGCCAGTACTTAAGATGGCGGGGACAATTGTGGTGTGGGGGAGGGAAGAGAGCTGTTTGGGAGGGATCAGGGGGTGGGATGTGTCAGGTGGGAGTCTGATCTCTACACTAAAGCTAAAATTAACCCTGCAAGCTCCCTACAAACTACCTAGTTAACCCCTTCACTGCTGGCCATAATACACATGTGATGCGCAGCAGCATTTAGCGGCCTTCTAATTACCAAAAAGCAACGCCAAAGCCATATGTCTGCTATTTCTGAACAAAGGGGATCCCAGAGAAGCATTTAAAACCATTTGTGACATAATTGCACAAGCTGTTTGTAAATAATTTTAGTGAGAAACCTAAAGTTTGAAAAAGTGAACAATTTTTTTTTATTTGATTGCTTTTGGCGGTGAAATGGTGGCATGAAATATACCAAATTGGGCCTAGATCAATACTTGGGGTTGTCTACTACACTACACTAGAGCTAAAATTAACCCTCCCTACATGCTCCCTAATTAACCCATTCACTGCTGGACATAATACACGTGTGGTGCGCAGTGGCATTTAGCAGCCTTCTAATGTCTGCTATTTATGAACAAAGGGGATCCCAGAGAAGCATTTACAACCATTTATTCCATAATTTCATGAGTTGTTTGTAAATAATTTCAGTGAGAAACCTAAAGTTTGTGAAAAAAATTGTGAAAAAGTAAAAAAATGTTTTTATTTGATCGCATTCGGCAGTGAAATGGTGGCATGAAATATACCAAAATGGGCCTAGATCAATACTTTGGGATGTCTTCTAAAAAAAATATATACATGTCAATGGATATTCAGAGATTCCTGAAAGATATTAGTGTCCCAATGTAACTAGCACTAATTTTGAAAAAAAGTGGTTTGGAAATGGCAAAGTGCTACTTGTATTTATGGCCCTATAACTTGCAAAAAAAGCAAAGAACATGTAAACATTGGGTATTTATAAACTCTGGACAAAATTTAGAAACTATTTAGCATGGGTGTTTTTTGGTGGTTGTAGATGTGTAACAGATTTTGGGGGTCAAAGTTAGAAAAAGTGTGTTTTTTTCCATTTTTTCCTCATATTTTATAATATTTTTTATAGTAAATTATAAGATATGATGAAAATAATGGTATATTTTGAAAGTCCATTTAATGGCGAGAAAAACGGTATATAATATATGTGGGTACAGTAAATGAGTAAGAGGAAAATTACAGCTAAACACAAACACCGCAAAAATGTAAAAATAGCCTTGGTCCCAAACGGACAGAAAATGGAAAAGTGCTGTGGTCATTAAGGGGTTAAAGCCTTTTTCATGCCTGAGACCTCCTATCTTTGAGCCCTTATAACTTTTGTGTGCAATATTTATTTAATATTTTTTATTAATGTTATTATAGTTTAACTATACTTTGTAATGCATTTTTTATGTGTTTTTTTTATGTGTTTTTTATGTGTTTTGTGCAACTTTTTAGTTTTGTGAAAAAGTTAACCAGAGCTCTGAAGTCACAGTAATCAGCGGTAAACCCGGCAAGCGCAAAACCCTTTATGTCTTGCATGCAAACGTTAGCGCTCCACTCATAATCTGGCCCCATATGTTTAAGTTGCACGCTAAATTAATGTTTATATAAACACATCCTAATAGATCATTTAATGCTAAAACACATATAAACACTTTTAACATAACTAATATGTAAGCACAGTAGAAAAAAATAATGTGAACTGTATGTTTAATGTTTAGAAAATATTGTTCTATCAAAGTCATGTTAAGGTATTGAATTGGTCTTGTCACAAATTCAGTTACTTAGACACTAAAGAGAAGATAGGTTGCGTGTAAAGTTTTTTGAGTTAAAGAGTAATGGGAAAGAAATTGTAGGGCAAAAAAAACACACACACAAACATGTACCAAGAAAAGATGAAAGGTTCCCTCTAGGGCCAGACAGTAAATGACCGAGGGGGAGTAGCAGCCAGAACTAAACAGCTTCAAAATCACTATTCATTTACATAAAAAAAAAAAATCTGAAAACATAGGGACCTTAGCATTTAAATAAAAAAAATGTATTTGTAATAATTTATATAGTTAGAGACTTCAATTCAACTTAATTCTTCCGTACATTATATAATTATTTAGCTTCTGATAAGAGTAAAATGGGTCTTGTAGCATAATGAGCAAAGAAAGTGG
This sequence comes from Bombina bombina, assembly GCF_027579735.1. NCBI lineage: Eukaryota > Metazoa > Chordata > Amphibia > Anura > Bombinatoridae > Bombina > Bombina bombina. Next base: position 224,646,980 of record NC_069505.1, on the reverse strand, counting down.
GTGGTTCTCCAATAGAAATCATCTTCAATTAGCAGGATATAGTTTTTAGAAATGTTATTTTAAAAGGGCTACCTGTGTACTTCCAGGGAATATGAATTTATAGAGGATATATAATCTATCATAAAGCCTGGTAAATAAAACATTTAAAATAAGTATATACAATATTGTCTCCTAGTTCGGTGTAATAAGCAATAAGTTCACTCCATGTTTTTTTGAAAATATTTACCTGTAACCAATTTCAATGCTTTGATGCTCCTTTATTATACCATGAATAGATCCCTAAACATGTTCAGGAAAAAGTATTATACAAATTATGTACCTGTATGTACTGAAAGCTTTTACCTGTCATTTGTATTTCTGATTACAGTACTGTACTATCTTTCAGATGGTACTCTATATACAAAAATACTATATAAAATTACTGTTGGTTTGTAGACAGATGTTGTATTAGGAAAAACAAGTAATTTTTTATGTTACATAAAATATTGTTTATACATAGCCCCATCTCTTTCCAAGCTATTCCATTTTACAAATATTCCTAAATCCAAGTATTCTGAAATCCAAACATGTTCTGGTTCCAAGCAGTTTGGTTAAAGAGTTTTTGTACATGTATATATATTAAATCCACAGAAGAAGGCAGTACCTTGCAGTAAAAAAATATCTTTATTTCCACATGCTGGAATAAAACAGTGACGTTTCGGGTGGAACAACCTTAATCATACTGTTCTAGTACTGTATATATATTAAAGTATTAAACTATTATTAAACATGCTCTTGTGAATATGACTTGATTTATAAACTAACTTTTTTTTCTATAAGTAGGACAGTCCAAAGTTGAAAACACAGTTTTCAAAGCAGAGGAGAGAAAAAAACTATCTTATTAGCTCTGTAGCAGAAAATAATAATAAAATAATATATTAAAATATATGGGGAAATAAATAAAAATGTGCAAGCAGTAGTGTCAATGCTAGTAACTGAAAGATGTAAAAAAAAAAAAAAAATGTCCACCATAGTGAATTGTTGTTCTCATCAAAAATGGCCTCCACAAACATGTAAGATAGCAACCATCAAAGACAATTGCTCTACACACACCAACAAGTAAATACAGCTAAAGAAAAAAATATTAAACTGCAAGGCCAGAGTGTATAAAAGGTAAGAAAAGAATGAAAACCAAAAAGCAACAATTTCAATGGAGAAAATAGCTATCCTGGATCTTATCAGTTGGAGGGCGAGGTTATTTGCAATCTGTGCAAGACCCATATGATGCATCCATAACCTGCATTGCCAGAGAAGAAAAGAGCATGGTAATAAAAGAGCAAGATGCAAGAAATTGCATATGTCAGTGTAATGTAATTTTAATATAATGTAACAAAGAAATGTGAAATTAATTACATCACAGCATGTTATGTTATTTCCCTATATTTTAGTTATTATGTAAATATATTTTTTTAAAAGAAATGCTTATTACATTGTCACCATAGAAGTTTGAGTGAAAATATAAAACTAGATAATGTAACCTAATTTCAAGACCTACGTGCTACATAAGTACATAGGTTCGTTTATAGATTTATAATTATATTATAGTAGATAAAATCATTAATACATTGTTTAATACATTGTTTAAAAGGTTGTGTTTACTGTATAAAACTCTTTTTGTGCACTTTTTAGTGCTGTTTTTTTTTCTTACACCAAACTCCCACCAAATTTACCCTCAAAATACTGCCTAGTGCAGTTATTTTATTAAAAAAAAATAAAAATGGTACAAAATATACACTATATTTTGGGGGCATTTGGGCATATTTATAAAATTAACCAGAGACCTGATCTCTGGTTAATTTTATAAGCGCTTATTGCTACCACAATCTTGTGTTAGCAATAACCAGCCACTTGTAATGGTTAATTATTTATTGCGTGCCTGTTTGCGGGTGAGTGATAAATTAGCGCTTTACATGTAATCTAGCCCATAATGTATACTAGTAATTAGGCAATGCAGCCATGAATATGTTTATTTAATATTCCTTTGATTTTGGCCTATTAGGGTTACCTGTTAATTAGTTTTGTGCTATCTGTGTGTAGCAAGGGAAGACAATATGCGGCATACTTAATGGTACAGTAATGTCAAAAACTAAACTTTCATGATTTAGATAGAACATAATATCTAAAACAAATTTCCAGTTTCCTTCTATTATGTAACGTGCTTCATTATCTTGGAATTGTTTGCTTAAAGGAGTTAGCTGAACACATCAGGTGTGCAAAGAACAAGAAGGCTGTATGTCTAGATACTAATCACTGGCTATCTCTCAGAAGTGCATTGCTTCTCCTGATCCTGCCTGGGTATGCTTTTCAACAAAGGATACAAAGAATAAAAAGCTTATTTCATAATAGAAGTAAATTGGAAAGTTTTTTAAATTGCAGGCTCGTTAACCTGAACTCATGTTCTCAAGAGATCTAACCTGACAAAAGAATATGAATATTTCACATTCCAATGTTATTCACATAGAAGAATATGTTTTATTTATTCAAAAATACATATTTCTATATATATCTGATCTAATTGTAGGCTTTTATATATATATATATGTATATATATATATATATATGTATATATATATATATATATATATATATATATATATATATATATATATAGGAATATCTTTTTATAAATACATAGAACATAATCTGCTATGTGCAGAACAATGCAATGTCAAATATTTACAGTAAATACACAGTATAACACTTTATGAAATATTGCATAAATATGCTTTTACACATTTTTATCTACTTAACTGCAAAGGGCTCCGATGCATTTCTATATATGAGTGCATTTGTATTTATATGTTTATATGTGTATATATGTCTGTAAATAGATATATACACATATAAATACACAATTACATATGTACACACGCACACACACACATACACACACATATATATATATATATAAATATATATATATATATATATATAAATTAGAGTCAATGAGAAAGGCACTCCATATTTAATGTAGCAACTTCCAGGGTGCACTTCAAAAATCATCAAATATGCGTATAGAAAAAAGGCACTCACTGGTTCAAAGTAAAATATAACATTTAATAGTTTAAGTTAAGAATGCATGACGTTTCGGAGGCATTACACCCCCTTTCTCAAATGCATGATACAAACAGTTTGAATATACAAAAAGCAGTATAACACATACAATACCCCATCACCTTAAATACCCCAGTGGCTTCTGATGGCGCTAAGCCACAACCGCGGCTTGCATGGTGCAGAACCAGAAGTCATGTGACCGGAAATTACGTCATCTACGTGAACCACGTGGTGACGCCGGTTACCATGGTGACAACTGTTTGTTGTCTTACGATATACACAGACAATGAGGAAGTGTCAATCAAATAGAATACAAGTGCTCAACTTGAACACCGCAAAAAATCCTCTTGTCAATGCCATAAAGTGCCATAGAATACTGCAGTGAGCCACAAATCAGAATGCCAATATATTAAAAACAACAAAGGTAGTCGATCATAGGTGACCGAATGTAATATAAAAACATGATAATGGTGGACATACAGTAACTTTTTAATTATACACTAAGTTTGTTTAGCTGATGGTGGACATATATGCGATACCACATTACCATCAATGATCAAATATATGAGAGATGGGAAAAAATCATCATCAACCATCCCAGATCTTGGATAATAAACAATATATACACACATGTCCACAACCAGTCAATTTGTGTATTCTCAGTGTCTCCTGGAATATGGCAGAAAGTACCTGAGGACTTATGAACTAAAAGTGATAAAAAGTCAGATTTTAAAAGTCATTGAAAATGGATATGATTTATGATTTAAGATAGAATGAACAGTTATAATCCATATAGAGAGGTTAGATCAGCTCGCAATATAAAATGGCGAGAAATCCAGCATAGTGTTTAATCCCCTAGGTGCTATGGTATCCAAAGTGTAAATCCATCTTGTCTCCATTCTTAGAAGTCGATTGCCCCTGTCACCTCCCCTTGTCAACGGTGGTACTTGGTCAATCAGCATGGTTTTTAAACTTGATACACCATGTTTATGTCTGGCGAAATGGCGTGCTACTGGCTGATCAGAGTCGCCATTTTTGATGGCTTCCCTGATCGCACAGCGATGATTGGCCATACGCTCCCGAAATGTAGTGACCGTTTTCCCTATATAGACAAGGGAACAGGGGCAAATCAGCATGTAAATCACATGGGTACTCATGCATGAAAGTATGTGTTTGATTTTATAGCGCTTGTTAGTATGTGGGTGCTGGAAAGTGTCACCTTTAAGCATGCTGTCACATGTGACACAGTCACCACATTTAAAGCAGCCTTTTTTGTTGGATTTCAGCCAAGTAGCATTCTCATAGCACCATGCATTCTTAACTTAAACTATTAAATGTTATATTTTACTTTGAACCAGTGAGTGCCTTTTTTCTATACGCATATTTGATGATTTTTGAAGTGCACCCTGGAAGTTGCTACATTATATATGGAGTGCCTTTCCCATTGACTCTAATTTATCTACATTTACCTGAATGCGCATCCTACCTATATTTACATTGCTGAATTGAACTGATTTGAAATATTGTACTACAACTGTCTGGATCTTACAAAAAATGGATTTCTTGGAAAAGGTTTTTATCTTCTATTTTTTCCTTTCCCCTACCTTACATGAATATGGAGGACTTCCCAGATTTGGCAATCTTACCGGAGACTACCTCAGCTATCCCTGATGGAGATGGAGTGAACACAGATACATTTGTATATACAGATGAAGACGTGAGCAGGATTCTTGTTGCAGCAGAGTTGAGGGGTGAAACCCCAATCAATGTATATCACAAATTACTCAATTTGAGAAAGAGGCTAACTGATTTTCACTTACATGCAGTTTATCTCTCTAATTATCACAGAAATAGACAAATCCCTAGGGGTTTCAGGTTGAAAAATGTTCCTACTATTGGTCGCTCCAATCCTGAGTTTTGTCGCAGGTGGTGCTCTATTCTAAACAAATGTTCCTATGATCTTATATTATTGGTCATAGAAGAAGTGACCAGATTAGAGAATAAGATGAAAATAGAGATTGATGCTATTAAATCAAGTAGTTTAGAGATCATGACCGGCGACGAAACTCAGGATTGGGTCACTAAATTGGAAACACAAGTTAAAAAATACAAAAGTGATCTTGTGAGTTTGAAAAACAGAAAATTAACATCTGTTGAAAGTGATTATAGAGAGAAACGTGTGTACAGATGGCTGTATGGCAAAGATCAGGATACATTCCGTGGCAGACGCAGATTCAATAGGACTAGAAATACACTTGGTACCATTGATACTAGTGGTGGGGACTCATCTGAGGGTGACACTAATGAAGATAAACAGGATAGACAAGCACCAGGGTCAAGTACGGCTTCTTTTTCTGGGGTTATGACCAGAGCAGCCGCAAAACCACCACTAGGATCAAATATAAGAAAAGACACAAGAGAACCCACATTAGAAGGGGGGGGGGGACACAACAAAAAAGTGAAACCCAAAGAAAAAATAGACATTGTGTTTAACCTCAGTGACCGCTGTCTTACTGAGGCTGAACATAGAGTATTGAACCGTGGTCTCTCATTTGTACCGACCCCCAAATGTGACAAATTTGACAAAATTGTAGATGCACATAGTCTACAGAGGAAGTTAAAATTAAAAAAAAATTTTAAGGATAAAGAAATAACTACCTATGATGAATCTACTTTTAAGCCTAAATCTACTTTTGAACCAGCCACCACTCATCCAACTATCAAAGGTTACACACGTATGATCTGTCATGACATTGATATGGATCAGGATACATCAGACTTCTCTAATTTATCCTCTGATGAATATAGGGCCATAAAGGATTTGAGTGATGACAAGTCAATTATCATAAAATCTGCAGATAAAGGGGGAGGGATTGTCCTTATGAATTACCATGATTACCGACAGGAGGCTCAATGCCAATTAGCTGACAATAAAGTTTATATACGTCTGAAGGGTAATCCCACAATTACATTTAAGAAGCAAATTGATCAGTCCCTGAGATCTGCAAGGGAGGTATGTGTCTTGAGTGATAAGGAATATTATTTTCTAACTGTGGACTTTCCGATAGTCCCAGTACTTTATCTGTTACCTAAAGTCCATAAAACACTTGACCAACCCCCTGGCAGACCTATTGTGTCTGCCAGGGGTTCATTGTTTTCTAATATAGCCAAATACATTGACCATCACCTTCAACCAATAGTCAAGGACACATTCGCTTATTTACAGGATTCCCCTAGTCTAATCAAAATTTTGAGGGCTTTTGATTCCCTACAAGTTGATGACATCCTAGTCACCATGGACGTGGATAGCTTATACACCTCCATCCCTCATGCAGGGGGTGTGCAGGTTGTCAGGTCCATGGTGGTGGGATCCCATCTGTATAAGGGACCTCCCATTGAGTTTCTGTTAGACCTTTTACAGATCTGTTTGGAAAATAATTATTTTAAATTTGAAAGGGACTTCTACTTGCAGATCTCGGGGACTGCCATGGGATCAAATATGGCCCCCACATATGCTAACCTCTACATGTCCTGGTATGAGCATTTTTTAATGCGACCCCAGGACATAGTAGAGGTGGTGTATTATACGAGATATATTGATGACGTCTTTTTGATTTGGCGTGGGACCCCGGAAACCCTGATATCTTGGGTAAATGGCCTAAATAGTCTATCTAGCCCAATCAAATTTAAACTTGAGTATGACATTGATAAAGTACACTTTTTGGACCTTAATATTTTTAAGGTAATTGATAAGGAGGTATGTAGGTTTGGCACGTCCCTCTACACCAAGCCTACCGACCGCAATTCTTTATTAGATGCATGGAGCTATCATCCCACACACCAGAAGAAAGGGATAGTAGCCTCCCAGCTCACTCGGGTTCTGCGCAACAACACTGAGGCACAAAATAGAACAACACAACTAAATGAGATGTCAGAAAAATTTATTGTACGTGGATATGATAGAAAGATGGTTATGGACATTAAGGAAGAAGCCATAAAACGATTTGAGGACAACATGATCAGAACAAAAGACATAAACAATTCAGAGGAGAAGATCAACTTTATAACTTCATTTGATCCAATGCACCAAAAAGTTGCTGGAGCAATTTCTAAACATTGGGATTTGGTGCACTCAGACAAGTCTTTACCATTCGTGAAACAACAACATCCTAGAATGGTATACCGAAGAGCAAAAAACTTGCGGGACTTGCTAGTGAAAACGGATCCAACTAGGTGCTATGAGAATGCTACTTGGCTGAAATCCAACAAAAAAGGCTGCTTTAAATGTGGTGACTGTGTCACATGTGACAGCATGCTTAAAGGTGACACTTTCCAGCACCCACATACTAACAAGCGCTATAAAATCAAACACAGACTTTCATGCATGAGTACCCATGTGATTTACATGCTGATTTGCCCCTGTTCCCTTGTCTATATAGGGAAAACGGTCACTACATTTCGGGAGCGTATGGCCAATCATCGCTGTGCGATCAGGGAAGCCATCAAAAATGGCGACTCTGATCAGCCAGTAGCACGCCATTTCGCCAGACATAAACATGGTGTATCAAGTTTAAAAACCATGCTGATTGACCAAGTACCACCGTTGACAAGGGGAGGTGACAGGGGCAATCGACTTCTAAGAATGGAGACAAGATGGATTTACACTTTGGATACCATAGCACCTAGGGGATTAAACACTATGCTGGATTTCTCGCCATTTTATATTGCGAGCTGATCTAACCTCTCTATATGGATTATAACTGTTCATTCTATCTTAAATCATAAATCATATCCATTTTCAATGACTTTTAAAATATGACTTTTTATCACTTTTAGTTCATAAGTCCTCAGGTACTTTCTGCCATATTCCAGGAGACACTGAGAATACACAAATTGACTGGTTGTGGACATGTGTGTATATATTGTTTATTATCCAAGATCTGGGATGGTTGATGATGATTTTTTCCCATCTCTCATATATTTGATCATTGATGGTAATGTGGTATCGCATATATGTCCACCATCAGCTAAACAAACTTATTGTATAATTAAAAAGTTACTATTATCATGTTTTTATATTACATTCGGTCACCTATGATCGACTACCTTTGTTGTTTTTAATATATTGGCATTCTGATTTGTGGCTCACTGCAGTATTCTATGGCACTTTATGGCATTGACAAGAGGATTTTTTGCGGTGTTCAAGTTGAGTACTTGTATTCTATTTGATTGACACTTCCTCATTGTCTGTGTATATCGTAAGACAACAAACAGTTGTCACCATGGTAACCGGCGTCACCACGTGGTTCACGTAGATGACGTAATTTCCGGTCACATGACTTCTGGTTCTGCACCATGCAAGCCGCGGTTGCGGCTTGGCGCCATCAGAAGCCACTGGGGTATTTAAGGTGATGGGGTATTGTATGTGTTATACTGCTTTTTGTATATTCAAACTGTTTGTATCATGCATTTGAGAAAGGGGGTGTAATGCCTCCGAAACGTCATGCATTCTTAACTTAAACTATTAAATGTTATATTTTACTTTGAACCAGTGAGTGCCTTTTTTCTATACGCATATATATATATATAGTACATGTGGGTTTAGCACTCACGATACAGCTCCTATGACCGGGTTGCTCAGCAACAAAGCCACAATCTCAAAAGAAAGGCAGACACTCACTCACAAAGTGACGTTTCTTTGGAGAGTATATATATATATATATATAGATAGATATATATACAAACACATATACATCTTTAGACATGTATATGTATGTAACTCAATGTTAAAGCCCTTTGCCTACCTTTCTTTCTAACACCTGAGATCTCATATATTTGAGCCCATATAATTTGTGTGTGTAATATTTTTTTAAATAATTTTTATTAGATGGTGTTATAATGAATGTAAGTGAATGTTTGCAATGTATGTTTGATGTGTTTTATGCAACTTTTATGTTTTGCGAAACAGTTAACCAAAGCCATAAAGTCTTGGTAATCATTCAAGCGTAAATCGTGTTTGCGCTCAAGCGATAGTGTTTACTTTCAATTGGTAATACCAGCTCAATTTAACCTGCACACAAACAATGGCAAAAACCCGATATAGCTTGTGCGCAAATGTTTGCACTCCGCTTGTAATCAGGCACCAAATATTATGAATTCAATTGTGATGTTAATATTCCTTGAATAGGAGGTGAGATATATTTATAAATTCCATATTATAATAAGTTAAAAAAAACTCTAGATGACTGATATTTTTTCATAAAATAATCATGGAAAACTGACACATTTTAATAGTTCTTCTGATATTATTCTTGAATATTTTTGGAAGTGACCATTTAAAAAAAAAATATATTAATTGGATAAGCGAGGTGTAATTTTACATTAGTTGTATTAACTGAAGGACGAAGTGCCAATGAACCCTCAACATCCTGTACTCTTGGTATGTGGCTATAAATTTCATGTTCTTTCCAATAACATCTGAAAAGAGACTGTAATTTAACTTTCAAAACCACTTGGCATACCTACTATGTATTGCTGACATGAAATAAAGGGAGGATCTGGAGAAACTCAGACAAAGAGATAGACTATAAAGACACCCTCAGCTAAAAAGCTGCTGAGAAATACAATTCTCCTCCAACTGGACAGAGATCAACTGCTTGCATGTCATATCATTCAATGCACTGTTCAATCAGTAAGTCTTCATTTCAACAAAAGACAAAACTTTAAGTGCTGCTAATCATTTCTTGTGGGACTTTTTTTATTTCTTTCAGATACCCTTTTTTGTGATATATATATATTATTATTTTTTTTGCAAAGAATATTGTAGCTGTAAGAAATAACTGATCAAAAATGCAAAGACGTATTTCCTATTTTATATTAATATACTGGGGAATGGATGCTTAGATACAGCTAAAAAAAAGTTTTTATTTTACTTCATAGAAATAAAGATAATTGTTTAAATGAATTTAACAACGTTTTTTATTTGACTTTTTAGGCTATTATAGTATAGAAATAAATACTGATAGTTTAAAAAAAAAAAAGACAGATTACATTTGTTCATATCTGTTATCCATGATTTTAATCCGTCTTCATAATAGATAGCCATTTACTGTATACATAACATACTGAATAATGAACTATGATCAGTATTATATTAGAATGTGCAATTGTATTGCTAGAACAATCGTTCATTAGTGATTGATTGAATAATTATTACTTTCAATTGGGTGGGCAGCATTGTGTCTGACTACACCACCTGCAAAACAACAGCTAAAAATACTCAAATACAATTGTGTTTGGTAAATAAAAACAGCACCTACAGGGTTAAACATATTAACTACAAGTTTTGGATGTCCTAATGGGGATAAACTATATTATACACTGCTGTTATTAATTTGCAATACTTTCAAAAGATTTAGATAACTGTTCCTTTTAAGGTTCTGTAAAAAACTCTCAGTGGCAATGCCCCATTCTAATAAATCCTAACTAAGCCCATTGCAGTTAAATCTGAAATATCCTCATGCAATTAATCCCAACAGTGGACAGTCACCTGTCATTAAATATAACTGTGCTACTACCAATACTGTTAACACTGGCCATAACTCCTAGGGAACCCTTATTAAACCCAGACCCAATCCAAATCCTGGTCCACTAACTGATCCCTTTCCACTTCAGTATATTCAATTGCTTATATGCCTCCCAAGTTCAAGCCCCTAAATAATGTCTCCTTTTAGCATCAAAGCCCCTAATATAAAAAATGTCCTAAATTAAAGCAAGCATTATTTAAATACCCTGTTTTCTTTCTTAAAGGGACATTAAACACTAAATACATGCTAGATAGAATGATGCATTCAAAGAAAAGATTAGTCCATGACTAACATGTCGATGTATTTTTTAAAGTTTCATTAGTTGTTTAAAAAGTGACAAAATAAGTGTAAAGTTTTAGTGTCTATAAAACACTGGGAGCTGCCATGTTATAACTTGTGTTACCTTCTCTGCTGTGGCCAATTAGGGACAGTTATACATAGGTCATTAGAGTGTGCAGCCAATGGTTGTGCTAGATTTAACAGTGTTCTGCACTTCCATTTCTAACAGGAACTGAAAAGCTCACAATTTCAGAATGGAATTACAAGCAAAGAGGACAAAATAAATAATGACAGTATATTGCAGAGTTGTTTTATTATATACAATTTATCATTTTATATTACCATCTCAAAGTGTTTAATGTCCCTTTAAATCTCTTCTGTTCTACAGCAAAGTATGTTTATAAATAATATACAAATGTATTCTATCCAGATTAGCTCATTGTATTAAAGCATATGATATTGTGAATGGACAAGCTTTTTTTAAAACTGGGCCCACCCATTCTTCTGTTTTGACTAAAACAAAAGCATCAATATTCCTGAACATTGATTGATGCGCTGTAAAGCTTGATACTATCCATGTATTACTTTGACTGTCTCTGACTCGTTACCCTGGAATTAGTTTGTACATACACTATCCAGCTTAAAGGGACACTGAACCCAATTTTTTTCTTTTGTGATTCAGATAGAGCATGACATTTTAAGCAACTTTCTAATTTACTCCTATTATCAAATTTTCTTCATTTTCTTGGTATCTTTATTTGAAATGCAAGAATGTAAGTTTAGATGCCGGATAAATTAATCCACCAAATAAAAAGTGCTTTCCAGAGTTCAGAACCAAAAATATTTTTTAGATGCCTTCTTTTTCAAATATAGATAGCAAGAGAACGAAGAAAAATTGATAATAGGAGTAAATTAGAAACTTGCTTAAAATTGCAAGCTCTATCTGAATCATGAAAGAAAAAAAATTGGGTTCAGTGTCCCTTTAAGTTCCTTTTCTGGCCTGACTCCTAGCTTGTTCATTATTATTTTTATATATATTTGCTGCCTTCTCTGCTTGTGTATTATTGGTGTTTGCTGGACTTCAACGTCCTCATTCAGTTGTGGTTTCCCAGACTCCAGATGCTTCTCCTGAATCCTGTTTCATCTGTGTATTTCCTGTTTCTCCACTTGTCCCCGCCTCATATTATGCTCTTGCAACAGTCTCTCACAAACACCTCACACTCATTTTTCTCCTTATTCAATCTACTGGCCAAATTATCAGCCTGCATATAATAGGTCACAGTGCCAATCCCAGGCTGTGCTTCTCAGGATCTGCAATTTGTTGGAGTTTCAAGCTAGACATTGTCTATGCATTAAACATAGCTGACAGACAGCTAGATTACGAGTTTTGCGGTATGAGTGAAAAAGCAGCGTTAAGGCTTTTTCTCACTACTGCTGGTATTACGAGTCTTGCAGGTATTTCTGCACCGCACACTTTTTTGGCCGTAAAGCAACGTAACTACCGCAGCTTTCAAAAAGTCCTTTTTCAATGGGACTTCCATAGCACCGATATTACGAGTTTGCCTGTCCGGTCAAAAAGTGAGCGGTACAGCCTATACCATCAAGATCCGTACCGTAAACTGAAAGTCAGTAGTTATGGGTTTTGCGCTACAAAGCTGTAGCATAAAACTTATAACTAAAGTGCTACAAAGTGCACTAACACCCATAAACTACCTATTAACCCCTAAACCGAGGCCTTCCCGCATCGCAAACACTAAAATAAATTTTTTAACCCCTAATCTGCCGCTCCCGACATCGCCGCCACTACAATAAACATATTAACCCCTAAACCGCCGCACTCCTGCATCACAAACACTAATTAAATATTATTAACCCCTAATCTGCTGTCCCTAACATCGCCGCAACCTACATTACAGTTATTAACCCCTAATCTGCCGCCCCCAATGTCGCCACCACCTACCTACATTTATTAATCCCTAATCTGCCACCAACAATGTCGCTGCGACCTACATTAAAGTTATTAACCCCTAATCTGCCACCTCCGACATCGCCGACACCTACCTACACTTATTAACCTCTAATCTGCCCCCCCGAATGTCGCTGCCACCTACATTACAGTTATTAACCCTTAATTTGCCGTCCCCAATGTCGCCACCACTATATTAAAGTTATTAACCCCTAAACCTAACCCTAAGTCTAACCCTAACACCCACCAACTTTAATATAATTAAAATAAATCTAATTAAAAATTCCTATCATTAACTAAATAATTCCTATTTAAAACTAAATACTTACCTATACAATAAACCCTAAGCTAGCTACAATATAACTAATAGTTACATTGTAGCTATCTTAGGTTTTATATTTATTTCACAGGCAAGTTTGTATTTATTTTAACTAGGTAGACTAGTTAGTAAATAATTATTAACTATTTACTAACTACCTAGCTAAAATAAATACAAATTTACCTGTAAAATAAAACGTAGTAGCGGCAACGTTGAAGGCGGAAGATTGGGGGTTAATAAATGTAGGTAGGTGGTGATGATGTTAGGGGCGGCAGATTAGGGGTTAATAAGTGTAGGTGGGTGGCGGCGACATTTTGGGTGGCAGATTAGGGGTTAATAAGTGTAGGTAGGTGGCAGCAACATTGGGGGTTGCAGATTAGGTGTTAATAAGTGTAGGTAGGTGGCGGCGACATTGGGGGTAGCAGATTAGGGGTTAATAAGTGTAGGTGGGTGGCGGCGACATTGGGGGCGGCAGATTAGGGGTTAAAACTGTAATGTAGATGTCGGCTGTGTCAGGGCGGCAGATTAGGGGTTAATAAGTGTAGTGTAGGTGTCGGTGGTGTCGGTGGCCGATTAGGGGTGTTTAGATTCAGGGTTAATGTTAGGGTGTTAGGTGTAAACATAAGTTTTGTTTCCCCATAGGAATCAATGGGGCTGCTTTACGGAGCTTTACACTCCTTTATTGCAGGTGTTAGGCTTTTTTTCAGCCGGCTCTCCCCATTGATATCTATGGGAAAATCGTGCACGAGCACGTAAAACCATCTCACCACAGCTCACCACAGCGTTGGTATTGGAGTGCGATATGGAGCTCAATTTTGCTTTACGCTCACATATTGCTTGCTAATGCCGGGTTTATGAAAACCTGTAATACCAGTGCTGTAGGTAAGTGAGCGGTGACAGTAACTTGCAAGTTAGCACTGCGCCGCTCATAACGCAAAACTCGTAATCTGGCTGAGAGGTGCTAGTGTAGAAACAGCATGCTCTAATTGCTAGTCCATTTTTATTTTTGAATAAGAATTTCCCTTAAGGTACAGTCTAGTCAAAATTAAACTGACATGATTTAGATAGGGCAGCCATTTTAGATAACTTTCCAATTTACTTATCATCACTTTTGCTTGGTTCTCTTGGTATTATTTGTGGAAAGCTAAACCTAGGTAGGCTCATATGCTAATTGAACTGCCTCTTATGTCACTGCATTTTAACAGTTTTTGACAGTTAGACAGCGCTAGTTCATGTGTGTCATATAGTTAACATTGTGCTCACTCCCGTGGAGTTATTTATGAGTCAGCACTGATTGGCTAAAATACAACTCCGTCAAAAGAATTGAGATAACAGGGCAGTCTGCAGAAGCTTAGATACAAGGTAAACACAGAGGTAAAAAGTATATTAATATAACTGAGATAAGGAGCAGTCTGCAGAGGCTTAGATACAGGGTAATCACAGAGGTAAAAAGTATATTAATATAACTGAGATAAGAGGAAGTCTGCAGAGGCTTAGAAACAGGGTAATCACAGAGGTAAAAAGTGTATTAATATAACTGAGATAAGGGGGAAGTCTGCAGAGGCGTAGATACAAGGTAATCACAGAGGTAAAAAGTATATTAATGTAACTGAGATAAGGGGCAGTCTGCAGAGGGTTAGATACAAGGTAATCACAAAGGTAAAAAGTATATTAATATAACTGCGATAAGGAGCAGTCTACAGAGGCTTAGATACAAGGTAATCAGAGAGGTACAAGGTATATTAATATAACTGAGATAAGGGGCAGTCTGCAGAGGCTTAGATACAAAATAATCAGAGAGGTAAAAAATATTAATATAACTGAGATAAGGAGCAGTCTGCAGAGGGTTAGATACAGGGTAATCACAGAGGTAAAAAAGTATATTAATATAACTGAGATAAGGAGAAGTCTGCAGAGGCTTAGATACAAGGTAATCACAGAGGTAAAAAGTATATTAATATAACTGAGATAAGGAGCAGTCAACAGAGGCTTAGATACAAGGTAATCAGAGAGGTAAAAGGTATATTAATATAACTGAGGTAAGGGTCAGTCTGCAGAGGCTTAGATACAAGGTAATCAGAGAGGTAAATAATATATTACTATAACTGAGATAATGAGCAGTCTGCAGAGGGTTAGATACAGGGTAATCACAGAGGTAAAAAGTATATTAATATAACTGAGATAAGGAGCAGTCTGCAGAGGCTTAGATACAAGGTAATCAGAGAAGTAAAAGGTATATTAATATAACTGAGATAAGGAGCAGTCTGCAGAGGCTTAGATACAGGGTAATCACAGAGGTATAAAGTATATTAATATAACTGAGAGAAGGGGCAGTCTGCAGAGGCTTAGATACAAGGTAATCACAGAGGT
Organism: Bombina bombina; assembly: GCF_027579735.1. Taxonomy (NCBI): domain Eukaryota; kingdom Metazoa; phylum Chordata; class Amphibia; order Anura; family Bombinatoridae; genus Bombina; species Bombina bombina. The sequence continues at coordinate 224,631,367 of NC_069505.1, read as the reverse complement.
AAAATGTATATTAATATAACTGAGAGAAGGGGCAGTCTGCAGAGGCTAAGATACAAGGTAATCACAGAGGTAAAATGTATATTAATATAAATGAGATAAGGAGCAGTCTTCAGAGGCTTAGATACAAGGTAATAACAGAGGTAAAACGTATATTAATATAACTGTGTTGGTTATGCAAAACTGAGGAATGGGTAAAAAAGAGATTATCTTTCTTTTAAAACAATACAAGTTCTGGAGTGGACTGTTCCTTGAATTATTAATAGTATAAATCAATCTCAGTGAGTATAATATACAAACATGCCCCATAAACAAAGACTTTTGAAGACTGGGGCACCTGCTATAATTGTGTAAATATTTTTTTATTAATTATATTTATTTATTTATTTATTTATTTATTTATTTATGTATTCTCTTTATCTGTAGAATACTTTTAAATATGGTATCACTATGTCTGGTGGGAAGTCTTTATATTTAGGTTACAACTTGAACTGCATATTTATATTTCTGCCATTGTTTCATTACTTTTTAGTAAGCGAGACTCTAGTCCCTTTTTTTTTTTTATAATGTAGGACATTTATTTTCACAAACATGTCAGGAATTGTTGCAGATTGATCTACAGATACCTGACATATCAAAGGCAAAGTATTTGTCAGCGGTAAACAAAACTTTCTTACCATTCCCCTTGCCTTTTCCTTCTAAAGGGTGTCAAAGGGAATAATACAAAAAGAGAGCGTGACTGATATGAATGATAGGGAAAATGTACTGATAAAACATAAAAGCCTGCAGGGAGATTGTAGGAGTGAACAGGCAATTTAATATCCATGTGTCAGCACTATAATCTTAAAATAAAACCTTTTTCCCCCAAATATAAGGGTGTCTCACCTTCCAAACAATTTGTCCCAGATGCATTTTGTAAAGACCTATTTTAACTATTATTTTATGACATACTGTAATATTTGTTTAGAAACGCAAAGGAGAAAAGAAAATATAGCTCTCTATCACAAAGCAGCAATATAAAAATACTTACAGAAAATTGTAAGAAAATGGCATTTATGTTCAAGATAAAATACTGCTTTTATTTTATTTAGAAAGGTTAAGACGAGAGATTGTGCATGCTGGGTTAAAATTATGCTGTCCATAATATTGATATTTTTATTGCAACGTATATGCATGGAGTATGTTTATTTGTGTTTCCTTATGTTTATTTTATCAAATAACAGGGCCAGGGGAAATACATTTCTAAAATAGATTTAAAAAAATCTAAAAAATTATAAAAAAAAAATATTCTATTAAAAAATGATCCCAAATGTCCAATGTTTCCACCTCATTTGAAAGATAATGTGAATGAAACTGTATTTAGAATGTGTAGTGTGTTCACTATTAAATTCCAATTTTATAAGAACATTTCCATTATGTTGGAACCACTGTTACATATTAAAATTAAAACATTTATTTAAATGGCAGATAAACACCAGAAGGCACATTATTTGAGCCTCCACATATTTACTTCTGATGTGTAAACTTAATTAACTGCTAGGGCAGCCTAAAGCATATCACAGACATTGAACCACAAATTTATTTTAAGACAGTAAGGTGTGAAAATATCTATCAAAGAGAACCACAAGGAGAGAGCTTGCTGTGTCTTGTTGAGGTCTAAAAAGTATGGCAGTTGTGTCAATCAACAATTAATTTTGTCACCAGACTACATGCTAGGACATATCTTAAAGGGACACTCTTTGTCAAAATAAACCTTAAGGATGCAGAAAGAACATGCAGTTTTAAGACACTTTCCAATTTACTTCCACTATTAAATTCTGCATAGTCTTTTTATATGCACACCTTTTTGGGAACACAATCCTACTGAGCATGCCCACAAGTTTACAGGGTATACGAGTCTGTGATTGGCTGATATCTGTCACATGATACAAGGGGCCGAAAAATAGGAGAAAAAATAAATTTGCCAGAAAAAAGTAGGTGTTATTGAATTGTCTTTTTATTATGCACTTGTTAATTATGTAATTCTACTGCATTTTGTGGTTCTTTAAAGGACTATTCAACACAGTAAAATGTGATGCTTAACAAATGTTTAATAAAAGACAATCCACTTAGGGCTAGATTACAAGTGGATTAGGTATCTGATTAGTTTTCTAAAAGTGCCCCAAATGCCCTCAAAAAATAACTGCACTAGACAGTTTTGGGGCTTTACAGTTGGTGGGAGTGGGGTGTTAGAAATAAAACGTCACTGAAAAGTGCCTTTACATTATGGTCTATTGGAACTGTGTGTTCCCATAGACCGTAATCTAAATAATTTTGTATATGATTATATACATATATATTTATGTGTTAATATGTGTATAGACGTATATTAACACATACATATATATGTAAATATTCACATACATATTTATTTAAAAATGCTGCCCCTCACTGCGCAACTTACCCTTCGTCACTGCGTGAGGCTCTGATGCCGTCTCTGAAGGCATCAGAACAAGTCTCCCGTAGGAGCCTAGGGAAGCGTGCTCACATGAGTGCAATGCTTCCTAGCAATGCGAACACGAGCTCGCGTTTGCATTGCGATTTACTTGTAATACCAGTGCTCTTTATCGTGTGCTTGTATTACAAAGTGGAACGCTAATATCGCTTGCACGCATGGATATTTAGCGATGCACTTGTAATCTAGCCCTTAGTCTGAATTTCAAATTAGTACTACATTTGTTTTTGACAAATTTAATTTTTCCCTTCCAATTTTAAAAATATTTCTAAGTCAAATATTTCTAAGTAAAAAAAATAAAAAATAAAATAAATAAATATATAAAAAGTTACTAGTCCACCCAATGTTAAAGATAGAAAAAAAAGTCTAATTTGTCACTTACTTGTCCAGAGATAGTGGAAATTTAAAGCCATACACACACACACACATATATATATATATATATATATATATATACAGTATGTAATCACACACACACTTATATATATATATATATATATATATATATATATATATATATATATATATATATACGGTATGTAAACACACACACATACCTGTATGTCTGAGGACGGGCTACGGCCCAAAAACGTTTACTATATGCTTTGTGCACAGTAAATATCTGCTTTATACAAAACGCCAGTGAGTGCTTGCTTTTTTGGGATTATATATATATATATATATATATATATATATTATTTTTTTTTAATCAAGATAAAGCACCAGAGCTAAAACAAAAACATTAGTATTAGGTATTAGGTAGGAACTAGACAATACTGAATCCTATACACTATATCCAAACTTGAATGTGTACAAAAATCATTGAAAAGTATCCTAAAGAAAGAATTCAGTATGTGTTGCCAAAATTAAATAAATGTGTGATACAATCAATGTCTGTATCTTTTATCAGAAATTGCGTGCTGCCTGCGTGTTGACACAGTGTACCCCTGTCACTGTTTTAAATAGGTGAAAAAAGAGAAAAATCAATACTGGTGTGGAGGCGCACAGCTGTAGCAATTGGTTATAACAAAGGTTTGAAGGAAAAAAGGGTGAATCTTGCTTTTTGTATATAAACAAGGATAGATGGTAGTTCAAAGATATTCTTATATAGCTAGTTTTGTCCTTAAATGTTCAACAACTTTGTGTTTAAGGTAAGTATATCCTGCTTACCAACTAGTACTAGGTTATCAAGAGAATGAAGCAAGTTAGATAATAGAAGTACATAAGAAAGTTGTTTAAAATTGCATGCTCTTTCTAAATTGCAAAAGAAAAAAATGAGAATTTCATGTCCCTTTAAACCTTTTCCAAACACAGCTTAGGAAATATGTTTGTAACTATGTCAAGTCACTTTGGCCTAGATTTGGAGTTTGGCGGTAAAAGGGCTGTTAACGCTCCGCAGGCTTTTTTCTGGCCGCACCATAAAATTAACTCTGGTATCGAGAGTTCAAACAAAGGCTGCGTTAGGCTCCAAAAAAGGAGCGTAGAGCATTTTTACCGCAAATGCAACTCTCGATACCAGAGTTGCTTACGGACACGGCCGGCCTCAAAAACGTGCTCGTGCACGATATCCCCATAGGAAACAATGGGGCTGTTTGAGCTGGAAAAAAACCTAACACCTGCAAAAAAGCAGCGTTCAGCTCCTAACGCAGCCCCATTGTTTCCTATGGGGAAACACTTCCTACGTCTGCACCTAACACTCTAACATGTACCCCGAGTCTAAACACCCCTAACCTTACACTTATTAACCCCTAATCTGCCGCCCCCCGCTATCGCTGACCCCTGCATATTTTTTTAACCCCTAATCTGCCGCTCCGTAAACCGCCGCCACCTACGTTATCCCTATGTACCCCTAATCTGCTGCCCTAACATCGCCGACCCCTATATTATATTTATTAACCCCTAATCTGCCCCCCTCAACGTCGCCGACACCTGCCTACACTTATTAACCCCTAATCTGCCGAGCGGACCTGAGCGCTACTATAATAAAGTTATTAACCCCTAATCCGCCTCACTAACCCTATAATAAATAGTATTAACCCCTAATCTGCCCTCCCTAACATCGCCGACACCTAACTTCAATTATTAACCCCTAATCTGCCGACCGGAGCTCACCGCTATTCTAATAAATTGATTAACCCCTAAAGCTAAGTCTAACCCTAACACTAACACTCCCCTAAGTTAAATATAATTTTTATCTAACGAAATAAATTAACTCTTATTAAATAAATGATTCCTATTTAAAGCTAAATACTTACCTGTAAAATAAATCCTAATATAGCTACAATATAAATTATAATTATATTATAGCTATTTTAGGATTAATATTTATTTTACAGGCAACTTTGTAATTATTTTAACCAGGTACAATAGCTATTAAATAGTTAAGAACTATTTAATAGTTACCTAGTTAAAATAATAACAAATTTACCTGTAAAATAAATCCTAACCTAAGATATAATTAAACCTAACACTACACTATCAATAAAATAATTAAATAAACTACCTACAATTAACCTAACACTACCCTATCAATAAAATAATTAAATAAACTACCTACAATTACCTACAATTAACCTAACACTACACTATCAATAAATTAATTAAATACAATACCTACAATTATCTACAATTAAACCTAACACTACACTATCAATAAATTAATTAAACACAATTCCTACAAATAAATACAATTAAATAAACTAGCTAAAGTACAAAAAATAAAAAAGAACTAAGTTACAGAAAATAAAAAAATATTTACAAACATAAGAAAAATATTACAACAATTTTAAACTAATTACACCTACTCTAAGCCCCCTAATAAAATAACAAAGCCCCCCAAAATAAAAAATTCCCTACCCTATTCTAAATTAAAAAAGTTACAAGCTCTTTTACCTTACCAGCCCTGAACAGGGCCCTTTGCGGGGCATGCCCCAAGAATTTCAGCTCTTTTGCCTGTAAAAGAATAAATACAATACCCCCCCCCCAACATTACAACCCACCACCCACATACCCCTAATCTAACCCAAACCCCCCTTAAATAAACCTAACACTAAGCCCCTGAAGATCTTCCTACCTTGTCTTCACCATACCAGGTTCACCGATCCGTCCTGAAGAGCTCCTCCGACGTCCTGATCCAAGCCCAAGCGGGGGCTGAAGAGGTCCATGATCCGGTCAAAGTCTTCATCCAAGCGGGGCAGAAGAGGATCTTCCATCCGATTGAAGTCATCATCCAGGCGGCAGCTTCTATGGTCTTCCATCCGGAGCGAAGCGGCAGGATCCTGAAGACCTCCAGCGTGGAACATCCATCCGGACCGACGACTGAACGACGAATGACTGTTCCTTTAAGGGACGTCATCCAAGATGGCGTCCCTCGAATTCCGATTGGCTGATAGGATTCTATCAGCCAATCGGAATTAAGGTAGGAATTTTCTGATTGGCTGATGGAATCAGCCAATCAGAATCAAGTTCAATCCGATTGGCTGATCCAATCAGCCAATCAGATTGAGCTCGCATTCTATTGGCTGTTCCGATCAGCCAATAGAATGCGAGCTCAATCTGATTGGCTGATTGGATCGGCCAATCAGATTGAACTAGATTCTGATTGGCTGATTCCATCAGCCAATCAGAAAATTCCTACCTTAATTCCGATTGGCTGATAGAATCCTATCAGCCAATCGGAATTCGAGGGACGCCATCTTGGATGACGTCCCTTAAAGGAACAGTCATTCGTCGTTCAGTCGTCGGTCCGGATGGATGTTCCGCGCTGGAGGTCTTCAGGATCCTGCCGCTTCGCTCCGGATGGAAGACCATAGAAGATGCCGCCTGGATGATGACTTCAATCGGATGGAAGATCCTCTTCTGCCCCGCTTGGATGAAGACTTTGACCGGATCATGGACCTCTTCAGCCCCCGCTTGGGCTTGGATCAGGACATCGGAGGAGCTCTTCAGGACGGATCGGTGAACCTGGTATGGTGAAGACAAGGTAGGAAGATCTTCAGGGGCTTAGTGTTAGGTTTATTTAAGGGGGGTTTGGGTTAGATTAGGGGTATGTGGGTGGTGGGTTGTAATGTTGGGGGGGGGTATTGTATTTATTCTTTTACAGGCAAAAGAGCTGAAATTCTTGGGGCATGCCCCGCAAAGGGCCCTGTTCAGGGCTGGTAAGGTAAAAGAGCTTGTAACTTTTTTCATTTAGAATAGGGTAGGGAATTTTTTATTTTGGGGGGGCTTTGTTATTTTATTAGGGGGCTTAGAGTAGGTGTAATTAGTTTAAAATTGTTGTAATATTTTTCTTATGTTTGTAAATATTTTTTTATTTTCTGTAACTTAGTTCTTTTTTATTTTTTGTACTTTAGCTAGTTTATTTAATTGTATTTATTTGTAGGAATTGTGTTTAATTAATTTATTGATAGTGTAGTGTTAGGTTAATTGTAGGTAGTTTATTTAATTATTTTATTGATAGGGTAGTGTTAGGTTTAATTATATCTTAGGTTAGGATTTATTTTACAGGTAAATTTGTTATTATTTTAACTAGGTAACTATTAAATAGTTCTTAACTATTTAATAGCTATTGTACCTGGTTAAAATAATTACAAAGTTGCCTGTAAAATAAATATTAATCCTAAAATAGCTATAATATAATTATAATTTATATTGTAGCTATATTAGGATTTATTTTACAGGTAAGTATTTAGCTTTAAATAGGAATCATTTATTTAATAAGAGTTAATTTATTTCGTTAGATAAAAATTATATTTAACTTAGGGGGGTGTTAGTGTTAGGGTTAGACTTAGCTTTAGGGGTTAATCAATTTATTAGAATAGCGGTGAGCTCCGGTCGGCAGATTAGGGGTTAATAATTGAAGTTAGGTGTCGGCGATGTCAGGGAGGGCAGATTAGGGGTTAATACTATTTATTATAGGGTTAGTGAGGCGGATTAGGGGTTAATAACTTTATTATAGTAGCGCTCAGGTCCGCTCGGCAGATTAGGGGTTAATAAGTGTAGGCAGGTGTCGGCGACGTTGAGGGGGGCAGATTAGGGGTTAATAAATATAATATAGGGGTCGGCGATGTTAGGGGCAGCAGATTAGGGGTACATAGGGATAACGTAGGTGGCGGCGATTTGCGGTCGTAAGATTAGGGGTTAATTATTTTAAGTAGCTGGCGGCGACGTTGTGGGGGGCAAGTTAGGGGTTAATACATATAATATAGGGGTCGGCGGGGTTAGGGGCAGCAGATTAGGGGTACATAAGTATAACGTAGGTGGCGGTCGGCAGATTAGGGGTTAAAAATTTTAATCGAGTGGTGGCGATGTGGGGGGACCTCGGTTTAGGGGTACATAGGTAGTTTATGGGTGTTAGTGTACTTTAGGGTACAGTAGTTAAGAGCTTTATGAACCGGCGTTAGCCAGAAAGCTCTTAACTCCTGCTTTTTTCAGGCGGCTGGAGTTTTGTCGTTAGAGCTCTAACGCTCACTTCAGAAACGACTCTAAATACCAGCGTTAGAAAGATCCCATTGAAAAGATAGGATACGCAAATGGCGTAGGGGGATCTGCGGTATGGAAAAGTCGCGGCTGAAAAGTGAGCGTTAGACCCTTTAATCACTGACTCCAAATACCGGCGGTAGCCTAAAACCAGCGTTAGGAGCCTCTAACGCTGGTTTTGACGGCTACCGCCGAACTCCAAATCTAGGCCTTAGCAAATAAGATTTAATACTGATAAATGTAAGATTAGCATGCTGCCTATTATTTAATTAGATTTGGTGAAACAGGTGTAAAATTCTTTACAGGGTGGTGTAGGCAACAGACAAAAAAACATTTGGCTAGATTACGAGTTGTGCGTTAGGCTAAAAAAGCAGCGTTAAGAGGTCCTAACGCTGCTTTTTTAAGACAGCTGGTATTACGAGTCTTGAAGGTTTAGGGTGACCGCAGACTTCTTTGGCCTTACCGCAAAATGACTTACGTAAACTTCCGGCTAGATTACGAGTTGTGCGTTAAGGTAAAAAAGCAGCGTTAAGAGGTCCTAACGCTGCTTTTTTACGCCCACTGCTATTACGAGTTTTGAAGGTGACCGCACACATCTTTGACCTTACCGCAAAGCGACTTACGTAAACTTCGTAAAGTCTTTTTTCTATGGGACTTCCATAGCGCCAGAATTACGAGTCTGTCCTGGGAGGCCAAAAAGTGAGCGGTACACCCTACCCTGTCAAGATCCCTAACGCATTTAAAAGTCAGTAGTCATGAGTTTTATGGTACAACGCCGTAGCATAAAACTCATAACTAAAGTGCTAAAAAGTAGACTAACACCCATAAACTACCTATTATCCCCTAAACCGAGACCCTCCCGCATCGCAAATACTAAAATAAAAAATGTAACCCCTACTCTGCCGCTCCGTACACCGCCGCAACCTACATTATACTTATTAACCCCTAATCTGCTGCCCCCAACATCGCCGCTACCTACATTATATTTATTAACCCCTACTCTGCTGCCCCCAATGTCGCTGCCACCTACCTACACTTATTAACCCCTAATCTGCCACCCCCAACATCGCCGCCACTATAATAAACATATTAACCCCTAAACCACCGTATTTATTTTAACTAGGAAGAATACTTATTAGTTATTAACTATTTAATAACTACCTAGTTAAAATAAAGACAAATTTACCTGTAAAATAAAACCTAACCTAAGTTACACTAACACTACACTATAATTAAATAAATTAAATACAATTACCTAAATTAAATTAGCTAAAGTACAAACCCCCCCCCCACTAAATTACAGAAAAAAAAAATTATAGAAATTTAAAACTAATTACACCTAATCTAATAGCCCTATTAAAATAAAAAAGCCCCCCCAAAATAAAAAAAAACCTAGCCTGAACTAAACTACCAATAGCCTTTAAAAGGGTCTTTTGCGGGGCATTGCCCCAAAGTAATCAGCTCTTTTACCTGTAAAATAAAAATACAAACAACCCCCCCAACAGTAAAACCCACCACCCACACAACCAACTCCCCAAATAAAATACTAGCTAAAAAAAACCTAAGCTCTTCATTGCCCTGAAAAGGGCATTTGGAGGGGCATTGCCCTTAAAAGGGCAGTTAACTCTTTTGCAAGCCCAAACCCCTAATCTAAAAAATAAACCCACCCAATACACCCTTAAAAAAACCTAAACCTAACACTAACCCCCTGAAGATCGACTTACCGGGAGACAACTTCACCCAAGCCGGACGAAGTGGTCCTCCAGATGGGCAGAATCTTCATCCAAGCTGGGAAGAAGTGGTCCTCCAGACGGGCACAAGTCTTCATCCAGATGGCATCTTTTATCTTCATCCATCCGCCGCGGAGCGGCTCCATCTTCAAGACATCCAACGCGGAGCATCCTCTTCTTCTAAAACAGAATGAAGGTACCTTTAAGTGACGTCATCCAAGATGACGTCCCTTAGATTCCGATTGGCTGATAGATTGGATCAGCCAATAGGATTGAACTTCAATCCTATTGGCTGATTGCTATTAGCCAATCGGAATCTAAGGGACGCCATCTTGGATGACGTCACTTAAAGGTACCTTCATTCTATTTTAGTCGTCGGAAGAAGAGGATGCTCCGCGTCAGGGGCGCGATCCGATAAAGAGCGTAGTTTGCGGCGCAAGCGAGGGAACCCCCGCCGCCCGCAGTTTCAGCTCGCAACTCGAGCTATCCTATATACGGCGCCATCAGATGCTAAAGTGCCGTAAGTCTGACAAACCAGCGATGTCCAGAAATCTGCGTAAGCACAAATTTCTGGAGTCGCCAGTGAATTACGGCACTTTAGAAACTGCCGGCGCCTACAAAACCTGACTAAAGTTATTAAATCTCTTGTACTGTCTAACACGCCTCCCAAACATAGCCCGACATGTCTAACCCTCTATCCGCTATCCCCCCTCACTATCCTAACAATAAAAAATGTATTAACCCCTAAACCACCGCTCCCAGACCCCGCCGCCACCTAATAAAGTTATTAACCCCTAAACTGCCGCTCCCGGACCCCACCGCCAGCTATATTAAATCTATAACCCCCTAATGTGATCCCCTACACCGTCGCAAGCTACATTACATACCCCCTAATGTGAGTCCCTTACACCGCCGCCATCTAACTTACCTACCCCCTAAAGTGAGCCCCCTACCCCGCCGCCATCTATCTTACCTACCCCCTAAAGTGAGCACCTACCCCGCCGCCAGCTACCTTACCTACCCACTAAAGTGAGCCCCTTACACCGCCGCCAGCTACATTACCTACCCCCTAAAGTGAGCCCCTACCCCGCCGCTAATCTACCTTACCTACCCCCTAAAGTGAGCCCCTTACACCGCTGCCATCTATTTTAAAAATATTAACCCCTAATTTAGTCCCCCTACACCGCCGCCAGCTATATTAACTATATTAACCCTAATTATATTAGGGTTAACATAGTTAATATAGTTATTATATTATATATATTAACTATATTAACCCTAATTATATTAGGGTTAATATAGTTAATATCGCTATTATAATATATATATATTAAGTATAATAACCCTATCTAACGCTAACACCCCTAACTAAATTCTTATTAAAATAGATCTAATTAATATTAATATTATTAATTAAAATATTCCTATTTAAATCTAAATACTTATCTATAAAATAAACCCTAAGATAGCTACAATGTAATTAATAATTACATTGCAGCTATTTTAGGGTTTATATTTATTTTACAGGTAACTTGGTATTTATTTTAACTAGGTACAATAGCTATTAAATAGTTAATAACTATTTAATAGCTACCTAGTTAAAATAATTACCAATTTACCTGTAAAATAAATCCTAACCTAAGTTACAAATACACTTACACTATCAATAAATTAAATAAACTACAAATATCTAAACTAAAATACAATACAATAATCTAAACTAAATTACAAAAACCCCCCACTAAATTACAAAAAATAAAAAAATATTACAAGATTTTTAAGCTAAGTACACCTATTCTAAGCCCCCTAATAAAATAATAAAGCCCCCCAAAATAAAAAAATTTCCCTGCCCTATTCTAAATTAAAAAAGTTCAAAGCTCTTTTACCTTACCAGCCCTTAAAAGGGCCTTTTGCAGGGCATGCCCCAAAGAATTCTGCTCTTTTGCCTGTAAAAGAAAAACACAATACCACCCCCCAACATTACAACCCACCACCCACATACCCTATTCTAAACCCACCCAAACTCCCCTTAAAAAAATCTAACACTACCCCCCTGAAGATCTCCCTACCTTGTCTTCACCCAGCCGGGCCGAACTCTTCATCCGATCCGGGCGATGTCCAATGAAGCGGCAGTGAAGTCTTCTTCCATCCGGGCGATGTCTTCAATCAAGCGGCAGTGAAGTCTTCTTCCATCCGCGATGTCTTCAATCAAGCGTCAGTAAAGCCTTCTTCCATCCGGCGATGTCTTCTTCCACCCGGCGATGTCTTCAAGCAAAGCGGCATCTTCAATCTTCTTTCTTCGCTCCTCCGCTGCGGAGCATCCATCCAGCACGACGACTTCCCGACGAATGAGGTACCTTTAAATGACGTCATCCAAGATGGCGTCCGTCGAATTCCGATTGGCTGATAGGATTCTATCAGCCAATCGGAATTAAGGTAGAAAAATCTGATTGGCTGATTGAATCAGCCAATCAGATTCAAGTTCAATCTGATTGGCTGTACCAATCAGCCATTCAGATTGAACTTGAATCTGATTGGCTTATTCAATGCCCCGCAAAAGGCCCTTTTAAGGGCTATTGGTAGTTTAGTTTAGGCCTGTTTTTTATTTTTATTTTGGGGAGGCTTTTTTATTTTAATAGGGCTATTAGATTAGGTGTAATTAGTTTAAATTTATGTAATTTGTTTATTATTTTCTGCAATTTAGTGTTTTTTTTGTACTTTAGCTAATTTAATTTAATTTAGGTAATTGTATTTTATTTAGTTAATTTATTTAATTATAGTGTAGTGTTAGGTGATAGTGTAACTTAGGTTAGGTTTTATTTGACAGGTAAATTTGTCTTTATTTTAACTAGGTAGTTATTAAATAGTTAATAACTATTTACTAACTATTCTACCTAGTTAAAATAAATACAAACTTGCCTGTAAAATAAAAAAAAAATCCTAAGCTAGCTACAATGTAACTATTAGTTATATTGTAGCTAGCTTAGGGTTTATTTTACAGGTAATTATTGATAGGAATAATTTAGTTAATGATAGGAATATTTATTTCGATTTATTTAAATTATATTTAAGTTAGGGGGTGTTAGGTTTAGGGTTAGACTTAGGTTTAGGGGTTAATAACTTTAATATGGGGCGGCAGATTAGGGGTTAATAAATGTAGGTAGGTGGCGGCCATGTTAGGGCTGGCAGATTAGGGGTTAATAATATTTAACTAATGTTTGCGATGCAGGAGTGCGGCGGTTTAGGGGTTAATATGTTTATAGTGGCGGTGACGTTTGGGGTGGCACATTAGGGGTTAATAAGTGTAGGTTGGTGGCGGCGACATTGGGGGCGGCAGAGTAGGGGTTAATAAATATAATGTAGGGTTCCGCAATGTTGGGGGCAGCAGATTAGGGGTTTATAAACGGTGCTAAACCGAGAAACGCGTTGCATTATTGGGGTCACTGTTAACCCCTTTTTTATCCACCTAACACAGCAATTGTTCTGTTGTGTTTTTTAACTTTTGTTTTTAATAAATATGTGTATTTTACTGGAAATACGCCTTTGAGTGGATATCTTTACCTACCTACTGCCCTGCTGATACATAAGAGTCTCTCTACCTTTTTGGGACTTTGTGTTACCTATTGGAGCCATTTGATTACAGCATTAAGAAATCTGATCTGGGGTGAGCTGCTACACCTGCCTAAAATTTGCAGCTTGTTTCTACCAGCACATAAGTGTGCTCATGGAGTATGTGAGTAACAATCTGTACCACTGAAAATATTGTTTGTTATATTTTTAACAGTCTGCACATGTAGTGCTTTTTTTCTGTGTCTCCTTTTCCATCTCCAGCATCACAGTACTACCTGAGAGGTGAGCTGCCACACCTATTTGAATCTGCAGCCTGCTACTACCAGCACATTGGTGTGCTTGTGAAGTGTGTGAGTACCCATTTGGCTCTACTACTGTTATTACTGATTTTTATATCTGTTGATCCTACACATGAGGCGCCCCTCTATTTTCTTCTATTCCTCAGGTTTAGGGGTTAATATGTTTATAGTGGCGGTGACGTTTGGGGTGGCACATTAGGGGTTAATAAGTGTAGGTTGGTGGCGGCGACATTGGGGGCGGCAGAGTAGGGGTTAATAAATATAATGTAGGGTTCCGCAATGTTGGGGGCAGCAGATTAGGGGTTCATAAGTATAATGTAAGTGGTGGCGGTGTCCGGAGCGGCAGATTAGGGGTTAATAATTATAATTTAGGTGTCGGCGATGTTGGGGGCGGCAGATTAGGGGTTAATAAGTGTAAGATTAGGGATGTTTAGACTCGGGGTTCATGTAAGGGTGTTAGGTGTAAACATAAATTTTATTTCCCAATAGGAATCAATGGGGCTGCGTTAAGTAGTTTTAAACTGCTTTTTTGCAGGAGTTAGACTTTTTTTCAGCTGGCTCTCCCCGTTGATTTCTAAGGGGAAATCCTGCACGAGTACGTTACACAAGCTCACCGCTGACTTAAGCAGCGCTGGTATTGTAGTGCGGTAATGAGCAAAATTTTGCTCAACGCTCACTTCTTGTCTTTTAACGACGGGTTTGTAAAAACTTGCAATACCAGCGCTGCATGTAAGTGAGCGTTGAGTGAAAACTGCTCGTTAGCACCGCATAGCCTCTAACGCAAAACTCGTAATCTGGGCCATTGCTTGGTGCTGGGATGCAGCTTCTAAACCATATATGGCCAGATTACAGAGTGGAGTGCAAATTAACGCCACAACTTCAACTTTAATTGTGCTAGAAGTAAGATTTTTGCGTACGTCAGGTTGCTCTCGTATTATGAGTTGAAAGTAAACTGTTTTCGCTCTTGAAGTAACCTGACAAGCACAAAAATCTGAGTATCACATGCTCATTCACGTATTCCACATAGAACTTAATGGAAAAAAAAAGTGAAAAAAACACCCCACCGATCACCAGATCACATTCTCATTTGCGCAAACCCTACATGAAAATATAAATATTTCCCATTCCAATGTTCTGCTTTCTATTTATTTATTAATTCATATTTCTACATGTATATGATTTTTTTTGGTACAATATATATCTATAAATATTTTTATATATATATATATATATATATATATATATATATACAGTCTATATGATTATATATAGGTATATATATATATGTATATATATATATATATATATATATATATATATATATATATATATATATATATATATGAATAGCTATTTAAAAATACATAGAACATATTATGCTATGTGCAGAACATTGGAATAGGAAATATATACAGTAAATACATAGTTAAGACCTTTATTAAATGTTAATATTGCATAAATATGCTTTTGCACATTTTTATCTACTTAACGGCAAAGGGCTCCATTGCACTTAGATATATGTCTATATATGTATACATGTGTATTTATGTGTTTATATATGTACTTATGTCAGTAAATACATATATACACATATACATACATAACTACATATGTACACATACTGTGTATATATATATATATATATATATATATATATATATAAAGTATATATATATATTTCATTCCAATATAGACCAGCACTCTCCAAAACATTAAGGCAATTATCCAGGGTGCTCCTTAAGATTCGTATCTACAATTCAAAAATAGTCAGGCACTCTCCGGTATTAAATCCAAAGTTATTCCTTTTATTGTGACGTTTCGGGGTATTTAGCCCCTTCCTCAGACAAAAAAATACATATACAACACACATCAAACTTACCCTCCTATATACCCCACTAAGTGCAAATAATTGAACACAGGCATGTCAGATCGGCGTCCCATTAGCGCTACTGCGCATGCGCAAATGGCCAATTACGGCAACACACCTGAATCAAAACAAAAAGTTTAATTGTAATCATTGAAAACATATACGCTGTGAGTGATTATTCAATTAATTTAATATTGTCAGCTGGTACACAATTAGATAGTATTCAGAGATAGATGTTATTAACTGCAAATGTCAAATGACGATACCAAACACATGCGCTTTAAACATAACATATGGTTATATGCAGAGGCAAAATCACAGTGTGGGTGATATCACTTGCTCATAACTGTGACAAATAGTACACGACTAGGTTCATTATATTGTATAGGCGGCAAATCACAATAAACCAACGGTTAGACTAAACAGGGGAAGTAAAAAGAATCAAAACAACAATCCAAACACAATCAATATTGGTGCCAGTTATACGTAGTAAAAGAGGTCAACCTAAACGGACATATGTATGTTAAATTATCGACCCATGTAGCTTGATCCGGGTTCGGTTGTCAAATACACATAAACTGGGAGGCAGTACTAAAAGTCCTGCGCAAATGTCCCCAACTGAGCAACGTTTACTTCGCATATTGGCTCTATGTCATAACCAATGTGTTTAACCTGCTGTGGCAACCATATCTAAGTCACAGGTGACCCAAACCACTAGATACATAACTCTTTTCACGTATCCCCAGTAAGTAGCAACTGTTCTTACAGACATTGAGCCAATATGCAAAGTAAACTGCCTCCCAGTTTATGTGTATTTGACAACCGAACCTGGATCAAGCTACATGAGTCGATAATTTAACATACATATGTCCATTTAGGTTGGCCTCTTTTACTACGTATAACTGGCACCAATATTGACTGTGTTTGGATTGTTGTTTTGATTCTTTTAACTTCCCCTGTTTAGTCTAACCTTTGGTTTATTGTGATTTGCCGCCTATACAATATAATGAACCTAATTG
Organism: Bombina bombina; assembly: GCF_027579735.1. Taxonomy (NCBI): domain Eukaryota; kingdom Metazoa; phylum Chordata; class Amphibia; order Anura; family Bombinatoridae; genus Bombina; species Bombina bombina. The sequence continues at coordinate 224,614,913 of NC_069505.1, read as the reverse complement.
TGTACTATGTGTCACAGTTATGAGCAAGTGATATCACCCACAGTGTGATTTTGCCTCTGCATATAACCATATGTCATGTTTAAAGCGCATGTGTTTGGTATCGTCATTTGACATTTGCAGTTAAAGGGACAGTAAACCTCAAAAATAATGTTATATAATTCTGCACATAGTGCAGAATTATATAACATTATATTAGCGCAAACTTTATAAAATATAATATACCCTTTGAAATTTTTAAAAAAAACGGCTGTTTTACAGACCCGCTCTCTGTGCTCTTCTGAGCGGGTCTGTTTTTTTCACACAGCGCATCGGGCCAGCTGTATACTCACAGCCCGGCCCAACCGCGCCATTATACACACTGCAGCTCGCTCCTGCTGTCAGACAGAGCAGGAGCGAGCTGCACTTAGTGTTATGGCGTGGTCGGGCTGGGCTGTGACTATACAGCTGGCCCGATGCGCTGTGTAAAAAAACCAGACCCGCTCAGAAGAGCACAGAGAGCGGGTCTGTAAAACAGTCGTTTTTTTAAAAAAATTCAAAGGGTATATTATGTTTTATAAAGTTTGCGCTAATATAATGTTATATAATTCTGCACTATGTGCAGAATTATATAACATTATTTTTAAGGTTTACTGACACTTTAATAACATCTATCTCTGAATACTATCTAATTGTGTACCAGCCGCTAATATGAGATAATTGAATAATCACTCACAGCGTATATGTTTTCAATGATTACAATTAGACTTGTGCATTCTCAATTTGCTTTTTTTGTTTTGATCCAGGTGTGTTGCTGTAATTGGCCATTTGCGCATGCGCAGTAGCGCTAATGGGACGCCGATACGACACACCTGTGTTCAATTATTTGCACTTGGTGGGTTATATAGGAGGGTAAGTTCGATGTGTGTTATATATCTATTTTTTTGTCTGAGGAAGGGGCTAAATACCGCGGAAACGTCACAATAACTTTGGATTTAATACCGGAGAGTGCCTGACTATTTTTGAATTGTAGATACGAATGTTCAGGAGCACCCTGGATAATTGCCTTAATGTTTTGGAGAGTGCTGGTCTATATTGGAATGAAGTAGATACTATGTTTGACTGAGCACCAACTGTAAGGAAGAAGATTGAGAATACCCTTTTCATTTATTTGCTTTTAAAACTCACAGCACAATGTCACTAAATGTGAGTGAGCAAATTGAATGCACAAATGAATACACAGAGGTACAAGGTGCATGTGTTTTTGAATTTACTGAAGAGGATGCTTCAAGAATCAGGTTTGAAACCCTTGACATTAAGGAGAAAAGGGAACAGCCTGCACATCTATTTTCACACTTGTTAAAGCTCAAAAGAGGATCATTGACTTTAAACTACATGGAGGGTATCTCTCTGAATATCACAGGAAATGTTACATTCCCAGGGGATTCCGCATCAGAAATGTACCAACTATTGGCAGACACAATGTATCATTTTGTAATAAATGGTGCAGAATTCTGAACAAATGTTCTCTTGACTTAATACTCCTGGTGATAGAGGAAACTGCACAGGTACTCAAACAATGCGAGGATGAAATACAACAGTTTTGAATGCACCCAAATACAGATGCTGGCACAGAACAAGGATGAAGACTGGCTGACTAACCTAAAGCAACAAGTTGATACATATGAAAAGGAACTAATCAGCTTCAAGGAGAGTAAATGGGAAGCAGTAATCTCTGACTATCGAGAGAAGAGAGTTAATGGGGACAAGTAACATCATGAACCTCAGCAAGCATAACCTAACAGAGACAGAGCAAAAACTGCTCCAAAGGGGATTAACTTTTGTACCCACTACAACTGCCAACAAATTTGACTTACATGTTGATATGTTTAAGTTGAATTGAACTTTAAAACTCAAAGAATTCTTTAGGGATACCAGCAGTGAACAGGACAAATTCAGGGCCAAAAGTAAATTTGACCCCAAAAGTAACAATGCAAGCATTAAAACCTTTTCCAGAATGGTCACTGACCAAGTGTATGACTCTTGTGATGAACACAAATGCAATGTTAAGAAGAATCTCTCAGCTGCAGAATGGAAGGCTTTGAATACATTGAAAAAAGACCCTGGCAATCAGGGAAGCTGACAAGGGCGGAGCCTTGGTCCTGATGCAGTATGAAGATTACCGAAATGAAATACTTGGACAGCTGTCAGACACTAATACATATAAAAAATTGATAACTGATCCTACAAAAGTGTTCAAGGAACAGATTGATGGGTACTTAACACTCATCAACGAGATGGGCTTCATCAGCACTGCAAATAAAGAATTCCTTACGGTGGAACATCCCATGATACCTATCATCTATACATTGCCAAAAGTACATATGGACCCACTGCATCCGCTGGGACGTCCAATTATCTCGGCTAGAGGTTCATTATTGCAGACATTGGCTACTTTTGTTGACAGCTTCTTACAACCAATGGTTCGCAATGTAGCTTCCTTCCTACCGGACTCAATTGAGCTGATCAAATTATTAAAAGATGAACAGAATGTATCTGATGATGATAGTCTCATCACACTGGACGTGACAAGCCTATATACAGTGATTCCCCACAGTGGTGGCCTAGCAGCAGTAAAATCACACTTTAAAAAAATATCCGTATATAGGCCCACCAATCGAAGTATTGGCACAACTCTTGGAATATTGTTTAACACTCAATTACTTCAAGTTTGCACTGAAATACCATTTGCAGACAGCGGGAACAGCAATGGGGTCTAATGTGGCCCCATCTTACGCAAACATCTATATGTCTGAATTTGAGGAGCACATGACTGAGTGTTTCAAGGATACTAGGATACTGCTGTACAGGAGATATATAGATGATTTGTTCTTGATCTGGTCAGGTACAGAGGAGGAACTCATTATCTGGTCTGAGACCTTGAACCAAGCAAATGAGAATCTGAAATTCAAGCTGTCATACTCAAAATTGCAAATTTATTTCTTGCACCTAAGAATTTTTAAAAACCAACAACATCTTGACACAACACTCTACAGCAAAGAGACCGACAGGAACTCCCTGCTTCAAGCGGACAGTTGCCACCCCCGGCCCTCAAACGGGTTCTTCCGAAGTCTCAATTGAAAAGGGTGATTAGGAACAACTCAGTGACAACACTAAGAGATGAACAACTAGGGGACATGAATAAGAAATTCCTGAACATGGGATACTACAGGAAGAATCTCCAAGCAACATTGAACGAACTGGGAAGGCTTACCCAAGACGAGGCACTAGTAAAGAAAGCAGATGATGTTGGAACTGAGAAGAGACTCACGTTTGTCACTACCTTCACTCCTGACAAATGGGAAACACCTGGGATACTGAGGAAAAACTGGGATACTATTAAGAGTGATAAAAGTCTCCCGCTACATGATTACGATGTTCCAAGAATTGGATACAAAAGGGGCAAGTCACTACGTGATATCCTGATGCAACCTGATTTTAAATCAAGCTACAATCCAGGTGCCTGGTTGGGAACACCAAGAAACGAATGCTACAGATGTAGTGGATGGACCACGTGTAACGGCCTCACCCAAGGTAAATTCTTTATGCATCCCTGGAGCAACAAAAGATACTTTATAAAATTTCGCCTAACTTGTACCACCAATTTTGTTGTTTATCTGCTACATTGTAGCTGTGGTAAATACTATGTTGGTAAAAGGAATGATGACTTGAGGACTTGCATGGCTAATCACCGGTGTGCCATCAGAAGCACATTAGCAATGGGTAAGGCAGACCAACCGGTCGCCAAACATTTTTTATCTGCCAAGCACTCAGTCTCTGAGTTAAAATACATGATCATCGATCATGTCCAACCTCTGAATAGGGGTGGGGACAGAGCAAAACTGTTGCTACAGAAAGAGAGCAGATGGATTTTTAACTTACAAACTTTAGTGCCTAGAGGACTCAATACCAATATGGATATGCATTGTTTCCTTTGATGTATTATACAAATTGACATTGTTAAATACACTGTGTAATGTTTTCCATTTGGATGTTTTTGCTGTATAGTCCAGCATTCAAGAACTATTTACCTATCTGTATGGACGGGGTTTCTGGCACACTGGCCACTAATTTTCTTATGTTTATCCGCAGTTATGACTGCTGAGATTAGCTCTAACCTGATGTCCAGTACCATGTGTTCTCCACTAGCTATTTTGTAGCATGTGGTTTTCCCTATTTATTGATGGGTTCAAACTAATAAGCATGGTCCACCAGCCACATACAATAGGTTAAGCACATAGTCAAATACCTACCACATATCTGGGGTGGTAGAAACGTACCGGTAATGATACAAATGACTAGATACGGATCGCTTTATCTCAGTTGAATACGAGTTTGATAGTCAACATGGTTAAACACATGGGTAAAACATTACTGACTATTGGTAAATTAATACTGCCACACGGAAACACGCACAAGCAGTTATGAGACTAGCAGTTTGAAATTATTGTGACTCCGATGTGATCTCTATCATAAGAACAGTAGCTACTTACTGGGGATACGTGAAAACAGTTATGTATCTAGTGGTTTGGGTCACCTGTGACTTAGATATGGTTGTCACAGCAGGTTAAACACATAGGTTAAGACATTGAGCCTATATGCGTAGTAAACGGTTCTCAGTTGGGGACATTTGCGCACAGACTTTGAGTACTGCCTCCCAGTTTATGTGTATTTGACAACCGAACCCGGATCAAGCTACATGGGTCGATAATTTAACATACATATGTCCGTTTAGGTTGGCCTCTTTTACTACGTATAACTGGCACCAATATTGACTGTGTTTGGATTGTTGTTTTGATTCTTTTAACTTCCCCTGTTTAGTCTAGCCATTGGTTTATTGTGATTTGCCGCCTATACAATATAATGAACCTAGTCGTGTACTATGTGTCACAGTTATGAGCAAGTGATATCACCCACACTGTGATTTTGCCTCTGCATATAACCATATGTTATGTTTGGTATCGTCATTTGACATTTGCAGTTAATAACATCTATCTCTGAATACTATCTAATTGTGTACCAGCCGCCAATATGAGATTAATTGAATAATCACTCACAGCGTATATGTTTTCAATGATTACAATTAGACGTGTGCATTCTCAATTTGCTTTTTTTGTTTTGATCCAGGTGTGTTGCCGTAATTGGCCATTTGCACATGCGCAGTAGCGCTAATGGGACGCCGATCCGACACATCTGTGTTCAATTATTTGCACTTGGTGGGGTATATAGGAGGTTAAGTTTGATGTGTGTTGTATATGTATTTTTTGTCTGAGGAAGGAGCTAAATACCCCGAAACGTCACAATAAAAGGAATAACTTTGGATTTAATAACGGAGAGTGCCTGACTATTTTTGAATTGTAAGTATATATATATATATATATATATATATATATACACACACATACATACATATCCATCTTTAGACCTATATATGCATGAATGTCTAAGATAGAGCCCTTTGCCTGCCTTTTTTTTTCCTAACACCTGAGACCTATTTATTTGTGCAATATTAGTTTTGAATATTTTTTATTAGATGTGTTATTATGAGTGTAACTGTAGATTGTAATGTGTTTTTGACACTATTTAGTTAAAACAATTAACAGGAGCTCTGAAGTTGCTGTAATCATTCTAGCATAAATCAAGATTGCTCTCATGCATTCGTGTTTACTTTTAACTAAAAACAAATAAATACTGTTTATTCATTTCCTTTAAACAACCTTAAACCACCTTAAGGGTTAAAAATAATAAAATGCTAATCCTGACCCCTCTTCCCAGATACCAGTGTTGTGCTAATATGGGTCTTTACGCAGCAGATCCCAGGGCCATCACTAAAGGAAAAGCTAATTTAGCACAGGCCCTGGGATCTGCCGCGTAAAGCATACTATTAGAGCGCCCCGGGGTTCTGTGAAGAAGGGACAGGATTAGTGCAGCTCTCTGGCACACTAGTTGTAAGTATGTAACGCTACAGTTGCTGTAGCAAAGGAACATTTAGCAAAAACAAATGTAAATATTCAACAAATATTCAGTATTCTTTTAATTTAAAACAAATAAACCACCGTATAACACGGCTAAGGAATATTTAGAAACTTAAATATTTTGGATATTAGTTCTGAAAGGTTTGGACAAACCAAATATTTCACCCCTGTACACCTCTAATTTATGCTATAATGAGTAGCTGTCCCAATGGGTTTGAAATAGAGGCACTTGATAGGTGATTGGGCTACTTTTCATATAAAGATTACTGGTCTAAATAGAGAGTTGGAAGAAGCACTGACAAGAGCTCACAGTTTAAATTCAACCTAGGGCCTGATTCTCAAAATCATGCTGGGTTGGAGAGAAATCATCATCTGAGCATTATATTGTAAAGTAAGTGTCTCTACTTAACCCCTTAGTGACCAGAGCACTTTTCCATTTTCTGTCCGTTTGGGACCAAGGCTATTTTTACATTTTTGCGGGTGTTTGTGTTTAGCTGTAATTTTCTTCTTACTCATTTACTGTACCCACACATATTATATACCGTTTTTCTCGCCATTAAATGGACTTTCTAAAGATACCATTATTTTCATCATATCTTATAATTTACTATAAAAAAAATGATAAAATATGAGGAAAAATGGAAAAAAACACACTTTTTCTAACTTTGACCCCCAAAATCTGTTACATATCTAAAACCACCAAAAAACACCCATGCTAAATAGTTTCTAAATTTTGTCCTGAGTTAGAAATACCCAATGTTTACATGTTCTTTGCTTTTTTTGCAAGTTATAGGGCCATAAATACAAGTAGCACTTTGCTATTTCCAAACAATTTTTTTCCAAAATTAGCGCTAGTTACATTAGAACACTGATATCTTTCAGGAATACCTGAATATCCCTTGACATTTATATATTTTTTTTAGTAGACATCCCAAAGTATTGATCTAGGCCAATTTTGGTATATTTCATACCACCATTTCACCGCCAAATGCGATCAAATACAAAAAATTGTTCACTTTTTCACAAATTTTTTCACAAACTTTAGGTTTCTCACTGAAATTATTTACAAACAACTTGTGCAATTATGGCATAAATGGTTGTAAATTCTTCTCAGGGATCCCCTTTGTTCAGAAATAGCACACATATATGGCTTTGGCGTTGCTTTTTGGTAATTAGAAGGCCGCTAAATGCCACTGCGCACCACAAGTGTATCATGCCCAGCAGTTAAGGGGTTAATTAGGGAGCTTTTAGGGAGCTTGTAGGGTTAATTTTAGCTTTAGTGTAGTGTAGTAGACAACCCCAAGTATTGATCTAGGCACATTTTGGTATATTTCATGCCACCATTTCACCACCAAATGCGATCAAATTGAAAAAAACGTAAAATTTTTCACAATTTTAGGTTTCTCACTGAAATCATTTACAAACAACTTGTGCAATTATGGCACAAATGGTTGTAAATGCTTGTCTGGGATCCCCTTTGTTCAGAAATAGCAGACATATATGACTTTGGCGTTGCTTTCTGGTAATTAGAAGGCCACTAAATCCTGTTGCGCCTCACACGTGTATTATGGCTAGCAGTGAAAGGGTTAATTAGGGAGTTTTTAGTGAGCTTGCAGGGTTAATTTTAGCTTTAGTGTAGAGATCAGCCTCCCATCTGACACATCCCACCCCCTGATCCCTCCCAAACAGCTCCCTTCCCTCCCCCACCCACAATTGTCCCCGCCATCTTAAGTACTGGCAGAAAGTCTGCCAGTACTAAAATAAAAGGGTTTTAAAAAAAAAATGAATTTTTTTTTTTAGCATATTTACATATGCTACTGTGTAGGATCCCCTCCTTAGCCCCCAACCTCCCTGATCCCCCCCAAAACCGCTCTCTAACCCTCCCCTCTGCCTTATTGGGGGCCATCTTGGGTACTGGCAGCTGTCTGCCAGTACCCAGGTTACAATAAAAAGTGCTTTTTTTTTCTTTGTTTTTTTTTTCTGTAGTGTAGCTTCCCCACCCCCCACAGACAAACCCCCACCACCTTGCTGATTATTTTAATTTTCACTTTTTTTATCTTTTTTATTTGCACATTTTCTGCAGTGTAGCGGTTCCCACCCGCTCCCTCCCCCTGCACGCGCCCGCCCCCACCCTCCCGTGCACGCGCGCGCGCCCGTGCGCGCCCGTGCGCGCCCCCCAGCCACCCCCGCCCACGATCCCGCCCCCCCTTCACATCCACAGGGCCATCGATGGCCGCCACCCGCCTCCCGGTCCGGCTCCCACCCACCAACACAGGGAGCAACCGATCTCCGGTGCAGAGAGGGCCACAGAGTGGCTCTCTCTGCACCGGATTACTTAAAAAGGTTATTGCAGGATGCCTCCATATCGAGGCATAACTGCAATAACCGGAAAGCAGCTGGAAGCGAGCAGGATCGCTTCCAGCTGCTTTCCACACTGAGGACGTGCAGGGTACGTTCTCAGGCATTAACTGCCTTTTTTCTGAGGACGTACCCTGCACGTCCTCAGTCGTTAAGGGGTTAAAGGGCCACTAAACCCAAAATCTTTCTTTCATGATTCAGATAGAGAATAGAAATTTAAACAACATTACAATTTACTTCTATTATTTATTTTGCTTCATTTTTTAGATATCCTTAGTTGAAGAAAAAGCAATGCACATGGTGAACCAATCACACGAAGCTTCTATGTGCAGTAACCAATCAGCAGCTGCTGAGCATATCTAGATATGCTTTTCAGCAAAGAATATCAAGAGAATAAAACAAATTAGATAATATAAGTAAATTAGAAACATGTTTAAAATTGCATTCTCTTTCTAAATCATAAAAGAAAAAATGTGGGTATCATGTCCCTTTAAAGAACCACTCAACGCAATAGAATTTCATATTTAACAAGTACATAATAAAAAAGACAAATATTTAACACTAACGGGCCGGTTTATTAAGATGCAGGCAGACATGATCTGCTGTAGTGGATCATATTCGCCCGACATCGCTAAATGCCGACAGTATACGCTGTCAGCATTTAACATTGCACAGGCATTTCTAGTGAAATGCTTGTGCAATGCCACCCCCTGCAGATTCGCGGTCAATCAGCCGCTAGCAGGGGGTGTCAATCATCCTGATCGTATCTGATCGGGATGATTGCTGTCTGCTGCCTCAGAGGGGGTGGATGAGTTTAGGAGCAGCGGTTTTAAGACCGCTGCTTCTTAACTTATGTTTCTGGTGAGCCTGACGGCTCGCACAGAAACTGCTGCAGTCTCAGCACATTAAATCGGCCCCCTACTCTGAATTTCAAATAAGCAGTAGATTTTTTTTCAGACAAATTTATTTTTTCTCCCATTTTATGGCTCCCTGTATCATGTGACAATCAGCCAATCACAGACTAGTGTACGTATACCCCGTGAGCTTGTGCACATGCTCAGTATGATCTTGTTCCCCAGAATGTGTGAATATAAAAAGAATGTGCAAAATTTGATAATGGAAATAAATTTGATTTGAAAGTTTCTTAAAACTGCTGCTCTTTCTGAATTATAAAAGTTTATTTTGACTTGAACGTCCCTTTAACATAAATCATATAAGTGAAATCCCCTTAATGATATACATAGTTCCCAAAGTAAAAAATTGCCTTGAGAACAATCCCTGAGGTGCCTTATAATACTGACGTAGCATCTTATAAAATGTCACCAGACCAGAGAGCTTTAAAGAATTGGGTCCTTAATCTCCATTATCAGAAATTGATTTTTTTTTACTGTAAGATCAATCAAACTGTGGTAATATTTGCCTGAGGAGGCAGTGAATGCTAATACAATTAACAACTGAAAAAGGATTAGATATACTGGGCTAGATTATGACTGGGGCACTAAGAGTTCCACACAAGCAAAAAGGAGTTTATCAAGGGTGTTTGCACGTGTCATTTTTTTTTCAAGTTGCAATTATATGCAGTTGTTTGAGCACAATAAAATATAATGCTCTTCTGGTTAGCGCAAACTCAGAGCTCTGCAAAACAAAAAAAGGGTCACAAAACACATTAAAAATACATTACAAAGTACAGTTACACTTACATTATTTTAAAAAATATTGCACAAAAACGTTATAAGGGCTCAAAAATATTAGGTCTTAGGTGTTAGAAAAAAAAAGGTAGGTAAATGGCTTTAACATAGAGATACATACATATACATGTTTAAAGATGTGTATATATATATATATATATGTGTGTGTGTACATATGTTTTTATATGTGTATATATGTACTTACAGATATGTACAGTATACACATATAAACATATAAATACATCTGTATACATATATAGATAAATATATATATATATATATATATATATATATATATATATATATATATAGATAGATAGATAGATAGATAGATAGATATATATATATATATAGATGGAAACATTTGTAATAAAGTGTTATACTGGGGATGTAATATATATATATATATATATATATATATATATATATATATACTGTATATATGTATGCATGTGGACACATCACACCCTATACAAGTGTGTTGGACATCCCAATCTTAAACCATGGAAATTAATAGGGAGTTGATCCACCTTTGCAGCTATAACGTCTGACACACTTCTGGATTTTGGGATGTATATGTATATATAAGCTAAAGAAGTATTTGTAAAGTTAAACTTTGATGTTGAATGAAAAGGTCTGGCTCTCAATTTGCATTCCAAATCATACCAAAAGTATTGAGTGAGGTTGCGTTCAGGACACTGGGCTGGTCACTTGAGTTCCTTCACACCAAACTTGTCAAACCATTTCTTTATGAACCTGGCTTTGTGCACAGCGGCACAGTTATGCTGGAATAGAAAAGAGCCTTCCTCAAACAGTTTCTACAAAGTTGGAAGCACCCAATTGTTAAAAGTGTATGTATAATGTAGTGGGAAAACAGGAAGGCGCCAATAGGGTGATAACGTTTGAGACCCTGACAGGTAAGTATGAAAAAAAAGGGTACTCACAAGTAGGCCAAACCAAGCAGACCGGGACCTCAGCGTCGCCCGGAAGACTCAAAAAGGCAACAACCAATCGTCAGGCCGGACCAAATTCGAACTGGATAGAGGAAGGAGCAAACTCCAGCAAAGTTACTTAAACAAATTTATTAAAAAGTTTAAAAACAATGCATAAAAGCAACGCGTTTCTCGGCTACACAGAGCCGTTTCAACAGCCTGATGAAACGGCTCTGTGTAGCCGAGAAACGCGTTGCTTTTATGCATTGTTTTTAAACTTTTTAATAAATTTGTTTAAGTAACTTTGCTGGAGTTTGCTCCTTCCTCTATCCAGTTCGTTATCCAGTTTGTTGGCGTGTGTTAACTAAACTCTCGGTAATCGGGAGAGCTTCACACGTGATATCCCTATCTCCTATCCTCTTGCCAGTGTTTGGAATCGGCATACGAAGAGAGAGGTGTGGCAGCATCCAGTGCTCCTGACTGGCCACACGGAATTTGGTCCGGCCTGACGATTGGTTGTTGCCTTTTTGAGTCTTCCGGGCGACACTGAGGTCCCGGTCTGCTTGGTTTGGCACGTCTAAGTGCCGCCCTACTTGTGAGTACCCTTTTTTTTCATACTTACCTGTCAGGGTCTCAAACGTTATCACCCTATTGGCGCCTTCCTGTTTTCCCACTACAGATTTTCTCACCGTTGACATACGATAAAGAAGAGCGGCCTCACATCGGATTGTTTGCACTGACTTTCGTTTACGTCACCTTAGGCGCACCTCCATCAAGAACTGCTTTTGTTTTGATTTCTTGTTTCCATATGTATAATGTATCATCAAGTTAAATGTAACTAACCCAAACACTGAAAAACATCCGTTGACTATTGTTCCTACTCTAACAAACTTTACAGTAGGCACTATGCATTCCGGTAGGTAGCGTTCTTCTGGAAATCGCCACTCCCAGATTCTTTATTCAGACTTCCAGATAGTTAAATACAAGTCATCCCTCCAGAGAACATGCTTTTACTGCTTAAGAGCTCATTGGCACCAAGCTTTACACCATTCACGCAATAGTAAGAAAATAAATATGTTCAGAGCTCCTCAAAATGGGCTAAGGTTTGTACAATGTATGGAGTGTGTGTTTAGAAATATTTTAATTGTAGTGCTTACCAGCTGGTAAGCACTATTCTGATTTTATATAGGTTTTTAGTACCATCTACACTATTGTTGTTTTTATTTGCTTTTAGGTTTATTTAATTTTTTTGGATTGGAGTTTCTCCCAACCACCAAGGGTTCTCACCATCAGGAACAGGAACCCCAGCCCATCAATTGGGTTTTACTTAAAAGACCATTGACTTTATTCTCACCATCAGGAACTTCAGATGGACTCTCACCACTAGGAAAATAAGGTTTCCTTTTCTACACATTATTAACTTTTGATTTCTATTTGGATCTTCACAGTTAGACTTTTATAGGATATTGTTTGTTGGACTACAATCACTGACTTTGTTCTTTTTTTTCCTTTTTTTTTTGATCACTGACTTTGTCCTCTTTTTTCATTTTTTGCGCAACATTTTTTAAATTTTTCCTTTGCAATTTTTTTTTCACATAATTTTTTCATTTTTGAATAAGCAAGTTGACACTGTTTGTTTTCTCTATATTTGCAATCACAAAGGATAATTTTTCACCCGCTTTTGACCACTCTTATAATTTTGTACACATTATCACCATTAACACTGGTACACAATATCTCTTACGGTATCCTCTTCCTAGTTGATATCAGCAATCCATACATTTGACTTTATTGTATTTATTTTTTTAAATCCACACTTTGGATTGATTTCTTTCAGACATTGTTTGAATTTGAATTTTCTTTGAAGGTCCTATCATTGCCTCTACATCAATTCATTATTCAGTGTTTTTATATAGGTATATTCAATATTCAATTTGTACAAGAGTGGATCCACATCTTATTATTTTTATTGTCATTTATTACCACTGTACCCATCGTGGCATGTTTTATCCTTGTGTAATGCAAAAAGGTGATTAAATCGTATGTATATACATATGTACCAAAAGACACTTAATACGTTTAACAAAATTTAATAAAAGAAATAAAATACATAAAAAAGGGACGTCTCCCTTATGACAAGAGTAAAACACTAGCGCTTTTTATTAGCGTGTGAACTGCGCTAAAAGAGTAGCCAATATAACCAAACCTCTGGTCTTTACAATATAACAATGGTACCTTAACAGTATTAGTGGGTATGTCCGATAAGAAGAACCAAAGCTGTATGCACTTGGAGGACTGACCTCACCGCTCGTGTAGCGGTTTGGCGTTACCGGTCCGTTGGTGGGAGGCGGCTTTTTAAAAGATTCTCACGTGACCCCTCTTACATCATGGATGCGGTCCTAGCAACCGGAGCTATGCTTAGTAATAGCAAATGATCCTGGATGTTGTTATGTGATCCTGATATGTTACAATATTGCAACTTAGTAGAGATTGTATCTTTGAAGAAATTGTATCTTTGATTTCTTAATCCCCTATTTCATAGCAAAACGAGAAATCCTGGGGGAAGTTAGAGATGTGGTCTTTGCCGTCACTGATAGTGACTTAGGATCTTCGTATACTTGATGGTAAACAGTGTTAAATTGTAAACTTGGCGGTCGCTAGTAGCGACTAAGGGAATTTACTGATATAGGTAAAAACACAGCATCAGCTCCCTATTTGCAGGTACAGTCTTGGCGGTCACTAGTAGTGACTGGATTCACAGTAGTTTTAAACTTGGCTCACATTAGTTGTAAACTTGGCGGTCGCTAATTGTGACTAGATAATAGAAAATGAAGTTGAATTGCAGCAAAACAATGTATTAAGTAAAAAAAAAGAGGGGTGGGGCGTGAGGGCGCTAGTGAAAGCTTAAGAAATCTAAATGGTGAATATTTAACACAGTATGTGTCTATGTATTCAGTGTCTGCTCAAATAATTGCTTTAAGTATATAAAACTAAAATTTCAGTGTTTGTTTATATAAATGCTGTGTAATAGTTTGTGTATTTTATAACGTTTTAGGATATATTATGACCATATATCATAATTTATAATAATTTAAATAAAGTGCACTGTGTGACAAATTTTCTGCAACCAAAAATTCTTTGATTTTTAATATACACTGCTATTTTTGCTAGTAATGCTTAAATTATAAAGTGGATATAAAATAAAATATATGTTGCAAGGTAAAATATCATGAATTAAAATTAAACTTCAGATACATCAATTTATAATTATAAAATTAATCGGCCTATCCAATAGGTATTGCTCTAAAACCTAGGTAAAATATTACACATTCCATATTTTGGAGACTTTGCTGGGCCTAACAATAAAAATTAACTATATAATATAAAAATCCATAATTCATTATAAAAAGGTGAATATATATTATATACAATGTCTACTAATAATGTAGATTAATGTGAATTAAAGTCTCCAAAATATGGAATGTGTAATATTTTACCTAGGTTTTAGAGCAATACCTATTGGATAGGCCGATTAATTTTATAATTATAAATTGATGTATCTGAAGTTTAATTTTAATTCATGATATTTTACCTTGCAACATATATTTTATTTTATATCCACTTTATAATTTAAGCATTACTAGCAAAAATAGCACTGTAATAGTAAAACAAGGGAGTTCAACTATTCATTGTGATACAAGTATGAGTTTTTCAAATATTCCACCTTAACAGAATGCGAGCAAAAAAATTCCACCTTTAATCTATTGAAGCAATAACCAATCAAAGTCTGGCACCAGCTATAAATATCTACACTCAGGACTCACAAGTATCTTGATAAAGCTCTGAATAAGAGCGAAACGCGTCGACCCTTGTGGACCCTTGGTGGCTTCCAGTGATTCCTGTGACCCTCAGTGGTACTAAGTGACTTTTCTACAAGCTTTTGAATTAAGCAATCGAAAAAGTGTTATGACAGTATAACCCGGGTTATTTTTACTACCAACAACTACTACATAACATCTTTCAAGCATCTCTTTCCTGCGTGTACAACACTAAGTGCAGGATTTTTTGAAACACAGAGGCTCTGAAAAATTAAAGAGCCAAACTGTTACTTAATAACGGATTCAGAAGATCAAAGACCAGACAGTGACGTCAGACGCCGACTACATGCGGCGGGTCTGAGTTTACAGTCGCATCGAGGAAAACAGCAGTGAATAAACCGGCTGTAAGGGAGAAGGTAACTCATACGCTAAGTATCACAATATTCATCTAACCTCACTTTGAACCGCTAAGTCTGGGACTGCATACTGCAAAACCTTACTGACTTTGTACAACTTTAAATTGCCATAATAAGAAACATTTCTGTTAAGAAAATACGGCAATGGGAAATCCTTAGAAACCTGATTGCAAAGACTCCCTTGTTTATATAGAGTTGCAGAAATTATTAGGAATTCAGAATCTACTGCTAACAGATACTGTTTTTATTTTAATTTTTTAATTTTGGGGAGACGTCCCTTTTATTTAATTCGATTTTATATTGTTATAATAAATAACTTTTATTAACATTTAATCTCCTCTTTTGTTGTTCTTTTGGCATATATTTGTACAAAAGAGAAATACCTATATAGTATTTGAATGAAGATATATATTTGAACATCGGTATACTTAGAATTTGTAAGTTAAAACCAAGTTTAAAACGTATGAAATTTTCAAGAGAAATATTGATTCTATATAGCAGTGTATATTAAAAATCAAAGAATTTTTGGTTGCAGAAAATTTGTCACACAGTGCACTTTATTTAAATTATTATAAATTATGATATATGGTCATAATATATCCTAAAACGTTATAAAATACACAAACTATTACACAGCATTTATATAAACAAACACTGAAATTTTAGTTTTATATACTTAAAGCAATTATTTGAGCAGACACTGAATACATAGACACATACTGTGTTAAATATTCACCATTTAGATTTCTTAAGCTTTCACTAGCGCCCCTCACCGCCCCACCCCTCTTTTTTGTATAACACAAAATTAGTCTGAAGGACTTATTTACTGTGAGGTGTTTGGAATCACTGTTTCCAGCGCTCTACTTATCTCACTTACACCTTGAATGTATTAAGTAACACAAAAGAGGTGCTGAAGTAGCAACAGAACAGCAAAATCCTGTTGCAAATTTCTTTCTTTCTTTCTTTCTTGTTTCTTTCAAGTACAGTCAGTTCAAATGAATAGTGCAAAGTCAAAGTATAAGGTGACAACAGTGTCAAGGTCAACGCCTTTCGCCCTTAGGCTTTATCAAGACATGTTTGTCTGTGTCACCTGAAAAAAAAAAAAAAAAAATTTAAATGCTACCAACTGTTCTGATTGGTTACCCAGTTAAATTAATTAAAGGTGGAATGAGGAGATAAATGGTTCACCAATTTAAAGGTGGAATTATCTAGATGTATATCATCTTAGGGATATTTGAAAAGTATATACATATTACACTGTTGTATGTGTGTAACATATTCATATAGATTTCATGTTTTTTAGGTAATAAAAAGTTAGATTTATTGTGACAATAAAAGATATAAAGAGTGTATAAAGTATATATAACTTTGGTATAGGTATTTTTCTATATTATAATAGAGATTAAGGGAATATATATGAATATCTCGAATAAAGTTGAGAAGGGTGTAAGGAAAGAAGGTTTTATGTAGAGAAATAAGCGTAGAGAATATTTAGGATGGGGAAACCTTTTAATCTTATTCAACTTCATTTTCTATTATCTAGTCGCAATTAGCGACCACCAAGTTTACAACTACTGTGAGCCAAGTTTAAAACGGTGACCGCCAAGACTGTACCTGCAAATAGGGATCTGATGCTGTGTGTTTTACCTATATCAGTAAATTCCCTTAGTCGCTACTAGCGACCGTCAAGTTTACCATTTAACACTGTTTACCATCAAGTATACGAAGATCCTAAGTCACTATCAGTGACCGCAAAGACCACGTCTCTAACTTCCCCCAGGATTTCTCGTCTTGCTATGGAATAGGGGATTAAGAAATCAAAGATACAATCTCTTTAAAGATACAATCTCTACTAAGTTGCAATATTGTAACATATCAGGATCACATAACAACATCCAGGATCATTTGCTATTACGAAGCATAGCTCCGGTTGCTAGGACCGCATCCGTGACATAAGAGGGGTCACGAGAGAATCTTTTAAAAAGCTGCCTCCCACCAACGGACCGGTAACGCCAAACTGTTACATGAGCGGTGAGGTTGGACCTCCAAGAGCATACAGCTTTGGTTCTTCTTATAGGACATACCCACTAATACTGTTAAGGTACCATTGTTATATTGTAAAGACCAGAGGCTTGGTTATATTGGCTACTCTTTTAGCGCAGTTCACATGCTAATAAAAAGCACTAGTGTTTTACTCTTGTCATAAGGGAGACGTCCCTTTTTGATGTATTTTATGTCTTTTATTAAATTTTGTATATGTCTTTTATTAAATATATGTATATACATAAGATTTAATCACCATTTTAAGCCAATATAACATGTTTATAGTTTGATCGGTTTTCTATTATATCAAATATATAATTTTACCCAGGGCATAGCCTTTTAGCCATTTATACTAATTAATCCTTATTGGTGTACATTGCGGAATTTAGGAGTATAACAATACACATATAATCCACATTACCCAGGGCATAGTCTTTTAGCCATTTATATAATTAAACCATAATTGGTGTACATTACGAAATTTAGGAGTATAATAATACACAAAAAATCACTAAGTAAATACTTTGATACTTGCTATTTATTTATTTTATTTATTTTATTTATTTTATTTACATTCACTAATACATATTAGTTTATGATTTTCCATGCAAACATTTAACCCGTGCTTTTAGCGCTTGACTTTATTTACACAATTATCCTTTTGTAAATTACTAGATCTACAATTAAAATATTTCTAAACACACACTCCATACATTGTACAACACTTAGCCCATTTTGAGGCGCTCTGAACATATTTATTTTCTTAGTATATCTTCTAAGCTAGCTAGTTAGCTCACTGTTCAGAGCTATAGGTGTTCATCTTTGGCGCTATACCCCATCGAAATTCTAATTGCCATTCAAGCAATGCTTGGCATTGTGCATGATGATGTGAGGCTTGTGTACAGCTGCACAGCAATTTAAGCTAATTTTATGAAGCTAAGTTTGGAACCCTGTAGTGAGTGATGCAACATATCCTAGGTGATTTTTATGTACTATGCACTTCAGCACGTGGCAGACCCACTCTATGAGTTTTATTGGCCTACCACTTTGTGGTTTGGATGTTGTTTCTAGATGCCTCCACTTCACAATTATAGCACTCGATCTAGTTTTGCAGACATTTTACAAACTGACTTGTGGCAAAGGTGACATCCTATAACAGTGTCACATATAAAGGCCATATATATCCTCTTTAATAAACTTTATTACAGTACATTATAAGGAAAAACAAGCCTCAAAGAAAGAGTTAATAGTTTATTGATATTATTGATATTTTACATTTCTACTATCCATTATAAATGCACAGATATAATAACAAAATAATATTTTTTAATAAACTTTAATTTGACTGGCAGTGTGTTATGGCAGATACTTGAATATTATATACACACGTATTGCAAGTCAAATGACCTAAAATAGAACAAGTAGCACGATTTTTGTGAAATTCATTGGTTATATGAAAGCAACATGCTTTAAAAACTCACTAAAACTAAAACCAATTTACTTAAACATTCCTATTGTAAAGAGAGGGGGGAAAACATACATTCTTATGGCAAATTTTTGGTTTTGTATGACCTTTCCCATAGAACTTCCTAAACTTTTACTGGGAAATGTGATGACAGATCTTTTTTTTTTTTTTTTTTTTTTTTTGCAATGAATGCGTCTTATTAGTAAATTAACTTGGAATGGAGACAAAAATGTGTCATCCAGTTTCCTTTTGTTTTTTGGATGTAAACAGGGTCCCAGACAAAGATAACTGGAATGTAATTTAAGTAAAACAACAAACTTTCTTTATCTTTGTTGCTCTCTTGAATGAGTCCAGAGTTTTTTGGAGTCTTATAGACCATATGTAGAAAACTTGTTTCTATCATTGTGTGGATGCTGAGGGATAACTCACACAAATTTTTAAGAGATGAAGTATTGCCGGATTATCAGTTAGATACTTGATTAAACTTGGTTAAAATACATTTGTTAGAAAATGATTTTGTTCAGACTTTGGATCTTACAGTTTAATGACTAATAACAAAGATATTAAAGTCCAATTCTCTACTCATTGTTGCACAGCTTATTATAGCTAAGCTAAAGGTTTAAGTACAATTTAGTTAATCAGATCTCATAAAGCCAGTGAAATGAAATAAAAAAATATATAGAGAAGCATGTGTATTATTAATTGACTAATTACCAAGCAGAGTTTGAAATGTTAGAACAGTTGTAAAACCTATTTCATCAGCTCTTGATTGACATGTGATGCTGGTCAACACAGAAAATAAGAAGTGTAAGTTGGCACCCGGTTACTGGTCAACTGGCTTGGCACCGATTTGCTGCACTATCATGTCTCTTGATGAATAGTGATAATCTGCCCTTGGGATCCAGTATTCTACGGCACCATAGCTTGGTGTCAAAAAGTGTTGTTATGAGTGGAGTTAAATCATCCCAATTCCTTAGACCCTGCTTGCATTCAGAACACGGCTGCTTATTCAATGTTAAATGCTGGCAGCTTACAAGATACCGGGCAGGCATGTTCCTGGGAGCAAACCTTGTCCGTCTGCTTTTAATAAATAGAGGCCATTATATATTACACATATACATAAACTAATATATAATTAAATATGTCCCTTGTTAAAAATATGTTGCAATTTATTTTCAAGATTATCAATGTCTCTGAATTTGCAATTCAAGTTGGAACTTTGCATTTTGCAGTAACATTGCTGATGACCGTAAGGGTAACTTGGCATGCACATACAAACGGCTGAGGCCCTTGTATTGATTCAGTCTTTAAATATTCTAGGTGTGGTTATTATTTCTAATGTCTTCAATGTATGACCCCCGCTCCCTGTTTCCTCTTGACCTAATTTTGGATCATGCCTGAATACCTATATGACCCTGTTTTTTTTACTATTCCCAATAGAAATTGATACAAAGTAACCACTTGAATCAGACTAATGTTTTTGCTGAACTATGCTCCAAACAATTAGCAACAGTTAACTCCAACCAAAAAAGTACTTATTGTTCCAGCTATTTAATTTGTGAATTTTTTTTTTTGTATTATTATGTTTGCATCAAGCTTTGCAGTACCTCTTGTTTTAGCTATCATGTTGGCAGACAGGTCTTATATAATCTGATTTCTGCTTCACCTGTATCATTTCCTCTGCCCTGCTAGTGACTCCAATTGTCTCCAATTGACACACTTTCTATTGCTTTCTGCATTGAAGAAAAAAGGATGATTCCAGCATTTTATAGTGAAATGGACCTTTGTTGTGGGTTAAAGGGAATAACAGAGATGTTTTTTCTGTGGTTACTTTGGATGTGACAGTCCCTGAATATATTGTGTGTGCTGTTTCTCAAGTTGAAACTGCTTTCTGTATTGCAAGTGCATTGTTAAAATAAAACAAAAAAAAAATATATATATAATAATAATAATGCTAAATGTCCAGTTCCTGTTTTTGGTTCCTAAAATGTAAGACTTTGTCTTGTAATTTAAACAGGTTTTTAACACTTTTATATACTATCTTTATATAGTGTCTTAACTATATACAGTAACTACAATCACTTTCAATGTTATGTAGAACATGTTCAAAGGTGTTAATAAGCAAGTGAAAAGTTGTAACAGGTAGAAACTATTACCGGTATAATGTTTTGCAATAACCTTTTTTTTTAATTATTCTGTGTTTTAAAGATGTTGAACTGCATTTTTTCCAATGTTTTACTGCCATTAAAAAACGATTAAATCCAGTGTGCCTTTGTCTGCTATTTGTGAAATAAAACATCAGTTTCTGAAACCTGAAAAGAATATCGGATTGTTCTGTTTTTAAAAAGACTATGAATACCACAAGAGCAGTCATTCATTCAACCCTACTGAAGTTATGTAAATGTAAGCATTTAAACGGATACAATCATTAGCCTAAAAAAAAATATAAATATGAAATATCTAGAACCTTGCCGCTTCCGTAATAATTAAACTGATGGCCTATTATATTCGATTGCAAATCAATATAGAATATTTTGGTGCCACTTGAGTTCTTGAGGGCTGGCAAGGGGCCAATACTAGTTTTACAAATGGAAAGATGCAGCTGCGAGTAAAACTTATGTGCTATCTCTATTCAAGAAGAATAGTCTTGAAACAATAGTGTCCAACCACTTCTCAGTAATTGTGTGCAAGTACATATTTAGAAGTACTGTTTTTGTTCAGCAGGTGCCTCGTATTTTAGTTGAATTTGAATTTTGAAATATTGAGCGAAGTATGAGACTAATCTTAACAGCATCTAACCTACAGCTGTTCAAAACAGGACAGCATATGCTGCTTAGTTGTAAAAGATAATTGCTCATTCTTCATGCTATATGTGAAGAAGACCAATGTTTAGATTTTGAAATTATTCAGCATTTTCAAACATTGTGGTCTACAATGGTCTGAAAGAACAATCATACTCCTTATTAGTCCAGCTTCTTATGTTTTATAGAAATTTCCTTTTCAATTCTTAACAATTTTCTTTCATGCATACTTTGGTATATTTGCATATCCATATTAATTTTGTTTCTTTTAATGCAGTCAGCAAGCACCTGTTACAAAACTGAACACAATTGACAGTTTTTAGATGACATTTTTTTTATATAACTCTCCTTTAAGGAAATTTAAGATGTATTATATTTGGTAACCTATGATGCATACATTTACCTCATAAGTGGATGTCAACAAAGCAGTGTAAATGATGCAATGGAGCCAGTAGCGGTAAACCTTCTCAACAGAGAACCTTGGTGCAAAATATTTTTGGGCCCCTCCAAAGGTACCTCAGTAGTCAGCAATATTTATAATATACATTTTTTTAAAAATTATTTTAAACCATAACAAATTAAGTCATTTTAATACAATAATTACAAATATATACATATGCTGGCCATTTGGCCAGTGCATAGATAGCATGTATCTCCCTCTCACATGACGCATAGTTGTATAAACCAGGTCCAATCTAAGTCAGCAGGGACATGAAACAAAATAGTTTAGTGTCCATTTTACCTTTTTCAGGGTTTGCATAAGTAGCACCCTAGACAACTATCGGCTAGATTACGATTTTTGCGTTATAGTGAAAAAGCAGCGTTATCAGGTTATCATTTTAAAGTCAGTAGTTATGAATTTTACACTACAAAGCTGTAGCATAAAACTCATAACTAAAGTGTTACAAAGTACACTAACACCCATAAACGACCTATTAACCCCTAAACCGATGCCCTCCCGCATTGCAAACATTAAAATAAAATTGTTAACCCCTAATCTGCCTCTTCCAACATCACCGCCACTAGAATAAACATATTAACCCCTAAACCGCCACACTCCCGCATCGCAAACACAAGTTAAATATTATTAACCCCTAATCTGCTGTCCCTAATATCGCCGCCACCTATCTACATTTATTAACCCCTAATCTGCCACCCCCAACGTCGCCGCCACTATTCTAAATTTATTAACCCCTAAACCTAAGTCTAACCCTGACACCCCCTAACTTAAATATAATTTAAATAAATCTAAATAAAATTCCTATCATTACCTAAATGATTCCTCTTTAAAACTAAATATTTACAATTAGCTAAATTACAACCCCCCCCACTAAATTACAGAAAATAAAAAACAATTTACAAGATATTTAAACTAATTATACCTAATCTAATAGCCCTAACAAAATAAAAAAAGCCCCCCCCCCAAAATAAAAAACCCGTAGCCTAAACTACCCACACAACCAACCCCCCAAATAAAACCCTAACTAAAAAAACCTAAGCTCTCCATTGCCATTAAAAGGGCATTTAGCTCTATTGCTGCCTAAAGCCCTAACCTAAAAATAAAACCCACACAATAAACCCTTAAAAAATCCTAACACTAACAATACCCTGAAGATCCACTTACAGTTTTGAAGATCCGACATCCATCCTCAACAAAGCTGGGAGAAGTCCTCATTGAAGCGGCAAGAAGTCCTCAACGAAGCCAGGAGAAGTCTTCATCCAAGCCGAGAGAAGTGGTCCTCCAGACGGGCATAAGCCTTCATCCAGACGTCATCTTCTATATTCATCCATCTGGCGTGGAGCGGCTCCATCTTCAAGACATCCGACCCGGAACATCTTCTTTCCGACGACTACCGACAAATGAAGGTTCCTTTAAATGACATCATCCAAGATGGTGTCCCTTAGATTCTGATTGGCTGATAGAATTCTATCAGCCAATCGGAATTAAGGTTGAAAAAAATCATATTGGCTGATGCCATCTTGGAATCCTAAGGGACGCCATCTTGGATGACGTCATTTAAAGGCACCTTCATTCGTCGGTAGTCATCGGAAAGAAGAGGATGCTCCGCGTCGGATGTCTTGAAGATGGAGCCGCTCCACACTGGATGGATGAAGATAGAAGATGCCATCTGGATGAATACTTCTGCCCGTCTGGAGGACCACTTCTCCCGGCTTGGATGAAGACTTCTCCCGGCTTCATTGAGGACTTCTTGCCGCTTTGATGAGGACTTCTCACGGCTTCGTTGAGGATGAATGTCGGATCTTCAAAACTGTAAGTGGATCTTCAGGGGGTTAGTGTTAGGATTTTTTAAGGGTTTATTGGTTGGGTTTTATTTTTAGTTTAGGGCTTTGGGCAGCAATAGAGCTAAATGCCCTTTTAAGGGCAATGCCCATCCACATGCCCTTTTCAGCTTAGTTTTTTTTAGTTAGGGTTTTATTTGGGGGGTTGGTTGTGTGGGTGGTAGGTTTTACTGCTGGGGGGGTTGTTTGTATTTTTTTTCATGTAAAAGAGCTGATTTCTTTGGGGCAATATCCCGCAAGAGGCTCTTTTAAGGGCTATTGATAGTTTAGTTTAGGCTAGGGTTTTTTTTATTTTGGGGGGGCTTTTTTTATTTTGATAGGGCTATTAGATTAGGTGTAATTAGTTTAAATATCTATAAATTGTTTTTTATTTTCTGTAATTTAGTGTTTTGTTTTTTTTGTAATTTAGCTAATTGTATTTAATTTATTTAATTGTATTTAATTTAGGTAATTTATTTAATTGTAGTGTAGTCTTAGGTGTTAGTGTAACTTAGGTTAGGTTTTATTTTACAGGTACATTTGTATTTATTTTAGCTAGGTAGTTAGTAAATAGTTAATAACTATTTAGTAACTATTCTACCTAGTTAAAATAAATACAAACTTGCCTGTAAAATAAAAATAAACCATAAGCTAGCTGCAATGTAACTATTAGTTATATTGTAGCTATCTTAGGGTTTATTTTATAGGTATTTAGTTTTAAATAGGAATAATTTAGGTAATGATAGGAATTTTATTTAGATTTATTTAAATTATATTTAAGTTAGGGGGTGTTAGGGTTAGACTTAGGTTTAGGGGTTTTTAAATTTAGAATAGTGGCAGCGACATTGGGGACGGCAGATTAGGGGTTAATAAATGTAGGTAGGAGGCGGCGATGTTAGGGGCAGCAGATTAGGGGTTAATAATATTTAACTAGTGTTTGCGATGAGGGAGTGTGGCGGTTTAGGGGTTAATATGTTTATTATAGTGGCGGTGATGTCCGTAGCAGCAGATTAGTGGTTAATAAGTATAATGTAGGTTTCAGCGATGTCAGAGGTGGCAGATTAAGGGTTAATAAGTGTAAAATTAGGGGTGTTTAGACTCGGGGTTCATGTTAGGGTGTTAGGTGTAAACATAAATTTTGTTTCCCCATAGGAATCAATGGGGCTGAGTTACTTAGCTACACGCTGCTTTTTTGCAGGTGTTAGACTTTTCTCAGCCGGCTCTCCCCATTGATGTCTATGGGGAAATCGTGCATGAGCACGTACAACCAGCTCACCGCTGACTTAAGCAGCGGTGGTATTGGAGTGCGGTATGGAGCACAATTTTGCTCTACGCTCACTTCTTGTCTTTTAACTCCGGGTTTATGAAAACCTGTAATACCAGCACTGTAGGTAAGTGAGCGGTGAGAATAAAGTGCAAGTTAGCAACGCACCCCTCTTACCACAAAACTCATAATCTGGCCGTATGAGTGGCCTTAAGCTTAATAAAGATGTCATTTGAAATAACTGATTTTGCCTGTGGAAACTGCCATCTATACAGACAGGCTTGTGGGTCAGGCTTTCTCATTTGAGCCTGCTTTCCACAATGTATTAGCAGTGGCCATCTGACCTCTGTTTCTTCCTTCTCCTCCACCTCTGAGTTGCAGATATAAATCACCCCAAATATGTTTGTTTGGGTTAGGTTGATTGACATGCCTTTTTCATGCGCAAGAATGGGTTAGTGCTGCACAAGTGTTTGTACAATAGCATATAGAAGCTGGAGATGTACAGTGTCTGCTGCTCGTTTGTCCATGGCATAATACATTGGGGTCCATTGAGTTATGTGGAAAGAGTGGTCAGGATTGCAAGAGTGATGTCTTATGGTCCTCATATTTTATTCTACAGATATTGATATCTTAAAAATAATTGATCTCTTAGTAGTCACAAACTGGTCAGATGTCACACTATACATTTTACTAAATACCAATATTCTCACAATATTTACTTATTGTTAGAATGAATACATGATTGTTATTGGAAAATGTCTGCTTATCAGTACATAATGTCCTCTATTTAACAAAGTCTGTTGGACAAAGTCTGCAGGCTCGCCAGAAACACGGGGCATCAAGCTCCATTCAGAGCTTGATAGATAGGCCCCATGGTCTGTGCACAGTGAAGCTCTCTGTGAACTTGTAGAGACATTGAATTGTAATGTGATGATGACTTATGTTGGTTATTGGCATATGAACGTTTTGTCTGTGTCTAAATGCCATGAGTAACTACATTTTTGAGTAGATCATACATGATGAGAAGGAATGTATAGAGATATAAAAGTAGGCATTCAAATTAGAGCAGAAGAATAAATAACCTTGCAAAAGGGAAACAGAGGGCTTCCGGCAGTTGAGAGGAAAGGAGGGATTCAGAAAAGAGAAAATGGATGTAGCTGTTTTGTACAGTTTGCAGCGGTAAAAGCCCAGTGAGCAAGAAATTGCCTTGGTCAACAGAGGAAAATAAACTTTCAAAAGGGAGAATTTTTATTATAGAATGAGAGGAAAAACATGTTTTTTATTTACAGTGTTTTAGTAGTAAGTAGAGGTTTTGTGACCAATTTAATATCTTGAAGAAAGGTAAAGATGATTTATAGCATGACACCAAAGCAGTGGACCTATTGTTTTCAGTGGATTATGGAATCACTGACTTTTAAAGTGGTAAAAAATCATATTTGTAAGAAATATATAATATTTTTTTTTTAAATGTTAAATTTAAGATACTGGAGAGCCATCCAAAATGGAATACATTTTAGTATCTCTATTTATATTACAAATGCAAAGTCATTCATAGAACTATCTAATTCAGTGTCAGTAGCTTAGATATGGTATAGACAACTGAGGTTATGTGCTCCTCTAGAATGAGGTTAAATAGAATTAGCAGTAGTATCCCCATAGACTGATTCTTGTTGTACTCTTGTAGACAGTAGACAGGAGGGTAGAAACCTAGGTAAACAGAATAAATGATAGTAGAATTCCCCCTGTCAAAGTACCTCAGCACCAGAAGTGATGTCAACCATGAAGCTATGCTATGCAACGAGGCAAAAAAACAGATTTCCCTTTCTCTCCATAGCATTTATATTAGATTATTTATGATTTTTTTTCTATGACTGTATCAAATTAAATGGACATTCCAGCAAAGTGTATGTAAGTATGCACCATATACCAGCATTTTAAAAACAGCACATGGTCAGAGAGTATAAGGTGACTGTATCATCTGGTAATTACTACATTTCGGCTAGATTATGAGCTGTGCGTTATGCTAAAAAAGCAGCGTTAAGAGGTCCTAACGCTGCTTTTTTTACGCCCGCTGGTATTACGAGTCTTGAAGGTTTAGGGTGACCGCACACTTCTTTGGCCTTACCGAAAAACTACTTACGTAAACTTCGTAAAGTCTTTTTTCTATGGGACTTCCATAACGCCGGTATTAGGAGTCTGTCCTGGCAGGCCAAAAAGTGAGCGGTACACCCTACCCTGTCAAGAGTCCTAACGCATTTAAAAGTCAGTAGTTATGAGTTATATGGTACAAAGCCGTAGCATAAAACTCATAACTAAAGTGCTAAAAAGTACACTAACACCCATAAACTACCTATTAACCCCTAAACCAAGGCCCTCCCGCATCGCAAATACTAAAATAAAAAATGTAACCCCAATCTGCCGCTCCGGACACCGCCGCCACCTACATTATACTTATTAACCCCTAATCTGCTGCCCCCAACATTGCCGCCACCTACATTATATTAAGTAACCCCTACTCTGCCGCCCCAATGTCGCCGCCGCACCCTACCTACACTTATTAACCCCTAATCTGCCGCCCCAACATCGCCGCCACTATAATAAACATATTAACCCCTAAACCACTGCACTCCAACCTCGCAAACATTAGTTAAATATTATTCACCCCTAATCTGCCGGCCCTAACATCGCTGCCACCTACCTACATTTATTAACCCCTAATCTGTCGCCCCAACGTTGCCGCCAATATATTAAAGTTATTAACCCCTAAACCTAAGTCTAACCCTAAATCTAACATCCCCTAACTTAAATATAATTTAAATAAATTGAAATAAATATTCCTATCATTAACAAAATAATTCCTATTTAAAACAAAATATTTACCTATAAAATAAACCCTAAGATAGATACAATATAACTAATAGTTACATTGTAGCTATTTTACGATTTTTTTTTATTTTACAGGCAAGTTTGTATTTATTTTAACTAGGTAGAATAGTTATTAAATAGTTATTAACTATTTAATAACTACCTAGTTAAAATAAAGACAAATTTACCTGTAAAATTAAACCTAACCTAAGTTACACTAACACCTAACACTACACCATAATTAAAGAAAATAACTAAATTAAATACAATTACCTAAATTAAATTAAATTAGCTAAAGTACAAAAAAAAAACACTAAATTGCAGAAAATAATAAACAAATTACAGAAATTTAAACTAATTACACCTAATCTAATAGCCCTATTAAAATAAAAAAAGCCCCCTCAAAATAAAACAAAAAACCCTAGCCTAAACTAAACTACCAATAGGGCCTTTTGCAGGGCATTGCCCCAAAGTAATCAGCTCTTTTACCTGTAAAAAAAATACAAACAAACCCCTAACAGTAAAACCCACCACCCACACAACCAACCCCCCCAAATAAAATACTAGCTAAAAAAACCTAAGCTCCCCATTGCCTTAAAACGGGCATTTAGATGGGCATTGCCCTTAAAAGGGCAGTTAACTCTTTTGCAAGCCCAAACCCCTAATCTAAAAAATAAACCCACCCAAAACACCCTTAAAAAAAGCCAACACTAACCCCTGAAGATAGACTTACCAGGAGACGTCTTAATCCAAGCCGGGCGAAGTGGTCCTCCTGACGGGCAGAAGTCTTCATCCAAGCCGGGCAGAAGTGGTCCTCCAGACATGCAGTAGTCTTCATCCAGGCGTCATCTTCTATCTTTATCCATCCTGCGCGGAGCGGCTCCATCTTCAAGACATCCGACGCGAAGCATCCTCTTCTTCTGATGACTAAAACAGAATGAAGGTACCTTTAAGTGATGTCATCCAAGATGGCGTCCCTTAGATTCCAATTGGCTGATAGATTTCTATCAGCCAATCTGAATTTAGGTAGAAAAAATCCTATTGGCTGATGCAATCAGCCAATAGGATTGAAGTTCAATCCTATTGGCTGATCCTATCCGCCAATAGGATTGAGCTTGCATTCTATTGGCTGATTGGAACAACCAATAGAATGCGAGCTCAATCCTATTGGCTGATTGGATCAGTCAGTAGGATTTTTTCTACCTTAATTCCGATTGGCTGATATAATTCTATTAGCCAATTGGAATCTAAGGGACGCCATCTTGGATGATGTCACTTAAAGGTACCTTCATTCTGTTTTAGTCGTCAGAAGAAGAGGATGCTCCACGTCAAATGTCTTGAAGATGGAGCTGCTCCGCGCTGGATGGGATGCCGTCTGGATGAAGACTTCTGCCCGTCTGGAGGACCACTTCTGCCTGGCTTAGATGAAGACTTCTGCCCGTCTGGAGGACCACTTCGCCCGGCTTGGCTGAAGATGTCTCCTTGTAAGTTGATCTTCAGGGGGTTAGTGTTAGGTTTCTTAAGGGTGTATTGGGTGGGTTTATTTTTTAGATTAGGGTTTTGGGCTTGCAAAAGAGCTAACTGCCCTTTTAAGGGCAATGCCCATCTAAATGCCCTTTTCAGGGCAATGGGGAGCTTAGGTTTTTTTAGCTAGTATTTTATTTGGGGGGTTGGTTGTGTGGGTGGTGGGTTTTACTGTTGAGGGGGTGTTTGTATTTTTTTTTACAGGTAAAAGGGGCGATTACTTTGGGGCAATGCCCCGCAAAAGGCCCTTTTAAGGGCTATTGGTAGTTTAGTTTAGGCTAGGGTTTTTTTTTTACTTTGAAGGGGCTTTTTTATTTTAATAGGGCTATTAGATTAGGTGTAATTAGTTTAAATTTCTGTAATTTGTTTATTTTTTTCTGTAATTTAGTGTTTTTTTTTTTGTACTTCAGCTAATTTAATCTAATTTAGGTAGTTGTATTTAATTTAGTTAATTTTTTAATTATAGTGTAGTGTTAGGTGTTAGTGTAACATAGGTTAGGTTTTATTTTACAGGTAAATTTGTCTTTATTTTAACTAGGTAGTTATTGAATAGTTAATAACTATTTAAAGGGACAATCTAGGCCAAAATAAACTTTCATGATTCAGATAGAGCATGTAATTTTAAACAATTTTCCAATTTACTTTTATCACAAATTTTGCTTTGTTCTCTTTGTATTCTTAGTTCAAAGCTTAACCTAGGAGGTTCATATGCTAATTTTTTAGACCTTGAAGCCCACCTCTTTTCAGATTGCATTTTAACAGTTTTTCACCACTAGAGGGCGTTAGTTCACATATTTCATATAGATAACACTGTGCTCGTGCACGTGAAGTTATCTGGGAGCAGGCACTGATTGGCTAGACTGCAAGTCTGTCAAAAGAACTGAAAAAAGGGGCAGTTTTCAGAGGCTTAGATACAAGATAATCACAGAGGTTAAAATGTAATATTATAACTGTGTTGGTTATTAAAAACTGGGGAATGGGTAATAAAGGGATTATCTATCTTTTAAAACAATAAAAATTCTGGTGTAGACTGTCCTTTTAATAAATATTCTACCTAGTTAAAATAAATACAAACTTGCCTGTAAAATAAAAAAAATCCTAAAATAGCTACAATGTAACTATTAGTTATTTTGTAGCTATTTTAGGGTTTATTTTACAGGTGAGTATTTAGTTTTAAATAGGAATAATTTAGTTAATGATAGGAATATTTATTTTGATTTATTTAAATTATATTTAGGCTAGG
Organism: Bombina bombina; assembly: GCF_027579735.1. NCBI lineage: Eukaryota > Metazoa > Chordata > Amphibia > Anura > Bombinatoridae > Bombina > Bombina bombina. The sequence continues at coordinate 224,584,205 of NC_069505.1, read as the reverse complement.
TGTTAGGTTTAGGGTTAGACTTAAGTTTAGGGGTTAATAATATAGTGGCGGCGACGTTGGGGGCGGCAGATTAGGAGTTAATAAATGTAGGTAGGTGGCAGTGATGTTAGGGCCGGCAGATTAGGGGTTAATAATATTTAACTAATGTTTGTGAGGCGGGAGTGTGGCAGTTTAGGGGTTAATATGTTTATTATAGTGGCGGCGACGTTGAGGGCGGCAGATTAGGGGTTAATAAGTGTAGGTAGGTGGCGGCGACATTGGGGGCAGCAGAGTAGGGGTTAATAAATATAATTTAGGGTTCGGCGATGTTGGGGCAGCAGATTAGGGGTTCATAAATAGACATGTGCGATTTGTTTCGGATTGATTCGTAAATTCGGAAAATTCAGTAAATTCGGAGATTCGGATCGATTCGAATTTCCGAATAAAAATACTGACAAATCTACCGAATGAATCCGAATTAGCTGCCGAATCTACCGAATAAATCCGAATTAGCTCGGTAAATTCAGAATTCCCCCATAGGAAACAATGGGGCAGTTTCGGCTGAAAAAAAACCTAACACCTGCAAAAAAGCAGCGTTCAGCTCTTAACGCAGCCCCATTGTTTCCTACGGGGAAACACTAACGGCTAGATTTGGAGTTTGGCGGTAGATGGGTTGCTAACGCCACGCGTGTTTTATGTCTAACGCACGGCATTGTTTGACCCTGGTATTTAGAGTTCAAAAAAGACCATCTAACGATGCTCCTAACGCGTGTATGTCACACGCGGAATCCTGCCCGCGTTAGACAGTCTCCCATAGAGATCAATGGAAAAGCAAAAAAATTGCTTTTTTAACCTAACACTCGATCTCGCGAGAAATACGCACGGCTCGGTCATATGACGCATACCACATCATGCACAACAATAACACGCCGCAAATGTCACAACAACAATCAATCAACAAAGCACACAAGCATTACACATTCACAAGCGGGGGGATTTTTAATAAAATTTAATATGGGGAATACGCATATACTTTAAGATGCAGAAATTCGCAAAATAACAACAAGGAATAAAAAATATATACATACACTAGAAAAATAATCGCATTCAATATCACTATATATTAGGACAAACATACATATACAACACTTCACTAATAACACACCATCGCTAATTCACATTTAAACAGAATACTATTGGACAATGTTAGAGAAAACGACCACTATGACATCATCGCATTCTACACATTCCACAAATACTAACTCCAAATGAGCATGCGCAAATTCACACAACTAATACACATTGCACTAATATTAATTGCTAATAAAGCACACCTGAACACTATTTACAACGGAAATTGGTACATCATTAAACATTTACACAGGGTATATAAGCACCACACAAGCAGGGCTTCTTTGACTGTGTTGCTGGTGGGTCTTTGGAGATTGGAGGTTTAAGATTAGAGAGTTTGTGCATTATTGTGAGTGAGTTAGTGTTAGTGTGAGAGAGTCAGTTGTTAGTGTTATCGTGAGTGAGTTAGTGGGAGTTAGTGGGAGTGGGAGAGAGTCTGTTAGTGGGAGCGTGAGTGAGTTAGTGGTAGTGGGAGTTGTTAGTGAGAGTTGTTAGTGAGAGTTAGTGCTAGTGGGAGCGTGAGTTAGTGGTAGTGGGAGTTAGTGAGAGTTAGTGGGAGTGTTTGTTAGTGAGAATTAGTAGTAGTGTGTTAGTGAGAATTAGTAGTAGTGTGAGTTAGCGAGCGAGTGATTTTTCTGTACATTTAACACATTTACACGCAAACACATTCAATACATACATACACTTATCAATAACACTACATACACTCCATACCCCATACCCCCTCATACTACACTCCATACCCCATTCCCTGTAGTCCCATTCCATTTCATCCCATTTACTCTTATCCCATACCCCATACCCATCCCATACCCATCCCCTAGTTACATTTAGCTTACATATCCTCCTTTTAGTCTTCTTCTTCTTTTGGTTTATTTAAATACTCCTTACCCTCTTTGTTTTTTTAGATCCCTCTCACACTTTCAGCACTTTTTTTGTCTTTTTAGTTCTTTATTTTGACCCCCTTTCATTTCATCACACTCCCTTTTTGTTTGATTATTTGGGGTTTAGTTTAGGGAACAGATGGAGGGCAGGCAGGGGAGAGGTAGAGGGGGGAGGAGAGGGAGGGGGAGAGGAACAGGGCAGGAAGGGGGGCAGGAAGCGGGGGTGGAAGCGGTGGGTGGACCCAGCCACTTGGTTCAAGATGAACAAGTGGCTGGGCCCAGTGGCGGACAGAGTAGGGCTTCACAGTCCGGGAAACAGAGGGCATCGTCACAGGGGAAGGCCAAGGCGACTAGGGAGGCGAGGTTTTCGATGGAGGAGAAGGAGGCCCTCGTAGAGGCCTATATGGCCAGGTATAGGAGGCTGCAGCACCAGAAGACTACCCCAACTGACAAGAGGAGGCTCTGGAATGAGATAAGGAATGCAGTCAATGCAGTGGGTGGCCGGAACAGAGATATGGACTCTATAAAACATCGCTACCTGGACTGTAAGATGGATCTCAAGAAAAAGTTAAGCCTGGAGGCCCGACATTCTGCAGGAACCGGTGGCGGACCTGCCCTGGAGATCGAGTACTGCCGATGGGAGGAAATGTTGCGGCCCAGCATCTCCGAGGTGGATGTAGTCGGTATCAGAGGAATTGATACCGGGAACCTGCCATTCTCATCTGACGGTAAGCTCATTGAAGAATAAATTCACATACGAATGTATTTCAAGGGACACTATACGCAAACCTTTACTTTCATGATTGAGGTAGCGAATACAATTTGACAAAACATTCATATGTACTTATATTACCTAATTTGAATCATTCTTGAGATATATTTTAATGAAGAAATAGCCATGCACACGGTGAACCAATCACAGGAGGCAGCTATATTCAGCTAACAATCAGCATCTTCTAAGCATATTTAGATATGCTTTTCAGCAAAGAATATCCAGAGAATGAAGCTAATTAGATAAGAAAAGTACATTAGAAAGTTGATTATAAATGTATGCTTCTAAATCATGAAAGATAAAACATTGGGTTTCATGTCCCTTTAAGGATCAGATTAATGCTATAACGTTCTTTACACGCATTCACAATTACTTTGCGGTTACATCAGTATCTAGGCTATAGGTTAGGTGTGCATTTAAACAGACTGAAAACAAACGCTAAAACATTCAGATTGACCAGAGATATCACAAACACGGTTTAGAAAATGCGGAAATTGTATTGATTGTTAGATTTCAAAGTGGATTAATGATTCTGCATTTGTAATTGTATCGTAAGCTAAGTCATTTAAAGCTTGATTTGCAAATATGCTAATATATACATTTTTTTTCTTTTCTAATATACAGAGTCTGGGGAGGAGGTAGCACAACAAATACAGCCTCCTCCATCTCCCCGGGATGAGAGTGGTGGGGAGGAATTTGCACTTCGGAGGGAAGAGGTCCCCCGTGACGAAGACGGCACGAAAGCAGATGAAGAGGCCCCGGAAGCAGAGGAGGAGGCCGCGGAACCAGAGGCCCCTCAAGGACCCGCACCCCGCCGTGCACGGGCACCCCGCCGTGCACGGGTACCCCGCCAAGCACAACAAGAGGAAATAGCGGAGGTGCGGGTTCTACTGGACTACATAGACCAGATGCGTAACTCCCGGATACAAAATATCGAAGGCCGAACTCGAATTCTTGATGGACAAAACCAAATAATTGAAGGCCAAAACCAGATAATAAACATACTTAATAGAATCGAACAAGGGCAAAACAGAATCATTAATCTACACCAAGAGATGTTCAATTTTTTCCGGGAGGCGCATGCTGGTCTGCCTCCTGGTCCGCCTCCTGCTGCTGGGCCTCCTGCTGCTGGGCCTCCTGCTGCTGGGCCTCCTGCTGCTGGCCCATCTCCTCCTGCCGGCCCATCTCCTCCTCTTCAGCCATCTCCTCCTCTTCAGCCATCTTCTCCTCCTCAGCCATCTTCTCCTCCTCAGCCATCTTCTCCTCCTCACCTTGGTCGTCCCAGTACTCTTCCTTCCACTCTTCCCACAACATCTCCAAGGAGAACTCTTCGGAGTCGGCAGTTGCCCCTCCCAGAGCCTCAGCCCCGTGGGAAGAGGGGAAGGAAGAGGAAGTAAGTATTTGTTTTCATGTTTAATGTTTTTTTTCTTTAATGTGTAATGGATAGGTATGTGATGATGTGGTTTTCATACACTTGTGGACCACACTCTGTATATAATCTACTTCTATCGGACCGGGTCCATGGAGGCAGATTGTTTGCAGAGTGTGGGTTATAAGTGTGTGAAAACCACATCATCACATACCTATCCTTGTTCATGATATTGATTGGTTTCTGTGATGTGATGTCCAAACTGTTTCCCGAATCGCAAAAAAAATTACCATTACAATTATCCATGATGGCATATTACTGTTTGAATGCCAATAACACAGCTTAAAGGGACAGTCAGAAAATTATTGATTACAAAGAAAACACTGTATTACGCATTATCAAGTTGGAAGCAAAAAAACATGGAGAAATACGTGTGACTTATGTGCTTACCCTTGTATCTATGACTATGAAAAATGACCACTTATTTGTTGTTCTGACATAACAACATTTTAGATATCAATGATCAATACATGATAAATAATATGCTGTATGAGCACAAGGTTTTACATATACAAATGCTATCCAAATGCCCTCTAGTGGTCAAATTGCATAATGATTACATGCACTCTTCAAGCTCGAAGAAATGAGCACACAAACCTCATAGGTTTAGCTAGCAAATTAAAATAAACACAGACAAATGATTAATTGGTGAGAAACATTTGATATCATTGATATTACAAAATTGACTTTTAGAATAATGCAAAACATTATTTGTTTTCTAAACTGTCCCTTTAACAAAATTACATATGCTAACATATATTTGAAGATTGTTGGTATATCTACATGTACTTGTTCAAACAATAATTTTTTAAATCAGATTTATATTGACGTGTTAAATAAAGTCTATTTTCTTAAAGAGACATTATTGTGTTAATTTATTTTTAGAAAGACATTTGTTTTAACAATGAATATGGTTTAAAGTCCTTTTAGGAGTGGGGGGTGAAAATATGCTAACAATAATATATTTGGAGATTAACCAATGTGGAACACATACATGATACAAAAATCAACATTTGCATTAAAGGGACAGTATACTATATTTTTAACAGAACTGTATGTAATAGACACTACTAGAAACAACAAGATTAACATATACTGATATCAATATTACAAAGCTTTAAACACTTTCAAAGAAAATCGGGTTAGCTCTATTGAAAATATAGATGAACCCCCATTACAACCGTAAAACAAGACAATACACCATCATACACAAAACAGGAGAAAGCTGGAGATGGTACTCACATGAAACTTAGAGGCTTGGCGAGGAGTCTGAAAATTACTTACATTTTATTAGAACAGAAGCAAAATGAAACGTGTATTTGTTAAACAATGGACTATCTAACTAGAGAACAAATTAAAAGATTTGATTTATAATGTGAGTGTCTAATGAACCTTTAATAAAATATACAACGAAATTACATTTAGAAGAAGTCGGCATCATATATTTAGCATATGATAAAGATAAATGCATATTGATTACTTTATTCCAACACAATAGCGCATATTTATGAATTAGATATCTTTAACATTAAACACAACAGTCATTTTTCAGAAAAAGGAACATATTGTTGACAAACATATTAAACAGCATGGACTATAGAGATTTGCACTTGCCTCGAAATATCATATGCATGAAAACATTTTGCTTTCGTTCGTTTATTCAACCAGACATCCAGCAAAAGAGAATGTGGTGGTCTTTATCAGCTACGGGTCAAAAATGTAACATGATGCAAATAATCCATATTCGCAAGGTTTTTAAAATTGGCTTCATTCACAAACGTGTTTAACGTGCACAAACAAATATTGCGGGACTACGTAATACAATCAGACATTTTTTTACCTTTGCATGTGACGTCTTAATTAACATGGCGCTTCCTTGATCACGTAAGAACGCCATCCAATAAAAGGCACATTCTTGATCACGTAAGAATGCAAACCAAAAAAAGGCGCATCCTTGATCGCGTCAAAATGCAATCCAATAAAAGGCACATTCTTGATCACGTAAGAACGTCAGTCAATACAAGGAATCATTGGACAGCCTGGCAGGTGACGTCTTAAGCAACATGGCACATCCGAGATCGCTGAAAAACCGCAGCCAATACAAGGACTCAGTTGACAGTTTGGCATATCAATAAGAAACGTATTTATATTTTAGTAACTAGTATGTGTGTAGATTGCTATCTAGGAATGTCACGAAATCATGAATCATCTTTTCGGACTTGACTGTCCCTTTAACTATAGCTATGGTGTATATCTTTAACATTTAAAAGATACACATGAGAAATACATATGCCATTGATGTTTTAAGATATGTTTAGATTGTTTTGGAATAACAATAATGACACATGTATTGATTAAACGTGTCATTTATTCAAGTTGAAATATGGTCAGCCTACCTATAGCCATATATGGGAGGAGAAGTATTTTGTTAACATATTTGTTAAAAAATATTCATCATCTAAAATATGCGCATAACACACAGAGATTTATTTGGTTACACTTTTACAATAAGATAGAATTGAAAATGAAATACATGTGCTGTCAACATTACAATAAGATTGTTTATTAATAAGATTATATGTCCTTGTTCATGTAAAAAGGACAAAAACGCTTTAGAAATGGAAATACATTCATTAACAATTGTGCTCACCATCACTTAAAGGGACATTATTTTGTTTTTAAAAAGAGGATACACATAGACAATACTATTTCAATAAAATTAACACTTTACAGGGATTATATCATTGTATCAATCCTCAGATCATTTGTTAAAGGTGCATCAATTCATGCAGAGTTTCTAAATACACACATGGATGTGAAAATTGAAATATACATATATACACAAATAAGAATTACTATGCTAATCATAATCATGCAATGATAAAGCTTTGATAAAAATATATAAAGACAAATAATAAAATTACATTGGAGATGTTAATCTTAAAGTCATTTACAATTGTATTACATATATGATTCTTGAAAATCCATTATTTCTGGTAGGTCCCTTTAAGGATCAACCAGATAAACTAGAGATTCCAATCAATAAAATGAAGAATGAGGACAAAGAATCGTGCAATGACATGTCTTTTATTAGTATGTAAGAAAACATCAACAACGTTTATAAATAATCTTGTAAAAATAAGGAATATTTGAGCCATATGACAAGGTAACAGAGTGCATCACAGTCCATGAAGAGAGTTGCCAAGGGCCAGCATAGCCCCATTGGAGACATATGACAAGGTAACACAGTGCATCACAGTCCATGAAGAGAGTTGCCAAGGGCCAGCATAGCCCCATTGGAGACATATGACAAGGTAACACAGTGCATCACAGTCCATGAAGAGAGTTGCCAAGGGCCAGCATAGCCCCATTGGAGACATATGACAAGGTAACACAGTGCATCACAGTCCATGAAGAGAGTTGCCAAGGGCCAGCATAGCCCCATTGGAGACATATGACAAGGTAACAGAGTGCATCACAGTCCATGAAGAGAGTTGCCAAGGGCCAGCATAGCCCCATTGGAGACATATGACAAGGTAACAGAGTGCATCACAGTCCATGAAGAGAGTTGCCAAGGGCCAGCATAGCCCCATTGGAGACATATGACAAGGTAACACAGTGCATCACAGTCCATGAAGAGAGTTGCCAAGGGCCAGCATAGCCCCATTGGAGACATATGACAAGGTAACAGAGTGCATCACAGTCCATGAAGAGAGTTGCCAAGGGCCAGCATAGCCCCATTGGAGACATATGACAAGGTAACAGAGTGCATCACAGTCCATGAAGAGAGTTGCCAAGGGCCAGCATAGCCCCATTGGAGACATATGACAAGGTAACACAGTGCATCACAGTCCATGAAGAGAGTTGCCAAGGGCCAGCATAGCCCCATTGGAGACATATGACAAGGTAACAGAGTGCATCACAGTCCATGAAGAGAGTTGCCAAGGGCCAGCATAGCCCCATTGGAGACATATGACAAGGTAACACAGTGCATCACAGTCCATGAAGAGAGTTGCCAAGGGCCAGCATAGCCCCATTGGAGACATATGACAAGGTAACACAGTGCATCACAGTCCATGAAGAGAGTTGCCAAGGGCCAGCATAGCCCCATTGGAGACATATGACAAGGTAACACAGTGCATCACAGTCCATGAAGAGAGTTGCCAAGGGCCAGCATAGCCCCATCGGAGACATATGACAAGGTAACACAGTGCATCACAGTCCATGAAGAGAGTTGCCAAGGGCCAGCATAGCCCCATTGAGACATATGACAAGGTAACACAGTGCATCACAGTCCATGAAGAGAGTTGCCAAGGGCCAGCATAGCCCCATTGGAGACATATGACAAGGTAACACAGTGCATCACAGTCCATGAAGAGAGTTGCCAAGGGCCAGCATAGCCCCATCGGAGACATATGACAAGGTAACACAGTGCATCACAGTCCATGAAGAGAGTTGCCAAGGGCCAGCATAGCCCCATTGAGACATATGACAAGGTAACACAGTGCATCACAGTCCATGAAGAGAGTTGCCAAGGGCCAGCATAGCCCCATTGGAGACATATGACAAGGTAACACAGTGCATCACAGTCCATGAAGAGAGTTGCCAAGGGCCAGCATAGCCCCATTGGAGACATATGACAAGGTAAAAGAGTGCAACAGGCACAACAATAAACATAAAAAAAGGCCAAATGGCAACCATAAAAACAAACATCAACATGTGGACGGAGGATTCTTATCAGCGCCCTTGGAGCATCTCTAGATCCTCCACTTACTGGTCATCCCCTTCATCGTCCTGTGCCTGTCCAGCTACAGATTCAAGCATAGAGTTCCACCGCCTCATCTGACGTAGAGTCATATGCTGAACCTGTAGCTGGGCCTGCATGGTGTCGGCCATCCCTCTCAGGACAGCTGCGTTCCTCAACACGGCCTGCTCTACGCGTGCTAGACCTTCTAGCGTGAGCCATGTTGAGTCACAGCCTAAAATAAAGAAAAAAACAAATATTAATGATAATTACACAACAGACAAAATAAAAAACAAAGATACATTGTCATCATAAAGACAAATCATTCTTTAAATTAATTTGTTCACATTGATTATTTACACATGAAATATGTTATTCAGACAGACCTAAACCATTAAATGAACATTTTAATCCAACATGTTGTCCCCTTTAATTGGTTTTTGATGATCCACTTTTACAGCTTGAGTGTCTAAAATCTTGTAAAAGGATTTACATTGTACTTACATTAGCAATTTAAAGATTTTTGTTATACTGTGGTAGGCACACCTATCCTTAAACATTTTGGCGTTGAGGACAAGCTGTGTAAACATAGCAACCAGAAGAAATTACATTCCCACTGGGTTATACAAGAGATAATGTATGAACCTTTGTACATACAGTGTTGGATCCAAATAGTGGTGATTGGTATATGTAGTGATATCAAATTAAAGGTACAGTAAACCTAAATATTTTAGTTACTGATTCAGATAGAGCATGACATTAAAAAGAATTATTAATTTACTCGTATTCTTTAAATTTTAGAATTCTCTAGCTATATTTTAAATGCAAGAATGTAAGTTTATAGGGCAGGCCATTTTTGGTTATCAACTTTGGTTGTCCCTGCTGATTGATGGATACATTCATCCAACAATAAAGAAATGATGTCCATATTTTATTGGAATAAAAAACAATATAGGCATTTCTTTGTTTCAATAAAGATAGCAAGAGAATGAAGAATAATTGATAAGAGTAGTAAATTATAAATTTGATTAACATTGCATGCTCTATTTGAATCACAATAGAAATATTTTCATTCAGTGTACCTTTAAGTATCTTATAATGTTGATTTTGAATGATACTTACAGCTGTGCCTGGGAAGGACAATCCGACACCCAGGACAATGAAGGTTGAGACAGGGGGGAGGGATGGGATTGGCTTGGGGAGGGATGGGATTGGGAGGGATGGGATTGGGAGGGATGGGCTGCTGCTCTGGGGTAGCCCGTACAGCTGGGGAGTGGTGAGTTGGGGGCTGGGCAGCTGGGGTAGCTGTACGGGCCAAAAGATGGGGAGAGCGGCAAAGAGGGACGAAGGGGCGTTTTTTGGGAGGGATAGGACAGGACAAATGGGAAGGGCCGGGAGGGGCAGGGGACTGGGCAGGGGGCTGGGCAGGGGACTGTGCAGGGGGCTGGGCAGGGGACTGGGCAGGGGGCTGGGCAGGGGGCTGGGCAGGGGACTGGGCAGGGGGCTGGGCAGGGGACTGGGCAGGGGGCTGGGAAGGGGACTGGGCAGGGGGCTGGGTAGGGGACTGGGCAGGGGGCTGGGCAGGGGGCTGGGCAGGGGACTGGGCAGGGGAGGAACAATGATGACCAGAAGCGGAGGATCCATCTGAAATAAATATAATAAATATATTAACATCTCATACATCATGAAATCAAATCAACGCATTTCAACTTGATTATGTTTGCAATATACTTAGAAGTGTGTTTGAATTTCTAAACAATGATGACATGAGGATATGGTATGCATATAGGCACTCAGATGAATAGCAATGATTGTCTGTACAATTCTAAAATTATTATTGTGGTTTGGCCTAGAATATGCATGTGACATCATGATGGCATGAATTTCAAATCCAAATATTTAAACAAATCCAAGCATATCTTCATGATGCCTGATATATAAAGGGGGCAGTAGTGTATTTGAACAGACAAATAATATTCCTTTTTAAAGTGCAAAAGCTGTAGACTTTGAATGTCTTCAAAAAAATGATTTCCAATAAAGCAACATGTTGGAAACATGTTAGATATATTTCACATACCATCAGACTTCAAGGGAGTCTCTTCCTCCTCCGTCCCACATGTTAAATCAATCTCTGTAAAACATAACATGTTGTGTCAGTCATTATAAAAAAAATGCTTGATTGAATCAAGGGGATTCTTTAAAAAATGATGTATTGAACATATGTTTAATTTCTGACTATATTAGACATCAAACTCATCTCATACGATGCTATTGCATATCTAAATATACCCATTGATCAATGTTCTTAAAAGAATACACACAAACCACATTTTGAATAACAGCTGTTGACAAATATAAACAAAGACATGTGGCACATCGAGCCATTTGTGCAATGTACAGTAATCTTGTTTAGGATACAACACATATTGATCACAATACCAAACCAAATTGATTAGTACAAATATGTAATCATGGTGCTGTTAGAGTATGCTTATATCTATAAAGTAACTCCAACAGTGAATATGTGAATTATATATCAATATTGTCTAATCCAAAGAATGTAAGGATTAATGAATCTATTGTTTATTAAAGGGACACTGACATGATTTATTTCAATCATTGATTTCACTGTTCAAAATGATTTAACATTGACTCCTATTATAATTTTAATGTTGCTACATTTTAATCTTAAAGGCAGATAAGCAATATTGGATTCAATAAATATTGTTTGTTGAAGGTATCCACCAATCATCAATAAAAACCCAGGTTGGTCAACCAAAATTGAGCTGCAGATAAACGTACATTCTTGATTTTAAAATACATTTAGCAATAGAATATTTCACATATGATTATAGTATTATATTTAAATGTTGCTTAATATTGCATGCTCTATCTGAATGACAACATTAATAATTTTAGCTCAGTGTCCCTTTAATATAAAAATAGATTGATTTGACAATGTTGGTGTTAATGAATTCTCTATTCCATATGTTGATGTAATGAATGGGATTGAGCATGCAATTCAAATCTAATATGTTATTTAAGGATATCCTAATAATTATTTAATTTTCATCTATTAAAGGGACATGAAGCTCTAAATGTGTAATTGTATACTTTTTTAAACTATGTACTACTGTTATCTGAACACATGATTTTAACTTTTGTAAATATGCCAATTTATGCATAGAAAAACAGCCGGATAATACCAGTAATGCATTGTTTAACCTAAACCAAAATCCATTTTTTTTTTAAAAAAAAATAAAACAATAGACTGAACCAATGTAGCTCATAAAATGTTTAAACAAAACAATAAAATCACGTTTACAAATAATTCTATGTAAAATTTAGTTGGCATGTCCCTTAAATGACGTGATCAATTTCAAAAATGGAATCTATATTTGTAAAATCTAAACATATGCAAAATTGTGTGTATTTTTTAAAAATGTATACAAATAAGATTAAGCAATACACAAGGGAAGAATATAAATTGGACATTCAAAGAATCTTACATTAAAATTAAGACATCCAGAATAGATGGGATATCTTAAATTCTAAACAAAATCAGAGTAGGCTTACAATGTAATCCTATTTTTTTGTTTTATTTATTCTTTTTTGCAAAAAAAAAAAGTAAAATCCATTTTGCAGATACATATAAATATTGAACAATGTGGATTTAGTATGTAATGTTCTGTCCATGTTTCTAAGACAAATGTCAATTAAAATGAGACATACCATACTGTGACAAGCCCTGCCTTGAGGATCCAGCACCAACATCCAGATCTGTAATATATTAAATGAGGATTGGATATCATTAATATAAATCATGCCATGTTTTAAATCTTTACATTATTAGCAAATCAATTTAAAAATATTAATCCTTTGGTAGTCCCATGAGTTAATTGTTTCCTCAATTCAATTCATGATAAATATATCCTGTACTCTTATTTTCAATCAGTTGTGTTGTTTACTGTAGCTTAAATTTTTTTTGGTGTTATTTCATTCTCATCAATTGATGGGCATACGTTATAATTTATTTGGATTCTTCTTTTTTTATTCTGTATAATATTGAAAATAAGAATACTGTATTCTTCACATATATAATAATTCACATTTCATTTTGACCAACATGTGTAAAGCAATGCCACTTACAGTAAAACCCATGTTAACGTGTATGCGAAATTCCATTTTCGCGATCATTGCGCAATGATTCCATGCGGAATTACGCATCCGTCATTTGACCAACATGTATAAAGCAATGCCACTTACAGCAAACCCATGTTAACGTGTATGCGAAATTCCATTTTCGCGATCATTGCACAATGATTCAAAGCGGAATTACGCATCCGTCATTTGACCAACATGTATAAAGCAATGCCACTTACAGCAAACCCATGTTAACGTGTATGCGAAATTCCCTTTTCGCGATCATTGCGCAATGATTCCATGCGGAATTACGCATCCGTCATTTGACCAACATGTATAAAGCAATGCCTCTTACAGCAAACCCATGTTAACGTGTATGCGAAATTCCATTTTCGCGATCATTGCGCAATGATTCAAAGCGGAATTACGCATCCGTCATTTGACCAACATGTATAAAGCAATGCCACTTACAGCAAACCCATGTTAACGTGTATGCGCTATTCCATTTTCACGATCATTGCGCAATGATTCAAAGCGGAATTACGCATCCGTCATTTGACCAACATGTATAAAGCAATGCCACTTACAGCTAACCCATGTTAACGTGTATGCGCTATTCCATTTTCGCTCTGTGACGCATATTCTGTAGAGCGCAAGAAACATCATTCCTATTTGATGTGTCACTAATATAAAATCAGATATCTAAACATCATATGTAGTGTATGTTGTGAGATCTGTATAGGTTTAGTATCTGACTATATACACATTTTTTTAAAAAAAACAAATATTAAGATATTATATGAAGTTGGATAATTACCTGGTTCAGATTCTCCATCTCCTCCCAGGCAACCGGACGGAGAAGCAGCTGCCCTGGCCCCCGCGTCAGGACTTTCAGATCCCGCAGCTGGGAGGGAAGAAGAGGAGGCCGAGGATGGCGAGGATCTAAATCTTTTGGGGACCCGGAGATTGAGGAGCTCGCATAAAGTCACCTCATAAGGGAGTAGGTACAGTTTCCGCGGGGCCTCTCTTTTGCCCCCTCTTTTACGGGCTTGTACCCAGTCCCTTATGAGGTTGACTTTTTTTGTTAAGCGCAACCTCATATCTCCGAATCTCCTCATGATTTGATCCTGGCTCCTCTGGACGTCACACACCAATCTAACCGCATTGGTGATAGACTCCCAGAGGGCCTTCTTAACATGCGCATCTGTCAACCTCCTCTTGTTCCCAAACAGCTGGGGATAAAAGTCCTTGACGGCATGGACCAGTGCAGCGCTCTCCTCCTTGGTGAACCTGGGAGCTGACATGCCTGCTGGGTTGTAGATTTTTTTAAAAAAAAGAAAATAAGATATACTGCCTGCAGGCATTAGAGAACTGACAAAGATAGCAACGTGTAATGGACTTTTATATGGTGAAGTAAACATGAGATGCACCATGGGACAAGTTATCTGTACATCTGATTGGATAAAAGTTTGAAATATTGTTAGAATGTCTGTGAGACCATCCTGACTCAAGTTGTGTTTGTGTGATGAACTCTGATTGGCTGTTCCTTAATGTTTCATATCTTAGTAACTTCCTTACACATACCTCCTGGTGGTGCTGTAACTTCATTTTTCATGTAGACTTATTTGTAACTCATGGGCCTGTCATGCGGATATGTGTGACGCAGATTTAATATCCGTGATCCGTTAAATATTAATGATTAAATTCTCTTTAAAATCTAATTCTGTCACATTATTAAATGTTGTAGACATTTCTCGGTTTAATAACGGTCTGTTTCTTTAATACAAATACACATTTAATATTGTATGTCTTTATTGTTCATAAAATCCATTTCTTGACTTATTGTGAAGTATTGATATTGCTCTATTAAATGTATTTATAATGCACATTGATTGTGTGCTATTGCGTGACATTAGACTCTAATGTTTAAAGATGCTAATCTGGTGTTTCAAGATGCGTTTCCCACGCAATATTTCTGAATGTTCAAATTCAGGTTATAATGTCAGTAACTTGGATAATCTGTTTATAAATGTTAAACTACAGGTTTGTTTGTTATTAGTAAATAAACCTCGAGCTTGTATTTGTCTGAAGTGCTCATATATGTTATTGTGCAATGGCGTCTTTATTTTTAAATAGACATTACAAACAAACAATTGTATCAAATGATCTGTAGAGATAGAAAATTGTTTAGACTTTAAAATGTAAATCAATTTATCTTAGTATTTAGATATCCTCAACAGAAGAAATTTAAATGCACATGGTTGAGCCAATCACATAAGGCATCTCTGTGCATCCACCAATCTTCATCTACTGAGCCTATCTCGATATGCTTTTCAAGCAAAGTATGTCAAGATAAGAAGAGAAGTAAATACACTCTTTAAATCTCTTAAAGGGACACTGTCCAAACAAATTTAGCGTTCGTGATTCAGATTGAGCATGAAATGTTAAACAACTTTATAAATTAATCCGATTCTCAAATGTTAAGAATTATCTTGTTATCTTTCTTTGCAAATCAATAATGATATTTTAGATTACGGACAATTGTTGCAAAAAACCTGGGTTGTCCTTGAAGATTGTTGGATAAATTAATCCAACAAAAAAAAACAAGTTCTGTCCAGAGTACTGAAGCAAATAAATTATCTATTTAATGCCTTTTTTTAAAGTAATGATAGCAACATCACAAGGAGCATTCATAATATGAGACAATTTTTAAAGTTGCTTAAAATAGAATACTCATTCTGAATGTATAAATCATAAATTTTTTAACTGTCTCCCTTTAAGTATATTTTGAGTTCATGTCCCTTTAAATAAACATTTCACAATAATGCTTGAAATATCAGAAACCTCGGCACCTTCCTTTTGCTAAATTAGTATAACATATGAGTAAAGCAAATTTAGATTAACTTCTGGATTGTTTTACACACTGACTGAAATATATATTGTAAAGGAGGTATTTCGGAGTCTTCAGATTAGAGGGACATTAAGCTATATGTTATGTATGCATTTTGGATAAGATTATAATATTTGAACAACTTAATATGTTTTGGTATTCAATCATTAGATTGTAATTATATATATTCTTGGATTAAATACATATCTACATAGGCTATTTTGATGCTGATTGTTGATTGCATATAGATGCCTTATGTAATTGACTAAGATATGTGCATTGATGTATTTTTTTCTAAGTATATTTAAAGACTGAATGTAATTCTATAGTACTTTCTAAATATGTTTAAATTCTTTTATGAATTATTTAAAAATCAATACACAATATACTTTGTGAATGTCCCTTTAAGGACCAAAACATTTGGAATGTTGATTTTACATTGTCAAAATAAACTAAAGGGGAATGAAAATTATATATAGATATGTGATGTCTAACCCAAGAGGTAAGATTTTAAAAACTACATAATATTAATAACTATAGTTAAATGACTCCACTAGAAAATTAAATCGATTAACCTGGCATCCAATAACTAGCTTGTGAAAAATATCAAGTTAAATGACCTACCATTTATAAATGTAAAAATTAAAATAATTTTGAAAATAAGGTTTTGAGATACCTAAGGAAGATACAAGATCTTATAAAATTAATTTTACATTCAACAACATTGTCACTTTAATGTAATTGAACCACTTCCCCTTCTTAAAAGTGAAAACAAATAATTTTTAACAAATTTTGACTACATATCCAAAATTATTTTAACATCTAAGAATTTCCAAAGAAAATCATCGATGTAATATTCTCGGAATCAGTGGATTTTCTAAAATTAATGCATTATTTTATCTTATGCATGTGCTTGTCAAATAGACAACTACCAGTCATGGGAGTCAAATTGTTTTTTTATTGACAGATTATATGGATATTTATTATAATCTGTTCAAAAGAGTGTATTTAATAATAAAATGTTTATTATTACCATTTAAAAAATTAAAAGTTTCTGAAACAAAAACAAAAAAATATTCCTGGAAGTCATCAGATGCCAATCTGAAATTAAAAAACAAAATTTTAACAAAGTTAATACACACGTTGTCAAATATTCATAAAATACATTTACAATCATCTTGTGTCTATGCTCTAACTTTTTTCAAGATATTTATTAATTAAATTTTTCAAAAAAAATAAAATAAACATACACCATTATATTGTGTAATAAAAAATAAATTTAAATATCTGAATTTCTAATTATACATATTAATGTATATCACATTTCAATAATATATATGTATGCTGAACATAAATGTCATATTTCATCTCCATTCAAATACCTCTATATCAACTATAATATGTATTCCTTTTTCTGATTGTGATCCCTAAATATCTAATGATGAAATAAGTATGACTAATGTATGTAAGCTACCAATAATCAACATTCTTCCTGTGATTCTTAACTAGCATGCATTGGTACACCAACCTGGATAATGCATGGTCTTTGAAAGTCAATTCAGGGGTAAACAGTTGATCTTCAATAGGTGTCTTATTCATCAGTTCATAAAATAGAGGACTGTGAAATACCATCTAAAAAAGGAAAATCATCTAAGTGTCTGATTGTGATCCCTAAATATCTAATTAAGAACTAAATATGACTAATGTATGTAAGCTACTAATATTCAACATTCTTGCTGTGATTCTTAACTAGCATGCATTGGTACACCAACCTGGATAATGCATGGTCTTTGAAAGTCAATTCAGGGGTAAACAGTTGATCTTCAATAGGTGTCTTATTCATCAGTTCATAAAATAGAGGACTGTGAAATACCATCTAAAAAAGGAAAATCATCTAAGTGTCTGATTGTGATCCCTAAATATCTAATTAAGAACTAAATATGACTAATGTATGTAAGCTACTAATATTCAACATTCTTCCTGTGATTCTTAACTAGCATGCATTGGTACACCAACCTGGATAATGCATGGTCTTTGAAAGTCAATTCAGGGGTAAACAGTTGATCTTCAATAGGTGTGTTATTCATCATTTCAAAAATAGAGGACTGTGAAATACCATCTAAAAATTAGAAAATCATCTAAGTGTCTCCAATAGGATGCCTCCACAGCCTTATTCTATCAAATAGTTGGCACTTACCATGTGAACATGTCTTTGTATGGTTTTCAAGGTCAGCAGATTGGAAAGATAATGCCAGACATGATCCCATTGGTATACTTCAATTTCAATCTTGGCTTTTTCAACTGTCAGTCTGGGCAATCTTCACTGTCAGGCTTCTAATTCTTCCCTTTCAGTCTTTAGATTAAGTCAGCTCCCTAATGGCAGAAAAAGTTTAATAAAAATTACTACAAGTGTGTGAATCAGTTCTGTACCCCTCTCCCACCCCCCATTTCAGAATCAATTTCTGTCACTAGCTTACTAAGCGTGTGTAGCATCTTGTGTTATGTTCTATCAAGTGTGAAGATGAGTCATATTGAGCAGAACAAACCTCTAATGTGTGACATTGAACCATAGTCATGCTAGAGGATCCCTTTCTGAGTATTTACATTTTAAGTAATGTGTAAACTAAATACTAGTTTAGAAAATGTATGCCATATGATGTATTTGTGTACAATTCATGCCAGCAACAGTCCATACATTTATACTTACCATCTGATGTCCTCTTTAAAAACCAGGTGGCAAAGTCTCGCTACAGGACCCAATGCCCAGAGCATCACCTATATTAATACATGAAACACATTTTTAGCATTTGATGAACAATCCTAACATGTTTGCACAATTCTCTACTTATCATTTCCCTAGAGTTCACATATATTGACAATACTCCAGTCTAACTTCTATTCTTTACCGTCTAAAGTGGCGGTTGATGATGTCTGCTCTGACATTGAGCCCCTTGTCCCGGAATGGCCCCTCTAGAACAGGATCATCCTCCTCATCTCTGAGGAGGTTTCGGTCCGCCGGGACGGCCTGCAGCATCCCAGCCCGCTGTTCAATATTATGCAGGACGCTACAGGCTACAACGATCTTAGCCACCTTCTTTGGGTTGTACTGGACGGCTCCTCCCGACCTGTCCAGGCACCTGAACCTCATCTTCAGGAGCCCGAACATCCGTTCAACCACCGCCCTGGTTCTCTTATGAGCCCTATTGTAGCGCTCCTCAGACACATCAGTCGGGCTACGCAAGGGGGTAATGAGCCAAGGCCGGCTCATGTACCCAGAATCACCTATAAATTATGAACAGAACATAATTCTAACAGAATGCTCAAAATAGTATTTGGAGTCCAATAAAAAGTTTTGTACACGATAATCCAGTAACAAATGTTTTTTTTTTAATTAAAAAATCTAGTTCAATATTATTCTCTATCTTCCCATTTCATCTAAGACATGCTACATATCTGCATTGAACTAAAAGACATTAGCGGAAAGAGACAATGACATGGTTAAATTGCATTAGCTAATATCTTGCCATTTCAGCTAAGACATGCTACATATGCGTATTTCTCCTAAACCAAACCTTGTGTAAAATGCAAACTACATGGTTACATTACATTCTCTATCTGAGCATTTAAGGTAAGACATGCTACATATCTGCATTGAACTAAAACTAGACATTAGCGGAAAGAGACAATGACATGGTTAAATTGCATTAGCTAATATCTTCCCATTTCAGCTAAGACATGCTACATATGCGTATTTCTCCTAAACCAAACCTTGTGTAAAATGCAAACAACATGGTTACATTGCATTCTCTATCTGAGCATTTAAGGTAAGACATGCTACATATCTGCATTGAACTAAAACTAGACATTAGCGGGGAAAAAAAAAATTGGTTAAATTGCATCCTATAGCTGAACATTACGCTAACATTTTAAAACTACAGTGGCAATTGTCAAACTAATTAACCATGTTGTGCACAAATACTCACCAACGAGATAACCAGGGGGCATTTGTCTTTCCTCAAACGGTCTCCACAGGGATGACAGAGAGAGGATGCGGGCATCATGACTAGCCCCTCCAAAATTCGCACACACATGCATAATCCTCATCCGTGCGTCACAAACATACTGCACGTTGAGGCTATGAAAATGTTTGCGATTTCTGAAGGGCAAGTCATCAATTGGAGCATGCAGCGCAATGTGGGTACAATCTATGGCTCCCAAGACATTGGGCAATTCAGCAATATCAAAGAATTCCAGCTTCAGGCGCCTCCAATCACAATCATTCTGTGGGAATCCTATGTATTGCTTACTGATACGTACCATGGCGTCCAGAAAGTTATCAAACACCCCAGAGAATGTACCTTGAGCCAGGCCATGCATGTACAGTTCTCCGGATTGAAAACTCCCGGAGGCCAGGACGTATAGACAGCTTAGCATCTTACTCATGGCGGGAACAGCAGTCCTTATTCCTATACGTGGCTCCAAATGAGGTTTAAGAAGATCGTAAAGGCCAATGAGCTGTTCGCGATCGAGCCGATACTTATCATAAACCTCAAAGTCGCTCATGTTTTCCAAGGTGGGTCTCACCCTGTAGACAGGAGGACCTCGAACCAGACGACCCCTTCATCTCAGTCTGAGCCGCCGAGGCTGCCTGATTCGACCAACAGCTAGTTCGCCAATAGCAGCACCAGCAGCGTCTACCATGTCATCATCATCCATCTTTCAAAACAGCGTAACAAGGTATGCACTTGATCTGATGTGGATCACAAGTGATGCTTTGGCCATGTTGTTTGGGGGATTTATAGTATGATTAGTCCAATGGTAGTGAGTTTGTAATGATTGCTGATTGTATTCACCTGTTTGTATGTGAGCGGCGCAAATGCTTTCACAGTGGGCGTTTTTTGTTGTTTGCTGAAATGTTGTTTTCCAACAATGAATCTCAATGTGAAAGTGTCAAATATCACACATACAGTGCATGTTTGTAATGTTTGATCATATGCGTAATCAATATTTCTTAAACGCGATCTTATAGTAACAAGCACACGTCCAGGCTAACATGAATGAAAGTGCATAGTTGTGTATAATGTGCATTGAATGTGATTGATCAATGTTGCTGCAACATTGTTTGTAAACGATAAAGTAACATCTGCCATCTGTAGTATTGTATATATAAGTGATTGCCGAGCTGTCAATATTGTATGCGTCCCTTTAAAATCGCAATAATAATTCCGAACTTCCCATCTGCCATCTGTAGTATTGTATATATAAGTGATTGCCGAGCAGTCAATATTGTATGCGTCCCTTTAAAATCGCAATAATAATTCCGAACTTCCCATCTGCCATCTGTAGTATTGTATATATAAGTGATTGCCGAGCAGTCAATATTGTATGCGTCCCTTTAAAATCGCAATAATAATTCCGAACTTCCCGTTTGCCATCTGTAGTATTGTATATATAAGTGATTGCCGAGCAGTCAATATTGTATGCGTCCCTTTAAAATCGCAATAATAATTCCGAACTTCCCGTCTGTCATCTGTAGTATTGTATATATAAGTGATTGCCGAGCTGTCAATATTGTACTCGTCCATTTAAAATGGCACTAATACTGAATAACTTCCGGCTGTCATCTGTACTATTGTATATATAAGTGATTGCCGAGCTGTCAATATTGTATGCGTCCCTTTCAAATCGCACTAATGCTGAATAACTTCCGGCTGTCATCTGTAGTATTATATATATAAGTGATTTGCGATCTGACAATATTTATTAATTGTCCCATTCAAATCTCCCTAATAATGCTGTTCCAAACTGTTCTTTACGTATATGTTGTATTGTAGTATTGAGTGTTAAAGTTCCGAGGCGGTACAGTCGTGAATCTGTGATGTGTATGGTTGAATCTTCTAATGACGTCATGATATTATTAACCTGCCTATGTAGTTGTGAAATCCTCATTGTGTTGTTGTATTGTGCTACATTGTTATTGTGTGCTGAATAAAATCTAAATGTGTGCTTTGTGGTTGCGTGATGGGTGATGCGTGTTATGTACATGTACGTATATATTGTGATTGTGTCCCACATATGCTGACTTCTATATAGCGGTCTGGCATTGTTGTTCCTTCCCATAAAGTGACATCTGTAATCTGGTGTAATGATGTTCTTGTTGTACGTAATTCCTAATGGTTTCTGGTGATGGAATCATGATGTTAAAAGTACAGTAAAATCCATATGTTCTGTTTTGTGATTCCTATAGAGAATGTAATGTGTTTTTCCCCCATCATTTGAATGCACATGTATGAGTGAATGTTAAAAGTAATGTATGTGCATCCATGAGTGATCATGTGTTAAGCCTATGTAGATATGCTGTTGCTGCAAGCATATGAGTTGAATAACTGAAATGCAATAATAAAGGTAAATGAGAATTGTTTCCCATTGTGTAGTGTTTGTGAATCCTGAAAAGTTGACATTATTTTTGTGTCCGTTTAAATGTAATATTTTTTTAAATAAAAGTTTGTTACTAGTGATGTTGATTTGTAGTTGATGTAATATAAAAGTCTGAAACAATTTAATGGTGTTGTCAATATTCAAAAAGTAAAATCCATAAATCCACCATAGTGAAATAGTCATTTCTTGATCTATTTATCATAGCTGGGTCTAACGCATGAAATCATGTATTTTCTAGCGCTGGTATTTTGAGTTTTTCTGTCTACGCTAGTTGCGTGCGTTAGGGAAATGTGGGTTTCGCGTGCACGAGCACGTCTTCCCAATAGAAGTCAATGGAGGCTCTAATAATTGGTAATTTTTTTTTTCTAAGACTGGTTTTCCTCGTAAAGTGAGTGACGTCATGAGCTTGTGTGAAAAAGTAACTAAATCGTGTTCTTTTTGTGATAAATAAATATTTTTTGTATGTCATGTGGTGTATATTGTTTGTATGCATCGATGAGTGTATGTTTGTGATAATGTTATTAGTTAGATGTAGGTATAGGAGGGTCTTTTCCCGTGTGTCAATGTAAGTCAATGGGAAAATGGATTTGTGTTGTTTTTTTTCTAACACCCGAGATCTCGCAACTTTAATCCTTTGTATTTTGATGAAAAATTATTAAATCTGAAAAATAAATATAGTGTAGTGTTTGTATGAGTGTAAGTGTAGTTTGTGTAATATTTGTTTTGTGATTCGTGGATGTTTATTTTGTCGGTATATGTTTACTACTGGGTCTGAGGTGTCGGTAGAAATTTGAGCGTTAGGTGATTTTTGAGTGTCGGTAACTGAACTCGAAATACCAGAGTCCGTAAGACACCAGCGTTAGGGGCCTCTAACGCTGGTTTTCACGGCTAACGCCAAACTCCAAATCTAGCCGTAAGTCTACATCTAACACCCTAACATGAACCCCGAGTCTAAACACCCCTAATCTAACACTTTTTAACCCCTAATCTGCGGCCCCCGCTATCGCTGACACCTGCATTATACTATTAACCCCTAATCTGCCGACCGGACATCGCCGCCACTATAATAAATGTATTAACCCCTAAACCGCCGCACTCCCGCCTCGCAAACACTATAATAAATTGCATTAACCCCTAATCTGCCCTCCCTAACACCGCCGCCACCTACCTACAATTATTAACCCCCAATCTCCCGCCCCCAACGTCGCCGCTACTATAATAAAGTTATTAACCCCTAAACCTAAGTCTAACCCTAACACCCCCCTAAGTTAAATATAATTTAAATAAAACGAAATAAATTTACTATAATTAAATAAATTAAACCTATTTAAAACTAAATACTTACCTGTAAAATAAACCCTAATATAGCTACAATATAACTAATAGTTACATTGTAGCTAGCTTAGGATTTATATTTATTTTACAGGCAACTTTGTATTTATTTTAACGATGTACAATAGTTATTAAATAGTTATTAACTATTTAATAACTACCTAGCTAAAATAAATACAAATTTACCTGTAAAATAAATCCTAACCTAAGTTACAATTACACCTAACACTACACTATCATTAAATTAATTAAATAAATTAAACCTATTTAAAACTAAATACTTACCTATAAAATAAACCCTAATATAGCTACAATATAACTAATAGTTACATTGTAGTTATTTTAGGATTTATATTTATTTTACAGGCAACTTTGTATTTATTTTAACTAGGTACAATAGCTATTAAATAGTTAATAACTATTTAATAGCTACCTAGTTAAAATAATTACAAAATTACCTTTTAAATAAATCCTAACCTAAGTTACAATTAAACCCACTATCATTTAATTAAACACTACACTATCATTATATAAATTAAATAAATTAACTACAAGTACCTACAATTAAATACAATTAAATAAACTAAACTAAAATACAAAAAAAAGCAAACACTAAATTACAAAAAATAAAAAAAATATTACAAGAATTTTAATCTAATTACACCTAATCTAAGCCCCCTAATAAAATAAAAAAGCCCCCCAAAATAATAAAAGTCCCTACCCTATTCTAAAATACAAAAGTAATCAGCTCTTTTACCAGCCCTTAAAAGGGCTTTTTGCGGGGCCTTGCCCCAAAGTAATCAGCTCTTTTACCTGAAAATAAAATACAATACCCCCCAATATTACAACCCACCACCCACATACCCCTACTCTACCCACCCAAACCCCCCTTAAAAAACCTAACACTACCCCCCTGAAGATCTCCCTACTTTGAGTCGTCTTCACCCAGCCAGGCCGAAGTCTTCATCCGATGGGGCAGAAGAGGACATCCAGACCAGCAGAAGTCTTCCTCCAAGCGGGGCGAGAAGAGGTGTTCCATCCATCAGACACTGAAGACACCCGATGCGGAGCATCCTCTTCTTTCTTGATCCGACAACTAAATGACGGTACCTTTAAGTGACGTCATCCAAGATGGCATCCCTTGAATTCCGATTGGCTGATAGGATTCTATCAGCCAATCGGAATTAAGGTAGGAAAAATCTGATTGGCTGATTCAGTCAGCCAATCAGATTGAAGTTTAATCTGATTGGCTGATCCAATCAGCCAATCAGATTGACCTCATATTCTATTGGCTGATCGGAACAGCCTACCTTAATTACGATTGGCTGATAGAATCCTATCAGACAATCGGAATTCAAGGGACGCCATCTTGGATGGCGTCACTTAAAGGTACCGTCATTTAGTCGTCGGATCAAGAAAGAAGAGGATGCTCCACGTCGGATGTCTTCAGGATCCTGCTGCTCCGCTCCGGATGGATGAAAATTGAAGATGCCGCCTGGATGAAGACTTCTGATGGATGGAAGACTTCTTCTTGCCCCGCTTGGTTGAATACTTCTGCCGGTCTGGATGTCCTCTTCTGCCCCATCGCATGAAGACTTCGGCCCGGCTGGGTGAAGACGACTCAAGGTAGGGAGATCTTCAGGGTAGTGTTAGGTTTTTTTAAGGGGGGTTTGGGTGGGTTAGAGTAGGGGTATGTGGGTGGTGGGTTGTAATGTTGGAGGGGTATTGTATTTTATTTTCAGGTAAAAGAGCTGATTACTTTGGGGCAAGGCCCCGCAAAAAGCCCTTTTAAGGGCTGGTAAAAGAGCTGATTACTTCTGTATTTTAGAATAGGGAAGGGAATTTTTTATTTTGGGGGGCTTTTTTATTTTATTAGGGGACTTAGATTAGGTGTAATTAGATTAAAATTCTTGTAATATTTTTTTATTTTTTGTAATTTAGTGTTTTTTTTTTTTACTTTAGTTTAGTTTATTTAATTGTATTTAATTGTAGGTACTTGTAGTTAATTTATTTAATTTATTTAATGATAGTGTAGTGTTAGGTTTAATTGTACCTTAGGTTAGGATTTATTTTACAGGTAATTGTGTTATTATTTTAACTAGGCAGCTATTAAATAGTTATTAATTATTTAATAGCTATTGTACCTAGTTAAAAAATAAATACAAAGTTGCCTGTAAAATAAATATAAATCCTAAAATAGCTACAATGTAATTATTAGTTATATTGTAGCTATATTAGGGTTTATTTTACAGGTATTTAGTTTTAAATAGGTTTAATTTATTTAATTAATTTAATGATAGTGTAGTGTTAGGTGTAATTGTAACTTAGGTTAGGATTTATTTTACAGGTACATTTGTATTTATTTTAGCTAGGCAGTTATTAAATAGTTAATAACTATTTAATAACTATTGTACCTAGTTAAAATAAATAAGTATTTAGTTTTAAATAGGATTCATTTATTTAATTATAGTAATATTATTTTGTTTTATTTAAATTATATTTAACTTAGGGGGGTGTTAGGGTTAGACTTAGGTTTAGGGGTTAATAACTTTATTATAGTAGCGGCGACGTTGGGGACGGGAGATTAGGGGTTAATAATTGAAGGTAGGTGGCGGCGATGTTAGGGAGGGCAGATTAAGCGTTAATAAAATGTATTATAATGTTTGCGAGGCGTGAGTGCGGTGGTTTAGGGGTTAATACATTTATTATTGTGGCGGCGATGTCCGGTCGGCAGATTAAGGGTTAATACTTGTCGTTAGGTTGCGGCAATGTTGGGGGTGCAGATTATAGGTTAATAAAATATATTATAGTGTTTGCGAGGCGGGAGTGCGGCGGTTTAGGGGTTAATATATTTATTATAGTGGCGGCGATGTCCGGTCGGTAGATTAGGGGTTAATACTTGTAGTTAGGTTGTGGCGATGTTGGGGGGGCAGATTAGGGGTTAATAAATACAATATAGGTGTCGGCGATGTTAGGGACAGTAGATTAGGGGTTCATAGCTATAATGTAGGTGGGGGCAATGTCCGGTCGGCAGATTAGGGGTTAATACTTGTAGGTAGGTGGCGACGACGTTGGGGGTGGCAGATTAGGGGTTAATAAATATAATGTAGGTGTCGGCAATGTTAGGGACAGCAGATTAGGGGTTCATAGCTATAATGTAGGTGGCGGCGTGTCCGGTCGGCAGATTAGGGGTTAAATAATTTTATGATAGTGTTTGCGATGTGGGGGGGGGCCTCAGTTTAGGGGTTCATAGGTAGTTTATAGGTGTTAGTGTACTTTGTAGCACTGTAGTTAAGAGCTATATGTTCCGGCGTTAGCCCATAAAGCTCTTAACTACTGACTTTATTCGGTAGATTCGGATGGCCGTGTATTACACTAGTATTGAACAGTATATTAGGTTATATCACTCTGCTATGGGTTACACCTAATATACAGTACATAATACTAATCTAATACACAGCATATCCCACCTAACGAAATTCAGAATTTCGTAACCAAACCGAATCGAACCAAATTCAGCCAAATTTATTCAAATCCGAATAAATCCGAAACGAATTCATTCAAATTTTGCTGAATTCAAATCGATCCAAACCGAAATTCGCAAAAATCCGAATCAATCCGAACCAAAACGAATTTTTCGATTATGCACATATCTATTCATAAGTATAATGTAAGTGGCGGCGGTGTCCGGAGCGGCAGATTAGGGGTTAATAATTATAATTTAGGTGTCAGCGATTTCAGGGGCAGCAGATTAGGGTTTAATAAGTGTAAGATTAGGGGTGTTTAGACTTGGGGTTCATGTTAGGGTGTTAGGTGTAAACATACATTTTATTTCCCCATAGGAATCAATGGGGCTGCGTTACTGAGTTTTACGCTGCTTTTTTGCAGGTGTTAGACTTTTTTTCAGCCAGCTCTCTCCGTTGATTCCTATGGGGAAATCATGCAAAAGCACGTCACACCAGCTCACTGCTGACTTAAGCAGCGCTGGTATTGGAGTGCGGTAATGGGCAAAATTTTGCTCAACGCTCACTTCTTGTCTTTTAACGACGGGTTTGTAAAAACTCGTAATACCAGCGCTGCATGTAAGTGAGCGGTGAGAGAAAACTGCTCATTAGCACCACACAGCCACCAACGCAAAACTCGTAATCTGGGCCTTTGTTAATTGCTGACATGATACAAGGCCCGCTGAATCTCTGAGCAGCTGCATTACTTAAAATGCTGGTGCACTGAGAATATCTAGCTATGCTTCACATGCATATGCTGAGAAACAAATCTAACACCAAAACAGTGACAACTTTTACTAGAAGCATTTTGCCAATACATGTATATTGTAAATATGTTTCTAATCAAAGATGTAATTCATCTATGTGCATTTAAATTTAGCCCGAAATGTCCCTTTAAGGATATCCTAATACTTATAAAATAGTTCGGACTGAGGCAGACTTTTGTGAGGAATATTGATGAACTGTTTTTTTTATGATCTTTTAATTATGATGTATTCATAAGCATAATTATTATAATTTCTATTTTTAACCATAATTACTCAATGCAAGTGGTAAACAACACCAGCTCTTGTAAAATATGAATATACAGCAGAGAATATTGGATGAATAATATTTGTAGACAATGTTACTAATTAACTCATAAGGGTGAGGAAGATGTATTGAGCAAAATATTATATAACTAATTACCTAATCGTACTTACCATCAGCTGTCACAGATATACAACTAATTTATTAGAAGCTCAGCTGGAATTACCAATCATTGTGGATTGTTTTCTTGTGACTTGCTATAAAAAGGAATAAAAATAACAACAAAAATACTTTGAAAGTTATAAGTTAATATTCTAAAGATGAAACAATATTTTACTCTAGGTTGTAGCCAAATCAGTTGTAAGCAACCAACACACTCAAATTAATCCACCTCTAGATTCCTCTTCCCACCCTCTTGCCTCTGTATATAAACCCCCCCAAAAAATCCTTTGTGATTCAGACAGATCATACAATTTAAAAAAAGTTTCCAGATTACTTATATTATCAAATTTGTTTTGTTCTCGTTTTATTCTTTGTTGAAGAGATACCTCAGTAGGTGCTTGGAGCACTACATAGAAGAAAATAGTTCTCTTGCAAATGGATAACATTCTTGTAAAACTGCTGCCACATAATACTCCAGAGAAGAGTACTCTCCTGAGCTTATGTCCCTGCAAAAGAAACCAGGAGAACGAAGAAAATTTGAATAAAGTAAATTAGAAAGTTGTTTAGAATTGCATGCTCTATATGAATCATGAAAGTTATGTTTGAGGTTTCATGTCCTTTTAAAGTAGGCCCGTAAGAAACAATAAATCCATATAATCCATACATTTACAACTCAAATCTCACTGCTATATAAAGCCCTGACTATGTGTGCCCTGTGCTTCTAAGTGCCCTGTCTTACAAGTGGCGAGATAAGAACTGGAAATATATCCATAACACAATCATCCAGAATGCTCTACTAGCAACATGAAGCATTGTTCTAACCCTCCATCTCATCTCTCTAAAGGTATGCATCTCTCCTGCTTCCTTTATCTGCCTGGTTGCCCTTCCACGTCCCTTTAATCTGTTTGTAATACACTGGTATGCCTCTCTCCTATTTCCTTTATCTGCCTGGTTGCCCTTCCATGTCCCTTTAATCTGTTTGCAATACACTGGTATGCATCTCTCCTGCTTCCTTTATCTGCCTGGTTGCCCTTCCACGTCCCTTTAATCTGTTTGTAATACACTGGTATGCATCTCTCCTGCTTCCTTTATCTGCCTGGTTGCCCTTCCACGTCCCTTTAATCTGTTTGTAATACACTGGTATGCATCTATCCTGCTTCCTTTATCTGCCTGGTTGCCCTTCAACATCCCTTTAATCTGTTTTTAATTCACTGGTATGCATCTCTCCTGCTTCCTTTATCTGCCTGGTTGCCCTTCCACGTCCCTTTAATCTGTTTGTAATACACTGGTATGCATCTATCCTGCTTCCTTTATCTGCCTGGTTGCCCCTCAACATCCCTTTAATCTGTTTTTAATTCACTGGTATGCATCTCTCCTGCTTCCTTTATCTGCCTGGTTGCCCTTCCACGTCCCTTTAATCTGTTTGTAATACACTGGTATGCATCTATCCTGCTTCCTTTATCTGCCTGGTTGCCCTTCCATGTCCCTTTAATCTGTTTTTAATTCACTGGTATGCATCTCTCCTGCTTCCTTTATCTGCCTGGTTGACCTTCCATGTCCCTTTAATCTGTTTGTAATACACTTGTATGCATCTCTCCTATTTCCTTTATCTGCCTGGTTGCCCTTCCACGTCCCTTTAATCTGTTTGCAATACACTGGTATGCATCTCTCCTGCTTCTTTTATCTGCCTGGTTGCCCTTCCACGTCCCTTTAACCTGTTTGTAATACACTGGTATGCATCTATCCTGCTTCCTTTATCTGCCTGGTTGCCCTTCAACATCCCTTTAATCTGTTTTTAATTCACTGGTATGCATCTCTCCTGCTTCCTTTATCTGCCTGGTTGCCCTTCCACGTCCCTTTAATCTGTTTGCAATACACTGGTATGCATCTCTCCTGCTTCCTTTATCTGCCTGGTTGCCCTTCCATGTCCCTTTAACCTGTTTGTAATACACTGGTATGCAAATCTCCTGCTTCCTTTATCTGTCTGGTTGCCCTTCCACATCCCTTTAATCTGTTTGTAATACACCGGTATGCATCTCTCCTGATGTCTGGATTTATGACTTTTCTTTAAATATGTTAACAGTTCCTTTGTAGAATATCTGTGTGCTTCCCCAGCCATATGTCCCCCCAATCTAATTTGCAAGTGTGTGTAACTGCAGTCTCCTAACTAGTCTATTTGTACACAGTTGCCTTGAATTAAATCATTCCAACTCAAACCTCACTGCTATATACAGCTGAGCAAAGGCTATCTGAGCCCTGGCTATGTGTGCCCTATGCTTCTAAATGTGCGCTGTTTTACAAGTGTCAAGTTAAGAACTGGAGTTAGAAACTGGAGGGGAAACTGCAGTCCCACTAACAGGTAAAACTTACTAACTATGCCCAATGCTCTCCATAACTTTTCTGCTATTTTTGTCTGCTCTCATGAACTACTCTGTCTCCTTAGAAATACTTCCCCATCTAACTCTCCTGTGTCTAATCATACCCGCTACTACAAGTCCCCCTCTCACCTTCTGTCACTCACACTCCTCCTACTGCTTGCTGCTGGTGACATCTCTCCTAACCCTGGCCCTGCAGCATTAACCACACTTTTACACTCTCACTCAGTCCCCCACTGCAAAAACTCTAGGTCACGCAATTCTAACAATCTCATCTCTATTAATCCACAGCACTTATCCCCTCTCTTTTCTTGTGCTCTTTGGAATGCACGCTCTGTCTGTAACAAACATACAACTGTTCATGACCTGTTTGTTTCTAACGTCTTCAATCTTCTAGCAATTACTGAAACCTGGTTATCATCAAAGTTTTTAAGCCAGACCCGGTTTTTGCTTCTCTATTATTGCTCCTTGCAGCCCTTCTTTCCAGTGGGACTTTTAACCAGCTCAATCGTTTATACTGATGCTGTCAGTTTGCCTGAGAACCAAGTTTGATTGTGTGAGCAGCACTTCGGAATACTAACACAGCGGTTTGAATTCCTGCTTTGGCGAACCGGCTTTCTCCTTCATCCACAGCTGCTGTTCCCTCTACTTGCATCTATATATCCACAGGTCTCCTGGGTGAGACCTCCAGCGTACTGACTGCTGGTCCTGAATGTCAGCCTGCCTGAACGCACCTAGTTCATTCAAGGTGCCACTATATTTGTGAGTAGATTTTATGCGAATTATTTCTTCACATCACATATATCTGATTTACACTATGTTGGTGCCCCTTGTCTTCTCCTCCTCCTAGATATCCTGACCCACCACACCGTGGATACAAGCGGAGCAAGCCTAATACCTGGATACACCAAATTTATATCCTTTATTTTGAAGTGGACTTTTCTTTTTTATGGATACTGAGAGATATTTGCATATATCAAATATATATATATATATATATATATATATATATATATATATATATATATATATACTCTCGCTTTTATGTTATTTTATTCAGTATTG
Source organism: Bombina bombina (assembly GCF_027579735.1). Classification (NCBI taxonomy): domain Eukaryota; kingdom Metazoa; phylum Chordata; class Amphibia; order Anura; family Bombinatoridae; genus Bombina; species Bombina bombina. The sequence continues at coordinate 224,552,329 of NC_069505.1, read as the reverse complement.
TCACCATAATTATATTCAAGTTGCACATATTGTCACTGACCAGAAATTGTTTGTACACCTGAGACCCCCAATATACATATTATATCTATTTATACAGATTCATTTACACAGATGCCTTTTTGAAAAATATACCAAAGGGTTTGTAATTTTTTTATCACTGTCACTTTCACTTTAGCGCATCCTCTCAGTTTTTTCTAGTTTTTTCTTGTTTAGAAATCACTTTATCATAAACCTACTACTCACCCTCGCCCCCGTACCTGTAGAAATCTGCACACTGTGGATCCTGTCCAACTTTCCAAACATTCAAAAACGCATCCCTCACATTTCCACGATATCTTGCCCTCACCTTGCTACAACCCACTATAACAATACTCTCTGCACTTGACACTTTTGCTCCTCCCCAAATACGCAAAACCCCACCTCGTCAGCTCCAACCCTGGCACTCTAAGCAAACACGCTACCTACAAAAATACTCCCATGCTGCTGAACGTGCCCGGTGGAAATCCCGCTCTAAACCAGATTTCCTCCACTATAAGTTAATTCTTTATTCTTACTCCTCTGTCTTTCACTTAGCCAAGCAAACCTACTTCTCTTCTTTTATATCTACTCCCTCCTCAAACCCTAAATGTCTCTTCTCCCTTTTCAACTCTCTCCTCTATCAACCTGCACCACCCCCTTCATCTGCCTTTAGTGCTCAAGACCTGGCAGACTACTTTTTTTTAACAAAACACCATCTGAAGTAATATCCCAACACAAGACTGCAACCTTCCATCCTTGCCCCCTCCCACTCCCTCCACCACTCTCAGCACCTTCCCCCCAAGCACTGAGAATGAAGTGAGTTCCCTATTGTCTTCCTCACACCTCACTACTTGCCCACTTGACCCCATCCCTTCACATCTAATACCTTCTCTGTCTTCTACCCTCACTCCAGCTCTTACTCACCTATTCAACCTATCCCTTACTACCGGTTAATTCCCATCTTCCTTCAAACATGCAAAGGTCACCCCATCCTCAAAAACCCTCCCTCGACTCCAATTCTCCTGCAAACTACCGCCCCATATCACTGCTTCCACTAGCTTCAAAAGTCCTTGAAAAACTAGTTTTCGATCGCCAAACCCACTTCTTGTCCTCCAACTCATTGCTTGACCCCTTGCAATCTGGCTTCTGTCCCCAACACTCAATTGAGATTGCCCTCACCAAGGTTACTAACAATCTTCTTTCTGCTAAAAACAATGGCCACTACTCAATGCTTATCTTACTTGTCTGCTGCCTTTGACACAGTTGACCATACCCTTCTCCTACGGACTCTCAGCTCCCTTGGGCTCTCTGACACTGCGCTCTCCTGGATCCACTCTTATCTCTCTAGTAGGTCCTTTTCTGTCTCCTTTGCTGGTGACTCCTCCTATCCATTGCCTCAGTCTGTTGGAGTACCTCAAGGCTCTCTTCTGGGCTCTTTACTCTTCTCTATTTATACTTCCTCACTGGGTAAACTGATCAGTAGCTATGGCTTCAACTATCACCTCTATGCTGATGATACTCAGATCTACCTATCCACCCCTGCACTCTCTCCTTCTGTCCTTTCTCAAATCAGTGTCTGTTTATCTGGCATTTCTTCTTGGATGGCCTTTCACCACCTAAATATCAACATGTCCAAGACTGAGCTCCTTTTAATCCCCCCTCTAATTCTACCCCGGTTTCTAACTTTTCAATCACTGTTGGTGACACCACTATCTCCCCATCACCCCAAGTCCGCTGCCCAGGAGTTACACTTGACTCCAATCTGTCCTTCATACCCCACATTCAATTGCTCTCTTCATCCTGTTGAAACCACCTAAGCAATATCTCCAAAATTCATTTGTTTCTGAGTGCTGAAATTACTAAACAGCTAATCCACTCCCTGGTAATTTCCCGACTTGACTACTGTAATAACCTACTAACTGGCCTCCCTCTGCCCTGCCTCTCCCCTCTTCAATCCATCCTAAGTGCCTCTGCTAGGCTAATCGACCTCTCCTGATGCTCTGTATCTGCTGCACCTCTCTGCGAGTCCCTTCACTGGCTCTCCATTAACAGCAGAATTAAATTCAAAATTATCACCCTGACCTACAAAACCCTTACCAACGCAGCCCCCCACCTTTCCTCACTCATCAGCAAGTATACTCCAACCCCACCCCCCCCACACTATGATCCAACAATGACCTGCTCCTTGCATCTTCTACCTTCACCTCCTCTCATGCTAGACTACAGGACTTCTCTCTTGCGGCACCAACCATCTGGAATGCTCTTCCTCAAGCTGTCAGACTTTCCCCTAACCATTCCTCCTTTAAACACTCCCTAAAGACCTTTTTGTTCAGGGAAGCCTATCTCCACATCAGTAACAAATGAATTCCACTTGCTTAAAAGCTGCCCTCATCTAACTCCGCACTAACATCATTCTCACCTTTGCAGTCCCCACCTCCTGTCTCTCACCCTCCTACCCATCTATATTGTAAGTTCCCACGGGAACAGGGCCCTCAATTCCCCCTGTTTTTGTTTGTTAAACTTTGTCTGGTGTATTTTATATTATATTTTACTGTACTTTTATCTTTTTACCCATGGACAGCGCTGTGGAATCTGTTGGCGCTTTATAAATAAATAATAATAATAATAATAATAATCCACTTGGACCATGGGGTAGATTTATTAAATGCTGGGTGGACATAATTCGCTGTAGCAAATCATGTCCACCTGACAACGACAGCATACGCTGTCGGCATTTAACATTGCACAAGCATTTCTTGTGAAATGCTTGTGCAATGCTGCCCCCTGCACATTCGCGGTCAATCGGCCGCTAGCAGGGGGTGTCAATCATCCCGATCGTATCGGATTGGGATGATTGCCATCTGCCACTTCTTACTACCACTGCTTCTTAACTTTAATTTCCGGTAAGCCGGAAACTTTGGGCAGAGACAGCAGCATCCGCAGCTTGTTAAATCTAGCCCCAATAAGTCTACTTTTTTTTTTCGTGAATTTTCTAGATTTTCTCTTATTATATATTAACATTATTTGCTTCTTCTTGTTTTGTTTAATACATTTTAGCCATAGATTGTATTGTCACAACATTAGTTTATGAATTTCTATAAAGAGGCAATAAACTGCTGGGCACAACTACATGGTTACTACTCACCATGACATTGTTTTCCTTCTGTGCCAGAAACTCTCTTTAAAGCTCTTACCTTATTTTAGCCCCTTACTGGTACTGATTTGTTAAATTCCACATCTTCATACTGGGTGTTACCATCTGTTTTTCTTTATGTTAGTTATGTAGCCTTTTAATATCTGTAAGCTGTTTATAAAAATAGCAAACATGTAAAGCTCCCACTCTGCAATTTGTGAGCTAACACAGAGTGCATGATACATCTGTAAAAAAAAAAACAACAACATCCCTGATCTCTGAATGTTCACCATTTTCATCACAGGGTGCAAGAATATCCATGCTCCAAGATGGCAGCAGCCAGTATGAAAATACAAAGCTTCACCAACCTGCACCTGTAATGGGATAAAATAAGAGAACAGGTTTGGATAGAGCTGCAGACAATGGAAGAAAAACAACTGCATAGTAAATAGTCACCTATCTGTTGAAGTTGTGTCAGGACAATGTCTATAAAACAATGGGAGCTGCCGTGTTGTAACTTAGGTTACCTTTTCTGCTGTGGCCAATTAGGGACAGTTATAAATAGGTCACTAGAGTGTGCAACCAATGGCTGTGTGGAATATAACAGAGTTCTGCACTTCCACTTCTAACAGGAACTGAAAAGCTCATAATTTCAGAATGGAATTACAGGAAAAGGGAACAAAATAAAAAATTAAAGTATAATGTATATATTACCATCCCAACTTTAAAGTGTTTAATGTCACCTTAAAGGGACATTTAATCTTTTCTTTTGTGATTTAAAAAGAGTATACCATTTTAAAAAAAACTTTCTAATTTACTTCTATTATCTCATTATCTTAATTCTCTTGACATACTTTGTTGAAAAGCATATCTAGATAGGCTCAGTAGTTGCTGATTGGTTGCTGCACATAGATGCCTTGTGTGATTGGCTCCCCCATGTGCATTGCTATTTCTTCAATAAAGGATATCTAAAGAATGATGCAAAATAGATAATAGAAGTCAATTGGAATGTTGTTTAAAATTGTATTCTCTACTTGAATCATGAAAGAAAATATTTGGGTTTAGTGTCCCTTTAAGTATATTGAATCATGACAGCTCGACCAATGTTAAACCTACCCCTAAAACTTTACACTATTTTGTCACTTTTTAAACATCTAATGAAAGTTTAAAACAATGACATCTACAGGTTATTCTCAGACTATTGTTTTCTTTTGAATGCTTCGTTCTATTTAACATTTATAAGGGCCAGATTACAAGGGGAGCATTATGCAATGCTCCCACTCGAGCATTAACTGTGCTGGAAATAAGCTTTTGCCCGAATCAGTTTGCGCTTGTATTACAAGTAGAAAGTAAAAAATTATCATTCATGCACTTACCCGACGAGTGTAAGAAGTGAAACTTAGAATATTATGCATGCGATAACGTATTCCCCCCATACAATATCACCCAAAATGAAAATATTAAAATTTTAAATTCTGATTTTCTTCACATAACAGAATATGTTATATATATTCATAAATGCATATTTATATATATATATCCTATATAATAAAAGGCCAAGTGTGTTTGTCCGAAGCTGTCATGCACAGTAGAGACAGACGGGGACAAACACACCTGGCCTTTGAGTCCCTAACTGATGATCTGCTGCCATGCGGCATGACCGGGGGTGTGGCCGGGCATGAAGGGGCGTGACTGGCATGAATGGGCGTGGCCGGGCGCGGTTGCCCGATAGATGGAAGATGGGAGAGGGATAGAGAAAGGGAAGAGAGATAGAGAGGGGGGAGAGAGAGAGGGGGAGAGAGACAACAAAAGACAGGGGGAAGAGAGATAGCAAAAGAGAGGGGGGAGAGAGACAGCAAAAGAGAGGGGGGAGATAGACAGCAAATGAGAGGGGGGAGAGAGACAGCAAAAGAGAGAGGGGGAGAGAGACAGCAAAAGAGAGGGGGGAGAGAGACAGCAAAAGAGAGAGGTGGAGAGAGACAGCAAAAGAGAGGGGGGATAGAGACAGCAAAAGAGAGAGGGGGAGAGAGACAGCAAAAGAGAGGGGGAGAGAGCGCAAAAGAGAGGGTGGGAAGAGCGCAAAAGAGAGGGTGGAGAGAGAGCGCAAAAGAGAGGGGGGAAGAGAGAGCGCAAAAGAGGGGGGAGAGAGAGAGCTCAAAAGAGAGGGGGGAAGAGAGAGTGTAAAAGAGTGGGGAGAGAGAGAGCGCAAAAGAGAGGGGGGGAGAGAGACAGCAAATGAGAGAGGGGGAGAGAGACAGCAAAAGAGAGGGGGAGAGACAGCAAAAGAGAGGGGGGAGAGAGACAGCAAAAGAGAGGGGGGATAGAGACAGCAAAAGAGAGAGGGGGAGAGAGACAGCAAAAGAGAGGGGGAGAGAGCGCAAAAGAGAAGGGTGGAGAGAGAGCGCAAAAGAGAGGGGGGGGAGAGCGAAAAAGAGAGGGGGGTAGAGAGAGCGCAAAAGAGAGGGGGAGAGAGAGCGCAAAAGAGAGGGTGGGAGAGAGAACGCAAAAGAGAGGGGGGAGAGAGCACAAAAGAGAGGGGGAGAGCGCAAAAGAGAGGGGAGAGAGGGGGGAGAGAGCGCAAAAGAGATGGGGGAGAGAGCGCAAAAGAGAGGGGGAAGAGCGCAAAAGAGAGGGTGGAGAGAGCGCAAAAGAGAGGGGGAAGAGAGCGCAAAAGAGGGGGGAGAGAGAGTGCAAAAGAGAGGGGGAAGAGAGAGCGCAAAAGAGGGGGGAGAGAGAGAGCGCAAAAGAGAGGGGGGAGAGAGACAGCAAAAGAAAGGGTGGGAGAGAGAGCGCAAAAGAGAGGGGAGAGAGAGCACAAAAGAGAGAGGGGAGAGAGAGTGCAAAAGAGAGGGGAGAGAGAGGGGGGGGAGAGCGCAAAAGGGAGGGGAAAGAGAGAGCGCAAAAGAGGGGGGAGAGAGAGAGCAAAAGAGAGGGGGAGAGAGCGCAAAAGAGAGGGGAGAGAGAGCACAAAAGAGAGGGGGAGTGAGAGCGCAAAAGAGAGGGGAGAGATAGGGTGGAGAGAGCGCAAAAGAGATGGGGGAGAGAGAGCGCGCAAAAGAGATGGGGAGAGAGAGCACAAAAGAGAGGGGGGAGAGAGAGTACAAAAGAGATGGGGGAGAGAGCGCAAAAGAGAGGGGGGGAAGAGCGCAAAAGAGAGGGTGGAGAGAGAGCGCAAAAGAGAGGGGGGAAGAGAGAGCGCAAAAGAGGGGGGAGAGAGCGCAAAAGAGAGGGGGAAGAGAGAGCACAAAAGAGGGGGGGAGAGAGAGCGCAAAAGAGAGGGGGAAGAGAGACAGCAAAAGAAAGGGTAGGAGAGAGAGCGCAAAAGAGAGGGGAGGGAGAGCACAAAAGAGAGGGGGGAGAGAAAGCGCAAAAGAGAGGGGAGAGAGAGGGGGGAGAGAGTGCAACAGGGAGGGGGGAAGAGAGAGAGCAAAAGAGGGGGGAGAGAGAGAGCAAAAGAGAGGGGGAGAGAGCGCGAAAGAGAGGAGGGAAGAGCGCAAAAGAGAGGGTGGAGAGAGAGAGCGCAAAAGAGAGGGGGAAGAGAGAGCACAAAAGAGGGGGGAGAGAGAGAGCGCAAAAGAGAGGGGGAAGAGAGAGGGCAAAAGAGGGGGGAGAGAGAGAGCGCAAAAGAGAGGGGGGGAGAGAGACAGCAAAAGAGAGAGGGGGAGAGAGACAGCAAAAGAGAGGGGTGGAGAGACAGCAAAAGAGAGGGGGAGAGAGACAGCAAAAGAGAGGGGGGAGAGAGACAGCAAAAGAGAGAGGGGGAGAGAGACAGCAAAAGAGAGCGGGAGAGAGCGCAAAAGAGAGGGGGAGAGAGAGCGCAAAAGAGAGGGGGGAAGAGAGAGCGCAAAAGAGGGGGGAGAGAGAGAGCGCAAAAGAGAAGGGTGGAGAGAGAGAGCACAAAAGAGAGGGGGAAGAGCGCAAAAGAGAGGGGGGAGAGAGAGCGCAAAAGAGAGGGGGGAAGAGAGAGCACAAAAGAGGGGGGAGAGAGAGAGCGCAAAAGAGAAGGGTGGAGAGAGAGCACAAAAGAGAGGGGGAAGAGCGCAAAAGAGAGGGGGGAGAGAGAGCGCAAAAGAGAGGGGGAGAGAGAGCGCAAAAGAGAGTGGGGAGAGAGCGCAAAAGAGAGGGGGGAAGAGAGAGCGCAAAAGAGGGGGGGAGGGGGCGGAGCTAGCCATCAAGCAAGGAAGACGTGCTATGAGAGAGCTCTCTAATGCTTTTATAACATAGACCTAAATAAGAGACTCTTTTTGCCCACAAAAGCTATATAACTCTATAATATCACATCTGGCACTCTCTCAGGCTGGACTGTGGAAGAAGGAGAGGGAAAATTCTAGCCTTGGTCGACCGAGAAATGGAAAACTTGGTGCGCTCTTCCTAAGCGCCGTTCACAGACCGGGGAGCCATCGCACGGCTGCAGCTGCAGGAGACTGTTATAACCCAAGAACCCGCATCCTCAATACCTGCTTGGACCGAAGCTAAGTACTACCTTTGCTTGCTAACACGCTCCACTCCGGTACAGCAGCTTGACTTTTTATTTAAACCTACGAGGGGAGAACTGTTTTAAACAGCCAGCTATATCACCTCCACACTAGGTACTAACCTTACTCTGAGGCAGCGATTATCTTGCGGGTATATCCCGAATGCTCCCTAAGCCATATTAAGACTTATAACATCCCTTCGGGGCCACTTGTGGGCTATACAGCGCCATTAGTTTTTAGGCGCGAACCTCCGCCATCTTTAGGCCCGGACCTCTGCAGCGCAACTGAAATTCACACGGAGCGTGCAAGCTCCGATTACCATCCGACAATCAAAAAGAGAGGCCAGCTCCTGACTTATTATATTCGTGGCCAGGGGTCCAATCCTTCCATACTTGGTAGTCAGCAGGCATTTTACACATAAGATACCCCGCAACATTCTGCTGACCCTGGTGTCCCTCCAAACTTAGAGGCCTTACTCTGATTATTTATCACTGCTCCCACATAACTTGCTTGGTGCCTGGAATCTGTACTGACCTGCTGCACCGGATTTCCTTCACCTACTCTATTTCTGGCATTGTTTATCTCAAGTGGGCAGAACATAATTACAGGACCCTGCTGACATAGAGACTACCTGCAGTGCTGCGCATTGCTCAGACCCCAAGGCCTGTCAGGACTCAGAACCCCTGCCTAACTATCAGATAAATAAAGCACTACAGTGTCTCTCCCCCTTCCTTTCCCACTCTACCTCTTAGAGTGGGTCATACCCTACATCCCTTTCCCGTCTGGGCCCAGTGGTGGCATTGATCTCCCTAGGGGAGAGACACATCCTGTCAAAACCTGCCATTTCTGGAAATCATTTATTACCTACACTCCTACCTATTTACACCATAGCTCACTGCTAATACAGCCTATGATGAACACTTTATAACTGCCTTACTCACGTAACGCAACTATGATGTGCTAAGTCCTGGGGCGCCCCTCCCTGCCGGTGTTAGCCAGCTGATTCTGCCAGGTCTCCCTCTTAGTGGCCCTTTCTCCTCCTAATATCTCTTAACGCACTGCCCTTCACTTGTTGCAGCCCTACCATTCAATGCCGCAACAATCCAGGAGGAAATCCAAGGGAATGCATCCTTCAAAGCATACAGTTCGGGACCATTTTCTTCCCATCAGGGATCAACTACCAGATGTCTCGGATGATGACGGATCTGTCTCCCCCTCTGTGTCCGAGGGAAGGGCTAGCGTGCGGAGCTCACCACCTTCCCGCACGCAGTCTGAAACGATCACTATGGATTCTATGAGGCTGCTGCTAGACCAACAGACCCAATCATTCACAAAAAGATTCGATAAACTCGAGAGGTCCTTTGACGATCTCAGAAAAGACATTGTCACAGTTAATGAGCGAACTGACATTCTTGAACGCAAGCAGGAGGACCTTCTGGTTGACCACACAAATTGGGTAAGCTACACGCAGAACTTGGCTGACCAGGTGTCCTCCTTGGAGGCGAAACTAGCTGATCTGGAGGATCATTCCAGACGGAGCAACGTCAGGATCCGGGGAATCCCGGAGTCTGTGGGGCCCCAGGAACTGGAAAAATTCGCTCAAGCACTATTCAGGGCCATTCTGGGCCCATCGGGAGATCAGGATGCGAGAATCGACAGAATACATAGAGCAGCTAGACCGCAAAATCTACCTGCGGACAAACCTAGAGATACCATAGCCAAACTACACTATTTCTCCTTCAAAGATAGGCTCCTGAAGATCACCTTGAGACAGCCGCAACTTCCAGATCAATTCAGAGACATCTCGCTATATCCTGATCTGTCCCCTTTCACACTTCAACAACGACGGAGCTTCAGTGAATCCACAAAAACTCTGAGAGCCCACCACATCCGATACAGGTGGGGATTCCCGACTAAATTGATTATTACCAAAGATGGGGCCCAACACACTGTGCTAACACCACAGCAGGCGCAGGACCTCCTGAGATCCTGGAACTTACCCGCTGTAAACGGGGATGACGTACCTCCCCACCCACAGAGAGTGGGACCTCTACTGAGAGAGGGAGCCCAGCCTAGGAACCCGGACAGACTAGTACCACCTCGACAAGACCCCGGACGATGAATCACCATCTTCAACCCACCCATGGAGGTCTCAAGATTACCTAACCTCCCCTCTCCGGGTGCTACATAGACTGCTTATAGCTGTCCAACCCTTGAGAGGACTGTTCTACTCCCCACCATCATGACGGTGCCGAGGAACTTGAAAGGCCCAGTCGATAGGCGCCTTAACATCATCCCCTATTCCATGTTCTTTTCCCCTTCCTTCCCCTCACCACAAGTTATTTAAGTTCTACACACTCAGCTCTCACTCCTCTAGATGACTGGACATGGTTTGCCTGAGTAGACCATCTCCTTATATGGACTGGGATTGTATCTGAGAGTCGGAGATGATCAGAGAGCTGGTAATGTACTTTTGAAGGACTATTTATTTTCACCAAAATGCATATCATTTAAATAAGTTATATTCACAACACTAATTCTTTGTATTGTTCCAACAATGTTCTGAGTATGGTTCTGAGTTTATATTTCCTGCACAAATGTTCCTGGTGATTATGGTCTTTCTCCCTAACCTCTTTCACCCACCCATCCTTCCTGCATTTTCTCTGCTCCCCCTAACTCACTTTCCCTTCTCCTACCCTAATCTGGTCTCTCTTGACCTCCTAACACCCCCTCTCTCCCTTCTACCTTCCCACTAGACCCCACCACCTTTTCCTACCCACGTTTTCCACTTTCCCCCCCCCCGCCTCCCCCCCCCCATTTCAACCTGGCTTCAACTCTCCATATGCCACTCCGGTTACTGGGTGGGCATCTCTGTGGAGGGGGCGGGGGAGGGGTCTTACCATCTAAGCAATGTCAAGGTGTACAGTACAAACTGTTTTTTTGTTTTTTTTATGACTAATTGAATTTAACCTGCCTTTTCCACTCATCCCTCCTTATGCTCTATCCTATCTATCTGCCTCTTCACCTTCTGATCCTACCCTAACATCTGGAAAATGTCAAATGTTTAGCACTGTAAAAATTTGTATGATATTATGCTTCGGACCATCTGCTCAGGGTTCACACAGAAGTTCTTGTAAAATTTTAATGTTCTCTTCAAATCTCTCTAAGTCCCCTCCAACAGCCTGCCCTTCCCTTGCCCCACCCGCCTCTGATACCCCTCCTACTCCTAAGCCTTTGCTACTGCTCTACCCTCCTTTTACTACCCTCCTCTCTTCCCCTTGGCGTATAACCCTGTACCACTTAACTCCAATCTTTCCTGTTTCCCCATTCCTTTTTTTTTTTTTTAAATATTTATTTTGTGAAAAAGACAGCAATGTAACAACAAATACCAAGTAAATGTCTTAACAATTAGGCATTGAGAAAATAGATTACAAATAATCTGAAAAAGCAAGGGTTAGGTTTGCCTTCAATTTTGACAAAAATAAATAACAAAACAGACATATATTTATAATTACACAATACATTGCTGAATTTTGACTTTTTATCTTATCATAAAAAAAGCAAAAAAATAGAAACGACAAAGTAAAACAAAACGCGGAGGAAAAAAAAAAAAAAAAAAAAAAAAAAGGGTAACATGGCCCCCCGTCTCCTCTCCGACACCCCTACACCACCCAACTACGTGAGGTCATAGTCACCATTAGCAATAGCTGTTTCCATATAGATAGTACCCCTAAAGGGGGCAATTATTTGTTTTTGAATTTCTATGGGGAAGCTGATAATGATGTTTTTCCATTTATGGAAAAATAGCTTAATTTTATATTCTGAATCTATTGACGTGTCCATTTGTTCTAGTACTAATTGGTTTTTAAGTTTTTGTATAAATTCCTTCAAGCTTGGGGCTTTCTGCGCTTTCCAATATTTTAATATCATAAGTCTTCCCGTGATGATTAGGGTATTTAGTTGGCGAGTGTTTTTATATATTGACTCCTCTTGACTTATTAAAAAAAAAGATATGCTTAACCTTGAACTGTATATTGCATTTGTTAATTTTGCACGCCCAATTTATAACTTTATACCAGAATTTTTTAATTTTTCTACAACTCCAGAAGCAATGTTCTAGGTCTGCGTTTGTAGTTTTACATTTCTGGCAGCATGTTGAAGTTTTATCCCATCTGGCCTTTATCTGTGGGGTAATATATGTTCTATTTATAATTTTTGTATGTGATTCTCTCCAGGAAGTGGCAATTGTAGTTCTATCAACCCGGTTAAAGCTTGCTTGAATTTGCTCTGTTGTAGTCTGCCATGTGTCTGCTAGTCTTTGCAAATTATTCTGCCCGGGGATGTTGTTAATAAGTTTATATAAAGTTGAAATATTGTACTTCCCTGCCCGGAAAAGAGTTATGGCAGGTTCTATTTTATCCCAGGTCTCTATTTCTACACTATTCTGCAGTATTCCTTGTAAATAATGTCGGCATTGTAGAAATGCATAAAATTCCTTATTTATTATCTCAAAATCTTGTTGGATTTGGGCAAAGGATTTACATACTCCTAATTCACTATCTATTAGTTGTATAACCTTATTAAGCCCTTTCGATGCCCAATTTTTAAAAATCTTTGAGTTTATTCCTGGTATAAAATTAGGATTACCTTGGATAGGTAGATATTTGGAGTATGGTACTGCCATGTCTAGCTGTTTAAGTATCCTTTGCCATGTTTTAATCACCATCTGTATGACAGGGAATCCTTTAATCTTATGTGGGCATTTGTCAGGGGGAGTGTGTAGTAAAGCGGTAAGCGAGTATGGGTATGACAAGGATTCTTCAGTGTATAAGGCTGCGTAATAGTCCGCACCCGTTAGCCAGTCCATCGCTATCTTTCCGATACAACTTACATTGTAAATCTCTATGTCTGGTAATGCAAAGCCTCCCTCTCTTCTGGGTAATGAGAGCTTTTTATATGCTATTGCCCTTCTTTTCTTGTCCCATAAAAACTGTATGCAGGCTTGTTTAAATGCCTTAAGGTCCTGTTTTTTTATCAAGATCGGTAAGTTTTGCATTAAGTATAATAGTTTAGGGAACAATAACATTTTTATTGTTTATTTTACCAGTTAGGGTAAGTTTAAATTTTGCCCATTTTTCCAGGTCATGTTTTATTTTCAAGAAGATTAGGGGGTAGTTAAGGTCGTACCACTCTCTGAAGTTGGTCGATAATTTAATACCTAAATACACAAAAAAGTCTTTTGCTTCCTTGAAAGGGAAGGATTGCACAGATTTTATATTTTTATGTAACCAGTAAATTTCTGACTTTGAAGAATTGATTTTATAACCTGTAAAAGCACTGAAATCTTGAAGCATTTGTATTAAAAGTGGAACATTTTTTCTGGTGTTGGAGGTTAATACTAGCAAGTCGTCAGCATAAAGTAATATTGTTATTCTCCTTTTGCCTATCCTAATCCCGTCCAATTCTTTCCTAAGTTGTGTGGCCAGGGGTTCTAGGGCAAGGTTAAATAAATAGGGGGACAATGGGCATCCCTGTCTAACTCCCTTTTGTATAGTAAAATATTTTGACGGGTATCATTTACAATAACGGCAGCTGTAGCCGACTTGTATATTAGAGAAGTGAATTGGAGAAAAGGGCCCTCGACTCCATACTTCTGTAATGCTGTAAAGAGATGATCCCAAATGATGGAGTCGAAGGCCTTCTCTGCATCAATTGAGACTATTGCAGCATCTGGACCTAATTTGACACCTCTCTTGTCTGGTTGTTTTTGGTACAGATTAAGTATTAGTTGTAATTTACGGAGATTACGTGTACAACTTCTTCCTGGCATGAAGCCGACTTGATCTTTATGTATTAGAGGGCCAATAAGTTGTTTGATTCTGTGAGCTATTATAGACATCAGTATTTTATAGTCGCTGTTTAGCAACGAGATCGGTCTATACGACCCTACTTCTTCTGGGTTTTTGTTTTTTTTAAGAATCAAAACGACTAGCGATGCAGCAAAGTATTTTGAGCAATTAGTATTTTCAATATAATATTGATTAAACAGAGATGTTAACGATGGGGCAATGTCTTCAGCAAGAATTTTATATAGCTCTGCAGGGAGCTGGTCTGGCCCTGCGGCTTTGTTTGATGCCATTTTTTTAATGGCGTTCATTACTTCAGTAATTGTGATAGGAGAGTTTAATTCATCTAAACAAGCCCGCTCAAGTCTTGGGACCTGAACTTCCCTCCAAAATTTCTTTTTCGCTTGTGTATTAACTGTTGTTTCAGCATAAACTTCCTGGAAATATGAGGAGATGTAATTTTGAATTTCTTTAATATTTGTAATTCGCCCTGTTGTGGTCTTGATGGAGCCAATTGTGACTCTCTTTTTTTGTAGTTTGGTTATATTTGCAAGAAATTTACCGGCTTTCCCTCCATGCCTATAAAAAAAAGCCTCTTTTTAAGATCATCTTGTGCAGCTTTCTGTGTAAAAAATAGCTCTCTTTCTTTTTTAGCTCTTTGGTAAGTTAACCATAATACCCTAGAGGGGTCGCTAATATATGAATTGTATGCATTACGCAATTGTGAAGCCAACTCAGTATCTCTAGCCGTGTATTTGCGTTTTAGGATTACCAGGTATGCTTTGATTTCGCCTCTTATCACCGCTTTAAAAGTCTCCCATAAAATTTCCGTTTTTATATCTGGTGATGCATTGGTTTGTAAAAACTCTACCCATTTTATTCTTAGCCATGTCTTAAATTGTGTGTTGGTCACTAAATACCTGGGGAAGAAGAATCTGCTTAAATTACCTTCTTGTGGGTTTCTTATTTTAAGGTTTAGTGTAATGATGGCATGATCTGAGATAATTATTTCTTGTATTTCAGCCTTCATTTCTAATTTTAACAATTTTTCACTTATTAGAAAATAATCTATCCTAGACATTGTGCGATGTGCATATGATTCACACGTGTATTTTCTTGTGTCAGGGTTTTGCACCCGCCAGATATCTTTAAAACATAGTGGATTACAAAAGTTCTTGTAAATATTAATTTCTTGTTTGCTGTTCCTATTTAGTGATAGTCTCAGTCTATCCAGGGTGGGGTGCCTGACTGTTTCCCCATTCCTAACCCTTTCCTTCCCTTCCAAGGTTTCTTACCGATGCACCCCACTTTCCTCCCCTCCCACCTCCTTTCCCTTTCCAGCCTGGCTTCAACTTCCCATATCTCACTTCAGACACTGAGTGGGCATCTCTACGGGGAGGGATGGGGAGGGGTCCGACCATCTAAGCAATGTCAAGATGTTTAGTGCATACTGTTTTTCTATATGACAAATTGAACTTAACCTACACTGTTAGAACTGTACAATTATTTTGCATAGGATTCTAGGTTATTGGTCTGTGTAGAGGTATATCTAATGAATATATGCTTTCTTTTCGTCTCTCCTCTTCTTGCCACCTTCCTTTCCCCTAATACCTATCTGCCTCTTCACCTTCTGATCTTATCCTAACATCTGGAAAATGTCAAATGTTTAGCACTGTAGAACTTTGTATGATATCATGCTTCAGACCATCTGTTCAGGGTTCACACAGAAGTTCTTGTAAAATTTAAATGTTCTCTTCATATCTCTCTATGTTCCCACCAACAGCCTACCCTTCCCTTGCTCCACCCGCCTCTGATACCCCTCCTACTCCTAAGCCTTTGCTACTGCTCTATCCTCCTTTCACTACCCTCCTCTCTTCCCCTTGGTGAATAACCCCTGTGCCACTTAACTCCAACCTTTCCTGATTCCCTATTCCTAATCCTTTCCTTCCCTTCCAAGGTTTCTCACCGATGCACCCCACTTTCCTCCCCTCCCACCTCCTTTCCCATTCCAGCCTGGCTCCAACTTCCCATATGCCGCTTCAGACACTGAGTGGGCATCTCTGCGAGGAGGGATGGGGAGGGGTCCGACCTTCTAAGTAATGTCAAGATGTTTAGTGCATACTGTTTTTCTATATGACCAATTGAACTTAACCTGCACTGTTAGAATTGTACAATCATTTTGCATAGGATTCTAGGTTATTGGTCTGTGTAGAGGTATATCTAATGAATATATGCTTTCTTTTCGTCTCTCCTCTTCTTGCCTGCTTCCTTTTCCCTAACTCTCTGCTCTGCAGCAGCTTCCCAATCCTTCTTTAATTCCTATGCCCTCTTGTTACTGCTCCGCTTTCCTTCCCATCCGCTCTTCTTTCCTTCTTAGGTCAGATTAAGCCTTCCATAATTGTTGAGCTCCCGTACACATGAACTGACCCACCCTCTAAACTTGACATGTCCAACCTGAAGTCGCGGACCCATAGGACCCTTTTGACCCCCTGCCGTCTTCAGGCACCTAGATACCAGAAGGCCCTCATACCAACATTTCTCCCTCACCATCAGTATCCTAGACCTCCACCTCTCTCCCCTCCCTTCCTAAACTTTCCCTTACTCCTCCCTCCCTATCTCCTCCCTAAAACTACCTGGCCACAGCTACCCATATAACTAGATGACTGAATGTACACCACAACCGGCGGTGGAGGGGAGCCGCTGTGCCCTCCTCTCCCCCACCACCTCCTAACCCCCCCCTACCAGGGGCCACTTTTTTGGTGCGGTTAGGGACTGCCATTTGTGTCCTCTGCACTCCTTATTTGGCAGAGTGTAGTAGCCTCTGCCCAGCCCGGAGAAACTAATAGATTTTAGTGAATACCCCTGCCTTCCCTTGCCCTTCCATCTTCCCTACAACTTCCTTCCCCGTCATACCCCCCCCCTCTCCCCTTTTTCCTTTTCTTTTTTTTTTTTTTCTCTCTCCCACAATGAGAGCGGGCACGCTGAACGTTAGGGGCCTAAACTCCCCTACAAAACGGAGTTTACTCCTTAAATTTCTGAAAACCCAGCGCCTTGATATAGTGTTCTTACAGGAGACCCATTGGACAGGGTCTCGGGCCGCCATGTTCCACCCTAGGGATTTCCCTGTTCGTCTCTCCTCAACGTTTCACAAAAAGGCCAGAGGAGTTACTGTCCTAGTGGGGAGACACGTCTCCTACGAGCCCATCTATCTTGATATAGACCCTTCTGGCCGCCACGTCATCTGTGTATGTCAGCTGAACAACACTTTGGTTACGCTGGTGGCTCTGTATTCCCCTAACGTTAATCAGACCCGCTTCCTCAATAGTCTGCTAAATAAGGTCGACAGATTTAAACAGGGTCATGTAATTATAGGAGGCGACTGTAACCTAGTGTGGGACCCGCGCAGGGATAGGAAATCCCAGCGTAGGGCTCCCCCAAGACGCGGAGAAGACCATTACTCTCATCTCTTTAGAAACGTTGTCTCTCAGCATTCATACCATGATATTTGGAGAGCCCTACATCCTGACGCGGATGATTACACCTATTATTCACCTCCCTCCCAATCCTATGCCCGGCTAGATTACCTCTTCTGTCACTCATGGACGTTGCAGATGGTAACTGCGGCCACAATAGTACCCTGTGTGTGGTCGGACCATGACGCAGTGGTTGTGGATATCACCTTTTCTCCCTCAGGGAAAAGTGGGCTCTCTTGGCGTCTACCAGAATACCTTCTTGCGGACTCCCAGATCCCGCTTTGAACAAAGGAGATAGACGAGTTCTTGATTACAAACGACACAAGATCCACATCAGCGCTGACTCTTTGGGCGGCGCTTAAAGCCTACCTTCGTGGGCTCTTCATACAAAAATCCTCAGAGATTAGAAGACACAAGGGGGCCAGTTTGGCCCAACTCTATCACGAACACGCTGTCTCTAGAACTCAACTTAGACAAAAGAGATCAGATTCCCTAGCCAAGAAAGTCCAGTCCCTCAGAAAACAGATTGAGGCCTGCGAACTTGAGAAGGTGCAGAGGGGACTTTATCTCCTGAAACAGAGATATTACCATAAAGGGGATAGGGCAGATCGTCTCCTGGCCCACAAACTCCAACAAAGAACCTTACAGAATAAGATAGCTTATATAACAAGGGATGACAAGAAATGTTATTCCCCTAATGATATAGGCAATGCTTTTGCAAACTATTACAGTAGACTATACCAGATAGCTGATGACCCTGGCATTCGATATGCACCAACGCACGTTATCCCTGAGTTCCTTGACAAGCTTCGCTTGCCACAGGTTCCTGAGGACATGATGGAGAAATTTGTAGCTCCTATCTCAGCTGAAGAGATCGAGAAAACGATCAAAAGCCTCAAAGCGCATAAATCCCCTGGCCCAGATGGATTTGATGCCTTGTTCTACAAAAAATTTGTGACCCAGCTGTGCCCTATTCTTGTTCGGGTGTTTGACGAGGCCATGGACACAGGCTGCTTCCCCCGAGACTTTTTAGAGGCTTCAATTATAACTATTCCCAAACCAGGGAAAAACCCTGAGCTCTGCGAGAGCTACCGCCCAATATCTCTCATTAACGGAGATGTAAAATTATATGCGAAAATATTAGCCTCAAGGCTAAACAAAATTCTCCCGGTCCTGATTCATCATGATCAAGTGGGGTTCACCCCGGGACGACAGGGCTCGGACAACACTAGGCGCCTATTAAATATCTTCTTTGAAACTGCTGCACTTGGGATCCCACTGGTTACCCTGTCGTTAGACGCTGAGAAAGCCTTCGACAGGGTCCGGTGGGAATACATGGTAGAGGTCCTGCGCTCTTTTGGATTTCCACCCGCTTTTATCAAAGCAGTAATGGCTCTGTATTCAAACCCCTCTGCCAGAGTTAGAGGATTGGGGTTCATCTCTAGGTCCTTTGAGATTCGGAATGGTACGAGGCAGGGTTGTCCTCTGTCACCTCTCCTTTTCGCTCTTATAATGGAACCATTAGCGACTAGACTCAGGACAACTCCCTTAATTCAGCCATTAGTCTTGTATGACATACCTCAGGTCCTTGCCCTCTTTGCTGATGACTTGACCATTTTTTTGGCGGATCCAGAAGAGTCGCTCCCCAAGCTGTTTGAGATCTTGACCGAATTTGCCGACCTAACATACTATAAACTCAATTATTCCAAGACTGAGGCCTACGCTATTGGCCTCCCGGAAACCACCCTGGAGACTTTGAAAAGCTCCTACCCATTTAAGTGGTCAAAGGAAGGTCTGAAGCATCTGCGAGTAGTACTCTCCCACGACCCTAAGAAAATAGTGGCAGCAAATTATGGGTCTCTGCTCAAAGAGCTCCAGCAGACAATCTCTGGTTGGAAGGTCCCGGAGGTCTCATGGACGGGTAGGGTTGCGGCTGTAAAGATGCTCCTACTACTAAAACTAATTTATCTATTCCGTTGCCTCCCAGTTCCGGTCCCGGCATACCTTCTTAACCATTTCCAATCTATCTTCACAAAATACGTATGGAAGGGGCAACACGTTCGGCTTCCCCTAACCCAATTACAAAAACCGAAAAGATGTGGAGGCATGTCAATGCCGAATATTATGCTTTATTATAAAGCTGCCATGCTCTCGCATATCACGGCCTGGGGAGTGAGGGACTGTTCCGCAAGGTGGCTCCAAATTGAACAGGGCTCGCTGCCCGCGGGAGTGGACATAGCCAACCTCATATGGATCCCTGATCATGCAGAGGTACTGAACGGAATACACTGCCGCATAGTCAAGACCTGTCTGAAGCTATGGAGAGGGCTCCGTCCCCTGGACCCAGTTGCCCCACATCCCTCCCCCATACACTCTATCAGAGCCCTGCTACATTGCCTTCCGGACTCACATCCCGGGAGGTGGGAGGCCTTGGGGCTCAGATCACTCTCGGATTTGTACAGAGGAGGCGCCCTAGCTATCCCACCCCAAAATTACCCGTTGGACAGCTTTCCTAGAGAGCTGCAATTTGAGTATCTCCGCCTGGCTTCACTTCTCTTATCCTGGGGTTTTCAGAAAGACAACTTGAGAGCTCTTACTAGGTGGGAGAGGAGATGGTTGGCTGGTAGGCCTTTACGAGGCTCTCTGTCATTTCACTACAGGACTCTCTTGGACTCTCCTTGCTTCATAAAAACTCGCTCCTCAGAGGACTGGGGGAGAGACCTAGGGGTGGAGGCTTCGGAGAGTAAGTGGCAGAGCGCTCTTCAGGATGTCGGGGCGGCAGTGCGCTGCTCCAACATGTTTGAACTGTACCTCAAAATTTTGCTCCGCTGGCACTGGGTGCCCACCAGGCTACATAGAGTTTACCCCTCCAGATCGGCAGACTGTTGGAGAGGATGCGCCCACCGAGGCACTCACCTCCACATTTGGTGGGAATGCCCCAAGCTCAGACACTTCTGGAACCAGGTGGCTGGTTTGCTCCGGGGACTGGGCCTCATTGACGACCTCTCAGGGAGTACGGCATTATTCCATTTTGGTCTGCAGGATCTTCCAAAACCATCCCGTCTCCTAGGTGTTATTGTCCTTCTGTCGGCAAAACTGGTTATAGCCAGACAGTGGCTGAAACAGGCCCCTGCTTCACTTACCCCAGTTCTTGATTCACTGGAATTTATCCAAAACATGGAAGAATATGCACTAAGAGTTGAAGGCCGATATGATTACTACTGTTCTATTTGGTCGGCATGGGATGAATATAGGAGATCTGGCGAACCTTCAGCCTCATTGAATAGCTAGATAGTTGTGTAGGCCCTGGTCTTTATCGAGGAGCTGGCGACCTGAACACCCCTGCGGCTCCTAATCCTCAATATATATACATATATCTATATGTCTATTCCTTTTTTTTTTTTTTTTTTTTTCTCTCCTCCTCCCTCCCCCATCCCTGCCTACCCCACCCACCTCCCTGGCCCAACCCTGGCAAAAGTTCTCCGGGATACCCCCCCCCACCCATCCTTCACATCACATGCCTTTTTCCAGCTGATTCCCGTATCCTACCTAATATTCTACAAATCTCGTATTCTTACGATCAGCATAACCTAACACTCGATCTTAGCTGTATATGTTCCATTCTGAAATATTTTTTTTTCCTTACGAGTTACGTCTTCAGACAAGTATTAAGTTCCAGGTCCCATAAGTGGACCTATTTTATCTTGTTGACACATGTTTCTCCTGTTATAAAAATATATAAAATGGGGCTCTATTAGGGTCAATACAATGCTCCTTCTACTGTCTATTGCACTTATGTTCGAATGATGGAATACTGTCATGTAATTGTGTTTGAGATATTGCCCTACCTTTTATGTTTGTACTCTGTCTTATTATTGCCTCAATAAAAATATTTTTCAAAAAAAACAAAAACAAAACAAAACTGTTGCTGGAGATTAAATCTCATTTCATCCAGCCTTAAATTGTGACCTCTTGTCAAAAAATATTTCCTTGAAATAAACAGTGCTTTTGTCAACAAAAAAAAAAAAAAGAGGGGGGAGAGAGAGAGCGCAAAAGAGAAGGGTGGAGAGAGAGCACAAAAGAGAGGGGGAGGAGCGCAAAAGAGAGGGGGAGAGAGAGCGCAAAAGAGAGGGGGAGAGAGAGTGCAAAAGAAAGGGTGGGAGAGAGCGTAAAAGAGAGGGGAGAGAGAGCACAAAAGAGAGGGGGTGAGCGAGTGCAAACGAGAGGGGGAGAGAGAGCGCAAAAGAGAGGGGGAGAGAGAGCGCAAAAGAGAGGGGGGAAGAGAGAGCACAAAAGAGGTGGGAGAGAGAGCGCAAAAGAGAGGGGGGAGAGAGACAGCAAAAGAGAGAGGGGGAGAGAGACAGCAAAAGAGAGGGGGGAGAGACAGCAAAAGAGAGGTGGGGAGAGACAGCAAAAGAGAGGGGGGATAGAGACAGCAAAAGAGAAAGGGGGAGAGAGACAGCAAAAGAGAGAGGGGGAGAGAGACAGCAAAAGAGAGGGGGAGAGAGCACAAAAGAGAGGGGGGGGAGAGCGCAAAAGAGAGGGGGGGAAGAGAGAGCGCAAAAGAGGGGGGAGAGAGAGCACAAAAGAGAAGGGTGGAGAGAGAGCGCAAAAGAGAAGGGGGGAAGAGCACAAAAGAGAGGGGAGAGAGAGAACGCAAAAGAGAGGGTGGAGAGAGCGCAAAAGAGAGGGGTGGAGAGAGCGCAAAAGAGAGGGGGAGAGAGCGCAAAAGAGAGGGGTGGAGAGAGAACGCAAAAGAGAGGGGGACAGAGAGCGCAAAAGAGAGGGGGTGAGAGAGTGCAAAAGAGAGGGGGAGAGAGAGCGCAAAAGAAAGGGTGGGAGAGAGCGCAAAAGAGAGGGGAGAGAGAGCACAAAAGAGAGGGGGTGAGCGAGTGCAAACGAGAGGGGGAGAGAGAGTGCAAAAGAGAGGGGGAGAGAGAGTGCAAAAGAGAGGGGGGAAGAGAGAGCACAAAAGAGGGGGGAGAGAGAGTGCAAAAGAGAGGGGGGGAGAGAGACAGCAAAAGAGAGGGGGAGGGAGCTCAAAAGAGAAGGGGGAGAGAGAACGCAAAAGAGAGGGGGGATAGAGAGAGTGCAAAAGAGAGATGTAGAGAGAGTGCAAAAGAGAGGGGGGAGAGAGAGCTCAAAAGAGAGGGGGGAGAGAGAAAGCTCAAAAGAGAGGGGGAGAGAGAGAGCAAAAGAGAGGGGAAGGGAGAGAGCACAAGAGGTGGGACCGCTGTACTGCAAAAAATGGCCCGTGTGAACGGGCTTTAGGACTAGTAGATATATATATATATATATATATATATATATATATATATATATATATATATATATATAATTTGTTTTTGCACAAATATACACTTATACCTATATATATATATATATACTATAATCTCGTTTGTAATGCGTCCATCACCGTCGCCAGTTGTGCACGCATCCTCAAAGGAATGTTGGCTGCGCTAGGCAACCAAAAGAATGTGTGCTGCGCACGCAGCCAAAAGAATCCACCTGGATTCCGCATAGGCAAACGAAGCCTTAAAAAAAAAAAAAAAACATGCAACCGCCCGCACAAAATAACAAGAAAACACGTAACCGCCCGCACAAAATAATAAAAAAAGCTAACAGCCCGCACGAAGTATAACAAAAAAAACCGCCATCCCCCACATTGCAAAATAATAAAGTAATTAACCCCTAATCTGCAAATTAAACTACGCAAATAACATAATTAAAATATTAACCTCTAAACTGCCAACCCCACACATCGCAATAAACCTAATTAACCTATTAACCCCTAAACCAACAAACCCCTACATCGCAATAAACCTAACTAACCTATTAACCCCTAAACCACCAAACCCGACATCGCAATAAACCTAATTAACCTAATAACTCCTAAACCAGCCAACCCCCCACATTGCAAATAACTAATTTAATTACTAAGACCCCTAACCCAACACCCCCTAATTTAACCACAATACTAAGTTACAATTAAAATAAAAAATCCTAACATTAAGTTAAAAATAAAACCAATAATTAAATTACAAAAAATTAATCTAAAATAAAAAAATAAATAAACTAAATTATCAAAAATAAACAAAATAAACCTTATCCCTATGAAAATAAAAAATCCACACAAAATAAAAACACCCCCTAATCTAAACTTAACTACCAATAGCCTTTAAAAGGGTCTTTTTTAGGGCATTGTCCTAAGTTAAACAGCTCTTTTACATGTAAAAAATACTAAGTCCCCACTAACAGTAACCCCCCCACCCACCCACCAAACTCCCCAAAATAAAAAAAACAAACACTAAAAAACCTAAACTACCCATTGCTCCAAAGGGGTATTTGTATGGGCATTGCCCTTAAAATGGCATTCAACTCTTTACTGCCCTTAAAGGGACAGTCAAGTCCAAATTTTTTTTTCATGATTCAAACAGGGCATGTAATTTTAAATAACTTTCCAATTTACTTTTATCACCAATTTTGCTTTGTTCTCTTGGTATTCTTAGTTGAAAGCTAAACCTAGGAGGTTCATATGCTAATTTCTTAGACCTTGAAGGCCGCCTCTAATCTAAATGCATTTTGCTAGTTTTTCACCACTTGAGGGCATTAGTTTATGTGTTTCATATAGATAACATTGAGCTCATGCACGTGAATTTACCATGGAGTCAACTCTGATTGGCTAAAATGCAAGTCTGTCAAAAGAACTGAAATATGGGGGCTGCTGAGGCTTAGATACAAGGTAATTACAGAGGTAAACGTGTATTAATTATATCTAAAAATGCCACTCCACAAAAATTAAAAAAAGACTAAGACTAAGCCCCAAATAGGTACTCACCATTCCTGAAGTCCAGCGGAGAAGGTCTTCTTCCAGACGACTCCATCATTTTCTATCTTCATCCGGAGCAAAGGCGACGCGGAGCGGAGGTGCGGAGCTGGCTTCCCCGATTCGCGGATCCTCACTGGCGGTCCTCAGTGGCGGTCTTCAGTGACGGCGGTCAAAATCGGCGTGGAGACTCCTCTTCATGCGATTGTCCGCCACACACTGAAGATTAAATGTAAGGTACCCCATATTTATTGGGGAACCCTGCATTCCTATTGCCTGAAATTTTGAAATCAGCCAATAGGATTTAAGGAGCTCTAATGCTATTGGCTGATTTGAAAATTTCCGCCAATAGGAATGCAAGGTACCCCAAATTGAATGTGGCACCTTCCATTCAATTTTTATTGTACGACGGAGATCAGATAAAAAGGAGCCTCCACACTGCTGAAGATTGCTGCCGCTGAAGACTGCCACTGAGGACTGCCGCTCCGGATACGCTCATCGGGGAAGACTGCTCCGCACCTTCGCTCCGCACTGCCTTCGCTCTGGATGAAGATGGAAGATGATCGAGCCACCTGGAAGAAGACCTTCACCGCCGGACTTCAGGAAAGGTGAGTACCTTTTTCGGGCTTAGTCTGAGGCTTTTTTTATTTTTTGGGTTGTTTTTTTTTTTAGATTAGGGTTTTTTGGGCTGTAACAGAGCTGATTTCACTTTTAAGGGCAGTAAAAGAGCTAAATGCCCTTTTAACAGTTGATGCCCATACAAATGACCCTTTAGGGGCAATGGGTAGCCTAGGTTTTTTTAGACTTAGT
This sequence comes from Bombina bombina, assembly GCF_027579735.1. NCBI lineage: Eukaryota > Metazoa > Chordata > Amphibia > Anura > Bombinatoridae > Bombina > Bombina bombina. The sequence goes on along the minus strand of NC_069505.1, from coordinate 224,527,748 downwards.
TTTTTATTCTGGCGAGTTGGTTGGGTGGGGGGTCTTGCTGTTAGGGGATACTTTGTAATTTTTGTATGTAAAAGAGCTGATTTCTTTAGGGCAATGCCATACAAAAGGCCCTTTTTAAGGGCTATTGGTATCTTATTGATAGATTAGGGGGTGTTTTTATTTTGGGGGGATTAGTTTAGATTAAAAAAAAATATTTTGAATAGTTTTCTTTATTTTTTTCTGCGTTTACATGTTTTATTTTTTTGTAGTTAGGTATAGCTATATACAGATTTTTATAGGGATATCTATTTATAAATACTATGCTATGTGCATAACATTGGAATGTGAAATATTTACAGTAAATACACACTATAATACTTAAATATGAATATTACATACATAGGTTTTTATCTACTTAAAGGGACAGTCTAGGCCAAAATAAACTTTCATGATTCAGATAGAGCATGTAATTTTAAACAATTTTCCAATTTAATTTTATCACCAATTTTGCTTTGTTCTCTTTGTATTCTTAGTTGAAAGCTTAACCTAGGAGGTTCATATGCTAATTTCTTAGACCTTGAAGCCCACCTCTTTCAGATTGCATTTTAACAGTTTTTCACCACTAGAGGGTGTTAGTTCACATATTTCATATAGATAACACTGTGCTCGTGCACGTGAATTTATCTGGGAGCAGGCACTGATTGGCTAGACTGCAAGTCTGTCAAAAGAACTGAAAAAAGGGGCAGTTTGCAGAGGCTTAGATACAAGATAATCACAGAGGTTAAAAGTGTATTATTATAACTGTGTTGGTTATGCAAAACTGGGAAATGGGTAATAAAGGGATTATCTATCTTTTAAAACAATACAAATTCTGGTGTAGACTGTCCCTTTAACTGCAAAGGGCTGCAATGAACTTATATATATATGTCTATATACTTAATGTCTACATATATATTTATGTGTTGATATGAGTACTTATGTCCACAAATACATATATACACATATAAATACATATATATTTATGTACACACATATTAATATATTGATATACACACATACATACAGATATATTATATATATTTAGACATGTATATGTATGTATGTCAAAGTTAAATCCCTTTGCGTGCCTGAGATCTCATATTTTTGAGCCTTTACAACTTTTATGTGCAATTTTTTTTTAAATCATTTTTATTAGATAGTTTTATGAGTGTAACTGTACTTTGTAATGTATTTTTGATGTGTTTTGTGCCACTTTTTTGTTTTGCAAAACAGTTCACCAGAGCTCTGAGGTCACGCTAACCAGACGCACGTTAACTTCATTTGTGCTCAAACAATCTTGTTTACTTTCCACTTGCAATACAAGTGAAAAACCTGATATGCTGAACACCCGAGATAAACCCTTTATTGCTTGCGTGTAACTTTTACTGCTTCACTCGAAATCTAGCCTTCGTGTTTAATGTCCCTTCAAGTATGCAGGTGTTTTCTTGCATCTTGCCACACAGCATTTGATTAGGTTGGCCTTATCAACAAAGACTAGATAACATAAGAGAGTTTTCAAGGCGTGAACCTTATGACTGATCTCAAATTCAAAAACAATTTGAATTGATCTAACAAATAACAATGTAACCCTTTGCAATGCAATGCATAATTGCTGACAGACACGTGCATAGATAAACACTTATTTTTTCCTCTCTTCCAAAATTAGATAATGGTAATTTGGTTCCAGTTAATCTTGCTTAACCCCTAAATTTCTATGCAGGGCAGAAGAGCAGCGGCTGAAAAGCGGCTTAATCTTAAAGTAGTGGCTAGTGCTACAGCTACACAGCAGTAGCAGCACAAGAAAAAAAAAGTGTAAATGTATTTTTTATTGGGGTCAAGGACAAATGTGAATCTTTCTTATTTATTGGCTGACACAGGAAGCAATTGACTTTCAAGGACTTGGCTGGATAGCTATTGAAAATTGTAAAACTTAACATTTAAAACATTTCCTGTTTGCAAGAAAATACATTATTGCCTTTAGAGTGATAGTTTTAATCGCATGAACAAATCACCATTTTTTTTTTTTGCTGCGTGCATTTATTCATTCATTGACATGTTAAAGGGGTAACTTGCTTTGTGATTTCAAATAAATGCAAAGAGTTTGCAAAGAGTTCAGCAAAATTAGTGATTTTCTAAATTTGTGCAATGCTTAACGAATGTGTGTAATATATTATGTTGCTTCTGATGAAGCACATGTGCGCATGTGCAAAATGCATCAGGACATTCTGTGTTTACTTCTGAACTGGACACAGCCTAATAAACTGTTTTGAAGCATTCTATCCATTCCAGCTTCTCTTTCTGCTAATTCATATATATATATATATATATATATATATATATATATACATACATACAGTATGTTACGGGTAAAGTCATCCAGGTAATCCTAGGATTACCCGAGTAAACCTGACATTACCCAAGCAGCTGTGGGTAAAGCCCGATGTAATGTAATTCCCACATCAACACTATTTTTTTTTGCCTCTGCCTGGGGGGGTTCTACTAAGACGCCCTGCTGATCCTCTGGCATTCACCCCAAGTGAACCTTGGGGAATGAGATTTACAGTCCCCCTTGAACCCCCCAGGCAGAGGCAAAAAAGATAATGAAGATGTAGGAATTACAATGCATTGTATTTATATATGTTTGAGGAGTCGATGCACTCTGAGAAGATTTATCATGTTGCATCGGGCTTTACTTAAAGCCGCTTGGGTAATTTCGGGTTTACCCGGCATTTTTTATATTTACTTTGATTTACCGAAAACTGAAACCACTGAAAATTAAAAGAAACAGTTTTCATGTAACACTGGTTGAAGGCCGTTAACCAAACATTTAAACAAGTGTGCCAGTTGTTTTATTAGTTTTATCAGTGGCTGTGGCTGAGAATGATTCAACAAATGAAGCCCGCTTTTTGAGTGGTGGAGTGCCAGAGCCACCACTGCTGGTCCAAGCCAGTGAACCAACACTCTGTACCCCTCTGACTTTCTAACAGTACTACTGGTGGTGGTGGCAGTGGCAGAGGGTCACATCATTGCATGTGCTGTTGTGGCTGTGTGGGGGCTGCCACTGATGTTCTTGTGGCTCCTGTGGTATCTGGGGAAGGAAAGGGTCTGTGGCTGTGCTTTGAGGGGGTAGGGCCCTTCTTGACAGATTATTACACATGTAGTATATTGTCTTTCCAGGAAGGGACCCTAAGGTTGGGAAGTGACTATAAGAACACAGTCCCAGCAAAATGGATAAAATCCAGAAAGTGACCAAAATAGTAGTGGCAGCAAGCAAACAGAAGCAGAGTTGATATCCAGCCCAGAGGCCAGCAATAAACAGGCAAACAACAGTATACAACCAGTAGGCAAAGGGTAACAGAGTCCAAGCAAAATATCAAATCCCTTGCAGGCAAAGGCAGGCAGAATTGTGATCCAAAGGCAATGCCAAAAACAAGCAAGGTAAGCAACAAAGTTAAGCAGAGGAAATCTCTCAGGAGAAGCACATCCAGGAAAAGATCCTATACACAGGCAAACACAGGAAGCTGCTTACATAGGGTGTTGATTGAGTACAGACCCGGACTGGCAATAGGGCATGCTGAGCAAATGCCTGGTGGGCCGCCAGGTCCCTTAGCCCTGCTCACCGATCAGATACCTTAGCCCCGCCCACCTACCAGATCCCCATTGCGGAAGGATTAGTAAAAAAGAATATTTGCCTTTCTATTGACTCCTAGTGGCTCTCTCTGCATCGGATGGCCATGGGGGGTTATTGCAGGATGCCTCCATATCAAGGCATCACTGCAATAACCGGAAAGCAGCTGGAAGCGAGCAGGATCGCTTCCAGCTGCTTTCCAGACCAAGGACATACGCCACACGTCCTCGGACATTAACTGTCTTTTTTTTGAGGACGTGTGGCGTACGTCCTTGGTCGTTAAGGGGTTAAGTATAGGCACTTTTAAAATAATATACTAGTTAGTTTTACTGTACCTTCAAGTAAACTTTTTAGATTTAACAAAAATGCAGTGCACACAAATTAGATGTATAAATGAAAGAATACGTTTAAACGGATAGGAAAGACACAATTAAACTTTTAAAATCACTTTTATTTTCAAATGTGCTTTGTTCTCTTGGTATCTACTGTTAAATATGAATATGCACATATCCTACACTAGTGGGAGCTAGCTGGTGATTGGTGCCGTCATATATGTGTCTCTTGTGAATGGCTAACTAGATGTGTTCAGCTAGCTGCCAGTAGTACAATGCTGTTCCTTAAGTAAAAAGAGAATGAAGCAAATTTTATAATAAAAGTAAATATAATAAAAGTAAAATTGAAAGTAATTTAAAATTGTATGTTCTATGCAAACATGAATCAAATTTGTAGGGTGTCCCTGCCCTTTAAGAATTACCTAGAATGACGAAATTAAAGCTAATATAGGTGATTACAGCTTCAGCTAAAGAAAAATGGTAAGAATCTGCATTGTAGGTCAAAATTAAAATTTGAATCAAACATTTCAATAGACATTTGGTTAAAATGAATGCGACCATGAACATAAATGAAAACTTTACTTTTGCTGAAAATAAAATGTTGGAAGGAATTAAAATGTTCCCATGCACATCTCTACATAGACGTACAGTATATATACATATGCTGACATGGAAAGACACAGTCGTCTAAATTGTGATCTCAATTGATTCATATAAAGAATTTATATACAGGAAAAGTGGACTGACACAAAAAGACACGGTATCCCAGATTATCTATAAGGTTGTGTATTATGTACACTACACTAATGCATAATTAGTCCAGTGTAAATTATTTATATTTTATGTGATATATATAACCATATGAATCAAAGGTTATTTCTACATTGCTCCATGTGAAAAATATTTATTTATTTTATTTAATTATAAAATATTTTACCAGGAAGGATACATTGAGATTTCTCTCGTTTTCAAGTATGTCCTGGGTATATGTGAAAGAGAGGAGAAGAAACTATAGTTAGATAAACAAATCAAGCGCTCTCCTCATATTTAGACCTTGGGGGTTACTAGTTTGTAAGGTAAAGATCCAGTATACCTCCCTTTTATTAAGTTTGTTTTCTCTATCTCCTCCTTTCTTTTCACATAGGCACATGGTCAGTACCTTGTATTGACAATTAAGACACGTCAGCATTGTGCAGTTCTTTAGTGTCTTGCAACAGGTATACCAGATTCAACCTCTTCTATTGATCTAAGATGTTGAAGAAACCTTTCCTTTAAGGAACGTTTGGTTTTCCCTGTATATTGCTTAAGGCAAATTATGTTAACAAATAAACAACATGTGTCGTAGCACACGTTATGTAAAAATTAATGTCATGTTCCTTCTGCGTACTGTTAGATTTAAACTTCTATAACATGGGAACAAGTTTTGCAGATTGGACTTCTACATTTAAAGAAACCAACTCTCTTATTTAAGCCAAGTAGTGTTAGTCTTATTGGGCAAATCTGATGGAGACAGAAAATTACCCAAAGTTTTGGCCCTTCTAGTGACAAAATCACAGCCTTCGTCCACTATCTCTTTAATGATAGGATCAGTATACAAAATTGGTAAAGATTATTTTATAATATTACAAATTTTGTGATATTCATCACGGTATGAAGATGTGTTCTTATGAGTGCCGTTGTCTATGTTTTTAAATTAAATAATACACTTCTTGGATTTTATCGAGAGGCTGCTTTTCGACATTATTGGGCTGTAGTGCGCTGCACTGTACATTATCGTGTTAATTCATTGGTGTGCTGAACAGACGCATCGTGCAAGCTGCATACATTTCCCCATCAATCCTAGACTCACTCTCCATTATGGCGTTCAGTAAGTGAAGCTACAGGCGGAGTTTTCCAGCGCATGAACTTAAGGTGAGAGAGTTTGTGGCGCTATACCCTACAGAGATGTACTAATATATATATATAATGGTTATATATAAAATATATATTTTATGAGTATTAAATCAATACAAATACATTTGTATTATTTATTAATATTTATTATTTTTCCATATACATTATTGTACTAACTGTTCTCTACTCTCTCAATTTCTACTAGCTATCTAGTGTGCAAATAGCTAAAATCAATTAATCAATCAAACAATCAATAGCTAAAATCAATTAATCAAACAATCAATAATAATAGCAAGAAATTAAGCTGTTTAAAATTCAGGTGGCATTTAACTAATTACTGCTTTGTCCCCAGGCTAGTAACCTTTTTATCCACAGAATTCTAATTTAAAGGAAAAATTTAAAATATTTTTTTATAATTATCATGCGAGTGTTCATGTTTACCATAAACAATCTGGGAGCCAACAATTTGGAGGATTGGGCCAATTAAATACACTGCTGATTTGCTAGGAAATGTGATATGTCTTATTTAAAAATGCATTTATGTAAGCAATTATTTGTTATGCACTGTAGGTTAAGGCCGTAATGATCGTTCTTAAAAGTGTTCGAAATATTTATCTTTAACCTTTGATTTATTTTCTTTCTTTTTTTTGTCAGTCTTTTAACAAATAATTAGATCTGTACATTTCTGTAATATTATTGGTCACAAGAAATCTATTTAAAAAATGCCCTTTTTTTCTCTTTTTTAACTGTCAGATAATGATTTAGAAGGGTAAGATATAATATTGTACTGCATCACAAGAGATCATTAAATCACCTAATTTAAGTGAAAAGTAGAAGGAAAATTTACATGGATTTTTTTAAGACAATGTAGGTTTATTATTAAACAAATATTATATTTACATTTCACATCTTTAAAATGTAAAAGGTTTTGCATAAGAAGGTATATGTTTTACTAAAATCAAATATTATCTTACAGATTTGATGATACTATTACATAAGCTAAGCTTTATCACGCAGAATTGATTTTATGTGCAAAAATATTATTACCTATGCTACTAGCCCAAGTGCTACTTTGTTACTAAATTAACCAGAATGTTTTTAAGACACATTTAACTTGAAATGTACTCAAGTATATCAATATTTCACAAAAAGTCTTTACATATCCTTAAATAGTTGCAGCTAATAGCATAAAATTTACATTTTAATAGAAATGTTGTAATTAAAGACATTCTTGCAATTTGATGAAAGGATATACTGCCAAATAGCATTGTTTGTCACTTATAGTCATTGGTACTGCATACACTGTACACATACAATTTCTGTTTTATGACACTCATTGATGTTCAGCTCATTACTCCTTTTAAGAAGAATTTGCTTCAATTAATGAAGGTTAACTCAATTTTCTGTCTGATAAAAAAAAGGATCTCTCATCTTAAAGCTTGTGGGTCATTAGTTTTCTTTATGTTCAACCTTATTTACTGGAAATGTTGTAGTTTATTTCAATTTCATTTGAATTAGTTTTTTCATCTTCTAATGAAGTAGTTGCCTTAAATCAAAACACAATAGATCTTTAAAACTTAAATGTTATATCTTTTTTTGAAAAGAAGACATTTGAGTTGACGTGATATAATCACCCAGTAAATACACAAACGGCTAGATTATGAGTTTTGCGTTATGAGCGGCTTGGTGCTAACTTGCAAGTTATTGTCACCACTCACCTCCCTATAGCGCTGCTATTACAGGTTTGCAAAAACCCGGCGTTAGCAGGCAAAATGTGAACGTTGAGCAAAATTGAGCTCCATACCGCATTCCAATACCAGCGCTGCTTTGAACTGGTTTTACGTGCACATGCACGATTTCCCCATAGACATCAATGGGGAGAGCCGGCTAAAAAAAAGCCTAACACCTGCAATAAAGGAGCGTAAAGCTCCGTAACGCAGCCCTATTTAGAAACAAAATTTATGTTTAAACCTAACAACCTAACATAAACCCCGAGTCTAAACACCCCTAATCTGCTGCCCCAACATCGCTGACACATACATTACACTTATTAACCCCTAATTTGCTGCCCCAACATCGTCGCCACCTACCTACATGTATTAACCCCTAATATGCTGCCCCCAATGTTGCCAGCACCTACCTACACTTATTAAACCCTAATCTGCTGCCCCCAATGTCGCCGCCACCTACCTACACATATTAACCCCTAATGTGCCGCACATCCAGACAGCATCTTCTATCTTCAGCCATCCGGAGCGGAGCGGCTCCATCTTCAAGAAATTTGGCGCAGAGAATCCTCTTCTTTTGACGGCTAACGAAGAATGAAGGTTCCTTTAAGGGACATCATCTAAGATGGTGTCCATTGAATTCCGATTGGCTAATACAATTCTATCAGCCGATTGGAATTAAAGGTGAAAAAAATCCTATTGGCTGATGCAATCAGCCAATAGGATTAAGCTCGCATTCTATTGGCTGATTGGAACAGCCAATAGAATGCAAGCTCAATCCTGTAGGCTGATTGGATCAGCCAATAGGATTGAAGTTTTTTCACCTTTAATTCCGATCGACTGATAGAATTCTATCAGCCAATAGTAATTCAAGGGAAGCCATCTTGGATGACGTCCCTTAAAGGAACCTTCATTCTTCGTTAGCCATCAAGACTTCGGCCCGCTTGGATGAAGACTTCGGCCGACTTCGATGAGGACTTCTGCCGCTTCATTGAGGATGGATGTCCGGTCTAAAAAAACTGTAAGTGGATCTTCGGGGGTTAGTGTTAGGTTTTTTAAGGGTTTATTGGGTGGGTTTAAATTTTAGATTAGGGGTTTGGGCCGAAAAAGAGCTAAATGCCATTTTAATGGCAATGCCCATCCAAATGCCCTTTTCAGGGCAATGGGGAGCTTAGGTTTTTTAATAGGTTTTTATTTGGGGGGTTGGTTGTGTGGGTTGTGGGTTTTACTGTTGAGGGGTTGTTTGTATTTTTTTTTTTACAGGTAAAAGAGCTGATTTCTTTGGGGCAATGCCTCGCAAAAGGCCCTTTTAAGGGCTATTGGCAGTTTAGTTTAGGCTAGGGTTTTTTTATTTGGGGGGGGGCTTTTTATTTTCATAGGGCTATTAGATTAGGTGTAATTAGTTTAAATATTTGATAATTTCTTTTGAATTTTGTGTAATTTAGTAGGTTTTTTTTGTAATTTAGTTAATTGTATTTAATGAATGTAATTGATTTATTTGTAGTGTAAGGTTAGGTGTTAGTGTAAGACAGGTTAGGTTTTATTTTACAGGTAAATTTGTATTTATTTTAGCTAGGTAACTAGTAAATAGTTAATAACTATTTACTAACTAGTCTTCCTAGTTAAAATAAATACAAACTTAGCTGTGAAATAAAAATAAAACCTAAGATAGCTACAATGTAACTATTAGTTATATTGTAGCTAGCTTAGGGTTTATTTTACAGGTAAGTATTTAGTTTTAAATAGGAATTATTTAGGTAATTATAGAAATTTTTATTTAGATTTATTATAATTACATTAAAGTTAGGGGGTGTTAGGGTTACACCTAGGGTTAGGTTTAGGGGTTTATAACTTTAGTATAGTGGCAGTGATTTTGGGGGCAGCAGATTAGGGGTTAATAACAGTAATGTAGGTTTCAGCTATGTTAGGTACAGCAGATTAGAGGTTAATAATATTTAACTAGTGTTTGCGTTGCGGGAGTGCGTCGGTTTAGGGGTTAATATGTTTATTATAGTGGCGCGATGTCCGGAGCGGCAGATTAGGGGTTAACTATTTTATTTTAGTGTTTGTGATGCGGGATGGCCTCGGTTTAGGGGTTAATAGGTAGTTTATGGGTGTTAGTGTACTTTGTAACACTTTATTTATGAGTTTTATGTTACAGCTTTGTAGCATAAAACCCATAACTACTGACTTTTAGTTTACGGTATGGATCTTGACGGTATAGGGTATACCGCTCACTTTTTGGCCGGAAAGCAAACTCGTAATACCGGCGCTATGGGAGTCCCATTGAAAAAGGACTTCTTGAAAGCTGCGGTAGTTATGTTGCATTACGGCCAAAAAAGTGTGCGGTACAGATATACCTGCAAGACTCGTAATACCAGCGGTAGTGAAAAAGAGCCATAATGCTGCTTTTTCACTCATACCGCAACTCGTAATCTAGCTGAAAATTATTTCTGCTTAATTTTTTGAGGTGTATTTTAGAAGCTCGGTCTATCTTTGATTTTTCACAGGCAGATAAGTGGACAACAAAACTGCTTTGAATACATTTCCATAACTCTTCCATTGAAAATGTTTTTGAAACTAGATATCTGATTCAACAGTGAACAAATGTATTTTGGACTTTATTTGCACTTATATAATTTTGGGATGGTACATTTGACCATTCTACAAAAATATATGGTTATTTTGTTGCTTTCCCCACAGCTTTACAGTTCTTTCTGCTTTATTTACTAAGCTGCAAAGGTTGCATAGTTGTTTGATAAATTACATGTTTATTGAGGGTGACTGACAAGTCGTGCTCTCACATGATTGGTCATGCTGCACAAGTGAATGTCTGTTCATAACTGCTGGCAGCAGACTACAGCATCCACTATCCAGGAAGATGACTGGACAGGTTCATTAGTTGAAAAACTTGTCCAGCCCTTCTTTTGTAAATGTGGCCCATTTTCTTCAAGAATACTTTATACTGAGATAATTTGTCTGCGGTGTATTCCATCTCACCAGGGGAAAAAAAAACCCAACGAGCTTTACACCTGATTTTTGAACATTTCTATTTTAATAAAATTGACCAATTATAACCTTATTTGCACATTTTTTATATAGTTTTTGCACAAACTCAATGTTAATATGTACAATCATTTTCTGATTCAATAAAAACATGTTAAAAATAAAGCTCAGATGACTCTTCAGAACTATGAAACTAGTACTCAACTTGTACCTAATTTAAAGATATGGACAGGCTCGGGAATGTGCATGTGTTTTAAAGGGACACTCAATCAAAATTAAACTTTCATTATTCAGATAGAGCATGCCATTTTAAAAAACTTTCCATTTTACTTCCATTAACAAAATGTGCACAGTCTTTGTATACTTAAACTTTTTGAGTCACCAGCTCCTATTGAGCATGTGCAAAAATAAGTGTGTATGCATTTGTGAATGGCTGATTGCTGTCACATGGTACGTGTATGCATTTGTGATTGGCTGATGGCTGTCACATGGTACAGAGGGAGTGGAAAAAGACATAACTTTTAAAGTTGTCAGAAAAAAAACTCTACTACTCATTTGAAGTTCAGACTAAGTGCTATTGCATTGTCTTGTTATCTTGCATTTGTTGATTATGCAAATCTACAGTGTTGACTGGTCCTTTAATCAATTAATGTGTAGGATTGCTACAAACATTGTTGCAAACATAGCTGCCTTAGAGTAGAAAAGATAAATGCCCACTCCTGAGCCAACCTCAGTATGCTCTCATGAAATTGAGCTAAGTTCCAACAAATGACAACAAGATAAACATTAACTAATATGTCCCTTTAAAAACAAACATCAACATTTCAGTTACAATTAAATGTTTGGAGAAATCTCACAAAATAAATTGTTTATTGCACAGACCATGAATTAATATTTTAGATTACAATTTGCATTGAAATCCATTAGGCATCTTCAGTATTGAATCAAGTAGGCCCTCATGTGGTTTCACATTGGATTTGCATCTTTTGCTTCTTTGAAGTTCTGGGGAAAGTCTTGAATAATCTTTCTAGAAAATGTTATAGTTCTTTATGTGTATATTTAGTTTTGACCACTGGGGACTAGTCCATTTCATAGTAATCACTGGGGCTAATTCATTCTATAGTGACCACTGAGGGTTATTCCTTCCATTAGAGGAGTTTTATGAAGAGCACTGCACAGGGTATGTCTGGTTATAGATTAATAGCAATAAGTGGTGCTATTCTAGAGCTCTCCATCTTCCCTATCACCTAGATTGGGAGTTTTGAGTGCTATAGGAAAAGTAAAGAACTCAACAAAAGTTTTGTTATTTAACCCCCTATAGCGCTGCCATTACAAGTTTAAAAAAACCTGGCTTGCACGGGCGATATAGAGATTTTGAGCTCCATATTGCATCAAAAATAAGCAATATTTTGATGTGCTCGTACACGCTTTCCCCATAGACGGCAAATGCGATCGAGGAAACAAAAGCTATAACACAGCCCCATTGATGTCTATGGGGAAAGAAAATACAGTTTAAACCTAAAACCCTAACATAAACCCCACGTCTAAACACCCCTAATCTGCTGCCCCTGACATCGCCTATGCCTGCCTACAGTTATTAACCCCTAATCTGCAGCTCTCAATATCGCTGCCAACTTAAAAAAATTATTAACCCCTAATATCCTGCTCACAATATCGCCGCCACTATACTAAAGTTATTAACCCCTATTCTGAGGCTCCACAACATCGCCGCAACTATATTAAAGTTATTAACCCCTATTCCGAGGCTCCCCAACATCGCTGCAACTAAATAAAGTTATTAACCCCTAAACCTCTGGCCTCCCACATCACTACCACTAAATAAACCTATTAACCCCTAAACCGCCAGCCCCCCACATCACAACAACCTAAATTCGAATTAGCCAATAGAGTTGCTTAAATCCTATAGCCAATAGGATTTTAGCAGCCCTAATTCATATTGGCTTATTCAAATTTTTCAGCCAAAGGATTCCATCTTGAATTGCATCCCTTGCATTGAAGATTCAGTGTACGGTGTGACCGTATGAAGAGGATGCTCCGCGCCGGATGTCTTCAGGATGGACCCGCTCCGAGCCTCCGGGATCAAGATAGAAGATGCCGCCTTGATGAAGATTAAAGAGGCCACCTGGATGAAGACTTCTTGCCGCTTGGATCAGGACTTTGGCACCGGGATGATGATTTAAGAGGCAGCCTGGATGAAGTCTTCTCACTGCCTGGATCAGGACTTCAACTCTGGGATGAAGATCGTTCAAGCAGGACTTCAAAAACTGTAAGTGGATCGTCAGGGGGTTAGTGTTAGGCTTTTTTAAGGGTGTTTTGACTGTGTTTTTTTTTAGTTTAGGGTCTGGGCAGTAAAAGAGCTAAATGCCCTTTTAAAGGAAATGCCCATACAAATGCCATTTTCAGGTCAGGGTAGCTTAGGTTTTTTTAGAATTAGATTTTTTATTTTGGGGGGTTGGTTGGGTGGTGGGTTTTACTGCTGGGGGGTCTTTGTGTTTTTTTACAGGTAAAAGAACTGATATCTTTGGGGCAATGCCCCACAAAAGGCCCTTTTAAGGGCCATTGGTAATTTATTGTAGGCTAGGTTTTTTTTTATTTTGGATGTTTTTTTTATTTTGATAGGGCTATTAGATTAGGTGTAATTCTTTTTAATTTTGGATAATTTTATTTATTTTCCGTAATTTAGTTTTTGTTATTTTTTGTAACTTAGTATTTTTTTGTTTTTGTATTTAGATACTTTGTAATTTTTAGAGTAGTGTTAGGATTTTTTTGTAGTTTAATTTAATTGGTAGTTAGTTTAATTTTAGTTTAATTATTATTTAGTTTAATTTGTAGTTTAAACTTAATTTAAGCTGGGGAAATTGTAATTTTTATATAAAGTTAGGGGGTTGTTAGGTTTAGAGGTAAATAGTTTAATTTAGTTTATTTTGATCTGGGGGCTTTCAGTTTAGAGGTTAATAGTTTAGATAGTATATTTTGTTATGGGGGGCTTGTGGTTTAGGGGTTAATAGGTTTAGTATAATGGAGGTGGTGTATGACTTAATAAATTTAGTATAGTGGGGGCGATGTGGGTGGATGGCAGATTAGGGATTAATAATATTTAAATAGTGTTTGCAATGCGGGAGGGTGGCGGTTTAGGGGTTAATAACTTTAGTATAGTGGTGAGGATGTCAGGGAGCGACGGAATAGGGGTTAATATTTTTTTAAAGTGGTGGCGATATCGGGAGCGCCAGATTCGGGGTTAAGAAATTTAATATAGTGTTTGCGATGCGGGAGGGCCTCAGTTTAGGAGTTAATAGGTAGTTTATGGGTGTTAGTGTAGGTTTCAACACATTAGTTATGAGTTTTATGTTACAGCTTTGTAGTGTAAAACTCATAACTACTGACTTTAGATGGAGTTACAGATCTTTTAGGCTGTAATGCTTGCTTTTTAGCCAGAAAGCAAAACTCATAATACCGGCGCTATGGGAATCCCATAAAAAACATAATTTTTACAAGTGCAGTACTGACGTTGCATTACAGGCTAAAAGGCTTGCGGTACAGCTATACCAACAAGACTTGTAATAGTTGCGTTAGGGAAAATTATGCATTATGGGCCACAACGCTGCTATTTGACTCATAACGCACAACTCGTATTTCTATATTTTTCATTTTGTAACACTGCTGCCTGGTACTGGCTTTGAGGCAATTTTTATTCCTATAGAAAAGCTTAACAAATATTTTATCTACAAAATTACTTCCTATTTATCGTGCATTTTGTTGTAAATAAAGCTAAATATTTCTCAAAGTTTTTCACATACCCCATAAGTGTTTCAAAGGTTTGGAAGCAATGATGGCTGCTGCTTCTTAACTATCAGCAGCATTCTCACTCGTGCCTAACTGCAGCAAAGGGAACTCCAAAACTGCATACTCAGCTTGATAAATAATATGCGGCTAGATTACGAGTTTTGCGGTATGAGTAAAAAAGCAGTGTTAAGGATCATAACGCTGTTTTTTCACTCCCGCTGGTATTACGAGCCTTGCAGGTTTAGGGGCACCGCACACTTACGCAATTTGTGTAAAGTCTTTTTTCAATGGGACTTCCATAGCGCCAGCATTACAAGCTTTTTCTGGGTGGCCAAAAAGTGAGCGGTACAGCTTATCCCGCAAGATTTGTAACGCAATGTAAAGTCAGTAGTTATGAGTTTTACACTACAAAGTTGTAGCATAAAACTCATAACTAAAGTGTTAAAAAGTACACTAACACCCATAAATTCCCTATTAACCCCTAAACCAAGGCCCTCCCGCATCACAAACACTAAAATATATTTATGAACCCCTAATCTGCCACTCCGGACATCGCCACTATAATAAGCATATTAACCATTAAATCACTGCACTCCTGCATCGCAAATACTAATTAAATATTATTAACCCCTAATCTGCCACCCCTAACATCACCACCACCTACCTACATTTATTAACCCTTAGTCTGCCGCCCCTAACGTTGCTGCCACTATACTAAATTTATTAACCTCTAAACCTAAGTCTAACCCTAACCCTAACACCCCCTAACTTTAATAAAATTAAAATAAATCGAAATGAAACCTACTATCATTACCTAAATAATTCCTGTTAAAACTAAATACTTACCTGTAAAATAAAAAAAATACAAACACCCCCCCAGCAGTAAAACCCACCACCCACACAACCAACCCCCCAAATAAAATCCTAACTAAAAAACCTAAGCTCCCCATTGCCCTGAAAGGGCATTTGGATGGACATTGCCCTTAAAAGGGCATTTAGCTCTATTTCTATTGCCCAAACACTAATCTAAAACTAAAACCTACCCAATAAACCCTTAAAAAACCTAACACTAACCCCCGAAGATCCACTTACAATTTTGAAGACTGGACATCCATCCTCAACGAAGCCAGGCGAAGTCCTCTGTTATGCGGCAATAAGTCCTCAACAAAGCCGGGAGAAGTCTTCATCCAAGCCGGCAGAAGTGGTCCTCCAGACGGGCAGAAGTCTTCATCCAGAAGGCATCTTCCTATCTTCCTCCATCCCGCTCAGAGCGGGTCCATCCTCAAGACATGTGCAGAGCATCCTTTTCAAACGAAGTCTTCTTCCTGAATGAATGTTCCTTTAAGTGACGTCATCCAAGATGGCGTCCCTTGAATTCTGATTGGCTGATGCAAAAAAGCCAATAGGATTGTGCTTGCATTCTATTGGCTGTTCCAATCAGCCAATAGAATGTGAGCTCAATCCTATTGGCTGATTGCATCAGCCAATATGATTTTTTCACCTTTAATTCCAATTGGCTGATAGAATTCTATCAGCCAATTGGAATTCAAGGGACGGCATCTTGGATGACGTCACTTAAAGGAACATTCATTCAGGAAGAAGACTTCGTTTGAAGAGGATGCTCTGCGCTGGATGTCTTGAAGATGGACCCGCTCCACGCTGGATGGATGAAGATAGAAGATGCCATCTGGATGAAGACTTCTGCCCATCTGGAGGACCACTTCTGCCGGCTTGGATGAAGACTTCTCCCAGCTTCGTTGAGGACTTCTCCTGGCTTAGTTGAGGATGGATGTCCGGTCTTCAAAACTGTAAGTGGATCCTCAGGGTTTAGTATTAGGTTTTTTTTAAGGGTTTATTGGGTGGGTTTTAGTTTTAGATTAGTGTTTGGGCAATAGAAAAAGAGCTAAATGCCCTTTTAAGGGCAATGCCCATCCAAATGCCCATTTCAAGGCAATGGGGAGCATAGGTTTTTTTAGTTAGGATTTTATTTGGGGGGTTGGTTGTGTGGGTGGTGGGTTTTACTTTTGGGGGGTGTTTTTATTTTTTTACAGGTAAAAGAGCTGATTTCTTTGGGGCAATGTCCCGCAAAAGGCCCTTTTAAGGGCTATTGGTAGTTTATTGTAGGCTAGGGTTTTTTTTATTTTGGGGGGATTTGTTTATTTTGATAGGGCTATTAGATTAGGTGTAATTAGTTTAAATATATTGTAATTTTTAGTGTTTTTTTTTTAAATTAGGTATTTAATTAAGGTAATTTATTTAATTGTAGTGTAAGGTTAGGTGTTAGTGTAACTCAGGTTAGGTTTTATTTTACAGGTAAATTTGTATTCATTTTAGCTAGGTAGTTAGTAAATAGTTAATAACTATTTAGTAACTATTCTACCTAGTTAAAATAAATACAAACTTGCCTGTAAAAAAAATAAACCCTAAGCTAGCTACAATGTAACTATTAGTTATATTGTAGCTAGCTTAGGGTTTATTTTACAAGCAAGTATTTCGTTTTAAATAGGAATTATTTAGGTAATGATAGCAATTTTTATTTAGATTTATTTTAATCATATTTAAGTTAGGGGGTGTTAGGTTTAGGGGTTTATAACTTTAGTATAGTGGCGGCGACGTTGGGGGCAGCAGATTAGGGTTTAATAAATGTAGGTAGGTGGCAGCGATGTTAGGGGTGGCAGATTAGGGGTTAATAATATTTAAATAGTGTTTGTGATGCGCTAGTGTGGCGGTTTAGGGGTTATTATGTTTATTATAGTGGTGGCGATGTCCGGAGTGGCAGATTAAGGGTTAATAAATATAATGTAGGTGTCAGCGATGTCAGTGGCAGCAGATTAGGGGGTAATAAGTGTAAGATTAGGGGTGTTTAGACTCGGGGTTCATGTTAGGGTGTTAGGTGTAAACATAACTTTTATTTCCCCATAGGAATCAATGTGGCTGCGTTATGGAGCTTTATGCTGCTTTTTTGCAGGTGTTAGGCTTTTTTTCAGCTGGCTCTCCCCATTGATCTCTATGGGGAAATTATGCAAAAGCACGTTACACCAGCTCACCACTACCTTAAGCAGCGCTGGTATTGGAGGGCAGTATGGAGCTCAATTTTGCTCTACGCTCACTTCTTGCCTGATAATGCCGGGTTTATGAAAACCTGTAATACCAGCGCTCTAGGGAAGTAAGCGGTGACAATAACTTGCAAGTTAGTACCGCACCACTCTTACCGCAAAACTCGTAATCTAGCCAATGTTTAGTTATATCTTTAAACATAAATATTATACATTTAATTTAGACTTCTATATTTGAGTTATTCTAGTCTGTAAAGAACATTCGGCTAGATTACAAGTTTTGCTGTATACCACTGGTATTACGAGTCTTGCAGGTTTAGGGGCACAGCACACTTTTTTGGCCGTTATGCAACGTAACTACTGCAGCTTTCAAAAAGTCCTTTTTCAATGGGACTTCCTTTGCGCCGGTATTACGAGTTTGCCTGGGAGGCCAAAAAGTGAGCTGTTCAGCCTAAAACTTCAAGATCCATACCGTAAACTGAAAGTCAGTAGTTATGGGTTTTACGCTACAAAGCTATAACATAAAACTCATAACTAAAGTGCTAAAAAGTACACTAACACCCATAATCTACCTATTAACCCCTAAATCAAGGCCCTCCCGCATTACACTAAAATAAAATTATTAACCCCTAATCCCCGGACATCGCTGCCACTATAATAAACATATTAACCCCTAAACCGCTATACTCCGCAGCGCAAACACTAGTTAAATATTATTAACCCCTAATCCGCTGTCCCTAACATCGCCGCCACCTACCTACATTTATTAACCCCTAATCTGCAGCCCCCAATGTCGCTGCCACTATACTAAATTTACTAACCCCTAAACCTAACCCTAAGTCCAGTGGAGGCTCCTCAATATGCGCACAGCTGCACGTGAACCCCCAAAAGAAAGAAATAAGAAATAAAAAATTAACAAATTAAATAAATAAATATTTTTTGGCTTAATAAAAAGATTTATTTATTTAATAATAATAATAATAATAATAATTATCCAGGCTCCACCACTCCAATGCAGTTTTGTCTTAAAATAAAAAAAAAATCCATTTTAACTGCTATCTATCGCACCGCACCACACCACACCACACCACATGTGCGATAGCTAGAAGTATAGGGAAAAGCACTTTCCCCTTTCTGTCTACAGTGCCTGCAGCACCACCCACAACCCAGTCCATAGCATTGCTAATCGCACATCTTTTAGTGTGCGAGTGAGAGTCAGCTGTCACGTGACACTCGCACACTGAGAGCTGTGTGTGTGGGACTGGGAGGCACACATTGGGAACTGTAGGGTGTGCTGTAGGCAGGGGCATGACAATCGGTGATGCAGAGGTCACGACCAGGCCCTGGAAGTCCCGCCATCAGGAGGGCCCCAGCTGCCTTGTTTTGTTTATTTATTTAATCTGCCGACTGCCTGACCTGCCTGCTACTCAACTTATATAATGTGGGTTACTGTGTTACAGAGTCCGTTGCCGCAGCTCATAAAACAAAGAATAGATCCAGCATTGGTGCAGCGTGCAGCTCAGCCGGAAGATCTTACCAATGGCGGCTTTGGCGCGCACATTGGCTCTGAGCCCTGACTGCATGCGGCGTAGTCAGTAGTGTGTTGTCAGTGAAGTTGATGCTGGTTACGGTGCCACAGACGGCAACAGCGCATCGATGTCTGGGAGCAGTGGAAGTGTGGCACGTCTCAGATGCGGTACATAATGTATAAAAAAAATCAGTAATTGTAAGAATTTACACAGGCATATAACAATGGTGTCTATGTTCATGTATATTTTATTAGAACATTAGATAATTGCTCATAATAACATTTCTTGACCCAACCGATTTTTAACATAATAGTTGCCTAAGAAATGACTCCCGCACACACATACATACAATGTAATTCTCTCTGTATTATTCTTGTACTAAAACAGTTTCTGGCTGTTTTCCAAACAGTGTGGTGATAGTTTCATATCACAAATTCAGAAGTGAGAGTTGTTATTTTTTAAATTTAAAGGCAATGCTGTTGTCTCTCAATAAATGACTTCATACTTTAGCTAACTATATTTTATAGGCTGCAACCTTCTTCAAGGTTACTAGTGTCTATTAACATGATGCTTGGCAGTAGTATAATACATGATGCTTGGCAGTAGTATAATACATTGGAGTGCCATATTCAAGTTAAACTGGTTTCCTGCCAATTCAGCAGTTAGATTATTTGTGAGCGTCATTGTTTTGCTGGTGACTCTGTCTTTAAAGAGGTTAATAGGGCATTGTATACAAAAAAAATCTTTAAGGCATATGAAAGAAGCAAATCATTTTATTTTGTGCATGAAATAGGGTTAGGTAAAGCTATTTAAATTCAAACTTGAAAATTATGGGGTTTTTTTTACAGCTGATACTGTTATTTTCACTGGTTCATAGGGACACCCACAATATTGCTGATGGAGAGGGATAAGCCTTGACAAGCAAATTTTTTTTTAAATCTAACATTTTGAAATGGCCTCTTTAAGATAAAAACAAATGAGTACAGTATTTCTTTAAAAGTCTATTATATAGAGACACACATTACATATAGTTGTAGGCTAAGTTCTGAAGCACAAACCTATTTTACATGTCTGCCTTGGAAAAGGAAGCAAAGGTATTATTTTATGGCGAGGGTTAGTAGGGATGCTTGGATTCTTGCGCCTGGGCCCTGTGGTTTCTCGTTACACCTCTGGCTGTAGGGTGTAGTCTTTATTTTATGACTGCTGATTGTAGTTTGGGCGGCTGCTGAAGCGCCGTTATTATACAGTTATTATGCCAGCGTATTGGGGAGGGGAGAAGCTGATAGAGCACATGAGGGGAGGCTGATGTAAAGGAAGCACAGGGAAAGTTACATACAGTAGACGACAGACAAGTGGCGGAAATGTGAGCATTAACTATATATATATATATATATATACACATATATATATATATAATTTCATTTTTATATATATATAACCCATATATATATTTTATATACACATATATATATATATATATATATATATAACCCACGAGCAGCCACTGCCTAAGTCTAACCCTAACACCTACTAACTTTAATGTAATTAAAATAAATCTAAATAAAACCTACTATTAATAACTAAATAATTCCTATTTAAAACTAAATAATTACCTGTAAAATAAAGATAAGATAGCTACAATATAAATAATATTTACATTGTATCTAGCTTAGGTTTTATTTTTATTTCACAGCTAAGTTTGTATTTATTTTAACTAGGTTGAATAGTTAGTAAATAGTTATTAACTATTTAATAACTTCCTATCTAAAATAAATAAAATTTACCTGTAAAATAAAACTTAACCTGTCTTACACTAACACCTAACCTTACACTACAAATAAATGAATTACATTAATTAAATACAATTCTAAATTACAAAAAACCCCCACTAAATTACGCAAAAAAAAAAAAGAAATGATCAGATATTTAAACTAATTACACCTAATCTAATAGTCCTATCAAAATAAAAAAGCCCCCCAAAATAAAAAAACCCTATCCTAAACCAAACTACAAATAGCCCTTAAAAGGGCCCTTTGCAGGGCATTGCCCCAAAGAAATCAGCTCTTAAAAAAAATACAAGCAACCCCCCAACAGTAAAACCCACCAACCACACAACCAAACCCCCCAAATAAAATCCTAACTAAAAAACCTAAGCTCCTCATTGCCCAGAAAAGTGCCCAAACCCTAATCTAAAAATAAAACCCACCCAATAAACCCTTAAAAAAGCCTAACACTAACCCCCGCAGGTCCACTTACAGTTTTTGAAGTCCCGACATCCATCCTCAATGAAGCGGCAGAAGTCCTCAATGAAGCAGCAGAAGTCTTCATCTAACAGGGCAGAAGTGGTCATCCAACCAGGCAGAAGTCTTCATCCAGACGCCATCTTCTATCCATCTTCAAGACATCCGGCGCGGAGCATCCTCTTCAATCGACGTCTTCTTGAACAATAAATTCTTCTTTAAATGACGTCATCCAAGATGGCGTCCCTTGAATTCCGATTGGCTGATAGAATTCTATCAGCCAATTGGAATTAAAAGTGAAAAATGCCAATAGAATTGAGCTTCAATCATATTGGCTGATTGTTAATGTTAAATAAAGTTGCACGTTGACGTCATCACGTTATTGCGCGTGACGTCACCACGCAAAACGGGAAGCTTAGGGTTTATTTTATAGGTAAGTATTTAGTTTTAAATAGGAATTATTTAGTTATTAACCCTTTGAGTGCTATGCACTTTCCCACCTGGGTGCTAAGGATTTTTTTAAAGGATTTTTTATTTTATATTTTAAAAAATATATTTTTTTCCCTTTTTTATATTTATTTCAGATCCCCAAGACTTACACTTTTAGAAAGGTTAGACGATTACCTTTCCAATGGTGGGTCTTGGGGGTCTGTAGTTGCTTAGATGCCTGAGATACAGGCTTCTGAGCAGCATGCCCCCTGCTCCTATATTTAACATTGTTAATGTTAAATAAAGTTGCACGGTGATGTCATCACGTTATTGCGCGTGACGTCACCACACAAAACAGAAGCCCCGGCAATGCCTGGCATTATGCAGCACCGATCGCCGGGGTAGGAGCGGGTGGGAGCCCCCAGATCTCCCTCAAGTTGGGAGAGTGCTAGTGACGGCTCTGAGCCGTCATTAGCCCCAGAGTGGGAAACTCTCTGACGGCTCAGAGCCCTCATTAGCAAATTAGTAAATGTCACATGTTACAACAACAAAACATTAATATGTAACAACAATGAAATGTCACATGCTACAACAACACAAGATTGATATGTAACAACAATAAAATGTCACATGTTACAACAACACAACATTAATATGTAACAACAATAAATTGTTACATGCTACAACAACACAACATTAATATGTAACAACAATAAAATTTCACATGTTACAACAACACAACATTAATATGTAACAACAATAAAATGTCACATGTTACAACAACACAACATTAATATGTAACTACAATAAAATGTCACATGTTACAACAACACAACATTAATATGTAACAACAATAAAATATCACATGTTACAACAACACAACATCAATATGTAACAACAATAAAATGTCACATGTTACAACAACACAACATTAATATGTAACAACAATAAAATGTCACATGTTACAGCAACACAACATTAATATGTAACAATAAAATTTCACATGTTACAGCAACACAACATTAATATGTAACAACAATAACATGTCACATGTTACAACATCACAGCATTAATATGTAACAACAGTAAAATATCACGTTACAACAACACAACATTAAAGGGACACTGAACCCAAAAAATGTATTTTGTTATTCAGATAGAGCATGCAATTTTAAGCAACTTTCTAATTTACTCCTATTATCAATGTTTCTTTGTTCTCTTGCTATTTCTATTTAAAAAATAAGGCATCTAAGCAGCAGTTTTGGTGGATGAATTTATCCACCAATCAGCAAGGACAACCTAGGTTGTTCACCAAACATGGGCCGGCATCTAAACTTGCATTCTTGCATTTCAAATAAAGATACCAAGAGAATAAAGAAAATTTGATAATAGGAGTAAATTACAAAGTTGCTTAAAATTTCATGCTCTATCTGAATCACAAAAGAAAAAATTTGGGTTCGGTGTCCCTTTAATATGTAACAACAATAAAATGTCACATGTTACACTACAAATATACTAGGAGGGCCACAAGCCTATCTAAAGCAACTGAATACCTAAAACTGCTAATCACTACAAAAGGGGGAGAGGAGAAAACACAACACCCTGAAAAGAAAATGTTGCTGAAGAAACAAACCAGGTCAGAAAGGGGACCTAAAAATCACCATAGCACCACTGCTTCCATGAACAACTTTTTCAAGCCTCTTGAATGTCCTGCATTACCGATACCAAGCCAAGATTTAGCAGAAAATTCTCCACATTTACAAACATTAGTAGACACTCTGACTCCTGATACACTACAAGTATCACAAGCTTTTCTGGCAACATTGTCATCAAAACAAGATATTACCAACCCAATCACACAGGTTAAGTCCTGCATCAAGGAGGAGATCTCCGGACTCTGCAAAGAAATGCATGTAATAGGTGACAGGGTGGAAATCCTTGAAGAGGAATCAGAATCATACCAATCCGAGCTAGCATCACTAAAACAAAATGTACAGACACAAAACAATGTAATAGATCAACTACAAGATAAGCTGGAGGACATTGAATATAGAAGCCGGAGACAAAATATAAGAATCAGGGGAATTCCTGAAAGCATCAACAATGAAGTCCTCCATGCATACCTTCAAGACCTCTTTAAGCACCTAAAAGGTGCATCAAACTAGGCGCCAATTGCTCTAGATAAATATCACAGGAACCTGAGGCCCAAACCAAAAGGACTAGGGATGTGATATTAAAATTTCAGGAGTACCAACGGAAAGAGGAAATTGTGAAATTAGCCAGATCATCATCACCCCTGATCTTCCAAGGAACAACACTCTCCATATATGCCGACCTTTCAACTAGAACCCCGCAAAGAAGAAGGGAATTTGCACCTCTCACCACTCTACTTTGTCAGAACAATATCCCCTACAGATGGGGATTCCCATGCCAAGTACAGCTCACATGGGAAGGCCAGAGGAAGACATTGAAGAGTTCTGCAAGGAACTAAACCTATACCTTCCATGTAGTACCAACGTACCACTTGCTTCATCCAGTCAGAAAGACATCTCATCTCACACAGCTCCCAGACCTCAAAGAACACCATGGCAAACTGCAGAGTCCAAAACACTGAAAAAAATAAAATCGCCTCCACTGTAGAAAATGGGTGAGATCAATCCTGTATTACTTATTTGTATCTCTTCTCCTCCTCTGCTGAGACTCTAAAAGTTTAGGGCACACACCTGATGTGTACCCATTGATGAAGGCCTTAAAAGGCGAGTAATTCTTTATAGCTACTGGGTCTTCAATGATCATAATCAATAGCAGCCTCTGGGGCACCATTTCCCCCCTATTGAATTCTCAAGAGCTAAAAGAATAGTTCTATGATTATGCCATTAATTGAACGTGAGTCAATTTTCCCTAATGTTGAGGGGGGAGCGCACATGTCAGCTTACTTTAGCTTAACAACTGTTTTGTTTAAAATGTTTCCTAATGTTTTTACTTTATTAATATTATTCCATGTAATGTTCCTAATGATGTTGCTTAGCTTATGTTGCATCCATTAATGCACACTCAAACCAAAGATCTCTACCACATTCACAAGATCACACCCACCATGACAACACATAAGAAAGAACAACTATTTACTGTCATAGCCATTAACACTAAAGGCCTTAATTCCCCCTTTTAAGAGGTTGAAGGTATTCCACAACCTAAATCACAAAAATGGAGATATCTTGTTCTTACAGGAAATCCACTTTAAACAGGATAATGAGCCCAAATATTTCTCATTCAACTATCCCACTCATTTCCACAGTTGTAATCCCAAAAAGAAAACAAATGGAGTAAGTATACTCTTCCATAAATCAACACCATTTGAACTCCTCCAAAGGGACCAAGACAAAGAGGGTAGATATTTAGGCCTTTTTGGCCTCCTCTATGGAAAACCAATAACACTAGTTAATATTTAAGCCCCAAACACGAAACAAGCATCTTTTTTTCCAGTGAACAACAAATTTTGTGCTTGGATACTTAAAAGGTCCACTAATACTGGCAGAAGATTTGAATCTCCCTTTGAATCCTACAATAGACAGCTCCAACCCACACTTAAAACTCCCTACCAATGTATTACATACAGTTTGGAATAACTTTTCACTGCTAACTCTTCATGACACTTTGAGATATCTCCACCCTCATAAACAAGATTACACCTTTTTTTCAAGTCCCAAAAAATCCAATTCTTGGATTGAATACATAATAGCAGATAATCTTTCCTCACTAAATCTTAGATACACACGTATTATTCCTATTAGCTGGTCAGATCATTCAGCTGTTAGTAGCTCCTTCACCTGGCCTTCTATACCAATACACCCGTTCCAATGGAGGTTAGACGAAATGTTATTATCTGATCCTCTGATCAGAATAGACATAGAATAAGCACTACAAGAGTATTTCACCTTTAATGTACCAGAGGACACATCACCCAGTACCACTTGGGAGGCCCAAAAATGTGTTTTATGGGGAATCTCGATGAAACACAAAGCTATAAAAAACAAACAAGCAAGGCAAAAATACATAGCAATGACCCAAACAATAACAAATTTAGACTACACCTACAAAAGACATCCGACAGACCTGACAACCCAACAAAAATTAGATCAAGCCAGACAGCAACTTCATGAGTTCTTAGACATCAAAGCTCAAAATACAGCTTTCTTTTTGTGTCAAAAATATCACATACAAGGTAATAAGCTGGGTAGACTGTTGGCGAGAGCCCTTAGGCACAAGATAACCTCATCTTATATACACTCTCTGACAACTACTGACTTAATCAAAACCACAAACTCACAAAAAATAACCAAATAATTCTGTCATTACTATACCAGACTGTACAATCTATTTTCCAACCGCGACAAGGAGAGTCATAGGCAGGAATGTGAGAAATACCTTGCAAAGATACAACTTCCTCAAATCCATCCTGAATCCCTAAGTCAACCTATCACCCTTCAAGAGCTAGAATTAGCCATTAAGCCACTCAAACAGGGAAAGAGCCCAGGTCCAGATGGATATAGCAATTTTTATTATAAACAATTTAAACATCTACTTTCTCCACATCTCCTAAAATTATTCAACCATATAAGCCCAGATTATCCATTCCCATCTAGTATGATAGCAGCAAATATAACGGTCCTCCCTAAACCAGGCAAATTGACTGAACTCCCCTCCAATTTTAGACCTATCTCTTTACTTAATGTTGACATAAAGCTATATTCTAAGATACTGGCCAACAGACTCAACGACTTTCTCCCCCACTTAATACATAATGACCAGACAGGCTTTGTACCAGAAAGAGAAGCAAAAGACAACACTGTTAAGGCCTTGCACCTGCTACAATATACTTCTCAGCATGAAATCCAGACACTTTTTATCTCGACAGACGCTGAAAAGGCGTTTGACCACCTAGACTGGACTTTTCTGACTTGCACCCTCAACAAATTTGACCTACCCACAGAATTCATGTCCAAAATATTATCATTATACACGACACCCTCTGCCAAGATCGTTAACGGCCTACTTTCAGACTCCTTCCCTATAAGCAATGGGCCCTCTTTTGCCCCTCCTATTTGTACTATCCAAGTTCTGGCAACTGTCTTGCGTGCCTCTCAGCATGTTGAAGGCATAAAAATTAAAACTTCTGAATACAAATTAGCGTTATTTGCCAACGACCTCCTCATGACTCTCACAAACCCATTAGGATCCCTGGCAACAGCTCACTCCATTCTCACGACATATGGTTCCAAATCAAATTTCTCTATACATTTTGGAAAATCATTCATCCTTCCAATACACGTAGCAAAAGAAGACTTAAAATCTCTTTCCTTGGTCACGCCATTCTCCTTTAGTTTGCATTCTCTAAAGTACCTAGGTATCCACCTATCCCCAAACTTGATAGAATTGGTTAAATTGAACTATGAAGCACTTATATCCCACATAAATGCAATTGTGGAGCAATGGGCCATTAAACCTATCTCATGGTTGGGGTGGATTGGGGCAGCAAAAATAACACTACTTCCCAAAATGTTATATGTCTTACAGATGGTTCCTATTCCTCTACCAAACTACATGATTCCAAAATTACAATCTATCATCAACTCCTATATTTGGAAAACCAAACAACTGAGAATTGCCAATTCTACACTGTATAGAGATCCCCTGGCGGGAGGACTGGGAGTCCCAAATATTCAAAACTACCAAAATGCTGTTTTCCTTTTTAGAATCATAGATTGATACTCATATGAGGAACACCACAATAAGCAATGGGAACAGCTAGAACACGACCTCTAAAATTATCCCCAGCTCGGGTCCTCCTTTTGGACAGAAATTTGACTAGATAAAATTAAACTCCCTAATATCCCCATGATCTCAGAAACTTACAAAGTCTGGGCGAACATAGTTAAAATGCACCCAAACCTTTCATCAATACCCTCCCCACTCATGCCCACCCTAGGAAATACCAATTTTCAACCAGGCCTTTCCTACACCCCGTACCCAACTGGTGCCAAAGATATACACCTCCTTCTGCCCACATAAACCCTGGTGGAGGAAGGTAGGCTACTAGACAAACAACTGATTCAACATCTAGGAGAAGGGTTCTTCACACACTGGTTTAGATACTTACAACTAAACCCCTTTCTTCAAACCAAACATAAAGACAACCTATTAAGAAAAAGAACCCAGTTTGATATTGTGCAGTTCTTCATCTCCGACACATCATGCTATTTCCCTGATCTACAAACTACTGAATACACATAATGAGAATGACCTGCCGTGACTTATCTTTTTTGATCCCAGCAGCGGAGTGGAACTCAATCTTCTCCTCTATAAAAAAGTCAGCACATTCAGTGAAACTGTTTGAGACAAATATTATATTACTAACTAAATGGTACCTTACACCACAAAGACTTAAATGTATTTATCCAAATTCCTCAATCCTCTGCTGGAAACTTTGTTCCAATGAAGGCTCCTTGTTTCACATTTGGTGGGCATGCCCAAAGATTCAACCATTTTGGGCCTCAATCATATCATATACACAACGCACTCTACTGACTCATCTAGATATAGACCCAGTAATATTCTTGTTTCACAGATACCCTAAACTCAAGTCTAAACTACACGCTAAATTGCTACAAATTCTAATAAACAGTGCACACCAACTTATCCCCCGAGCATGGAAAAAAGAAAAAAAACCCACTCTGCAAATGTGGATTCAAGAAATAAACACTAATCTTAAATTAGAAAGATATCACTATCTGCTCAGAAACACACTAGATACGTACGCTGATTTAATGTACCTGTGGGACACCAGACCTGCATAAACATCTCAATAATTTATGCCTTGTAGTCTCTAAGCCAATCACTAAAAATGTGGGACCATTGTGTTTCTACCAATGCAAACATAACCAATATCAAACAATTAGTGGATTCATGTCTGTCCAGCCCTCCTCATATAACCAGTCAAGAAAAGGCCACTTAGTGTCCTCAGGCACATACAGGTTGCAACTACTATCAATTTATACACAGAAATCGTTGCATGGAAATTATTGTTATTATTATTGTTACCATTGATATTGTAAAAACGTATTACTTATTGTTTGATTATTGCTAGCCCTGTTGGATAGGAATAGAGATAGAAAAAAGAACATTTTGTTACTTTTGGATGTATCACAGCAAACCAAAGACTATTGAAAGGACATGCCTTTTTCTATATGAAGAAAGTTTAATGCACACATTGACTAAATGTTGTACAATGTTTTCAAAATACCTATATTTTTATTTCATACAACTGTACACTTACCGATACAGTTTAATAAAAAATATTTAAAAAAAAAAAAAATGTCACGTTACAACAACATAACATTAATATGTAACAACAATAAAATGTCACGTTACAGCATCACAACATTAATATGCAACAACAATAAAATGTCACATGTTACAGCAACACAACATTAATATGTAACAACAATGAAATGTCACATGTTACAACACAACATTAATATGTAACAACAATAAAATGTCACATGTTACAACAACACAACATTAATATGTAACAACAATAAAATGTCACATGTTACAGCAACACAACATTATTATGTAATAACAATAAAATGTCACGTTACAGCAACACAACAGAAATATCTAACAACAATAAAATGTCATGTTACAACAAAACAACATTAATATGTAACAACAATGAAATGTCACATGTTAAAACAACCCAACATTAATATGTAACAATAATAAAATGTCACATGTTACAGCAACACAACATTAATATGTAACAACAATAAAATGTCACATGTTACAGCAACACAACATTAATATGTAACAACAATAAAATGTCACATGTTACAGCAACACAAAATTAATATGTAACAACAATAAAATGTCACATGTTACAACAACACAACATTAATATGTAACAACAATAAAATGTCACATGTTACAACACAACATTAATATGTAACAACAATGAAATGTCACATGCTACAACACAACATTAATATTTAACAACAATAAAATGTCACATGTTACAGCAACACAACATTAATATGTAACAACAATAAAATGTCACATGTTACAACACAACATTAATATGTAACAACAATGAAATGTCACATGTTACAACAACACAACTTTAATATGTAACAACAATGAAATGTTACAGCACAACATTAATATATAACAATGAAATGTCACATGTTATAACACAACAACATTAATATGTTACAACAATAATATGTCACATGTTAGAACAACACAACATTAATATGTAACAACAATGAAATGTCACATGTTACAACAACACAACATTAATATTTAACAACAATGAAATGTCACATGTTACAACAATACAACATTAATATGTAACAACAATGAAATGTCACATGTTAAAACAACCCAACATTAATATGTAACAATAATAAAATGTCACATGTTACAGCAACACAACATTAATATGTAACAACAATAAAATGTCACATGTTACAGCAACACAACATTAATATGTAACAACAATAAAATGTCACATGTTACAGCAACACAAAATTAATATGTAACAACAATAAAATGTCACCTGTTACAACCACACAACATTATTATGTAACAACAATAACATGTCACATGTTACAACACAACATTAATATGTAACAACAATAAAATGTCACATGTTACAACAATACAACATTAATATGTAACAACAATGAAATGTCACATGCTACAACAACACAAGATTAATATGTAACAACAATAAAATGTCACCTGTTACAACCACACAACATTATTATGTAACAACAATAAAATGTCACATGTTACAACACAACATTAATATGTAACAACAATAAAATGTCACGTTACAACAACACAACATTAATATGTAACAACAATAAAATGTCACATGTTACAACAGCACAACATTAATATGTAACAACAATGAAATGTCACATGTTACAACAACACAAAATTAATATGTAACAACAATGAAATGTCACATGTTACAACAACACAACTTTAATATGTAACAACAATGAAATGTCACATGTTACAACAACACAAAATTAATATGTAACAACAATGAAATGTCACATGTTACAACAACACAACTTTAATATGTAACAACAATGAAATGTTACAACACAACATTAATATGTAACAACAATGAAATGTCACATAATAGTGACAATAGGCAAAAGCTGAGATGCCTACATGTGCACCTTGATTTGAGGTTGTCAGTGGTTGTTAGGAACGAAGGATTGCACTGCAGCGATCGGCTGTTCCCTGCTTTCAGTTGCGCCACCCACCTCAGAAGATCTTCCAATCAGACGCTGAGAATATCGGACACAGCAGATGACGTCACACGCCGAACAGTGAGTGAGCCAGGAGGGGAGAATATCCGACCACACTTCAGGTAAAGCTGGTGAAATATACTGGACTGATTGTGTTTATAATGGTCATAGTTATTCCCTGTAGACGGGTCACGACACATATGTTCATTAGAGGCTTTGTTGGTGAATAATATCTGCTGGAACGATGGAATATAGTGAATGAGGTGGGTGTGCTATGGAGACCTGAGGGTTTGATATATTACATCTTCATACTGTCCATCACTTTGCATTATTGCTGTAAAGGTTTAAAGATTCTAAGGTCATACACACCTTGTTTAAAGTCTGCAAGTGCCGTTTCAAATTTGACTTTAAGCTGAGATGACAGTCAGATCCTTTATGGGTTTAATGCTCCATGAATCCTTGAAAAAATAATTTACCTTACAGCTTAATACTTTGGTTGCAGAAAGGACTCCAACACATTGCATTGCAATACTTTCTGGCACCAAAGAGGTTAACAACTAGCATCTTACCAATACCTAAATACAGCTATACAGCTATAATCCATAAACCTCATAAGAACACTCTACTGCAGTGCATTCTGCATCACTAGAACTCAAGAAGTGTTTGCTAAGCAACTTTTCAATATACTGTACATTAAATTAAAAAGTGTTCTTTCAACTTTCTTTTGTATGTGTTTAATATTTTTATTACATTTTTAAATGAAAACAGTGAACAAGTGAAAGCATGTAATAATATCTAAGTACATTAGCAAGGCAACACCATTTTAAACAGCTGCTTTCATTATGGACACTATAGAACATTAAGAATAAAAAGAAAAAAGAGGAATAATTGAGAAGACAAAAAAAGAAGAAAAGTAATTAAAAGAAGAACATTCTAAATGACAACTACTAAGCAAGGGTTTAATTGAAGTGAATATGTTTAATAGGTTTCACCTTTTTTACTCCAACATTAGCATCACTTACACACCCAGCACTGATCTTTAGGGATTGAGAGGCAAGAAAGTGCAGTGTGCATATATACTAATCAGAAGCTTGCAAGACTCCAAGATTTGTTCCTATTCAAGGGCTATAGAACCTCAAAGTAGTTTGCGCTAGAATATACACCTTAGGGAGCATATTTATCAAGCTCCTTATGGAGCTATCAGGTTCTGAGGCGGCGGACAGAAATAGACAGAAATCAAACCGATCGATTGACACCCCCTGCTAGTGGCCGATTGTCCACGAATCTGCAGGGGGCGGTATTGCACAAGCAGTTCAACAGAACTGCTGGTGCAATGATAAATGCCGAGAGCATATGCTGTCGGCATTTATCGATGTGCAGCAGACATGATCCGCAATATTGGATCATGTCCGCACGCACATTAATAAATAGGCCCCTAGGTCTTAAACATATTTCCTACATATAGCCCTAAACCTAATTAGAACTCTACATTTTCTATTTAACAAATGTTTGCCATCCAAACCCCAACTGTAACGCTAGAATTGAAACAGGAGCAGTACATTTGCAAATGTTAAATTGACAGTGTTTAAAATTTGCTCTCCAGGAAATTAATGTAAGACGTTACTATTGACTTCTTGATGCAAATGGAAAGTGTGAAAATGTGCATTTTTGTTTAAATTTTAGTTTTTTTAAAGATCTCTAAGTCTAAAGATCTACAAATACTCCAATACATTAAAACAAACAAAACATTTCTGCTCCGTTGATATTACATTTTTTATTTAATGTATGATGCTCATATTCAAAGCTCTTAATTTACAAATGAAATACTTGTTTTGCCACTGTAAGCAAAAACATAAATGATTAACATTCCGTTTACACTGTATCACTGAGAAAAACAATTTCATGCTTTGTTTTCTAGCTATAGAGTATTTGTTACATACAGCTGGGTATAATCCCTGAGTCAAGTAAGAATGCATTTTACACTCATTCTATTTCTAAATCCCTTTGACCATCAAAATAATTGTTTGAAGCTTCAGAATTTTTACATTTCAAAGAGAGCGATAACAATGTGATTTAAAAAGACTGTAGGGGAGAAATGAAATAATGCACATCTTTAATGTCATGGCTTCCCAGCAGTGTTTTGATTTAATAAACATATTTTTTGGACTAAGCAAAAAAAAAATAAAAAAAATTAAACAAATATATATTTTTCATTAGTTTAAATTACACTTTGTGTTGTTATGATTCTGACAGGCTATTTCCTGTAATACTTCCAGGGCAGTAATAGGATACTTTACTTTCTAACCATTACCATCCTGAGACAAGCACACTTCAGTACATCCTTCCGCATTTAATGTCTATTCTACTATATTAGGCCACATGGATAAAAAAGATAGGGCTAGATTATTAGTGGAGCGCTATTTACCGCTTCTCTCACATGCTAACTCCACTAGAAGTAAGCTTTTTGTGTGTCGGGTAACGCTTATATTACAAGTTGAAGTTATTTTCTTTTCGCTTTCTCTAACCTGATACTCGCAAAAAGAAAAACTTTGAATATTGTGACCATGTGATCCAATTTCTCCATAGAAGTCAACAGAGCAAGAAAAGTGGGAAAAAATCCTACTCGTGTGCAAAACCGATCACATTTTCTCAAGTGCGCTAAGCCGCTAACCTTACATGAAAATATGAATATTTCACATTCCAATGTTTTTCACATAGCAGAATATGTTGTATTTATTCATAAATTCATATTTCTTGATATTTCCGCTGGTATTGTGGTACATTATATATCTATACCTATAAATATAGATGATGGTATATAGGTATATATATATATATATATATATATATATACTGTATATAGGAATATCTATTTTCAAATACATAGAACATAATCCCCTATGAGCTGAACATTAGAATGTGAAACATTTACAGTAAATACACTTTATTGAATATGAATATTGCATAAATATGATTTTACATGTTTTCATCTGCTTAACTGCAAAGGGCTCTATACACTCTATATATATGTATTTATGTGTTTATATGTGTATACATATATATATATATATATATATATATATATATATATATATAATATATATATATATATATATATATATATATTTATGTGTTTATATGTGTATATATGTATTTATGTGTTTATATATATATATATATATATATATATATGTGTTTATATGTATTTAAATACATAAATGAATATCTAAATATATAACTACATATGTAGACACATAAAGAAAAGTCTTTGAGTCTTTATAACTTTTTTTTTTATACCATTTTTTTCTTTTTATTAGTTTTTATTAGACAGTGTTATTATGATTGTAGCTGTACTTTTAAATGTATTTTTTATGTGTTTTGTGATACTTTTTATTCTAGGGTAACAGTTAATCAGAGCTCTGAGGTTATGCTATCCCTACGCACGTTAAATGTAATTGTAGTCAATCGATTGCATTTACTTACAACTTGTAATACATGCGCTACATCCAACGTGTGCAACAGCCACTATAAATTGCATGTGCATAACTGTTAGCGTTCCACTCGTAATCTGGCCCATAATGAGCATATGACTTTTCTTAAGGTAAAACCACTTTTTTTTTGCCTGCAACAGTTGCTAATAACATTTATTTTGCCTCTTAGTTAATTATAGCAAAATGCTAGATTACCAGTGATACGCTATTTAGCGCTCCTGCTCTAGCGATAAGTTCTCTAGAAATAAGAATTTTTCGCCTGTGGGTAGCGCGCATGTTAAAACTTGAAAGCAAAAGGTTTCGCACGTGTGCTAACCTGACACATGCATAAAAAGCGTTAACGTATTCCCCACATGGACTTAAAATGGAAGAACTAACACCCTTACTCACACGCAAACCTGACTGCGTTTTCTCAAGAATGCAAACCCAAAATGGAATATTAATATTTCTCATTACAATGTTTTTCACATAGCAGAATATGTTCTATTTAAAAACGTATTGTTTAAACTTTTTGAAGAGATAGTAAATACTTTGAGATTGTATTGTGAAATGTACATTTATATGTAAACTGTAATGCTTTGCTCCCTATTTCCGAAATTTAAGTCTGAAAATTAAGTTTTCCAATTCTAACAACTTGGGGCCTGATCCGATATTCAGCGTCGCCCGCAGAAGCTGGTGACGCCAAATTTTGCGCTGGTTTGGTATCACATATACGGCGTAACATAGAAGTTACGCTTGTATATTTCACCCTTCAGACGTAGTTTTTTGGCCCATAAAGTGATATACCAAACCGGCACAGTTTGGTATCCAATATGTATTACCGCCTAATCTGATCCCCCTACACCGCCGCCAGCTATATTAAATGTATTACCCCCTAATCTGATCCCTCTACACCGCTGCCACCTATATTAAATTTATTACCCTCTAATCTGAGCCCCCTACCCCGCCGCCACCTACATTAACTATATTAACCCCTAATCTGAGCTCCCTACCCCGCAGCAACCTATTTTAAATATATTAACCCTTAATCTGAGCCCCCTACCCCGCCGCCACCTATTTTAAATATATTAACCCCTAATCTGAGCCCCCTACCCCGCCGCCACCTATTTTAAATATATTAACCCCTAAACCTAAGTCTAACCCTAACACCCCCAACTTAATTATTATTGAAATAAATCTAAATAATATTAATATTATTAACTAAATTATTCCTATTTAAAACTAAATACTTACCTATAAAATAAACCCTAAGATAGCTACAATATAATTAATAATTACATTGTAGCTATTTTAGGGTTTATATTTACTTTACAGGTAACTTTGTATTTATTTTAACTAGGTACAATAGCTATTAAATAGTTAATAACTATGTAATAGCTACCTAGTTAAAATAATTACAAAATTACCTGTAAAATAAATCCTAACCTAAGTTACCATTACACCTAACACTACCCAATCAATAAATTAATTAAATAAACTACAATTATCTCAAATAAAATACAATTAAATACACTAAACTATATTACAAAAAAAACAAACACTAAATTACAAAAAATAAAAAAAGATTACAAGAATTTTAAGATAATTACACCTAATCTAAGCCCCCTAATAAAAGCCCCCCAAAATAATAAAATTTCCCTACCCTAAACTAAATTAAAAAAGTAATCAGCTCTATTACCAGCCCTTAAAAGGGCCTTTTGCGGGGCATTGCCCCAAAGTAATCAGCTCTTTTACCTGTAAAAAAAAGAACAACCTCCCCCATTACAACCCACCACCCACACACCCCTACTCTAAAACCCACCCAATCCCCCCTTAAAAAACCTAAGTATAAACCCCAAGTGGTCCTTAACTGTCCTGAAGATCGGCGGAGAAGGTCCTGTTCCAGGTGGAGAAGTCTTCTTCCAAGCGGCGACATCTTCTTCTTCCAGGAACCAGCCGGTGCGGAGCGGAGGAGTTGAAGACCAATGACCACGGAGCTGAAGATCGTCCACTCTGGAACTGAAGAACAGCGATGCTGGAACTGAAGATCAGTGACGCTGGAACTGAAGACCGGAGCCATGGAGCGTGGAGGATCCTCTTCATACGATCTCCACCGTACACTGAATAGGAATTCAAGGTATGCGATTAAAAATGGCATCCCTTGAATTCCTATTGGCTGATTTGAGCCATCAAATTTAAATCAGCCAATCGGATGAGAGCTACTTTAATTCTATTGGCTGATTTGAATAGCTAATAGAATAAGAGCTACGGTAATTCTATTGGCTATTATAATCAGCTAATAGAATTACAGTAGCTTTTATTCACTACACTATCATTAAATTAATTACCTAAAATACCTACAATTAATTACAATTAAATTAAATAAACTAAAGTACGAAAAACAACAAACACTACATTACAGAAAATAAAAAAATAATTACAATTTTCTAACACTAAAAAAGCCCCCCAAAATAATAAAAAGCCCTACCCTATACTAAATTACAAATAGCCCTTAAAATGGCTTTTTGCGGGGCATTGCCCCAAAGTAATCAGCTCTTTTACCTGTAAAAAATATTACAAATCCCCCCAACATTAAAACCCACCACCCACACACCCAACCCTACTCTAAAACCCACCCAATCCCCCCTTAATAAAACCTAACACTAACCCCCTTGAAGATCACCCTACCTTGAGCTGTCTTCAGCCAGCCAGGCACAAGTGGTCCTCCAGAGGGGCAGAAGTCTTCATCTGATCCGGGCAGAAGAGGACCTCCAGACGGGCATAAATCTTCATCCATCTGGAGCGGAGCGGGTCCATCTTCAATCCAGACGACACAAAGCATCCTCTTCAAATGAAGTCCAAGTGAAGAATGAAGGTTCCTTTAAATGACATCATCCAAGATGGCGTCCCTTGAATTCTGATAGGCTGATAGGATTCTATCATTCAATCGGAATTAAGGTAGGAATAATCCTATTGGTTGATTGGATCAGCAAATAGGATTGAAGTTCAATCCTATTGGCTGATCCAATGAGCCAATAGGATTTAGCTTGCATTCTATTGGCTGTTCCAATTGGATTTTTCCTACCTTAATTCCGATTGGCTGATAGATTATTAAACTAATATAATTATTAAACTAAAATTAAACTAACTACCAATTAAATTAAACTAAACTACACATTACAAAATCCTAACTCTACTAAAGACTAAATTACAAATATAAATTAAATAATAAACACTAAAGTACAAAAAATAACAAACAAAATTATCAAACATAAAAAAGAATTACACCTAATCTAATAGCCCTATCAAAATAAAAAATCCCACCCAAAATAAAATAAAAGCCCTAGCCTACAATAAACTAACAATAGCCCTTGAAACGGCCTTTTGTAGAGCATTGCCCTAAATTAAACAGCTCTTTTCAAGAAAACCACGATTAGCAGCACTCAGGGGAAAGTTTAGAAAGTCAATTTTATTAGTATCCTTTAAAAAAGCACATTCCAGAAGAATAGAAGCACAAGACATCCTTACGCGTTTCGTGCCTGCTGGCACATAGTCATAGGATAGCATAAGCATCCACTGATCCACCTCTTTATGCGATTTGTGTTCATTTACAAAAACAGCTGAACGATGAGGGAACAATGCTGCTTAATCACACATTAAAAACAATAAATGAAACCCTAGTTTCAATTATGCTAAGAAGAAAACCGATCATTTAAAGGTGTACACATACATACTAAAAAAACAACAATATAAGTTTAAGCAAAATTAAAAAAAAAAATCAAATATAAAGATAAACACTATACTTGTCAAAAATATTAGCCATATGCACCTAAAATTTGAAAAAAGGAAGTGATTACAAATATGCATACAAATTCATATGAAGAAAATACCAACCAATGTATGCATACATAAATGTTTTGATGAATTGTATAGATATGTCAAAAAAAATATTTCTTATATTATACAAATATTGGTTTATCAATACACAATCTTGACAATCCACACAATGCAGCAAAAACATTTTTTTAGAGACAGGAAATGTTTAATAGAGAAAAGAGCACATAACTTCATCAAGTTAACTCTAAATTCCATTTCATAATAAAAAGACATATAGGAGAAGCCATGAGTATAACAATGGATATAAAAGCATAAATGCATAAACATGTGAATTTATATATATATATATATATATATATATATATATATATATAAACATCCACAACTTAACCTTCTATTCCAATATAATTATCCCATATTTAAGTGAGCAATCAATTTATCAACTTCATTTAATTTATCGATAGCTCTCCATTAATCCAATTCCTGGATGTTTCAACATGAACAAGGTTTAATCCACAAAATAGCTCATATCCCATTCCTTATTCATGCCAAAAGGCATTTTTGTTTTTAACATAAATATCCAGTAAAGTTCTTTCTTCAACAAAATTTTATTTCTATTTCCACCTCTAGGTGGCAGTTTGGCTAAATCTATTATTTTCACTCCTATCTTAGGTTTGTTTAAAAAGTGAAAACAATTAAAATGCCTAGCCACCCCAGAGTCCTTATTGTAATTTTTTATGTCCCTTTTGTGCTATTAATCTATTATACAAACACGTACACATTATTAAATCATGCAGGATAAACCCACTTGTTCAACTGGCTCCTATTTTGACCTGGAGAATAGGAAATCTTTTTTCAACACTATTTTCAATAAGAGCAATGATCCAGTCCAACCTCCAGACATTAAAAACAAGTTTACTGCCTTAGAAAAAATGCTGACTGCGGATTTCAGGCTTATGTGGGATATAGTGACTTTCGAACATTACTTAGAATCTAATAGAATCCCTAGGGGATTAAGATTGCGTAAATTTCCCACCTATCAACTAGAAGACCAGGATTTAGTGGATGAATGGAATGATGAACTATCTATATATATCTATCTATTATATATAATTGCTCCATAACACTTATAAATATACTGGTGATGGATAAACAAAGAAGGAGGGTAAAAATAAAAAGTCAAATCTATGTTGAAAAATTATCGCTAAAATCTCTGAAGGGCAATGATGCATATGCCACTCTGAAGGAACAAATGAAGGAACATATTAAGAAATTAGATACAGAATTGGCAGAGTTCAAGAAGAACAAATCCGACAGGGATAGAGAGGACTATGAGAATAATAGGATTTATCTCTGGCCCCAGTATGGGAATAGGAGATACAGGCGCTTTAATGGCTCAGGTAAAGAAAACAAGCAAAATCCTAAGTCAATTTTAAAGAATTATAAGGCTCAAAAAAGCAAGAAAGTTTCCTTTTCATCCACTGATGTTGAGTCTTCTGATCCTGAAGCCACCTCACAAATGTCTTCGGACATTGAGAGTGTTTTTGCAGCACAGTCTTCTGCAGGGGATTCAGGCGAAGAACGAGCCACCACTATCACTATGCCTAAGCAGAGTGTCCCTTTAGATGTCCCTTTAGGTGCCGGATGAGAAGGTCCAAAAGGGGAAAAAAGAAATTACAGGAGGACCAAGAAGTAATGGAAAACAGCTTGAGCATTGGTAATCTCTCTGATTACAACCTAACCAAGGAAGAGATCTCACTTTTATCCAGAGGTTTAGGTTTTGCTCCTTCCAACAAGTTCTCCATCTTTGAAACCATTACAGATGTAAACAAATTTGTCCGCAAGCTCACGCTCAAGAAGTTCTTTGATTCTGACCCAATATCTATCCCCTATCTACAATCAATTGAAGCCACTAATTCCACAGAGACTGATCAAGTAGTCACTGAGGAGAACCTTAGAGACTTTAAGGACTTTTTTGCTTTGGAGGTGATGAGGGACCTTTCCAGTAGTGGGGACCCATAGAATGGTCTCGGAAGTCAAACCATCATTTCTCCTAAAATAAAGAATACAGATTTTTTACCCCATTTAAGTTAGGGGCCCTTATATTAATGCATTTCAAAGCAGCGTTGAGAGTGATTTAATAAAATTAGCAGCAGAAATAGCAGCAGAAATAGAATCAAAAAATTGACATGTTCAAACAAAGAGTAATTTATCACATAGGTTGTCTGCATTAACTCAATTGAAAGAAAATGACAATCTTGTCATAAGAAATGCAGACAAAGGAGGCTCTATTGTACTCCTTAATAAGGCAGATTATGTTGCAGAAGCAAAGAGGCAAGTATCAGACAACACCACTTACCGTACCCTACCCTCTGATCCTACGAATAAGTTCAGGGACAATTTAGCTAACCTGTTGGAAGATGGAATAGCATTGGGTATTTTTAACAAAAGGGATGCAGAATTATTGACTCCCATATCTCCAGTCATTCCCATCTTCCATCGCGTTCCCAAAATCCAAAAAAGTATGATATCTCCTCCAGGTAGGCCCATTGTCTTGGGCATAGGCTCCCTTTTGGAGCCTGTGGCCAAGTGGATGGATTCTATTCTCCAGCCATTGGTCACCAGCTTATACAGCTATCTTAAGGATTCTGGCCATCTCTTGGAGAATTTAAAGCATATAAAGTGGAAAGATTCTTATCGTTAGGGTTGTTGTAGACATTGACTCCCTTTACTCAAGTATTCCTCATCATTTGGGTATTAGGGCAGTCAGGTGGTTTTTAGACAAAGATACTTTGTACTCCCAGGAAGAAAAGTTGTTCCTTTGTGAATGTTTGGAGTTCCTACTGACCCACAATTATTTTTTATTTGATCAAAATTTTTATCTTCAACTTTGTGGCACGGCAATGGGGGCTAAATTTGCCCCCTTGTATGCCATTACATTTATTCAGACAGCAATCTTTTTTCTACCAGTACAATTTTTTATAATCATTTCATCGACGATATGATATTTATCATTGATATTGTTTATTGGGAAAGTTTTACTATTGCCAAATTTTTTAATTTTCTCAATGATAATATCATTGAGTTACGATTTACTGGAGAAATTGACAAAGAAAAGGTAAACTTTCTGGATTTTACTCTTGTTGGTGCTATAATTTCTAGTACTTACCGAAAACCGACAGCCGGTAACACCATATAGCATGTTCATTCAGCTCATCCACCACATCTCTTAAAATCTTTCCCCAAGGTCCAATTCCTCAGATTGAGAAGAAATACAACTAGTGATAGTGTGTATTGTGATCAATCTGAGGAACTTAAGTCCAGACTCCTTCAATGAGGTTATTTTTATTTTTTTAAATCTTTCTTTTATTGAGATTCTTGAGTTAAATACAGCATAATTAGAGTCATTACAATCCAACTGCATTAAACAATCTACAGTATTCAATATGGTATTGACATCAGCATCTGCGTTTGGTAGACAGAAATTTAAGTCCCTATATATTTGTATATTTAAAACTGAGTATGAAAGTCTTTGAGAATCTCATTTTCTTCTTTATATACATAACGGTTAAACAATGGTTAATACAATGATTCAAAAATAGAACCAATTGTTATAGGCAACAGAAATATAAAAATGATAACCATAAAAAATAACATAGATACAGAACCTTAATAACATTGCTCTAATACACAAGGCAAACTATGAGTTTTTGACACCTTAATCTTAAATATTTGGGTGCCCCTGAGGAAGGGAAACAAAAGAGATGGAAGAGTAAGACAGTTAAAGTCCAACACCACCATCTTTATCTCTCATAATAGGGTGCCCCAATGCGACTAACTTCAGCGGGTAAACACCGCTTAGTAGTAGTCCAAAAAAGAGAAAAAAAATGGAGATGTCAAGGTTCAAATGTAACAATGCATTGTGCAAGATATATATAACAAAACCAACCGTGCTTGTGATGCTAGAGAATAGTCTTAGGACTGATATTAAAGGAGGAAGCCTGTCATAGCAACCAGAGATATAAATACAAATATAGCTATAAACTCTTCTATTTATAGGCCCGAACATTATAGTGACAATAAGAGGTAATATTTAAAATGTCCATTTATCTGTAGTAATTCCAATACCTTTCCTCTGTAAACATGAAAATGCAATATCAACATTGAAATACTGAATAGCTGCATAAGACAGAAGAATTTACCACATTACAGCAAACTTCAGTGTTAAACTATTACAAGTGAGTACCGATATCTAATGCCACATTTTATGGGGGTCATATGAAATAAAAATAATGTTAGTAGCTGGTCTTTATTCTAGACATTCTCGTTTAGTAGGCAGCTATGGGTGATATCAGAGCCTTGTATTGCATCCACTGCTTAGAACAATAATTATAATTTTAATTTGCAGTGTCTACTATGCTCCACCTAATGTTATACAGGAATAAATATTACCAAATCCAGACTAATAGACAATTGTTGGAGAATGTATGGGCTATAGATAGCAGACATACAGTAAAATAGGAGTGCGTGCTCCGGCTAATATAGCTATCTAGAAGGACCCATGAGCCCACTAAAGGGACTTAATATGTGTTTAGCAAAACTATCAGAGAATAAAATACTAGAGGATAATTTTCAAATTTAAAGTATAGAATGACTAGAAGTATTTGGAAGTGCTTTCCCATATAATCTCAATAGTTAGAACAGCAGTAATAGGTGATATATAGAGCACCTACCAATGTAAGATATGACCTGAGCATCTAACCTGAATACCTTGAGGCACATTAGTAAAATTGTACCACTGCATATCCCCATGACATAGAATATAAAATGTATTCTATTTAAACAAAAACACACTTAGGCCTAGATTTAGAGTTGGGCGGTAGCCGTCAAAACCAGCGTTAGAGGCTCCTAACGCTGGTTTTTACCGCCCACTGGTATTTGGAGTCAGTCAGGAAAGGGTCTAACGCTCATTTTCCAGCCGTGACTTTTCCATACCGCAGATCCCCCTACGCCATTTGCGTATCCTATCTTTTCAATGGGATCTTTCTAACGCCGGTATTTAGAGTCTTGGCTGAAGTGAGCGTTAGAAATCTAACGACAAAACTCCAGGGGCAGAAAAAAGTCAGTAGTTAAGAGCTTTCTGGGCTAACGACGGTTTATAAAGCTCTTAACTACTGTGCTCTAAAGTACACTAACACCCATAAACTACCTATGCACCCCTAAACCGAGGCCCCCCCACATCGCAGACACTCTATTAAAATTTTTAACCCCTAATCTGCTGCTCTGTACACTGCCACCACCTACAT
Source organism: Bombina bombina (assembly GCF_027579735.1). Taxonomy (NCBI): domain Eukaryota; kingdom Metazoa; phylum Chordata; class Amphibia; order Anura; family Bombinatoridae; genus Bombina; species Bombina bombina. The sequence continues at coordinate 224,484,147 of NC_069505.1, read as the reverse complement.
TATCCCTATGTACCCCTAATCTGCTGCCCCTAACATCGCCAACACCTACATAATATTTATTAACCCCTAATCTGCCGCCCCACCTACACTTATTAACCCCTAATCTGCCAACCGGGCCGCACCGCTACTATAATAAATGTATTAACCCCTAATCCGCCTCACTCCCGCCTCAATAACCCTATAATAAATAGTATTAACCCCTAATCTGCCCTCCCTAACATCGCCGACACCTAACTTCAAAAATTAACCCCTAATCTGCCGACCGGATCTCACCGCTACTCTAAAAAATTTTTTAACCCCTAAAGCTAATTCTAACCCTAACACCCCCCTAAGTTAAATATAATTTTTATCTAACGAAATAAATTAACTCTTATTAAATAAATTATTCTTATTTAAAGCTAAATACTTACCTGTAAAATAAACCCTAATATAGCTCCAATATAAATTAAAATTATTTTGTAGCTATTTTAGGATTAATATTTATTTTACAGGCAACTTTGTAATTATTTTAACCAGGTACAATAGCTATTAAATAGTTAATAACTATTTAATAGCTACCTAGTTAAAATAATTACAAAATTACCTGTAAAATAAATCCTAACCTAAGTTACAATTAAACCTAACACTACACTATCAATAAATTAATTAATTAAATAAACTACCTACAATTACCTACAATTAAACCTAACACTACACTAGCAATAAATTAATTAAATACAATACCTACAAATAAATACAATTAAATAAACTAACTAAAGTACAAAAAAAATAAATATTTACAAACATTAGAAAAATATTACAACAATTTTAAACTAATTACACCTACTCTAAGCCCCCTAATAAAAATAACAACTCGGATTCAAGTTCAATCCGATTGGCTGATCCAATCAGCCAATCAGATTGAGCTTGCATTCTATTGGCTGTTCCGATCAGCCAATAGAATGCAATCTCAATCTGATTGGCTGATTGGATCAGCCAATCGGATTGAACTTGAATCTGATTGGCTGATTCCTACCTTAATTCCAATTGGCTGATAGAATCCTATCAGCCACTCGGAATTCGAGGGACGCCATCTTGGATGACGTCCCTTAAAGGAACCGTCATTCGTCAGGAAGTCGTCGGTGAAGATGGATGGATCCGCGCTGGAGGTCTTGAAGATCAGCCGGTCGTCATCGGATTGAAGAACATAGAAGATGCAGCTTGGAAGAAGATGTTTGCCGGTCCGGATGTTCTCTTCTGCCCACTTGGATCAAGACTTCAGCCGGAGGATGGATGTCACTCTTCAGCCCCCCGCTTGGGCTTGGATCAAGACTTCAGAGGCTTGGATCAAGACTTCGGTGGACGGATCGGTGAACCCGGCGAGGTGAAGACAAGGTAGGGAGATCTTCAGGGGCTTAGTGTTAGGTTTATTTAAGGGGGGTTTGTGTTAGATTAGGGGTATGTGGGTGGTGGGTTGTAATGTTGGGGGGGGTATTGTATGCTTTTTTTACAGGCAAAAGAGCTGAATTCTTTTGGGCATGCCCCGCAAAGGGCCCTTTTAAGGGCTGGTAAGGTAAAAGAGCTTTTCTATTTTAATTTTAGAATATGGTAGGGCATTTTTTTATTTTGGGGGTCTTTGTTATTTTATTAGGGGGCTTAGAGTAGGTGTAATTAGTTTAAAATTGTTGTAATATTTTTCTAATGTTTGTAAATATTTTTTTATTTTTGTAACTTAGTTCTTTTTTATTTTTTGTACTTTAGTTAGTTTAATTGTATTTAATTGTAGGTATTTTATTTAATTAATTTATTGATAGTGTAGTGTTAGGTTTAATTGTAGATAATTGTAGGTATTTTATTTAATTAATTTATTGATAGTGTAGTGTTAGGTTTAATTGTAACTTAGGTTAGGATTTATTTTACAGGTAATTTTGTAATTATTTTAACTAGGTAACTATGAAATAGTTATTAACTATTTAATAGCTATTGTACCTGGTTAAAATAATTACAAAGTTACCTGTAAAATAAATATTAATCATAAAATAGCTACAATATAATTATAATTTATATTGTAGCTATGTTAGGGTTTATTTTACAGGTAAGTATTTAGCTTTAAATAGGATTAATTTATTTAATAAGAGTTAATTTATTTTGTTAGATTTAAATTATATTTAATTTAGGGGGGTGTTAGTGTTAGGGTTAGACTTAGCTTTAGGGGTTAATACATTTATTATAGTAGCGGTGAGATCCGGTCGGCAGATTAGGGGTTAATTATTGTAGGTAGGTGGAGGCAACGTTGGGGGCGGCACATTAGGGGTTAATAAATATAATATAGGTGTCGACGGTGTTAGGGGCAGCAGATTAGGGGTACATAGGTATAATGTAGGATGCGGCGGTGTACGAAGCGGCAGATTAGGGGTTAATAATAATATGCAGGGGTCAGCGATACCGGGGTGGCAGATTAGGGGTTAATAAGTGTAAGATTAGGGGTGTTTAGACTCGGGGTACATGTTAGGGTGTTAGGTGCAGACATAGGAAGTGTTTCCCCATAGTAAACAATGGGGCTGCGTTAGGAGCTAAACGCTGCTTTTTTGCAGGTGTTAGGTTTTTTTTCAGCTCAAACTGCCCCATTGTTTTCAATGGGGGAATCGTGCAAGAGTACGTTTTTGAAGCTGGCCGCGTCCGTAAGCAACGCTGGTATTTAGAGTTGCAGTGGCGGTAGATATGCTCTACGCTCCCTTTTTAGAGCCTAACGCAGCCCTTCTGTGAACTCTAAATACCAGCGGTATTTAAAAGGTGCGGGGGGTAAAAAGCACGCGTAGCTAACGCACCACTTTGGCCGCAGAACTCTAAATCTAGCCGTTAATTTGTGGCTGTTAAGTGTAGGGCTTAAAGAGATAGGAGGGTCGCCAGAATATATAGTGCACTGTGTCTCCGCACTCAATATGATATAGAATACATATATATATATATATATATATATATATATATATATATAAATAACACTAAATCTAGTCTAACAGATGAGTATTGGAAAACGAGTAACAAGCGAGGACAGGTTTGTTACAGGATGTTTAAGTATTGACCAATATCATGAGACAAGAGCATATAAAAAAAAAAAGTTCAAAGATAGGAGAGCAGTCTATCTCAAATCGCTCTCTATAACTGTTACATGCTTGCATGGACACAACTCTCCTTTTATAAGTCCTGGTAAGTTGGCACAGAGATTTCGTGCAGAGCTGAGTGTTAAAGGTTTTAGGGAAGAGCAGACTGTTCTGAGCCTCGCTGTCTAGCATCTTCACAACTGAGGCATACCATGAAGTGAACAGCTGTATCGGGTTCTCCATGGTGAGTTCCTGTTGTGTCTCAAAATGGCGCCTGCTTTCCTTCAGGGGGCCGGCCGTATCCCCCATCAATGGCGGCACATCAGGAGACCGAGATTGTACAGTCATATGTGATAATTCCCGATCAGAATCTATCTCCTCCTGCAATTTGAACAAATGCATCTCAGGATCGTTAGCAGTTACTGTCCTAGTCTCTATTACCTCCGTATTGTGAAACACGAGTCCCACAAGAGACCGAAGATTTTCAAATCTCTCACACATCTTTTGGTCTAGACGCATTAGCAGTTTTGGTATTGTATTGCAGGCTTCCTCCATCCTCAAATCAAAAGCGGGTTGCTGTAGCGTGGTTGGAACTGTTTTACCCGAGTTACCAGGGGGGGGGGTGGTAGTTGATAATAAGTATGAGGGCCACAGCCGAGATCTTCAATGAACCAAATCAAGACTTCCAATAAAAAAGAGTATACAATATTTATATCCAGTGATGCAGAAACTTCTGATGGAGTGAATGTGCTATAGTTAGAGTAGGAATGTCTCCAATATGGTCAAATATTCAATAAAATGTTAATGGCATGTGAGGAGCTCCTGGTTTTTGCTTCTTAGTCCGGCTGCTGCCTAACCACGCCCCCCCCCTTCAATGAGGTTATAATAGATCCCTGCTTGAGTCTGCCCTGAAAGAAGCGAGAGATGGTCAAAAATATAAAAATAAAAACCAAAACAAATCATTCACAGAAGGTTCAATTGTTTTCGGCACTCCATATTCATTACACTATAATAAGGTTATTGCCATTCTAAGGAAACATCTGAAACTTCTAAATAGTGATAGTTCTCTGGCTCCATTTGTTAACAAATGTAGATTTGTTTCACGTAAACCTGACACCTTAGGTTCAAAACTAAGTATGGTTGTTACTAAAAAGAATACAAACACTATGACTTGGTTACATAAAGAAGGAAACTTTAAGTGTAACCATTTCAATTGCAAAGCTTGTCAAACTGTAATATTGGGCACAAATTTTAAATCCTCAGTTACTAAAAAATTGTTTGACATTAATTTTCATGCAATATGCAGATCCAGATGGGTCATATATCTCATTACATGCAACCACTGTCATATACAGTATGTTGGCCAAACCTCTCGTGAATTCCGGGACAGTGTCAGCGAACACATCAGGGATGTTAAAAATTTCAATAAGGACTCTGCTTTAGCCAAACACTTCAATTGTTTGCACCTTACAAGTGTTCTTAACTTTGGGACTCACATCATAGAGATAGTTAAAAGACACCCTAGGAGGGGAGACAGACATCAATTTTTAACTAAGAGAGAACTATTCTGGATCCTTAAATTAGATACGAAACGTCCCAAAGGTATGAACCTAGAGTGGGATATTTCTTATTTTGCAAATTAGTTTGTTATTTCTCTTTAGATTATGTTTATGTTTATCTATAGAACTAGTAATTTCTTTTCTTTTTTTGTGCTAAGAATCTTTTTTGCAACCAGAAGCAATATTTTGCTAGTATAGTTATAGTATTTTATTATGCACAAATATCTGTGATTAATATATATACATTCACATGCTGCCGCAATCTTTTTCATATATATACTCTGCAAGCCGTCATATACAGTTGAACAATCATTCTAGGATTTTTGATCTATCTGTTTTTATCATCACTAATGTTTTTAAGTTGTTTAACTCCCAATACCACATTTTCCTTTGAGTGGGGTTGTCGATCGGTTAACCAGATCTGGTGCCTGATTGACTGTTCCCTCCTTAAAGGTAAAAGCTGGATTGTGAGTGAATCATCCTATGATTAAGCACCAATAGGGGCGCAAAACATGTCAGGATTGCCATTATCCTAGATCCCTGCATGTACATTGCATATCCTATGCAACTTTTAACTTTGTTTCATTAAAGATTTCATTTTTAGCCCATTGAGTGCTCAGGTTTCCTGTTTTTCTATTATTTTTTTGGATATTTTTTTTTTGTAATGGTAGTTTTTTTTAAATTTTTTGTAATGGTAGTTTTTTTTTTTTGTAATGTTAGGTTTTAGTGTAAGGTAGCTTATGTTTTATTTCACAGGTAAGTTTGTTTTATTTTAAATAGTTAGTTAGTAAATAGTTAATAACTATTTACTAACTAGTCTACCTAGTTAAAATAAATGCAAACTTACCTGTGAAATAAAAATAAAACCTAAGCTAGCTACAATGTAACTATTAGTTATATTGTAGCTAGCTTAGGTTTTATTTCACAGGTAAGTATGTATTTAGTTTTAAATAGGTAATATTTAGTTAATAATTGTAAATTTAATTTAGATCTATTTTAATTATGTTAAAGTTGGGTTAGGTTTAGGGGGTTAATAGTTTAATTTAGGCTGTTGCGATGTGGGGGGCTGGTGGTTTAGGGGTTAATATGTTTATTTAGCGGTAGTGATGTGGGAGGCCAGAGGTTTAGGGGTTAATAACTTTATTTAGTTGCGGCAATGTCGGGGAGCGGCAGAATGGGGGTTAATAACTTTTATATAGTGGGGGCGATGTTGGGGTGCAGCGGAATAGGGGTTAATATTTTTAATATAGTGGCAGCAATGTTAGGGTATGGATGAATAGGGGTTAATAACTTTATTTAGCTGGCGGCGATATCAGAAGCGGAAGATTAGGGGTTAATAACATTATGTAGGTGCCGGTGATGTCGGGGGCAGCAGATTAGGGGTGTTTAGACTTAGGGTTTATGTTAGGGGGTTAGGTTTACACTTAAAGGGACAGTCAACACCAGAATTTTTGTTGTTTTAAAAGATAGATAATCCCTTAATTACCAATTCCCCAGTTTTGCATAACCAACACAGTTATAATTATACACGTTTTACCTCTGTAATTACCTTGTGTCTAAGCCTCAGCAGACTGCCCCCTTATTTCAGTTATTTTAATAGACTTGCATTTTAGCCAATCAGAGCTGTCTCCATGGTAAATTCACGTGCATGAGCTCAATGTTATCTATATGAAACACGTGAACTAATGCCCTCTAGTGGTGAAAAACTATCAAAATGCATTAATATTAGAGGCGGCCTTCAAGGTCTAAGAAATTAGCATATGAACCTCCTAGGTTTAGCTTTCAACTAAGAATACCAAGAGAACAAAGCAAAATTGGTGATAAAAGTAAATTGGAAAGTTGTTTAAAATTGCATGTCCTGGGGGTATTTAAAATGCTAGTGCAGTGAAGTTCCGGAGGAGGAGCACAGGTGTGAGGTCAGGTGAGACACCTGCTCTGATTTACCTCTCTGCAAGTTTGCTGGTGGGAATACTGAGCCTCAGCCCTCTGACCATGGGCAGCTTGCAAAGCTGAGATACACCGCTACTGGAACTCACATCAGTGCCACTCTAATGCACTGAACTGTACGCAGCAGCAACCACACTGGCTTTAGCCAGGACTCAATTAAACTCATAGACATTTATATAAAAAACCTACTCTGCCTAAAAACCTAATCGCAAGAGAAGAAGGAACAGATTCTCTGCCGTTGTGTGCATACTACCATAGCACCAAGTATAACATCTTATATACCCCTTTCATAAGGGTGTACCACGAAGAAAGCCTACCTGCCCTGGATGCTGTGTGGCTCTTGCCGGTTGGAGGAAGGGGGAGATAGCCTGTCAGCTTTTTATCCGGTGGAGTACGGCTCAACTTACTGTCCGGTCCGGGTTCCGCTGCCTGGCCTTGAGGTGGGGGCCGCCGGCCGACTGGATCGTCTCCAGCCTTACAGATGCCCAGGGAATTGCAGCTTCTGGACGGCGAGGAGGAGCAGCTGTAATAGCCTTGAGAGCGCAGCCCTTTACTGGTCCAGACGTTCCCCTCCCACCGGTGTTGCGCGAGATTTTTTTTGCCTATTTACAGGCAAGACATTATGCTCTTAAACTCACGCAGGATCATGATTGGGATTGGTCCTTGAAGCAGGTTGGTGATTGGCTTACTATTACTAAAACTGGAAATTTATCAATTACCCCAGGATACTCAATTATGGTATCAGTAAAGGGTTTAAATAATTTGGAAAAAATTCATAGTAAGTGGGCTTTATTGTTTAACCAAACATTAGATTCCCAAATTTCTTATCTATCTATTCAAGAGACTGCTCGCGTAACTCTCTCCTCTTCTTGGAGGGAATCTCATCTTAAACTATTATACATGTCTTATTTTACCCCAGAAAAGGGATCCAAATATAGGAATTGTAATTTTGTCACTTGTCCTAGATGCTCCTTACCGGCAGCAGATCTTCAGCATATGTTATGGGCTTGTCCAAAGATCAGGAACTTCTGGTTGAAACTCCAATACTGGCTAAATAAGATATTAGACCCCTTTAGGGTGACTTTTTCACTCAAAACTGTAGTTTTTCTCTTTCTCCACCCAGGGGAAAACTTAGGTAACAACAAAAAAATTATTAATTTGACCATATTAGCCGCTAGGTATCTTATTTTCAGGAAGTGGAAAATGAAATCTACTCCTAGCATAACTGAAATTAAGAATTATTTAAAGAAGCAGTATATCCTTGAACAAATTGATACCAACCAATATAATGAACAAGAAGTCAGGAGACTTTTTACAAAATGGTCTCTTTTTATTAAGGATCTCACACCTAAATAAATTGACTATATTATATACCCTTTTAGAAACACATAATTAATTGAGCTTGGTATGTGGTGATGTGGAGTGGGATGTAAACGGGGGGGGGGGAGAGGAAACTTTATTAATTTTTCTTTAAATTATGTTGTTTTTTTTTTTGTTGTTTTTTTTGTTTTGTTTTTTTTGGTTTCTGTCTCTGTGGTTTATGGCCGGGGGCCATATAGGGTTAGATTATTACAAAATGGAAAACCCCAATTCAGATACAGGAAAAAATGTGTTATTTTGCCGCTTTATTAATTGCTATGTTAGAATGCTAGTTTTCACAAATATTATTGTTTAAATGTTGTTTTTATGGTTTTGAACGAAGCTGTAATTCTGAATTGGAAAATAAATAAATATTTAAAAAAAAAAAAATTGCATGTCCTATTTGAAACATGAAAGTTTTTTTGGACTTAACTGTCCTTTTAACTTTTTTTTTTCCCCATAGACTTCAATGGGGCTGCATTACGGAGCTTTTCTTTATGCGATCGCAGGTGTTAGACTTTTTTCTGACCCGCTGTCCCCATTGATGTCTATGGGGAAAGCGTGCACGAGCACATCAAAACAGCGCTTATTTTGTGTGCGGTATGGAGGTTAAAAAGCTCATATTGCACGCACAAGCTTGGTTTTGAAAAACTTGTAATGGCTGCGCTATAGGGGGTTAAATAACGCAACTTTTCTTGCATTTGTTAATTTCCCAATAGCGCTCAAAACTCAAAGCTCAAAAGCTTAAAGTGTGTTATTTTTTCATTGAAATATTGTTCTTATCTATTTAAATAGCTTAAAATAATTACACAAAATAACTAACCAAGTGACCATGCAATGTTTTCTTTGCTGAATTACAACTCTCTAGAACACGGACTGCATTTAATTTATAATTCCTTACTGTAAATATATATATATATATATATATATATATATTTTTACTCCAAAAGTCTATGGGCTAGATTATTAGAGGCGAGCTAACTTTTGTGTTTAAGCAATATTAGCATTTAAATATGTGGCCATATACCTTGGAACCCTTATAACTATTTTATATGAATAGTTATATGACTAATTTTTATCAGATTAACCCGACAAACGTAAAATGTGATTGCAATCTTGTAATACAAGCACTATTGCCATCTCTCTCTCTCTAATATATATATATGTGTATATTAGTATAAAAATGTATTTATTTTTTCTTCCATAGTATATTATAGCTGCTGGAATTTAAATGGGAAATTCAATCGATCTTTGCTTTATACGACCTATCTGGTTGAACTAAGGAATATTTCCTTTTACAATTGTTTGAATTATTTAATTTTCTCTTCAGAAACATATTGTAGGCAATGCCTTGTTTGATGACAATATTACCATACGGTCTTATGCATAAGTATGTGGCTGGTTATAAATTACATTTAGTCACAAAGGCTGTTGCATTTCTCTATCTTTCTATAGTAAATTATTATACTGAATTGAAAGTAAAGAAAATACTTTATCACATTTTGAGTGATTTAATGAATTCAAACTTACTCATTCTTTTTATGCTATTATCTGACTTTCACACAGATGGTCTTTAACCTTGAAACCATGGACTGTTTTATTCTTTATTTATGAAAGGCTTAATTGAACTTGAGCAAATAGAAAAGTAATTACAGAATCATACACTTAATAATATATTTATATATAATATATTTATTTATTTAAATTGCACACTAACTGCATATTCTTTGGTCCTATATCTGTCAGCCCATCTATCTATAAATATATATATATATATATATATAACATTTACCTGTATTCCAAAATTAATTAGAAGGCAAATTGTGTATGGGGGTAGCAAACCACAAGGCTCAAAATTATAATAAGCCAGATGAAGCCCTTGAATAACAGACAGTGGGTGAAATGCGTGCCGCTAATTTCTTTCCTGCAGAGAGTAGGATCAGTTGACCCCCTCACTTTTTTGAACTTTTCCGTATTCTGCTGTGGTAGTTGAGCTGTTAGACACCTGCCTTAAAGGGACAGTCTACACCAGAATGTTTATTGTTTTAAAAGATAGATAATCCCTTTATTACCCATTTCCCAGTTTTGCATAACCAACACAGTTATATTAATATACTTTTAACCTCTGTGATTATCTTGTATCTAAGCCTCTGCAAACTGCCCCTTTTTTCAGTTCTTTTGACAGACTTGCAGTCTATCCAATCAGTGTCTGCTCCCAGATAACTTCTCGTGTACGAGCACAGTGTTATCTATATGAAATACGTGAACTAACTCCCTCTAGTTGTGAAAAACTGTTAAATTGCAATCTGAAAGAGGTGGGCTTCAAGGTCTAAGAAATTAGCATATGAACCTCCTAGGTTAAGCTTTCAATTAAGAATACCAAGAGAACAAAGCAAAATTGGTGATAAAAGTAAATTGGAAAATTGTTTAAAATGACATGCTCTATCTGAATCATGAAAGTTTATTTTGGCCTAGACTGTCCCTTTAAAGGTATTATTCCAATCATAAGTGTTCTTTGCTTGGATGACCATGGATACAGGTTCAGAGTATCTGTAAAATAGCATTCAATGCTGTGAGTCAAAGAGTTTTACAATTATAGTGTGAGGTTTTTGGGAAAATTAATGCTGTATTATTTGACATATAAATGGGTGAGGTCTGGGCTCAAAAACAAAGAAACTGCTCCCACCGTTGAACGATTTAATCTTGGAGCCTAAAGTTGTGTGATCTATGGGTAGCTACCCTGACCTGGGCTGGATATATAATTATATATGGAGTATACATTTTTTTAACTTTCAAATCTCAAATAAGTTACCACAATTGATTTATTTTAATCATTATGGGACTGTACATTTTACCAGGAAAATAATAAGCAATTTGAGTATTTTATATTTTTTTATGTAATTATTTATGGATATATAGACATTTTTTTTATATTGCTTGAATAAATATGCACTATTGAAATAGGATAAATATTAGTCTTTGTGATCACTGCTTCTGATTTACTGGCTATAGTATATGCTATATTCTTGTTAACTTAACTTGTTCTGGCTAGGGTAGCCGTTTGACATTCTTATTTATATATATATATATATATATATATATATATATATATATCCCAACACACAATATAAAACCTAGATAGGCCTTAATTATAAGTGGAACACAATCAATAGCATGAACAGCGTTATCTTGCACTCCGCCCTGCACAAACAATAACTTACAATTAATAGTGGTTGGTTAAGATTTATAATGTAAGGGATCTTATGCAAACAAAGCTTTCTTTATCACACTCGCTCGTATTACAAATGTTCAGCTAAGTGTTACACTTGTGCACCATACAAAATATTGCTTTAAAATTTAGAGCTTTTTAAAACCTAAAGAAATAGATCATTGCTTGATTGTTTGAATTAAAAACAAATAAAAATGGGGTGCGGAGTTAAGCGCCATGCTGAATGGTCACAAGCTAGAGGAGCTCCGCCAAAAATTTGGACACTAAAACGGTTTATGGACATCTACCTCCTCGTACCTAGATTTTAAAACCCCTGCAATATATCAGAGACTTGGTGGGGCTCTGAGAGCAAGTGTTTTGGTCATACAACTACCGGCTTTGGACCAGAGACATAAGGCAAAGATCCAGGCCTACGGCAAAGATATTTAGCCTAGCTGCGTCACTGCCTACAGAAATGAGCTCCAAAGACACTGAGGCTCACTGTGATCGAGCCCCAAAGATACTGAGACTAGCTGCAATATAAGACCCGGATGTCATTGTGCTGGAAATCGGATCACATACCCCTCAGGCAACCATTTTAATTAAAAGTGGAGAAACAGGCTTCTGACCGCTCTTATATACTCATAACGGTCTCTCCATGGAGCGGGCAACCTCCCTCTTGGCAGCACTATGTGACCGGCTGGACATGCACCATGCTGCACTTGTGGACACCCTGAGGAATGCGAGTGGCGCTCCTTACGATATAGTTTTTCCTGAAGACACACACGCTAACAAGGCAGATACTTCATCAGATAGTGGTGACCTCACCCTACATAAATTAGCTAACCAGCAGCGCCTACGCCATAGAGAACCTGAGCTTGTTGAGAGATCAGAGCGGAGAGTGCTGGAATTAACAGGAAGCATTGAACCTGCTCAAGCAGCGGATCTAGATTCAGATTTTGTGTTGGGACAGTGGACCGGTAAAATTCTATCCGCCAAGGGGGAGACTTTAAGCGTATCCCTCCAGAGACCCCTGACATGCCTACTGCAACGACCTGAGGGTAGTTCTCCTTATGTTAGCGCAGCTAGATCAACACAAATGACTCTTGCCAAAATAACACCTTTGAAGCATCAGTTACCGCAACACCGGCTTCATCCATTCTGGCTTCCCTACGCTAAACAGCCAGGTAGCTACTTGCCGTTCGAGCCTGCACACTCTCCTCTCACTTCTAAGACAGCCTATGAACTGAACTATGCAAGAACTGGTATCGGGTATTCTGGGGAAGGCATGGAAGCATTTACAGTGGGCTATTACTCGAAACTACTGACTGCTACACAGTGTATAGTCCCTAGTGTTCTAGTTCTAAAGTCTAGTATATAAGCTGATCTCCTTATTTTATTCTTCAATATGCTTTGTATCGTTCACTCAGTTCTATTTGGAGACTTGATTTATTTCTGTTTAAACGTGCTATGTTTTTGCTTACTAATAATTAACATACAGAGGTACAGTTTTGGTATCTCAACATGGTCATTACTGTTTGCACTAAGAATCTCAAAGGTTAGATATTAAGGTAGCTTACATAGAGCATATTTATGTACCTGTCCCTGAGTTATATATCTATGGAATCTGGCTCCTACTTAATGTATAAGACATGAAAGTTACTGGCTAGTGTGTATATCTTACTAAAGAAACCCCTATTACTGTTAAAGCCACCTACTTCAACACATCACATTATACGGCCGGTCCTATTATATGCCCATAGATGTTTATACTACACTAATACTGCCATAAGTAGAGGCTTAGCAGGCTGAAGGTTTTATAGACTATGCACTTTATTGCAACCGGGCACTAATATTATACACAGCTAAGGGCTAGACTCCTACACTACCTAATACTATACTAGCTTTCAGTAACCTAACTTTTTACAAAGACTTCCTTATTCGCCCTGAAGCTGAGGTATGTTGATGCAATAGCTTCTATATAGCAGTGTACAGGAACTCACTAACGTAGTATCCTATTTACAGGAGCCAGCTTTTGATTACCGTATACAAAGTTTTACTGAAGAATCACTATCACATACTCCTATAATTTGCTAGAATATGACTTCCTGGGCAAAATACCGTAATGCTTGTTTATTTTGTAGTGCTCATATATCAAATACCACTTAACAATTATTTAGTGTATTTTCCATTCTATAGGTCTATTATATTCAGGAGAGAGGAATCTCCAGCTGTACACCAGTAGGCTCTCCCCCCCCCCTTCCCTCTTCACATCCCAAACAGATACTCAGAGTACCTCTCAGACACCTCTTCTCCTTCTTTACATAGGCTCTGTCTCTTTTAGCGCAATCTATAATGGCTTCGCCCCCCTATAGTGGGTCCTATGCCCATTTTCTTTTAACCCAAGCGGCTCTTGCCCGCTGTAACCTTTCTCTTCTTTCTCAACATTTGTATTAGTTATATCCCTTCATTGACATAGACCCCTTGACCAACCAAAAAAGCTCCATATTGTTACCTGATAAACATCTCCCTCACCACAAGGGGATATACTGATCTTTGACTATAGTTTTACCATGTCATCACTTCAGTTTGCAAAGCGTGGTCTGCTCAGACCAACTTCTCATAAAATAGAGATATAACTACGTTAACTCATACCTACAAAATTCTTCATAAAACTAAAAAGAGACCCTTTATTTATTTTTGAGAAATTCCACCTCTATACTCCTCAGCACATATAGCATTGTATATGTGTTAAGTGCGAGATAATGATTATTACACCACTGTTGAAGAAGTATTGTTTCTTTTTTATGTTTATTGTTTCTACTCACATACCCATGTGGAATTGCATTCTTTTATTTTCTTTTGTGTGTCTCAATAAAGAATATATAAATAAAAAAAAAAAAAAAAAAAAAAATTATATGGGAATAAATGATTTACTTTAAATTTAAACATAATGCATAGGAAACAATGGCTTCGTGAAAAAAGGTTTTATGGCATAATTAAAGTGATATAGAATATTAAAAGGGACAGAACTGTGAAGGGGTTAAAGATATATGTGTGCATATGTATATATATATTCCTTAAAATTATGGTGGATATAAAAGCTTGAAATTAAAATCCTCTGTATTGCAAACGTAAAGCAATAGAAATTATTGCATAGGCAATTAGCACATCTAGACAAGTATCCCAGCTTGCCTTTACCTAGTAAAACTCCATTCACATTGTTATCAATGCACAAGAGGATTCTAGGTAAGATATGAAAATTAGATATGCAACATCTCAGGTTTTTTGCTTTTATATATATGTGTGTGTGTGTGTGTTTGTATGTGTGTGTGTGTCTATATATATGTATGTATGTATGTGTGTGTGTCTATATATATATGTATGTATGTGTGTGTGTGTGTGTGTGTGTGTATATATATATATGTATGTATGTATGTATGTATGTGTGTTTGTCTATATATATATGTATGTATGTGTGTGTTTTTGTTATATATATATATATATATATATATATATATATATATTTACTGTATATATGTGTGTGTGTGCATGTATGTATCTACATGTATTGGTGTGTATTGTGACAGATCCCATGGTTTGTCATAGAAGGCAGGTATATAAGGAAAAGGATTCTGTCACATAACTTGGTTACTTTAGGTTCCAGTCCAGGATTTGCAGCTGATCAGTTTTTCAGACACTGCAGCAGTACACAGGCGTGTACTCATGCTGCTATAAAGCCTGAAGTCTGCGTTAATTCAGGGCCTTCACTTCCTCACTGCAGGAAAGAGGATTAGCTGACTGCTGTTTGAAGGTCCTATATATTAAGGTAAACATCTTTTGCCTTTAACTTTGTTTGTTTTATATTAGTTTTGTCAGTTCTTGACTAGCTGACTGACACTAGTTAGACACTGTTGTTGTATGTTTAGTTAGTGCCTAGATGGGCAGGATTTTGTTTTATATTTTGCTGCTGTTTTCATTTGAATCGCCTGCGACATGCAAAATAAACAGACAGGAGGATTTTCGGTGGGCGGAACTATGGTGTGGCGGTGTTCAGTTAGAGCTCCGTGAATAGAATACTGCTAAAACCCAACTTAAGTAACCACACTGGCTCCCAAACCTTTCTTTGGTATCAATCTGCAGCCTGGAGGTATTGCACATTGGCGATATTGGAGTTTGTGAGGTCTAACATCTGGAACCTCACCACCGGAACTACTTTAACGAAAAAAAACAAACAAACAATAAAACATCCGCAATCTTGCCGACTATCGCGGCACCCACAGACTCACAAAGAGCCCATACTAATCTTACCTGTTTTTGACGGATCTGAACTAAGCCTTCGGCTGAAAGACTTTACACCTTACAAAAAGTTATATGGGTTTGTTTTCATCTAACTGTATCTTTAGAGAGCTATGCAGCGCTTCAGAACTTTCTAAGTGATGCAGTTACTTTCTCACAGTGTCAATGAGACAACCTCTGGGCCAATATATGTTAATGTCACAAGTGTAGCCTGCACCCCTAAATTTCTGGGAAAGAAAAAGCCCAACTAAAAAAAAAAAAAGCCTCCACTATTACAGCCTTTGGACAGGGTTAATATAAATAAAAGGTGTTTTTTACTATAAAGGTGCTGCTTGCAATCACCTCAGAATATTTAAGGGGGTCCTTAGAAAATGTGCATTTTGCATGTTGTTTTAAGTCCCTGACTGGACAATACTACGTGCCTCCATTGGCACTGTGAATAGAGTGTGAGATTATATGGACAAATACTTAACTACTTCAAAGATGTCCAATAGAAGTAAAGCTCAACCTGACAAAAAGGCAAAGCTACCCCCCGATCCAATACAAACTGTTTCACCCATGAAAGTCAACATCTCCTCAAGTGGGCAGTGGGGCTCCGACTGGAGAGCAACAACTCAATTCCCTGCTGCTATCTAAGTTAGACAACCTACAGAACGGCATGGATACCCTGACAACCGAGGTGAAGCAGTTTAACTCTAGGTTGGCACGTGTGGAGCAGTGAATATCTGACCTGGAGGATGGCCATAACTCTTCAGCAACCCAGATAAAAGATTTGATTCAGCAGAACCTATATCTCCACTAAAAGGTTGATGACCTGGAAAACCGTTCCCGCAGGAACAATGTCAGATTGGTGGGTCTACCAGAATCGGTTCGTCCCTCAGAGTTACTTTACTTTGCTGAACACTCACTCCCCAGCTTGCTACAGGTACCTGCTGAGTATATACCACTGAAAGTGGAGAGAGCACACTGAATTGGGGGTGACAGATCAGCAACGACGGGAAAAGACACCCCTCCCCGAGGAGTGATGATAAAGTATTTAAACTTTCAATCAAAAATCCAACTTCTAAGAGCATAAAGAAAAACTCAGATGTTGCTCTATGATGATAAAAGGCTCTACCTCTTTCAGGATTACTCCTCAGATGAAACGATGAAAAGGACTTTGCCCCTCTGTGCAGCTTGCTGCATAAAGAAAAACGTCAAGCTATCCTGTTGTTCCCAGCTCGTCTAAAACTCTGCACCTCACAAGGATTCAAGTTCTTCGACTCACCCAGAGACGCTCAAGATTTTTTGGATCAGGAAACTGATCCACCAGCTCATTCTTCTCCACTCCAAAGGGACTTTCCTGGCTGACTTTGCTAGGTAACTGTTCTTTTTCAACCATTGGTCAGGACATAGATCGTCAGATGAAGAACTTTAAAAGAGAATGCAAGGAGATTGTGCTGCGGCATGGTATTGTATAATGCTATGTTGTTATGATTATGCACTTTTCACTGTTTTTGTGTTTTTTTGTTGTTGTGGTTATTGTATTTAATGCTGTTTTTGGTTATATGCTGTAGTTCTAACACTAATGAAAGGCATCACTATATATATCTCTTTGCACTCTTTTCCATGATTATTTGGGGGGCAACACACATCTCTAGCCTCCTCCTAACTTGGAGGGACATACCCTATTCCGATAGTCTCCTTAGAGATAAGGATGTGATTCTTATTCCCCCCTCTGGGGTACATAAATTCTGTTTATCTTACTATCTGAATATATATCTACAAGAATGGAATGTGGGAGGTATTAATTCTCCCATTAAAAGAAATCTCAGGCCCACATCATGCTCCTACAGGAGACTCACCTTAAAGCCCCTGAACATGACAAACTAAAAGTTAAATGGATCTCAGAGGTTCTTAGTGCTCCCTATAATAACTCCAGTAGAGGGGTGGCTATCCTCATCCGTAAGGACCTAGAATATCAAATAGGTGAAAAAATAGTCGACCCCAAAGGAAAGTTTATTATTGTTAAGCTAAAATGGCAGAATGATTGGTACACTTTGTGCAATGTGTATGGCCCTAACCAAAGAGCGCCCACATGTTGGCACACACTTACTGCCTCTCTGGCTAAATTTCTAGATACCAAACTTGTCATTGCTGGGGATTTCAATTTAACACCAAATCCAGCCTTGGATAGATTCAGTGACCCGACTTGTCCTGCCCCTGTCAAATCTAAGAGAGACATGACAGTTTTCCCCCTTAAAGTGTTTGACGCCCTCTATAACTCACTGGGAGTGCAAGACATATAACAGAAATGCAACCCCACAGGCAGGGATTATACCTGTGCCTCCCGGGCACACAATACGCTATCCCAAATTGATCTTTTCCTTACCTCTAGCTCCCTGGAGCTACTGATTACAGACACTAAGATTACTAATATTACCATTTCAGACCATGCCCCTATCTCTCTGACTCTTCTACAATCCCCTCAACCCACTAACAAATGAGTGTTCCACTTCCCAACTCACCTCATGAAGTCTCCTGACTTTAACATGTACCTAACGAGACAATGGGATGACTTTGTAGCCAAAAAATTGATTACACATAAATGCACCAACTGTCTTTTGGGAAATGGCCAAAGCCATCCTTAGAGGCGATATAATCGCATACCTTAATAAACAGAAATGTCTCTATAATAGCAGAGAGGAACATTACAATAAACAATTGATGACAACTTATACCCGCTACTGCCAATATCCCACCCCAACTAATAGGTGCTCCTACTTTGTGGTGAGGAAAGAGAGACACATTTCTGCTGCAGAACACAATAAGCCAAGAAAATAGAAACCAGGGACACTTTGTGCGCTACGGTAACAAATCTGTAAGGTTTTTAGCTTCTTTGGTTAAAATCAAAAAAGCAAATAGGGGGATCCCAGTTATCAAGAGTCAAGGCCAATTAACAAATAATCCATCCGACATAGTATCAGAATTTGCAAACTATTATGCTAAACTATACCAAGCGCATCTGGCTCAAGAAAATGTGCAAAGAACGTTCTGGGATAAACTTACTCTTCCCAAAATAACGGCTGATCAAATTGACAACTTAAAAACCTCAATATCTCAAGATGAGGTTCGCCAAACAGTTAAATCACTTGCTCTCGGGAAAACCCCTGGTACGGATGGGCACCCGACCAAATTTTATAGACTTTTATCTGACCAAATTTCCCCAACACTAACCACTCTATTTGACCACTACTTTACAGAACAATGCGCCCCCTCGGTTAATTTCTCTGCCGCAAACATTACGGTTATACACAAACTGGGTAGAGACCCCACTCTCCCTGATTCATATAGAAACATATCCCTTTTAAATGTTGATTATAAATTACTAACTAAACTTCTGGCCAATTGACTGAAACATGTCCTCCTCCATGTTTTACACCCGGATCAGACGGGTTTCACCGCTAACCGATCTTCGGTAGCTAACATTCGGAGAGTCCTTCATGCAGTAACCCACAACTGGCTGGCAAAGCAGGATGGAACGATTCATGATCTCCCGAAGGCCTTCCTGCTGTCCCTGCAGTGAAGGCCTTTGATAGGGTGGAGAGGGCCCACCTTTTTCTTTCCATGGAAAACTTCGGAATATCAGGCCATTTTATTTCCTTTCTTAGAAATGTCTATTCTAACCCCCTAGCCTATCTACTAATTAATAACCTCTACTCCCTGCCAGTTTACCTCCAGAGAGGAACCCACCAGGGCTGCCCACTCTCATCACTCCTATTTAATTTGGCACTGGAGCCGTTAGTGATCTATTTAGGAACGGTATTCCTGGTATTAACCTGAATTCCCACAAGCTTCAAATTGCCCTCTATGCGGATGATTTGCTACTTCTCATATCAGACCCACAGACATGTCCCATTAATCCTAAACTCGATTCAGCTCTTCTGAGAATTCTCGGGCTACAAGAAAAATGTCTCAAAGTCAGAGATTCTGTGGTTGAATTGCAAAACAAAAGATGCAGCACTTGGAGACCGAGTTTAGCAATGGCACTACACTTGGACAAACTCCCCAATATATATATGATAGTTGTTAGTAATTAATTACAACTGAGAGTTTTAATAATAATAAAGGGAGGGGTGCTCCGCACAAAAATTACATTAGAGCTAAGTGTGGAAGTGGTAAAGCCACTTTCACGAAAGAATGTGGTATCAGCACTCACTGTCCTGACCACAGACAGAGTTAAATTCCTGTATTTAAAACATAACCTTTATTAAATAATAATAAAAATAGGGGAGGGGGGGGGACATATACGATTAAAAACCTAGGATAGAGTAGTCATGTATAGATTCCTTAATATGATAGAGTTATATTAATAGGCCTTTGGGGTATGATAGCCCAAGTAATAATATTAAGGTATAATCTATACATTAGTCTGTGTGGCACTAAGATTAGAGTGTGTAGAAACTTGAGTGTATAATACTGGTATTCTCGTAAAGAAATAAAGTACTCAAGGTAGGGTATTCTCCTATTGCAACCAGTTGTAATTTATCATCTCAAAACAAAAATCTAGAAAATCAGTATAGTAACCTATACGTAATGGTATACTATTGTGTATCACACTGAATAAATATGTAGCCTCACTATCTGTTGGGACTAATTAAGTCATAACTCAATGGAAAGTATGGTATAAAATACCTATATAGAGTAGTTTAAGAGTTAGTGAGTTATTGCTGAGCAACGTAGACCATTAAACAGAATAGATGATAAATCTATATTGTATCATGGAGTTACATTGACAAACTCATTATGAGTCCTCAAATATAGTATATATAAGTTGTATTTATTCATAGGTCTACTGTTTCGACATGCAACATATAATAGTCCTTTATGTTTGATGAAACTAAATATCTGGAGACGTAGAAATAGCTATGTATGATCTACTATACTATATTCAGTGTGTCATGACAATCAAAGTTTAGGATTGCATTATACTGATTGGTGTAAATGTAGTGTCATAACAACTACTGGTTCCCAATTCGTATTGACAAACTGTTATATTAGTGTCCCAGAAGTGGTGTTATGATTATAACATATTGTTTATAAAGGAATAAGTCCACTTAAATGGTAAATAAAATATGTATTACTGCCAAGGCAGGAAGATGCTAAGATATGTATGGTCAAATGTATAGATCCCTCATATCTTTACAGTAGTGTATATATATCGAGTAGTATGCATAAGAAAAAGCTGGGCCATATATATTGTCAGGCAGAAGCAACAATGTGTATATATGCCTGTGTTTCTTTGTTATTTACTGGACCAAATGACTTTGTTTTTATGTTCAACAAAGGTCTCGCTGTAAATGCTGTACCATAGTATTAATATAGATAACCTGAAATACTGGCTATTATATAAATTCAATTTTTACGTATCGTACCAAGTTAATTTCCCCATCACATGGTAGTTATGTATCTACCAGTTTATAATTGGTTTTATTAGTTCACTGTTATGGATGCATTGCTATAACCTATGCATTAGGATAAATCCATTTAACTGGTTAGTGGTGAATGAGTTATTTGCTGCTGCCAAGGCAAAATTATGCTAAAATCAATCTAATCCAGTGGACTTTTAATATCTTTAGAGTGACATGTGCATATTTAATACTGTGCACGAGAAAAAAACTGGGCGATGTAAGTTAACTGGCAGGACCAACAATGTATCTATATGCTTGTGTTACTTTGTTAATTGATGTATCAGATAACTTTATATCTATAAGCAGCAAAGGTGTCGCTGCAAATATTGTGCCGTAGTAATGATACAAATAACCTGAAATATTGATGATTAAATAAACTTTGTTCCTACAAAGTATACCCAGTTATTTACCTCGTTACCTGATAGTTATATATCTACCAGTATTATAATTAATTGTATTGGTTCACTGTAATTTTGTTGTAAGTAAATTATTGTAACGTTTGCCTTGTGGTACACTAAACTGTCAGCTGTAGTCGTGTTATCTAAACTTGCAAGTCCCACATCACGTAAAAAATTAAATTAAATATAAACCCATATGGATCAGCTATATAATTAAGTGAGTACCGGTAACTTGCTGGTTTAAATTCTATACAGATCGTGCATAAATTGGTTAAAGTTTACAGGAATCGTTATACTGAGAAGTTACTTATATATAAATTACAAATTCAGTGATGTTGATAATTCAATGAAAATTTTTTATTCTATTATGTATATATTCTAGTGATAGATAATAAAAAACAATTAAGATAGTAGTGTTTAAAATTAATTTTGCATTGGTGAAAGTCCCAGATATCGTGAGGTATATTTCCTAATTTTCCCAATTAGTGCCTAGTCTATCTGACATTGTGGTTATTTTCTAATATATGTCCAAATGTTGTGATTTCCATGGATATGCAGTCTTAAATTAAAAATGTAGTTATAATTGAAAACAAATGCCAGTGTAATTCTAATATTCTATTATTCTCTGGTATGATGGCATGATTCAGTCCAATTTGTCCGTTCATATTAGGATTTATCCAGTTAACAGATTATCAGATTTTATTCACACTTCATTCAGCTATATAATAATTATTTTATCTATAATATAAACCCAAATATGAATTATTATAAATTAATAATGTATACACATCATATATCCTATCTATGACAAACATCTATAAATTAATAAATCTACAATTTTTGGAATAAAAAATTTGTTCTATATATAAATACATAAATTAACACATTATACTCCAAATGTTAGGATCGGCGAACAGAAAGAACATATATCAAAATTGAGGGATCAATTCATTCACGTATTTTTTAATACTTAATAGACCCATCTGCACAATCCAAATTAACAAATTCCATCTTAAGACCACATCATACTTGTCCTCCTTAAGACACCCGAGATTGATTTTACCAATCAGCAACAAGACACAGTAAAGATCTAACTACCCAATTGGAAATGAACAGAGGTGGTACTTCCAGTTTTCACCGGGTTTAAATTCCTTTGAGACGGGCGGCCCGCCGCCTTTGAGAAAACAAGTGCATGGAGCGTATGTGAGGGGAACGTCATAAGGGAGGGGCTGCTGGGAGAGAACAAAGGGTGATCTAGGTGTGCCAGGTGGGGGGTAGAGGCATGAGATAAGGAGAGCAGACATTGGTCAGGAGTAGGGACAGGGGTGGAACTGGAGGTAAAGGTGTTATAAGGAAGGGGAGTGCAGGAGGGAGTCACTAACCTTTTTTCTTTGTTTGGGAAATAACTTTGGATTGCTAAATTGCTGCTGGTAACGTATAAAATTGTACTACTGCTTAAGCTTTCTTTATAGCAATAGCATAGCCGAAGCTGTGATTTAAATGTGTATTGTTATGTCTATAAATTTATATTAATATATTAGTGTATCCTATATAATAAGTATCCTAGCATTGTGAATTTATCACTGTGGAAAAAGTTTTTTGTTTTTTTTTGTATTTTATAGCATAAGTTAATTTTTAGTTACTGGTAATGTTTTTAAAATTGTATTGTGGCTTGATCTGACTTATCAGGCTGTATTGGTTGATATATTTATCTGTTAGTAAGGTATACATTGCTCTGATTGATTATTTAAGTTATGTAAGACTATTTTGGTTAGATAGCTATATTATACCGCCAGGAATTCTATTCGGTTTGGACATTTGCTAGCTAAATGTTGTTAAATAAGCCATATGCCGAATTGGTTATTGTTACTGGCTAATTATAATTGTTATCTAGTAGCATTAAATTGTGATATTTATAGTTTATTAGTTTTATTAAGGTTCTGGGGACGCTGGGCCCGGGTTTTTTCTTTTGTGATTCGGATGGGGCATGAGATTTTGGCCGGCTTCTCTGGTTCGCTCCTATAGTAGGGTTTTCTTTGTTCTCTTAGTATCTTTATGTGAAATGCAAGAATGTAAGTTTAGATGCCGGCCCATTGTTGGTGAACAACCTGGGTTGTCCTTGCTGATTGGTGATAAATTCTTCCACCAATAAAAAGTGCTGTTCAAAGTTCTGAATTATAAATAAAAAAATAAAAAAAGCTTAGATGCCTTCTTTTTTGGATAGGGATAGCAGGAGGGCGTGAGCATTAATGGGGGGAGTAGATTAGGGAGTTGCTTGGGGTTGCATGCTCTGTCTAAGTCACGGGGAAGGGGGTTTGAGTTCGGTGTCCCTTTAATTCCTAATAATATGGTGACCATATCCAGGATACAGGCGATTTCATTGAATATTAATTAATATTAATATTTCTATACCTTGCTTTATATTATAATTTTAATATGGTAAAAATCAATTAATATGTATCTGGTCATAATCAATATTCTATTTACTGCATAAATATAATCACTGTGTTTATAAAATAAAAAAATATCTGTTCAGAAATTAGGAAATATTTTTATTTGGGTTTAAATATTAATATTTGATAATAATCGTATTGTCATTAATTGCTAGATATCTCAATAGTATTATTTTGGAGTGCGCTACTGAGATTATATAACAATTTTCTGGGGTGCACTGCTAAGATTCTACTATATGAATTGGAGGTATTGCTGACAAAAAATGTATTATTGTAATTAATTATTGATATTTATAATCCATTAATAATCTCATTAGGAGGGCACTTCTAAATTGTACTAATATTTATTGAATACACCTCCAAGATATTCTAATGAACAAAATATCTAATGGAGGGGAGAGAACGCCAAACTTTTGTGTCAGTCTTTATTATTATTAATTAAAGAAAATCAGTCGGGAGAAGGGAAGGTTATAAATTAATGGGATTGCAGGGAATGAAAAACTAAAGTTTAAATTCCTTAGTACAGTGTACTGACAGAATACTAAGGGAACAGCTTAAGGAGGTTACTTTGTTAGCAAAGGGAAGGGGTGGATTGTTGTTTTAAGCATTGTTTAGAAGCTAGATAAGCCAGGTTTACAGTTTCAGATGGTCATGCTTCTCCTGGATTGATTAATTAATATGCGTAATGTCCTAGGAGGAGGGGTTGCATAGGGGATATAAGCTGATAAACACCATAATTTTGTATTTACGATAAGAGGTGTGATAGAGGGAATTCCTGTAAATATAGGCATGTGGTAGATATTGTAACGGAAGTCACTCTGGTGTGGATTGTAAAAGAGGCAACGTGAATAGGCCCAGGTATTCCTTTCAAGGGCAGGGTAATACCAGTAGTGGAGTTGGATTGGGGGGTTGGCCAAACACCACTGAAAATAGATAGGTTGTTACAGGAACTACTGGCATATGAGAACATAGAGGATAGAAAATTTCTAGAGCATAGTTTGTCTGAGGGTTTTCTGGTACCAGTTTGCTGCAAGAGAAATTGGACAAGGAGGTAAAATTAGGGAGGATGGCAGGCACATTTAAAGAAAAAACGATTGAGGATTTAGTAGGGCAAGTACAGGATGATCCAACACCTATCTTACCCCAGGGGAGGGTCAGTAAATGATGCAATAGCTAAAAAGGATTCATTTGTTGAATACCAGTCTTTTGACAGGGCAGTGCATATGGTGCGGGCTTTGGGTAAGGGAGCTTTGTTATTAAAAATTGACATAGATTCAGCATTTTGTTTGTTGCCCCTTAACACAGAGAGTTTTAAATTAAGGGGTTGCAAGTTTTAATGGCAACTATTATGTTGATAAAAGTTTACCCATAGGGTGTTCAATTTCGTTTAGTTCTTTTTTGCATTGGTTAAGCATTAAGAAGTCTGGTATGGGCAATGTTGTTCACTATTTAGATGAATTTTTTTTTGTGGATGGGCTTAGCGGGAGCTAACGATTGCGAAAGGTTAAAGGTGAATTATTTGCAAATGTTGGAAAATTTTGGGAGTACCGGTAGCTATGGAGAAGGCAGAGGGGCCTTGTACCAAGCTAGTCTTGTTAGGTATAGTCATAGATTCCGTGAAGGGCCAATGCGAGTTACCAGAGGAGAAGGGGAAAAAGGCCAGGGATCTGATAAGGGAAATTGTAGGGAGTAGAAAAATATCGCTCAGGGAAATGGAGAAAGTCCTAGGAATTTTTGATCTTGCGTGTAAGGTTATACGAGTGGGCAGAGTATTTAAGAGAAGATTGGAGTTGAGTACCTGTGGAATAAAGAAGCCAGAACATAAAATCAGAATAACCAAATAATTGAAGGAAGATCTCAAAGTGTGGGATTCATTCTTGATCCAGTATAATAGGGTGAGGATTTGGGAGAAGGAAATTCTATCGGAGGAGCTTGAGTTTTTTATGGAAAGGGGGAAAGTGGTGCGCAGGAGGGTGACCAGAAAGATGGAAGGAAATGGATTGGGTTAAGAACTTGGAACTGCTGGAGCTATTCCCCTTAGTGGTAGCAATAGACTTAGGGGGCGAGGAGTTGGCAAATAGAAATTTAATCTGTTGGTCGGACAACAGGGGAGTGGTAGAGGTCATCAACCTACTATCGGCATCATCGCTACCAGTAATTAGGTACCTAAGGTATTTGGGTCTGAAATGTTTAAAGCATAACATCTGTATCAGGGCCAAACATATTCCGGGTTTCAGAAATGTAGTGGCTGACACGCTATCCCATTTTAAATGGGAGAAGTTTAGGGTCTAGACCCCAATGCCAGACACGAAGGTGAATGTTGCCCTGGACTTCTTTGGCAGATTGGCAACGGATAGACGGAATCAAGGAACTCGTCGAAGGCCCTGGCACCAAGTAAATGGGCAGTTTACAGAAAATATGGGGAACTATGGTGCAAGTATAGGAAGGGGACACGAGAAGGGGAGGAAGGAAGATTCCTAGAAAGGTTGATGGAGCTAAGGAGAGAAGGGGTTAAAAAAGAGCGGTTAGGATCAGTGCTAGCGGGGATAGCAGATTGCACGCAGCTATATGGTGGAATAGATTGGACTAAGAAGTTCATAGGGAAAAAGATTGTGGGGGCATGGGGGAGAGATGAGGAGAAGGTAACAGATAGGAGGGAACCAGTAACAGAAGATAGATTGGAAAGAATGGTAGGGGTATTGTCAGGGGTTTGTGCAAGCACAGATGAGGTGATAATTTTCAGGACAGCATTCATAGTGGCTTTCCACAGAGCAATGAGGATAGGGGAGCTGCTGCCAAAAAACAGGAAGGTAGGAAAAAGGGGAGTAGAAACAGGGGACGTGAGATGCGGGGAGGAAGCAGTGCTGGTATTTGTAAGACGATCCAAGACAGATACAGAAGGAAAAGGGGCATGGTTGAATATGGTAGGGACAGGAGGGACACTGTGCCCGGTGGCCTGTGTGAAAAGTTATCTAGCAACTCAAATGGGCAAAGGGCGAACATTCCTGCGGCATGCGGATGGGTCGGAGGTAACAAACTTTCAATTCAAGAGTGTACTGCAGAGGGTGGTGAGGAAGCTAGGCTGTATTGGTTGATATATTTATCTGTTAGTAAGGTATACATTGCTCTGATTGATTATTTAAGTTATGTAAGACTATTTTGGTTAGATAGCTATATTATACCGCCAGGAATTCTATTCGGTTTGGACATTTGCTAGCTAAATGTTGTTAAATAAGCCATATGCCGAATTGGTTATTGTTACTGGCTAATTATAATTGTTATCTAGTAGCATTAAATTGTGATATTTATAGTTTATTAGTTTTATTAAGGTTCTGGGGACGCTGGGCCCGGGTTTTTTCTTTTGTGATTCGGATGGGGCATGAGATTTTGGCCGGCTTCTCTGGTTCGCTCCTATAGTAGGGTTTTCTTTGTTCTCTTAGTATCTTTATGTGAAATGCAAGAATGTAAGTTTAGATGCCGGCCCATTGTTGGTGAACAACCTGGGTTGTCCTTGCTGATTGGTGATAAATTCTTCCACCAATAAAAAGTGCTGTTCAAAGTTCTGAATTATAAATAAAAAAATAAAAAAAGCTTAGATGCCTTCTTTTTTGGATAGGGATAGCAGGAGGGCGTGAGCATTAATGGGGGGAGTAGATTAGGGAGTTGCTTGGGGTTGCATGCTCTGTCTAAGTCACGGGGAAGGGGGTTTGAGTTCGGTGTCCCTTTAATTCCTAATAATATGGTGACCATATCCAGGATACAGGCGATTTCATTGAATATTAATTAATATTAATATTTCTATACCTTGCTTTATATTATAATTTTAATATGGTAAAAATCAATTAATATGTATCTGGTCATAATCAATATTCTATTTACTGCATAAATATAATCACTGTGTTTATAAAATAAAAAAATATCTGTTCAGAAATTAGGAAATATTTTTATTTGGGTTTAAATATTAATATTTGATAATAATCGTATTGTCATTAATTGCTAGATATCTCAATAGTATTATTTTGGAGTGCGCTACTGAGATTATATAACAATTTTCTGGGGTGCACTGCTAAGATTCTACTATATGAATTGGAGGTATTGCTGACAAAAAATGTATTATTGTAATTAATTATTGATATTTATAATCCATTAATAATCTCATTAGGAGGGCACTTCTAAATTGTACTAATATTTATTGAATACACCTCCAAGATATTCTAATGAACAAAATATCTAATGGAGGGGAGAGAACGCCAAACTTTTGTGTCAGTCTTTATTATTATTAATTAAAGAAAATCAGTCGGGAGAAGGGAAGGTTATAAATTAATGGGATTGCAGGGAATGAAAAACTAAAGTTTAAATTCCTTAGTACAGTGTACTGACAGAATACTAAGGGAACAGCTTAAGGAGGTTACTTTGTTAGCAAAGGGAAGGGGTGGATTGTTGTTTTAAGCATTGTTTAGAAGCTAGATAAGCCAGGTTTACAGTTTCAGATGGTCATGCTTCTCCTGGATTGATTAATTAATATGCGTAATGTCCTAGGAGGAGGGGTTGCATAGGGGATATAAGCTGATAAACACCATAATTTTGTATTTACGATAAGAGGTGTGATAGAGGGAATTCCTGTAAATATAGGCATGTGGTAGATATTGTAACGGAAGTCACTCTGGTGTGGATTGTAAAAGAGGCAACGTGAATAGGCCCAGGTATTCCTTTCAAGGGCAGGGTAATACCAGTAGTGGAGTTGGATTGGGGGGTTGGCCAAACACCACTGAAAATAGATAGGTTGTTACAGGAACTACTGGCATATGAGAACATAGAGGATAGAAAATTTCTAGAGCATAGTTTGTCTGAGGGTTTTCTGGTACCAGTTTGCTGCAAGAGAAATTGGACAAGGAGGTAAAATTAGGGAGGATGGCAGGCACATTTAAAGAAAAAACGATTGAGGATTTAGTAGGGCAAGTACAGGATGATCCAACACCTATCTTACCCCAGGGGAGGGTCAGTAAATGATGCAATAGCTAAAAAGGATTCATTTGTTGAATACCAGTCTTTTGACAGGGCAGTGCATATGGTGCGGGCTTTGGGTAAGGGAGCTTTGTTATTAAAAATTGACATAGATTCAGCATTTTGTTTGTTGCCCCTTAACACAGAGAGTTTTAAATTAAGGGGTTGCAAGTTTTAATGGCAACTATTATGTTGATAAAAGTTTACCCATAGGGTGTTCAATTTCGTTTAGTTCTTTTTTGCATTGGTTAAGCATTAAGAAGTCTGGTATGGGCAATGTTGTTCACTATTTAGATGAATTTTTTTTTGTGGATGGGCTTAGCGGGAGCTAACGATTGCGAAAGGTTAAAGGTGAATTATTTGCAAATGTTGGAAAATTTTGGGAGTACCGGTAGCTATGGAGAAGGCAGAGGGGCCTTGTACCAAGCTAGTCTTGTTAGGTATAGTCATAGATTCCGTGAAGGGCCAATGCGAGTTACCAGAGGAGAAGGGGAAAAAGGCCAGGGATCTGATAAGGGAAATTGTAGGGAGTAGAAAAATATCGCTCAGGGAAATGGAGAAAGTCCTAGGAATTTTTGATCTTGCGTGTAAGGTTATACGAGTGGGCAGAGTATTTAAGAGAAGATTGGAGTTGAGTACCTGTGGAATAAAGAAGCCAGAACATAAAATCAGAATAACCAAATAATTGAAGGAAGATCTCAAAGTGTGGGATTCATTCTTGATCCAGTATAATAGGGTGAGGATTTGGGAGAAGGAAATTCTATCGGAGGAGCTTGAGTTTTTTATGGAAAGGGGGAAAGTGGTGCGCAGGAGGGTGACCAGAAAGATGGAAGGAAATGGATTGGGTTAAGAACTTGGAACTGCTGGAGCTATTCCCCTTAGTGGTAGCAATAGACTTAGGGGGCGAGGAGTTGGCAAATAGAAATTTAATCTGTTGGTCGGACAACAGGGGAGTGGTAGAGGTCATCAACCTACTATCGGCATCATCGCTACCAGTAATTAGGTACCTAAGGTATTTGGGTCTGAAATGTTTAAAGCATAACATCTGTATCAGGGCCAAACATATTCCGGGTTTCAGAAATGTAGTGGCTGACACGCTATCCCATTTTAAATGGGAGAAGTTTAGGGTCTAGACCCCAATGCCAGACACGAAGGTGAATGTTGCCCTGGACTTCTTTGGCAGATTGGCAACGGATAGACGGAATCAAGGAACTCGTCGAAGGCCCTGGCACCAAGTAAATGGGCAGTTTACAGAAAATATGGGGAACTATGGTGCAAGTATAGGAAGGGGACACGAGAAGGGGAGGAAGGAAGATTCCTAGAAAGGTTGATGGAGCTAAGGAGAGAAGGGGTTAAAAAAGAGCGGTTAGGATCAGTGCTAGCGGGGATAGCAGATTGCACGCAGCTATATGGTGGAATAGATTGGACTAAGAAGTTCATAGGGAAAAAGATTGTGGGGGCATGGGGGAGAGATGAGGAGAAGGTAACAGATAGGAGGGAACCAGTAACAGAAGATAGATTGGAAAGAATGGTAGGGGTATTGTCAGGGGTTTGTGCAAGCACAGATGAGGTGATAATTTTCAGGACAGCATTCATAGTGGCTTTCCACAGAGCAATGAGGATAGGGGAGCTGCTGCCAAAAAACAGGAAGGTAGGAAAAAGGGGAGTAGAAACAGGGGACGTGAGATGCGGGGAGGAAGCAGTGCTGGTATTTGTAAGACGATCCAAGACAGATACAGAAGGAAAAGGGGCATGGTTGAATATGGTAGGGACAGGAGGGACACTGTGCCCGGTGGCCTGTGTGAAAAGTTATCTAGCAACTCAAATGGGCAAAGGGCGAACATTCCTGCGGCATGCGGATGGGTCGGAGGTAACAAACTTTCAATTCAAGAGTGTACTGCAGAGGGTGGTGAGGAAGCTAGGCTGTATTGGTTGATATATTTATCTGTTAGTAAGGTATACATTGCTCTGATTGATTATTTAAGTTATGTAAGACTATTTTGGTTAGATAGCTATATTATACCGCCAGGAATTCTATTCGGTTTGGACATTTGCTAGCTAAATGTTGTTAAATAAGCCATATGCCGAATTGGTTATTGTTACTGGCTAATTATAATTGTTATCTAGTAGCATTAAATTGTGATATTTATAGTTTATTAGTTTTATTAAGGTTCTGGGGACGCTGGGCCCGGGTTTTTTCTTTTGTGATTCGGATGGGGCATGAGATTTTGGCCGGCTTCTCTGGTTCGCTCCTATAGTAGGGTTTTCTTTGTTCTCTTAGTATCTTTATGTGAAATGCAAGAATGTAAGTTTAGATGCCGGCCCATTGTTGGTGAACAACCTGGGTTGTCCTTGCTGATTGGTGATAAATTCTTCCACCAATAAAAAGTGCTGTTCAAAGTTCTGAATTATAAATAAAAAAATAAAAAAAGCTTAGATGCCTTCTTTTTTGGATAGGGATAGCAGGAGGGCGTGAGCATTAATGGGGGGAGTAGATTAGGGAGTTGCTTGGGGTTGCATGCTCTGTCTAAGTCACGGGGAAGGGGGTTTGAGTTCGGTGTCCCTTTAATTCCTAATAATATGGTGACCATATCCAGGATACAGGCGATTTCATTGAATATTAATTAATATTAATATTTCTATACCTTGCTTTATATTATAATTTTAATATGGTAAAAATCAATTAATATGTATCTGGTCATAATCAATATTCTATTTACTGCATAAATATAATCACTGTGTTTATAAAATAAAAAAATATCTGTTCAGAAATTAGGAAATATTTTTATTTGGGTTTAAATATTAATATTTGATAATAATCGTATTGTCATTAATTGCTAGATATCTCAATAGTATTATTTTGGAGTGCGCTACTGAGATTATATAACAATTTTCTGGGGTGCACTGCTAAGATTCTACTATATGAATTGGAGGTATTGCTGACAAAAAATGTATTATTGTAATTAATTATTGATATTTATAATCCATTAATAATCTCATTAGGAGGGCACTTCTAAATTGTACTAATATTTATTGAATACACCTCCAAGATATTCTAATGAACAAAATATCTAATGGAGGGGAGAGAACGCCAAACTTTTGTGTCAGTCTTTATTATTATTAATTAAAGAAAATCAGTCGGGAGAAGGGAAGGTTATAAATTAATGGGATTGCAGGGAATGAAAAACTAAAGTTTAAATTCCTTAGTACAGTGTACTGACAGAATACTAAGGGAACAGCTTAAGGAGGTTACTTTGTTAGCAAAGGGAAGGGGTGGATTGTTGTTTTAAGCATTGTTTAGAAGCTAGATAAGCCAGGTTTACAGTTTCAGATGGTCATGCTTCTCCTGGATTGATTAATTAATATGCGTAATGTCCTAGGAGGAGGGGTTGCATAGGGGATATAAGCTGATAAACACCATAATTTTGTATTTACGATAAGAGGTGTGATAGAGGGAATTCCTGTAAATATAGGCATGTGGTAGATATTGTAACGGAAGTCACTCTGGTGTGGATTGTAAAAGAGGCAACGTGAATAGGCCCAGGTATTCCTTTCAAGGGCAGGGTAATACCAGTAGTGGAGTTGGATTGGGGGGTTGGCCAAACACCACTGAAAATAGATAGGTTGTTACAGGAACTACTGGCATATGAGAACATAGAGGATAGAAAATTTCTAGAGCATAGTTTGTCTGAGGGTTTTCTGGTACCAGTTTGCTGCAAGAGAAATTGGACAAGGAGGTAAAATTAGGGAGGATGGCAGGCACATTTAAAGAAAAAACGATTGAGGATTTAGTAGGGCAAGTACAGGATGATCCAACACCTATCTTACCCCAGGGGAGGGTCAGTAAATGATGCAATAGCTAAAAAGGATTCATTTGTTGAATACCAGTCTTTTGACAGGGCAGTGCATATGGTGCGGGCTTTGGGTAAGGGAGCTTTGTTATTAAAAATTGACATAGATTCAGCATTTTGTTTGTTGCCCCTTAACACAGAGAGTTTTAAATTAAGGGGTTGCAAGTTTTAATGGCAACTATTATGTTGATAAAAGTTTACCCATAGGGTGTTCAATTTCGTTTAGTTCTTTTTTGCATTGGTTAAGCATTAAGAAGTCTGGTATGGGCAATGTTGTTCACTATTTAGATGAATTTTTTTTTGTGGATGGGCTTAGCGGGAGCTAACGATTGCGAAAGGTTAAAGGTGAATTATTTGCAAATGTTGGAAAATTTTGGGAGTACCGGTAGCTATGGAGAAGGCAGAGGGGCCTTGTACCAAGCTAGTCTTGTTAGGTATAGTCATAGATTCCGTGAAGGGCCAATGCGAGTTACCAGAGGAGAAGGGGAAAAAGGCCAGGGATCTGATAAGGGAAATTGTAGGGAGTAGAAAAATATCGCTCAGGGAAATGGAGAAAGTCCTAGGAATTTTTGATCTTGCGTGTAAGGTTATACGAGTGGGCAGAGTATTTAAGAGAAGATTGGAGTTGAGTACCTGTGGAATAAAGAAGCCAGAACATAAAATCAGAATAACCAAATAATTGAAGGAAGATCTCAAAGTGTGGGATTCATTCTTGATCCAGTATAATAGGGTGAGGATTTGGGAGAAGGAAATTCTATCGGAGGAGCTTGAGTTTTTTATGGAAAGGGGGAAAGTGGTGCGCAGGAGGGTGACCAGAAAGATGGAAGGAAATGGATTGGGTTAAGAACTTGGAACTGCTGGAGCTATTCCCCTTAGTGGTAGCAATAGACTTAGGGGGCGAGGAGTTGGCAAATAGAAATTTAATCTGTTGGTCGGACAACAGGGGAGTGGTAGAGGTCATCAACCTACTATCGGCATCATCGCTACCAGTAATTAGGTACCTAAGGTATTTGGGTCTGAAATGTTTAAAGCATAACATCTGTATCAGGGCCAAACATATTCCGGGTTTCAGAAATGTAGTGGCTGACACGCTATCCCATTTTAAATGGGAGAAGTTTAGGGTCTAGACCCCAATGCCAGACACGAAGGTGAATGTTGCCCTGGACTTCTTTGGCAGATTGGCAACGGATAGACGGAATCAAGGAACTCGTCGAAGGCCCTGGCACCAAGTAAATGGGCAGTTTACAGAAAATATGGGGAACTATGGTGCAAGTATAGGAAGGGGACACGAGAAGGGGAGGAAGGAAGATTCCTAGAAAGGTTGATGGAGCTAAGGAGAGAAGGGGTTAAAAAAGAGCGGTTAGGATCAGTGCTAGCGGGGATAGCAGATTGCACGCAGCTATATGGTGGAATAGATTGGACTAAGAAGTTCATAGGGAAAAAGATTGTGGGGGCATGGGGGAGAGATGAGGAGAAGGTAACAGATAGGAGGGAACCAGTAACAGAAGATAGATTGGAAAGAATGGTAGGGGTATTGTCAGGGGTTTGTGCAAGCACAGATGAGGTGATAATTTTCAGGACAGCATTCATAGTGGCTTTCCACAGAGCAATGAGGATAGGGGAGCTGCTGCCAAAAAACAGGAAGGTAGGAAAAAGGGGAGTAGAAACAGGGGACGTGAGATGCGGGGAGGAAGCAGTGCTGGTATTTGTAAGACGATCCAAGACAGATACAGAAGGAAAAGGGGCATGGTTGAATATGGTAGGGACAGGAGGGACACTGTGCCCGGTGGCCTGTGTGAAAAGTTATCTAGCAACTCAAATGGGCAAAGGGCGAACATTCCTGCGGCATGCGGATGGGTCGGAGGTAACAAACTTTCAATTCAAGAGTGTACTGCAGAGGGTGGTGAGGAAGCTAGGGTGGGGGAGTGCATACTTTGCACCACACTCCTTTAGAATAGGTGCGGCAACCGCTGCAGAGAGCAGAGGCGGTTCAGAGGAACAGATAAAAAACTGGGGAGATGGAAATCGGCAGCCTATAAGTCATACATTAGGATGCAAGAAAGTAAGGCAGGAGGGATATAGATAAGATGGTATTATTATTGCTGTGTTGGTTTGGTGTGCAGTGAGGTTTGGAAAAGCACAGATGAATAGTTACTAACGTGTGAAATTTGTTTTATTACAGGCAAAACATTAAGAGTCTGGATAGTGGGGCATTCCTACGTTTATTGGGTGCAGGCTAGGGCAGCAGCGTCAGGGCAAGGGGTACACATAGGTTTTTTGCATAAGGAAGCTAGCATCATATGGATAGGCAAAAGAGGGATAAGGTGGGATGAGTTAGTGCCAACAGTACAGCAGGCAAGGTTAAGATAGGGATCTCCTGATGCCCTGATTATACACCTCGGGGAAAACAATATAGGAGCATACCCCCTCAGAGAGCCGGAAGAGAAAGTGGCAGAAGGAATGAGATGGGTAAAGGTAGCAGGGCCATCAGTGCTGGTGATATGGTCCAACATAGTGTCAAGCTTGTACTGAAGGAACTCGTATACGAGTAAGTATAGATCAAGGAGAAAGGTGAATCAGGTAGCAGCGAAGGTAATGAAGGAGATAGGGGCGGAGTAGTAGAGCACCCATTGATAGCAGCCAAAAAGGAAGAGCTGCTCAGACGGGATGGAGTACACCTCATGGATGAGGGGAATGACCACATGCTGGCGGACATCAGAGGGATGTGCCAAGAGCTGGTGGAGGTAAGGAAAGGTCATGAATGGCGGAAAATAGTGGGCCGAAAGAGGGGCTCTTTTGGTGGCGGTGAAGTTTGTGCACGACACGTGGGCGGGGCAGAAGGGGAGGTGGGAGGATCCCGCGGCATACCCAGCCCTGTGGGGTGATCCGGGGGTCTATCTAGGGGGAGGGCTATGCCGTGGGTTCTCCCTTCTCCAAGCTGCCCTGCCAGGGGGGGGGGGGTAGTGGTTACACCCCCCTAGGCATGGTTCCCAAAATTCTGGTTTTAATGCAAGGGCATTATTTGGTGTTTTATTGAGTTGATTTATGGCTGAATTTTGCAAGATATAGTTAAAGGTGGCAAAATTCAATTAAGTAATAAAATTGTGACCTTTCCACATTTCGCCATAACTACTGTGTCTGTGTTTTTATTTTAGATAAGAATTAGATAATAGAAACGGGGATCATGGGGTTATGGTTTTTTGGGTGTTATACATGTATTGGGCAAAGGAATGCAGCCTCCTCACCTTAAGCCCTATACGGGCGAAACGCATTAGGTGTAGTGTTAGAGCATTGTCAGCTCTTTTTTAATGTTAGGAACGAGCAGTCTTTAATTATAATTTGTGGCGCTGAGGTTTAAGTGGGGTCTCTTTATTGTAACTGTTACCGGGACCTTGTACTGAGACGTGTATCTACATGCTAACATATATAGCTTACTATACAAATAGATAACCACACCGGCACCCGGACACCTTAGCTCTAATTATACCTCCATTAACTTCTCAGTATAACAATTACTGTAAACTTTAACCAATTTCTGCACGATCTGTATAGAATTTAAACCAGCATGTTACCGATACTCAATTAATTATATAGCTGATCCATATGGTTTTATATTTAAACGGCTTTTTTACGTGATGTGGGACTTGCAAGTTTAGATACCACGACTACAGCTGACAGTTTAGTGTACCACAAGGCAAACGTTACAATAATTTACTTACAACAAAATTACAGTGAACCAATAATTATAATACTGGTAGATATATAACTACCAGGTAACGAGGTAAATAACTGGGTATACTTTGTAGGAACAAAGGCCTAGATTTAGAGTTCGGCATTAGCCGTGAAAACCAGCGTTAGAGGCTCCTAACGCTGGTTTTAGGCTACCGCCGGTATTTGGAGTCACTCAAAATAGGGTCTAACGCTCACTTTTCAGCCGCGACTTTTCCATACCGCAGATCCCCTTACGTCAATTGCGTATCCTATCTTTTCAATGGGATCTTCCTAACGCCGGTATTTAGAGTCGTTTCTGAAGTCGACAAAACTCCAGCCGCAGAAAAAAAGCAGGAGTTAAGAGCTTTCTGGGCTAACGCCGGTTCATAAAGCTCTTAACTAATGTACCCTAAAGTACACTAACACCCATAAACTACCTATGTACCCCTAAACTGAGGTCCCCCCACATCGCCGCAACTCGATTACATTTTTTTAACCCCTAATCTGCCGACCGCCACCTACGTTATACTTATGTACCCCTAATCTGCTGCCCCTAACACCGCCGACCCCTGTATTATATTTATTAACCCCTAACCTGCCCCCCTCAACGTCGTCGCCAGCTACTTACAATAATTAACCCCTAATCTGCCGACCGCAAAGCGCCGCCACCTACGTTATCCTTATGTACCCCTAATCTGCTGCCCCTAACACCGCCAACCCCTATATTATATTTATTAACCCCTAATCTGCCCCCCTCAACGTCGCCGACACCTGCCTACACTTATTAACCCCTAATCTGCCGAGCGGACCTGAGCGCTACTATAATAAAGTTATTAACCCCTAATCCGCCTCACTAACCCTATCATAAATAGTATTAACCCCTAATCTGCCCTCCCTAACATCGCCGACACCTAACTTCAATTATTAACCCCTAATCTGACGACCGGAGCTCACCGCTACTATAATAAATGGATTAACCCCTAAAGCTAAGTCTAACCCTAACACTAACACCCCCCTAAGTTAAATATAATTTACATCTAACGAAATTAATTAACTCTTATTAAATAAATTATTCCTATTTAAAGCTAAATACTTACCTGTAAAATAAATCCTAATATAGCTACAATATAAATTATAATTATATTGTAGCTATTTTAGGATTAATATTTATTTTACAGGCAACTTTGTAATTATTTTAACCAGGTACAATAGCTATTAAATAGTTAAGAACTATTTAATAGTTACCTAGTTAAAATAATAACAAAATTACCTGTAAAATAAATCCTAACCTAAGTTATAATTAAACCTAACACTACCCTATCAATAAATTAATTAAATAAAATACCTACAATTACCTACAATAAAACCTAACACTACACTATCAATAAATAAATTAAATACAATTCCTACAAATAACTACAATTACATAAATTAACTAAAGTACAAAAAATAAAAAAGAACTAAGTTACAAAAAATAAAAAAATATTTACAAACATAAGAAAAATATTACAACAATTTTAAACTAATTACACCTACTCTAAGCCCCCTAATAAAATAACAAAGACCCCCAAAATAAAAAAATGCCCTACCCTATTCTAAATTAATAGAGTTAAAAGCTCTTTTACCTTACCAGCCCTGAGCAGGGCCCTTTGCGGGGCATGCCACAAGAAAATCAGCTCTTTTGCCTGTAAAAAAAAACATACAATACCCCCCCCACAACATTACAACCCACCACCCACATACCCCTAATCTAACCCAAACCCCCTTAAATAAACCTAACACTAAGCCCCTGAAGATCTTCCTACCTTGTCTTCACCTCACCAGGTATCACCGATCCGTCCTGGCATCCGGTGCTGAAGAGGTCCAGAAGAGGCTCCAAAGTCTTCCTCCTATCCGGCAAGAAGAGGACATCCGGACCGGCAAACATCTTCATCCAAGCGGCATCTTCGATCTTCTTCCATCCGGTGCGGAGCGGGTCCATGTTGAAGCAGCCGACGCGGATCCATCCTCTTCTTTCTGCGTCTCCCGACGAATGACGGTTCCTTTAAGGGACGTCATCCAAGATGGCGTCCCTCGAATTCCGATTGGCTGATAGGATTCTATCAGCCAATCGGAATTAAGGTAGGAATATTCTGATTGGCTGATCCAATCAGCCAATCAGATTGAGCTCGCATTCTATTGGCTGTTCCGATCAGCCTGACAATATATATGGCCCAGCTTTTTCTTATGCATAGTACTCTATATATATACACTACTGTAAAGATATGAGGGATCAATACATTTGACCATACATATCTTAGCATCTTCCTGCCTTGGCAGTAATACATATTTTATTTACCATCTAAGTGGACTTATTCCTTTATAAACCATATGTTATAATCATAACACCACTTCTGGGACACTAATATATCAGTTTGTCAATACGAATTGGGAACCAGTAGTTGTTATGACACTATATTTACACCAATCAGTATAATGCAATCCTAAACTTTGATTGTCATGACACACTGAATATAGTATAGTAGACCATACATAGCTATTTCTACGTCTCCAGATATTTAGTATCATCAAACATAAAGGACTATTATATGTTGCATGTCGAAACAGTAGACCTATGAATAAATACAACTTATATTCTATATTTGAGGACTCATAATGAGTTCGTCAATGTAACTCCACGATACAATATAGATTTATTATCTATTCTGTTTAATGGTCTACGTTGCTCAGCAATAACTCACTAACTCAAACTACTCTATATAGGTATTTTATACCATACTTTCCATTGAGTTATGAGTTAATTAGTCCAAACAGATAGTGAGGCTACATATTTATTCAGTGTGATACACAATAGTATACCATTACGTATAGGTTACTATACTGATTTTCTAGATTTTTGTTTTGAGATGATAAACTTACAACTGGTTGCAATAGGAGAATACCCTACCTTGAGTACTTTATTTCTTTACGAGAATACCAGTATTATACACTCAAGTTTCTACATACTCTAGCATTAGTGCCACACAGACTAACATATAGATTATACCTTAATATCATTACTTGGGCTAGCATACCCCATGGGCCTATTAATATAACTCTATCATATTAAGGAATCTATACATGACTACTCTATCCTAGGTTTTTTTTTTTTTTTTTTTTTCCAAAAGGCTTTATTGAAGTATTCCAATACAATGTTAACAAAGCTGTAAAAATGTACAATGAGTATACATACGGTTCATTTTCACCATTTTTGATTGTACACAAACTATTAAGATATAAACAAATGTATTACAAAACTCAGAAGAGCGTTATACATACTTCGTCATATGATTTTTCCATCCTAGAGGGAATCCTCCAGAAGGGGACAATCTTGTATATAAACATTTTCTTCATTTTAAATTAGTTTCATTGCTTCTTAGTCTAGAGCTGGTAGAATATATTATGAAGAGTGGGAAAGACATATGGGGAAGGAAGGGGCAAAGGAAGAAGAAAGGGGGTAAGAAGAAGGGAAAAAAAATTATATTGTGCCATGCCACAGTGCCAATATCAGCTCATGCATTACCAAGTTATGGGTTTTCAGATAATAGTACCTCTCTAACAGCAGAGTTTCCGCCATTTGGGAATGCCATTTCTCGAGGGTTGGGGGGCTATGAGATTTCCACTTTCTTGGGATTACTTTTTTTGCACAGGTGATCATTATTAATAAAAGTGCCAAGTGTGCTGTGATTTGTGTTTTGGGTAAATCCAGAAATAATAAAATCTTTGGTGAATTTGGAATATCAATTTTTAAAGTATCCTTCATCTTTTTCAAAACCCCTGTCCAATAAGATGACATACATGGGCAATACCACCATATGTGCAGCATGGTTCCATTCTCTCCACAAACTCTCCAGCACATCGGGCTTGAGGATGGAAATATTTTATTTAGCCTCTGTGGAGTTAGATACCATCTACTCATATTTAATGTGCATTTCTTGTATAGTGGAAGAGACAGAGGATTTCTTAATTAATCTAAAAGCTCTAAGCCACGTCTCCAAGTTCGGGTTTATTTCTAGCTCCTCAGCCCATCTTTTTGTGTATACTGGTAAAAAATCATTCCCCTGTAAGACAATTAATTTGTATAAAAGGGAAATTGTGTGTCTTAAGTCTTTGTCTGAGATACATATCTTTTCAAAAGTCGTGAGAGCTCTACCCAAGTCCTGTTTACATGTTTGTTTTGTAAGAAAGTGCATTAGTTGGTGATAATGTAACCAGGAGGTAAAAATCTGGGGTTTGGAGTTTTCTAATACCGATTGTGAAACCACCTTCCCATTTTCCACCACCCCAACAACAGAGCCTTCCTTAATTTTGTATGGAGCTAGTTTGTAGATGCTTTTGTTGTAATAAGGGATCTCTGGGTTTTCTAAAATAGGTGTCAGGGGAGAATTTCTTGAGGAAATATGTGTGGAGGTAGCTATTGTAGCATCCCATATGTTTAGTGTTTCCTCTATCAGGTGATATCTAGAGATCGTGGTAGGGCGTTGTGATGGTGGAAGCCAGGCCAGAATGCCCATATTATTAATTTTAAAGATTTGTCTATCTAAGGCAATCCAGGCTTTGTTATCAGAGTTCTGTGCCCATTCAATTATTCTTTGTAAGCCTATTGCCCGTTTGTATGAGTAAATATCCGGGAGGCCCAAACCTCCCCTATCCCTTGGGATATACATAGAGCGCCTAGATATCCTGGGTTTTGAGTTAGCCCACACAAATTGTTCGATTAGGTGTTGTATTTGAGAAATATAACCCCTAGGGAGGTCAATGGGCAGAGTCTGAAGAAGATACAATATCCTAGGTAGGATATTCATTTTAAAGGGACAGTTTACTCAAAAAATTTCTCCCCTTTAATTTGTTCCCAATGATCCACTTTACCTGCTGGAGTGTATCAAATTGTTTACAAGTAGCTCCTTTACCCTTATATTGGCATTTCAAATTGTTAATTTAGCATGTGGTATCCCCACCTATTCTGAAAGTTTGTGGCCGCGCGTACCAGCTATAGATATGCTTTGTAAACACAGCCAGCAGAAGAAATTACACTCCCAGTGTGATATAGCAGAGATAAGGTAATAAAATGTTGATTTTCCATTGTTCTCTCAAAGTATTGGTGATTGTTTTAAGGACAGATATAAGATAAAGAAGCAGGTATATGTGCACAATGTGATACAGTAATGAGATCTGATTATACCTACAAGCTCAACCTATTTTATTAGGCTGTGGCTTCAAAACACAAAATCAGAGCTTTAAGATACAGAAATAAACCTTAAAAAGCAATTTTTCATAAAATTTTTACTCTGCAGTTGTTAAAAAAAGCAATTGTAAACACATTAAGGGAAAACTATTTTACAGTATACTGTCCCTTTAATGACACTCACTCTGCCCAACCAGGATATCGGTCTATTCTTCCACGAAGAGAGGTCAGCCATGATGTCATTCTTTAGGGGGATATAGTTATATCCAAACAAGTCTGAGGGGTTAGGTGTTAAATGAATGCCCAGATACTTAAGCTTATTAGTAGCTAGGGGGATCCGATAATTTTGTTGGAGTTGTTGTATTATCCCTGGGCTAGTATTGACGTTTAAGAGTTCAGACTTGTCCAGATTAAGAGAGAAGTTTGAAACTCTCCCATATTCCCTTAGCTCTTTCAATAGTTCCTGGATCGACTCTGAGACATTAGTTAAAGTGTAAAGGACGTCACCTGCATAAAGTGCTTGTTTATGTTCTCTATCTCCCACTAGCATTCCCCTGATCTTCTGATTAAGCCTAACCTTATGGGCCAGAACTTCTATAGACAGAGCGAAAAGCAATGGGGACAATGGACACCCCTGCCTGGTTCCGTTGTTTATGTTAAATGAATCTGATAGAGTCCCATTAATTTTAATTTTAGCATTTGGGTTTGAATAAAGCGCTAAAACCCAATTCACATACGTCTCCCCAATCCCCATTTTTTCCAGCACACGACGTAGAAAAGGCCAACCCACCCTGTCAAATGCCTTCTCCGCGTCGATGGAGAAGAGCACTAAAGGACATCCAGAGACTCTCGCGTGATTAATTAGCTGGATTACTCTAATAGTATTATCCCTCACTTTGCAGCCGGGGACAAAACCAACCTGATCATTGCTAATTAAATTGGGTAAATGTTTATTGAGCCTGTTTGCTAGCACTTTCGCCAGAATTTTCATGTCTGAGTTAATGAGCGAAATGGGCTTGAAGTGGCCAGGTAAATCCCCGGTTTTCCCTGGCTTGGGTAATACCGTTATGTGGGCCTCCAGTAGAACCCTTGATAAAGTAGGGTCATCTCGTAGGCCGTTAAACAAGTCCAACATGGGACCAGCTAAAGCCTCTTTAAACTTTTTATAATATGGTCCCGAAAAGCCATCTGGGCCTGGACTCTTGCCACTTGGGCAGCTCTTAATAGCCTCATATAATTCTTCCAAAGAGATCGGAGCATCCATCGCCTTGGAATCTTCCTTAGACAAGAAGGGGAGGTCTATTTCCCCTATATAGGAGTCTATCAGAAGTTTCTGTTGTGT
This sequence comes from Bombina bombina, assembly GCF_027579735.1. Taxonomy (NCBI): domain Eukaryota; kingdom Metazoa; phylum Chordata; class Amphibia; order Anura; family Bombinatoridae; genus Bombina; species Bombina bombina. Next base: position 224,441,262 of record NC_069505.1, on the reverse strand, counting down.
TATTATTGATTCTTGTGTAGCTGTTGATGTACTCTCCTGTATATTATATAGCGAATGATAATATTTATGAAACTCCTTGGCTATTTGAGAACTACTGCGAAGTGTATGACCATCCCCAGACTTAATGGTATGTATGTACGAGCGGAGTTGTCTCTTTTTGAGTGTTCTCGCTAAGAGTTTGCCTGACTTATTATCTCCCTCGTAGTAATTTTGTTTTAGATAGAGGGCTTTCTTTTGATAAGACTCATTTAGATGTTGCTGGAATTCTAATCTCGCTTTTTTTTGTCGATTTGTAGTGTCTGCACATGAGGGAATCTCTTTATGTTTGGCTTCTAGTGAGCTCAATGTGGATTGGAGGTCTAAGTATTTGGTCTTGTATTGTCTATTAAGAAACGCTTTGTGCTTAATTAGAGCCCCTCTAATCACAGTTTTATGGGCCTCCCAAATGATAGCTTTGGAAGAGGTAGGATAGGTGTTAACCTCAAAGTACTCCCCAATCAGTTTCTGTGGCCTAGATTTGGAGTTTGGCGGTAGATGGGCTGTTAAAGCTACGCAGGCTTTTTTCTGGCCGCACCATAAAATTAACTCTGGTATCGAGAGTTCAAAAAAATGCTGCGTTAGGCTCCAAAAAAGGAGCGTAGAGCATTTTTACCGCAAATGCAACTCTCGATACCAGAGTTGCTTACAGACGCGGCCAGCCTCAAAAACGTGCTCGTGCACGATTCTCCCATAGGAAACAATGGGGCTGTTTGATCTGAAAAAAAACCTAACACCTGCAAAAAAGCAGCGTTCAGCTCCTAACGCAGCCCCATTGTTTCCTATGGGGAAACACTTCCTACGTCTGCTCCTAACACTCTAACATGTACCCCGAGTCTAAACACCCCTAACCTTACACTTATTAACCCCTAATCTGCCGCCCCCGCTATCGCTGACCCCTGCATTATATTATTAACCCCTAATCTTCCGCTACGTAAACCGCCGCAAATTACATTATCCCTATGTACCCCTAATCTGCTGCCCCTAACACCGCCGACCCCTATATTATATTTATTAACCCCTAATCTGCCCCCCTCAACGTCGCCGACACCTGCCTACACTTATTAACCCCTAATCTGCCGAGCGGACCTGAGCGCTACTATAATAAAGTTATTAACCCCTAATCCGCCTCACTAACCCTATCATAAATAGTATTAACCCCTAATCTGCCCTCCCTAACATCGCCGACACCTAACTTCAATTATTAACCCCTAATCTGCCGACCGGAGCTCACCGTTATTCTAATAAATGTATTAACCCCTAAAGCTAAGTCTAACCCTAATACTAACACCCCCCTAAATTAAATATAATTTAAATCTAACGAAATTAATTATCTCTTATTAAATAAATTATTCCTATTTAAAGCTAAATACTTACCTGTAAAATTAATCCTAATATAGCTACACTATAAATTATAATTATATTGTAGCTATTTTAGGATTTATATTTATTTTACAGGTAACTTTGTATTTATTTTAACTAGGTACAATAGCTATTAAATAGTTAAGAACTATTTAATAGTTACCTAGTTAAAATAATAACAAAATTACCTGTAAAATAAGTCCTAACCTAAGTTACAATTAAACCTAACACTACCCTATCAATAAATTAATTAAATAAAATACCTACAATTACCTACAATAAAACCTAACACTACACTATCAATAAATAAATTAAATACAATTTCTACAAATAACTACAATTACATAAACTAACTAAAGTACAAAAAATAAAAAAGAACTAAGTTACAAAAAATAAAAAAATATTTACAAACATAAGAAAAATATTACAACAATTTTAAACTAATTACACCTACTCTAAGCCCCCTAATAAAATAACAAAGACCCCCAAAATAAAAAAATGCCCTACCCTATTCTAAATTAATAAATTTAAAAGCTCTTTTACCTTACCAGCCCTGAACAGGGCCCTTTGCGGGGCATGCCCCAAGAAATTCAGCTCTTTTGCCTGTAAAAAAAAACATACAATACCCCCCCCCAACATTACAACCCACCACCCACATACCCCTAATCTAACCCAAACCCCCCTTAAATAAACCTAACACTAAGCCCCTGAAGATCATCCTACCTTCTCTTCACCATACCAGGTTCACCGATCGGTCCAGAAGAGCTCCTCCGATGTCCTGATCCAAGCCCAAGCGGGGGGCTGAAGAGGTCCATGATCCGGCTGAAGTCTTCATCCAAGCGGGCCAGAAGAGGTCTTCCATCCGATTGAAGTCTTCATCCAAGCGGCATCCATCCGGAGCGAAGCGGCAGCATCCTGAAGACCTCCACCGCGGAACATCCATCCTGGCCGACGACTGAACGACGAATGACGGTTCCTTTAAATGACGTCACCCAAGATGGCGTCCCTCGAATTCCGATTGGCTGATAGGATTCCATCAGCCAATCAGAATCAAGTTCAATCCGATTGGCTGATCCAATCAGCCAATCAGATAGAGCTCGCATTCTATTGGCTGATCGGAACAGCCAATAGAATGCGAGCTCAATCTGATTGGCTGATTGGATCAGCCAATCGGATTGAACTTGATTCTGATTGGCTGATTCCATCAGCCAATCAGAATATTCCTACCTTAATTCCGATTGGCTGATAGAATCCTATCAGCCAATCGGAATTCGAGGGACGCCATCTTGGGTGACGTCATTTAAAGGAACCGTCATTCGTCGTTCAGTCGTTGGCCAGGATGGATGTTCCGCGGTGGAGGTCTTCAGGATGCTGCCGATTCGCTCCGGATGGATGCCGCTTGGATGAAGACTTCAATCGGATGGAAGACCTCTTCTGGCCCGCTTGGATGAAGACTTCAGCCGGATCATGGACCTCTTCAGCCCCCCGCTTGGGCTTGGATCAGGACATCGGAGGAACTCTTCTGGACCGATCGGTGAACCTGGTATGGTGAAGAGAAGGTAGGATGATCTTCAGGGGCTTAGTGTTAGGTTTATTTAAGGGGGGTTTGGGTTAGATTAGGGGTATGTGGGTGGTGGGTTGTAATGTTGGGGGGGGGGTATTGTATGGTTTTTTTTACAGGCAAAAGAGCTGAATTTCTTGGGGCATGCCCCGCAAAGGGCCCTGTTCAGGGCTGGTAAGGTAAAAGAGCTTTTAAATTTATTAATTTAGAATAGGGTAGGGCATTTTTTTATTTTGGGGGTCTTTGTTATTTTATTAGGGGGTTTAGAGTAGGTGTAATTAGTTTAAAATTGTTGTAATATTTTTCTTATGTTTGTAAATATTTTTTTATTTTTTGTAACAGTTCTTTTTTATTTTTTGTACTTTAGTTAGTTTATGTAATTGTAGTTATTTGTAGAAATTGTATTTAATTTATTTATTGATAGTGTAGTGTTAGGTTTTATTGTAGGTAATTGTAGGTATTTTATTTAATTAATTTATTGATAGGGTAGTGTTAGGTTTAATTATAACTTAGGTTAGGACTTATTTTACAGGTAATTTTGTTATTATTTTAACTAGGTAACTATTAAATAGTTCTTAACTATTTAATAGCTATTGTACCTGGTTAAAATAATTACAAACTTGCCTGTAAAATAAATATTAATCCTAAAATAGCTACAATATAATTATAATTTATAGTGTAGCTATATTAGGATTAATTTTACAGGTAAGTATTTAGCTTTAAATAGGAATAATTTATTTAATAAGAGTTAATTAATTTCGTTAGATTTAAATTATATTTAAGTTAGGGGGGTGTTAGTGTTAGGGTTAGACTTAGGTTTAGGGGTTAATCCATTTATTATAGTAGCGATGAGCTCCGGTCGTCAGATTAGGGGTTAATAATTGAAGTTAGGTGTCGGCGATGTTAGGGAGGGCAGATTAGGGGTTAATACTATTTATGATAGGGTTAGTGAGGCGGATTAGGGGTTAATAACTTTATTATAGTAGCGCTCAGGTCCGCTCGGCAGATTAGGGGTTAATAAGTGTAGGCAGGTGTCGGTGACGTTGAGGGGGGCAGATTAGGGGTTAATAAATATAATATAGGGGTCGGCGGTGTTAGGGGCAGCAGATTAGGGGTACATAAGGATAACGTAGGTGGCGGCGCTTTGCGGTTGGCAGATTAGGGGTTAATTATTGTAAGTAGCTTGCGGCGACGTTGTGGGGGGCAGGTTAGGGGTTAATAAATATAATACTGGGGTCGGCGGGGTTAGGGGCAGCAGATTAGGGGTACATAAGTATAACGTAGGTGGCGGTCGGCAGATTAGGGGTTAAAAAAATGTAATCGAGTTGCGGCGATGTGGGGGGACCTCGGTTTAGGGGTGCATAGGTAGTTTATGGGTGTTAGTGTACTTTAGGGTACAGTAGTTAAGAGCTTTATGAACCGGCGTTAGCCCAGAAAGCTCTTAACTCCTGCTTTTTTCCTGCGGCTGGAGTTTTGTCGTTAGAGCTCTAACGCTCACTTCAGAAACGACTCTAAATACCGGCGTTAGGAAGATCCCATTGAAAAGATAGGATACGCAATTTACGTAAGGGGATCTGCGGTATGGAAAAGTCGCGGCTGAAAAGTGAGCGTTAGACCCTATTTTGAGTGACTCCAAATACCGGCGGTAGCCTAAAACCAGCGTTAGGAGCCTCTAACGCTGGTTTTCACGGCTAACGCCGAACTCTAAATCTAGGCCTGTATGTCTGCCAAAATCAGGGGGTTATTCAGAAAAGTTTCGTCCATTCTCCATGTGCTCTCCTGGATGGGGATATCAGGCCAGAGTATCAAACAGGATACCGGAGCATGGTCTGACCAAGAAATATGGCCTATATCGCATTGATGTGTGATAGATAGACCACAGGAGTCTGTGTATATGTGGTCTATCCGGGAGTAGCTGTTATGTGGGATAGAATAGAACGAATAGTCCCTAGAAGTGGGGTGAAGTGTGCGCCATACGTCATGAATCTCTAATTTGGATAGGATGGCATTAACCTGTGTGATGATAGATGAGGGTGTGCAAGTTGTCCCCGTTGAGGTGTCAATTACTGGGTCTGCTACTATATTAAAGTCGCCCGCCACAAAAGTGATTCCCCTGGGGTGTGCTAATAGCTGGTCTCGTACCTGATAAAAGAAAGACACTTGACCCTGACTCGGAGCATAAACTCAGAGCATAAACCAAGGCCAGTGTAATATAGTGTCCGTAAAGTGTACCAACTATAATAATATATCGACCGTCTGGGTCTTTTTCGATATGCTGTGAGATAAATGGTACTGATTTGTGGAGCACAATACCCACTCCTCCCTTCTTACTCTGTCCTGAGGCAAAATACGCTTGGGGGAACTGTATGTTATGCCATCTAGGTTCCCTACCTCTCTTAAAATGAGTTTCTTGTAAAAGAATTATTTGACTCTGAGTTTTGCTTAATTCTTTAAATGCAATAGAGCGTTTGCCTGGGTCATTTAGGCCTTTAGCATTGATGGTGGTAAGCTTTATAGAATGATCCCCAAACCTACTGGACTTGGGCTGCATGGTTTACAAAAAAAAAAAAAAAAAAGGGGGAGAGAGCGAGTGAGGAAGAAAGAAGGAAGGGGGTAGAGTAAAAGAAAGTGGGGAATAGAAGGATTATAACTATGGGTATAGGGTTAGGGAGAGGTAAAAAGGGATATGTTGCTATATAAAATGTTGATTTCTAAAAAGAAATATTCTAAGTGTCGCCTAGGTTCGACAGTTCACCTGGAGACACCTATTTATAGCAGAGTACAATACGTCTTACAACTACTAGAACAAAAAGAATAAGCACTGAAATAGGGGAAAAGCCCCTCCACTAGCGTGAGTTATAATTAGGAAATAGGAATAATCCTATGTGTACTTGTAGCACTATAATAATTTGTTGCTATCTAAGTTCGGAACCATAAGTAAATATAACAATATAACAATATAAACATTCTTCAATGTTGTCTAGCAGGAATTTAAATTGGTGTGTTAAGGGCTTACAGGGAGTGCAGAATTATTAGGCAAATGAGTATTTTGACCACATCATCCTCTTTATGCATGTTGTCTTACTCCAAGCTGTATAGGCTCGAAAGCCTACTACCAATTAAGCATATTAGGTGATATGCATCTCTGTAATGAGAAGGGGTGTGGTCTAATGATATCAACACCCTATATCAGGTGTGCATAATTATTAGGCAACTTCCTTTCCTTTGGCAAAATGGGTCAAAAGAAGAACTTGACAGGCTCAGAAAAGTCAAAAATAGTGAGATATCTTGCAGAGGGATGCAGCACTCTTAAAATTGCAAAGCTTCTGAAGTGTGATCATCGAACAATCAAGCGTTTCATTCAAAATAGTCAACAGGGTCGCAAGAAGCGTGTGGAAAAACCAAGGCGCAAAATAACTGCCCATGAACTGAGAAAAGTCAAGCGTGCAGCTGCCAAGATGCCACTTGCCACCAGTTTGGCCATATTTCAGAGCTGCAACATCACTTGAGTGCCCAAAAGCACAAGGTGTGCAATACTCAGAGACATGGCCAAGGTAAGAAAGGCTGAAAGACGACCACCACTGAACAAGACACACAAGCTGAAATGTCAAGACTGGGCCAAGAAATATCTCAAGACTGATTTTTCTAAGGTTTTATGGACTGATGAAATGAGAGTGAGTCTTGATGGGCCAGATGGATGGGCCTGTGGCTGGATTGGTAAAGGGCAGAGAGCTCCAGTCCGACTCAGACGCCAGCAAGGTGGAGGTGGAGTACTGGTTTGGGCTGGTATCATCAAAGATGAGCTTGTGGGGCCTTTTCGGGTTGAGGATGGAGTCAAGCTCAACTCCCAGTCCTACTGCCAGTTTCTGGAAGACACCTTCTTCAAGCAGTGGTACAGGAAGAAGTCTGCATCCTTCAAGAAAAACATGATTTTCATGCAGGACAATGCTCCATCACACGCGTCCAAGTACTCCACAGCGTGGCTGGCAAGAAAGGGTATAAAAGAAGAAAATCTAATGACATGGCCTCCTTGTTCACCTGATCTGAACCCCATTGAGAACCTGTGGTCCATCATCAAATGTGAGATTTACAAGGAGGGAAAACAGTACACCTCTCTGAACAGTGTCTGGGAGGCTGTGGTTGCTGCTGCACGCAATGTTGATGGTGAACAGATCAAAACACTGACAGAATCCATGGATGGCAGGCTTTTGAGTGTCCTTGCAAAGAAAGGTGGCTATATTGGTCACTGATTTGTTTTTGTTTTGTTTTTGAATGTCAGAAATGTATATTTGTGAATGTTGAGATGTTATATTGGTTTCACTGGTAAAAATAAATAATTGAAATGGGTATATATTTGTTTTTTGTTAAGTTGCCTAATAATTATGCACAGTAATAGTCACCTGCACACACAGATATCCCCCTAAAATAGCTATAACTAAAAACAAACTAAAAACTACTTCCAAAACTATTCAGCTTTGATATTAATTAGTTTTTTGGGTTCATTGAGAACATGGTTGTTGTTCAATAATAAAATTAATCCTCAAAAATACAACTTGCCTAATAATTCTGCACTCCCTGTATATCCATATCTGTAGATGAATAACTATTTGAATCACATAGAGCCCCAATATATATCTTAGTTTCCCCTTGACTCATTTCCCTTATTGAAGAATAACTGCATATAGACCCTAAGGGCATTATTCATAAAATGTTTGTGCTGAAATCTTGTTTATTTAAACAGGTGAACAAGTAAACAATCAGTGAAGACATTCTTGAATATCTTAATACATTAACATCTCAAATCCTCTAACATTTCAAATACAATAGTTTACCTGACGTGAGTGGTGTTTGCGCAACTTGCAGGTCTTCCAGGCCCTACAAAAGGCTTCTTCTACCTGCTATGTTTTAAGAGTCATATTTAGTCCAACAGTTACAAATAAGAAGTACTATATCAGAGACCTATAAAATTGGAGTGCCTGAATAAGTCATTTTACAACAAAGAATAATCTGCATTATGTTCATTTTAGTATCCACAAGCAGCGGAAAAGTGTAGAAGCTCTGCTTTAATGCAGTATATGTGAGGTACCTAAATGTCCACTTGGTCCATGACCTGTTCAGAATAAGTGGTCAGAAAGGCCATGTTGGGTTCTATCCAACCGATTGTTCTGCATCCTGATTTCTGGGAGGACGATTAACAACCGACCCTGTTCCTGTTGCAGCATCACTGAAAGTAGGGCCTTGCAATGACAAATTTTCAAAAAAGACCCGGTGGTCCATCCCCGGTCTAAATATAACAGTTTTGTTATTATTAGAAGCTATAATGGAGACTGGAAAGCCCCATCTGTACAGGACTTTGTTGCTTCGTAGGACAGATGTAATGTGACTTAAGTCTCTATGTTTTTGCAGGGTCATAGGCGATAAGTCTGTGAAGACCTGGATTTCCTCCCCAACATGTGTTATAGGGTGTTTTCGCTGTGCTCCCTGAAGAATTTCTTCTTTATCTTTAAAGCTAAGAAATCTGATGATAATGTCTCTTGGGGGGGCTTTGTTTGGTGGTTTGGGCCTAAGTGCCCGATGCGCCCTTTCAATTCTGAACAATGCTTGGAGGTATCCCTCAATATTTTGTGGGGTAATGGTCTCAGAGACCCCCCGGAATCGCAGGTTATTCCTGCGGCCTCTGTTGTCGATGTCTTCTAATTTGTCATTAAGGTATTGCAAATTATCAGAATGGTTGAGAATATCCATTGATTGTTGTTGTAGGGAAGAAGCGTTGTCTATGGCTGACTTTTCAATAGCTAGAACTCTCGTTTCCAGTGCCGAAAAGTCCTTTCTCAAGTCGCCAAACAGGCTCCTCATCTCTGTCATTACTCCCTGTATATCCGATTTAGAGGATAGGTGTGATATGTCTTCTTTAGTAAGAAACTGAGATTGAGAAGTGTCAATATTTGAGATAGATGGAGCACGAGTCTCTTGAGGGTTCGCCATATCTGCAGCTGGTGTGATCTTTTCAGAGTCTACTGGTTTAAGATAATGACTCATAGGTTTTGAGGTACCTATCTTGTCTGCCCTGTTTATTCTTTTATTAGGCATGCCCTGAAGCAATAATAACAATTATAAGCTCAGTTGCACACTGATAGATTTACTTTCAGCTCAAATTCCACTTCTGAAATGGGGTTATGGGTATAGTTAAATTCTGAACTGCCAGCCTGTGTGTTGTGTTGTGTCAGGTCTTTGAGAATGGTTGAGAAGCCTGTCTTTAGAATTTAAAACAGTGAAGTAGACTCTGCTGCTCTGCCTCAATCTTAATATGCTGATTACAATTTTACTGAGGACTCTGTGCATCTTCTATCCTAGGTTTTTAATCGTATATGTCCCCCCTCTCCCCTATTTTTATTATTATTTAATAAAGGTTATGTTTTAAATACAGGAATTTAACTCCTTTTGTGGTCAGGACATTGAGTGCTGATACCGCATTCTTTCATGAAAGTGGCTTTACCACTTCCACACTTGGCTCTAAAAGATGTAGTTGTTGTATCCTTTACGCATGGTTGACACTCATGTAACCTACTTAGGCATTCACATTTATGCTAATCCACAGCAATGGTACCAACAAAACATAACCCCTTTTATTCAACAAGTTAAAACTGACATGACTGCCTGACAGAATCTATCGCTCTCTCTAACAGGTAGAGTGCATATTGTAAAAATTATTTTTTTTCCTAAACTCCTATACCCCTTCTGTTACGACGGAAAGATATACCACTCCTTAAAAGCATGTTTCGGACCTTTCTCTGGAACGGGGGCAAACCTAGAATAGGCATACAAAAATTACATCTCCCATACTTGAAGGGAGGACTGGGCTTACCAAACCTCCTTTATTATAACTGGGCTTCCTTGGCAAAGTTTGCATTAGACTGTAAGCTGAATATTCAGCACTTCTCCAATGCTCATTTGGAGGAGGCCTCACTGCCCCAGGTGTCTCCCTCCTTTCTGCCACATGCCATTTTATCCGAATTGCCAACCACTATCCAATATCACCCAATGCTTCGGGATATACCATTGGGTTGGAGAGCAATGACTAATACCCTGGTTTGGGACCCTAGTCACACCAAGGACCTGCCCATTGTGGGGAACCCTAGATTTTTACCGAGTTCAATGTACCCTGTCTTTAACAGTTGGAAGTCCTTGGGCGTGGATAATATAGACAAACTGCTAGACACTGCCACTAAATCAGTTCTGCCCTTTTACGCTGTATTTAGAAAATACTTAATCCCATACACTAGTAGATTTGCCTACTTTCAGGTCCGGCATGATATTAATCACATCTTGCAGAATTGTGGGACATTTTGGGACAAGTCGCCTTTGGTTCCGACTATTGCACTGTTTCAGATAGACAACTTTGCCATATCCCCCATCTACAGTACATTGATACAGATCAAGATCCCTACATTACAGTCAAACCTTTTAGTTGTTTGGAATAGGAGGTTTCCTAGTGTGAATTCCATTAAACTTATTTATAATAGTTTAAACCTCACATGGTCTGCGACCCTTGCAGCTGACCTTAGAGAGTCTCAAATGCGTGTTTTGTACCAAGACTACCTCATCCCAAGCAGATTAAGTAAGTGGAGGAAATACTTTTCTAATGTTTGTGGCAAATGCTCTTACACAGACCCAGATTTTCTACATTACACCTGGTATTGCCCCAAGATTTGCAGATACTGGAGCCAAGTATCTTTCTGGCTTTCCAGGGTAACGTCTATATCTATCACCCTCACACCCATACAGATTTTGTTTTTAGACCAACTGACAGTTATAGGGCAAGATAAGAAGTTTTTTTATCAATAGCATACTCTTAGCCAGAAAGTGTGTCTTCCATAAATGGCTTCATATAGAAGCGCCATCCATCATGTTTTTTAAGCTAATGATGCTTGCAGGAACAATGTTTATTTGATGTCGATAAATGAGTGGCACGCTTGATTGGAAAATGGAAGCTCTTTTTAAAATTCTTAGACTGCCGACTGAGAAACAAATATTATACCCTTTTAAAAACACCATCTATATGATGGAAGCGAATCTTAGGGATGAATGGAGCATCTGGTCGGACAGCCCAGTACTTGAGTGATGGCGGGCGATGTGTGAAGCAGTCACCTGTAGTTAGTGATGCCATGTAAATAATCCACTGTGTGCTTTAATGGTTTAGTTATAAATTACAGCAATATGTAGATGTGTATGTTGATGTAAATGATGCTTTTTCTATTTTTGGATCTTTCACCCCAGAGTTCATAGGTGGCTGTGGGGTGCTTTAGATATCAAATGTTTGATAATGGGGGTTTTTAAAAAAAAGAAAACTTTTCAATAGGCAACATGGAGACAAATTGCCCCTACTATGGGATAAAGACCTATAGACTAATTGCCAACTGAGGACCATGATTTAGAGACTTTGCTCCTATACCTGCTACCTCTTCTTGACCTGTGTTGGTTTCTTTATTTTACTGTGATATTTTTATGGAGAGTACCTTTGATCGCACTGTCATGCAGTGGATTGTTGTGATTCTGTATGTTGGTCATGGTATTTGTTTGCCTATTGATAATAAAAATAAAGTTTTTTAAAAAAAATAAACAGACAGACTGCAGCTTGATCTCCATTACTGTGTGTGTGGAATCATATTCCCTAAAAGACTGTGTGGCAGTGTAAAGTCCCAAGACAGGAAACAAAAGGAATCTTGTCGCATATGGTGGAGAATGCGGATAAAGCTGCACTGAAGGTCTGAGGGCATAAGTGTTTTCTCTCTTAATAAAATGGAGGACTTTTTTTAAAGCAATACTGCACTTCACACTCGTCCAAAAAGAGGCAAATGTGAAAACTGAGACTATTGCTACCTTACAACAGTTGGTCCTGGTCAAGGCGGAGGGGGTTGCTGCACTAACTAAGACTCAGAAGGATAGCACAGAAGCTCTTGTGCAACAGATGGTAACCTCACAAGCAGAAGCAAGTCAGCTAGTTATGGCTGAATAGAGGAAGGCCACTCTGATTGTACAACAGGACCTCTGGTCTTTGTCAGAGAGACTTGAAGGAACTGCTGAGGCAATTACCCCAGGATCCAAACATGTGCAAGCTAGTCATGATCTACAAAGATGATGACATAGAGATGTATTTATTGACTTTTGAATGTACTGCAGAGAGAGAGAGGTTGCCAACTCTACAATGGGCCAGCCTCTTAGCCTCTTTCCTGACTGGGGAACCCCAAAAAGCATTTTATGACCTGGAGCCAGCACAGGTCAAAGAGTATCCTAAACTAAAGGCAGAGATTCTAGCATGGCTTGGAGTGACATTGGCAGTACGTGCCCAGAGATTCCATACATGGACATTCAGTTCTGACACATCAGTGAGGTCTCAAATGTTTAACCTTATTCACCTCACTCGAAAATTGTTGCAACCAGAAAGCAACACACCCAGCCGTGTTGTTAAAATTTTAGTAATGGACAGATTCCTGAGAAGTCTACCAATACCTCTTCCCAGCTAGGTGGGTTAATGTGATCCCTAAAGTGCTGAGGAGCTGGTTGCCCTGGTAGATAGGTATATTGCAGTTGGAGAATTGTCAATGCCAACTCATACTGAACAGCGCACCAACCCGAGGGCCCATGGATCCACTAAAGTTTGCAAGACTGTAGTAAAACCAAAAGGAATGGAGGAACCACGCACTGAATTCCAAGGTGCCAGAAATCGTTACCAGTTTACGGACTTTGTTAAAGGGGCTAAAAATGGCCAGAACTCTTTGATAAAGTGTTTTAAATGTCACGAAACAGGCCTTTTTTTATATGAGTTTCCTCTACTGATAGAACCAATGCAGTGTAGTATGAGTAAAGAAGGAACTCCTTACTCATTGTTGTCAACCCTTGGGGAATTCTCTAATACTGAGTGGTATCTAAATAGTCATCCCTGGTGTACATTCATGATAAATAAAAGAAGGGTTAAAGCATTACTTGATTCAGGAAGTGTAGTAACTTTAGTCTTAGAAAGCCTTATACCACACTACAAAATTAATTACACAAAGAAACTGAAAGTTATTTCTGTTCACGGTGATACCTGAGAATACCCCACAGCTGAAGTTGAGTTTGGGACCCATTTTGGGTCTATAAATTTCCGTGTGGGTGTAGTACCCCGACTACCACCAAAGTTTCTTGATTTGTGGGCTCTGTTAGAAAAAGGAAAAGAGTCTGGAAGAAAAATTGTTGAAAAAAAAGTTGTGTCTTGGAAGGACTTACCATTCTCAGAGGTTAACATAGGGGGAGAAGTAGTAGAAAAGAAAAAGAAGGCCATGGTTCTGTTCCCCATGAAAAAATTAAGTTCTGATGGAAACAACCCAGATGATAGTCCTGAAACTGAGTTGGTCCACCTACAGACTAGTCATGAGGATTTCAGAAGGTCCCAGAGGGAAGATATCACTCTAGCCAAAGCTAGATAGAATGTTTGAGTCACAAATGGAGTAGTACAGGAACCAGAAAGGCTACTTACTTTTCCACATTTTGAAGTGTCTTATAACTTGCTCTATCAAATTGATAAAAAAAGGAGCAGATGTAATTAGGAAGTTACTTGTACCAAAGGTGTTTAAAAATACTATATTAAATCTCTCTCATAGCCATTTACAAGGAGGACACCTAGAAGTAGAAAAAAACAAAATAAAGAATCCTTAGAAGGTTTTACTGGCCAGGAATAATGTCTGATATAACAAATTATTGCTCATCATGTCCTGAATGTCAGCACACAGCCCCTTTTAAGGTATTTCGTAGTCCGTTAATTCCACTGCCCATAATCAATGTTCCCTTTGACTGGATTGCTATGGATATAGTGGGGCCTTTACCAAAGTCAGCTAGAGGACACCAGTATATATTAGTGGTCTTAGACTATGCTACACATTTTCCAGAGGTTATACCTCTTCGTAAGTCCTCCTCTAAATCCATAGCAAAAGAACTAGTACGTATATTTAGTCGGATGGGAATCCCAAAATAAATCCTTACTGATCAGGGAACCCCTTTTATGTCCTAAGTTATGAAGGAGTTGTGTAAACTCCTTAAAATAAAACAGTTAAAAACTTTTTTGTATCACCCCCAAATAAATGGCTTGGTGGAGAGATTCAATAAGACCCTTAAGATCATGCTACACTGTGTAATTGACACAGATGGAAAGAATTGGGACCACTTTCTCCCATATTTAATGTTTGCCATTAGAGCGTTTCCTCGGTTCTCTACAGTTTTCTCCCCCTTCGAGCTGTTGTATGGATAACACCCTAGGGGCTTACTCAATATAGTTAAAGAAACCTGGGAACAGGAGACCACCCCCTACCATAGTGTCATAGAACACATTACTCAAATGCAGGAGCGCATAGCTGCCATTAGGCTTATAGTAGTGGAACACATGAAAAAGGCCCAGGAATCCCAGCAAAAATACTTATAATTGTAATGCCAGAGTCTGTGTTTTTCCTCAAGGTGATAGAGTACTTGTCCTCATCCCTAATGTAGAAAATAAGTTTCTTGTCACCTGTCAAGGTCCATATGAAGTCATTGATAGGGTGAGAGAGGTGAATTACAAGGTAAGCCAGTCAGGTAGAAGAAAACCTGTACAAGTTTACCATGTCAATTTACTTAAACCCTGGAAGGATAGGGAGGCCTTGCTAGCATCAGGGGCAACAACACTCTCTACATCCATGTCCTCAGAAGTAAATATGTCTGATGGCTTCTCCCACCATCAGAGACAAGAGGTTAAAGAATTATTAATAAGGAACAAAGATGTGTTTTCTAAAGTGCCTGGGAAAACAGATCTTATAAAACATGATATAATTACAGAATCAGGGAAGATTGTGAATCTTAAGCCTTACAGGATTCCTGAAGCCCAATGGGAATCTATTAGCTCAGAGGTAAAAAAAGATGCTTGAGCTTGGGGTGATTGAAAAATCACATAGCAAATGGAATAGCCCTATTGTTCTTGTACCTAAACCTGATTGGTCCATAAGGTTTTGTAATGATTACAGAAAACTAAATGTAATTTTAAAATTCAACACCTATCCTATGCCAAGGGTCGATTAATTGATTGAGAAACTTGGAAGGGCTCACTATATTCCTACTTTGGATTTGATAAAGGGGTATTGGCAGGTACGCCTCAAAGAACATGCAAAAGAGAAAACTGCCTAGTTTGGTTACTTTAGGTTCCAGTCCAGAATTTGCAGCTGATCAGTTTCTCAGACACTGCAGCAGTACACAGGTGTGTAATCATGCTGCTATAAAGCCTGAAGTCTGAGTTAGTTCAGAGGCTTCACTTGCTCACTGCAGGAAAGAGGAGCAGCTGCCTGCTGTTTGAAGGCCAAATACATTAAGGTAAACATCTTTTGCCTTTAACTTTGTTTGTTTTATGTTAGTTTTGCCAGTTCTAGACTAGCTGACTGACACTAGTTAGACACTGTTGATGTATGTTTAGTTAGTGCCTAGACGGGCAGAATTTTGTTTTATATTTTGTTTCTCATTTGAATTGCCTGTGACGTGCAAAATAAACAGGCAGACTGCTGCTTGATCTCCATTACTTTGTGTGTGTAAACTTATTCCCTAAAAGACTGTGTGGCAGTGTAAATTCCCAAGGCAGGAAAACAAAAGGAATCTTGGCAAAGTGTATATATAGTATATGTGGATATATATATATATATATATATATATATATATATATATATATATGTGTGTGTCTATATGTATTCATGTGTTAAGTTTACTATGCTCAATTTTCATTACAATTATATAGCACAAAACTAAATTAAAACTCCAACATTGTATCAAATTTCCATCTTTTTTGGCTTAGCACCCAATCATTATCCATCATGAATTGTATTGAGTTCGCTAAATAAATCTACTATGTGAGAAAATAACACACTTTTGCTATGTGACATGCAGATGTTAGCGTGCACTAGTGCTTGTACGATAAAACATAACTAATGATGGAAGCAGTATAGAATGCACTCTAGGAATATTGCGTGTATATTTGTAATAGGCTATTGTTTTTAGGTTTCTTAATCTTAGATTTTCCCGTTATATTGTATGCAGAATTTTGTGTCTTTACTAGTTCAACCAGAGCACATCTTGTCAACTGAAATATTATAGATAAGAACAATTACCCAAGTTCAATATGAGACAAGACAAATTCTAATGCATTTAAATGGGGGTGTTTAATTGATTTTTGCAAGTAAAAAAAAAAAAAAAAAAAAAAAGGAAAGAATAATTGTAGTAAATGTATTATTTCAGAAATTCTCAAATACAGAATCTACCATCTATGTTTAAAACAAAAAAAATAATTAAGCACATTAAATGGCCATTATTTTAATAAAGGACATATAAATATTGTTATTGCCTATTGTTTATTCCTCTAAGTTATATGTTAATACAATACAATGTATCTTATATAGCATTACATTGTATAAAGTGATACTATAAATGTTCTCCTTCATTCAAGCTTTAGATTTTAATTCCTTCCTGGTTGGTCTCTTCAGCATATTTTCATGTTTATTTCTACACAGCCTTCTGGGAAGTAATATCATGCTGTGTCACATCACTGCATTCTGTCACCCTAATAAGTGTCTTTCAAGAGTTAACACAAGATTGATAGATGCCAGGTTTGTGAGGGTTGACTAGCTGTAAGGATACATTGAAAAAAAGATGTTATCATAAGACCCCACAGACATTATTCATTCACATTTTTATGCAAATCCTACATTAGTGCACCACATAGCCAATCAGCATGAAAATGAATGCAATGAAAACCCAGGTGAATAATTACTGGAGGGGGTTAGACCTGTGACTGTTCTTGTAGTAACAAGGCTGACAAGGTGCAGATTCTTTCTCTGTCACAGCTTGATGCCTGTTGATTTGCTGTTAATAGATATACAAGAGATGATTTTAATTAAAACCCTAGCAGGTGCTGGTATTTTTATAGAGATGCATCATACCATTTTAAGACCAACACACAAAATGTATAATCTTGTAACACTGACTTAGTTAATGTCTGCATGGTCTACTGAATAGTGGCACTGTCTATAGACACCTTACACCAAGAAGATTCCTTCAAACAAGAATGTTCTTCAGTCTCAATTGCATAGTTATATTTGACTTATTCCAGCCTAACCCTTTTTGCTTGCATGTATAATTATAATTTTAAAGGGACATCATAATGCTAAAATTACATGTTCTATATTATTTTTTAAGTTACTGACCCTAGCAACGTTTTTTAACTCCCAAAAATGTTTTAAACACATAGATAAGTCCAAATCAACAACCACAAGAACTGCAGCTCAGAGAACACAGTTATTGATTGGTGGGTTGTGTGACTACTTCTCCTGATTAGCTCAGTGTTCATGTTCTGCTTGAGAGCTGCAATGCAAATACGACTTTAGTTATGTGATTAACAACATTGCTGGAATATCTCATAATAGGCCCATTCTAACAAAGCACTGCTAAACAAAGTTCCTAACTAGGGAACCTGTCCTTCTTTGTTTGTGGTGAGTGTTTATTATTGTACAAGGAAATCCTTATGCAGCTCCCTCCCCCTACTCTTGCAATACATGAATGAGTTTTTGTTGTTTTAAAGGGACATTAAACACTAAATAAATGCTAAATAGAATGATGAATTCAAAGAAAAGATTTGTCTGAGAATAACATCCAGATGTATTTTATAAAGTTTCATTAGCTGTTTAAATATAAGTTTTAGTGTCTATAAAACAATGGGATGCCATGTTGTAACAGCTGGCATTTTGTAATTTAGGTTACTTTCTCTGCTGTAGCCAATTAGGGACACATATAAATAGGTCACTAGAGTTTGCAGCCAATGGCGGTGTGGAATATAACAGTGTTCTGTACATCCATTTCTAACAGGAACTGAAATGCTCACAATTTCATAATGGAATTACAGGAAAGGGGACAAAATAAATAATTAAAATATATTGCAGACTTGTTTTTATAGATATACACTTTATCTTTTTTATTTTACCATCTCAGAGTTTTTAATGTCCCTGTAACTCTGCTATCTCAGATGTGGCAGAGAGAGTATGAAGTGGCAGTCATATGGCTTCTTAAATGGCGGCATGTAGGGTTTTATCAGTGAGCCTGCACCTCAAGGGGTTTTCCGCAGCCTCAGCAGATTTATAAATATAGTCCATAGTTTTTACTGGTAAGTAATGCAAAGAAAAAAAAATTGACATGCTCTAATAAATTAAAACCTGCCATTTTTTTGTATTAAAATGCTCATTTAAATAACAGGTGGTCAAAGAGTAATAGGTTAAATTGTTTTATATTTATATCCTTTCTACCACTTAGATAATTAATTCAAGCAATTACTCATATACCTTTTCTAAATGTTCAGAAATATGTTTTTTCAATAAGATAAAGAATTGTGTCACCATGCTTGAAAACTAGATAAAGTCCTTGAGAAAATAGTGAAAAAGATATAGAAAAATAAGCCATTGCTTTGTTCCATTTCAGAAGCTAATCTGCATATCTATGTTTACCTCTAAGGTGTTTAAGGTGTCTAACTATGCAGTTAATATTTTTCTGGCTTAACAGAATCATCCTTATTATTTCTAAGCACATAGATTTATATATTCTTTAGAAAAGTCAATGCTTTATAAATGTAAAACTATCATCTAGTGCTTTTGCATTGTCTTTTATTATGCATTTGCTCATTATGGAAATCTACTGTATTTAAAGATCATTTATGACTTTTAGAACAAGCACTTTTACACTGATATAAATTTGTCAAATTAACACAACAAACAGGCATTACTGTATAACATTAAAGGAAATAAATCAACATACAGATTAGCGGCATAACTAGAACTCACTGGGCCCCAGGGCAAACTCCCTCATTTTAACAGTACCCCATCCAAAGCATAGCTAATGAGCAATATAGATACATATCCACATACACACATATATACACATACAAAATCATATACAAAAACACATGTACATATATAAACAGACACACACAAAAAGATGCATATATTCACACATATACACATGCACACACAAACACATGCGCCCATACAAACAAATACATATACACACACAAACATATATTCATAGTAAAATAGCTGCTTAAGAACATCCCATTGAAAGCATGATTATTTAGTAAGCAATAGCTACTATTACAAATCATTTGGGACATCTCCATGGATTACAAATTACATAACAGCAGCTATAGATGATAAAAGCTATAGAGCAACTTGAAAAGAGAGAGAGAAGAAATGGTTAAAAAACGTTGCATGCATTGCCTATATGGCCTTACTCACCTTTGTTTACAGAGATAACAGCACACAGGAAAGCTGTAATAGCTGGAATATGACCTGACCCTTGACTCGCACAAGCTGCACAACTTAGAGGGAGCAGTGACTGAGGGCCCCCTAAAAGGCTTCTGATACAGACACTAACCTGTGATGTAATCACTAAATCCAAAATTCAACATTTTATTTGTCGATAATCACATTTATTTATTTATTTATTTATTTTTTTGAGATAAAATAAGATAAATTTACTTGCTTTACAAATATAATTTAAAACAAACAATCATAGTAGTACATGTCCTGCAAAAAAACATAGAACATTTAAGAATCGGATGTCTCCGATATATAAAAAACAGAATAAAAACTGCTGTTGCCAATACAAACCCCGTCCAAGCACCATGAAGAGGAGGTCGGCATCAAAACCAAAGTCCCCAGATGACTCAAAAGAGAACCGAAGCCGGGCAAACGCAAACCCGCCTCCACCCCCAGGTGCACCGCCCGTGCACCAAGAGCCACCCCCGCGAGGCGCACGCGCGCCCCGCGACGCCACCGATCGGGAGGCGCCGCCCCCGCAGGGCAACCCCACCGGCCAGGACAGCCCGACAGACAAACCACAGCGGCCGCTACACCGCAGACGGTGAACCCCGCTCCCAGCGCAGGACATTTATTTGTTTTTATTGAAAAATTGTGAGACTAACATTGCAGATAATAATAATTTTGTATTGTATTCAGGAGGTAGCAATTTTGAGCTTGAGCAATATTAACGGCAAAAACATTTTGTGATTGTGATCATTGGGGGGAAAAACACGTTGACAAAATCAGCGGATGTTCAGAAAAAGTTATCTGCAAAAAAAAAATGCACAAAATAGTAATCTACTCTTTGATTTGCATTAGAATTAAAATGCTGCTGTATTAGAAATTTTATTTAGTTTTCCAATGGGTTTAGCAGCAAGATTTTATGCCATAATTTGCACACAGCATATACTATCACAAAAAACAACAACACAAAAATGTATTCTGCACTATAAATTGATGGTATGAGAATTTATTTTTTACTCGCAATGAAGCCTTGCTGAGACTAGAATTATTCCAACAAATAGATAATATTAAAAGCAATCTTTTTAATTTTACACTTTAAAGAATGAATTCTAATATAGAATATATTATGTTCGTTATAGCACACCAGTGCAACATTTTTCACAATTCCAAAGGGAGAATTTGCTCTCTTACACTACAAGAAAAAAAATGTAGTTTTCTGTATTCACGGACGAAGATTCCTTAAATAAAATATCTTATCTAATTGAGTGGCTAACACGTACTGCAAAGGCAAGTCTGCACATGCTGTGTTCAAAATGCATCTTTGAATAGCCATATGCTGAGTTGCAAGAAAAAAAAAAAACTGGAATTGCTGAACTGTGATTATAGATAGAACTCAAAGAATGACATAAGATGCTAAAATGAAATCTGGTTAGAAGTCATTGAAATAGAGATTTTATAGGATGCTGCAAGCTTATAAAATAAGATATTTAATTTTGTCACCTGAAGACCTGTACCTTTAGTTCATATGCAGTGACAAAATGGTATTTGACATAAAGTCAGGAGCCCTGTAAATAGCCTGTCTGCTAATGAGATGCAAATTAATTT
The DNA here is from genome assembly GCF_027579735.1 of Bombina bombina. Lineage (NCBI taxonomy): Eukaryota > Metazoa > Chordata > Amphibia > Anura > Bombinatoridae > Bombina > Bombina bombina. Next base: position 224,420,346 of record NC_069505.1, on the reverse strand, counting down.
CCTGTCATCCCTATACAACTCAAGCTATGGGGAACAAATTTGAAGGCTTTTTTCCCCCCCTAATGTTAAAAAAAGCATAGGCTGTGCTTTATGTGATGTTAATTTAAGCTTTTTGCATATGTGGTAGTTTATGCTAATTTTTAGAGTGAAATATTCTACTAAAAATCTCACATATCTTGGCATGAAGGACATACAAATTCAAATTAATTCATAATCTGGATAAAATTGTATTTTCCCCTGCTTGTTTTCAATAATCATTAACCTTTTCTACAATAGAATTCATTTGCAGGGATTAAAGAATTATAAGCCAAATTCTAGCCTTTCAAAAATTTACACGCAGAAACATATCTATTTTGGGTTTCTTTTTTTTTTACACTTTTTTCAAAACAATTTTAAATTAAACTTGGAAGTCATTGCTTTAAGTAATAAATCAACTCAAATTAAAGAGATACATTATTAATCTTTTTTTTCCAAGCAAATTTGAATGGTGTAATACTTTACTTATTTATTTTGCAATCTTAAAAACAACATAGGTTAGATTTTCGATGTTTGGTAGTTTACGCTTTAGACTGAAACATTTTGCAAAAAAATCTCACATATATAGGAATAAAGCACACATATATTCAAATGAATTCCCGATCTTGTTAAAATATTAATTTTGTGTCAAAACAATGGAAAATTAAAGTTTATCTAGACTATTTATTTGTTTGCATGGATTTTTATTGAAATACACAGAAGTCAGTGTTCAAGTAGAGTTTGATGGCTCAAAGTAAACCAATCTGCATTCTTATACATTTAGCCATTATAAGTAACATTGAATCACTTTTGCTTTAAAGGGATATGAAATCCAAACATTTTCTTTTGTGATTTTGTGATTCAGACAGAGAATAGAATAAAAAAAAAGTTTCCAATTTACTTCTATTATCACATTTGTTTGCTTTGTTCCCATGCTATTATTTATTGCAAATATGCCTAGCTAGGTGTCTGGTGCACTACATGACAGGCAGTAGTGCTGCCATCTAGTGTTCTTGTAATGGGAGACATGGTTGCAAAACTGCTGACATATAGTGCTCCAAACATGTGCACACACCTAAGCTTAGGTGCCTGCTTTTCAACAAAACTTACCTAAAGAACAAATAAACTTTGATAATAGAAGTAAACTAGAAATCTGTTTAAAATTGCATGCTTTTGAGAGCAACCATTTTGTGCGCATGCGCGGTAAGCAGAGGATAGATGTGCACGAGTGTAGTTCTGACGTATAGAGCGGGTGGGACCGCTCTATACGTCTATGTATTGAAAACACAGAACTGCTGGATGGGAGGGGATTACGATCGTAAGGCACATTATAATAAAAGTTAGTAAATATGGTTAAATATACGTTTTTTTTAAAAATAAACCTAGCGACTACCTTGTAAGTTAGAAAAGTAAAGTAAAGAGAAATTTCTATTAGAATAACCTTACCTTCACTTTAAAGACATTTTTTGGGGTTTCATGTCCTTTTAACCATTAATATCAGTTCATAAAGTTAAAACTTATTTAGAGGGGCTGTTGAATTGAAAAATGAAGTATACAAAAAAAAACTGCAGTGAATGAGGTGTGTCTTGGACTGCAAAACAAAACAAAAATAATGCTAACTAAATGATTGCTTTAGGTTTATAAAATGTATTTTGAATGCAGACCTATTGCAATGCTCATATTAACTTCTATAAAAAATAACTAATATACTGTTAGGAAAAACAAAATCATTCTGTTTCTTATTTCACATATTCTTTGTTCTTTGAGAATCAAATCAATCATTTGGTGGTTTTGCACTCCGCCCTTGGAGTTCTTAAAGGGACAGTAAAGTCAAAACTAAACTTTCATAATTCAGATAGGGCATGCAATTTTAAACAACTTTCCAATTTAATTTTATCATCAAATTTGCTTTGTTCCCTTGGTGGTATTTTTGAAAAGCTAAACCTAGCTAGGCTCAAACTGATTTCTAAACCGTTGAAAACCGCCTCTTAACTCAGTGCATTTTGAAAGTTTTTCACAGTTAGAAAGTGTTAGTTCATGTGTGTCATATAGATTACATTGTGCTCACTCCTGTAAAGTTATTTAGGAGTCGTCACTGATTGACTACACTGCATGTCTGTCAAAAGTACTTAGATAAGGAGGCTGTCTGCAGAGGCTTAGATACAAGGTAATCACAGAGGTAAAAAGTATATTAATATAACTGTGTTAGTTATGCAAAACTGGGGAATGGGTAATAAAGGGATTATCTATATTTTTAAATAAGAACATTTTTGGTGTAGACTGTCTCTTTAAATACAAAGTCACACAAAGTAAAGTTATCATATGGTCCTTGCACTGCATTACCCCCCATTACTTTGTAGTGACACAAGCCAAAAGTCAAAATCCATTTGATCAGAATATAGGGTAAATCACAATCCTTGTATCTAATAGTTTTCAACAGGAAAACAACATTAAAGTCTATAGAGATTTTTGTACTGGATTTTTTGTAACAGATTCGGATTAACCCCTTTATTTGCTAAGCATATTTGTGCAGAAGTTGCTGAGTTTTCATCTGGGAAAGTTGTGGTCCTGATAAATTACATTTTTAAAAAACTCTTAAATTATGAAACTGCTTCTTGTCTGGCTTATTTGTATAATGTATTGTTTAAAGACAAAGAGTTGCTGAATTATTATTTGTTTACAAGCTAATTTCTAAGTAAAGAGTGTAATATATTAGCAAAAATGTCTAAACAAATAGATTAACAAAAAAATATTCCAGAATGTATTAATTTAGATCAAGTGGGCTTTATGAAGGGGTATGTAAAGGGTAAATTTACAGTATGCAACATTTGGAAAGGGACATTATTTTATAAACTTTGTAGAGATGCCAATCATCCTATCTAAGAGGCATTCTGATTAGCAGCTTTGATAAGGTGGAATGGGATATTTTAGTTAAAGCAATTTGAATTTAAGGGAATTTTCTTATTATTTAAAAATATGTTTAGTAAGCATAGTTTCTATTGATTAATGTAGATATTCTATACTTATTAATAATACAATCTCCTTATAATACCCATTGTTTTGTGATTTATTTTAAACAGTGTGTTCCATAAACATTTAATACACGTCTGTAATAAAACATTAAACTAAAAAAAATAGTATAAGAGAATGACAGAGTTTTTAACCAACCAATAGTAGGTTGTGTAAAATTTAAACCAGGATTAGAATAACATAATATTCTTTTTATTCAATAAAAAATATAGGTCTGGATTATGTGGAAGATTTTTCAATATTTACCAAAAAAACTTATTTCATTTCAGGAATTACAAGATTTGACATACAATAGTAAATTTTTTATATGTACTTACAAATTAGACACTATGGGGTCAATTTATTAATGCATCAACCTGACCGCATTCGCTGTGTTAAATATGCTAGCTGTACATCTCTGACACAAATCTCCATTAGATGTCCTTGTTTATCAAAAAAACAGTCAAACTCACACATGTCAAATATGACGTGAAGAGCATTATACTGTCCATCACGTGACTTCATACAGTTTTTAGTCTGTACACCATTTTCCTTACAACATTTTTTTCTTGTCCATGAATAAGGACAGTTCTTTAATGTAATATGTAGTTAGTTAACTTGTTGTGTCCTTGAAATAGCTATTTTATACAAGTACAAACAATAAATCTTACATACATTTACTTTTGTATATATATATATATATATATATATTTATGTAGAGTATTGCATTGAGCAATAATACTTTTTTATTGTACTAACTATACATTTATAAGTTGACAAGCTTTCAGAAGAGTTCCTTCCTTTATCAAGTCTGAAGCAATACAGTATTGCTTCAGACTTGATAAAGGAAAGAACTCTTCCAAAAGCTTGTCAACTTCTAAATGTATAGTTAGTCCAATAAAAAAGTATTATTGCTCAATGCAATACTCTTGTTATTTTGATATCTAAATCTCTGGACTAACACGGCTGCTCCAATCAATCAATATATATATATATATATATATATATAAGTCGAAGTTGTATCGTATGTGCACTCTCACCAACAAACTGCAACTTGCCAGGGTGCTGTAGCCAGGTATGTAGATATCAAAAATCGAAAAAGCACTCACTGGACTGTGGACATCAGTGTAAATCAAAACGTTATTGTGACATTTCGGGACCAGCAGCGTCCCTTCCTCTGACCCGTCAGAGGAAGGGACGCTGCTGGTCCCGAAATGTCACAATAATGTTTTGATTTACACTGATGTCCACAGTCCAGTGAGTGCTTTTTCGATTTTTGATATCTATCTATCTATCTATCTATCTATCTATCTATATATATATATATATATATATATATATATATATTATAATTTGTTGCTTGAATGAGTTTTGCTAATATAAAGACATTAATCATGTACATTGACTTATGAGAGGACAAACAGCATATAACTAATCCATTCTGTGTTGGCAGACACACCCTTTTATGAGAGAGAGAGGAGAGAGAGGAGAGAGAGGATTTAATAATGGTTGTCTGTAAGTTCTCTAGCTCTTTCACATGCTCTTTCCAATTCCTCCCTCCAATATCGCCTTTCCAAAAAGGTTTCTTTCAGAATTTTTTCTTCTTCGAAAGAATATAAATTAGTGAAGCTCGAGGCAAAGCGAGTCCCCATAGCTGTCCCATGGAGCTGAAGATAAAAGCTATTTTCAAATAGGAAATAATTTTTTTCCTAGACAAAAATAATTGATCTTAATAGAAATGTTTTAATATTTTCTGGTAGATCTGTGATAACGTCTAACCAGTATTTTACTGCTTCAACTCCCTTCCCATGAGGAATATTGGAATACAAGGCGCTTACAACAAGTGTTACCCAGATTTTTTCTGTGCTCCATTTAATCTTTGAAAGTTTCTTAAATAGGATTTTTACCTAGGTACCAATGGTTGGAGAAAAAAGTCAATGTATTCTGAAAGTTTGGAGGTTAGAGAATTAATACCTGAAACAATAGGTCTTACCGGTGGCCTTTTAAGATCTTTATGTACCTTCGGGAGGTGATAGAAAATTGCGACCAATAGAATTAAGAGCCAGTACAAGGGCGAGTCGCACCGCCCTTACTTCGACAACATATAAATGATCCGTTTTAAAAGCGGAAATCTATCCTCTGATGAAGAAGGCAGGTATAATCCATAAGTGACCTTTGAAATGCGTTAGACGAATATTTCTAGATGAGATCCTTGTCCCCTTGGCAAAACAACAGATTTTACATATGAATTGACTGTAAACTGTTGCTGTTGTTTTTAAAAAGAAAGAATTTCCTTGTTTGTTTGCTACTATTTTGAATGAATACCATAACAAACGATACTGATACCTCATATGCAAATTGAGGTTATAAAATGTAAGCAGGTTTTACCGTTGTTTTTCAATTCAATAAAATACTAAGTGTGCTTTATAAAAACAATATTGCACTATCTTTTGCTTTTATTTCCTCTCTTCACATCGATCAGGATTGCAACTGATCTGAGGGAATAAACAAAGAGGAAATCTTTCTCCCAGGGGCTTTGACAAAAGTTAATCTACACATATATGGAAGGAGCCAATGACTAGAGAACCAACTACTCAACAATCTGTGTGGCACTTACCTCATCTTGATTGAGGTATTTTTTGTAAGTAGGAAGTTCATCTATCACTATTGGTCTCTGTGGGCACACCAACTTACCTGAATTGTGTCTCATTAAGAAATTCCTTTCACGTGGGAACTTTTTTAGACTACTATTGGGACTTCAGTTACCGGACTTCATTACAATATATATTCCTATATGTACATATTTTAGAGTTTTTTATCGTATTGTAAACTGATTAAATTTCAGTTATAAGTACTGTTTTGCGCCTATACACCAATCTCTCAATATATATATATATGTGAATATAGGTTTAGATTGTATATAATACAACTGCCATTTCAAGCTAAAGACAGACCTAAGCTGCTTCACTACTTTGCAACCATACATAAAATAATCAACAAAAGTGAGAGAGACAGTTTAGTTCCTTGGGTGTGGCTGACGCATTATTTTCTGCCGTGCTGTGCTTCAAGAACCTACCTATGTATCTCTTCAACAAAAAATGCAATGAGAACAAAGCGAATTTGCTAATAAAAATAAATTGGATATTTTTTTAAAAAATGTTTATGCGCTGTCTGAATCACAACAGATTTTTTTTTCTTAAATCCCTTTAACAATTTTAAAACGAATTAACATTGTTTTTTAGTAGAGTTAGGGCTAGATTACCAGTGGCACAGTAATTCTTTTTTTTTCAGGATCACAAAAACTAGAGTGGAGCTTTTTGCTCTAGTCAGATTGCATTTGTATTACAAGATCCAAAAAAAACAACGTATTTTGCGCTAGCGGTAACCCGAATAGTGCAAAAATCCCAACTTAATTTTTCTCATGTGCGTGCCTTTGTGCTAGCACAATCACAATTTCGCTCAACTTGTAATATCAGCGCAATTAAAAATGCTTGTGAAAAGACGATATTGCTTGCGCAAAACAGTTTGCACCTCATTTGTAATCTAGCCCTTAGTTTTCAGAAGCCCAACTACACCTGCCATTTTCCTTATTTGGAGGAACCCCTCCAAAGGCAATAAGGCTTGCCACTGTCATTAAGTTAGTATAAAATTAATTATTTTGCAGTTATTATCTAATAAACACCTAGATTACGAGTTATGCGTGCTATAGGGAAATTAACTAATGCAACAATAGTTGCGCTATTTAACCCCCTATAGCGCAGCCATTACAAGTTTTTAAAAAGCCGGCTTGTGCGTGTGATATGGTGCTTTTTTTTTTTTTTTTTTTTTCCAAAATATTTTTATTAAGAATTAGAATTACAAACAATCAAGTAGCAAATAAGGAAACAATTATTTTCCATAAAGACATCAAAATGGTAACATAGGTTTGAAATATAATATCCAGGTATAGGTTTAAGTGAGGAACATCCCAGTACATTATGAACAATATGTAGCTGATTAGGTATTTGTTAAAGAAGATCCTCAGGGCAGGTAGGTGTTTCAAATAGCGGAACATAAACCTAGCTTTTGCAGTAAAAAAGAAAAGTTTTAAGTGACAGATAGGACCACATATCTCAGGTGTCAGAGTAGTCTCAAGGTCATCGTTGGCTGTATTTTAGAGATATTGTGTGAAAAAAAAGGGGGGGAGGGGAAGGTCTAAGGGTAGAGGGTAGAGGAGTTATCATATGGAGGGGAGGGGTCCAAGGGGATCCAGGGAGGAAAATAGGATAGGTGAAGGGGGAGTAAAGAAGAGCATTGTGGGGGGTTCTGGGAGAAAAGAAAAAAGAGAAAAAAAAAAAAAAAGGGGGGTGTTAATCGCAGAAACCCGCGCGCAATGTCCTCGGGCCCATTGACCTGGGGAAAGAGAGCAGTAGCATGCAAAGATATCCGGGACTACTGGATCTGAATCCAGTCTTCCCATATTGCCCAATAGTCCTCCATTCGCTCCAACGATCTATATGCGAATTTCTCCATGTTAGCCAGGTATTGAATCACCCCACAAACATCTGAAATCATAGGCGGGTCGGTTTGCTTCCATGCTCTGGCAATGCAGAGCTTAGTGGCTGCCATAACATAGATCACAAATTGCTTGTTGTGTTTAGGCAAGGCTTTATCAAGAATATGGAAGAGGGCCAAACCTGGCGTCAACCGCAAGGTCAGATTCATGGAGTGCAAGAGCGTCTCAATGTCACTCCAGAGTTCGCGGATCTTCGGGCATGCCCACCATATGTGGGAATTGGATTCCTCCTCACCACACAGTCTCCAGCATCCTGAGGATGCGCTAGTGAACATTTTTGACAGCTTAGTGGGCACTCTGTACCATTGAAGTTTGAGTTTCATGTAGCTTTCAAAGATCGTTATACAATGAATCGTTTTTTTGGTTAGCTGAATTGCATCTCTCAGCTCTATATCCGATATATTTAAGGCTAGCTCTCTGCACCACATCTTGATTTGGCTTGGGAGGCCCACCGAGTGGTCCTGCAATATGGCTTTGTAATTGAATGAGTGATATGGTGCTTTTAAACTAAATTTCGCACAAAATACAAGCGCTGTTTTGACGTGCTCATGCACGCTTTCCCCATAGACATCAATGGGGAGAGTAGGTCAGAAAAAAATCTAACACCTGCGATTGCGTAAAGAAAAGCTCCGTAACGCAGCCCCATTGATGTCTATGGGAAATAAAATGAATGTTTAAACCTAACAACCTAACATAAACCCTGAGTCTAAACACCACTAATCTGCCCCCAATGATATTGCCGGCACCTAAATAATGTTAACCCCTAATCTGCCACCCCTGATATCGCCGCCACCTAAATAAAACTACTAACCCCTAATCTGCCGCTCTCAATATCGCCGCCACTATACTAAAGTTATTAACCCCTATTCCTCTGCACCCCAACATCGCCCAAACTATAATAAATCTATTAACCCCTATTGTGCCGCTCCCCAACATCGCTGCAACTAAATAAAGTTATTAACCCCTAACCTCTGGCCTCCTAAATCACTACCACTAAATAAACCTATTAGCCCCTAAACCACCAGCCCCCCACATTGTAACAACCTAAATTAAACTATATTAACCCCTAAACCTAACCCTAACGTAACCCTAAGCCTAAACATAATCGTAACCCTAACGTAACCCTAACACCCCCTAACTATATAGCTAAATTAAACTTACCGTTATTAACTAAATAATTCCTATTTAAAACTAAATACTTACCTGTGAAATAAAACCTAAGCTAGCTACAATATAACTAATAGTTATATTGTAGCTAGCTTAGGATTTATTTTTATTTCACAGGTAAGTTTGTATTTATTTTAACTAGGTAGACTAGTTAGTAAATAGTTAATAACTATTTACTAACTACCTAGATAAAATAAATACAAACTTACCTGTGAAATGAAACCTAAGCTACCCACCCATATTACAAAAAAAATCCTACCATTACAAAAAATAACAAACACTAAAATTACTAAAAATAAAAAACCTACCATTACAAAAAATAACAAACAAAATTATATAAAACAATAAAAAATATTCCTATTCTATTACCCTTTAAAAAAAAAAAAAAACACCCCAAAATAAAAAAAGCCTAATCTAGAATAAACTACCAAGGACCCTTAAAACAAAACAAATACCCCCCTAACAGTATTCAAACCCCATTAAGGGCATTAAGCTCTTTTTCCGGCCCTTAAATGGGCATTTAGCTCTTTTATGAAATGTCCAAGGCCTAATCTAAAAATAAAAACCCATCCCAAAACGAAAAAAATACATTACACAAAATAACAAACAAATTATCAAAAATTATCAAATTATCAAAAATAATAAAAATTATTCCTATTCTAATACCCATTTTAAAAACAACAACCCAAACTAAAAAAACCTAATCTCAAATAAACTACCAATAAAAGGGCCTTTTGTAGGGCATTGCCCTAAGTTAAACAGCTCTTTTACCTGAAAAAAATACAAAGACCCACTAACATTACAAACCCCCACCCCCCAAACCAACAAAATAAAAAAAAACTATCTATAAAAACCTAATCTACCCATTGCTTTGAGATTTTTTCAGTGTTAAAACACGAACGCACAACTCGTAATCTAGGTGGAAGCCACTTAGGGACAGATATATAACAGACTTAGCCTTGAGAAGTCAGCAGGTGCTTTTTATGTTATGAGCATTATAAATTGCTCAGTTTTGAGAGCTAAATTATAGACATGGGCATTCAGCAGTCAAATGCGGAAGTAGGCGGCTCCTCATTAACTTCCGCTCTTTTCTGAGCTGGATTTTTGCTGATGAATTATAACCACACTAAGATCTGGATTTGCAAAAAAAGAGCCTAAAAGAGCCAAAGTCAACAAGGGGCCACCTACTGTTGCATTTGACAGCTAACGAAGCTGCCGAAAGCCTGTGTCCACTAAATTACATGACAAGGAAGCAAACTAAATAACGAAAACATATTGCAAAGCTATTTCATTAAACATAAGTAAACATTTTATATAAATATCTCAAAGTGTTTACAATCCCTTTAATCAAGGTGTTTACAATAACTTTAATCACTTGCCTGCACATAATGAGAACAGGTCATCAAACTGAGAATCACTATCCCAGAGAGCTTTATTACTTTCTATGTTAAATCACTTGAAACTTAAAAGTGCTGCAGCATAGCTGTGAGAAACTGACTGGAAAATGTCACACATAAAAAAGGAAGACATTTTACCTCAGATTTACCTCCGTAACCACATCCCATCGTAAGCTGCCAGTCAAGAGGCATGTCCCAGGACTAACAAAGGGAGTGTACATCTGGCATGTGCAGCACAGTTACTTTATTTCCATCCTCAGTATAAGGACTTTTACTATGAAACCTTGTGAGATTTTAGTGAAATACCATGCGATCACAGTAAAGCACTAACAATGGTGACTTCTAATTGCAGGCTCCCCCTGCTGACAGACTCCTGTATTTCAACTATATTGACATTGTGTTGAGAAAGAAGAACCCTACTGATCATGTCAGTTGGTGACATAACTGACCTCTCCCAATGACCAACTGCACTGGACTGTCGCAAAACAAAAGCTAATTTGTATGAAAAAGCTTAAAAATTATAAAAGATATAAGCATCAAATTATCAAAGGGCATTAGATCAAGTCAAAAACTATCAGCATGCAATGTTCCATGAAAATACATTCAGCCATATCAGCTGTAGTACTAGACACAAATCACAATTATCTATCTATCATCTATTTATCTTTCACTCTATTTATCTATCTATCTATCTATCTATCTATCTATCTATCTATCTATCTATCATCACTCTATTTATCTATTTATCTGTATATATGTGTATATATATATATATATATATATATATATATATATATATACATACAGTATATATCTATCTATCTATCTATCATCTATCTATCTATCTATATTTATGTCTGTCTGCCTATAAAGTTGTATGAGCATCTACGTAAAAGTGAATTGTATTATGTTACAAAGTTTTATCACTTGAAAAAATGTAGAAATTTAAATTACAAAAATTGATTATTTTTTTTGCCTCAAAATAAAAAAGAGAAAATTTATGAGCTAAAATACTCTATGTCACATCACTTTTGGAACAGTAATTGATTTATGTTATGGAAACTTGTCAGATTAAAATACTGCAGATCTAACCTATGTTATTAGATCATTTGTATGAAAGTGGCAAGGCTTTGTGAATATTCAATGTAAATCAATGGAAAGTTTAAAAAAAATACTGTAATATAGATCTACAGCTGTAAATTTACCCAGAGATAGAAGGGCTTTCCACATACTGAAAACTAAAATACAAAATAAAAAAAGTTGTATTTTATGCCTAATCAACTATTTTGTAGAGAGAGCAGAAAAGCCTTTGAAATACTTTTAGAATATTTTCTGTCTACATTACCTATGTAGTTTGTTTTGCCAAACGTCTATTTTAAAGGGATATAAACCTCTAAACAGTAAAACATGTTTTAATTCCATAGAATTTGTTGAACAGAAAAAAAACCTATGAGTGTAATGGGACGCGCACCTGAGTTTGTTACACCTTTCAGTGTTTTCTAACACAGTAAAGGTGCAGATTTTTGCACAACAAACAATAATTTAATTTCTGGAAGTTATTAATCTAAAATATCCAATCACATTCTAGTAGCAAGCAATATAAACAGGAGGAAGAGAGCATCACATTATCATTGAAAAAGCTGCCAAAATGTACATTAGATTAAAGGGACATGAACCCCACATATTTATTTTCATGATTCAAAGACAGGAAACAATTTTAAATAACTTTCCAATTTACTTCTATTATGTAATTTAGTTTATTCTCTTGGTGTAGTTTGCTGAAGAAACAGCAATGCACATGCGTGAGCCAATAACATGACGCATACATGTGCAGCTCCTGAACCAACAAATTAGACCATAGAAGTAAATTGGAAAGTTGTTTAAAATTGCATGCTCTACCTGAATCATGAAAGAAAACATTCGGCTAGATTACGAGTTTTGCGTTAGAGGCTGTGCGGTGCTAACAAGCAGTTTTCACTCACCGCTCACTTACAGACAGTGCTGGTATTACGAGTTTTTACAAACCAGGCAAGGAGTGAGCGTTGAGCAAAATTTTGTTCATTACCGCACTCCAATACCAGCGCTGCTTACGTTAGTGGTTAGCTGGTGTAACATGCTCGTGCACAATTTCCCCATAGGAATCAACTGGGAGAGCTGGCTGAAAAAAAGTCTAACGCCTGCAAAAAAGCAGCGTAAAACTCCTTAACGCATCCCCATTGATTCCTATGGGGAAATAAAATTTATGTCTACACCTAACACCCTAACATGAACCCCGAGTCTAAACACCCCTAATCTTACACTTATTAACCCCTAATCTGCCGCCCCCAATGTCGCCCCCACTATTCTAAATTTATTAACCACTAAACCTAAGTCTAACCCTAACCCCCACTAACTTAAATATAATTTAAATAAATCTAAATAATATTACTATAATTAACTAAATAATTCCTATTTAAAACTAAATACTTACCTGTAAAGTAAACCCTAAACTAGCTACAATATAACTATTAGTTACATTGTATCTAGCTTAGGGTTTATTTTTATTTTACAGGACAGTTTGTATTTATTTTAACTAGGTAGAATAGTTAATAAATAGTTATTAAATATTTAATAACTACCTAGTTAAAATAAAAACAAATTTACCTGTAAAATAAAATCTAACCTAAATTACACTAACACCTAACACTACACTATAATTAAATGAATTCCCTAAATTAAATACAAAAAAAAAAAAAATTACAGAAAATAATAGACAAATTACAAGATTTTTAAACTAATTACACCTAATCTAATCCCCCTAACAAAATAAAAAAGCCCTACCCTACACTAAATTACAAATAGCCCTTAAAAGGGCCTTTTGCGGGGAATTGCCCAAAAGTAATCAGCTCTTTTACCTGTAAAATAAAATTACAAATCCCCCTCCAGACGGGCAGAAGTGTTCCTCCAGACGGGCAGAAGTCTTCATCCAGACGGCATCTTCTATCTTCATCCATCCGGCGTGGAGCAGGTCCGTCTTCAAGACATCCGGCGCGGAGCATCCTCTTCCAACGAAGTCTTCTTACTAAATGACGGTTCCTTTAAGTGACTTCATCCAAGATGGCGTCCCTTCAATTCCGATTGGCTGATGCAATCAGCTAATATGATTAAAGTTCAATCCTATTAGCTGATCTAATCAGCCAATAGGATTGAGCTGGCATTCTATTGGCTGTTCCAATCAGCCAATAGAATGCCAGCTCAATCCTATTGGCTGATTGCATCAGCCAATCGGAATTGAAGGGACGCCATCTTGGATGACGTCACTTAAAGGAACCATCATTTAGTAAGAAGACTCTGTTTGAAGAGGATGCTCCGCACCGGATGTCTTGAAGATGGACCCGCTCCGCGCCTGATGGATGAATATAGAAGATGCCGTCTGGATGAAGACTTCTGCCTGTCTGGAGGACCACTTCGCCCGACTTGGATGAAGACTTCTCCCGGCTTCTTTGAAGACTTCGGCCCGGTTGGATGAAGACTTCTCCCGGTAGGATAATCTTCAAGGGGTTAGTGTTAGTTTTTTTTTTTTAAGGGAGTATTGGGTGGGTTTTAGAGTAGGGTTGGTTGTGTGGGTAGTGGGTTTTAATGTTGGGGGGGATTTTTAATTTTTTTTACAGGTAAAAGAGCTGATTACTTTGGGGCAATGCCCTACAAAAGGCCCTTTTTTGGGGAAGGCATTAGAATAGGAGTGTATATATATATATATATATATATATATATATATATATATATATATATATATATATATATATATACTGTATATATTGATAATTACTTTGTTATTTTCTGTAATTATTTTTTTTTTGGTTATGTTAGTTTATTTTTTTTTTGAAGGTAAGATTAGGTTTTCATTTAATTTTACATGTAAGTTTTTTAAGGTAGGTCTTTTTTAATTTTGGGGTATTTTGGGGGGTTTAGATGTTAGTGTATTACTCTGCAATGTGGGAGGATGGCAGTTTAGGGGCTAATAGTTTATTTAGATAGTTTGTGATGTGGGGGGTTGGGGTAAAGGTATATTTAGTTAGTTTGTGTTTGGGGGTGTGGTGGTTTAGGGGTTAATAGTGTAGTGGGAACTTTGCAGTGTGCTATGTGGCGGCTTAGGGGTTATTAGACCAGGAGCTTATGGTGATTCCGGTTAGCGCACAAGTAAAATGTTAGTTTCTTTTTTTGTACTATTTTTGCTCCATTGACTTCTATAGAGTAGTAGGTTATCGCGCTAGGTCATTTGCACAAGTGGGGTTAGTGCTAGAGCAGTAGTTTTTAACTTTCAACTCGTAATACCAAAGCAACCCGATTCACGCAAATGACTTAACGTTAGCACAATTAGCACTCTAGCGCAAGCGATAGTTAGTGGTCCACTTATAATCTAGCCCTAAAGCCATTAAATATATTTTTTTGAATTTCAACTTTAACCGCGATTTGGGTTACCGCTAGTGCAAAATATTTTTTTTTAAAACTGTAATAAGAGCGCAATAAGCTTAACTCTAGTGGAGTTTTCATGATCGTGAAAAAGAAAAAATACAGCGCCACTTGTAATCTAGCCCATATTGGATAAATTATATAAAGATGTAAGTATGATGTTCACTCTCATAGACTTTAGGCAATATCTATATATCTAATTATAAAATATATTAAATCCTTAATTTTGTGTCCATTTAACAACACATGTTAACTCATTTTCATGTTTGCAATGTAAACTCATCCATAAAATTTGATAACTATTTTTTTCCCCATATAATTTCAATATACATTTAAATAGTACATAGGCCAGACTTATGCTTATTCTAGTAATTCTTGAGGTCCCCTACAATGTTTGCCTTTAATACATTTTTTTATATTCTGTTTTTAAAATCCTTCTTATTAATGTGGTGTGAACAATATATTACAATTACTGTACATATATAAACCTTAACAGGCAACAGTGACAGGAAGATTGTACACTATACTTAGAAATAACAGTGCTGGCCTACTGACTGTCCGTACTTCTCACAAGTGCGGACTGGGTTTGCAGATGTGTGTTATGTGTTAGTTAGTAGCGCCCTAGGGCTGACTATGGTGAAGTTTGTAAGTATTTATATTGCTACAATGTTTTCCTAAAATTTAGTGTTGGACTCGTGATTTCTACCTTATATGGTGAAAAATTATTAATAGAAATATTAGTGGAAAAAATAGTAGTGAAAAAAATATAAAAGATTATTCAAATGAGACTGGTTGTGAGATCTAATAGAACTATTTTAATAAAACGTTTGTCGCTTTGCAATAGTGAAGCAAATTAAAATACAAATGCTAATAGCATATCCACTTTTTTAAAAATCAAAATAGAAATAAAATAAAACATACAAACACAATTCAGACACCGGTGTCAATAAAATTTTTATACAAAAAAATAAATTAAAAAATCCTAAAATTCCAGCTAGTATAGCTGCCTCTAAGGACTGAGGTTACTGTCTAATATCTATTATCAATTGCGCTAAGTTAGCATACAAAGATATAACATTTGCAACAGTATAGCAACAGTGTTGTAACTGATTAGTCGATTGCATAAACACTGTATCAGAATGGATTTCACATCCGTGCCTGATTCAGTGTAGGCACATATATGTTGTATAGTTAACACTGTATATAACAACTGTTTAGTCAATTGTGTGACCAATGTCTCAGAGTGTCTTTCGAATCCGTGCCTTATAAATGTGGGCATCAATAAGCAGTATGACTTTTCTTACGGTGAAACTTGTTCCAATTACAAACCTTTTAGGGGATGATGAAATGCTTAAAGTTCATCGTGTACACACCAAAGCCTA
Source organism: Bombina bombina (assembly GCF_027579735.1). NCBI lineage: Eukaryota > Metazoa > Chordata > Amphibia > Anura > Bombinatoridae > Bombina > Bombina bombina. Next base: position 224,404,369 of record NC_069505.1, on the reverse strand, counting down.
AATTATATTTCAGCTTGTTGTACTCACTTATTTTTCTTCAGCTCTACGGCTCGTGGTATTCACCGTTTTTTTCGGCGTGCTTACCCAGCTTGTTTGTCAGTTCGGTTAGACTTGCTACTGGCCTTGGTCCAATCCGTGTCATGGAGAGTGCGCGCACTTTTTCAAAACTGAAGACTGTTAGTGTCTTCCGCCATATACTCCTACCGCTTCAAGTGGTGCAATCATAGACACCTTCCAAGAATAGGTTATGGGAGTGAAAGTACATAAATAACTTCTGAAAGATTCTCCTACCGCTTCAGTATGCACTCCTATTAAAGCACAATGCCGGTTGGTCATGGGAGACAATCTGTAAAATCCTCGTTCTTAGGAGCTGTGTAGTGTGACCATCTACGCGTTTCAGCTAATGAAAGCCTTTATCAAGATGGTTCATGTTCTACCGCTCCTTTAATTTATACACTGCTGTTAACCCCTTGTTTGTTTTCTTGAAAATTCATTATGTTGTAGACACTCATACTTTATTCACTAAGGCCTAGATTTAGAGTTCGGCGGTAGCCGTCAAAACCAGCGTTAGAGGCTCCTAACGCTGGTTTTGGGCGCCCGCTGGTATTTGGAGTCAGTGATTAAAGGGTCTAACGCTCACTTTTCAGCCGCGACTTTTCCATACCGCAGATCCCCCTACGCCATTTGCGTAGCCTATCTTTTCAATGGGATCTTTCTAACGCTGGTATTTAGAGTCGTTTCTGCAGTGAGCGTTAGAGCTCTAACGACAAGATTCCAGCCGCCTGAAAATAGCAGGAGTTAAGAGCTTTCTGGCTAACGCCGGTTTATAAAGCTCTTAACTACTGTACCCTAAAGTACACTAACACCCATAAACTACCTATGTACCCCTAAACCGAGGTCCCCCCACATCGCCGCCACTCGATTCAAATTTTTAACCCCTAATCTGCCGACCGCCACCTACGTTATACTTATGTACCCCTAATCTGCTGCCCCTAACACCGCCGACCCCTGTATTATATCTATTAACCCCTAACTTGCCCCCACAACGTCGCCGCAAGCTACTTAAAATAATTAACCCCTAATCTTCCGACCGCAAATCGCCGCCACCTACGTTATCCCTATGTACCCCTAATCTGCTGCCCTAACATCGCCGACCCCTATGTTATATTTATTAACCCCTAATCTGCCCCCCACAACGTCGCCGACACCTACCTACACTTATTAACCCCTAATCTGCCGAGCGGACCTGAGCGCTACTATAATAAAGTTATTAACCCCTAATCCGCCTCACTAACCCTATCATAAATAGTATTAACCCCTAATCTGCCCTCCCTAACATCGCCGACACCTACCTTCAATTATTAACCCCTAATCTGCCGACCGGAGCTCACCGCTATTCTAATAAATGTATTAACCCCTAAAGCTAAGTCTAACCCTAACACTAACACCCCCCTAAGTTAAATATAATTTTTATCTAACGAAATAAATTAACTCTTATTAAATAAATAATTCCTATTTAAAGCTAAATACTTACCTGTAAAATACATCCTAATATAGCTACAATATAAATTATAATTATATTATAGCTATTTTAGGATTAATATTTATTTTACAGGCAACTTTGTAATTATTTTAACCAGGTACAATAGCTATTAAATAGTTAAGAACTATTTAATAGTTACCTAGTTAAAATAATTACAAATTTACCTGTAAAATAAATCCTAACCTAAGATATAATTAAACCTAACACTACCCTATCAATAAAATAATTAAATAAACTACCTACAATTACCTACAATTAACCTAACACTACACTATCAATAAATTAATTAAACACAATTGCTACAAATAAATAAAATTAAATAAACTATCTAAAGTACAAAAAATAAAAAAGAACTAAGTTACAGAAAATAATAAAATATTTACAAACATAAGAAAAATATTACAACAATTTTAAACTAATTACACCTACTCTAAGCCCCCTAATAAAATAACAAAGCCCCCCAAAATAAAAAATTCCCTACACTATTCTAAAATACAAATATTACAAGCTCTTTTACCTTACCAGCCCTGAACAGGGCCCTTTGCGGGGCATGCCCCAAGAATTTCAGCTCTTTTGCCTGTAAAAAAAAACATACAATACCCCCCCCCCCAACATTACAACCCACCACCCACATACCCCTAATCTAACCCAAACCCCCCTTAAATAAACCTAACACTACCCCCCTGATGATCTTCCTACCTTGTCTTCACCATGCCAGGTTCACCGATCCGTCCTGGCTCCAAGATCTTCATCCAACCCAAGCGGGGGCTAGACATCCACTGAAGAAGTCCAGAAGAGGGTCCAAAGTCTTCCTCCTATCCGGCAAGAAGAGGACATCCGGACCGGCAAACATCTTCTCCAAGCGGCATCTTCTATCTTCTTCCATCCGATGACGACCGGCTCCATCTTGAAGACCTCCAGCGCGGATCCATCCTCTTCTTCCGACGACTAGACGACGAATGACGGTTCCTTTAAGGGACGTCATCCAAGATGGCGTCCCTCGAATTCCGATTGGCTGATATGATTCTATCAGCCAATCGGAATTAAGGTAGGAATTTTCTGATTGGCTGATGGAATCAGCCAATCAGAATATAGTTCAATCCGATTGGCTGATCCAATCAGCCAATCAGATTGAGCTCGCATTCTATTGGCTGATCGGAACAGCCAATAGAATGCGAGCTCAATCTGATTGGCTGATTGGATCAGCCAATCGGATTGAACTATATTCTGATTGGCTGATTCCATCAGCCAATCAGAAAATTCCTACCTTAATTCCGATTGGCTGATAGAATCCTATCAGCCAATCGGAATTCGAGGGACGCCATCTTGGATGACGTCCCTTAAAGGAACCGTCATTCGTCGTCTAGTCATCGGAAGAAGAGGATGGATCCGCGCTGGAGGTCTTCAAGATGGAGCCGGTCGTCATCGGATGGAAGAAGATAGAAGATGCCGCTTGGAGAAGATGTTTGCCGGTCCGGATGTCCTCTTCTTGCCGGATAGGAGGAAGACTTTGGACCCTCTTCTGGACTTCTTCAGTGGATGTCTAGCCCCCGCTTGGGTTGGATGAAGATCTTGGAGCCAGGACGGATCGGTGAACCTGGCATGGTGAAGACAAGGTAGGAAGATCATCAGGGGGGTAGTGTTAGGTTTATTTAAGGGGGGTTTGGGTTAGATTAGGGGTATGTGGGTGGTGGGTTGTAATGTTGGGGGGGGGGTATTGTATGTTTTTTTTTACAGGCAAAAGAGCTGAAATTCTTGGGGCATGCCCCGCAAAGGGCCCTGTTCAGGGCTGGTAAGGTAAAAGAGCTTGTAATATTTGTATTTTAGAATAGTGTAGGGAATTTTTTATTTTGGGGGGCTTTGTTATTTTATTAGGGGGCTTAGAGTAGGTGTAATTAGTTTAAAATTGTTGTAATATTTTTCTTATGTTTGTAAATATTTTATTATTTTCTGTAACTTAGTTCTTTTTTATTTTTTGTACTTTAGATAGTTTATTTAATTTTATTTATTTGTAGCAATTGTGTTTAATTAATTTATTGATAGTGTAGTGTTAGGTTAATTGTAGGTAATTGTAGGTAGTTTATTTAATTATTTTATTGATAGGGTAGTGTTAGGTTTAATTATATCTTAGGTTAGGATTTATTTTACAGGTAAATTTGTAATTATTTTAACTAGGTAACTATTAAATAGTTCTTAACTATTTAATAGCTATTGTACATGGTTAAAATAATTACAAAGTTGCCTGTAAAATAAATATTAATCCTAAAATAGCTATAATATAATTATAATTTATATTGTAGCTATATTAGGATGTATTTTACAGGTAAGTATTTAGCTTTAAATAGGAATTATTTATTTAATAAGAGTTAATTTATTTCGTTAGATAAAAATTATATTTAAGTTAGGGGGGTGTTAGTGTTAGGGTTAGACTTAGCTTTAGGGGTTAATACATTTATTAGAATAGCGGTGAGCTCCGGTCGGCAGATTAGGGGTTAATAATTGAAGGTAGGTGTCGGCGATGTTAGGGAGGGCAGATTAGGGGTTAATACTATTTATGATAGGGTTAGTGAGGCGGATTAGGGGTTAATAACTTTATTATAGTAGCGCTCAGGTCCGCTCGGCAGATTAGGGGTTAATAATTGTAGGTAGGTGTCGGCGACGTTGTGGGGGGCAGATTAGGGGTTAATAAATATAACATAGGGGTCGGCGATGTTAGGGCAGCAGATTAGGGGTACATAGGGATAACGTAGGTGGCGGCGGTTTACGGAGCGGCAGATTAGGGGTTAAAAGTGTAATGCAGGGGTCAGCGATAGCGGGGGCGGCAGATTAGGGGTTAATAAGTGTAAGGTTAGGGGTGTTTAGACTCGGGGTACATGTTAGGGTGTTAGGTGCAGACTTAGGAGGTGTTTCCCCATAGGAAACAATGGGGCTGCGTTAGGAGCTGAACGCTGCTTTTTTGCAGGTGTTAGGTTTTTTTTCAGCTCAAACAGCCCCATTGTTTCCTATGGGAGAATCGTGCACGAGCACGTTTTTGATGCCGGCCGCGTCCGTAAGCAACTCTGGTATCGAGAGTTGCATTTGCGGTAAAAATGCTCTACGCTCCTTTTTTGGAGCCTAACGCAGCATTTGTTTGAACTCTCGATACCAGAGTTAAATTTATGGTGCGGCCAGAAAAAAACCCGCGGAGCGTTAACAGCCCTTTTACCGCCGAACTCTAAATCTAGGCCCCTGTTTTCTTTATGTTGTATAACAATCATAATTCTTATAACCAAAACATTATAAATACTTTATTCTTGAAGCTTTTTCTTTCTGTTATGTAGAGATCTTTAAAACAATACGGTATATTAGCAATTTGTTTTTATTATTTATCACTTCATCATTACAAAGCGCAAATTCAAAAATAGAAATCGGAAGTTTGAAATTCACCTTATCTCGTCTCATAAAGGGAATCAGTAATTTATTCAATTCGTATACTTAATTTAACTGCCCTAGATTAAGGTCTATAATAAATTAAATATTGCAGGACATCGAAATCTGATTTACTCCATTTTTAATTCCTTTACATTATCCCTAAATGAAATTTAATCCAATAGTATAAACCCTATTTTTTATATTTATTAATTAACTATTTGTTTTTAAATTTAACTCTTTCACACTGAATGTTAGTAATATGATGGGTATATCATTAAGAGTAAATTAATTTTAATCTCTTTGGTTACTATGAACCTCAAGAGACTAAGTTCTGAACACCTAAATATATGTATCTTTATCAGATGTACTCTTAGTGATTCTAACTTTCCATATTTGCATGAAATAAATGTTTACAAGTGGTCTTCTTTTTTATATTTACATTGTATCAGTGATATTGATCTAAAATGTTAAATATCAATTCATATTTCCTAATTATAGGCTGTTATTCTTCACCATGAAAACCTTTTGGGATTTTTTTTTTAAAGGAGACTCAAACATCTCTATATATATATATATCTGTCAAATTTGTTCTATTTTACTGTTATATCGTTTATACATAAATTATCACAAGATTATTTTAGGACCTTATTGTAAGTTGACCCATATAATTATTGTTTTTTTTACGAATATAATTATGTCTCATTTATTTTCTATTCTTTGTTTGTGATCCTGTTAAGTAATTGAGGACTTAAAATTATACTCATACATTATTTCAAAATTAAATTGAGATCTAATTCACCGTTCAGGCCCCTAGGGGCCAATGTGCCAAAACTATAGATTAGCTCAGCCTCTTGCCTAACTAACTTCTCTTCTAGATTTCCTCGTCTGCCGTCGGATTCCACCTTTTTGATCCCCCAGTATTTGAAGTCCTCTCGTTTGCCTAGATGTACTTCAGAGAAGTGTTTATATATATATTTGTGTCATTTCTCATATGTTCAATTGCAAGGAGGTGTTCTCTTATACGATCTCTGAGCTTTCTACCCTTTTGTCCAAAATATTTTAGATTGCAACTACATTGTATTAAATATATAATATTTGTATCTGAACATCTTAGTATACCATTAATTTTCAGTGATTTTCCTGTTTTTTCCGATTTGATATTTTTAAATTTGGTAATGTTTTCCTAAAATTTAGTGTTGGACTCGTGATTTCTACCTTATATGGTGAAAAATTATTAATAGAAATATTAGTGAAAAAATAGTAGTGAAAAAAATATAAAAGATTATTCAAATGAGACTGGTTGCAAGATTTACATTGTCGACAGGGTAAGAAGCCTTCTATTATATTACCTTCTAGATCTTTAATATTTTTATTAAAAGTTGTTTTTTCTTTTTGAATTTACTTGGCGCTAATATGCTTTTAAAATTCTTCGCTTTTTATAAACGAATTTTGGATTTTTGCCTAGGGTATGGCCAATAATGGGGTCTTTTAATAATAGTGGCCAATGTTTTTTGACTATTTTTTCAAAGGATTTGTGTTGTTCCGAATATGTAGCTATAATAGGTATTTCCAAATTTGATTCAATATTCCCTTGTACATCATCTTCTTTTTCTCTTTTTTTAAGCAAAGTGTTTCTATCTATCTTCTTAACTACCTCAGAAATTTCCTCAATCTTTTCCCCATTATAACCTTTCTCTTTGAATCTGTTAATCAGAATTTTAGATTGTTGGTCGTAATCATCAGTATCTGTACAATTTTTTCGGACTCTAAGTAATTGGCCTTTATGTATGTTGTTTTTCCATTTTATATGGTGGCAACTTTCTGAGGCAACATAATTATTTGAGTCAACTTTTTTGAAATATGTTCGTGTTTTTATTTCATTGTTAATTATTTCAACTTCTATATCCAAAAAAATTAATTTTCATCCTACTTGATTCTGAAGTAAAAGTTAGGCCATATTCATTATCATTTAGATCTTCTAAAAATAGATACAATAATTCAGAATTACCTTTCCAGATTAAAAACAAATCGTCTATATAACGCCTATAGAGCACAAGATTCGCACCCCATGGACCACCTTCAAAAAAATCTTTTTCAAAATGACCCATGAATAAATTAGCATAACTGGGTGCGAATCTTGTGCCCATAGCCGTTCCTTGTGTCTGTAAATAATAATTTTCATTGAATTTGAAATAATTTTTATTAAGTGTTAATTCAATGCAATCTAATAAAAAATGTTGTTGTGTATTCTGCATTTCCGGATCTGATTCTAAATAATATTTAACTGCTGTAAGTCCCAAATTATGTTGTATACTTGTATATAACGAACTTGCATCACAAGTGACCAATAAATAGTCTTTTGCCCATTCTATAGTTTTCAAAGTGTTAAGAAATTGCGTTGAATCTGTTAGATAGGAGGGTAGGTTTTTGACATATTTCAGGAGGAAGTGATCAATATAGTATGAAAGGTTTGAGGTTATAGATTCAATACCTGAAATTATTGGACGTCCGGGTGGACACTGTACATTTTTATGAATCTTAGGTATAAAATAAAAAATTGGTGTTCTAAAATTTTTAAATAAAACAAAATTTAATTCTGAATCGTCTTTCAGAAGTTATTTATGTACTTTCACTCCCATAACCTATTCTTGGAAGGTGTCTATGATTGCACCACTTGAATCGGTAGGAGTATATGGCGGAAGATACTAACAGTCTTCAGTTTTGAAAAAGTGCGCGCATTCTCCACACACGACACGGATTGGACCAAGGCCAGTAGCAAGTCTAACCGAACTGACAAACAAGCCGGGTAAGCATGCCGAAAAAAATGGTGAATATCACGAGCCGTAGAGTTGAAGAAAAATAAGTGAGTACAACAAGCTGAAATATAAACGACAAACTTTAAGCATTTCATTATCCCCTAAAAGGTTCGTAATTGGAACAAGTTTCACCGTAAAAAAAGTCATACTGCTTATTGGTGCCCACATTTATAAGGCACGGATTCGAAAGACACTCTGAGACATTGGTCACACAATTGACTAAACAGTTGTTATATACAGTGTTAACTATACAACATATATGTGCCTACACTGAATCAGGCACGGATGTGAAATCCATTCTGATACAGTGTTTATGCAATCGACCAATCAGTTACAACACTCTTGCTATACTGTTGCAAATGTTATATCTTTGTATGCTAACTTAGCGCAATTGATAATAGATATTAGACAGTAACTTCAGTCCTTAGAGGCAGCTATACTAGCTGGTATTTTAGGATTTTTTTTTGTATAAAATTTTTATCAACACCGGTGTCTGAATTGTGTTTGTATGTTTTATTTTATTTCTATTTTGATTTTTAAAAAAGTGGATATGCTATTAGCATTTGTATTTTAATTCGCTTCACTATTGCAAAGCGACAAACGTTTTATTAAAATAGTTCTATTATATCTCACAACCAGTCTCATTTGAATAATCTTTTATATTTTTTTCACTACTATTTTTTTCACTAATATTTCTATTAATAATTTTTCACCATCTAAGGTAGAAATCATGAGTCCAACACTAAATTTTAGGAAAACATTGTAGCAATATAAATACTTACAAACTTCACCACAGTCAGCCCTAGGGCGCCACTAACTAACACATAACACACATCTTAACAGACAACAGGCAAGATGAAGGAAACAATGAGAAAACAAAAAATAAAAATGTAAAAAGAAACACAAAATTGCAATTTTATCCATGATCTATGCAGAAAAGAAACTGTACGATATCATGTATAATACTTATCACCATAACATAAACCTATGTTTCTAACATTATTTAAGCTGAAAACAAACAAACAAAACAAAAAACATAAGGACATCTAATATACATCAACTATAATTCCAGAATTTCCTACATTCTAATTGGATAAATGTGAAAATCTGTATGTAGAACCTGCTTTCATAGGCTTATTACAGATCAACTGAGCAAAAAATAAATCAATAAATCAAAAAACAACTGATGCGAAAGGAGAGTTTGCTCAAAACCTGTTTCATTATTGCCAAATACTTCCTTATATATTTGATTGAACACTCAATCACAGTGAGCACAGAGACCTTTCCTTACCATACTATTTTTTGTCAATGTAATCTTAAAATATTGATAGTATCTACTTGGAATTGTATATAAGCATTCAGATGTGGTGTGTTAACAGCATTCAAACTAGGTTTTAAACAGGAAAAAGATCTCATTCAAAGAACGGTGAAAAAGATGAAATAGAAACAGTGGCTCACTATACATAAACTAAATTAAAACTAACAACAAAAGTGGTATAAAAACACTAATCACACATTTTAAATAAACTATATAGTCCTTATGTTGTTTACCCTTAACAGGGAAAAAAAGAGAGTTGTCTCTTCAAGATTGTTCTTCTAGAATGACCTCAAAGAAATGAAGAAATGGCAGTGAAGTTCTATTATCAACAGGGTGTAACTCAGGTAAGAACGTTACTCACACTTTGTGGAGCTATAACTAAGCTCATAGTATATGTGCATGGTAATAACCACCACTGTCATTTCAAGCAGGAATCAAACAAAGGATCCATTTAAAAATATTTAATAAAACATTAAAATCAAGGACATAACAACCACTAAGTACTTTTAGAGACAAGGCACAACAAATCTGCTAAGAGACAATGCTTATGACACACTGTCTCTCACTCAGGGACAGATTAAGAGTGGAGCGGTATTTATCATTCCCACTCGTGTGCTAACTCTGCTAGAAGTAAGATTTTTTTTCACGCGACGGGTAGTGCTTGTATAACAAGTTGATAGAAAAACTCGACATGCGTAAAAAGCTAAACTTACAATATCACGCTCATATTAATGTATTCCCTCATAGAAGTGAATGGGGAAAAAAGTGGGAAAAAAACCCTACTCGCACGCAAACCTGATTGCATATTCTCAAATTCGCTAACCCAACATGAAAATAGAATATTTCACATTCCAATGTTCTTCACAAAGTCTAATATGTTCTATTTATTCATAAATACATATCTCTACATACTGTATATCTGATGGTGTTTTGGTACAATATAAATCTATTCAAGCGATAATGTTTACTTTCAACATGTAATACAAGTGCTAAATCAGACACATGCAAACAGCTGCTATTAAACCCGATATCGTTTGCACATAACTGTTAGCACACCACTCGTTATCTAGCCCTCAGTGTTCTAAAGCTGCTACTGTAATGCTGCAAGTGTATTGCAAGTGTGAGTCCCACCTTCTTGTGATGTTACAGTACAAAGGTTCAATAATTGTTTCAGCTTGAGAAAGCAAGAGATAATCGGTGAAATGATGGTTGGACTGTGACATCACAAAAGGATGGGACTTTGAGGCAATATACCTGTGAGCATTACAAGAGCAGCTTTAGAATGCCTAATGAACTTAGGTTTATTAAAATTTGTAAATTAATTATGCTAACTTATTTGTAAGAGATCTTCAACAGATTCTGATAATATTCCCATTTATTTTCAGACTAAGGCAAAAAATCACATTTTCTTTTATAATTGTTGCATTAGTCTACAGATGATAAATTAACATCCTTTTACCAAAAAAAAAAATCAAATGCATGTGAGGAAAAAATGCTGCTGGTTCATTCATGAGGTAAAACTGTGTTTTCTAAAGGCAAGAAATTATTTTCTGCACTTTGCAAAGATTTGAAGGTTTCAGTTTACATTATTCAACAATTTTAGCCAATAAGTATGTAAACTTTCATTTTGCTCTTGGCCAGTCGTAATATTTTTAAAAAATGTGCTGCTATTGGCTTGTAGCAGTAACATTAGCTATTACTTTTACGCAATTTAAGTTTAAGTTGCTGCTCATTTGCTCCTCTGCTACACTGAATATCTTTGCCATAAGAAATAGACAGAGTTTGTTTATTTTTTTTATTTAATTCTTTTTTTTTGGGACGGGGTTAAAATAAAGTAATTTAAACACAGAACAGACAATAGTTCCAAAACAAGCAAAGTTACTCATAGTAACCTACCAGCAGCAATTGAACATGTATGTACATATTATAACATTATTACATTGCCATTTAGGGGTCTGCACTCTCTAATATATAAGGGAGACTTGGAAAGACCTTTCAGCAGGATGTAAACACACAATATACATGAAGATATTTAGGTGTCATAACATTGATATATAGTAGTCTGAAATATTTGAGGAACCTAATTTTAATTAAAAAGTAGATACGGTAGGATAATGAAGATCCCCTTTACTAGCTGCTGCCACTCTTGGACTGCTGAGATTCAATACAGTATTTGAGAATAAGGGGCCTATTTAAGAAACTGCGAGTGGACATGATCCGATATTGCGGATCTTGTCTGCTGCACATCGATAAATGCCTACAACATACGCTGGTGCAACGCTGCCCCCTGCAGATTTGCGGCCAATCGACTGCCAGCAGGGGGTGTCAATCAACCCGATCGTATTCAATCGTGTTGATTTCCATCTATGTCTTTCCGCTGCCTCCAAGCAGACGGACTGGTATGGAGCAGCCGTCTTTAGACTACTGCTTCATAACGTGCATTTCTGGCGACACTGAAGGCTCGCCAGAAACACAGGTCATCAAGCTCTATGGGGCGCTTGATAAATAGGCCCCTAAGGGTTGATTAACACAAAGGCGGACACTTTTGGGCCTCTATAATAATAACTAGACATATACATTAGATAACAACTCACCATTAGCAACATATATGCAGAATATGAGCAGGCTAGGCTACCATGATAAAGAAGAAGATTCTGCATTATAGGGGATCTGAAAGATGTGCTTATTTAAATATCAGCAGTAAATATAATAAGTGATCATTCCTTCAAGAACGAGAAAAATAACAGACCCCCTATAGATCTTATAGTTGGTATCATAGATACATAGATTTCTTTCCTAAGACATGGTGAGTCCACAACGTCATTCCAATTACTACTGGGTGTAAGGTGGGGGAGGTGTCTGAAACTCAGTATGCAGGAATAACAACCAGAAACAAGAGACTTTCTAGAGTAATTTTTACGGAAACAGATGAATCAAATAAGGAAACAGAACTGTACGTAACAAATCTTACAATGCAATATAGAACACAAGTGTCTCATCGAGCACAGTACTCAGCGAGTACTATTAGTAAGATATTTTGTGAAATGTCCAGGAACAAGATAGCATATGCAAGTAGGTACAAGTCTCTTATCAGGCACAGGACTCAGCGAGTACTGTTAGTAAGATATTTTGTGAATTGTCCAGGAACAAGATAGCATATGCAAGTAGGTACAAGTCTCTCATCAAGCACAGAACTCAGCGAGTATTGTTAGTAAGATATTTTGTGAAATGTCCAGGAACAAGATAGCATTTACAAGTAGGTACAAGTAGTTGTAGAATAAGTATATAACAAGGATCTTTAGTCTCAGCATTAAAAGAAGCATACATCAGTTTTACAACAGGGGTATTTGGTCCCAGCGGCAGCATAGCATACCCAAGTATGTCAGCAGAGGTCTTTGGTCTCAGCATAAGTAGAAGCATACATCATTATTACAACAGGGGTCTTTGGTCCCAGCAGCAGTATAGCATACCCAAGTATGTCAGCAGAGGTCTTTGGTCTCAGCATAAGCAGAAGCATACATCAGTATTACAACAGGGGTCTTTGGTCCCAGCGGCAGTATAGCATACCTAAGTATGTCAGCAGAGGTCTTTGGTCTCAGCATAAGCAGAAGCATACATCAGTATTACAACAGAGGTCTCTGGTCCCAGGGGCAGTATAGCATACCCAAGTATGACAGCAGAGGTCTTTGGTCTCAGCATAAGCAGAAGCATACATCAGTATTACAACAGGGGTCTTTGGTCCCAGTGGCAGTATAGCATACCCAAATATGCCAGCAGAGGTCTTTGGTCTCAGCATAAGCAGAAGCATACATCAGTATTACAACAGGGGTCTTTGGTTCCAGCAGCAGTATAGTATACCCAAGTATGTCAGCAGAAGTCTTTGGTATCAGCATAAGCAGAAGCATACATCAGTGTTACAACAGGGATCTTTGTTCCCAGTGGCAGTATAGCATACCCTAGTATGTCAGCAGAGGAGCAGGAACCAGGAACTCACCTTCCAAGGCAGTTCAGGCAGGCAAAGGTTAAACACAGGCCTTGGTGGTTCAGGCAAGCAGACAGGCCTTACAACAGAGCTCTGCATAGGCAATAACTCAGCAGGCATTAAAGGGCTGATTGCACTTTATAGGGACTCCTACACCTGAGTCCTGCAGGTGGCAGCTCCTGCAATCAACAGGATGTCTGTTTAAATCCTAGGAAGGTGTGGCCTTGCACGCCTAAGGAGCTGCAGCAACAGTTTCACACTGAACTCACTCCACAAGGAAAGCTAAGAAGGGGTCTTCCAGGTAGGGTTCCTGACAGTGGGATATTCAACTCCTGGCCAGCAGGAGGAGGCAAAGAGCACCCCATCAAAGCTGTTAAGTGTAACCTCCCTTACCCTCTTACCTCTGTCAATGGAGGTTGTGCTAAGTTGGTGTCTGAAGATATTAGTCCTTTTATGGGTTCTCTTTCCTGCAAGCAAGGATTGGTGTCTAGCTGTGTCCATGTCAATCTCTTTAGTAAGAGTAGTGGTGGCTTTTAAGCAGTTTAAAGGTGGCAAGGTAGTCTTTGCTTTACTTTTAACATTTTGCTACCCCTTTGCAGAAAGCCAGAGTTAGTTACTCTGTTCTTTATTTTTCTTCAGGTCCATGAGAGGGAGCAAAGTGCCTGTCAAACCTACATAGAAGCATCTGTCCTGCAACTGGATCTCAAGTAAGTGCCTTATCCTTCCAGGTATGAAGGGCAGCAGCACTTAAGAGGTTAATCCTCTTTATGATCCAAATTGGGACATATATCTTTTATAAGAAGGATACTTAGGACAGATTATGACAATGGGACATATATTTCCTTATGAATAAGGATACTTTATTTGGAGGACATACAGTTATAGGTTAATTATTGAGACGTTATTTGGCTGGAGGGACTCAAATATTTATTGAGAGATAAAGGTCAGAAGTGGTGTTTTTCATTACCGGAATACAGGGCACGTTGTTTATGTATTCTGACATATTTTGGCAAACAGAGAGGCTTATTTTTATTAATGATAAAGCCGTGAGCAGTTTAATTTCTGCGCTCTTTCTAGTGGCGCAGTTAGTTTTTTTTCCCTCTCTCACGTGACGCCCGCACTTCCGGTTTTCTGGAGCGGAGCCTATTGAGTTTACATTGCACTGAGGTGTATCGCATTGCAGGGCTCTGCTAAGTTTTAATATCCTTTTCATCAACGGATTGTTTTTTCAGTGCAAGAAGGAGAAGTTCCTTACAGAATAGTCTTGTTTTCCTCTGTCTGGTGGGGTGTCAATTCCTGTCCGGTAGGAGCTTCAGGCAATCTAAGAGGTTGCTTTGAAGGATTCTTTATCATTTGCAAAAAATTACAAATTCTAATATATTTTTGTCAGTTTTTAATCTTTTTCAAATGTATTATCTGTTGAATCTGTAAAATGGATTCAGAGTTAGATCAATCTATGTTGATAAATGCTTACTATGTTTGGAGGCTCAAATTGTTTTGCCAATGCAATTTTGCTCCTCATGTTTATCCAAAACTTTAAAATTCTAAGACAAATTACTCCCTTCTGAGCCAAATGTCTCTCAGGATAATGCTGTATGTGATATGCCTCAGCCTTCTCCTCAAACGTCCCAAGCCTTAGTTGTTTCCCATACTGTGCCTTCTGAGTCCTCTCAACCACCTGGGGTTGTTTATTTACCTGGGAATTTTGCCACTCATATTACCTCTGCAGTAACAGCAGCTTTCCTTTCTTCTGGTAAGCGTAAGCGAACATCTAAATATTTGACCGCTAGTATTGCTTCTGACCCCTCTAAATCTGTGCTGGTCAATTTTTCTAAACTATCTAATGAGGAAAATACTTCAGTAGCTTCTGAAGGTGAAATGTCAGACTCTGAAGAGGTTAATTTTAGATTTAAGATTGAACATCTTCAGTTACTTCTGAAGGATGTTCTAGCTACTTTGGATGACTCTGAACCTTTGGTTGCTGCCAACCCTAAGACGTCTTCTAAGCTGAATAGAGTTTATGATTCTCCTTCTGATGATGTTTTTCCTTTTTCAAAAGTTATAGCACAGGAATGGGATAAGCCAGGGGTCCCGTTTTCCCCTTCCCCTGTTTTTAAAAAGATATTTTCTGTTGCTGACTCTATTCGAGACTTATGGCGCACCGTTCTTAAGGTAGAAGGTGCTATTTCTACTCTAGCTAAGAGAACTACAATTTCTATAGAGGATAGTGTTTCTTTTAAGGATACTATGGATAAAAAACTGGAGGCTTATATAATACGACAAGGAAGAGCCAAATCATAAATTTCCAAGGTGACAAACTCCAGATATTCCAGGACCTATCTCAGAGGACCCTGCAGAAAAGGAGAGACTTTCAGCCCTTAACATCACACCTAAGATCACTAAATATTTCATATCGGTGGGGCTACCCTACCTCTCTAATAGTCATGAAGAACGGAAAGAAAATTGAATGCTCAACCCTGACAGACATCAACAAATTCTGTAACTTACTAAACATCACTCCACCTGATGGTGGGACTAATCCATCTACCCAAACACAGCAAAACAGGCCGGATAACCCTAAGTCTCAAAGAAGACCAGGCCCTGAAACCACCAACAAGCAATCCAAAAGACGACAGATAACCCAGGACAATGATGACAATGTGGACACAGACACCCCAGGATGAGTAACTATGACTGTCTAATTGTTTTTTCTTTTCTTTTTATAATTATTATCTATTGCAATGTTTAGTACCTGTATCCTGGAGACCAGTAAACACTACTGCTTTCTGGCCTCTCTAAGGAGGGTTAAAAGACTAGTAAAGCAAAGACTTTCTCCTGCTGAAGAGACAAACTCAATTCAGTAAACAACTGACTTTTCTTCATTGGCTGTTGAATAGTTTGTTTTAATAATGTTATTCAAGTTTATGTTGACCAAAATATTTAAATGTTATTATACTGGTTCATTTAACTAATATTGTATGGCGATTCAGTAATTCTTATATAAATATACTTACAAAACATCCCCTTCTAACATACTTTAATCAACAGAACAAAATACTAACGGCTAGATTTGGAGTTTTGTCGGTAACGACCCGAAAAACTAACGCCAGCTTTTTTCTGGCCGCACCATAAAAATAACTCTGGTATTGAGAGTCCACAGAATGGCTGCGTTAGGCTCCAAAAAAGGAGCGTAGAGCATTTTTAATGCAGCTTCAACTCTCGATACCAGAGTTGCTTACGCAAGCGGCCAGCCTCAAAAACGTGCTCGTGCACGATTCCCCCATAGGAAACAATGAGGCTGTTTGAGCTGAAAAAAAACAAACACCTGCAAAAAAGCTGCGTTCAGCTCCTAACGCAGCCCCATTGTTTGCTATGCGGTAACCCTTCCTACGTCTGCACTTAACACTCTAACATGCACCCCAAGTCTAAACACCCCTAGCCTTACACTTATTAACCCCTAATCTGCCAACCCCGCTATCGCTGACCCCTGCATATTATTATTAACCCCTAATCTGCCGCTCCGTAAACCGCCGCTACTTACATTATCCCTATGTACCCCTAATCTGCTGCCCTAACATCGCCGACCCCTATATTATATTTATTAACCCCTAATCTGCCTCCCACAACGTCGCCTCCACCTGCCTAAACTTATTAACCCCTAATCTGCCGACCGGACCTGAGCGCTACTATAATAAAGTTATTAACCCCTAATCCGCCTCACTAACCCTATAATAAATAGTATTAACCCCTAATCTGCCCTCCCTAACATCGCCAACACCTAACTTCAAACATTAACCCCTAATCTGCCGACTGGAGCTCACCGATATTCTAAAAAATGTATTAACCCCTAAAGCTAAGTCTAACCCTAACACTAACACCCCCCTAAGTTAAATATAATTTACATCTAACGAAATTAATTATCTCTTATTAAATAAATTATTCCTATTTAAAGCTAAATACTTACCTGTAAAATAAATCCTAATATAGCTACAATATAAATTATATTTATATTATAGCTATTTTAGGATTAATATTTATTTTACAGGTAACTTTGTATTTATTTTAACCATGTACAATAGCTATTAAATAGTTAAGAACTATTTAATAGCTAAAATAGTTAAAATAATTACAAAATTACCTGTAAAATAAATCCTAACCTAAGTTACAATTAAACCTAACACTACACTAGCAATAAATTAATTAAATAAGCTACCTACAATTACCTACAATTAACCTAACACTACACTATCAAAAAAATAATTAAATACAATTCCTACAAATAAATACAATTAAATACAATTAGGGTTAGACTTAGCTTTAGGGGTTAATACATTTATTAGAATAGCGGTGAGCTCAGGTCGGCAGATTAGGGGTTAATTATTGTAGGTAGCTGGCTGCGACGTTGTGGGGGGCAGATTAGGGGTTAATAAATATAATATAGGGGTCGGCGGTGTTAGGGGCAGCAGATTAGGGGTACATAAGGATAACATAGGTGGCGGCGCTTTGCGGTTGGCAGATTAGGGGTTAATAAGTGTAGGTAGGTGGAGGCGACGTTGTGGGGGGCAGGTTAGGGGTTAATAAATATAATACAGGGGTCAGCGGTGTTAGGGGCAGCAGATTAGGGGTACATAAGAATAACGTAGTTGGCGGTCTGTAAAACAAAGCTCCCAAACAAGAACAAGAATTAGAATAAAAATTAAAATTAAAATTGACATAGAAGTTATATTTAAAACTACTATTATTTTTTTGTTGTTGAGCACAGTAGATGTTGTTATTGCTAAATTCAACCCTACCTATACTATACTTGATTTTTAAAACTGTACCTTTCCCCTCCTTCTCAGTTTGCCCAAATCCCTTTAACACAGATACACACTTCTTACTAGGCCTATATTCTCACACACAGCAGACAGACATATAGCTAGCACACTCCAGTATCCCTGTAGGTTCCTACTAAATACCTTACTTGACTACTTAAATATTAAGCTTTCCGATGGCTCAGATATCTCATCCTAAAACAGATACTTTACACATAGCTACACAAAATGTCAAGGGTTTTCTCTCAGCGCAAAAAAGATCCATTGCATTTTATGACTTTTACAAAAGGAAAATAGATATCATAATGACCCAGGAGACACACTTTAAGAAAAGCCACGAGCCGACATTATCTAAGAGATACTACGACCAACACTTCTGCAGCTCAGGTACACACAGGAAAAATGGAGTCAGCATTTCCTTCAGACGGAATTTCCATTTTGAATTAATACAGAAACACACTGACAAAGACGGCAGAATCTTAATCTTAGTGGGTCTTTGCTATGGTGCGCCGGTAACTCCAATTAACATTTACGCCCCAAACAAACCCACCCCGCATTTTTATAAACCTCTTGTCAACAAGATACTAGATATAGCTAAAGGTCCGATTATCGTCGGAGGAGACCTCAATTTCCCTTTAAATCCAACCTTAGACACATCCACAGGAAGATCATACATACGAAACAATATTCTAAAATCTAACTGTACAGCCCTACAAAGCATCAACCTTTTTGACACCTGGAGGATAGTACACACAGACAAAAAAGAGTTCACCTTTTTCTCACACCCACAGCTCTCTTACTCTAGACTGGATTACATTTTATGTGATCAAACCCTCCTTTCCACTCTCATTTATTCAAAGATCACTCACACCTCCTGGTCGGATCATAGCATGGTCTCCACTATCTTTAAATGGTCCAATAAACCGTGCAACACATTTAATTGGAGACTAAATGACCATCTATTGACTGACTAGGAAACAATAGAAGACATTAGGAAACACACGGATGAATATTTCTCCCTAAATAAACCTGAAGACACGTCATTGGCAAATAACTGGGAGGCATATAAATGCTTCATCTGGGGAGTTATTATAAAACATAATGCCCAACAGTGTAAAAAACATTCAGCCCAATATACCTCGCTAACTGAAGAACTGTCCACATACGAAGCTGCACTTAGAACAGACCCTACCTCAGCCCCTAATCTTGCTAAAGTAACAGAAGCAAGAGAAAACCTTAACAACTTTCTCATACAAAAAGCGCATATGAGGGCATTGACTACTAAATCTAAGTTTTTTGTGGAGAGCAATAAAGAAGGCCGGCTACTAGCCAGATCTTTGAAAAAGCGTAGAATTTCCAACTTTATTAAAACAATTAGGGAACATACAGGGAGAAATATTCACACACACAAAGAGATTACTCATACATTTGTCTCCTACTACACAAGCCTATACAACATACAAGACACTACAACATCAGATAGTACAGAAAACCTTAGGAAATACTTAGCTTCTATTGACACACCGTCTATTACTGACGAAGATAAACAGCTATTGGATTCCCCTATCACTCTCCGGGATATCACTTCAGTTATTCAATCTTTACCAAATGGCAAATCACCGGGCCCAGACGGCCTTACAGCAAAATTTTATCAATTATTACAGAAACAGATTAATCCTCATCTTCTATCACTCTACACTAGTATCGACAGTGGAAATACCCTTCCCAGCTCCCTTCTAGAAGCGTTAATTACAGTCGTCCCAAAACAAGGTAAACCCAGTGACATAGTAGGCAACTATAGACCAATTTCACTCATAAACATAGATATGAAAATCAATGCAAAAATTTTGGCTAATCGAATAAGTACAATATTACCCGGTATTATCCATCCAGACCAAGTTGGCTTCATCAAAGGTCGAGAAGCGAAGCATAATACTATAAGACTGCTACACTCTCTACACTTTTCATCTCATAACCATACACCGTTAATATTGCTCTCTACTGATGCTGAGAAGGCATTTGACAGGGTGGACTGGCAATTTATGTGGTCCACCCTGTCAAAATTTGGCTTTTCTGAAAGATTTATCAATAGAATACAAGCTCTATACCACAACCCAAATGCTAAAGTTAGAGTTAATAACACTATTTCACAACCTTTCCCCATTTCAAATGGCACCCACCAAGGATGTCCACTTTCCCCCCTATTATTCGCACTCACAGTTGAAATCTTGGCGATACAAATTAGAGACAATCAACATATTCAGGGATTACAAATTGGTGATATTGTTCAGAAATGCCTCCTGTTTGCTGACGATGTGATCCTTACTCTACAATCCCCAAGCACTTCCCTACAGGCCCTTATCGGAATTCTAGAAAAATATAAAGCAGTCTCCAATTTCTCCATTAACATGGAGAAGTCGGGGCTGATGCCAGTCAATCTCCCTCCCGAAGAAATACAGTCCATATCCCGACAAACTAAATTTGTTCTGACAGACAAACTCAAATACTTAGGCTTGATAGTCCCCAAAGACACTCAAAAACTATTCTTAGAGAACTACATTACTCTCCAAAACAGCATCAAGAGTTTGTTAGACACATGGCACAGACAGGGACATCTATCATGGCTAGGTCGAATTAACACAGTGAAGATGATGATAGTCCCCAAATATCTTTACCTATTTCAAACCCTACCCATGTCTATACCCAAACACTATCTACAAACACAGCAAAAGATGATAAATTCATTTATCTGGTCTTATAAACGCCCGAGAATTGCTCAGCACACAATGTATCTTAGCAAAGCAGATGGAGGCCTCAATGTTCCTAACATAGCGAACTATTATAAAGCAACACACTTATCTAGAATAGTGGCATGGAACCGTTCTACATCCTCTAATCTATGGGTACAGATAGAGAGCCACCTGTCACAGACTAAACACATGAGAGATATGCCCTGGATTCCTAGGGATTCTAGACCCCATATTATACAACATAATGAATACATTAAAACAACTTTGGCAGTATGGGATGCATTGATCACACAAACAAAAGGAATATCAACACCAATATCCCCCCTAACCCCTATTTTACAGTACCACATCTTTTTAAAACACAGCCAACTCACCCATATGAATGATGACAAGCTCTTGCTCAATTTACCAATTTATTTAATAACTACACCCTTAGAGGTTAAAGACAGACTTTCGCTTAACGCAGACTTAGGACCACCATTCCACAACTGGTATGCGTATCTTCAAATCCGACATGCAATAAATCACAGCCCACATAGAAAAGAGATTCTGAGACCATTGACTAAATTTGAACAGCTATGCACTAATCCGAAAAATACAAAAGCGCATCTCTCTCAAACATATAAAATACTCAGAGGTTCCTTTCCCGAGAAACGCCCGACCTATCTGACGAGATGGTTAGCTGAGTTACACGCTGAGCCAGATGCTGAGTCATGGAAACGAGGGTTTCACAATACCCATACCTCATCCACCTCATTAATCATGTCCGAACTCAATTACAAAATACTAGCTAGATGGTATTTAACTCCCCAGCGTTTATGAGTTATTTACCCCACAGCTTCATCCAGTTGCTGGAGAAGATGTGGAGACGAGGGTACCTTAACACACATTTGGCTGACATGTCCAGGCTTGGGAGACTTTTGGCCACAGATAGAAAGACATATAAACAAAGTTCTAGGCATAAATATTACACTGACTACACAGATTGTTCTCCTTAACCACATCCCGAAAATTACATGTCTTTACCGTAAGAAACTTCTACATTTAATGATAACATGTGCAAAGAGGTTAATACCTAGACTATGGAAAACACAAGAACAACCCACAATAGCCCAATGGAAGTTGGAGGTCAATCACGTTCTTACACTAGAGAAAATGCACTATTGCTATCAAGGAAAACCAGATATGTTATTAAATATCCAAATTATCTGGGAACAAAACATTTAAAAAGCTCCATGAGTTCCACATGAAACAATAATCCTATAGGGCAAACTGACAGGGATACTTACCCACCCCCCTTCTACCTTAATCCCACCATCTATCTTCCTTTCCTCCCTCTACTCTACCTATCTTTGGGATTGGATCCCGACTCTGCTAAATTAACTTTCAAATAATGCTACTGTCAATAATTTTTAGATATGTCCAAGAAAATTGGGTCTTTGAATGTATACGCCAATTATTTTACGGAATGTATTATGTTGCAATCGCATGTTATAACGAATCAACGAATTTGAATAATTGTCAAAGTACCTGTTTTCAATAAAAAATATTTGAACAAAAAAACTGGAGGCTTATTTAAAAAAGATGTAGGTCCATCAGGGTTTACAG
The DNA here is from genome assembly GCF_027579735.1 of Bombina bombina. NCBI lineage: Eukaryota > Metazoa > Chordata > Amphibia > Anura > Bombinatoridae > Bombina > Bombina bombina. Next base: position 224,382,127 of record NC_069505.1, on the reverse strand, counting down.
TGACAACCTGCGACAAGTATTGCCACGGTTGCGGGAGCAGCATTTTATTGGTGCGATACCCTGTCTGATCTAATTTCAGAAGAGTCTACAGTAGAGGAGATCCAAGACAGTATCAAGCTAAAATAGTGAAGCTAGATATCTTAGCTCCCAGTCTAATTACCTGCATGTTGGCATCACAGATAAATGTATTGGCCAGTTTAAACTGGCCAATACATTTATCTGTGATGCCAACATGCAGGTAATTAGACTGGGAGCTAAGATATCTAGCTTCACTATTTTAGCTTGCAGAGCTATGTGGTTAAAATCTTGGTCAGCTGATGTTTCTTCAAAGGCCAAGTTTTTGGCTTTGCCCTATAAGGGTAAAACTTTGTTTGGACCTCTCCTGGGGGAGACCATTTCAGAGATTATGGGTGGAAAGGGATCTTTCCTACCTCAGGACAAGAAGAATCGACCTAAGGGTCATTAGACTTCTAATTTTCATTCCTTTTGGAATTTTAAGGGACAGAAGTTCTCCTCTTCTTCTTCCAAACCAGACCAATCCAGGTCCTCTTGGAAATCCAGCCAGCCCTGGAATAAGGGAAAACAAAACAAGAAGTCTTCTGCTGACTCTAAATCAGCATGAAGGGTCTGCCCCGATCCAAATTTGGATCAGGTGGGGGGTCAGAATTTCTCTTTTTTGACAGACTTGGATATGCGATGTCCCAGATCCATGGGCTGTGGACATAGTATCCCAGCATTACAAAATAGGATTCAAGCCTCGCCCTCCAAGGGGCAGATCTTCCTATCAAGACTATCCTCAAACCAGGCAAAGAGGGAGGCCTTCTTAAATTGTGTAAAGGACCTATCCTCCCTGGGAGTTATCGTCCCTCTTGAGGAACAGGGTCTAGGATTCTATTCAAATCTATTTGTGGTTCCCAAAAAGGAGGAACCTTTTGACCAATCCTAGACCACAAGTGCCTCAACAAATTCCTCAGGGTTCCATCCTTCAAGATGGAAACTATTTGTTCCATTCTTCCATTGGTTTAGGAAGGTCAGTTCATGACAACCATAGACCAGAAGGATGCGTACTTACACCTTCCCATTCACAGGCATCATTACCAGTTTCAAAGGTTTGGATTTCTGGACAAGGGTTTCCAGTGTATTGCTCTTCCCTTTGGTCTTGCCACAGTTCCCAGAGTACTCACAAAGGTTCTGGGAGCTCTATTGGCAGTGATCAGATCCCAGGGAATTGCAGTGGTGCCTTATCTAGACAACATCTTAGTTCAGGCGTTATCTTTGCAACTAGCAAAATCTCATGCAAAGATGTTGTCTTTTCTACATTCCCACGGGTGGAAAGTGAATCTGGAAAAGACTTCTCTAGTTCCATCTACAAGAGTGATTTTCCAGGGACAATCATAGATTCTCTGTCCATGAAGATTTTCCTGACGTACGTCAGAGAATCCAAACTTCTGGCTTCTTGCCTTTCCCTCCAGTCTGCCTTTTGTCCATCAGTGCCTCAATGCATGGAGGTGATTGGTCTGATGGTGGCTTCTATGGACATCATTCCTTTTGCTCGGTTCCATCTGCGACCACTGCAGATTTGCATGCTTCGTCAATGGAACGGAGACCATTCAGATGTATCACAGAGGATAAATCTGGAACCCCAATCAAGAGACTCTTTTGTGGTGGATTTCCCAGGAAAATCTATCTTGGGGAACTTGTTTCATGAGACCTTCCTGGGTGATTGTGACTATGGACGCAAGCTTGTCAGCCTGAGGAGCTGTTTGGGGTTCTCTAAAGGCTCAGGACCTGTGGTCTCAGGAAGAGTCCTCTCTTCCCATAAACATCTTGGAGTTGAGAGCAATCTTCAATGCCTTGACAGCTTGGCCTCAATTATCTTTAGTCCAGTTTATCAGATTCCAGTCGGACAACATCACCTCAGTGGCTTACATCAACCACCAGGGAGGGACTCAAAGTTCCTTAGCCATGAATGAGGTGACTCGCATTCTGCAGTGGGTGGAAGCTCACGATTGTCTGCTATTTGCCATCCACATTCCAGGATTGGACAATTGTGAGGCGGATTTTCTGAGCAGGCAGACTTTTCATCCCAGGGAGTGGGCTCTCCATTTGGAGGTGTTTTCCAGAATAACCCTCATGTGGGGGGTTCTGGAATTGGATCTGATGGTGTCTCATCAGAATGCCAAGCTTCCAAAGTACGGTTCAAGGTCAAGAGATCCTCAGGCTGCCCTGATAGATGCCCTGGTGGTTTCTTTGGATTTCAGGCTAGCTTACCTGTTTCCTCCGTTTGCTCTCCTTCAACGAGTCATTGCTTGTATCAAGCAGGAGAGAGCATCTGTGATCCTAATAGCTCCTGCCGGGCCTCGCAGAAACTGGTTTGCAGATCTGGTGAAGATGTCATCTCTTCTTTCTTGGAAGTTACCTCTGAGGAAGGACCTTCTCATTCAGGGTCCATTCCACCATCTAAATCTAGATTTTCTGAAGCTGACTGCATGGAGATTGAATGCCTAGTCCTGTCTAGACACGGTTTTTCAGAGGCAGTCAGTGATACTATGCTTCAGACTCGTAAACCTGTTACTCGTAAGATTTACCATAAGGTATGGCATTAATACCTTTTTTGGTGTGAAGCTAAATATTTTTCTTGGAGTCGGGTGAGGATTCCACAAATTTTATCTTTTCTTCAGGATGGCCTTGAGAAAGGTTGTCAGTTAGTACTCCGAAAGGTCAGATTTCTGCTCTGTCTATTCTTTTGCACAAATGTCTGGCAGAGTTGCCAGATGTTCAAGCTTTTGTTCAGGCTCTGGTCAGAATCAGTCCTGTGTTTAAACATGTTGCTCCTCCTTAGAGCCTTAACCTAGTTCTTAGAGTTTGGCAGCAGGCTCCGTTCGAGCTGATGCATGTTGTTGATATAAAGTTGTTATCTTGGAAGTTTTTTTTTCTCCTTGCTATTTCTTCCGCTCACAGAGTTTCTGAACTTTCAGCTCTGCAGTGTGATTCCCTGTACCTTACCTTTCATGCAGAGAAGGTGGTCCTTCGTACTAAATTGGGTTTTCTCCCTAAAGTGGTGTCAGATCGAAACATTAATCAGGAAATTGTAGTTCCTTATTTTTGTCCTAATCCTTCTTCTCATAAGGAACGACTTTTGTATAACTTGGATGTTGTGCATGCGCTAAAGTTTTACCTTCAAGCTACTAAAGATTTTAGGCAATCTTCTGCCCTTTTTGTTGTTTTCTCTGGGAAGCATAAAGGTCAGAAATCCATTTCTATTACTCTTTCCTTCTGGTTAAGAATTATGATTTCTTTGGCTTATGACACTGCTGGACAGCAGCCTCCTGAGAGAATTACAGCTCATTTCATTAGGGCTGTCTCCTCTTCTTGGGCTTTCAAAAATGAAGCTTCTGTGGAACAGAATTGCAAGGCGGCAATGTGGTCCAAATTCTACAAATTTTATACTTTTGCCTCGGCTGAGGCTACTTTTGGGAGAAAGGTTCTTCAAGTGGTGGTGCCTTCTGTTTAGGTCCTCCTGCCTTTTCCTCCCTCCCTGTTCTTTCTGTGTCCTATAGCTTGAGTATTGGTTCCCACTAGAAATTGGAATGACATCATAGACTCTCCATGTCTTAGGAAGGAAAACAAAATGTATGCTTACCTGATAAATTTCTTTGTTTCCAGACATGGAGAGTCCACCACCCCGCCCTCTTTTTAATTATAATTCAGCAGTTTTTTGTTTAAACCTCAGGCACCTTTTCACCACCCCACCCTTCTTTTTTTTTCAATTTTCCTTCAGCTGAATGACTGGGGATTATGGGTAAGGGAAGTTACACTTAACAGCTTTGCTGGGGTGCTCTTTGTCTCCTCCTGCTAGCCAGGAGTTGAATATCCCGCTAGTAATTGGAATGACATTGTGGACTCTCCATGTCCGGAAAGATAGAAATTTATCAGGTAAGCATACATTTTGTTTTTCACAGTAGATAAGAGCCATAGGCCCAGCAAGTCTGCCCAATATTTCCTAAAAGTATAAACGTATCATGTTCGTAGGAAAGCCTTATGCTTATCCCAAACATTCTTAAAGTCCCCCACAGTGTTTGTCATTACTACCTCTTGTGGAAATTCCATGAATTAATCACTGTTTGTTAAAGTTCTTTCACAAATTACTTCTTATTCTTTATCATACAGCTTGAGATAATGGGGTAGATTTATTAAGCAGCAGATGCTGCTTTCTACCCGTGATGTTTCTGGCTCGCCGGAAACATAAGTTAAGAAGCAGTGGTTATAAGACCACCGCTCCTTAACTCGTCCACCAACTTTTAGTTTGTGGTCTGCAATCATCCAGATCAGATATTATCGGGATGATTGACACCCCTTGCTAGCGGCCGATTGGCTGCGAATGTGCAGGGGGCCGTATTGCACAAGAATTGCATTGCATTTAGCAATGTTGGGCAGACATGATTTGCTACAGCATTCAGCGATGTCTGTTAGACATGATCTGATGAGCGGATCATGTCAGACAGACATATGATAAATCGTTCCCTTTAAGTTGTTGGCAATGAAAAAAACAAACAAAACCAAATGAAATAGCTCAACACAACAAATGCTTCAAGTGGTTTCCCCAAATTCAACTGAAAATGCAACTTTTAATCAAAAATTCTGTAGTTTCAAAATTATTCAACCCCCTGAATAGAATTCCTCACAACAGTACAAATATGCAAAACAAGTGTTGTCTCAAGCACACCTGATGCAACTAATCAAGGGCATCATTAGTTGCACCAGGTGTGCTTGAGCTAGAACAAATAAAATACCTGTACTGACTAAGGAACTGATTTATCAAGTGTCTGGCGGACATAATCCGCTGTAGCGATCATGTCCACCAGACATCAATAAATGCCGATAGCATAAGCTGTCGGCATTTATCGCAATGTTGCCCCCTGCAGATTTGTGGCCAATCGGTCGCTAGCAGGGGGTATCAATCAACCTGATCACATGAGATCGGGCAGATTAATGTCCACAGTATATATAAAAGTGTAAACCAATCACAACCAATCACAAAAAAAAACAAAAAGTGAAAATTAATGTGATAGTGAATGTCAAAAAAGACAACACGTATAATAATATTTTCAATAAGAGATCCAAAGATCTGTAATATATTCAAATATAAAGGATATGTCCAGTAAGTGATGTGAACAAATCTGATGGTCTTGAAAAAATCCTCAAAGTGAAAGAAGAGAGAACAATATATAGTGAATGTGTTAAGATTGTATCCTACTTACATGAGATGGAGCTATAGTAACAGATAAGATGTTAGACTGGTGCTAGAGTCCTCACCCCTCTGCTAAGTATAAGGGATTCCCTCTAGTAATCCCTAAAAGAATACTAGGTTTCGACAAAGTAATAAAATATACAAGCGCTATTCACAAGGAATAGCTGGGGGATTCCTCCAGGTGGTTCTCTTAGAGTATAATGTTATTGTAATAAGGAGCAAGCACTAGATATGCTAAAAATTAATTTGTACACAGAAGTAAAATCTATATAAATGTATTATTTGATATAAACTATAAAATACAATGTTAACAGTACATGTGTCGACACATTAACATAAATGCTTTAAAAAACTGGACGTCCAATTTATCTAATTATAAACAGTCTTAGGGCACAGTGTTTCTTTTTAAGATTTTTTGTGATTCAATTTTGCAGCGGTGTTTATCACACTGTTTCTCTTTCTTATGATACTTTGTGTCCCTTTAATGAATCAGACATACAGTTGTGTTCAGCGGTGCTCTCTAGATATTGCAATGTCTTTGCATCTATGTTGTCTCTGTTGTGTAGCCTTTTAGCTTAGGCTTACTTTTTTTCTTCATCCGGATTATCTGCTCTCTGTTTTCTGTTTACTCCATTTGGAGTTCTCTATCAGTCTGTGTGGCGTCTGACCTCTGTGGGCGGGGTTATGTTACCATGTGACTCGGTATTTCGGCTGTAGTCTCCGTTTTACTAATTCAGCCATCTGCGCTCGCAAGCCGGGGACTCGCTTGTTACCAGCTTCCTCACTCAGCAGCATCCAGCATCCAGTACCTTTTACTTCTGTATACAGATCTAATTTTTAGCATATCTAGGGCTTGCTCCTTATTACAATAACATTATTCTCTAAGAGAACCACCTGGAGGAATCCCCCAGCTATTCCTTGTGAATAGCGCTTTTATATTTTATTACTTTATGGAGCTATAGTAAGCCAATTCACTGTGCACACCTGCTTTTATACTGGCAGGCAAACAGTCTCCCAAGGGTTTCAAGAATAACAATTTATTAAAATATACATATAAAATACAATAAAACATCCAATACACTAACATACATATGTGTGATCAGAGTCCTTTCTAGGAACAGTCAATATTAACTGTAAGTGATTTACCCCTAATGCAGATGGATGTGGATACAGGGCAGCGTTCACACCTCTCTCGATCTCCGCTTCCAGTACCTGCAGGGTCTCTACTCTTTTTCTGATGCAGTTGGGTATAAATGGATGAGTTCCTGGAGGGAGATACAAACTGACATACGTTTCAGCATTAACTAATGGCTTTTTCTAGGAACATAGTGCCACGCCGCTCCATCTGAGTGGCGGCTCGGCGTTCTCTTCCCTTGGCCATTGCCATGGCTGCAGCGGTTGCTCTGGCAATTAAGTCATTGCCACTCTTCTGATTAACCCCTGAACTGCTTTTACTGTGGATTGTCTCATTGTTGCCGAACTCTGCTTGCCTGACTACTCTCCAGTTATTCCCTGTAGTGCCGAGAAGGATTGCCCCTCTACTGTAAGTACTGTTACCTCATTTACTTTATTCTCTTGTTCTGGGATATTTCCTTATCCTTCCACTTGACGCTGGGATAAGAAGACTACTGGACAAGTTTGGTCTGATAGGGAAATATTCCACAAGCATTACAGATAGTGGGCAGATGAAACCAGAAGAAATTTAAACCCGTGCAGTCACAGGAACCAGAAGTGATCATCATTATAGACTCCATGATTGTTGTGGGCAATATCGTTGTGGTTTCCAACGGAATAAACTAAAGAGCATTCAAATAGTATATACAAAACATATATATCAATATAACAGACATGATTTCGAAAACAAATTAATCATGAATAATTATAATTCATAATTCACGGTGTCAATGTAAATTTGATGAAATATGCAAAATACCCTTAATACAAAATTCACACAATAAAAAACACAATTTAATATAGTAAAATGATTTTTTATAAAAAAAAAAATAACGTATCTCAAAATCTTTATTTAGTCCATTGGGGATGAGGGAATTCATGTTATCATTTCCATGCATCCCAAAATATTCTGGGTATCTCCTCTCCAATGGGCATCAATCTTCCTTATGCCTAGAAATTCTAATTCTGATACCTTTTTGTTGTGTTTTTTTAAAAAAATGGGCAGATAGAGAGTGTTAAAAAAAGTTTTTCATATTATATATGTGCTCACTCTAGTCTAGAAGGTCAATCTATGAACAACTCAATAGATATACTACATAATTACTATTACATGTAATGAATTGCTTAACATTTTTTCTGTCACTAGAGTAAAATGTATCTTTTAATCTATCGCTTTTTTTCATCTGTCTGCAAGCAATGGAGTCCTGACATCTTCTAAATCCCATTTTAGAGGTTAATAGCCAATTTTTATTATTGTTGTTTTTTTTCGATTTTGTTCGATAATTGGACTTTGAGGTTAGGTACCTTTTTAAAAATTAAATTTGGGCGTTCTCCCAGAATTTCTCCCAAAATAGGGTCCCACATTAATATACCCCAATGTTTATTAATATTATCTCTCAAATGTCTGCTTTGTGTACTATGTTGAAAAATTAGGGTATTGTTCATTTAAGAATTCTCATATTGCTTATTTGATGTATCTTTATATATCTAAGGAATTCTTTTCTATCTTTGTTAGCAATCTCATCTATAGATTCCTCTAAGTCTACACTTGGATAATTTTTTCTAAAAAACGTTTTAATATATCTGATTGTTTTCTATATTCACTAATTTCTTTGCAATTTCTCCTAATACAGAGAAATTGCCCCTTTGGTATATTTTTTAAACAAAATTTTTGGTGGAAACTATGAGTGTGTTAACGTCTATCGATTTGAAAAAAAATCTACTTTTAAGTGTATGGTCTTAATTATATATTTCCAGATCTATACATTCTCTCCTCTCCTGACTATATTTCCAAGTTAAATTAACTTTGTATTCATTGTTCTTAAGATAATCAATGCATTTTAATAATTGTAGTTCATTTCCAGACCATATTATAAATAGGTCATCAATGTAGCGATGATAGGTCACCAGGTATTGTGCCCAGTTAGACTGGTAGATATATTTATCCTCCCAGTTGGCCATATACAAATTGGCATAACTGGGCGCAAACCTGGTGCTCATCACCGTACCACTAGTTTGTAGAATATTCTCAGTTGAACCAGAAATAATTTGTTTCTAAAATAAGTGTGGATTGATGTCCACAGCCTCAGAGGCAGTGGATGAGTTTAGGAGCAGCAGTCTTAAGACTTGGAGGCAACAGGCACTGAGGTTTAAGTTTGCACAGTAAGGTGCATACTAAACGGAGAAGGTTTCCATGCCAGAACTCCAGGTTGTACACCACTACTGAGCCAAAAGCACAAGAAAAGTTGGCCCCAATATGCTCAAAATTATTTAAATAAGCCACAGAAGCTTTGGGATTCTTTTCTGTGGAGCAATAAAACTAAACTGGAACTTTTTGACCCAATGGATCAATGGTATGTCTAGTGGAAGAAGAATGAAGCATACGCTGAAAAGAACACTCTACCTCACAGTTAAGCATGATGGTGGCTCGGTAATGCTCTGGTGCTGCTTTGCATCTTCTGGCACTGGAAACCTGCAGTGTGTGGAAGGCAAGATGGATTCATTGAAGTATCAGGAAATCCTAGGAGAAAACATCACGCTGTCTGAGGAAGCTAGACAATGATCACAAGCATACTTCAAAATCCACCAAGGCTTGTGTTAGGATATATTAGCATTACTGACACCATTTTTTCTTTAGGCATCCATTTTTTTTTATCTAGAATGGTTTATTATAACAGCTTATTATGTACCAAGAAATCTGCAGATGTTAGTAATATTTGTATAGCTAGATTGTCCTTGTGAATGTTCCTGGCAATGTGCCTGGGAGCCCCGTTATCTATGTAAGATGCCCAAACGGCCTTGCTTTGGGCTGAGCTATGCACCCAAATGTACTTTTATTATTGTTGTAGAAATACTCCTTAAAACTCCTCTTTTACCCAATTATATTATAATGAGCTTCTTTTGTTCATGAGAAATACTGTGTAAGATGATGTAGTTATGAACACGTCATTGTTTAACCCTATATGCTGTAACTATTGCATACAAAAAGTATTGTGCATCTTCTAATAAACAGAACAGCTTTTAGACTGACTTGCTGCGTGTCTGATTTCTGTTCCTGAGATATCTCGTACAGGTAATCCATTCAGTTCCAGGTGAAGGTGTAGAATACTGTAAGTGTTAACTGACACTCCCCTCTGAAAATAACACCTAACAGCTTGGTTGCAGAAGAAGTCCTGAAAGATTTTACAGTGGCCATCACTGTCACCTGACTTGAACCCTATATAAAATCTCTTTTGGAATTTGAAGAAGGTGGTTGCAGCATGCAAACCCAAGAATATTACTGAGCTGGAGACCATTGCTCTTGAGGAATGGGCTCAGATTCCTCAGGAACGCTGCCAGAAGCTGTTGTCTGACTATGCATCTCGTTTGCAGCAGATTATAACAGCAGAAAGGTGCTCTACTAAGTGATGAAGATGCTTACAATGAAGGGGTTGAATAATTTTGAGACTGCAGAATTCATTAAAAGTTGCATTTTCAGTTGAATCTTGGGAAGCCACTTGAAGCATTCGTTGTGTTGAGCTATTTCAATTGCTTTAGTTTGATTAGTCCATTGCAAACAGCTAAAGTCTAAATTTTGACAATAAATCTGATTTGCAATGGGGGTTGAATAATTTTGATTACAACTGTATATGTTTAAATGTGTGTACATATGTACTTTTATGTGTATATATATATATATATATATATATATATATATATGTATTTACAGACATAAGTACACATATATACACATGTAAATACATAAATACATATGTATATATAAATAGACATATATATATATATATATATATATATATATATATATATATATATATATATATATATATATAAAATATAAGTGCATTGGAGCACTTATATATATATATATATATATATATATAATATCCATATTTAAAGAGATACTAAACCCAAATTCTCTTGCTATCTTTATTTGAAAAAGCAGAAATCTAAACTTAAGAACCAGACCATTTTTTGTTCAGCACCATGGATAGAGCTTGCTGATTGGTAGGTACATTCAGCCACCAATCAGCAAGCACAACCCAGGTGCTGAACCAAAAATGGTCTGGATCCGAAGCTTAGATTCCTGCATTTTCAAATAAAGATAGCAAGAGAACAAAGAAAAAATGAAAATAGAAGTAAATTAGAAAGTTGCTTAAAATTGCATGCTGTATTTGAATCATGAAAGTTGGGTTTTGTATGCCTTAACTATATATTTACTGTCATTTCACATTCCAATGTTCTTTACATTTGTTCTATGTTTCTATTAATATATATTCCTATATATTTATCTGTATATATCTATACCTATATATAATCAAAATGCGATCGGGTTTGCGCTACTTGTTGTTTTTCCCCCACTTTTGCGCTCCATTGAAGTCTATGCAGGAGTACATCAATGTGGTCATGATAGTCCAAGCTCGGCTTTTTGTGCGAGTTGAGTTAACGGTTGTGCGAAAACATTTTACTTTCAACTTGAAAATGCGCACTACCCGATGCAAAAAAAAAGCTTTCTTTTAGTGGAGTTAACCCGAGAGCACAAACTACCAATTCACTTGTAATCTAGCCCTTAACTGGCACTCTGGAAACAAAGAATTCACTAAACTAAAGGTAAATAGAACTATCAAATAATCAAATTACTAAATTGTCATGCTCAGCAGTACTTTTCCTTGTAGGGAAAACCAAAAATTTTTGAGGGCACATAATAAACAGCAAGCATCCAATTAAAATAGTCAGTTCTGTGTGAGGATGTAAAAAACACAACTTCAAACTTTCTCCTTTACCAAGAAGTTTACCCTATATTCCAGGCCTTTGTGAAGTCCAGACACCCTGCTGGTCTCTAGATCCCTAAAGTTCAGGACAGGGACCACAAAAGCTTTAGTTTGGACTTAAAACTTGTCCACTGACAGAATAAGTCCCAGAAATAGAGACAGGCCAAATGTCTCTAGCCCTAGCACAGAGTATCCATCCAGGGCACTGATCCAGTCCACAGCTCACCAGGTCTCATTAACTAGTTGCCCGCTGAGACCATGATGGCCCAAACTTGATCACAGGAGGCTCCCCATCTGAGTAGGGACATTTAAAATTATAGCGGACTGCAAACTCATCCATTGGTTATACTGTGTTCTGGTGTCAGCTCCCAAAAGTTGCCTTAGATAATGGGCTTAGTTGCTTTCCTGCTCCGTTGCTTGGATTGCAGTCCTTACTGTCCTGTTGCTGAGAGAGTAAGCAGGAAGTTCAAGAATAGAAAAAAGGTGAAGAACTGGCATTCAAACCCAACTCCACTGCCTAGTACAAAGGGACCCCCTCTAATATGGCCCCCAACAGAATAAAAGTAGGTTAAAAGCAAGGGATGTACTGGCACTAATAGTTTAGCTAGCGTAAAGGCTGATATATAAAAAAAACATACAGGGAATATATTTGAATATATGGATAAGGATACATCTAAAAAATAGCTTGAACAAGCAGTTTATAATAGAAATATATTATATATATCATACCTACCAGCTGACGCAGCTGTAGATCCCTCACACGCGTGACCTCCATATTCAGACAACGTCAGACACAGAAGCCAGGAGCGTCTTGTGGCGTGCTTAAGGAGAGCAAATCCACAGAGCCAAGGAAAAGAGCCGCCGGAGCGGACGAAGAAACAGGGATCTTAAGGTAAATTTTGAACCTTAAACATTAGCATTCCAGCTGTATATATCAGCACTTAGAGTGGATTTCATTACAAATTTGGACTTTGGATTACAAATAGTAAAATGGTGTCTTTCAGTCTTCTTTTTTACTGTGACTTTTTTTTTTCCTTTTTTAAACTATCGTTGAGTTTTTAACTAAGTACTGGATGTCTAGGTTTTTAGTCTCATGTAATATACAATATTGGTGTGGCTTATTATTGGCACATCAGTTTTAGATTATTTGAGTTGTATTTATCTTTGAATTATGTATATAATATACTTCTATTATAAGATGCTTGTTCAAACTATTTTTTAGACTTTTACTTATCCATATATTCAGATATATTTCCTGTATGTTTTTTATATATCAGCCTTTACCCTAAATAAACTATAAGCGTCAGTACATCCCTTGCTTTTAACCCACTTTTATTCTGTTGAGGAAGTTCAAGAATGTCTGGTCACTGACATTCACATCCAGCAGCTCATTTAGTATGATGCCCAGTAATTAAACTAGAAGTTTATTGCCCATTATCATTTCGAGGTATAGCTTCAGTTATCTACTTCCCTGTTTCCAGCTCAGGGGCATCCTGCTCTATGTCCACTAGCTGATGCAGTGTCATAAGAGCGTCAATCTGCATGGACATCTTCCTCTCAAAATCTGCCAGAATCACTTGCAGGGCTGATACAAATTGATTCATGTTTCTTAGAAATAAACTTTATCAAATGAGGGAGGGGGATTGTGGAGTCCTTTCCCGCAATGGGCCGCCAAGGTCTACAATGATTCAGACTGAAATAGCTTAAACATCAAATATAAAACAAACCCCCCAAGTTATCAGCTTTTATAGTATTTCTTGACAGGGTAATCAGTTTAAAATGGGATATAAATCTGTAGATACATCACAAAATATACCTTCACTCATCCCCCAGTATTGCAAACATCTTGGTCGCGCCCCCCCCCCCCCATTTTTTTTAGCAAATTCCAATTTACCCCCTTGATAAATATCAGACAAAATGAATTTTTTTTTGTGCCAAATGATTCATCCAAAACAATCTTTTTGTATAGTGTCTATATGCTATTGCAGATCCCAGTGCCAGATTATGGGCGACATGGGCCTGAAGCTGAAGATATTGGTGGGCCTATTTGTGGAATTTTAGTTAACACTTATTATGTAATACGCTTACATTGTTTGTATTAACAAAGAAAACATAATTTGTAAATACTTATACAGTCATAAATAATGTAAGCCTACTCTTTTACCTAAAAATATGTTGTTTTTTTCCAGCTGGAAGCAAGCTGGGGCCTTTTATAACCATGAGAAGGATAGAAAATGCATATGGCAGCAGGTGGAGGCATTAAGGTAGCAATACACACACACAGAAGTGGGATAAACACACACATGCAGGGCTAAACAGACACATACACAATTAAGGGACACAGGGATAGATACACATACAAGCAGACGCACAAACATACAGGGATAGAATAGATACACACAGGGCTATGATCAGGGGGTGAGAGTGGTGACTTCTGTCAGGGGCCCACTGGGCCAGGGGGCCCCATGAGGCAAGCACAACTATAATTAAAAAAACAACAACATTTTTTATTCGTATTGGCAGCCATCAGAGGGCGCTACAGCAGAGTGCTTTTGAGTGCGGGAAATCTCATTACAAGGAGTAAAGCATTAGCATTTGAGAGGATTTCTGAGTGTGCACTAAACCACTATGCACAGTGTGAGACAGACTTGGCACTTCAGGTTGTACAGTGTATGTCTGACTCAGGCGGCAGATCACTTTCATTTACAGAGGAGGTAGGACTTACTTAGTAAATGTTTTTTATTTCTTTGTGCAATTTTGGATTGTAACTTCAGTGTGGTAGTAGTTGTATGGTGGGGCCAGGGGTCCATAAAAACTAATTTTGCTTTAGCAATATGCAGCAGTATATTTATGATTATTTGACAATGCTGTAGAAATTCTATATGTAAAATCATTCAGAAATGTTTCCTCCTCAATACACAAATGGTAGGGGCCCTTTTGGCAGATATGAGTTTTTATATATATATATATATATATATATATATATATATATATTTTTTTTTTTTTTTATTTATTTATAGCCAGCAGTGTGTATAAATTATACCAGTTTTCTACAAAACACCACGCAGGGTATTTAAATAAATCAAACATATTCATACAAAGATATATTTATCATAGCACAATATTGCTATAATCTTCTTAAACACATTTTTATACATCTAGTCTACCTGCTTCTGACATGGAACACACTGTTGGATTTCTCTTGTTAAGTGTATCCAGTCCACGGATCATCCATTACTTATGGGATATTCTCCTTCCCAAAAGGAAGTTGCAAGAGGATCACCCACAGCAGAGCTGCTATAGAGCTCCTCCACTAAATGTCATATTCAGTCATTCTCTTGCCAGCCTCAACCAAGATGGAGGTCGTAAGAGGAGTGTGGTGTTTTATACTTAGTTTATTCTTCAATCAAAAGTTTGTTATTTTTAAATGGTGCCGGAGTGTACTGTTTATCTCAGGCAGTATTTAGAAGAAGAATCTGCCTGCGTTTTCTATGATCTTAGCAGAAGTAACTAAGATCCATGGCTGTTCTCACATATTCTGAGGAGTGAGGTAACTTCAGAGAGGTATGTGCAGTTAATATTTTTCTAGGGATGGAATTTGCTAGAAAATGCTGCTGATACCGAACTAATGTAAGTAAAGCCTTAAATGCAGTGAGAGCGACTGGTATCAGGCTTATTAATAGAGATGCATACTCTTATAAAAATGTAATATAAAAAGTTTGCTGGCATGTTTAATCGTTTTTATATGTATTTGGTGATAAAACTTATTGGGGCCTAGTTTTTTTCCACATGGCTGGCTTGAATTCGGCCTAGAAACAGTTTCCTTAGGCTTTCCACTGTTGTAATATGAGTGGGAGGGGCCTATTTTGCTGTTTTTTTGCACAGCAAAAATTACAGACACAGACATCCAGCTTCTTCCTGCATGATCCAGGACATCTCTGGTGGACTCAAAAGGCTTCAAAGTCGTTTTTGAGGGAGGTAAAAAGCCACAGTAGAGCTGTGGCAGTTGTTTATACTGTTTGAAAAAAAACAAAAAAAAAACGTTTTTGTCTTTTATTATTTTTGGGGTATTAAGGGGTTAATCATCCATTTGCAAGTGGGTGCAATGCTCTGCTAACTTGTTACATACACTATAAAAATTTTGTTAGTGTAACTGCCTTTTTTCACTGGGATTTCAAATTTTTTCAATATGCAGATCATGAGGACCTCCGTGTGTTGCTTGGGGAGGTATTAGCTGCTCTGAATGACTGTAACACAGTTGCAGTACCAGAGAAATTGTGTAGGCTGGATAAATACTATGCGGTACCGGTGTGTACTGATGTTTTTCGTATACCTAAAAGGCTTACAGAAATTATTAGCAAGGAGTGGGATAGACCGGGTGTGCCTTTTTCCCCACCTCCTATATTTAGAAAAAATGTTTCCAATAGATGCCACTACACAGGACTTAAGGCAGACGGTTCCTAAGGTGGAGGGAGCAGTTTCTACTTTAGCAAAGCGTACTACTATCCCGGTTGAGGACAGTTGTGCTTTTTCAGATCCAATGGATACAAAATTGGAGGGTTACCTTAAGAAAATGTTTATTCAACAAGGTTTTATTTTACAGCCCCTTGCATGCATTGCACCTGTCACGGCCGCGGCGGCATTCTGGTTTGAGGCCCTGGAAGAGGCCATCCATACAGCTCCATTGACTGAAATTATTGACAAGCTTAGAACACTTAAGCTAGCTAACTCATTTGTTTCTGATGCCATTGTTCATTTGACTAAACTAACGGCTAAGAATTCCGGATTCGCCATCAAAGTGCGTAGGGCGCTATGGCTTAAATCCTGGTCAGCTGACGTGACTTTGAAGTCTAAATTACTCAACATTCCTTTCAAGGGGCAGACCTTATTCGGGCCTGGTTTGAAGGAAATTATTGCTGACATTACTGGAGGTAAGGGTCACACCCTTCCTCAGGACAGGGCCAAAGCAAAGGCCAAACAGTCTAATTTTCGTGCCTTTCGAAATTTCAAGGCAGGTGCAGCATCAACTTCCTCCGCTTCAAAACAAGAGGGAACTTTTGCTCAATCCAAGCAGGCCTGGAAACCTAACCAGTCCTGGAACAAAGGCAAGCAGGCCAGAAAGCCTGCTGCAGCCTCTAAGACAGCATGAAGGAACGGCCCCCTATCTGGCGACGGATCTAGTAGGGGGCAGACTTTCTCTCTTTGCCCAGGCGTGGGCAAGAGATGTTCAGGATCCCTGGGCGTTGGAGATCATATCTCAGGGATATCTTCTGGACTTCAAAGCTTCCCCTCCACAAGGGAGATTTCATCTTTCAAGGCTATCTGCAAATCAGATAAAGAAAGAGGCATTCCTACACTGTGTGCAAGACCTCCTAGTTATGGGAGTGATCCATCCAGTTCCGCGGACGGAACAAGGACAGGGTTTTTATTCAAATCTGTTTGTGGTTCCCAAAAAAGAGGGAACCTTCAGACCAATTTTGGATCTAAAGATCTTAAACAAATTCCTCAGAGTTCCATCTTTCAAAATGGAAAATATTCGGACCATCCTACCCATGATCCAAGAAGGTCAGTACATGACCACAGTGGACTTAAAGGATGCCTACCTTCACATACCGATTCACAAAGATCATTATCGGTTTCTAAGGTTTGCCTTTCTAGACAGGCATTACCAATTTGTAGCTCTTCCCTTCGGGTTGGCTACAGCCCGAGAATCTTTACAAAGGTTCTGGGCTCACTTCTGGCGGTTCTAAGACCGCGAGGCATAGCGGTGGCTCCGTGTCTAGACGACATCCTGATACAGGCGTCAAGCTTTCAAGTTGCCAAGTCTCATACAGAGATAGTTCTGGCATTTCTGAGGTCGCATGGGTGGAAAGTGAACGAGGAAAAGAGTTCTCTATCCCCACTCACAAGAGTCTCCTTCTTAGGGACTCTTATAGATTCTGTAGAAATGAAAATTTACCTGACGGAGTCCAGGTTATCAAAACTTCTAAATGCTTGCCGTGTTCTTCACTCCAATCCGCGCCCTTCGGTAGCTCAGTGTATGGAGGTAATCGGCTTAATGGTAGCGGCAATGGACATAGTGCCATTTGCGTGCCTTCATCTCAGACCGCTGCAATTATGCATGCTGAGTCAGTGGAATGGGGATTACACAGATTTGTCCCCTCTGCTAAATCTGGATCAAGAGACCAGAGATTATCTTCTCTGGTGGTTGTCTCGGGTACACCTGTCCAAGGGTATGACCTTTCGCAGGCCAGATTGGACAATTGTAACAACAGATGCCAGCCTTCTAGGTTGGGGTGCAGTCTGGAATTCCCTGAAGGCACAGGGATCGTGGACTCAGGAGGAGAAACTCCTTCCAATAAATATTCTGGAGTTAAGAGCGATATTCAATGCTCTTCTGGCTTGGCCTCAGTTAGCAACACTGAGGTTCATCAGATTTCAGTCGGACAACATCACGACTGTGGCTTACATCAACCATCAAGGGGGAACCAGGAGTTCCCTAGCGATGTTAGAAGTCTCAAATATAATTCGCTGGGCAGAGTACCACTCTTGCCACCTGTCAGCAATCCATATCCCAGGCGTGGAGAACTGGGAGGCGGATTTTCTAAGTCGTCAGACTTTCCATCCGGGGGAGTGGGAACTCCATCCGGAAGTGTTTGCTCAGTTGATTCATCGTTGGGGCAAACCAGAGTTGGATCTCATGATGTCTCGCCAGAACGCCAAGCTTCCTTGTTACGAATACAGGTCCAGGGACCCAGAAGCGACGCTGATAGATGCTATAGCAGCGCCTTGGTTCTTCAACCTGGCTTATGTGTTTCCACCGTTTCCTCTGCTCCCTCGACTGATTGCCAAAATCAAACAGGAGAGAGCATCGGTGATTCTGATAGCACCTGCGTGACCACGCAGGACTTGATATGCAGACCTAGTGGACATGTCATCCTTTCCACCATGGACTCTGCCTCTAAGACAGGACCTTCTGATACAAGGTCCTTTCAATCATCCAAATCTAATTTCTCTGAGACTGACTGCATGGAGATTGGACGCTTGATTCTATCAAAGCGTGGCTTCTCCGAGTCAGTCATTGATACTTTAATACAGGCACGAAAGCCTGTTACCAGGAAAATCTACCACAAGATATGGAGTAAATATCTTTATTGGTGTGAATCCAAGAATTACTCATGGAGTAAGGTTAGGATTCCTAGAATATTGTCTTTTCTTGAAGAGGGCTTGGAGAAAGGATTATCAGCTAGTTCCTTAAAGGGACAGATTTCTGCTCTGTCTATTCTTTTGCACAAGCGTCTGGCAGAGGTTCCAGATGTCCAGGCATTTTGCCAGGCTTTGGTTAGAATTAAGCCTGTGTTTAAACCTGTTGCTCCCCCGTGGAGCATAAACTTGGTTCTTAAAGTTCTTCAAGGAGTTCCATTGGAACCCCTTCATTCCATTGATATTAAACTTTTATCTTGGAAAGTTCTGTTTTTGATGGCTATTTCCTCGGCTCGGAGAGTCTCTGAGCTATCTGCCTTACAATGTGATTCTCCTTATCTGATTTTTCATGCAGATAAGGTAGTCCTGCGTACCAAACCTGGGTTTTTACCTAAGGTGGTTTCTAACAAGAATATCAATCAAGAGATTGTTGTTCCATCATTGTGTCCTAATCCTTCTTCAAAGAAGGAATGTCTTTTACATAATCTGGACGTAGTCCGTGCATTGAAGTTTTACTTACAAGCTACTAAAGATTTTCGTCAAACATCTACCCTGTTTGTCGTTTACTCTGGATAGAGGAGAGGTCAAAAAGCTTCGGCAACCTCTCTTTCCTTTTGGCTTCGGAGCATAATACGTCTAGCCTATGAGACTGCTGGACAGCAGCCCCCTGAAAGGATTACAGCTCATTCTACTAGAGCTGTGGCTTCCACCTGGGCCTTTAAAAATGAGGCCTCTGAAGTCTTCGCTTCACACTTTTTCCAAATTTTACAAATTTGATACTTTTGCTTCTTCGGAGGCTGTTTTTGGGAGAAAGGTTCTTCAGGCAGTGGTTCCTTCCGCTTAATCCTGCCTTGTCCCTCCCATCATCTGTGTACTTTAGCTTTGGTATTGGTATCCCATAAGTAATGGATGATCCGTGGACTGGATACACTTAACAAGAGAAAACATAATTTATGCTTACCTGATAAATTTATTTCTCTTGTAGTGTATCCAGTCCACGGCCCGCCCTGTCCTTTTAAGGCAGGTCTAAATTTTAATTAAACTACAGTCACCACTGCACCCTATGGTTTCTCCTTTCTCTGTTTGTTTTCGGTCGAATGACTGGATATGACAGTTAGGGGAGGAGCTATATAGCAGCTCTGCTGTGGGTGATCCTCTTGCAACTTCCTGTTGGGAAGAAGAATATCCCATAAGTAATGGATGATCCGTGGACTGGATACACTACAAGAGAAATAAATTTATCAGGTAAGCATAAATTATGTTTTTTCTGTTCTTAAATAAAATATAACAGCATCACGTATATAAATCATAATATAGGCAAAACATAGGCTTAAAAAAAGGAGGGACAGGAAAAAAAAAACAAGAGAAAACCCTGCAACAGACACTCCCAAATCCCACCAACGCAGGTACTTTTCAAAAGTAATTATAGTGTTTTCCCCCCTTATCATTCCTATCTTTCTCTCACTTCCCATCTTTCCATTTTTATTACCCTTCCTTTTTCTTTAATACCAAGATGACGGAAATACATTGCATAATATTAAACTTTCAAAGTAAGCAGACCTGTGAAATTGCTTGGTATATTGTGTCGATATGGGATAGGTCTGAATAATTTTCAGCCATTTCTTAAAAAAAGAGATTTATTTTTCTGTTGTGTATATTAGATATATTGTATTGCTCAAACATAATCTGTGATTTAATTGCCAAAATAAACAGCCCAAAAGGTGGGGCTTTACGATTTTTCCAGTTTTTTAAAATCAGATTACGGACAATCATAATAACTGTATTTACAAGATTGCAGTTCTGGTGGTTTGAGGTTTGATACAAAAAGAAAATAAATTTTAGCTCTATTAGAAATTGATCCGTTATGTTTTTATTTAGACAAAAATGAACTTTCTGCCAGAGCTGCCTAATTTTCAGACAATACCAAAAGCAATGAAGGAGATCTGCTGCCGGAGAATGACACATGACAGTTATCACGACAATTTTGTGACCATCTAGCTAATCTGGTCTGCATGATATATGCATTGTTAAGGAGCTTTAAATGTGATTCTTTCCAGGAAGAATAAAGGGGATCCCAGCAAACCCACTTGTTACCCATCCTAATTATATTGATATTCATATCTTCAAAACTCTTGGCCCAATATAGAGTCATCTTCTCCAGACTTAAAGGACCTTGTTTTGCAAGCAATATTTTATATAATAGTGAAACTGAATGGTTCCCTTGCCTATAGAGATTAATATAATCACCAATTTTCCCAAATTGTTCCATCCACTGGCTCAATTGCATCTTCTTATGAATATAGTGGCGCAATTGAAGCTATGCATAGAAATTATTATTGGGTAAATTATACTTAGTAGCATTACTCTCAAAGGTTCTCATCCCATACTCCCCTTCCAAAGTTTGTACAACTGTAGTTAAGCCATTATAAACCCACCTATTGAATGCCTCGGACTGAAAGCCAGGCAAAAATTCCGGATCACCTCTAATAGGTAAAAAAGCAGATATGTGAAAATTAATCTTTAATATTAAACAGAGTTGTTGCCAAGCTTTAACCACATTGTAAATACTAAACATCGTTTTAATAACTTCAGGCAGTTGTGCATGCGGGCAATGTAAAATAGCTTTAAGGGAGAAATGCTGTATTAACTTTTCTTTCATCATTATATTAGTTAAATAATTAGATGACAGGAGCCAATCCACTCCATATATTGCAATTTTTGAGATATTATATGACCTAATATCCGGAAATGCAAGACCACCAAATTCTGTTAACTGAGAGAGTCTAGATATAGAAAACGTGTCTTTTCTCTTTCCAAAAAAATTTAGCGCATTTTCTATTGAAACTCTTAATATCCATATCCAAAATAAACAAGGTGTAAATTATTCATAATATATAATAACTGCGGAAAGAGAATAGATTTAATGATCATTACTTTAGCTGATAATGAGAGGGGAAAAATACTCCATCGACGCAATATGGGAATTACATAATAAAAAAAAGATGTATAGTTAAGTCTGTACCACATATTGGGGTCTTTATGAAAATTAATTCCCAAGTATCTAAACCTTTCCACTTCTCTAAAATTGTGTTGTATAAAGCTGCCCTTATTTTTATGTATCCATACCACTTCTGATTTCTCTTCATTAACCTTATATGCAGAAATTGAACTAAAAAGATTGAAGATCTTAAGGGCTATTGCAATATTTTTTTTGGTGTTTTTAAAGTATATTAGAAGGTCATCTGCATATACAAATGTCTGACTCCCTAGACTCATTTCCTGCAATTCTTTCCTAAGAAGAATTGCAAGTGGATCTATAGCTAAATTAAAAAGAAGAGGGGACAGCCATGCTTGGTTCCTTTATTTAGTTTAAAAAAGGATGTACGGCTACCATTAACTAAAATAGAAGATATAGGAAAATTACAGAGGGCCTTAATAAATGTTACTAGGTTTCATAAAAAGCCAAAATTACACAGAGTTATATAAATGTTTCCAAATTATTGAATCAAAAGCTTTCTCAGCATCTATTAAAACCAAAGCAAAATCTTGTTTAAATGATATTTTATTCTTATGCAGTTTACTCCAAAAATGCTCTAAAATTATATATGTCCTATGGATATTTTTTGTTGGAGATCTTCCAGCCATAAAACCAGATTGATCTGGATGTATAACTTTGTGTAGCAAAGTTCTAAGTCTATTAGCAACAATAGAGGTAAGCAATTTATAATTGGTCTATATGACCCAGGGTGTAAAGGATTCTTATCTTTTTTTAAGATAAGAGTTATAATTGACACTGAGAAATATTGAGACATTGGGGATTTTTTAGTATAATATTCATTGAATTGATTGGTTAAAATATTGGTGATCTCTATTTTGAAAATGCTGTAGAACTCTACAGGGAGTTGATCAGGGCGTGGGACTTTGCCAAGTTTAGAAGCATCGTCGATAGCTTCTAAGACTTCATCTGATGTAATAGGAGTATTTATTAGCTCTAGTTGCGCTAAAGGAACTTTAGGACTGATATCCTTACTCCAAAAAAAACACTTTGTTATCTTGGTCAATTTTATTTGGTGCATAAATATTCTGGTAATATTTAAAGAAAGTCCTTTTTATATCGACTAGTTCTGTAACATTCTTATCCCCCTCCATAATATTTTCAATAATATTATCTTTTTCCTGGCCTTATCAAGTCTGGCAAGATACTTAGCTGATTTACCATGATAATGCCCCGAGTACAAAGCATTCATTCTAATCTCTTCGTTAGTCATTTTAGAATTCAAAAATAGATCCCTGTCTTGTCTGGCTATCTTATATTTATCCCAATATTTTTTGATAGGTGTGTTTATATATTTCCTATAGGCATTCCATATTTGCCAATTGCAATTCACATGCTCTAAACTTCTTTTTAGCTGTAATCATATCAGATTTGATCTCAACTCTAAAGTAAGCTTTTGCAGCCTCCCAGAAAATTCTGGTTTATCTAGATATGAGCAATTATCTTCTCTATACTCCTGCCATTTATGTCAAAGCCAATTTTAAAATGGTATATTGTTAATTAAATGCTTGGGAAAATAAAAGTTGCCTACAGCTTCTGACGATAAAGACCTAGGTAAAAGATCTAAAGAGATTATTGCATGGTCGAATGAAACAATATCATTTATATGCACCCTACTTCCTGACTTTAGTAGAGAGTTGGAAACTAAGAAAAGATCTATCTGTGAAAATGATCTATATGACCTAGCTTCACAGGTGTAAGATTTAATATCTGGGTTATGAATACGCCATATATCATGCAGTTTTAAGTTTTTGCAAATTTGTGTAAAGATTCTTGATTTTTGAGCTGAGGCAGAGATCTGTCTGGGTGAAAATCTATCAAGAGACAGTATAGGGGTCAAATTAAAATCTCCTGCTAAAATTAAATTTTGATCTATATTTTTGGTCAATTTAATAATAATTGTGTTCCAGAAATCCTGATCCGTACTATTAGAACCATAGATATTACAAAATATATATTTTACTCGGGCAATCTCAATATTCAGGATTATGGGTCAATTTGAATATGCAAAATATTGTAACTAAGATTTGTATTAATTAAAAATGTGACTCCTTTATTCCTCCTAGAACAATCAGAAGCAATAACCTGGCCTACCCATTTATTTTTAAATTTAGCAGCTTCTTCCACTTTTAAGTGTGTCTCCTGTAATAAAACTAGATCGGGATTATACTTAGCTAGTTGTTTAATTATTGATTTTCTATTAATAGGAGAAGTGACGCCGCCAATATTCAATGAAAGCCATTTAATCACATCCTTCATTATTTAGAAACAATTTTCTTTTCTTTTTCTACCATCTTGTTCCTCGATTAACACTTTAGCAGGATACAGAAGTCTGGCCTTGTGGTCTGCACTAATCAGCTTTGTACAATATGGAGCTAATTCTTTCATTTTGGCTGATGTTTCACTGGAATAATCCTTAAATATTATTATTTTAGATTTTCCTATATAAAGATTACCCATCTATCTATAAAGTCGAAGAATATTAATTTTGTCTTGATAATTTAGGAATTTAACCATGATGTTTCTATTATGATTCACATCTCTAGTACTAGTCCTAATATATCCCAGTCTATGTACCCTTTCAATGGATAATGGTAAATCTTTTTGTATCATACCAACAGCCAAAGGGAGTGTTGTGTTGGCCAAAAGTAATAGACCGGTGTAATCTCCTTTTTCAGAAAGACCTATAATCTTAAGGTTATTCCGCTGAGAGTGATCTTCTATCTCATAAACTTTATCTTGTAACATTTTTATAACATTACCTTGATTGTCTTGGGTTTGCTCTTGTTTAAAAGTATATCTTCAGCTTCAGATACTCTACTCTCAACCTCTGTAAGCCGATTAGAGAATTGCCTGACTTCTGCCATTAAGCTTGCCATTTGAGTTTTTAACAATTCAAATTGCGGCAAAAAATGTCTGACATCTGAGTTGCTATTGGTTGTATATCGATTTTGTGCAACATTGTCTCATTGGGGTTATCTAAATGAGTATCAGAGGTATGTAGTTTTTTATCTTTCTGTTTGGCAGGCATGACCGGAGCATTGTGTTTAATATTTGTGATATATTTTTCCATGTGCAACTATATAAAAAAAAAAACAGTATAAAAACCCCCTCAAAAAAAGTATTATAATCCACAAAAAAAAAAAAAAAACAAGAAGTAAGTATAGTGAAAGGGCAATAATACCCTGTGCTTGATATATGTGTTAGGGTGCAACCGTGCACATCAAATAATGTAGAATATATTTCAGTGTAAGGGGAAAATAGTGACCCTCTTTTCTTTCCCTTTCTTTAAAAAAAAAAAAAAGTGTAGATTCTAGATGTTCATGCTCCTCATTGTTACTTAATTATATTAATGACATTTTTAAACCAGCAGGATAGATACCTCTATATCATGGGCATCTACAATTCTGCAATAAAAGAACATACCAAAGCAAAAAAAAAACAAAAAAACAATTTGTCAGGCTAAAAGACTAATGTGTTAAGCATCACCTAAACAGCTATAAATTCCACTTGCCACCTTGTCTTCAGTAATTAAATATTTGAAAACTTTATACAATCATTTATCAGATCTGGCGATAACAATTGTAAAGAAGGTTTCTTTTTTGCCAACCCAAATTCAAGAATACATAATGTAAATGTTAGATTTAGAGCTGTAGTGATGTAAAATATATATAGCAGCAACGCACACTGTGGTTACATTAATACTAGCTAAATATATTTGGAGCTATAGGAGTTCTAAAGCGAGAACAGCTGTTTATGACGTTGGGTGCTGTAGCCCCACGAGACACTACAATACAGTTGCCTTGCCTTGTTCAGCTTGGTAGCATAAAGACAGCCTGACTGCAGTGGATGTGTAGCTCCTGTTTACTCAGAGATTAATAATTCTCCCATATTCTGCTGGTGGATGTGCAGCTGGAGAGGAGTCCTCAGCAGTATGTCTAAGACCGCGGTTCTCTTGGTGGATCACACCATTCTTCATCTTTTCATAGAGTAGAGGCACAGTGAGGAGAAGTGTCCTAAAAGTGCAAGTACTCTATAAATATTGTTCTGTATGCATTATATTCCCCTGGCTGTCAATGTTTGAAGTGTGTTTCCTGTATGCTTTAGATGGTACTAGTCCTGGGACTGTTCGAAGATGAGGGCATAAAAGTATCCATCCTTTCATATCTTTGTCTAATTGCCTTAAGGAACATGATTGTTGCCTCTCTTTAAAGCTTATGTAGGCTGCATAGCCCTGAATGTGGATCTGGTACACAATCTACATTAACTTTGATGTTTCTGTGACTTGGGACATACTGGCTCTTATAAACTGCTGTAGACCACATTGATCTGAAAGTGTACTTGCAGCACAATGTACTTTAACTTTTTTGTTTGTGTGATTTGGGAAATTTGCCCCTTATGGTATTTTTCTCTATAAAGCTGGTTGATAGAGATGGCTCAATAAGCATAAATGTGCTATACATAGTACAGGTTGGGACTTTACGGGACTCTGGGAATAGGTCCCTAAATGCTTAGCACATTTTTGTAAAGTTAAAGGAGAATTAAGTATAGTTTAAGTATAGAGAAATAGCCTGAGTATATATATTTATAAATATATTTTAATACAATTCCAGTTTACTTCCCCTTTTGCAAGGACTAAACATTTTATACTCTCAGGCTAAGATTGCTCAGTGTTTGAAATGAGACAGGTTAACTTAACACTGTTCAGTTTACACTACAGCTGAGTTAACTTTGAAATACATACAAACAAGCCTAAATCCTGCATTTAACCAGATCTAATGGTATGAGACTGAGTACCACAGCTTATGGTTCCACCAAGACCATATAGAGTACAGCATTTTCAAAATCCATAAGAACAGCGGACAGATTGGAACATTTGGGGAAAATGCGGAAAAAAAAACCTAAGCTATGTCAACCTTTAAAAAGTACTTTTCTTCATCTACCCATTCTGACAGATCATTAATGTACAATTTTGAATTCACAGAAGTATTTTTTTTGCACATTTACAAATATGATTCTTTAAAAAGTGATCTCTTAATTTCTGCTATTTTTTATCATGCATGTAACACACTGTTGATTTAGGGGATGGCAATGTGCAGAAATGTTACCTCCTGTGAGTGTTTCTGTGGGTGTCTGTTTTAATGTCTTTGTGCTTTTGTTGGTGTGTCTATGAGTGCGTATGTATTTTTTTTTTCTGTGGGTCTCTCTGTGAGGGTGTATGTGTATATATTTGTGCATTTTCTGTGGATGTCTCTGTGAGGGTGGGTGTATGTTTATGCGCATTTTCTGTGGATGTCTCTGTGAGGGTGTGTGCATATGTCTTTGTGCATTTTCTATGGGTGTTTCTGTGAGGGTGTGTGTATGTATGTCCTTGTGTATTTTCTCCGGATGCCTCTGTGAGGGTGGGTATGTCTTTGTGTGTTTTCTGTGGATGTCTCTGTGAGGATGTGTGTGTGTATGTATGTATGTCTGTGTTTTCTGTGGATGTCTTTGTGAGGGTGTGTGCGTATGTCTTTGTGCATTTTATGTGGGTGTCTCTGTGAGGGTGTGTGCGTATGTCTTTGTGTATTTTCTGTGGATGTCTCTGTGAGGGTGTGCATATGTCTTTGTTCATATCTCTTTCTGTGGATGCCTCTGTGAGGGTGGGTGTGTATGTCTTTGTGTGTTTTCTGTGGATGTCTCTGTGAGGGTGTGTGTGTGTATGTATGTATGTCTGTGTTTTCTGTGGATGTTTCTGTGAGGGTGTGTGTGTGTATGTATGTGTATTCTGATGGTGTTTCTGTGAGGCTGTGTGCATATCACAATACAAAACACCAGAGAACCTCCACGGGAATTGGTATAAAATTATTATCTTTATTCCAAGCTTGTTAAATTTCTTACATAAGCCACAGCATAGCAAAGGTCAGGGGATGATGGTCAAATCCCAGTGACCCACTGACACATTTCGGCAGTTAAGCCGTAATCGTAGTGTAACGATAAGTACCATTGAAGGAGAGGTCACTGAAAATTGACATTAGGTGTTTGGATTAATGAATTTTCTATTATTATATTATGTTATGATTAGTTTATTTATTTTATTTTACTGTATAAAGAGTTATTTTATGAAGAGTACAGCAGTGTTCATACTACTGGTTAATGAATTTTTTAATACCAATATCAATTATATTTGTATTATGTTATGATCAGTAAAATGGATATTTAAAGACAAGTGTAGCAGTTCTTAAACTGCATATAATATCTATTGTTTGAAAGGCTGTTTTGACAGGAGTGAGGAATATGTCTATGAGATAGTGTTACAGTTTTGGTTATTCTCTCTATATGGAAATCATTTGCCTGATTATTATCATAGCTGTTATAGCTATCACATATATATGCTTTTTATATATATTCTGATCAATGTTTCTGGTCTTATTGTAAATAGGATCCTAGGTAAGAAATGAAATATGCATTTGAATATAAACTAATGTTTCCTTAAATAAATTTATTTTTAAATATATGTACTCATATCGCGTATTAACACTGTATCAATGGGGGTTATTAAGGTGTATGTAAAATTTTGTAAAAATTTTGTAAGCAAAGAAGGGGAGGATAGGGGTTAAATCCCGGAATTTTGGTTTTAACCAATTGGATGTTTGTTCACAATTTAAAAGGGGCTGGATTAGGCCATCTGACCACACTACGATTATGGCTTAACTGCCGAAACGCGTCAGTGGGTCACTGGGATTTGACCACTATCCCCTCACCTTTGCTATGCTGTGGCTTATGTAAGGATTTTAACAAGCTTGGAATAAAGATAATAATTTTATACCAATTCCCGTGGAGGTGCTCTGGTGTTTTGTATTGTGCTCTGGATTGGAACTGTCGATTGAGCACTAGATTGGCTCTCCTTCACCCCCACTGCTGCTCACGTGACCGGAGCTCGGCCTGACATCACGGTTCGTACACACGCACACAGACTAACGAGGAATGTAAGAGTCTCACGCTGAGGGTGGAAGGTTAGACGTCTGCATAAAGTAGAGCCTCCGAGGGATATCGTGAGTGAATCCAGATATAAAGGAGGCGAAGTCCGGCGGCTACAACCCCTCTATGTGAGTTACCCCTACTGTGTGTCTGTTTGGTGTCTGGCTGTCGTAAACAGTGTATTACAGCCTGGTGATTCGTTTATGTTGAGCGTCTCAGGAGGTCTGGTGAATAGCGGCATTAGGGCAGTGGGAGGCTGTATGGACATTGTAGGTGAGAACCCTCCAGGTGCTCAGCAGAATGTGTTTTGGGTGTGTGCATATGTCTGTGTGTTTTCTGTGGGTGTCTCTGTGAGGGTGTGTGTGTATGTCTTTTTGTGCTTTCTGTGGATGTCTCAGTGAGGGTGTGTGTGTGTGTATGTATGTCTTTGTGTATTTTCTGTGAATGCCTCTGAGAGGGTGGGTGTGTATGTCTGTGTGTTTTCTGTGGATGTATCTGTTAGGGTGTGT
The DNA here is from genome assembly GCF_027579735.1 of Bombina bombina. Classification (NCBI taxonomy): domain Eukaryota; kingdom Metazoa; phylum Chordata; class Amphibia; order Anura; family Bombinatoridae; genus Bombina; species Bombina bombina. The sequence goes on along the minus strand of NC_069505.1, from coordinate 224,353,207 downwards.
GTGTGTATGTATGTCTGTGTTTTCTGTGGATGTCTCTGTGAAGGTATGTACATATATCTTTGTGCATATGTCTTTCTGTGGATGCCTCTGTGAGGGTGGGTGTGTATGTCCTTGTGTGTTTTCTGTGGATGTCTCTGTGAGGGTGTGTGTGTATGTATGTCTGTGTTTTCTGTGGATGTCTCTGTGAGGGTGTGTGCATGTGTCTGTGTGTTTTCTGTGGGTGTCTCTGTGAGGGTGTGTGTGTCTATGTATGTGTTTTCTGTGGGTGTTTCTATGAGGGTGTGTGCATATGTCTTTGTTTTTTCTTTTGGTGTCTCTGTGAGGGTGTGTGTGTGTGTGTATGTCTTTGTGCATTTTCTATGGGTGTTTATGTGAGAGTGTGTGTGTGCATGTATGTGTGTGTTTTCTGTGGGTGTCTCTGTGTGTCTATGTGTGTATGTCTTTGTGTGTTTTCTGTGGGTGTGTATGTCTTTGTGTGTTTTCTGAGGCTGTCTTTGTGGGTGTTTCCTTGGGTGTATGTGCAAGTTTGTGTTTGAGTTTGGGTGTGTGTGTCCATTTTTCCTTTTTAAGACATTTTGACCTTAGTACTGATTATTCACATCTTTCTACAGACTTTTAGACTAATGAGACCTTTCCGGAATTCACCAAGCCACCATTTAACCTTTAAATTATTGTTTAGGCAGTTCACGGCCCTTCCTTTCTTGCATCCCCAATACCACTCAATATCGCTCATCAGGTCGCCATCATTGTTAGTCAGTAACAGGCTGGAAGCTCCAGTGTGGAGGTATTTTTATAGCGCAGGTAAAACGCTCAACTTAGTAACCGTCTCCTAAAGTCTTTTTATGGGGATATTTTAAGGGCAGCAGTCTGCGCTAACTTTAGGATAATTAGCAAGCATTAGTGCAGACTGAAGCTATTAATTTTTTTCCATAAAAAACATTCTTTTACTCCAAAGACTTATCGGCCTGGAGCTGCAGTTCTTCCAGTCCCCTGTTAATCCTACCCTGGTAGATCCTATGACATCAGCTCTGTATTCTTTAACTTTGCCTATCTTACCTTGTGAAGTTATGACTTGTACCACAGAGCTATAGCTTTAAAAACACAGTACATTGGAAATGTTGAAAATTATTAAACTGCAATTTAATGTTAGAAAGTTAACATATAATTGGACAACAATGAATATAGTTCTTATCCTTGAATATTCAATTCTAAATACTTACAAAATTGTGCATTGCAAGCTGTAATCATTGCTTAGTATTAGCTTTTCTTTAAGTGTAAAGTTTTGTCTTAATTAATATTTTCATCTAAATAGACAGGCTTATGCAGATACTGTATATATGTTTCAAGCAATTTTGCCACGTTTAAAGGGTATTTATATTCCGATGCACATAAAATTGAATATGTCAACACTAATGCATTTTTTTCTCAGAGAATCGCTACTTTCACTATAATTTTCAGAGAAAATTTGTGTGCAAATGCAGTAATAGACACATTTATAACATCAGAAAGGCTCAATTTCCTTTTCAATCACGTTACAGTATGAATAGCTTTTTATATTGAATCCAACAATAAGGCACATTACCATAGTCTAAAAGATGGGAAAGTTCTCGGAGCTCATATAAGAGTATGTCAAACAATGTAAAATATATCTCACAATAGCTCTGGCTTAACTGCAGTTTTACATAGTTTTGTTTCTGATTTACTTGTGTCAGCAAAATTATATATTTTTTATTGGGAGATGAGAAATTCATTTTTAAATTGTTGCAGCTACTAAAACGGCCATAGTATGAGTAAAGGCTGCTTTGAAATTACTGTTGTGCATTGAAAAACAAAAATAATTTATGTGTGCAATATTAGTAATTTATTATATATATTTATTTCCTAAGGTTTATATTCTGTTCAATTTTGGAACATATTCACGGTAGATACTAATGATATTTTAATAGATATTGTTGTGAGTACAAATTGAAAAATATTTTTTTACATAGCAAGTTATTATTTTTTGTGTGTATTTTGCTTTTTTCATAAAATTGCTTTTATTTTGTTTTTAAAAATAGCATTTTTAATCAAACTTATAAAAGGGACATGAAAGTGAAAATGAAACGTTAATGGTTTAGCTAGATCAGGTTTTTTTATGAGATTTTTTCTTTTACTTCTATTTTATATGTACTTTGTTGTCTTGGTATCCCAAACCTTCCACTATGCGTGGCTATGTATTAGGAACTCAGGAGGTTGAGGGGTGGACATTGCCATTTTGTGGGTGGGCCTTATAGTGAGGGAGTGGAGTTGCAGGTGGATCATGGGCAGGGACATGAGCATGTCTGGCCAGAAAGTGGGTATGTCTAGGTGTTTCATGGGTGTGTCTGTGTGGGCAGTGGGTGGGGCTAATTCAGACATATGGCTGTCTCAGAGGGACAGAGCTCAGAATTAGGGACTGCCCTTCTCAAATAGTGTTGTTTGGGATGTCTAGTATCCTTTGCTAAAAAAGTATACTTAGGTAAGCGAATGAGTAGCAATGCACTACATGGAGGTAGCTGTTGATTGGGGGCTACACAAATATGCTTTTGTCATTGGGGCCGAATTATCATTGTGCAAGCGGACATGATCCGATATATAGCAGATCATGTCCGCTGCACATCGATAAATGCAGACAGCATACGCTGTCTGCATTTATCATTGCACCGGCAGTTCTTGTGAACTGCTGGTGCAATGCCGCTAGCAGGGGGTGTCAATCAACCCGATCGTATTCGATCTGGTTGATTTCTGGTGATGTCTGTCCTCCGCCTAAGAGCAGGCAGAGAGGTTATGGAGCAGCGGTCTTTAGACCGCTGCTTCATAACTTATGTTTCCGCTGAGCCTGAAGGCTCACCAGAAACACAGGGTTGATAAATATGCCCCATTGGCTCAACCGATGTGTTGAGCTTTGTCACGGTAGTGCATTGCTGCTCTGTTACTGAATTTAACTATGTTTAACCCTATTTGCTTGGGTTAAATGGATAGTAACATCAGAATTAAACTTTTTTAGTTCAGTCAGAGATTGCAATTTTAAAAAAGTTTCCATTATACTTTTGTTATCAAATTTTCTTTGTTCTGTGGGTATCGTTTGTTGAAAGTAAAGGAGAGGACTTTAGCAGCTCAATAACCTTTTCAGCAACTTATTGGTAAAAAATGAGTTTGCTACAGGAAAACGTAGCTTTCTTTTGTTTTGTTAAGTAGCAAGTAAATTTTCACTTCCATATTTACTTGTAGGTAAAATCTCTTGCTCTTGCTATATACTTGTGGTCATAAATAGCGACTGTTTGTTACATAATACAAATCTGTAGGTAAAATCTCTTGCTATATACATGTGGTCATAAATAGCGACTGTTTGTTACATAATACAAATCTGTAGGTAAAATCTCTTGCTCTTGCTACATACATGTGGTCATAAGTAGAGACCGTTTGTTACATAATACAAATCTGTAGATAAAATCTCTTGCTATATACTTGTGGTCATAAGTAGCGACCGCTTGTTACATAATACAAATCTGCAGGTAAAATCTCTTGCTCTTGCTATATACATGTGGTCATAAGTAGAGACCGCTTGTTACATAATACAAATCTGCAGGTAAAATCTCTTGTTCTTGCTATATACATGTGGTCATAAGTAGAGACCGCTTGTTACATAATACAAATCTGTAGGTAAAATCTCTTGCTATATACTTGTGGTCATAAGTAGAGACCGCTTGTTACATAATACAAATCTGTAGGTAAAATCTCTTGCTCTTGCTATGTACATGTGGTCATAAGTAGAGACCGCTTGTTACATAATACAAATCTGCAGATAAAATCTCTTGCTCTTGCTATATACATGTGGTCATAAGTAGCGACCGCTTGTTACATAATACAAATCTGTAGGTAAAATCTCTTGTTCTTGCTATATACATGTGGTCATAAGTAGAGACCGTTTGTTACATAATACAAATCTGTAGGTAAAATCTCTTGCTCTTGCTATGTACATGTGGTCATAAGTAGCTACCGCTTGTTACATAATACAAATCTGTAGGTAAAATCTCTTGCTCTTGCTATATACATGTGGTCATAAGTAGCGACCACTTGTTACATAATACAAATCTGTAGATAAAATCTCTTGCTATATACATGTGGTCATAAGTAGAGACCGCTTGTTACATAATACAAATCTGTAGGTAAAATCTCTTGCTCTTGCTATATACATGTGGTCATAAGTAGCGACCACTTGTTACATAATACAAATCTGCAGATAAAATCTCTTGCTCTTGCTATATACATGTGGTCATAAGAAGCGACCGCTTGTTACATAATACAAATCTGCAGATAAAATCTCTTGCTCTTGCTATATACATGTGGTCATAAGTAGCTACCGTTTGTTACATAATACAAATCTGCAGGTAAAATCTCTTGCTCTTGCTATATACATGTGGTCATAAGTAGCTACCGTTTGTTACATAATACAAATCTGCAGGTAAAATCTCTTGCTCTTGCTATGTACATGTGGTCATAAGTAGCTACCGCTTGTTACATAATACAAATCTGTAGGTAAAATCTCTTGCTCTTGCTATATACATGTGGTCATAAGTAGCTACCGTTTGTTACATAATACACATCTGCAGGTAAAATCTCTTGCTCTTGCTATGTACATGTGGTCATAAGTAGCTACCGCTTGTTACATAATACAAATCTGTAGGTAAAATCTCTTGCTCTTGCTATATACATGTGGTCATAAGTAGCTACCGCTTGTTACATAATACAAATCTGTAGGTAAAATCTCTTGTTCTTGCTATATACATGTGGTCATAAGTAGCCACCGCTTGTTACATAATACAAATCTGCAGGAAAAATCTCTTGCTCTTGCTATGTACATGTGGTCATAGGTAGCGACCGCTTTTTACATAATACAAAGCCATAGGGATTTGTAGTTTCAAAGAGCTTGAATCGCATATTTTGCTTATTTAACCTAAGTAACAGCTTTAGTTGCTACAAGTCCATTTGTTAGAGTTGGAGTGGGGTAGTTACAGGAGCAAAGTAACTGTAGCATTTTTAAATAAGACTGAGTTTTCCTTCCCTTGTTTTTTTGTAAGGTATGTATTTATATGTGTATTATATTTATAAAATAGAACAGTTACACTTACAATACCATATTATTGTATAAATACAATTTTCTTAATTTCATAAATCTTAAGATAATTAACTTTTAATTTATGCACATATCACACAAATATAAATTAAAAAATGTAAATTGAAAAGATTAATTTTCATCTATTGTAATATTTTAAAACCATATGTATATTTTACCAATGCTCTGGTATACTACTCCATAACTGCATATACAGTTCTATGCAAAAGTTTAGGCACCCCTGACAATTTCCATGATTTTCATTTTTAAATAATTGGGTGTTTGGATCAGCAATTTCGTTTTGATCTATCAAATAACTGAATGACACAGTAATATTTCAGTAGTGAAATGAGGTTTATTGGATTAACAGAAAATGTGCAATATGCATCATACCAAAATTAGACAGGTGCATAAATTTGGGCACCCTTGCCATGTTGTTGATTTAAATACCTGTAACTACCTAGCACTGATTAATTGGAACACACAATTGGTTTGGTGAGCCCATTAAGCCTTGAACTTCATAGCCAGGTGCATCCAATCATGGGAAAAGGTATTAAAGGTGGCCATTTTTTAAGTTGTTGTTCTATTTGACTCTCCTCTGAAGTGTTGCAACATGGGGGACCAGAAACCAACTCTCAAATGACCTGAAAACAAACATTGTTCAACATTATGGTTTAGGGGAAGGCTACAAAAAGCTATTGTAGAAATTTAAGCTGTCAGTGTCCACTGTGAGGAACAAAGTGAGGAAATGGAAGACCACAGGCACAGTTCTTGTTAAGGTCAGAAGTAAAATATCAGAGAGGCAAAGGCAAAAGGGTGGTGAGAACAGTCAAAAAAAGCCCACAGACCACCTCCAAAGACCTACAACATCATCTTGCTGCAGATGGTGTCACTGTCCATCGTTAAACAATTCAGCATATGGGAGAGTGATGTGGAAGAAGCCTTTTCTACACACACGCCACAAACAGTCGCTTGAGGTATGCAAACGTACATTTGGACAAGCCAGCTTCATTTTGGAAGAAGGTGCTGTGGACTGATGAAACAAAGATTGAGTTATTTGTTCATAACAAGGGGCATTATGCATAGTGGCAAAAGAACACAGCGTTCCAGCGTAGCCACAGTAAAATTTGGTGGATGTTCCATCATGTTGTGGGGCTGTGTGGCCAGTGCCGGTACTGGGAATCTTGTTAAAGTTGAGGGTTGCATGGATTCCACTCAATATCAGCAGATACTTGAGAATAATGTTGAGGAATCAGTCACAAAGTTAGAGTTATGCTGGGTCTGGATATTTCAACAAGACAACGACCCAAGACACTGCTCAAAATCTACTCTGGCATGTATGCAGAGGAACAGGTACAATGTTCTGGAATGGCCATCCCAGTCCCCAGACCTTAATATAATTGAAAATCTGTGGGGTGATTTGAAGCGGGCTGTCCATGCTCGGCAACCATCAAACCTAACTGAACTGGAGATGTTTTGCAAGGAGGAATGGTCCAAAATACCTTCATCCAGAATCTAGACACTCATTACAGGCTATAAGAAGCATCTAGAGGCTGTTATTTCTGCTAAAGAGGCTCTACTAAATTGATGCAATATTTCTGTTGGGGTGCCCAAATTAATGCACCTGTCTAATTTCGTTTTGATGCATAGTGCACATTTTCTGTTAATCCAATAAACCTCCTTTCACTACTGAAATATTACTGTTTCCCTCAGTTATTTGATAGATCAAAATGAAATTGCTGATCTAAACACCCAATTATTTATAAATGAAAATCATGGAAATTGTCAGGGGTGCCTAAACATTTGCATACGACATATGTTCTAAATTAAAGATTAATAAACGTAATAATGTTTATTACAAAAGCAAACATTGCAATCTTACAACTAGATTACGAGTTTTGAGCGCTATAGGGAAAGTTAAGAACGCAACAAAAGTTGCATTATTTAACCCTCTATAGCACTGTCATTACAAGTTTAAAAAAAAACAGCTTGCGCGGGCATATGGAGATTTTAGGCTCTATATCGCACACAAAACAAGCAGTGTTTTGACGTGCTTGTGCACGCTTTCCCTCAATAGGGAGAGCCGGCAAAAAAAAATTCTAACACCTACGATCGCAGAAACAAAAGCTCCATAACGCAGCCCCATTTATGTCTATGGGGAAAAAGAAAATACAGTTTAAACCTAACACCCTAACATAAACCCTGAGTCTAAACACCCCTAATCTGCTGCCCCTGACTGCCTGCCTACAGTTATTAACCCCTAATCTGCTGCTCCCGATATCGCCACCACTATACTAAAGTTATTAACCCCTATTTTGCTGCACCCTAACATTGCCTTAATTATATTAAAGCTATTAACCCCTATTCCGCCGCTCCTGATATCACTGCCACCTAAATAAAGCTATTAACCCCTAAACCTCTGGCCTCCCACATCACTACACCTAAATAAAACTATTTACCCCTAAACCACCAGCCCCCCACATTGCAACAACCTAAATTAAACTATTAACCACTAACCCTAACATAACCCTAACTCTAACATAACCCTAACCCTAACACCCCCTAACTTTAACATAATTAAAATAGAACTAAATTAAACTTACAAGTATTAACTAAATAAACCTATTTACCCGTAAACCGCCAGCCCCCACATTGCAACAACCAAAATTAAACTATATTGACCCCTAAACCTAACCCTAGCGTAATCCTAACCCTAAACCAAACCCTAACACCCCCTAACCAACATAATGAAATTAGATCTAAATTAAAGTTACAATTATTAACTAAATAATTCCTATTTAAAACTAAATACTAACCTGTGAAATAAAACCGGTAGCTACAATATAACTAATAGTTACATTGTAACTAGCTTAGGTTTTATTTTTATTTCAAAGGTAATTTTGTATTTATTTTAACTATGTAGACTAGTTAGTAAATAGTTATTAACTATTTACTAACTACCTAGTTAAAATAAATACAAACTTACCTGTGAAATAAAAAAATAAAAAAACACTAAAATCACAAAAATAAAAAAAAAACTACCAGGGCCTTTTGTAGGGCATTGCATTGCCCTGAGATAACATCTCTTTTGCTCCAAAAAAAAAATACAAACACCCTTCTAACACTATACAAACCCCAACCCCCCAAACTACCAAGGGCCTTTGAAAGGGCCTTTTGTAGGGCATTGCCTTGAGATAAACAGCTCTTTTTGCTCCAAAAAAATACAAACACCCCTCTAACACTATACAAACCCCCAGCCCCCCCCCCCCCAAACTACCAAGGGCCCTTAAAATGGCCTTTTGTAGGGCATTGCCCTAAGTTAAACAGCTCTTTTGCTAAAAAAAAACACCCCCTAAAAATATACATTACACAAAATAACAAACAAATTATTAAAAAAAAAATATATATTCCTATTCTAATACCCATAAAAAAAAACATTCAAAAATAGAAAACTAATCTAGAATAAACTACCAATGGCCCTTAAAAGGACCTTTTGTAGGGCATCGCCCTAAAGATATCAGCTCTTTCAGTGAAAAAAAATTACAAAGACCCACTAACATTACAAACCTCCACCTCCCCAAAACCCACAAAATAAAAAAAAACTATCTAAAAAACTTAAGCTACCCATTGCCCTGAAAAGGGCATTTTTATGGGCATTGCCCTTAAAAGGGCATTTAGCTCTTTTACTGCCTAGACCCTAAACTAAAAATTAAAACCCAGCCAATAAATCCTTTAAAAAGCCTAACTCTAATCCCCTGACAATCCACTTACAGTTTTTGAAGTCCCGCTTGAATGATCTTCATCCCAGTGAAGTCTTCATCCAGGCGGCCTCTTCAATCTTCATCCCGGCAGCACGTCCTGATCCAAGTGGCTAGAAGTCTTCATCCAGACGGCCTCTTCAATCCTCATCCAGACGGCATTTTCTATCATGATCCCGGAGGCACGGAGCGGGTCCATCCTGAAGACATCCGGCGTGGAGCATCCTCTTCATACGGTCACCGCCGTATACTAAATCTTCAATGCAAGGTACGCGATCCAAGATGGTTTAGGTTTTGATCCACTACCATTAGATCAAAACCTAAAGTAAATGTGCTCGTACACTGGATAGAGTTTGGTCACCTTACTCTAAACTGATATTTTAATAAAAAAATCCCAGCTCCTGAGTCTTAGAAAACGTTTTTTGGAATTCTTTATTGCTTAACAAGTATACATTTAATATCTTTTCAAGTTTTCACAGTCATGAAAACACTAATATTTGTCTGCTCTCATTCTCACAAACCCCATCCACCATACAAAACCACACAATAATATAAACTGCTCAATATAGTGAGCTAAATAATACATTCAAACATCATCCAAACCAAAGAAAAAAACAAAAAACATGTTCAAGAAAAAAGGGTATACAGAAAAAAATATATACAATATGCTACCCCTAAGGCGTCCCAAGGGGGAATGACCAGCACCACTAGAAAAAATTGATTGAAAAAAAAGGAAGAAAAAAAGAGAAAAAAAGTCTCTCAGCCTCAATTGTACAATGGTATTCGTATTATACGTTAGAAATGTCTCTTGATGGTCCCTTGAGACAATGTGACCTTTATTGATAACCAGTATATTACTGTCTGAAGAGAAATACTACTTTGTTTGAAATGGTGATCCAATCTTTTCTTTTAAGTATCGTCCCAAACTCTCAATGGGTGCCACTCTTATGTTTGGATCTTTATGTGTATAAATACCATCATTTGCTCCTTCGTATTCTCATACAGCATATCTGTAAATGCAGATTCTAAAAACTATTGCGCTTTTACAGTTCGCAATTAAATTTCCTTTATGAGTATATATTCAAAGAGGCTGCTGTGTCTTTATCCAACAATTACAAATGTCTTATATACATCAATAGGTTGTGACTGAGGTAATAATCGTAATTAACACTCCAACCTCACAACAATGGATCTTCACTCACAGTGCACAGCGTATCCAACACTGTTTAACCAGCTCCCACAGCCTTTACATATCTTGCTGCAGCATTTTACACAGAAACAGATGTGCATCAGTGTTACCTGGATCTTTACTCTCGTAGTACCAAGTGCAACCATTAACTTGCCACCGCTGGGTGTGGAAATGGAAGTCTTCAGGACCCCTCCGGTCTCCTACCTCAATGTCACACCAGTCAGTGTATTCTTTTGGATCTGTAACTTGTCCGACACAGAATAATGCAGGTGATGGTTGTCAAATAATTCCGACGCGCATTTTGGGACTCCGCCCTTTGTCAAGGAATATGTAGGTGTGTCTGTAAGAGGTGCTCTTTTAACGGTCAATTACTCGATCTTGATTGGACAAACCCATACACACCTCTCATACATCCAAGTTCACTCAAACTCGTCAGCTTCTCATCATAATAGCTACATGCTCAATGTTTGCATGTAAGCTTTATTGTGGTTTCATATTTTGTCCACGGAGATGCCACTATAGTATACTTACTACCTATTTAACCATAATGAGCAAATCTTAACATAACATTGCGTAAATATACCAATACACATAGCAACATGTTTCTGATACAAAGATTAAATGTTTAAATTTTTTCAACAAATATATATAAGAAATAGAACACTTTCCTATTGATATACCATCAATACATCTATAAAGAACATGAATTTTAATAATTGTTTTATAATGAGTTTTATAAAAAGTATGTATATAATTTACAAACAAACATCTTAAAGGGACAGTGTAAAAATATTTACATATTGTAATGTTTTATTGGTACACTTTAAACACTTATATATATGACATTGTTGCAATAAATGAGATTGTTTATATAAAGAGAGTGTGTCCACCCACCTCAACTCATTGTAAGGCCAAATGGTCTTATTCTTATTTAGACAAAATTCCCCCAGCAGATCTCCCTGTTAAGGCCCCTGGATGACAATTTGTCTAGTCTCCTTATCCATTGTGCCTCCTTCCTAAATAGTAATTTTTGTCTATCTCCCCCACGAGAAAGTGGGGGTACCCCATCTACTATCTGGAATCTAAGTTGTTTTTTATTGTGGGAAGCCCTAGTGAAATGGTGTGCCACCGGGGCATCCTCATCATCTTTACCAATTGCTGCCTTGTGTTGGCGTATCCTGTCCTTGACTACCTGAGTGGTCTCACCTACGTATGCCAAATCACAAGGACATTTAACCACATAAATGACAAATTTAGAATTGCAGGAGAATCTGCCTCTGATAGGAATCCTCTTTCCCGAATAGGGATGAGTAACAAAATCTCCTTGTTGCATAGAATGACATAGCGCATAGTTCATACAACCTTTCTTCATAATTTCACTGGGTTTCTTTGTGGGGCCCAAGTCCGCTCTAATCAATTCATCTCTTAAATTCCTATTTTGCCTGTATGAAAAGAGTGGAACATCATTAAATATATTGCCAACTTGATTATCTTATTTTAGGAGGGGCCAGTGTTTTAAAATGAGTTTTTTAAGTTTTCTACTATGAAGACCATAATGGCATACAAAAGGAACTGTTTCTTTATAAGAAGACTACTCCTTTCAATGTCAGCTACCTTGGCCAAATTCCTGTCCAGAATATCTTTCGGATACCCTCTCTCAGTGAACTTCTGTGCCATCTCATCCAATCTTTTTTGACAGATCAAGGGATCATCTAGGGATCATCTACAATTTGTTTGGTTCTCAAAAGCTGACCCAATGGTAAATTCTTAATTAACTAAGGCGGATGAAAACTATCATAGAGTAAAGTATTGTTTCTATCCGTTTCCTTCGTATAGAAGTCACACCTCAGCTTCTTCCCTTCTATTGACACTCTTGTGTCAAGAAAGCTCATATTTTATAAAATAAAACCACAGTAAATTTCAAATAGTTATTAGAATAATTCAAATGGGAGACAAGTTGTAATAATTCATCCTTACCTCCTGTCCAGACAAAAATGTTGTCAATATATCTATACCAACCTATCACAAAGTCTCTATATCCCTGGTCACTAAATACAACATCCTCTTCAAATTTGCCAACAAAAAGATTGGCATAGGTAGGTGCTACATTTGAGCCCATAGCCGTTCCCTTTTTCTGGACATAGAAAGTATCCTCAAAAAGAAAATAATTCTCAAAGTATGATCTCAAACAAATCCTTAATGAGTCGTCTCTCACTTGGAGAATATAATCTGTCTTTGTCCAAGAAATGGAACAGGCTCTCAATGCCTAAATAGTGAGGGATAGAGGTATAGAGACTTGCGATGTCCATTGTAACCACAAAGCTATATTGTGGGATCACCTGAGGTACAATCTTACATCAGAAATCAGTTGTATCCTGTAAGTAAAACTCCAGGTACCCCAACAAGGGTCTAATCAGTTGATCTAAGAATATGGCCACTGGTTGGAAGACCGATTCAGTGCCTGCCAGAAAAGATTGGATCACCATTTCAAACAAAGTAGTATTTCTCTTTAGACAGTAATATTCTGGTTATCAATAAAGGTCACATTGTCTCAAGGGACCATCAAGAGACATTTCTAACGTATAATAAGAATACCATTGTACAATTGAGGCTGAGAGACTTTTTTTCTCTTTTTTCTTCCTTTTTTTTTAAAAATAATTTTTGCAGGTGGTGCTGGTCATTCCCCCATCGGACGCCTTGGGGGTAGCATATTGTATATATTTTTTTCTGTACACCCTTTTTTCTTGAAAATGTTATTTGTTTTTTTCTTTGGTTTGGATGATGTTTGGTTTGGATGATGTTTGAATTTTATTTAGCTCACTATATTGAGCAGTTTATATTATTGTGCGGTTTTGTATGGTGGATGGAGTTTGTGAGAATGAGAGCAGACAAACATTAGTGTTCTCATGACTGTGAAAACTTGAAAAGATATTAAATGTATACTTGTTAAGAAATAAAGAATTGCAAAAAAACTTTTTCTAAGACTCAGGTGCTGGGATTTTTTTTTTATTAAAATATTAGTTTAATATTAGTTTAATAATTATTGTAGTTTAATTGTTAGTTTAACTTATTTTTTTTTTAATTTGACAGGTAAGTTTTAATTTAATTTAATATAGGGAAATTGTAATTTTAATTTTAGGGTTTTTATAATTTTATAGTTAGGGTGGCGTTAGGTTTAGGGGTTACTTGTTTAAATTAGTTTATTGCGATGTGGGGGGGGGGGCTTTCGGTTTGGGGTTAATAGTTTTATTTATTATATTTTGTTGTGAGGGTTTGAGGTTTAGGGGTTAATAGGTTTATTATAGTGGCTTGCGGTTTATGGATTTATAACTTTAGTATAGCGGGGGCGATGTTGGCGGATGGCAGATTAGGGTTTAATAATATTTAAATAGTGTTTGCGATGCGGGAGGGCGGTAGTTTAGGGGTTAATAACTTTAGTATAGTGGTGATGATAACGGGGAGCGGCGAAATAGGGGTTAATAATTTTTTTTAGTGGCGCCGTTGTCGGCAGCGGCAGACTAGGGGTTAATACATTTAAAATAGTGTTTGCGATGCGGGAGGGCCTCAGTTTAGGGGTTAATAGGTAGTTTATGGGTGTTAGCGTACTTTGTAAAAGCTTGGTTATGTGTTTTATGTTACAGCTTTGTAGTGTAACACTCATAACTACTGACTTTATATGGCAGTACAGATCTTGTCATTTTAGGCTGTAAACACTCGCTTTTTAGCCCCACCGCAAAACTCGTAATACCGGCGCTATGGTAATCCCATTAAAAAATGTCATTTTTATGAGTGCGGTACTGACATTGCGGTACAGGCTAAAAGGCTTGCGGTACACGTATACTGACAAGACTTGTAATGGCTGCGTTAGGGAAAAAGATGCATTATGGGCCACAAAGCTGCTATTTGACTCATAATGCAAAACTCGTAATCTAGGTGTTTTATAGTTGACTAACACAAACATTCCACTAGAATCTACCTGTAGCACAAAGAGATATAGCAACAGCTAAATAATTTGTTGCAAGCATTTTATATGTTAGCTACAATGCATTTGGAATTCCCATTAAAAGTATAGGCAGCCACAACCTCTGGCTACTCTACAAGAGGTTGTTCTACCTTCTTTTTCTATCTTTCTACCATTTGTATCAAGTGAAGTGTGATAACTGATGATTCGCTACTTATAGGTAGTGCTGGTAAAAAGCTCTTGCTACAGGTAGTGTGATCTATCCCTTTATTGGTTATAAAAGTTATTGAGGATCAATCACAGTGTATCTTGCATTAAATGACACATTAAATGGTCCAGATGAGCATTTTCAATCTTGTGGTGATCATAACCATTAATTTTCCTTGTTTCTTGGACACAAAAATATGTTATTACATTGCAGTAAAAAATTCCCTATCCTTAACATGAAACTTTTCTGTTAAGAGCAATCCCAATGCTAAATGCCAATATTTACTACACTTACGGCTAGATTTAGAGTTTTGTCGGTAACGACCCGCGTAGCTAATGCTGACTTTTTTCTGGCCGCACCTTTAAAATAACTCTGGTATTGAGAGTCCACAGAATGGCTGCGTTAGGCTCCAAAAAAGGAGCGTAGAGCATATTTAACGCAACTTCAACTCTCGATACCAGAGTTGCTTACGGACGCGGCCAGCCTCAAAAACGTGCTCGTGCAGGATTACCCCATAGGAAAAAATGGGGCTGTTTGAGCTGAAAAAAAACCTAACACCTGCAAAAAAGCCGCGTTCAGCTCCTAACGCAGCCCCATTGTTTCCTATGGGGAAACACTTCCTACGTCTGCACCTAACACTCTAACATGTGCCCTCTAACCTTACACTTATTGACCCCTATTCTGCCGCCCCCACTATCGCTGACCCCTGCATATTATTATTAACCCCTAATCTGCTGCTCCGTAAACCGCCGCTACTTACATTATCCTTATGTACCCCTAATCTGCTGCCCCTAACACCGCCGACCCTATATTATATTTATTAACCCCTAATCTGCCCCCCACAACGTCGCCTCCACCTGCCTACACTTATGAACCCCTAATCTGCCGAGCGGACCGCACCGCTATTATAAAAAAGTTATTAACCCCTAATCCGCCTCACTAACCCTATAATAAATAGTATTAACCCCTAATCTGCCCTCCCTATCATCGCCGACACCTAACTTCAATTATTAACCCCTAATCTGCCGACTGGAGCTCACCGCTATTCTAATAAATGTATTAACCCCTAAAGCTAAGTCTAACCCTAACACTAACACCCCCCTAAATTAAATATAATTTTAATCTAACGAAATTAATTAACTCTTATTAAATAAATTATTCCTATTTAAAGCTAAATACTTACCTGTAAAATAAATCCTAATATAGCTACAATATAAATTATATTTATATTATAGCTATTTTAGGATTTATATTTATTTTACAGGTAACTTTGTATTTATTTTAACCAGGTACAATAGCTATTAAATAGTTAAGAACTATTTAATAGCTAAAATAGTTAAAATAATTACAAATTTACCTGTAAAATAAATCCTAACCTAAGTTACAATTAAACCTAACACTACACTAACAATAAATTAATTAAATAAAATACCTATAATTATCTACTATTAAACCTAACACTACACTATCAATAAATAAATTAAATACAATTCCTACAAATAAATACAATGAAATAAACTAACTAAAGTACAAAAAATAAAAAAGAACTAAGTTACAAAAAATAAAAAAAATATTTACAAACATTAGAAATATATTACAACAATTTTAAACCAATTACACCTACTCTAAGCCACCTAACAAAATAACAAAGCCCCCCAAAATAAAAAATGCCCTACCCTATTCTAAATTACTAAAGTTCAAAGCTCTTTTACCTTACCAGCCCTGAACAGGGCCCTTTGCGGGGCATGCCCCAAGAAGTTCAGCTCTTTTGCCTGTAAAAAAAAACTTACAATACCCCCCCCAACATTACAACCCACCACCCACATACCCCTAATCTAACCCAAACCCCCCTTAAATAAACCTAACACTAAGCCCCTGAAGATCTCCCTACCTTGAGTCGTCTTCACCCAGCCGAGCCAAATTCTTCATCCAAGCGGAGCAAGAAGAGGTCCTCCATCCAGTAGAAGTCTTCATCCAAGCGGGGCAGAAGAGGTCTTCCATCCGATTGAAGTCTTCATCCAAGAGGCATCTTCTTCTTGGGGCATGCCCAGCAAAGGGCCCTGTTCAGGGCTGGTAAGGTAAAAGAGCTTTGAACTTTAGTAATTTAGAATAGGGTAGGGCATTTTTTTATTTTGGGGGGCTTTGTTATTTTATTAGGGGGCTTAGAGTAGGTGTAATTAGTTTAAAATTGTTGTAATATATTTCTAATGTTTGTAAATATTGTTTTATTTTTTGTAACTTAGCTCTCTTTTATTTTTTGTACTTTAGTTAGTTTATTTCATTGTATTTATTTGTAGGAATTGTATTTAATTTATTTATTGATAGTGTAGTGTTAGGTTTAATAGTAGATAATTATAGGTATTTTATTTAATTAATTTATTGATAGTGTATTGTTAGGTTTAATTGTAACTTAGGTTAGGATTTATTTTACAGGTAAATTTGTAATTATTTTAACTATTTTAGCTATTAAATAGTTCTTAACTATTTAATAGCTATTGTACCTGGTTAAAATAAATACAAAGTTACCTGTAAAATAAATATAAATCCTAAAATAGCTATAATATAATTATAATTTATATTGTAGCTATATTAGGATTTATTTTACAGTTAAGTATTTAGCTTTAAATAGGAATAATTTATTTAATAAGAGTTAATTAATTTTGTTAGATTAAAATTATATTTAATTTAGAGGGGTGTTAGTGTTAGGGTTAGACGTAGCTTTAGGGGTTAATACATTTATTAGAATAGCGGTGAGCTCCAGTCGGCAGATTAGGGGTTAATAATTGAAGTTAGGTGTCGGTGATGTTAGGGAGGGCAGATTAGGGGTTAATACTATTTATTATAGGGTTATTGAGGCGGATTAGGGGTTAATAACTTTATTATAATAGCGGTGCGGTCCGCTCGGCAGATTAGGGGTTAATAAGTGTAGGCAGGTGGAGGCGACGTTGTGGGGGGCAGATTAGCGGTTAATAAATATAATATAGGGGTCGACGGTGTTAGGGACAGCAGATTAGGATTACATAGCTATAATGTAGGTGGCGGCTCTTTGCGGTCGGCAGATTAGGGGTTAATTATTGTAGGTAGCTGTCTGCGACGTTGTGGGGGGCAGGTTAGGGGTTAATAAATATAATAAAGGGGTCGGCGGTGTTAGGGGCAGCAGATTAGGGGTACATAAGTATAACGTAGGTGGCGGTCGGCAGATTAGGGGTTAAAAAAATTTAATCGAGTGTCGGCGATGTGGGGGGACCTCGGTTTAGGGGTACATAGGTAGTTTATGGGTGTTAGTGTACTTTAGAGCACAGTAGTTAAGAGCTTTATAAACCGGCGTTAGCCCAGAAAGCTCTTAACTACTGACTTTTTTCTGCGGCTGGAGTTTTGTCGTTAGATTTCTAACGCTCACTTCAGCCACGACTCTAAATACCGGAGTTAGAAAGATCCCATTGAAAAGATAGGATACGCAATTGACGTAAGGGGATCTGCGGTATGGAAAAGTCGCGGCTGAAAAGTGAGCGTTAGACCCTTTTTTGAATGACTCCAAATACCGGCGGTAGCCTAAAACCAGCGTTAGGAGCCTCTAACGCTGGTTTTCACGGCTACCGCCAAACTCTAAATCTAGGCCTTAGTTTTGTGTTAGCTTTCACTTATTATACTATAAAGCTTTGAGGACTTAATAAATTGCCAACAGGCCTTCTCAGGGATGTTAGGAGTATTCCAAGATATGGAATGAAAAATTGCTTATGTGCAACACACTATGGCCACAGCACTCTGAAAGAAACCATTGACAGCAGTTTGGATATACTTAAATGCAATGGTCTGGATTATATTCATCCAAAAGTTGTGACAAAAAAATCATCTAGAAAACCGTTATGTTATGTTAAATTACATTATTCTCATTTTGCCTTATGGGATTTGTCACTTTAACCATGTTGTCGCAAACAGGTTTTATACTTTGTGCTTAAGAGGTGTGGGATCTTGCAAGTAAACACTGTTCTATACAGTGAGCACTTACAGTTTGGCCCAATTTAATCAGTTCAATCAATTCAATGTTGTAAATTTTGCATTTGTACAATTTACAACTGTTTAAATTCCATAATTAAAGATCAGAAATGTTGTGGGCACTATGTTCTGCAAGTTATTAATTTCCTGCATTAATTTCCTTCTAGGTCAAATCTCGTAAATAGAAAAATCTTTTTTGCAAAAGAAACAAACAAATTTTAATATATATAAGAACTTTTATTGTATGATGCATTTAAGTAACCCATTTTATACACATGCCCAGAATACCAATAATCCCCCAGTTCAAATGGATTTATAAAACATTTAGTTAAAATAAAGGGGAATCTTGTGCTTGAAGTACCTGAAAACCATTTCCCAGAAAATAGACCTACTAGGTATTTAATTTTTGTTGATGTGACTCTCTCATGAAGGCCTATTTTTACTTATCGCTTTAGTGCGGAAAAATGTTTTGCAAATAAAATATATATTATATAAAAGAGCAAAAAGTTTTATGCAATTTCAACAACCATGTATTTAATGAAACATCATTTTTATACATTTCATTCAGATTTTAATACAATTAATAAAAAGGAATTTAAACCTGATAGGGACGTCTCTCACTGTTTAAAACCACCTTTATTTAAAGTCCCAAAATATATGTGCATAATCTTTAAAAACAAAGGTTATACCACAATAAAAGCTGTTTAGTAAACCGTTCTATTTTCATTCATGGAGCCCAGGTATCATTGTTTCTTCCACAGCCGCATATCACATCATTTTTTTTGCTTTTACTGAGCCCTGGTGTTGTGAACTACCCCTCCTGGGTGATGTTGGCAGGAGCTGTCTAGTGAATCTTGTAACTCCTCTATGTACTGTAAATCCTCTAGGTCAGAGTTCTTCAAACTTTTTCCTAAACTCAGTGACATAATATTACCCTATTTTTATGCTTGGTCTTAAAAAAATTCTGAAGTAATATACAACAAGATAGCTGCAATTTTTGGCAAATTTATTAAAATGTGTGTGTATTTTATTCCTGATTGTAGTCAAACTTGAAATAACACACACACTCTCATACAACACACAGCACACAAACACAAATCCACACACACTCTTATATAGCACACACCACACACTCTCATTCAACACACACCACACACTCTCATACAACACACACACCATACAAACTCTCCTATAACACACACCACACATTCTCCTACAACACACACCACACACACTCTAATACAACACACATCACACACCACACAAACTCTCCTATAACACACACCACACACTCTCCTACAACACACATCACACACACTCTAATACAACACACATCACACACCACACAAACTCTCATACAACACACACCACACACACTCTCATTCAACACACACACCGCAGTAACTCTCATACAACACACAGCACACAAACACAAATCCACACACACTCTTATATAGCACACACCAAACACTCTCATTCAACACACACCACACACTCTAATACAACACACACACACCACACAAACTCTCCTATAACACACACCACACACTCTCCTACAACACACATCACACACACTCTAATACAACACACATCACACACCACACAAACTCTCATACAACACACACCACACACACTCTCATTCAACACACACACTGCAGTAACTCTCCTACAACATACACCACACACACTCTCATTCAACACACACACACACACCACACAAACTCTCCTACAATACACACAACACACTCTCCTACAACACAAACACCACACACACTATCCTACAACGCACAACCATGTTCCAACCCAGTAAACATGGTATTGCGACCCAGTAAGGGTCCTGACCTGTGGTTTGAAGAACCCTGCTCTAGGTAAAAGTCAGTCTGCGCACTTAGTGCTAACGTGCACTGCAGAAGACTCCAACACTTTTGACAATTAAATAAACTTAATTAATAGCTATTACTGCCTTAAAGGACAACAAAAAACAACTTAATTTTCCCTTTATGAGTCCTATAGAGAATACAAATGTAAACAAAGTTTCTAATTTATTTCTATGATCAAGTTTTCTTTATTGTCTTGGTATCCTTTGTTATAGGAGCAGCAATGATCTACTGGAAGTTAGCTGAATACATTGGCGGATCCAAAGGTAAGGGGAAGATATGTGCAGCCACAAATCAGCAGCTAGCTACCAGTAGTGCACTGCTGCTCCTGAGCTTACCTATGTATGCTTTTAATCAAAGGATGCCAAGAGAAGAAAGCAAATTAGATAAAAGAAGCACATTGAAAAGTTAAAGTTGTTTAAAATGAAATGTTCTGTCTGAATCAAGAAAGAAAAAATGTTGGGTTTTGCATCCCTTTAATGAAGACATGTATAATAATATTTAGGGTGGGTCACTGCTTTCATCAACAAGTTTCACCCTGTATTGGGGCTTTTTCGAAATAACTTTCCCTATTGACTATTCAATCTTAAATAGTCTTATTTTGCCTCTCATTGGTTAACTACCATGGCCTCCATTGCATATTCAGCGTCGCCCGCAAAATCTTCCGCCGCAAGATTTTTTATTTTTTTTTTAAATATTTTTTATTGAGGTGAAAAGTTGGCATACAAACAGAAAATTGCAGCAGTATACAATAGGAAACGTAAAATAGCTTATAACAGGGTACAATGCATGAATTCTAGAATGATAAACAGTACATATGGTCTCAATCACGCTAAACAAGACGTACAACGTCGTCAACTGCCACATGGATGAAAGACAAGTAATACAGCAACTCATGGGAATGCCAAATAAAAAAAAAAAAGTATAGAACCTTCATATGTACGTAAGGGGCTGCTCTTGGGCCACATAACAAACAATATTAAACAGTTATAACTGAAGGTAACTCCAAGAGAGAGAGAGGCCCCTTTTGGACCTCATCGTGAAAACCTCAAATTTTAATATAGTTGCGCTATAGAATTGGTATAATTAATTTAACAAGGTGGTATAGTATTAGGAAACTGTAAGTAAGACTCTTCAAAAAATAGTACTAAACAATCCTGCACAGATTGGAGGGAAAAGTAGTACTGATAAAAGTTTGTAGTGCAAGATATAAATGTAGAAAGGGGGAAATAAGGTGTGGTATTGACAAGAAAAACCACGTAAGTCACTCTCCTAGAAATAGGAGGTATATTGAGGGGGGGGGGGGAGGTGGTAAGTTACATACGGTGGACAAATTGCGAAATAGGGGATAAATTATGTATACAGAAGTGGGATAGTCAATGTTATATAACACTGTAAATTTTATGTATAAGAAAGAAAGGTAAGATGTGGTATAGGCTAGATGGATCGCTCCATTCATCCTCCTACATAAGGAGGAATAGTATAAAAGAGAAAAAGGAATGGGTGGGAGGGGGGGAGAAGGTGGAGTGGGTATATTAGATGAGTAAGTGTATTTATAGCGCCTGAATTGGGACAATGTCTCGAATAATAAATGAGAATAATACTAATGCAGGACCTGCCTGCTCTAATGACACTATATTAAACTAAGGTATAATATTGGTTAGGAAAACCACACAGTCCCCCCACATGGAACATAAGTTATGACCCGATGGGAGAAAGCAATAGGGTGAGTATGGTAGGCCAGATAGATAAGTGAAGCGCCACAGTTAGTCTGGGAAATGCACTAGAACCTGGGCTGTAAAGGGCTTTTAAGGAGGGGCTGGTTAAATAGTTGCCTAGTCAAAATTAGCTTATAGCGTCAAATATAGAGTAATACTGAGGTGGAATTACTGTCTCTAAATGGATAAAACTATACAAGTCTATTCTGTGAGTAAATGGGGAGTAAGCATTCATCTCTTATATCAAACAGGTAACTAGTAGAGAGAGAGAGAAAAACAACAAGGAATAGGGAATCACACATGTAAAGGGAACCTATGGATCATTGCTCTAGTAAAGAAAAAAAAAACAATGTAAATCTGGAAAGGTACAATCAATTATATGTATATCTAAAGATAAAGGCATATTACTTATCTTGTGCTTTCAAATGGGAATGAGCTAAATCAAGCCAAATTCTCAAGGTTAGGCTCACGAATATACCTATTAAGTAGTTGCACAATTCAATATGGTAGTTAGTAGTTTGTAACTAATATGCACAATGTACTTTGTAAGCTTAGATGAAGCAGTGATAGAATAGATACCCATAGTTAGAAATTATATCATTGGAGCAGCTTAGAGCTTCTAAATTAGAATTGTAATTGAACCAGCCCTCACAATAGTATAATCAGGGGCAAAATACCTTCTTATATTTATATGGCACTAGGATCACGCCATCCCGGCCGCAGACAACAAGACCCCACTGCACCATTACTACAAGGGATGAATAGTTTGCTCTGCTAAAAGTAGCTTGTAATATATATAAAAAAAAGAGTATCACTGAAGTAATATTCCTGCTTCTGAGTGAGTAAGACTATACATGGGTATCATATGATCAAATGGGAGTTAGGTGCTCATCTCTTATATAAAAAATTAGTGGAAACCTAGGCTCCACCTGCTATGGAAAAGGTTCCCATACTAGTAATCATAGTAAACCTAGAACATAATTAGGCAAAGGGAACAGCGCTTATCTGAACAATACTGTCCAACATGTGAAACTATGCAAAACAATAACCCCACCGTGAACACACACGACAACAAAGAGCTGAGCTAAGAACAGTTTAACAGTTAAACCTTATAGACAGGATAGAGTATAACCCTGTTAGTATACATAAGCAAACTCATAACAATACACCTGACTATGTCCACTACCCCACATCCTCGCACCAGCTTATATTGTTTATATTATATATTTATATTATCAGATGTGGGAAAGCTGATGTGAGTCTGAGAAATGAGCCCTTATGCTGAGCTGAGGAGAAATGTTCAGACTGGAGATAGATTCCACATACATTGCAGAGCAGAGGCTGCAAGCAAGTTCACAAAGGGGCTCCAGATTAGCCTATGTGGCCCCGTGCTGTACACCAAGTCACAGCGACCCGCCCTGAAGCTGTGGGGGACATATCAATGTCACCATCTATATCGCTAGGGCCTCTGAAGGAGCGCAGTAGGAGGGAAGCTGCAAACAGTTTCGCTGAGGTCCCACACATATGGTCGCAATCGGCAAATGTCTCAAGCCCCGCAACTGCAGGTGACTTTAGGAGCGAGGGCTGAGTATTTCTATAGACTCGTGTCTCGTCTGGCAGCTCAGGGTCAAAGTAGTTGGTCAAATAGTCACCTTCCGTCGCCTCCGGTAAGAGGTGTAACTCTCTGGGAGCTTGGTCTCCGGATTGTTGGCCATGCTGGAGTGGGTCGGGCGGGCGACACAGGAACCCATGAGCTAATGTGCCATCGGCAATACTCTGGTCTACAGCTGCGTTGGCACAAGTCTGGTTGGGGGCAGAATGTTTAGGAGTGAGAGTTGTAGCGCAATACTCAAGCAGTGTTGCTTCCATTCTGCCGAAATGTTCATATAAGAGCTGCGCCACCTCCTCTGCCCAATAGGTCAGGGCCTCCATCTTAGCCACGTTGATGTAGAGCTTCTGAAAGCGAGAAGTAAACTCCTGGGCACCTGCAGGGTATTGTAGGGCTATTAAAGATCAATAGATTGCTTTATGGTGCAAAATAATTTGAGCCCAAGGGTTAATAAATAAGATTACAGTCAATTTAGAGCCAGGAGCTCCATACACACACGACTGGCTCCCTAGGTAGTTGGCTCCCCTCCGCCGCAAGATTTTGGTATTATACATATGGCGTAGCATACAAGTTACGTGCATATATTTCACCCTCCGGACGTAATTTGTATCCCCATCGACTAACATAGAACAGCCGCGCAGTTTGGTATCCAATATACAGCGTAAGGACTTACGCGCGCAGAATTCAGAGAATGTACTCCATTCTTATCTCACCACAAATTGCAGGCACAGCAACCCTTGCACTGTCTAAAAAAGCAACGTAACTC
This sequence comes from Bombina bombina, assembly GCF_027579735.1. Lineage (NCBI taxonomy): Eukaryota > Metazoa > Chordata > Amphibia > Anura > Bombinatoridae > Bombina > Bombina bombina. The sequence goes on along the minus strand of NC_069505.1, from coordinate 224,328,991 downwards.
CTTGAAGGCCTAACAAACGCATGCGCAATCACATACATATCAGCCGCAAATCTCAAACAGTTAAACCTCTTCTAAGCATTTATTATTCCTGCCCCTGCAAGTGTGTCAAACCAATCACAAACAGCACAACCTCTCACCTGTAGCCTTAAAACACCTGGTAATGCATACCCTCATTAGCCACCATGTTTACATACTGCGGATTGCCACTGCATGTAAGTGAAACTACTACATCCCACCCCACTTCCCTTAACCACCCTAATTACTGAAAATGTCTCATTTGTTTAATTCATGTTTAGGTCAATATGATTTATTGACTATCATTAATAAGAATGAAAATCTATGTTTATACCTTATGTTCACACCTTCTGTAAATACATTATTATTTATATATATATACCCATGTGTCAATTTATATTGGATGTGAGAAACCTTGATTTACATCTTAGAAGTGAATATTACTATATGTACCCTTCATAAACAACTATGTGATGTGGTTTATAGAACATGAATATGTCATAAACATGATAATATTACCTTTTTTTTGCCATTTCCACACAGGTCTTATTATATGTTTTACCAATATTAGTGTACTAAAACACACCTCACATGGGTGTGGATGACAATTATATTGTAAATAACAGAGGACAAGATTTATGGTAAACTATAAGAATATTTATTTCTTTTTTGGCTTCTTAGATGAGGGAGCTGAGGTGACTGTAGTGGATTTCCTTGTTCTCCTGGTTTGAGAAGATTCTGATGTTTCTGCTGGTGTGCTGGCCACAGATGATAGACTGGAGGCAGTGTCCTGCTGGTGTGTAAAGTGCTCAACCAACACACCCAAGAGTTGATTTTGTTCTCACCAGCTATTGTCCATCTGCATCCGCATATCAGACAGAATTCGCATCATTTGTGACTGGTTTTGAACACTTCCACTTAATAATGCTGCCATGTCCCTCTGCAGCTCTATGCTACGTTTGTGTAACCTCTCTTGGCTCCTGAAGAACCTCTCTTGGCTCCTGTGGAACCTCTCTTGGCCTCTTTGTCTGCTCTCAGAGCTTGTTATGAGCCTCCTCTGGAGTGCAATGTATTCCTCACCCAGGGGAGAATACAATACATCCACAGGCTCTTGAGCAGCAGGGCTTCTAGTTGCTTGAGGTGCAGGTTCAGCTGCATCTGCTGGTTCTGGTGGGGCAGGTTTAGCTGCATCTGCTGGTTCTGGTGGGGCAGGTTCAGCTGCATCTGATGTTTCTTGTGGGGTAGGTTCAGCTGCATCTGATGTTTCTGGTGGGGCAGGTTCAGCTGCATTTGCTGGTGCTTGAGTACTTTCTGCTATATTTTCATCTGCAGATGGTGGAGCTCGCCCAATCGATGAGGATGGTGGAACTCGCCCAAGTGATGAGGATGGTGGAACTCGCCCAAGGAATGAGGACTCGCCCAAGTGATGAGGATGGTGGAGCTCTAAGGGTTTATTGATAGTCCCACTGATGACCAAAGTGTGACCACTCACCCTGTCCAGTTGACACTTCTTGTGACATAGTCTGTGGGTAAAAGCCATGACTGCCCTGAGATTTTGTTGGGGGGGGTTAAATACATGGACCCTTTGTGGCTGTCTTGGCTCCCCCTCAAAGCCAAAAGAAGAATATTCTCTGGCCAGGAATCTTGCCAGGGGTCATATGGCAATGGTGATGGCATCACTCCCGGGTCCTCAACTGAAGCCATCAAACCATGCTTATGCCTGGGAGCATACTGTTCATGTGGTTGCCTGAAGACTGGTGGTGGTGGTGGTGGCGGCATGCCTGTGACTGGTGGTGGTGGCGGTATGCCTGTTTGTATCCTCGTGACAGGAGGTTCTGTGGAGGAGTCAAATGATAAGAGGGATTAGTACAGTCAGATATATGTCCATGTGGGCATACAATGTACATTGAGATATGCTAGGGCCTATACTGATTCTCATGCCAAACTCTATAACATGCATGTGCACATTGTGATTTGTTCTATGAGGGATTTTAATATGCACAGTATACAGGTATGTGTTTCATACAATAGTTATGTGTACATGTCAATGATGGAAAAAATGTGTTCTTTAAGTGACACTATGGTCACACAATTTGCTTTAGCCTGATGTAGGCACAGTACCTGCTTTATTGAGCTAAAAGTATTGTGATGGCTATAGTGTCTATTTACTGAAAACTCTACATGTGGCTTGTGGCCTGTGTTACTCTGAGACATGTTAGTATTGCACTATTCCACCTCATATCATGAATTGCATTGTGTTAAGTAGCATTAATGTCAAATATAATTGTAGATGTTTTTGTTAGTAGGCCAAATACCATGATCCTCATTGTGTACATGAATGTGTGATATTAAAGGACGTTATATCTCAAATACATATAATACTGGTGTGTGGGATGTTACTCACCAGCATGATGTGCTGTGGTTGCAGCCCCTGAGTCACAAGCCCCTGGAAGTCTATGGACTGCTGTGATACTCAGGGAACTGTGTATCATCTCCTGCCAGGTGTTATACTCAATATAACACCTGGCATCTCTGATGAAGTGCATATACGCATGCACGAAACGTGTCAGATAGGAGCTTACCTTGTGTTCCTTGTAGAAGCCTGCTCCTGAATAAACTTTTTTTGGACCCACCGAGAGTCTCTGCGCTTCTTTTTCCTCATCGCATATGTTATACTCAATATCCAGGGATGGACCACCGCCTGTTCCCCTCTGGTGCATAGCTTCCTGCCCCATCTTTTCTTTGACCCGCCTCTTGCAGTCATTCCACCACTTTTTCAGGCCCTCAACAGTCCTCCTCTGCGTGGGCCACACTGTTGATGGCATCCTCTACCACCAACCATGCCATTTTTCTCCTTTTGGCACTGCCTTTGCCCTTCTCCTGACCGAAGAGGGCACTGTAATTGTCCATGATGGCCTGGACTAGGGCAACATTTTCCTCAAATGAGAAGTTGGGACATCTCAGCCTCTCATCCTCCATGGACACCTGGCTTGCTCCCTGTGATGTCCCTGGTGTGGGTTCCTCCCTATCCTCTCCCTCCTCCCCCCCTTCTGTCCACATGTGCACCATCTGTCCCTGTCCTAGATGTGCCTGGTCTCTGGGGCTCTCGGGCATCTCTCCTTCAATCATCCCTTCTAGCTCTCCCTCTCCCCACTCCACTTACTCCCTGACGGGGACCCCACCGATCCTCCTGTCCTCTCCAATACTCCTCTCCCTGCCACTCCTCTCCCCTCCTCCCCTCCACCCTACCTCTCCCTGCCATCCTCACACTAAATCACACTGCACACACTCACACTCAGTCCCAGTTCAATCACACACAACCAAACACTCAGCCTATCACACTGTGAAATTCAAATAAAATGTGTGAGGTGTTAGAAAAAAAGTGTGGTGAATTTGTATATGTATGTATGCAAAATGTGTGCAATATGTAAAAATATGTGTAAGTGTACAAGCTTAATCAAACAACAATGCGACCTAACTAACTCCTCTGTTTGCGCCTCTCTCTCTACCCTGACTAATCCTCCACTCCAGTGTAGTGTGCTGTAGCTCAAAAACAATCCAAAAACACTGAAGAAAATGGCGGCTGCGCATGGGTTTAAATACTAATTTTGAATAGCGTAATTACGTGTCGAATTTATATTTGAATTTGTGGTTCATTTTTACAAGTGTTAGCCTAATTTGCATAAAACTACTCTTTATTGACACTTTCCGTGGACAAAATACTGGCGTAAGTTACTTGCGACGACTAAAATGTGTATTTGCGCACATTTCAGAAGATTGCCAGTTTGTCTTACTTACGCCAGTTTAGCATCTAATGGCGCAATATATGTAATACCCCGATGTGTGAGGTGAAATTACAGGCGGCGCGGGTTCCCACGCTTGCGCCAAAACCTGCGCAGTATATTTGATTGTGCCCCATATGGAAGGTGAACAGAGTGTGTTTGATATATTTAAAGGTGGCATACAGACTTAAGGGGGTATTTAAAATGTATAAATTTATTTTAAAGGGACGTCAACACTAAAATTGTTATTGTTTAAAAATATAGGTAATGCCTTTACTACACATCCCCCAGCTTTTCACAACCAACATTGTTATATTAATTTACTTTATAACATTTAAACCTCTACATTTCTGCCTGTTTCTAAGCCATTAAAGATGACTTCTTATCACATGATTGTTATTTGCTTTTCACAACAGGGGAGAGCTAGTTCATGTAGACATATAGATAGCATTGTGATCACGCCTTGGCTTGTGGCAGACACTGCACTAATTGGCTAAAATAAAAGTCAATAGATAATAAATAGTCATGTGATCAGGGGGCTGTCAGACAATGCTTTGATACAAGGTAATCACAGAGGTTAAAAGTGAATTAATATAACTGTGCTGCTTATGCAAAACTGGGGAATGGGTAATAAAGGGATTATCTATCTTTTAAAACAATAAAACTTCTGGTGTAGGCGGTCCCTTTAAATTCCATTTCAAACATACAATTTAGAAAGAAAAAGGAAAGTTGTATTTCAAAGGTTTACTCACAGACTATAAATCTAAAAGGGTATCTGTAAAATATATAATATATAGTCTAAACTCTATTTAAAAAGGGTAAGAATAAATATTTTGTTAGCAAAGTACCCATTCTATAAATAATTTCAGCTTCTATATATAATAAATTCACCTCTAAATTTCCTTCCCTCCAATCAGGACAAACTTTACATATTTTTTTAGTATTTTAAATTATTATGTATATATCTGAAATATTTATAGAAATGGGTATCCAAATCCCCTTTTTTATATATTATGCAAATGTTCCCTGATTCTTTCTCTGACTCTTCTTGTAGTTTCCTCTAAACATTACTTCTTGCATGAACATTCAATTAGATAAATAACTGTCTGTGAATCTGATAAAAGGGTAGATTACGATCCTTTAGAAAAACGTATCAAGTTAATTATCTACAAAAAGCCCCATAGACTTTAATGGTGATTTTCTGTTGAAAATCATTAGATACATTTTTCTAAGATTGCGATTGACCCCAGTGCCTCTTATTTTAAATGCTTCACCTGTGTCTTAATATTAATAGTTTAACTTTGAGCTATATTGACATAATCAGCAACCAAAACATGGAGAGAAACTCAATTCTACTCATGCGTTGAGATGTCAGAGTAGTGCCAATTAGACTTGGTAAATATTAGCCATTTGTCTTTGATAAAGTGCATGTCTAAGGCACAACACATGTAAGTAAAGGCTGATTCAGTAACACCCATGTGTCTTGTTAAATATTTTAATGCAGCAATAATAAAAGTTTTATGTTTTTTCCTTGGGAGTCCATTGGCTCTGTGACACATGGCTCATTTTTACCAAGTCTAACTGACACAACGCTGAGTGAAATTCACTGTATTCAAAGTATTTACCTTTGTAGATGGGGAATAGTGGATATGAGTCCCTGGAGAAGTAGCATCGCTATAGTTCAACATATCAGAACGGGTGAGTGTAAACTCTATAACCTTGTTATAAGAGATAAGGATAAAAACTGCTCACTTCATAACTTTAAATCCTTATTTTTATAGATGTTCTCCTTCTTCTTACACTCACTTGGTGCAAGAATATGTTTCATGTTCTTAGCTTTCCTATAAATTGCCTTTGGATAGGGGACAATTATATTGCCTATTAAAGGATCATGTTGTACTAGATACCAATGTTTCCTAAGTATCTTCCTTATACTATTCCGTACCTCACTATAGTTAGTGATGAAAGGGATCACTGATCCCTATCTCTCAATGTATCTAACTACCTATCATTTGTCTTATATTTAATTAATTCCTTTCTTTTTCCTTATTGTATCTATTACTGAAATTATTGTACTTTTCTCATAACCTTGTTCATTAAAGCTCTATTCTAAAATCTTAACTTGTTCTTTATAATCTTCTATGTTAATGCAATTTCTTTTAATTGACCCATTGGGATATTATCTTTCCATTTTTTCAGTAACAACTTGTCACATGAATGTAATTATTTGAATCTAATGGTTTGAAATGTGTCTTGGTGATAAAAGTGTGATTACCCAGTGATATACCTAAATTAAAAAATGTGATAGGTTTGCATTGTACATACCAGTATAGTAAAGACACTATCTTGTTGCTATTCATATCATTGAAGAACATTTATAAATGTTTTAAAGTATCTCTCCAAATTATTAAAATATCATCTATAAATCTTTTAAAGAGCATGGAATTCTTATCAACAACAGGTGGACCCAGGACTCCATACAAGTACCTTGCTTGGGCTAGATTATGAGTGGTGCACTAACTGTTGTGCGCAAGTGAATAGGGATTTATTTTTGCGTATTACACATTGAAATTAAATGCAATGTCTCTCGATTGCAATTGAATTTATCACGCACTGAACTGGTTAACTGTTCCCCTGTACTATGTGACAGCCATCCGCCAATCACAAAATACATATACGTATATAGTGTACACTTTTGCACATGCTTAGTAGGAGCTGAAGCCTCAGAAAGTGTGCATATAAAAATAATGTGCAAGTTTTGATAATGGAATTATATTGGATTTTTTTTAATTACATGTTATATCTGAACTATGAAACTTTAACTTTTGATTTTAGTGTAGAAAAATAAATTTTACTTCCTGTATTTTATAAAAAACAAAAGCTAATAGATTTGTTTTAAATTAATCTTTTATTGAGGTTTTTAGAAAATTACAACATATACAGTCTTTCATGTCACATTAACAGCAGACTTAAATACATTTTTCACAATCGTATAGTAGTTATCATTGAGTTGCAAGTAAGCCTATATAGCGTTAAATACAGATAATATTTGTCATGCCATAGAGAAACATTCAATAAGACAATAATTTAGCAAAATAGCAACAAAGGGGCCACTCTTGGACTATGGAGCATAACTAATGAGACTTCTTAGAAGGTAAAGGAGGAAAGACCACTTTTTGGTCTTTATATTTCTCAGCATGAAGTTTATGAATAGCAATTAGCTTCCTTCTTCAACATTAGAGGCTACTCTTGAACCTCAATTTTAATTTTAAAATATAAAGATGAATCTAGGTACTATAAAGTATATAAATAACAAAGCATCTGATGGTGAGGAAGTCTACTAAGAATGAATGTGCTTTTTGCACAGGAAAATAGAGTCGCCCTTTGCACATATAAATATAACATATGAGCTTCTACGTCACACAACTCAGATGTATAGAGAGGCAGATGGGACTCTTTTTGCAGAGTCTGTTACCTATGATTAGTGATTACACTTATTGATATTGTTGGTAACAGATTTTTAGCTTTAACTATAGATTGCCTAAACACAGCTATAAAATAAAATAATACAGAGGTCTTCTAGCAATAATATACTCCCACCAAGAGAAACATTGCACACACTTATGGATATGAAATATTTGCATCTATTTTACTGTGCGGATCATATACATCACAAAATATGACCGTTTATGTAGAGCCTATCCATAATGATTACTCACTCTACTCATATTTACAAACTTTAACAGATTTGTGGCTTTACTCGTAAAAGACCTATGGGACCCTGAAGAAGCGCATTTCTTCAAACCAATGTGTGTAACAGTGAATAAGCAAATGACATTTGGTAACAAACACATAGTATCATTACTGATACTAGTTTAAATGCTTTTTCAGAGACTACATTGTAGGAGAAAACAAGTATAGCTGACAGGCAAGAATACAAAAATATCCTGTGTGGGAGCACACATTAGAAAAATTGGTCCCCCATAGATTTGGTCATATGTGTTATAGCTCATAGAAAGAAAGCAACTAGGGGTTACCTTACAAGATTACTAGCGATGCCCCCAAATTTAAACTGCACTACTACTGTTGCTACTTACAAAAGGAGGTGAAACAACTTTAAATAGATATAAGTTAAGTCTAGGACCAATACGATCTACTTTATACAGCAATGTAATATGAATTATAGAATAACATTTAATATCTCAGGATCATCATCAAGATAGATAGTTAAACTGAAAAAGAGCATCACTTTAAAGGTCAAGAAGATTCACCCCACATCACACAGGTCAAATTGTTTGTCAGCAAGCATCTGCATCACCAGGGCAAAGGCAAGTTCTCTTTCTAGGTCTCTACCTTCCAATCTTGCTTATGGCAAAGATCAGCACAGATGTATGTAGTGTCAGGACGCAGTCCCATCAACGCTATCCTTACTGCAATCTGTCCATCCAGTGCAGCTGGGCAAATCACGTCCCAACACTACAAGCCTCTGAGGCCCCACTCAGAGGTGCTGGTCACATTACCCCAGAGGTAGACCCTAGCCGACCCACAATCACTCTTAGTAGTGCCAATTCTATTCTTCATCAGGGTAAAATTCACTGGACTTCGGTAACACCTAGGCTGTGCAGATAGGTAAGTCCTTGTTACTGCAAGCATACCTATAGGGCTCTTCTGCATCTCAAGTTTGGTGCTTCTTGTTAGACATAACTGATAGGCACTGTTCCTCATTTAAATCCTAGGCTCTTTGTGGTTTCATTGCAACCACTTCTGCTGTCAAACCAGGCATCAGTGAATCCCCTTCTAAATCCGGAGCAGTTTCCACAAGATTCCCTTCCATATCTACGGGTGCAGTGAGGGATAGGAGATGGTTGGATTTCTTCAACATCTTATGCTCAATCTTTTTCAACAGGTCCTGAATAGCTAGGTAAATTTCCTTCACTTGTATATCCATGTAAGTACTGTGAAGTAAGGCAGTCCAAATATGACTGTTAAACCCGGGATTAGAGGAGGGGTGCCAAGGTCTAAAAACAAGGTTGCCACTAGAGGCATCAGCAGTCTCGATCAGGGTAATGTACTCATTAATACACCAATCTTGGTAATTATTGGTACATTAACATTTAAGATAACAATATATAACTGGTAGATCCATGGATGTGTAACAATACAGCATTAATCGGCAGATTAGTTGTATCATATCAGGATCCTCTGATATTGCATCCTGTCCCCTGTAGCTAAGTCATTTTAACACACAAATTCAAAGAAATTATGAGGCAAATTATTTGTAACATATTAACTTTTTCAAAACTTGCTTGCAGTCCTCTCTTGTACATTGATATTGTTTACAGACAATTATAATAACCTACCTCCTCAATATTTGGACGGTGCATATTAATTTAAATTCAAATTCTGATTTAATTTTCTTGAAGGTTATTCTAGTACTCTCATATTTTACCACTTTTTTCCGGTCACATTAAAATACATCCACACAAAATCATGTATACCCCTTTGGATTTCACTATTGTTATAATAAAATGATGATAATTGTAATAATAATAATAATTAAGTATATAAACAAAAAAATAGAAATATGTATTTGTCCTGTTTCTTAATTAATTTACTTTCTAGTTGTATCCATAAAAGTATTGTACAGTTTTTAGTATTTTTAAGAAATCTAAGAAATTAACTAATCTTTGCAATAATGTCAGCACTATTTAAGCTCAGCCAAAGAAGATTAGTATTTTGTATTTCAATTTATTTCACTGACTGTATTAGCATCCTGCTGGTGCACCGCACTCCGTCAAAATATATGCATTGTCAAAATATTCCAATAATTAGATCACACTCAATTTGTTTTTTTAGCAAAATTACAGCAATTTAAATTAATATTACAAAAAAAGGAAGCAGAGTAACTTATAATGGGAATATAAGATTGTACTGATGCTTGCAATTTAAATACACCATATGAAAGTGTTTTTCTACTATTTAGAAATTGTAGTGGAGAAGGACAAAAATCAAACTGTAAGACATTTAGTTTGAGTGAAAATAAGAATACACTTTACAATTAATTTTTCATTCTCAGGCCTGTCCTGGTAATCTGTGTTGGATAAAATAATACATTTTCATGACCATGTAAACCTATTAAATAAGTTGCTTACCTACTAGTTAAAATGTTTCAGTTTTATCTATTTTTTTTTTTTTTTTACACTGGTAAGCAATGAATACAATGAATACACTTAATTTAACATTTTCAGGCCTGTCCTGGTAATTGTTGTGTGGATAAAATAATTAATTTTCATGACCATATGAACATATTAAGGGCTTGTTTATGAGTGAAATATTAGGTATCGCTCCCTCTCGTGAATTAACTCCGCTATACGTAGGCTTTTTGCATGCATCAAGTCGCTCCCATATTACAAGTTAAAAGTAAAATGTTTTCGCACAAGCAATATGCTGATGCACGCAAAAAGTAGAACTTTGAATATCCCGACTGCGTTAATGTATTCCCCCATAGACTAACCTGAAATGCAATACGAATATTTTACATGCCAATGTTCTTCACATAAAAGAATATGTTCTATTTATTCTTAAATAAATATTTATATATATTTATATATATATATATATATATATATATATATATATATATATATATATATATATATATATATATATATATATATATATACATATATATGATGTTTTTGGTAAAATAAATATTTAAATATGTATATCTAATTTCCATATATCACCCAGAATCCTTTTGCGCATTGGCAACAGTGTGTATGGAGTGTTTCTGGGTGAAAGCAAGCAGGGACACTAGGGCCTAGATTTGGAGTTTTGTCGGTAACGACCCGAAAAACTAACGCCGGCTTTTTTCTGGCCGCACCATAAAAATAACTCTGGTATCGAGAGTCCACATAAAGGCTGCGTTAGGCTCCAAAAAAGGAGCGTAGAGCATTTTTAACGCAGCTTCAACTCTCGATACCAGAGTTGCTTACGGACGCGGCCAGCCTCAAAAACGTGCTTGTGCACGATTCCCCCTAGGAAACAATGGGGCTGTTTGAGCTGAAAAAAACCCAAACACCTGCAAAAAAGCCGCGTTCAGCTCCTAACGCAGCCCCATTGTTTGCTATGCGGTAACCCTTCCTACGTCTGCACCTAACACTCTAACATGTACCCCGAGTCTAAACACCCCTAACCTTACACTTATTAACCCCTAATCTGCCGCCCCCGCTATCGCTGACCCCTGCATATTATTATTAACCCCTAATCTGCCGCTCCGTAAACCGCTGCTACTTACATTATCCCTATGTACCCCTAATCTGCTGCCCCTAACACCGCCGACCCCTATATTATATTTAGTAACCCCTAATCTGCCCCCCACAACGTCGCCTCCACCTGCCTACACTTATTAACCCCTTATCTGCCGACCGGACCTGAGCGCTACTATAATAAAGTTATTAACCCCTAATCCGCCTCACTAACCCTATCATAAATAGTATTAACCCCTAATCTGCCCTCCCTAACATCGCCGACACCTAACTTCAATTATTAACCCCTAATCTGCCGACCGAATCTCGCCGCTATTCTAATAAATGTATTAACCCCTAAAGCTAAGTCTAACCCTAATACTAACACCCCCCTAAGTTAAATATAATTTAAATCTAACGAAATTAATTAACTCTTATTAAATAAATTATTCCAATTTAAAGCTAAATACTTACCTGTAAAATAAATCCTAATATAGCTACAATATAAATTATAATTATATTAGAGCTATTTTAGGATTTATATTTATTTTACAGGTAACTTTGTATTTATTTTAACCAGGTACAATAGCTATTAAATAGTTAAGAACTATTTAATAGCTAAAATAGTTAAAATAATTACAAATTTACCTGTAAAAGAAATCCTAACCTAAGTTACAAATAAACCTAACACTAGACTATCAATAAATTAATTAAATAAACTACCTACAATTACCTACAATTAACCTAACACTACACTATCAATAAATTAATTAAATACAATTGCTACAAATAAATACAATTAAATAAACTAGCTAAAGTACAAAAAATAAAAAAGAACTAAGTTACAAAAAATAAAAAAATATTTACAAACATAAGAAAAATATTACAACAATTTTAAACTAATTACACCTACTCTAAGCCCCCTAATAAAATAACAAAGCCCCCCAAAATAAAAAAATGCCCTACCCTATTCTAAATTACTAAAGTTCAAAGCTCTTTTACCTTACCAGCCCTGAACAGGGCCCTTTGCGGGGCATGCCCCAAGAAATTCAGCTCTTTGCCTGTAAAAAAAAAAATACAATACCCCCCCCAAAATTACAACCCACCACCCACATACCCCTAATCTAACCCAAACCCCCCTTAAATAAACCTAACACTAAGCCCCTGAAGATCATCCTACCTTGTCTTCACCATACCAGGTTCACCGATCGGTCCAGAAGAGCTCCTCCGATGTCCTGATCCAAGCCCAAGCGGGGGGCTGAAGAGGTCCATGATCCGGCTGAAGTCTTCATCCAAGCGGGCCAGAAGAGGTCTTCCATCCGATTGAAGTCTTCATCCAAGCGGCATCCATCCGGAGCGAAGCGGCAGCATCCTGAAGACCTCCACCGCGGAACATCCATCCTGGCCGACGACTGAACAACGAATGACGGTTCCTTTAAATGACGTCATCCAAGATGGCGTCCCTCGAATTCCGATTGACTGATAGGATTCTATCAGCCAATCGGAATTAAGGTAGGAATATTCTGATTGGCTGATGGAATCACCGATCCGTCCTGGCTCCAAAATCTTCATCCAACCCAAGCGGGGCCTGGTGATCCATCTTCTGGCGGCTGAAGAGGTCCAGAAGAGGCTCCAAAGTCTTCATCCTATCCGGGAAGAAGAGTAGATCCGGACCGGCAACCATCATCTTCCAAGTGGCATCGTCTATCTTCATCCGATGAGGACCGGCTCCATCCTGAAGACCTCCACCGCGGACCCATCTTCATCCGGCGACGTCCAACTGAAGAATGACGGTTCCTTTCCTCGAGGGACGCCATCTTGGATGACGTCATTTAAAGGAACCATCATTCGTCGTTCAGTCGTCGGCCAGGATGGATGTTCCGCGGTGGAGGTCTTCAGGATGCTGCCGCTTCACTCCGGATGGATGCCGCTTGGATGAAGACTTCAATCGGATGGAAGACCTCTTCTGGCCCGCTTGGATGAAGACTTCAGCCGGATCATGGACCTCTTCAGCCCCCCGCTTGGGCTTGGATCAGGACATCGGAGGAGCTCTTCTGGACCGATCGGTGAACCTGGTATGGTGAAGACAAGGTAGGATGATCTTCAGGGGCTTAGTGTTAGGTTTATTTAAGGGGGGTTTGGGTTAGATTAGGGGTATGTGGGTGGTGGGTTGTAATGTTGGGGGGGGTATTGTATTTTTTTTTTTACAGGCAAAAGAGCTGAATTTCTTGGGGCATGCCCCGCAAAGGGCCCTGTTCAGGGCTGGTAAGGTAAAAGAGCTTTGAACTTTAGTAATTTAGAATAGGGTAGGGCATATTTTTTATTTTGGGGGGCTTTGTTATTTTATTAGGGGGCTTAGAGTAGGTGTAATTAGTTTAAAATTGTTGTAATATTTTTCTTATGTTTGTAAATATTTTTTATTTTTTGTTACTTAGTTCTTTTTTATTTTTTGTACTTTAGCTAGTTTATTTAATTGTATTTATTTGTAGCAATTGTATTTAATTAATTTATTGATAGTGTAGTGTTAGGTTAATTGTAGGTAATTGTAGGTAGTTTATTTAATTAATTTATTGATAGTCTAGTGTTAGGTTTATTTGTAACTTAGGTTAGGATTTCTTTTACAGGTAAATTTGTAATTATTTTAACTATTTTAGCTATTAAATATTTCTTAACTATTTAATAGCTATTAAAAAATAATGCTGGTTAAAATAATTACAAAGTTGCCTGTAAAATAAATATTAATCCTAAAATAGCTACAATATAATTATTATTTATATTGTAGCTATATTAGGATTTATTTTACAGGTAAGTATTTAGCTTTAAATTGGAATAATTTATTTAATAAGAGTTAATTAATTTCGTTAGATTTAAATTATATTTAACTTAGGGGGGTGTTAGTATTAGGGTTAGACTTAGCTTTAGGGGTTAATACATTTATTAGAATAGCGGCGAGATTCGGTCGGCAGATTAGGGGTTAATAATTGAAGTTAGGTGTCGGCGATGTTAGGGAGGGCAAATTAGGGGTTAATACTATTTATGATAGGGTTAGTGAGGCGGATTAGGGGTTAATAACTTTATTATAGTATCGCTCAGGTCCGGTCGGCAGATTAGGGGTTAATAAGTGTAGGCAGGTGGAGGCGACGTTGTGGGGGGCAGATTAGGGGTTAATAAATATAATATAGGGGTCGGCGGTGTTAGGGGCAGCAGATTAGGGGTACATAAGGATAACGTAGGTGGCGGCGCTTTGCGGTCGGCAGATTAGGGGTTAATAAGTGTAGGCAGGTGGAGGCGACGTTGTGGGGGGCAGATTAGGGGTTAATAAATATAATATAGGGGTCGGCGGTGTTAGGGGCAGCAGATTAGGGGTACATAAGGATAACGTAGGTGGCGGCGCTTTGCGATCGGCAGATTAGGGGTTAATAAGTGTAGGCAGGTGGAGGCGACGTTGAGGGGGGCAGATTAGGGGTTAATAAATATAATACAGGGGTCGGCGGTATTAGGGGCAGCAGATTAGGGGTACATAAGGATAACGTAGGTGGCGGTCGGCAGATTAGGGGTTAAAAAATTTTTTTTCGAGTGTCGGCGATGTGGGGGGACCTCAGTTTAGGGGTACATAGGTAGTTTATGGGTGTTAGTGTACTTTAGAGCACAGTAGTTAAGAGCTTTATAAACCGGCATTAGCCCAGAAAGCTCTTAACTACTGACTTTTTTCCTGCGGCTGGAGTTTTGTCGTTAGATGTCTAACGCTCACTTCAGAAACGACTCTAAATACCGGAGTTAGAAAGATCCCATTGAAAAGATAGGATACGCAATTTACGTAAGGGGATCTGCGGTATGGAAAAGTCGCGGCTGGAAAGTGGGCGTTAGACCCTATTTTGAGTGACTCCAATTACCGGCGGTAGCCTAAAACCAGCGTTAGGAGCCTCTAACGCTGGTTTTCATGGCTAACGCCAAACTCTAAATCTAGGCCTAGATGTGCTAATTTCCTGTGCAAAAATTTATATTAATTTATTTTAGTGACATGGCGGATTTTAATTTTAGATTTTTATCTCCACCATTTTTTTAATGAAATCTATCTGCTACTGAGGAGTTTCAAAAAGAACGAAACAGGTTTGTCTAGCAGTGATTTCTGTATTGCTGCACTTAATTACTGCGTGTTAACACAGTATTGGGGCAAAAAATCTGAGATGTATATCCAATTTGCATATCTCACCCAGAATCCTCTTGTTCATTGGCAACAGTGTATATGAAGTGTTTCTGGGTGAAAGCAAGCGGGGACACTTGCCTAGACGTGCTAATTTCCTGTTCAAAAATTTATATTGATTTTATATACACATATATATAGGAATATCTATTTATAAATACCTAGAACATATGCTATGCGAAAAGCATTGGAATGTAAAATATATAAATACATAGTGCACTATATATATATATATATATATATATATATGGGAAAAGGGTCATCTAAGATGAAGGATATTGTATAAAACTTTAGAAACTCCTGGCATTATTTCTCCATTAAAATACATGTTGCCCCCATGAAATCCCCATGAATCATCGGCCCTCTATTGTTGCTGTTTGAAGTTATTAAAATATATACTCTTACTCTATGTATGTACCCCAGGTATGCCACGGCTCCTGTGCTGCTGCCCTTGGTGGCCCCTGGCAGGCCCAAAGACAACATTCTGGCACTGTGCCCTGTCTACTTAGAGTTGCCACCTTTCTTGGAAGAAAATACCGGCCATGATAATTAACATAAATTTGAATAACTAAATTAAACTCAAAAACTCAAGCTCATTTGTTTATAACTAGTATTCATGACACTCAGAAGAAGTTTCACTTTGACAGGGGCTTTCTTTCAATATTTATTATTTATTTTCTACATTGACATGAACCTTAAAAATACCGGCCGTGTCGGTAAAATACCGGCTGGGTGGCAACCCTATGTCTACTGCCCAAGCTGTTAAATACAACTCCTTTCGTTGTCCACCATGTCCTGCTGCACCTTTGCATCACTGCATTTCCTGTGTCTCCTTTGTGTGCCTTTTTGTGTTGCTTTATATCTGTTGCTGTTTACTGTGTACTGAAGGGGTTCTATAATTCCAGGGAATAATGAGAAACACATTTCAATAATTACCAAAAATTCTAATCTATAGTTGACTAAACTAAATAGTCTGGCGGGCAATATTATCTCTGACATCACACTCTTAAGCTATGCGAGCTATAAACAGCTAAACATGATAATCTGAATAATTAGTGCAATTATGCATTGTGTAGTTTTAAATATTATATAAAGTAGTTTAATAGCAATAATTTGAAACCCAAAACATTTATTTTGTGATTCAGACAGAGCAAACCATTTTAAAAAGTTTCCAATACTTCTATTATCAAATTTGCTTCATTCTCATTATATTCTGTGATGAAGAGATGCCTGGCAGGAAATAGGGCTCTTGTAAATGGATAACATTCTTGCCATATAGTGCTCCAGAAATGGGCCGGCTTCTAAGCATACGTCCCTGCTTTTCAACAAAAGATATCAAGATAACAAAGACAAATTCATAATTGAAGTCAATGTAAAAGTTGTTTAAAATTGTACGCTCTATCTTAATCATGAAAGAAAAAATGTGGGTTTCATATCCCTTTAATTAATACTAATTTGTAAGCAAAAAAATAAAGCTTAGGCAATAACAAATAATGAATCATTTAGCTGCTATCTGTATATTTGCATTGACCCTACATACTGTGCTTTAGTGAAGGTCCATGAAAAAAAGCCTGTTCCTTATATATTGTTTTTACATCTTGACCTTATCCAAGTATAAAAATATCAGATTTTCTAGTTATAAAGATTTTGTAATTCTGCCAATTTAAAGGGACACAAAACATGTTTCTTTATATCTGTACAGTGTATATCAATTTAAAATATCTTATCTCCTCTGCTGAGGCCAGTTAGATACATCTTATCTTTGGTATGTGCATAGAGCAGAATCCATTTTAACCCTGCATCTTACACTTTAACTGCCTTTCCCCCTACAATCTTATCTTTGGTATGTGTTTATTACCTTAAAACTTTTGTTTTCTCTGTCTTCCAATTTGATTAGATAGGTGTCATATGCTTTGTCTGTCTAGACCTTGTTTGATCCTTCAATAATTTATGACCTTTGCTAATTAGGATCATGTGACTGTTATTACCTTTAAATTGAATACCCAAGCTTGTGAGATCAGTGCAGCATGTGTAGTTCTCTTAGTGTGCTAGTTCATAAGTGTAGGGAGTTATAACAAGGAGTGGAAAACAGAAATAAGTACTTTCATATCACCAATATTAACTGCAAACATGCTACACTTTCTAATGTCTGCATTAACCTTTTCCTCCCTTCTCCTTAAAGTCACAGCTCTTCCTTTCACAAACAGCACTCAGACAATTCATATTTCTCCTACTCTTCTACCTCCCCCCTCTACAACACACATGGGGGCCCATTTATCAAGCTCCGAACGGAGCTTGTGGGCCCGTGTTTCTGGCGGGCTCGCCAGAAACACCAGTTATGAAGCAGCGGTCTAAAGACCGCTGCTCAATAACCCTGTCCGCCTGCTCTGATGAGGCGGACAGGAATCGCCGGAAATCAACCCAATCTAGTACGATCGGGTTGATTGACACCTCCCTGCTGGTGGCCGATTGGCCGCGAGTCAGCAGGGGGCGGCGTTGCACCAGCAGCTCTTGTGAGCTGCTGGTGCAATGTTAAATGCAGAGAGCGTATTGCTCTCTGCATTCAGCGAGGTCATGCAGACCTGATCCGCACTGTCGGATCAGGTCCGCAAGACCTTTAATAAATAGGCCCCAGAAACTCTATTCCTATCTCACATCCCTCAGCCAGCCATGCTTCACTGATCCTAAACTTAAACACTTGCGTATCATTCTCATCTCCTTTTGCTCCCAACCTTTCTTCTTCTTGCAGCTGGGGATGTCTCGCCTAACCCAGGTGCACCCTCTGCTTCCATCAGCTCACTATGCCAAATAACACCTCATATACCTTGCCCACGTTACCCTCAAAACCTCATTAACAGCACCTCTGTTAGCACACCCCAATTCTCTTGTGCCCTTTGGAATGCACGCTCTGTATGCAATAAGCTTACATCTATTCACAACCTATTTATCGCACGTTCACGTAACCTGTTAGCCCTCACTGAAACTTGGCTTTCCTCCTCTAACACAAACTGCTGTAGCCTCTCTGTCTAATGGCAGCCTGCACTTCAGTCACACTCCCAGGCCAGGAGACAAACAAGGAGGGAGAGTAGGAATTCTCCTGTCTCCACACAGTACCTTCCACTGCATTCCTTCACCCCCTCTCTTTCCTTCTCATCTTTTGAAGTTCATGCTCTCCGCATCTTCTCCCCTCTGGCTCTTCATGTTGCAGTTATTTATCAGCCCCTTGGCCCAGCACCCCAATTTCTGGACCACTTTGAAGCCTGGCTTTCACATTTTCTATATTCTAATGTCCTTTCTCTCATCTTAGGGGACTTCAACATACCCATTGATAATCCTAACATGCCTGCTGTTTCTAAACTTCTATCCCATACCACCTCCTTTGGCCTGTTGCAGTGGACAACATCTCCAACCCACTGTGAAGGCAACTCCATAGAACTGGTCTTCACTAATCTCTGTGCCATTTCCAACTTCCTTAACTTCCCCTTTCCTCTCTCTGACCACCATTTATTAACTTTCTCTCTTACTCTACCTGGTACATCTTTGCAAGCCCCCAAGGAACTGATACCTTACAGGAATTTAAAGGACTTGGATCTCACAGACTTTTCCACGCAACTGAATCCTCTGCTTTCTGACATTTCATCCCTCTCTTGCCCAAACCTTGTTGCTTTACAGTACAATTTGGCACTAAAATCAACACTTGACATAGCTGCACCCTCCACTGTTCATCATACATCAATCACTCTACGGCAACCGTGGCACACCAAACAGACCAGATATCTTCAGCAATGTTCACGGGCTGCTGAACGGCAGTGGAGGAAATCACGCACCTGTGCTGATTTCTGGCATTATAAATTCATCCTTAAGTCCTACAACTCTGTGCTCAGCCTGGCCAAACAAGTCTATTTTTCCTCCCTTGTGTCATCTCATGCACCCAACCACAGAAAGCTGTTCTCAACCTTTAACTCCCTTCTACGTCCGCCTGCACCCCCGCCCATTACTAACTTCACTGCTCAGATTATTGCTAATCACTTCAAAAATAAAATTGACACCATTAGGAAAGAGATCTGCACCTCACACCCTTCAAACCCAGCAATCCTACCCACCCCTTCTATTAACAAAACTCTATGCTACTTCCCCCCTGTAACAGAGGAAGAAGTCTCTGTTCTCCTATCCTTGGCTCATCTCAAAACCTGCCCACTTGACCCTATTCCTTCACAACTTTTTCCCTCTCTCTAGCTCTGCTTCACTAACCCCTACCCTAACTCATCTCTTTAAACAATCTCTCACCGCTGGCACATTTCCGGATACATTCAAGCATGCGTCAATCATACCAATCCTAAAAAAGCCCTTGCTTGACCCCTCAACTCTTTCTAACTGTCGACCGGTCTCCTTACTTCCCTTTGCTTTAAAATGATTGAATTGACTGGTCTACAATCGGATAACTCAATTTCTCACAATTAACTCTTTACTTGATCCACTACAATCTGGTTTCCGCCCTAAACACTCCTTACTAATTCTTCTTGACCTATCCGCTGCTTTTAACACAGTCGACCATCCTCTCCTCCTAATAATACTACATTCATTTGGCATCCGAGACACAGCCCGCTCGTTTTCAGTTTCCTTTAACAACATATCTTGCAATCCTATGCCTCTCTCAGTTGGAGTACCTCAAGGCTCTGTCTTGGGTCCCTTGCTCTTCTCTCTCTATACATCCTCCCTTGGAAAACTTATAGCCTCCTTTGGATTCCAGTACCACTTATATGCTGATGATACCCATCTATCTTTCCTCTCCTGATATCTCTCCCTCTTTACTCAACCAGATTTCCAACTGCCTCTCTGCAATTTACTCTTGGATGTCTTCACAATACCTCCAACTCAATCTGTCCAAAACTGAGCTGCTTCTTATTCCCCCCTCTTCGAGACATCCAACACCTGACATTTCTCTGACAGTTGGGGACTCTATTCTCAACACCTCACCCCAGTTTCACTGTCTTGGGGTCACACTAGACTCAAAGCTCACATTCAACCCACATATACAAGCGCTTACCAAATCCTGACATTCACACCTACGCAACATTTCCAGAATTCGTCCCTTCCTTACTCAAAAAACGACAAAAATACTTATTCATTCGCTAATTTTGTCACGCATTGATTAATGCAACCTACTCCTAAATGGCCTTCCAAAACACCACCTCTCCTCCCTCCAATCTATTATGAATGTTTCTGCTAGACTCATCCACCTAAGTCGCCGATATACATCAGCAACTCTGCTCTGCCAGTCTCTACACTGGCTCCCCATACACTCCAGAATACAGTTTAAAGTATTAACCCTAACTTACAAAGCACTAAACAGTCTAACTCCCAACTATATTTGCTCTCTTATCGTAAAATATTCCCCATCCCGTCCTCTTCAGTCAACCTCTGGCCTACATCTCTCCACTACTGTTATCTCTACGTCCCTGTCACGTTATTCGTTAGTCTCGTCCTGGATTCTGCAGAAAATCTCCCTGCAAGTTACATTAAGAAGGTGACTTTTCAGTAAGATTCTGTTAGTAGTTAAAAATAGTAATGTGTAGCTGGAATTAACCTCTCAACAGCCATGTCTTGAGACCTGATAGGTTAAAAGTAGCTTTTTTTATACTTATTGAGGATCCATGCACTTATAGGAAAGTGTGTAAATGATTTGTCAATAAGATAATGAAATAACAAATATGGAGGAAGTTGTACAACTATAAATGATTTCATTTATAGTAGAAGGTAAGGATACGTTTTACTGGCATAGTACAAACATAGGAGAATTATGAAATTGTAACGTAACAAACTAAAGCGAGTAACTTAATTGTAACCTTAAAACTGAGACAATGTTAGATAGCGTAAGGTACCTTAGCTTTGTAGTCCACACAAAGCAGATAAAGTTTGCACAGGGAGGCGGATGCCAGACAGAATGTGAATCTTGCATGCAGAGCGAAGAGGCATGCAGCTTCAGCTGCAATAGGAGAGGAAGTCCGGTTAACATGGGAGCTGATGCACACAGCGGAATGTCCAAAGGCTCATTCCAATTTCCAATTAGCAAATGGAAGCAAGTGTTTTTTTTTATAAGCACATTAGGCTCAAGTAGTAAGAAAAAGTGATATATATTGTATTAAGGCTAGAATAGTAAGTTCTCTTTTAGATATAGAGATCCTTTCAGCTTTCTCAGAGACCTGGAACAACTACAACTGACATAGAGCTATCAGTTGATACGTTAGCAAATTACCAAGCATTGAGGAGAAGGAAGGAGGAGCCTTTATAGGGTAAAATGGAAATTCCTTAAAGGTATATTACTAACAGTTTGGAAAATGATACTGACATGTGACAGTCCCACTCCCGCCTCCAAGACTTTGCACGTGCTGCTCCTGTCCTCTGGAACTCTTTACCCTGCTCCATAAGACTGTCTCCAACCTTGTATAGCTTCAGATGCTCCTTGAAAACCCTCCTATTCAGAGAGGCTTACCATATCTCCTCCATGCCTCATCTGAACCAAACTAATACACGAAGTGCCTGACTCACTACTGCAACTACAACTGATGTAACAAGCTACCCCAAACTTATGTCTCTGCACCCTAAACCTGTAGACTGTGAGCTCTCCGGAGCAGGGCCCTCTTCCTCCTGTACAAGATTTGTTTAGTTTTAAGTTTTGTATATTTATCAAAAATGTTGTCATTGGGGGGCGGAGCCTGCACTCAATGCGGCAGGACATGTCTCAATGAAGCTCTCTGAGTCTGAAACTAGTTATATGAGTTTTTTTATATCTAATCTAGATATTTCTTATTCTGAAGCAGCTATTTATTACTGTTGGCAGTTATACTCTAAGAGTGGATATTTCGACAGAGCTACAAAAAATGAGGGGGCGCCCTGGTTAGTCAATAAGTGTATCGATAATTACAAGCTATATAATGAAGACAAAAAGTCTTCCAAAGTATAATAAATCAAGAAAAATAAATAAGTACAATATAGTGAAAAAAAAATAAAAATATACAATAGTGGACAATAGTGCAATACCAATTATAAGTGACTAGAACAATCAATACATTGCTATATGCTAATAAAGAAAATGATAAATACCAATTGTTACTCCAAAAAATAATAATAATAAAAATAAAAAATTGCAATAATAACAATTACAATAATAAAATGTGATTATTACTAAACAGAAAATTAAATCAATGCCTGAAAATCAGATGTTGAAGGCAATTGATGGAGAAAGAAGCACTTATATCAATAGTATTATATAAAGTCTCTGTAGAGGAGATGGAGGCAGCTATCTGTGGAGATCCAGGCCAGGATCCAGGAACAGCAATCTAAAGAAACAAAAGAGGACAGAAGCGCCACATGGCCCAATATTGTTTGGTCCAAAACTTGTAGGTAGTAGAATAAGAGAATAACTCACATTTAATGGAGCACCTCAATCAGTGCTATAGAGGCAGTCTGGGATCTATTCGGTCACCCAGAAAACCAACTTCCCGCACAGGATATTATGTCTGTATAAACAGAAAAGGGACACAGGTGCCTATATGACCTAGTATTGTTGGTATAAATGTGACTAGACATGTAGTGATAAGAATGGTACTCACAATGTTGATAGCACCTCTTTTGATGCTATAGGAGCAGGATGGGATCAATACAGTCACCCAACAGACTTGTGGCAAGGCACTCAGGAAAAGGCAGTAGTCCAGAAGGTCCCACAGTAATCCGGATAGTAGACCCAAAAAACAAGGGTTTCCTTAGCAAAAGGGAATAATCCCAGATAAAAGGCAGCAAGTGTTCAAATACTAAAAAATGACTTTTATTAAAAAGATTAAAATCACAGGCAACGCGTTTCTCAGCCAATGGCTGTTTCATCAGGCTTCATAAAACATTTACTGAACACTTGCTATATATACCCTAAATCTAAATAAAATAATAAAGATCAGATGATAATGGGGGGATTTGCTTAATTGAAAGTGCCCTCATAGCCAATCAAATTTACTTAACATATTACAAACAAAGTTCTCGTTGGTTTAAAAAACATAACAATTAATGTTATTCATCATAAATTTCATGTCATCCAATACACAATACCATTATTTATCATTTGATCAGGGATTTCATAAACACATAATATAAAACATTATTTAAAATGCATAATATCACATTTAACATAGCCATTTGAACAACATACTTAAATGATTATACAGACCAGACAGATCATAATGTTCGTTGGGTGATGTTAATAAAATAAATGTTGCATAAAACTCTGTTAGATAATTATTCTATGTAGCTAAAATTGGCAACATCGTGGTCAGCGTCCTAAGAGTCTTAGTGCGCATGACTGGCCACGGCTTGTCAATCAGATGGAGGGCTGTCTGATAATAGGTCAATGTGCCATGTGTAGTGTTAACTGATAGGTTTGCGGTAAAGGGGGATGTGGTCATCTGAGCGTCTAAGGGCGAGGTTTCGACAGAGCTCATGCCTATGTTTGTTGAGTCAGCTACGTGACAAGATTCCTTTCAAGAGTGGAAGCCATTTTAACAAACATCTGCATCTACGTAGTGAGTTTTGATACAGAAGAAGCTCTTGTGTGGGACTTGGAGTGTAGGTCTGGGGCTGCTGCAACTTTACCCCCCCCCCCGAACTCCGGGGTTACGAGATCCTAGATCAGGATAACAAGTGCAACCTTTCTAATCAGAGCCGATACCATTTACTCTGTGGTGTAATCTACTTACTACCATGGAGAAGAAAATAGAGGAGGCACTGCTAGCACTGCTATATGAGCACTTTCAAAAAATGCACCAGCTACTGGAGAATTGTTTTATGGGGAGAGTGGACAGCAGAGAGAACTGTGGGGAGGTGATGGAACCTGCTTCTCCTACTGGGGAGGTTATAGTAATAGCGGTTGAAGTTCCGTGTAACGAAGGGATACATCTATCTTTCCCCCTGAGCCCTGCAGCAAACATTGATATGAAGAGAAAAAAGGTGATAACGGAAGGCAATGATGAAAATAAGATCTACCCGATGGAATCCCCACGACTTGTACTCACTTGCCCGCTGACAATTAGGTCTGCATTATGGGATGTGTCAGCTATGCCGCCTCCCATGTGGGATGATGTCTGTGCGGTAGTTGAGGACGGCACTCCGAACATGCGGGACATGGGCCCTGCTACTTTTGGGCTCTTCCATCTTCACTGGGAGGTTTCTCCCATCCACCCATGCTCATTCTTGGGTGGGGTGGGAGACATCACAGGTATGGAACTCTCCCCTACTTATGGAGACTGGAGTCATGGGGTTGCAGGTCGCAGGCAAGGGAGAGATCTCTAGTCCTGGAAGTATTTGTGCCTAGAACTGCATGCCCTGACCAGCGTTGTTCATGTTGAGAGACAAGGTGTGGGCTGAGATTGTTTTGAAACCCGGGACTAACACTCAAGTCTTACGACCAGTTACCCTGACCCGGGACACACAAAAGGACTGTTAATGCAATAGATTATCTAATGGACAATTACAGCATTCCTGAACTTTTCTCCCTCCGGTCCTATTTTTATTTCTCCCATAGTAATACCCAAAGCCACGTCTACTTGTCTATTTCAATAGCACTCCTGTCCACTGAGGGAACTAACTATGAGGACTATGTGGTCTGAAGCCTTAAGTTCACAGCGGAGCTTCGGTTACCATGGCTAAGAGGACTGCTACAAGCTGTTCATATTTTTTCTCAAGTTTCCCCATTTCTTTTAGCTTGCACTAAATTAATTTGTCTGTTTTTGCTCTCCCTTGGGAAGTATCATTGTATATATGTTATTGACTCCTAGCACAAGCTCATGCGTTTTGCTCACATAATTTTGTACTACATCAGGTTTGTTCAGAGCAGTTTTATGATATGCTTGTACACACTGGTCATAACACCTGCTCATCGATGCCTTGTGAATTACTATGTCTGTTTAAGGCCCTTTCACTGGTATATATCTGGATACATTATTGAGCATCTTAAGTTCTCTTATTGGTGGCCTTGGTGCCAGCGGCCGTGGTGCTGGGGCCCACTATTCCTAGTACTGAAGAATAATATTGAACAGTCATTACCAGCATTAATCTGTATATTAATTGTTATGTTACTGGGTAATCTTATGTACAATAAAGGTTAAATAACATGTATCTGCTGTACTTTATTTCCCACAGAGGCCTTTTTAGTCCTTCAAATCTCCTCCAATAGTACAATTCAATTTTCAGCTGCCCAAAACTCTTACTTATTATTTCGGTATACAATTTTTAATCTTTCAATGGAAAACACGGACCCATAGCCTATGGACTCGTATTTAAGTATTCTAAGCTGCAAGTAAGTGGGTATTAGCCTATTTAGTTTGTCTCCAATCCCCACAGTTCCTTAGTTTCCTTTCTTCTTATCATTAATACTATAAATTCACAGAGTCCTTTCCTAGAGGGTCCAAAAGTTGCCCTATATCATCAAATACCCACCTCCGTTATTTAACATAATAAGTTTAAAGTCCAAGAGTGACTTAGTGTGCCAAAGGAGGTGTAAGAACCAAATATATTCAATTTGAGGTTTGAATTTTCCTGGGTCACTAATAATTATTCCATTTAGATGTATATGTCTCAGATACTGTTTTTTTATTTAAATACTGTCTTATTAGTGCTCTAGAGATCTGCTTTGTTTTAGCTTTCTGTATGTTACACAGATGTTCATGTCTCTAATATGTCTGTTTTTATAATCAGTTTGTCAACAGCGATATGTAAGATTTGTGTGATATGGTCATCTATGTATCATGACCCTGCATATTATTTCATTGTAATGTTTATTGAAACCTCAATAAAAACTTATAAAAAAAAAATGTTGTCATTGTATACCCCTATCATTGTACCCAGCGCTACGAAATTTAGCAGGCTATACAAATAAATGATAATAATAATCTATAAATAAGATACTACATCTCTCAAACAATAATAAAAATGTCTGGAATGGTGAAGGTTTATGCTTAGGATGCACTGTACATTTTTGAGAGATTTAAATTTTCTTTAAATTAAATTACAGAAAACTGGAGCCAAACAAATCAAGTTATACTGTTTTATTGTTTTTCAATTACACATTTATAAATGTTTGTATAATGCAAACTCAGATTGTTTCAGGTCCCTTTAATTAAAAGTATAGTAAACACCAAAACATGTATTGTTTAAAAAGATAGATAATGTCTTTATTTACCATTCCCAACACTGTTATAGAAATACACTTTTTTTCTCTGTGATTACCTTGTATCTAAGCTTCTGCAGACTGCCCCTTTATTTCAGATCTTTTGACAGACTTGAATTTCAGGCAATTAGTGCTGACTCTTAAATAACTCCATGTGCATGAGCACAATCGATTACATTCCGAGTTTTGCGGTACAGCTATACCACTGAAAAAATTGGCCATTGGGCATGGAATGGCCAGGAACGCATATTATGCCAGTATTACAGGTTGTGCGGTCTGACTAAAATGCTTGCGTTACAGCCTATACCGACACGATCCATGCCGCCATCTGAGAGCAGTAGTTATGAATTTTGTGTAACAAAAATGTTTCACAAAACTCCTAACTTAACTCTTACAAAGTACACTAACACCCCAAAAACTACCTATTAACTCCTAAATTGCCACCCTCCGACATCGCAAACACTATTTAAAACTTATTAACCCCTAATCTGCCGCCCACCCACATCACGACTATTAAATATATTTATTAACCCCTAATCGGCTGCCCACCCACATCGCCAACACTGTTTAAATATATTAACCCCTAAACCGCTGCTCCCCGACATTGCTTCCACTAAATAAACCTTATAACCCCTAAACCTCCGGGCTCCCACATCGCCGCCACTAAATAAAGCTATTAAAATAAAAAGCACTAAGATCACAAAAAATAGTAAATGAAATGATAAAAAATAAAAACAATTACACCTAATCTAATAGCCCTATAAAAAGCCCCCCAAAATAAAAACACCCCCTAACCTACAATAAAATACCAATAGCCCTTAAAAGGGCCATTTGTAGGGCATTGCCCTAAGTTAAACAGCTTTTTTACCTGTAAAAAATACAATGTCACCCCAACAGTAAAACCCACCATCCAACCAACCCCCCAAAATAAAAAAAACTAAGTCTAAAAAAAACTAAGCTACCCATTGCCCCTAAAGTGGCATTTGTATGGGCATTGACCTTAAAAGGGCATTCAGCTCTTTTACTCCCTTAAAAGGGCATTCAGCTCTTTTACTCCCTTAAAAGGGCATTCAGCTCTTTTACAATTACCCAAAGAGCTAATCTAAAAAAAAAAAAAAACACCCCAATTTTTTTTTAAAAAAAACGAACACTAACCCCAGAATATCTATTCATAGTTCCTGAAGTCCGGTCATCCATCTCCATCCAGGCTGCAAGAAGTCTTTATCCAGATGGGGAGAAGTCTTCATCCAGGTGGCAACACCTTCATCCATTGTGGGGACGTCTTCTTTCTACATTCCGGCAGCGCAAAGCAGAGCTATCCTGGACGACAATGACATCCTGTGTGGAGCGTCCTCTTCATATGGGCACCGGCCTACACTGAAGTTGAATGCAAGGTAACCATTTCAAAATGGCGTATGTTGCATTGCTATTGTCTGATTTGAACAACCAATAGGATTTCAGTAGCTCTCATCCTATTGGCTGTTTTGAACAGCTAATATGATTTTAGAAGCTCTCATCCTATTGGCTGATTTGAATTTAAAGAATCAAATCAGCCAATAGGAATGCATTTTGAAATGGTTACCTTGCATTCAACTTCAATGTACGGCGGTGACCGTATGAATAGAACGCTCTGTACATGATGTCATCGTCGTATAGGAAAGCTCTGAGCCACCGGGATGAAGATAGAATATGCCCCCGCAATAGATGAAGGTGTCGCTGCCTGGATGAAGACTTCTCGCCACCTGGATGGAGATGGATGTCTGGACTTCAGGAACCGTGAGTAAGGGCAATGGGTAGCTTAGTTTTTTTAGATTTACTTTTATTTTTATTTTGGGGGTTTGGTTGGGTGGTGGGTTTTACTGTTGGGGGACTTTGTATTTTTTTACAGGTAAAAGAGCTGTTTAACTTAGGGCAATGCCCTACAAAAGGCCCTTTTAAGGGGGCTTTATTATTTTTATAGGGCTATTAGATTAGGTGTAAAAAAAATGATGTTTGATAATTTTGTTTATTATTTTTTGTAATCTTACGCCTAGATTTAGAGTTTGGCATTAGCCGTCAAAACCAGCATTAGAGGCTCTTAATGCTGGTTTTGGGCTACCGCTGGTATTTAGAGTCAGTCAGGAAAGGGTCTAACGCTCACTTTGCAGCCGCGACTTTTCCATACCGCAGATCCCCCTACGCCATTTGCGTATCCTATCTTTTCAATGGGATCTTTCTAACGCCGGTATTTAGAGTCTTGGCTGAAGTGAGCGTTAGAAATCTAACGACAAGACTCCAGCCCCAGAAAAAAGCCAGGAGTTAAGAGCTTTCTGGGCTAACGCCGGTTCATAAAGCTCTTAACTACTGTGCTCTAAAGTACACTAACACCCATAAACTACCTATGTACCCCTAAACCGAGGTCCCCCCACATCGCCGCCACTCTATTACATTTTTTTAACCCCTAATCTGCCGACCGCACACTGCCGCCACCTACATTATCCCTATGTACCCCTAATCTGCTGCCCCTAACACCGCTGACCCCTACATAATATTTATTAACCCCTAATCTGCCACCCCAACATCGCCGCTACCTTACCTACAATTATTAACCCCTAATCTGCCGACCGCACACCGCCACCACCTACATTATCTCTATGTACCCCTAATCTGCTGCCCCTAACACCGCCGACCCCTATATTATATTTATTAACCCCTAATCTGCCGCCCCCAACGTCGCCTCCACCTACCTACAATTATTAGCCCCTAATCTGCCGACCGGACCTCACCGCTACTCTAATAAATGTATTAACCCCTAAAGCTAAATTTAACCCTAACCATAACACCCACTAAGTTAAATATAATTTAAATCTAATGAAATAAAATAAATCTTATTAAATAAATTATTCCTATTTAAAGCTAAATACTTACCTGTAAAATAAATTCTAATATAGCTACAATATAAATTATAATTATATTGTAGCTATTTTAGGATTAATATTTATTTTAAAGGCAACTTTGTATTTATTTTAACCAGGTTCAATAGCTATTAAATAGTTCATAACTATTTAATAGTTACCTAGTTAAAATAATTACAAAATTACCTGTAAAATAAATCCTAACCTAAGTTACAATTAAACCTAACACTACACTATCAATAAATTAATTAAATACAATACCTACAAATAAATACAATTAAATAAACTAACTAAAGTACAAAAAATAAAAAAGAACTAAGTTACAAAAAATAAAAAAGAACTAAGTTACAAAAAATAAAAAATATTTACAAACATTAGAAAAATATTACAACAATTTTAAGCTGATTACACCTACTCTAAGCCCCATAATAAAATTACAAAGCCCCCCAAAATAGAAAAAATGCCCTACCCTATTCTAAAATAAAAATAGAAAAGCTCTTTTACCTTACCAGCCCTTAAAAGGGCCTTTTGAGGGGCATGCCCCAAAGAATTCAGCTCTTTTGCCTGGAAAAAAAAACATACAATACCCCCCCGCCAACATTACAACCCACCACCCACATACCCCTAATCTAACCCAAACCCCCCTTAAATAAACCTAACACTAAGCTCCTGAAGATCTTCCTACCTTATCTTCACCACACCGGGTATCACTGATCCGTCCAGGCTCCGATGTCTTGATCCAAGCCCAAGCGGGGGCTGAAGATGTCCATCCTCCGGCTGAAGTCTTGATCCAAGCGGCAGCTGAAGAAGTCCATCATCGGGCAGAAGTCTTCATCCTATCCGGGCAGAAGAGGACATCCGGACCGGCAAACATCTTCATCCAAGCGGCATTTTCTATCTTCTTCCATCCGACGACGAGCGGCTCCATCTTCAAGACCTCCGGCGCGGATCCATCCTCTTCTTCCGATGACTAGATGACGAATGAAGGTTCCTTTAAGGGACGTCATCCAAGATGGCGTCCCTCAAATTCCGATTGGCTGATAGGATTCTATCAGCCAATCGGAATTAAGGTAGGAAAATTCTGATTGGCTGATGGATTCAGCCAATCAGATTCAAGTTCAATCCGATTGGCTGATTGTATCAGCCAATCAGATTGAGCTCACATTCTATTGGCTGATCGGAACAGCCAATAGAATGCAAGCTCAATCTGATTGGCTGATTCCATCAGCCAATCAGAATTTTCCTACCTTAATTACGATTGGCTGATAGAATCTTATCAGCCAATCGGAATTCGAGGGACGCCTTCTTGGATGACATCCCTTCATTCTGTTTTAGGACGTCGGAAGAAGAGAATGGATCCGCGCTGGAGGTCTTGAAGATGGAGACGCTCGTCATCAGATGAAAGAAC
This sequence comes from Bombina bombina, assembly GCF_027579735.1. Lineage (NCBI taxonomy): Eukaryota > Metazoa > Chordata > Amphibia > Anura > Bombinatoridae > Bombina > Bombina bombina. The sequence continues at coordinate 224,298,229 of NC_069505.1, read as the reverse complement.
ATAGAAGATGCCGCTTGGATGAAGATGTCTACCGGTCCGGATCTCCTCTTCTGCTCGGATAGGATGAAGACTTCTGCCCGAAGATGGACTTCTTCAGCAGCCGCTTGGATCAAGACTTCAGCCGGAGGATGGACGTCTTCAGCCCCAGCTTAGGCTTGGGTCAAAACATCGGAGCCTGGACCGATCGGTGATACCCGGTGTGGTGAAGATAAGGTAGGAAGATCTTCAGGGGCTTAGTGTTAGGTTTATTTAAGGGGGGTTTGGGTTAGATTAGGGGTATGTGGGTGGTGGGTTGTAATGTTGGGGGGGGTATTGTATGGTTTTTTTTTCCAGGCAAAAGAGCTGAATTCTTTGGGGCATGCCCCGCAAAAGGCCCTTTTAAGGGCTGGTAAGGTAAAAGAGCTTTTCTATTTTAATTTTAGAATAGGGTAGGGCATTTTTTTATTTTGGGGGCTTTGTTATTTTATTAGGGGGCTTAGAGTAGGTGTAATTAGTTTAAAATTGTAATATTTTTCTAATGTTTATAAATATTTTTTTATTTTTTGTAACTTTGTTCTTTTTTATTTTTTGTACTTTATTTAGTTTATTTAATTGTATTTATTTGTAGGTATTGTATTTAATTAATTTATTTATAGTGTAGTGTTAGGTTTAATTGTAGATAATTGTAGGTATTTTATTTAATTAATTTATTGATAGTGTAGTGTTAGGTTTAATTGTAAAAAAAGGTAATTTTTTTAATTATTTTAACTAGGCAGCTATTAAATAGTTATGAACTATTTAATAGCTATTATACCTGGTTAAAATAAATATAAAGTTGCCTGTAAAATAAATATTAATCCTAAAATAGCTACAATATAATTATAATTTATATTGTAGCTATATTAGGATTTATTTTACAGGTAAGTATTTAGCTTTAAATAGGAATAATTTATTTAATAAGAGTTAATTTATTTCGTTAGAATACAATTATATTTAACTTAGGGGGGTGTTAGGGTTAGGGTTAGACTTAGCTTTAGGGGTTAATACATTTATTAGAGAAGCGGTGAGGTCCGATCGGCAGATTAGGGGTTAACAATTGTTTATTATATTTATTAACCCCTAATCTGCCGCCCCCAACGTCGCCTCCACCTACCTACAATTATTAACCCCTAATCTGCCGACCGGACCTCACCGCTACTCTAATAAATGTATTAACCCCTAAAGCTAAATTTAACCCTAACCATAACACCCACTAAGTTAAATATAATTTAAATCTAATGAAATAAAATAAATCTTATTAAATAAATTATTCCTATTTAAAGCTAAATACTTACCTGTAAAATAAATTCTAATATAGCTACAATATAAATTATAATTATATTGTAGCTATTTTAGGATTAATATTTATTTTAAAGGCAACTTTGTATTTATTTTAACCAGGTTCAATAGCTAATAAATAGTTCATAACTATTTAATAGTTACCTAGTTAAAATAATTACAAAATTACCTGTAAAATAAATCCTAACCTAAGTTACAATTAAACCTAACACTAGACTATCAATAAATTAATTAAATACAATACCTACAAATAAATACAATTAAATAAACTAACTAAAGTACAAAAAATAAAAAATAACTAAGTTACAAAAAATAAAAAAATATTTACAAACATTAGAAAAATATTACAACAATTTTAAGCTAATTACACCTACTCTAAGCCCCCTAAAAAAATTACAAAGCCCCCCAAAATAAAAAAATGCCCTACCCTATTCTAAAATAAAAATAGAAAAGCTCTTTTACCTTACCAGCCCTTAAAAGGGCCATTTGCCGGGCATGCCCCAAAGAATTCAGCTCTTTTGCCTGGAAAAAAAAAACATACAATACCCCCCCCAACATTACAACCCACCACCCACATACCCCTAATCTAACCCAAACCCCCCTTAAATAAACCTAACACTAAGCTCCTGAAGATCTTCCCTACCTTATCTTCAACACCCGGGTATCACCGATCCGTCCAGGCTCCTATGTCTTGATCCAAGCCCAAGCGGGGGCTGAAGACGTCCATCCTCCGGCTGAAGTCTTGATCCAAGCGGCGGCTGAAGAAGTCCATCATCGGGCAGAAGTTTTCATCCTATCCGGGCAGAAGAGGACATCCGGACCGGCAAACATCTTCATCCAAGCGGCATCTTCTATCTTCTTCCATCCAACGACGAGCGGCTCCATCTTCAAGACCTCCGGCGCGGATCCATCCTCTTCTTCCGACAACTAGATGACGAATGAAGGTTCCTTTAAGGGACGTCATCCAAGATGGCGTCCCTCGAATTCAGATTAGCGGATAGGATTCTATCAGCCAATCGGAATTAAGGTAGGAAAATTCTGATTGGCTGATGGAATCAGCCAATCAGATTCAAGTTCAATCCGATTGGCTGATTGGATCAGCCATTCAGATTGAGCTCACATTCTATTGGCTGATCGGAACAGCCAAAAGAATGCGAGCTCAGTCTGATTGGCTGATTGGATCAGCCAATCGGATTGAACTTGAATCTGATTGGCTGATTCCATCAGCCAATCAGAATTTTCCTACCTTAATTCCGATTGGCTGATAGAATCCTATCAGCCAATCAGAATTCGAGGGACGCCATCTTGGATGATGTCCCTTAAAGGAACCTTCATTCTGTTTTAGGACGTCGGAAGAAGAGGATGGATCCGCGCCGGAGGTCTTGAAGATGGAGCCGCTCGTCATCGGATGGAAGAACATAGAAGATGCCGCTTGGATGAAGATGTCTACTGGTCCGGATATCCTCTTCTGCCCGGATAGGATGAAGACTTCTGCCCGAAGATGGACTTCTTCAGCCGCCGCTTGGATCAAGACTTCAGCCGGAGGATGGACATCTTCAGCCCCCGCTTGGGCTTGGATCAAGACATCGGAGCCTGGACCGATCGGTGATACCCGGTGTGGTGAAGATAAGGTAGGAAGATCTTCAGGGGCTTAGTGTTAGGTTTATTTAAGGGGGGTTTGGGTTAGATTAGGGGTATGTGGGTGGTGGGTTGTAATGTTGGGGGGGTATTGTATGTTTTTTTTTCCAGGCAAAAGAGCTGAATTCTTTGGGACATGCCCCGCAAAAGGCCCTTTTAAGGGATGGTAAGGTAAAAGAGCTTTTCTATTTTAATTTTAGAAAAGGGTAGGGCATTTTTTTATTTTGGGGGGCTTTGTTATTTTATTAGGGGGCTTAGAGTAGGTGTAATTAGTTTAGTATTTTTCTAATGTTTTCAAAAAAATATATATTTTTTGTAACTTAGTTTAGTTTATTTAATTGTATTTATTTGTAGGTATTGTATTTAATTAATTTATTGATAGTGTAGTGTTAGGTTTAATTGTAGATAATTGTAGGTATTTTATTTAAGTAATTTATTGATAGTGTAGTGTTAGGTTTAATTGTAACTTAGGTTAGGATTTATTTTACAGGTAATTTTGTAATTATTTTAACTAGGTAGCTATTAAATAGTTATGAACTATTTAATAGCTATTGTACCTGGTTAAAATAAATACAAAGTTGCCTATAAAATAAATATTAATCCTAAAATAGCTACAATATAATTATAATTTATATTGTAGCTATATTAGGATTTATTTTACAGGTAAGTATTTAGCTTTAAATAGGAATAATTTATTTAATAAGAGTTAATTTATTTCGTTAGAATAAAATTATATTTAACTTAGGGGGGTGTTAGGGTTAGGGTTAGACTTAGCTTTAGGGGTTAATACATTTATTAGAGTAGCGGTGTGGTCCGGTCGGCAGATTAGGGGTTAATAATTGAAGTTAGGTGTCGGTGATGTTAGGGAGGGCAGATTAGGGGTTAATACTATTTATTATAGGGTTATTGAGGTGGGAGTGAGGCGGATTAGGGGTTAATAACTTTAATATAGTAGCGGCGAGTTCCGGTCAGCAGATTAGGGGTTAATAAGTGTAGGTAGGTGTCGGCGACGTTGAGGGGGGCAGATTAGTGGTTAATAAATATAATATAGGGGTCGGCGTTGTTAGGGGCAGCAGATTAGGGGTACATAGGGATAACGTAGGTGGCGGCGGTGTACGGAGCGGCAGATTAGGGGTTAATAATAATATGCAGGGGTCAGCGATAGCGGGGGCGGCAGATTAGGGGTTAATAAGTGTAAGGCTAGAGGTGTTTAGACTCGGGGTACATGTTAGGGTTTTAGGTGCAGACTTAGGAAGTGTTTCCCCATAGGAAACAATGGGGCTGCGTTAGGAGCTGAACGCTGCTTTTTTGCAGGTGTTAGGTTTTTTTTCAGCTCAAACTGCCCCATTGTTTCCTATGGGGTAATCGTGCATGAGCACGTTTTTTAAGCTGGCCGCGTCCGTAAGCACCGCTGGTATTTAGAGTTGCAGTGGCGGTAAATTATGCCTCTACGCTCCCTTTTTGGAGCCTAACGCAGCCCTTCTGTGAACTCTAAATACCAGCGGTATTTAAAAGGTGCAGGGAAAAAAAAGCCAGCGTTAGCTACGTGGGTCGTTACCGACAAAACTCTAAATCTAGCCGATAGTGTTTTTAATTTTTTTAATTTAGTGTTTATTATTTTTTTAGTGTTATTTTTTTTAAAAAAAAGTAATTTAGATTTTTTAATTGGTAGTTTTTTTTATTTTATTATAATAGAAATGTTAGGTTAATTTATAGTTTAAACTTTTTTTTTTTTTATTTCACAGGTAAGTTTTTATTTATTTTAAGATAGTTATATTTTAATTTTAATTTAAAGTTAGGGGGTGTTAGGTTTAGGGGTTAATAGTTTAATTTTGCATTTTGCGATGTGGGGGCGGCGGTTTAGGGGTTATTAGGTTTATTTAGATGTCGGCGATGTTGGGGAGCGGCAGATTAAGGGTGTTTAGACTAGGGGTTTATGTTAGGGTGTTAGATTTAAACTTAACTTTTTTTGTTATGGTACGTTAAGCTCCATACTGCACAAAAGCCAATGGCTGATTTGATGTGCTTGTGCACGCTTTCCCCATAGACAGCAATGGGGTTGCGTTACAGCGATCTCGATTCCACATTTCAAATGTTAGTTTTTTTTTCTAACACTCTCTCCCCATTGATGTCTATGGGGGAAAGTGTGCATGAGCACATCAAATCAGCCATTGGCTTTTGCCGTTATTTTCGCACCCTGTTCAGCGCAAAACTCATAATCTAGGTGATTGTTATTTATATGAAACATATGAACTAACCCCCTCTAGCTGTGAAAACTGTCAAATGCATGCACATAAGAGGTTACATTCAAGGGCTTTGAAATTAGCATATGAGCCTACCTAGGTTTAGCCTTCAACTAAGAATACCAAGAGAGCAAAGCAAATTTGATGATAAAAGTAAATTAGAAAGTTGTTTAAAATTACATGCCCTATCTGAATCATGAATGTTTAATTTGGACTTTACTTTCACTTTAATTAAAACAGCTTCAATTATTATAGATGGGAACCACACATAAATGGAAGTCAACATGTTTGCAACCCAACTGTCATGGACCAGAATGAGGTAAATTGTAATCCAATTGATCAATAATCTATTTCTTAACAGGTTAAACTGAAAACAGGCTTGTGTTCAATTATATATATTTTTTGGTTTGATAAAAATCACTCTGTATCTTGTTTTAATTTTCAGCTGATAATATAATTATGGTAGAAAAGAATCCTAAAAAGTGATAAAATATACTTTTACACTGTATTACAGTATTGCACCATATTTTGATAATTACGTTTTTCTCAAGCTTATTTTTTTATTTTTTTTATGTAATGTTTTCATCTGAGTGTTTTTTCCCGCTTTGAGTTTGCCTTTTCCAGAAAGTACCATGTAGCTTGTGATATATTGAATTATGAGGAACTTTTTCAGAAAGATGAAAAATGTAGCAATATGGCTAACTCTTCTTTCTTAAACTGAAATTCTTTTGTCAGTCCAAGTTTATTGCTGTCATGAATTCTCTTGCAATAAGACAACAGGATGGGACACAAAGTGACATAAATGCAGGCGCACTTAGTGATTCCTGCAATGGCATATTTTGGAAGACATAACACATTCAATCAAAGCTACAGAAACCTATGAAGCATTAATAATAACAACTTTACTTCTCCACTAAGTGAAGAGTTATTATCAGTGTTCCTAAGTGATAAGAAAGACTGAAGCATAAGAACCTAAAGTTTCTTATAGATATGAGTTGGTATAAATTAATTATGAAAAGCACAAACTAGTATTATTATCAAAAACAGACAATTATGTTTCATTCATTTGATATTATTATTATGAAGATAGTGATTGTCAAAGCCATCGCTGTCTACGTATAATTTCTACCCAGGTTTAATCAAAATGTTTTCAAATATGTAAATGGTGCTATTGCTATTGAATTGTAGTCAACCAGGCAGTGGTGTATTTATGTTTTGTACTGCCCTAGGCACTTAAAATGCTGCTGCCCCCTCCCCCCCCACTAGATTTTGCCTGTTTTTCGGCCACAATATTTTGGTCAGGGTATTGTAAATATATATATATATATATATATATATATATATATATATATACTGTGTGTATAATTGTGTATATATATATATATATGTATATATATGTATGTGTATATATATATATATATATATATATATACAGTATATATAATTATACGTGTGTGAGTGTTTATATATATAATATATATGCGCAAAACAATAGTTAGAATACATTATATTTTTGTGTTATTTTAGCTCTTCTTCATATTGCTTTTCTAGACGACATTACTTGCTACTGTTTTACGAGATGTTCTGTTACTTACAGGTCATTGTCTTCCAGTCATCTTGGAGCTAGGTATAGGTGCACTATCGGTTTCCCTATGTTTGACTGTGGAGTCAGCAGACGGCCGTATTTGTTCCCAATCTATTACACCTGTCATCTTGTGCTACTGTCAACAGAACGTGTGACAGCTCTGATTCAAGAGGCAAGACAAGAAGATACTGCACCAGCTTTGACTCGGAGAGGCGCCCAGCGCGCTGTAATTGGCTACAGGAAGGTCTGGGATAATGCTGCTGCATTGTGATTGGTCGTTGTGCTCTAGAGGGCGGGATCCAGTAAATTCCTAACCACCGGTTGGTTTGAGGAGAAGCATTAGAAAATTTATGTTAAGGTATTTAAAATAGCTTAAGATACCTTAACGTAAATAAAAAATTAAAAAAGATGCAATCAATAGAATATAATCATACATTTATTCACAGACAATAAGGATATAAATTGTGTATAGAAAATTAATATTAAAACTGGGACATCTCCCTATACAACCAAATCAAGTAAAGTAATTTAGCTTATATATACTTTAAAAATGTGTTCAACAGCTAGTTGATAAAACAAAAAATGATAAAGCAATAATTGATAAAACAATAATAATAGGGGGGCGGAGCCTGGCCATAGCTGAACATGGCTGCTTTCTAAAAAAGCTCTGATGTCCCTGCCGAGCTTACACTAAAATAAGTGCATAAATTTTATAACCTTAACCAGAAATTAGCATTTTCTTTCATCCTAATGCTTATTCTCTAATTGGAGACACCTTTAACAACTTTGTGGCTACTTAATACACTGCTTAGCCGCACTCGATCGCGGCACCGCCATTGCTGGGCCTGAGCATACACGGAGGTAGTGGATACACTCAGACACCCCTGCACAGCTTTGAGCCTTACCGACTTAGCAACGGATCAAGAACGGAGCAGTATAGCACCGGAACCGAACGGTACTATCGCAACCTCGGAGCTGTCCTCGGCGGAGGTGAGCCTAGGCGCTGTACACATACAGCGTGGGATATAACGGCGGAGTTAAATGAGCCTAAATACAAGCCACGATTAAGAAGGCACACTCACCGGACACCAGCCTCCTTCACAGTGACCCCGAACAACAAACGTGACAGAGCCATGGTCTGAGAGCAGAACGGGCCCAGGCAAGATTGCTCCGCCAGACTTCTGTGCAGGGCCACGCAGTAGAAAGGACCACTGTCTCCTATTTATAAGGTACCGAACTTTAATACCCTTACCGGATTTATTTTTATGGTCCCTGTGGTGGAGGCTTATCACAAGGGAACAGTGGAACTGTCGTAGCCACACCCGAGTAGGCCGCAAAATTGATAAGCGCACCACGCACTTAGAAAATCTGATAAACCATATACAGCACAAAATAGGGCCTATCCAACAGATCTCCCCAACAACTCTAGTGCCTTAGATCTGAAGAAAGAAATACAACCACTCATAGTAACACACAGGCAGCATATAATTTAACACTGCTACTTCACAGTGATATCCCTGTTTGTGTTCACCTACTGCTGGGCCTGTCTCATTAATCTAGACGCATAAAGCTCAGTTTGAGGGTGCCTATGTAATGTCTAATAGAAGACAAACCAGACTGCCTAAGAATTCCCAAACTACAGTGATGGACAACTTTTTAATAGCAAATGATCCTGCAACCCCCTTAGGGAGGCCTGAAACACACCAGAAAGGAGTAACAGCACAGATTCATAACTCTGAAACAATGTCTACCCACCAAAACTGTGTAACTAAAGAGGATATAAAGCTTCTCTCTTCCAAAGCAGACATAAAGGAGGCCATGAGGGAATTCAAATCTATGTTTCATGAACTTAAACAAGACATTTCAGCTGTTGACCGCAGAGTAACTCAAGTAGAGGAAAAACATGAGGCACTCAACTCTGACCTACAACATCAAGCCAGCTTTTTACAAGCACAAGAGAGCACTGTACACACGCTATTAGATAGAATTGAAGATCTTGAGAATCGCAGTAGGAGGAACAACCTCAGACTGCGAGGAGTTCCAGAATCAATTGAGCCCCCTGCTATTCAGGAATATATCCAAGACTTCGTCAAATATCTTAGAAATGATATTGTAGGCCCTGAGATCCAGATTGAAAGAGCGCATAGGGCGCTGCGCCCTAAACCCCCTGGTCGGGCTCCACCTAGAGATATCATCTTAAAATTGCTATCCTTTAAAGAAAAAGAAGAAGTGCTTAAACTGGCTAGAAATAAGCAACATATAGAATTTAGAGGCGTGGAGTTACAAGTGTACTCAGATCTAAGCCCAACTACTCTCCAAAAGAGGAGAGATCTCAGATTTGTTACCTCGGTCCTGAAAGCTAATAGAATCCCATACAGATGGGGATTTCCCACCAGCCTCATGGTCACAAAAAATAATGTCACACATGTCCTCAAGAACCCAGCTGACCTCCCTTCCTTCAACCAGGCACTGGATCTTAACATAAGACTTCCTGTGAAGGCTCCCGTGGCCCCAGAGGGCCCAGCTGATGGAGAACCCAGTGGCTTGTAGCAATCCGCAGTAGGATTATAAGGAACATTCTTTTTCTTTAACATTTTTATGCTGTGACCTACCTATCCTAGCACCAGTCCTGAACCTGGGCTGCAATATCCTGGACATTGAGAATCGTCTCAGATAAGTTATGATTTTATGGTGTCTTAATTTACTTCAAGACTTGACTGATTATAGCCCATGTGGTCAATCTTTAGAACTATACTAGTAATAATGATAGATGAATACATGTATTCCCTATATTTAGAATGTTTTGTTATAACTGCACATGTATGGATAATTGTATTTAGTTGCTCATGGTTCTAGAGATTAGAGTGGATTATATTAATATTAATAATTACATCAAGTCCATAAGACAAACAAGTGGGGAGCAGAGGTGCTAGGGTCTGTCTCAAGAGTAGACTGACCACAACCCATGTGATCAATCCAAAGAATTGCACTGATAGCTGTACTGGATAAATGTATGTGGTTCTAGTACTAATAATGTCTTGTAGCATCTACACATGTTTGATCTATTACCTGTCACTGCCTCACGTTTCAAAACTAGAGTCTAGAACTACAATCACATCACCCCCGTGTATTAGCAAGGTTTGAGTGAAACACGGAACACTTGACTCAGACAGATCAGCACTCAAAGCCTAATTGGAACACACCAGCTAGCATGAGGCTTATAGAAATTAATCTGTCAATGAAAACACATTGGGTTACAAAGTATAGGTTTTACAGTAAGACCCTTCTAGAGCAATCACAGGAAGTCCTTAATCTAAGTCTCTTTCTAAATATGTGGAGTAACAATTATGCTTACCTAAATAATTATTAGGAGTTGTTGGTAAAGGGGAAAATGTATCTTAGCTCCCTAAATTAACAGACTAGGGCAGAGGGAGATGACTTCATAGTATAATAATCCCATTGTGCTCCTAAATCAAATCAGATGAGAGCAGAGGTGCTACAAAAATTGGGCCTCCCTTTATTCAGATACCCCTCGACCAATCTTAATAGACGCCTTTTGCCTACTCGAAGTAGAAAGCACACAATAAACGCACAGTTAGACAAGAACAACATGGCTGACCACAAGTTTAGAGAACACCTAAAAACAATCACCTAAATCACCAAGGTTTAGAAGAGACAAGGACCTCTTCAACACATAGACTACTGATTTTATGTTAGGTCCCCCCCTGACATCCGATAAGAGATTCAACACAGGAGCGCACACATAGAGATATGGTGGGTAGGTCGTGAAAATGCTATCACTAAATGCACTTATTACTGTTGTTTATCTTTTCTAAGTAATATATATGTAGTGTAAGTAGGCGGGGAACACTACCCCTGCTTTTACTGTTTATTGTTGTTATCTGTTCTTTCTTAACAGATTGGTTTCTTTACACTATCAGATTAGATTTTACGTATTCATCCTTCTAACTTTCATCTATTATTCTCTCTTACTCTCCCTCTATCCCCTCTGTTCTCTCTACCTCCCCCCTTATCCTATTCCTCTACCCCCCCCCCTTTTTTTTTTTTTTTTTTTTTCTCTCTCCCCTTCTGAAAAGAATAGGGAAAAATGACGAACCAGCGCTTAGGAATAGTATCTCGTCCCATAGAATTAATTTCTATAAATGCAAAAGGCCTGAACAGCCCAGCTAAACGCTCTATGGTAATGAGAGACTTACATAGACAGGGAGGTAACATCATCTACCTCCAAGATACACACTTTGCAATAGGTCATGAACCCCGCTGGTTTAGCCGACAATATCCACTTGCCTTTTTTGCCTCAGGCCCCCAGAAAAAAAATGGGGTAGGTGTCCTTTTTAGTGCAGACATACCTTTCAAACTTGCACAAATATACAGAGACCCAGAAGGTAGATACTTGATTCTCACAGGCTCACTATACAACAGGCCTCTAACTTTAGTTAACGTTTACTGCCCGAACCAATCTCAGCAGGTCTTCTTTCAGAAAGTAATCCACAAAATGCTTGAGGTCCAATCTGGGATTCTATTCTTGGGTGGGGACTTAAACATCTCCCTGGATCCAACCCTCGACACCTCCGATGGACTTTCCAGCGTCCCCCATAAATCGCTTAAACGATTACTGACTACTATTAAGGATGCAGCACTACATGACATTTGGCGAATACACCACCCCACAGCCAAGAACTATTCATTCTACTCCCATCCACACAGAAAATACTCTAGAATAGATTACTGGTTAACAGACACTATCGGACTCACACTCTCCACCAATAGTAACATACTTCCCATTACATGGTCAGATCATGCCCCAGTCACTTGTACCGTATTATGGTCTAATGTCCCGGCCACACCTTACATTTGGAAGATGGATGACCTTCTCCTGGAGGATCCAGTATTTAAACTGGAAGTCGAAGGGGCTCTAAAAGAATACTTCCAAATACATAGAGATTCGGATTCCCAGACCACTGTGATCTGGGAGGCTCATAAATGTACAATCAGAGGCCTCTTTCTCAAACAAAAGGCTAGACTAGTCAGGGGAAGGAGAGAGAAATATCGCAGATTGCTTGATGCAGTAGAAATAGCTGAACAAGCACATAAAAGAATGCCAACTGATATCGCATTGACCAAGACGCTAGCCCAGGAGAGGTCGGAACTTATGAAGTTCCTTCAAGTAGACTATCAAAAAGCGGCCTTAATTTTAAGGCAACAGTTTTACGAACAAGGTGATAAAGCTGGACGCTTACTGGCCAGAGCAATAGCGAGGAAAAAAACCAAACACTATGTATATAGTATGATACACCCAGACGGGGAATCGAGAGAGGACGGCAAGTCAATCGCTGAGATCTTTGGATCCTACTATGATGGCCTGTATAACATACAGAGAATGCCTAATGTGGGAGACGAGCCCCTCCTCCGATCACGAGAATCGCAACAGATTCTGGAATACCTAGAAGGGGTAAAGATCCCTCAGCTTTCTGAACAAGATTCTGAAGCGCTGGAGTCTCCGTTCACGCTGTCAGAAATTAAACAAGCCATTAAAGATCTGGCAACCGGGAAGAGCCCAGGCCCGGATGGATTTGGAACCAAATACTATAAAACATTCGGTGATATATTGGCACCAGAACTGCAGAATCTTTTTAATCAATTGTCTGACTCCCCGGTTTTACCCCATTCCATGCTCGAAGCGCATATCACAGTCATCCCTAAACCCAACAAACCTGACAATAAACCAGAGAACTTCCGCCCTATCTCATTACTAAATTCAGATATCAAGATTCTGGCGAAAGTTATAGCCAATCGTCTCAATAAATACCTACCGCAGCTGATTTCTACTGACCAAGTGGGCTTTATCCCAAAACGTGAGGCAAGGGATAATACCCTTAAGGTCCTCCAGATTATAACACATGCTCACATCACCACAACCCCGCTGGCCCTGGTCTCTACAGACGCAGAAAAAGCATTTGACCGGGTCAGCTGGGTGTTTATGCGACACACTTTAGAGAAATTCGGCCTGGGCTCCAAATTTATAAACAGAATCATGTCCCTGTACTCTTCCCCGAACGCTAGAGTTAGGGTGAATGGAGTGCTCTCTGGCGCCTTTACAATTCGCAACGGGACTAGGCAGGGATGCCCCCTGTCCCCCCTCTTATTCGCGTTGACAATTGAGGTCTTAGCGAGTAGGATCAGGGCAAATCCAGATGTACACGGTATTCCAGTGGGAGGCGATGAACATAAGCTCGCCATGTACGCAGATGATGTCTTACTTATGATATCGGATGTGAAGGGATCCCTGACGGCGGCCTTAGAAGAGTTCACACTCTTTGGCACCGTATCAAACTTCCTTTTGAACCCCACCAAATCAGAGATAATGAACGTTACAATTCCACACCCTGATTTTCAGGCGTTGGAAGGCTCATGCCCGATAAAAATAGCACAGGGCAAACTGAAATATCTTGGTATTCATCTAACTTCAAACATAAAAGAGATAGTGGATTTGAACTATAAAAACATCAGAGACGAAATCCTTAAGGACCTATCGTCCTGGAGAAATAAAACCATCTCTTGGCTGGGGCGCATAGGGGTGGTCAAGATGAATGTGTTACCATGGGTGCTATATGTCATGCAAACCATCCCTTTATCGATGGCATCACACATTATTCATCAGATACAGTCTGCTCTAGAGTCCTATATTTGGAGAGATCTGAAACCGAGAATCAACAGGAAAACTACTTTCCTACCGCGGAATAGAGGCGGACTCGGTATACCAGACTTAAGAATGTACCACACAGCTATATCCCTCCAGCGATTAGTAGAGTGGTGTCACAACTCGGCCCAAAAGGCATGGGTACAGATAGATGGTGTAATTCTAAAGAGGGGCAATGTGGGAGCTCTCGCGTGGACCCCTGCTAATGACAGACCCCCAGTGATCAGTCTATACCCAATGATCGAGGAGGTGTTCTCGATTTGGGATAAACTACTTAAAAAAGCCAATCATGTCTCGACGCTACCCTCACCGATTACATCCCTCAATGAAAATTCTGAGATGGAATTTCTGCCCAGACTCAATCTCCCGAACAAGACGTATAGTCTAAGCGAAGCAGCAATATATAACATACTCACTCGGGACAAATTGAAGTCACAAGAAGAACTAATTGAGTGGAACAGAGAGGCATTTACCTCATGGTTCACAGTGACACAGACTCTACACTACTTCACCACTCATAAAGCTAAGTCAGATCTGACTAGACGCAGAACTTACTTTGAAACTCTGTGCACAATGACCACGCCCCCTTCTCATTTGATCTCTCAGATTTATAGATTACTACAGCAAGGCGGAGAAGACTACCTTCCCGGCTTCACACAGACTTGGCAAAATGAACTAGGCTTAGATATAGGACCTAAGGAATGGAACAAGATATTTGACAAAACAAAGAAAGCTTCAATTTCAGCTAGGGTTCAAGAAACACAATACAAACTGATGAGCAGGTGGTATCTGACCCCACAAAGGCTAAAACACATATACCCCCACACAAATGGGGGATGCTGGAGAGGATGCGGAGAAAATGGCACCTTACTACATATTTGGTGGACCTGTCCCCTACTAACACCTTATTGGAATGACATAATGGCCGAAATGAGCAGGGTCCTCGAGGTGATCATCCCTCCTAACCCAAGTTATTTACTATATCATCAGCTACCTAAGATCACGAGGGAAGATAAGTATAGGCTTCTTCTGGTGATGCTCAATGGAGCAAAAAGCTTGATCCCCATGTATTGGAAAAAACAAACCACCCCCAGTGTTCAAGAGTGGAGAGCTAAAGTGGCAGACCTGCTGAGACTCGAAAGATACCACTACCTTAAGATAGGAAAACTAGGTACACATGAGATGATGCTTATGATCTGGGAAGGAAGAGGATTATGAACTAACAAGGTGTCGCAATGGTCTGAGCTGGTACACAGTCTAAAGGGGAAGAGTCTCCTTCTTCCCCCTCCCCCCCCCTTTTTTTTTTTTTCTTTTTTTTTTTTTTTTTCTTTTCCCCCCCCTTTTCTTCCCTCCCTCATCTCTACATCCTGTAACCCTTACCCACTTATTCTACCTCTCTAGATATCTACTTTTTTTTCTTTAGGAGTACTGTATTATAGGCAGCAGTGTGATATGAGTAAGCTGCTGAAAACCGATAAATACCATGTGATCTGTACTCGAGAAATTATGATTATCCTTCTTTCTGATATCTTCTATGTATTTCTAATTTGTATCACTAAGCAGCTGATGTTAGACGTTATTGTTATATAGTCAGTATACGTTTCTGTGATATCTGACGAAGTTTTTTCTAATGCTGTTTGAATTGAACTAATTCCTATCTGCAAAATGACATAATTAAACCTTAACTGTACAGGTGTTTGAAATTTTGTACAACTGACTTTGCAATGTAAGCATATTAATGCCCTGTATTTTTCACATTTCGCCAATAAAGCTTTATTTTGAAAATAAAAACAATAATAATAAAGCCAGATATTTGATATATGTGCAAACCAGCAGACAAAAAAGTGTTCCAAGTCTCAGTATTATTGTATACCACCTATTGAGGCAAGAAGAGGGAAGTTCAGGGCCGTATTTACATCTCAGGTGCCTGTAGGAACAAAAACCTGAACCGCTCCCCCAAAAAAGTTAAAAAAACAGAGGATTTTTTTTTTAAATTATTATTTAGGACAACTAAAAATAAATATTAGATGTAAAACATTAAAACGTAAGGTAAGTACATTTTCCCTTTTATGGATATACACAAATACATACATCAATTGCAATATTTGTTGTAATGGAAGCTACACCAAAAATCAATATTCACTTAACTCAAATGGCCATACAATTAAAACCAACCGTTATCAAAAATGGATGGAACATACACCTATGAAATGTATTGCAGATATCTCTAGTAATTTATTTTGTGTATTTATTGACAGAGGGGCCTATCTATCAAGCTCAGAATGGAGCTTGATGCCCCGCTGCTCCATAACCTGTCCGCCTGCTCAGAGCAGGCGGACAGACATCGCTGGAAATCAACCTGATCGAGTACGATCGGGTTGATTGACACCCTCCTGATGGTGGCCCATTGGCCACGAGTCTGCAGGGGGTGGCGTTGCACCAGCAGCTCTTGTGAGCTGCTGGTGCAATGCTGAATACGGCGAGCGTATTGCTCGACGTATTCAGCGAGGTCTGGCGAACCTGATCCGCACTGTTGGATCAGGTCCGCCAGACCTTGATAAATAGGGGCCAGAGGCTCCACAGGACTTCTTCAGCTTCTTGGGGTTAAATTTTGTACCCCTCAGTCACCCCCCCTTTATGGCCCTTTGGACAAATAATTCTGCATCAGATAGATCAATTTGCAAATTAAACACACTGACTTACTTACAGTTAAGTTTACTGTTACTCACTCCTATGAGTTTTTCCATCCACAGTGTATGCAAACACAACAGCTTGTCTGACCCCTCAAACACGAACCTTCACCCGCAAATACGTTGGAATTCCTCAGCGTATTTGTGTGCGAGGCTGATTCGCCATAGTTATCAAGCCCTACAGACCGGCAAAAGTCAAATTTAGTGACGTAACATACGATCCGCCAGACTCACTCGCTTATGTCACTCCAGATGTTCCAAATGCAAGTTCGGCACAATCTGACTACTTTTGGAAGTTATCAAAGAAGAACCAGGTACGCTCACCACTATTCCGGCCCTGGAGGCGGCGGATCCCATAGGAATCAATGGGAGTCTGACAGCAGCGAAAGCTCATGTTCGCTGCTGTCCGATATCCCATTGATTCCTATGGGAAGTGTCTGCACCTAACACCCTAACATGTACCCCGAGTCTAAACACCCCTAATCTGCCCCCCCTACACCGCCATCACCTACATTATACGTATTAACCCCTAAACCGCCGCTCTCGGACCCTGCCGCCCCCTACATTAAAGTTATTAACCCCTATCCTGCCCCCCCTACCCCGCCGCCACCTATATTAAAGTTATTAACCCCTATCCTGCCCCCCCTACACCGACGCCACCTACATTAAAGTTATTAACCCCTATACTGCCCCCCCTACACTGCCGCCACTATATTAAAGTTATTAACCCTAACAACCCCCTAACTTAAATATTATTTAAATAAATCTAAATAAAATTACTATTATTAACTAAATTATTCCTATTTAAAACTAAATACTTACCTGTAAAATAAACCCCAAGATAGCTACAATATAACTAATAATTACATTGTAGCTATTTTAGGTTTAATTTTATTTTACAGGCAACTTTGTATTTATTTTAACTAGGTACAATAGTTATTAAATAGGTATTAACTATTTAATAACTTCCTAGTTAAAATAAAGACAAATTTACTTGTAAAATAAATCCTAACCAAAGTTACAATTACACCTAACACTATACTACAATTAAATAAATTAAATAAATTAAATACAATTACCTACAATTAAATAAAATTAACTAAAATTAACTAAAGTACAAAAACCCCCCACTAAATTACAGAAAAAAATACAAGAATTTTAAACTAATTACACCTAATCTAAGCCCCCTAATAAAATAAAAAATCCCCACAAAATAATAAAATTCCCTACCCTATACTAAATTACAAATAGCCCTTAAAAGGGCCTTTTGCGAGGCATTGCCCCAAAATAATCAGCTCTTTTACCGGTAAAAAAAAAATACAATACCCCCCCAACATTAAAACCCACCACCCACATACCCAATCCTACTTTAAAACCCACCCAAACCCCCCTTAAAAAAAACTAACACTAACCCCCTGAAGATCACCCTACCTTTAGACGTCTTCACCCAGCCGGGCATAAGTGGACCTCCAGACTGGCAGAAGTCTTTATTCTATCCGGGCAGAAGAGGACATCCAGACCGGCAGAAGTCTTCATCCTATCCGGGCAGAAGAGGACATCCAGACCAGCAGAAGGCTTCAGGCGGCATCTTCTATCTTCTTCTATCCAACGAGGAGTGGCTCCATCTTGAAGACATCTGACGCGGAGCATCCATCGATCCCGACGACTAAACAACGAATGACGATTCCTTTAAATGACGTCATCCAAGATAGCGTCCCTTGAATTCCGATTGGCTGATAGAATTCTATCAGCCAATCGGAATTAAGGTAGGAAAAATCCTATTGGCTGATGCAATCAGCCAATAGGATTGAAGTTCAATCCGCCAATAGGATTGACCTCGCATTTTATTGGCTGTTCCGATCATTTTAACGTTTGGTTGGAGTTTTGTTGGAGTTAAAAACAGTTTTGGGTAAACAATAGCAATATTAAAACTAGCAGCATGCAAGCTCATCAACAACCTTTGCAGCCAGTGGAAGAAAATATAAAATGTAGGTATTTTTTCCACTACATGAAAAAAATCTTGTGAACTCTGATATTTTTAGTACAAATACACACAGATGTTAAATTTATTTTGTTCTGTAATATAAACATAATATGATGTTGCTCTCAAAGGAAAAAATGGAGTGTAGATTATATGTAATCCAGGGGTCAACAAATGTGTTTAAAATTAGAAGGCAGTAAGAATATTCAGGAGCTCTACGTTTTAGGACCTAGAGAGTGGTATTTGTATATAGATCTATAGTAAATAATCCAGAAAATTAGGAGTCACGAGTCAGGGGTAAAATTCAATTTACCATGAAACACAAACATACCACACTCACTAGATAAAATAGCAGATGAATAATTTTTAACGTGATGTGTATATATATATATATATATATATATATATACACACACACACACACATATATATATATATATATATATATATATATATATATATATATATACACACACACACACATATATATATATATATACACACACACCCACATATATATGTATATACACACACACACATATATATATATATATATATATATATATATATATATATACACACACACACACACAGACACACACAAATATGCCATGTGAGGGGTTTACACACATGCACATTGTTATTTTGCTAGTTAACCTTTAGTAATCAAGCTCTTCATTTATAGCGACAGCCTTACAGTGTACAAACATCGTTGTCAAAGTGCCCTAAAGGCTGTAAATCACAATTGGCATTTGTAATAAAGAGCAGAGCAGCTTATTCCACATAACTTCCTCACCTCCAATGCCTTTATAGAACAAACACATCCTGAAGCAGAATTTAACCCCCTGGCTATCAAAATGCACTACAGCACATAACAAGTGAATACACTGCAATCCTCTCTGGTAGCCAAGGGGTTAAAGTGTGCTCTGCTTGTTATTTTGTCATTCTAGGCAGCATTAGAAGTCTTGTACAGTCCTAACCTGTACTGAAGCCTTCATTCCTTCAACAAAAAGTGTCTGCACCACAGTTATCAGCATGGAGCTTGGCTGTGTGAGGGAGGCAACAGAAGTACATAAAATAAAAGTGAAACTTTAACAGTAAACATGCCTGGCGAAAATGGGAGGGTTTAGTTTTAATCTTTGTTCCTCTCTCCTTCCTGGACTGCTGTAACATATTCCCAATGAAACTCTCTAATCTGTAAGCAGCTGGCAGCACAATTCTTACTAAAATGAATGCCCTCAGAAAAAATACACTGACAACAGGCAGGCGCCCTCACTGCAATGCGCCTGTAGGCACATGCCTACTGGGCCTAATGGGAAACCCGGCCCTGTTCTAATAAGAGGTACAGTTTCCTAATTGTATAATGGATTGCCGTTATTCAAATAGTGTGTTGATTTAGAACATTATGTTTTTCAAAGAACATGCACCAAAATGGATAATAGTAAGGTGATATCACTTTTCAATGCCTCTAATACTGGACTTATGGAAAGTTTTATTCAAGCGGCCGTACTATGCAAGAGGCTACAAAATATCTGACCTAAAGTACACTAAAGGCACTAAGGGCAAAAAGAAAAAAGTGGCGTCTACAGAGACTAAATATATAGTTATATGCTGACCAAATAGATGATTATAGGATCTAAAAAAATAGTAATAGATAGAGCCCCCAGTGTGCTCTAAATATACTCACAAAATGCCTCTAAATCAGGGAATACAGCTAGTATATAAACCATATGAGGGTTAAACCAAAGAGAATTCTGATAGGGTATTGACCCAAAAGGGTCAGTTATATAAAAACTTAGATATGCAGTATCAGATTATTAATCTAATACCTAATAATCTTATACTGCATATCTAAGTTTTTGCTTCCCCAGCCCCTTTCACTGGGTGACCCAGCCTAACCTTATTAACAGTGCTAAACAGGGTTTTAAAATATTTTATAGAGGATTTTTAGATCAGTATCTGTGCATATTCTTCTTTATAGTAGTGTCTATTGCATGCAGTTATATGAAAATTGATGTACACTGTGCATTTTATAAATGGAGTACATTCAGCAGAATGAACAGTTATTAATGGTGTTCCTCGGGAGTCAGTTCGGGGGCCTGTTTTCTTGAACATATTTATCAGTGATATCTGCAAATTTCTATGGGTGAAAGCATGCCTGTTTGCAGATAATACAAAAAATGTGTAATAGAGTTGACTCAGATTAAAAGTTTAATATCAACAAAATGCAAAATTCAGCATTTAGGAAAGAAAAATCCAATGGTAATTACAGACTCAATGACACTTCTGACTATTGCCGACTATATGAAATTTGGTAAACAATGTAGTATTACAGTGAGTGAGTCTAATATAATGCTTGTTAGTATAGGTATTGTAGTATTGCAGCAGAGTAAGGTATGTATGCTACTTTACAGATCACTAATTAGGCATTATTTTGACTATTGTTTGCAATTATTTTCTCCAGAAGGAAATAAATACATTAAAATCTGTTCAAAGGAGTGTTACTAAAATGGTAATGGTCTAAAAATTACAACTTACCAGGAAAAGCTTAAATATGGATAGCCTGGAGGAGAGAAGGGAAAGAGGGGATAGGATAGAAACTTTAAAGTATAATAAGAGGTCATGATCTCAAGTTGAAGGGTAGTAGGTTCAGGAGTAATTTGCAGAAACATTTCTTCACAGAAAGGGTAGTTGATTCATAGGGGCCGAATTATCAAGCTCCTAATGGAGCTTGGTACCCCGGTTTCTCCGCGAGCCTTCAGACTCAACAGAAACAGCAGTTATGAAGCATCGGTCTAAAGATCGCTGCTACATAACTTGTCTGCCTGCTCTGAGGCTGCAGACATCAATTCACCTGATCCTATACGATCCGGCTGATTGAAACCCCCTGCTAGTGGCCACACATCTGCAGGGGGCAGTATTGCATAAGCAGTTCACAAGAACCTCTTGTGCAATGATAAATGCCGACAGCGTATGCTGTCTGCATTTATCGATGTTCGAGCGGACATGATACACTACATTGTATCATGTCTGCTTGCACTTTCATAAATCGGCCCCATGGAATAAACTTCCATTAGAGGTTGTAAGGACAAACACTATGGGATACTAATAAAAATGGCTAGTGTACGCTTAAGGCTATATTGTAGGCAGACTCATTGGGTATATGGCTCTTATCTGATTTCAAAACCTATCGGCTAGATTTAGAGTTTTGTTGGTAAGGACCCGCGTAGCTAACGCCGGCTTTTTTCTGGCCGCACCATAAAAATAACTCTGGTATTGAGAGTCCACATAAAGGCTGCGTTAGGCTCCAAAAAAGGAGCGTAGAGCATATTTAACGCAACTTCAACTCTCGATACCAGAGTTGCTTACGGACGCGGCCAGCCTCAAAAACGTGCTCGTGCACGATTCCCCCATAGGAAACAATGGGGCTGTTTGAGCTGAAAAAAAACCTAACACCTGCAAAAAAGCCGCGTTCAGCTCCTAACGCAGCCCCATTGTTTGCTATGCGGAAACACTTCCTACGTCTGCACCTAACACTCTAACATGTACCCCGAGTCTAAACACCCCTAACCTTACACTTATTAACCCCTAATCTGCCGCCCCCGCTATCGCTGACCCCTGCATATTATTATTAACCCCTAATCTGCCGCTCCGTAAACCGCCGCTACTTACATTATCCCTATGTACCCCTAATCTGCTGCCCTAACATCGCCGACCCCTATATTATATTTATTAACCCCTAATCTGCCCCCCACAACGTCGCCTCCACCTGCCTATACTTATTAACCCCTAATCTGCCGACCAGACCTGAGCGCTACTATAATAAAGTTATTAACCCCTAATCCGCCTCACTAACCCTATAATAAATAGTATTAACCCCTAATCTGCCCTCCCTAACATCGCCGACACCTAACTTCAACTATTAACCCCTAATTTGCTGACTGGAGCTCACCGCTATTCTAATAAATGTATTAACCCCTAAAGCTAAGTCTAACCCTAACATTAACACCCCCTTAAGTTAAATATAATTTAAATCTAATGAAATTAATTATCTCTTATTAAATAAATTATTCCTATTTAAAGATAAATACTTACCTGTAAAATAAATCCTAATATAGCTACACTATAAATTATAATTATATTATAGCTATTTTAGGATTAATATTTATTTTACAGGTAACTTTGTAATTATTTTAACCAGGTACAATAGCTATTAAATAGTTAAGAACTATTTAATAGTTACCTAGTTAAAATAATAACACAATTACAAAATGTTCCGATCAGCCAATAGAATGCGAGCTCAATCTGATTGGCTGATTGGATCAGCCAATCGGATTGATCTTGATTCTGATTGGCTGATTCCATCAGCCAATCAGAATATTCCTACCTTAATTCCGATTGCCTGATAGAATCCTATCAGCCAATCGGAATTCGAGGGACGCCATCTTGGATGACGTCCCTTAAAGGAACCGTCATTCTTCAGTTGGACGTCGCCGGATGAAGATGGGTCCGCGGTGGAGGTCTTCAGGATGGAGCCGGTCCTCATCGGATGAAGATAGAAGATGCCGCTTGGAAGATGATGGTTGCCGGTCCGGATCTACTCTTCTTCCCGGATAGGATGAAGACTTTGGAGCCTCTTCTGGACCTCTTCAGCCGCCAGAAGATGGATCGCCAGCCCCCGCTTGGGTTGGATGAAGATTTTGGAGCCAGGACGGATCGGTGAACCTGGTATGGTGAAGACAAGGTAGGATGATCTTCAGGGGCTTAGTGTTAGTTTTATTTAAGGGGGGTTTGGGTTAGATTAGGGGTATGTGGGTGGTGGGTTGTAATGTTGGGGGGGGGTATTGTATGTTTTTTTTTACAGGCAAAAGAGCTGAACTTCTTGGGGCATGCCCCGCAAAGGGCCCTGTTCAGGGCTGGTAAGGTAAAAGAGCTTTTAACTTTAGTAATTTAGAATAGGGTAGGGCATTTTTTTATTTTGGGGGGCTTTGTTATTTTATTAGGGGGCTTAGAGTAGGTGTAATTAGTTTAAAATTGTTGTAATATTTTTCTTATGTTTGTAAATATTTTTTTATTTTTTGTAACTTAGTTTTTTTTTATTTTTTGTACTTTAGTTAGTTTAT
This sequence comes from Bombina bombina, assembly GCF_027579735.1. Classification (NCBI taxonomy): domain Eukaryota; kingdom Metazoa; phylum Chordata; class Amphibia; order Anura; family Bombinatoridae; genus Bombina; species Bombina bombina. The sequence goes on along the minus strand of NC_069505.1, from coordinate 224,274,931 downwards.
TTCATTGTAGTTATTTGTAGGTATTGTATCTAATTTATTTATGGATAGTGTAGTGTTAGGTTTAATTGTAGGTAATTGTAGGTATTTTATTTAATTAATTTATTGATAGTGTAGTGTTAGGTTTAATTGTAACTTAGGTTAGGATTTATTTTACAGGTAAATTTGTAATTATTTTAACTATTTTAGCTATTAAATAGTTCTTAACTATTTAATAGCTATTGTACCTGGTTAAAATAAATACAAAGTTACCTGTAAAATAAATATAAATCCTAAAATAGCTATAATATAATTATAATTTATATTGTTGCTATATTATGGTTTATTTTACAGGTAAGTATTTAGCTTTAAATAGGAATAATTTATTTAATAAGAGTGAATTAATTTCGTTAGATTAAAATTATATTTAAGTTAGGAGGGTTAGTGTTAGACTTAGCTTTAGGGGTTAATACATTTATTAGAATAGCGGCGAGATTCGGTCGGCAGATTAGGGGTTAATAATTGAAGTTAGGTGTTGGCGATGTTAGGGAGGGCAGGTTAGGGGTTAATAAATATAATATAGGGGTCGGCGGTGTTAGGGGCAGCAGATTAGGGGTACATAGCTATAATGTAGCTGGCGGCTCTTTGCGGTCGGCAGATTAGGGGTTAATTATTGTAGGTAGGTGGCGGCGACGTTGTGGGGGGCAGGTTAGGGGTTAATAAATATAATATAGGGGTCGGCGGTGTTAGGGGCAGCAGATTAGGGGTACATAAGGATAACGTAGGTGGCGGTCGGCAGATTAGGGGTTAAAAAAATTTAATCGAGTTGCGGCGATGTGCGGGGACCTCGGTTTAGGGGTACATAGGTAGTTTATGGGTGTTAGTGTACTTTAGAGTACAGTAGTTAAGAGCTTTATAAACCGGCGCTCTTAACTACTGACTTTTTTCTGCGGCTGGAGTTTTGTCGTTAGAATTCTAACGCTCACTTCAGACACGACTCTAAATACCGGAGTTAGAAAAATCCCATTAAAAATATAGGATACGCAATTTACGTAAGGGGATCTGCGGTATGGAAAAGTCGCGGCTGAAAAGTGAGCGTTAGACCCTTTTTTGAGTGACTCCAAATACCGGAGGTAGCCTAAAACCAGCGTTAGGAGCCTCTAACGCTGGTTTTCACGGCTACCGCCAAACTCTAAATCTAGGCCTTTGTTTCTATGCTATTTATTTATAGCTACAGATACATTATGATTTAATCAATTCCATACTTTATCGATCACTGAAGTTAAGTTTAACTTTTTGTAATTGGTTATAAAAAAGTCCTCTCTTTGTATTACCTGACATTTTTTGATGATATATACTAAGTAGAGTGGATATAACAATTCTATACACCCTTATAAATGGCAGTTTTTTTAAATGTAAAGACAGAAAAAACACCAATGTAAATGTGAAACTTTTAACAACAAACAAAAATTCAGAGAAAAGAAACCAAATATTTAATTATTGTTAAAAAACAAAAACAAAATACAACACAGTGATAGCATAAGTCTGCACACCCCAACAAATTAACACTTTGCATTTATTAAAGCAGCAACCTTTGTTAATAAGTTTCTATTAAGTTTGCACATCTAGAGTTATAATTTTATCCAACACTTCATTGCAATAAAATTCAGATTCCGTCAAATTGCAAGGGGTGTGCAGCTCTCTTTAGGTTATTCGGCAGGTTTCCTATGGTATTGAGGACTGGGCTCTGACTGGACCATTCCAAGACTTTGCCTTCAGTTTCTTAGATGTGTACTTTGAGTCACTTTCATGTTGGTATGTGAAATTCCTCTTCAGCTTTTAGACAGAGGCCAGCAGTTTTTGTGTCAAAATATCTTTATATATGGAGTTATTGATCTGTCTTGACAAGAGCCCCTGACCCAGCTGAAGATAAGCAGATAAGCTGAAGATAAGAAGTCCCAAAACATGATGCTACCTACCACCACCATGCCTCAAAGTTGTTTTGGTGTTTCTATGATGAGCATTATTGGATTTGCACCAAACGTATCTTACAATTTAGGCAGAAAAGTTAATCCTTTATATATATCAGCAGATCATAGGAAGTTTTCCCACATAGTTTGGGGTGACTGAATGAATCTTTTTAAACAAAACCAGGGAAAACTCCTCCTAGTAAAGACCAAAACTCTTTCCTGTATATGAAATACGTGAGTAGAGATATCAGGGCACAATGTGGAGAGTGCTACAATTTAGGCATGCACCACAGAGAGGGGGTTAAGGTGCCATAAACCACTATAGGTGCTATAACTCAATTAAATAAGAGAAAAACTGCATGTCTCACCTCTTGAATACTGTATGAGAAAGTGCTACATGACCGTCATGTAGACTGGTCCAAGTTCAGTGACCCAACCGCTGGTGTCTGTAGCTGAAATGCTGGGGAAAAATAGTCCAAAAAGAAAAACTAGACCTAGCCAGGGATCCGGTATAAGAAGAGTTCAATCCATAAAATGAACACAGAGGCAAGTTTCTTGGAAGAAATTCTAAGACTTGCTACCTCTGTGTTCATTTTATGGATTGAGCTGTTTTTAATAGTGTTCAATAAACTCTGCTTTTACCGGATCCCTGGCTGGGTCTACTTTTTCTTTTTGAATAAATATTTTACCATGATGGGCTTTAATGTTCCTCTTTGAAAATAAATGTTTTTTGTTTTGCCAACTTATCCCATAGCCCAGATGTGTAGAATAAAAGAGATGGTGGACACATGGAAGGAGTGATTGGTACTTCACAAATATTCCTGTAGCCGCTTCAGTGTTGCTGTTGAATCTGTGCAATGTCTATGTGGTGTCACATTTACTCCACTTATTGATGATGGTTTTCACAGTGCTCCATGGTACATTCAGTGCCTTTGTTATTTTTGTATATCCTTCTGCTAATGGGTCATTTTCAACAATTACCTCTCACAGTTTCTTTGGCAACTCCTTGTAGATCATAGCTCTCCCAGTAGGATGCAACCCCAAACATTCAAGGAAACCCTAGAGCAACCGCTGACTTTAATCCGGGTTTAATCAGAATCCCTTTCATTGATAGAAGGGGTATGCTATTCACCTACAGGCATGATTTTGAATTTGATTTTTAACTGTGAACACAGCAAGAGCCCCCATTATGTGCAGACTTATGCAATCAGGGTGTTGTAGTTTTTTTATGTAATGTTCCTAATAATTAGCTTTTTTTCATCTGGAAGTTTGACATTGACGTTGTTATTTCTGCAATTTAATAAGGGTGTGAAGAATTTTTGATTTGTCAAGGTTACTATCACAGAAGCATGACTAAACAAACATAACACTCACCTTAAATACCATTATTCCCAAAATCAAGCCTGCCACGAATTTCACAACCAAACCGGAAATGACAGGCATCCACTGCCAGTGCTGAGAAGATCAATATCGCTCACAAAAAAATATAATAATAATATATCGCTCACAAGAATCATCATTTAAAACTCAAGCTGATGATTGCTATAACCAAACTGCAAATATCCCCCCACTTGCGTGCCACAAAGCACTAACAAATATATGGTGAAAGATTGTTCCCATACCGTTGTAATGGAAACGAATGTATACTATAACTACGGAAGCCGGAATAGTTCCTCCTTGTAACCATAGAGACATACACATATAATAATATATAAACAATCACTCAGAAGTAAACATTTTCATCATAATAAAAATAAAAAGTGGAGTTGAGCGTCATTCAAACCATAAGCGGATGTCTGTTTCTTCAGCACATCAAATAATCCAAACATAAGACTGTATCATCTCATACGATAAAGTATATACAGGGAGTGCAGAATTATTAGGCAAATGAGTATTTTGACCACATCATCCTCTTTATGCATGTTGTCTTACTCCAAGCTGTATAGGCTCGAAAGCCTACTACCAATTAAGCATATTAGGTGATGTGCATCTCTGTAATGAGAAGGGGTGTGGTCTAATGACATCAACACCCTATATCAGGTGTGCATAATTATTAGGCAACTTCCTTTCCTTTGGCAAAATGGGTCAAAAGAAGGACTTGACAGGCTCAGAAAAGTCAAAAATAGTGAGATATCTTGCAGAGGGATGCAGCACTCTTAAAATTGCAAAGCTTCTGAAGCGTGATCATCGAACAATCAAGCGTTTCATTCAAAATAGTCAACAGGGTCGCAAGAAGCGTGTGGAAAAACCAAGGCGCAAAATAACTGCCCATGAACTGAGAAAAGTCAAGCGTGCAGCTGCCAAGATGCCACTTGCCACCAGTTTGGCCATATTTCAGAGCTGCAACATCACTGGAGTGCCCAAAAGCACAAGGTGTGCAATACTCAGAGACATGGCCAAGGTAAGAAAGGCTGAAAGACGACCACCACTGAACAAGACACACAAGCTGAAACGTCAAGACTGGGCCAAGAAATATCTCAAGACTGATTTTTCTAAGGTTTTATGGACTGATGAAATGAGAGTGAGTCTTGATGGGCCAGATGGATGGGCCCGTGGCTGGATTGGTAAAGGGCAGAGAGCTCCAGTCCGACTCAGACGCCAGCAAGGTGGAGGTGGAGTACTGGTTTGGGCTGTCATCATCAAAGATGAGCTTGTGGGGCCTTTTCGGGTTGAGGATGGAGTCAAGCTCAACTCCCAGTCCTACTGCCAGTTTCTGGAAGACACCTTCTTCAAGCAGTGGTACAGGAAGAAGTCTGCATCCTTCAAGAAAAACATGATTTTCATGCAGGACAATGCTCCATCACACGCGTCCAAGTACTCCACAGCGTGGCTCGCAAGAAAGGGTATAAAAGAAGAAAATCTAATGACATGGCCTCCTTGTTCACCTGATCTGAACCCCATTGAGAACCTGTGGTCCATCATCAAATGTGAGATTTACAAGGAGGGAAAACAGTACACCTCTCTGAACAGTGTCTGGGAGGCTGTGGTTGCTGCTGCATGCAATGTTGATGGTGAACAGATCAAAACACTGACAGAATCCATGGATGGCAGGCTTTTGAGTGTCCTTGCAAAGAAAGGTGGCTATATTGGTCACTGATTTGTTTTTGTTTTGTTTTTGAATGTCAGAAATGTATATTTGTGAATGTTGAGATGTTATATTGGTTTCACTGGTAAAAATAAATAATTGAAATGGGTATATATTTGTTTTTTGTTAAGTTGCCTAATAATTATGCACAGTAATAGTCACCTGCACACACAGATATCCCCCTAAAATAGCTATAACTAAAAACAAACTAAAAACTACTTCCAAAACTATTCAGCTATGATATTAATGAGTTTTTTGGGTTCATTGAGAACATGGTTGTTGTTCAATAATAAAATTAATCCTCAAAAATACAACTTGCCTAATAATTCTGCACTCCCTGTACTAATAAATAACACTCTTATTCGTATAAACTACACTGAACCTAAAGGAAAAACTTTTTTTTTTAATTTTTTTTATTAGTAATTTTTATTGAGGGACATACCAGGAATATTACAAACACAGTTACAAATTAGCAACAATCAAAACTATGACATTACACGCGACAGGGGAACAACAAGTAATATCTGACAATGTTTTAAATTTGCCTGTATATTGTGAAAATCAAGTAATGTATTCATAGAGGTACAGAAGTGAGAAACAGAATTATCTTGATTGAATATTGTACAGTCTTTAGTGCAAACTGATAGAGAGCTTCTGTAACCTAAACAGAGTCCCAGTTTCCATTTTTTCCTATAAACAATAAACTAACAAATAAAAAAAAACAATACTCATCATAATTAAGGTAAGCAGCATTGTTATAACTAGCTGGATAAATAAGCTAAGGAATATTTTCATGTCTACTAGCTGTATAAGCAGGACCAGCAACAGTTTCATAACTAACCAAAGAGGTAAACAAACATATATGTGCATGTCTGATAGCTGTATAAGTAATTCTGTAACTAACCCGAAAAAAAGTAAACAAATATTTGTTTATGTCTATTGGCTGTGTAAATAGGGTAGGCAGCAGTATTGTAGCCATCCAGAAACATAAATAAAAATATTATTATGTCTGCAAGCTACGAACATAGGGTAAACATCTGTTCTATTGATAGGAAAATAAGTAAACATATATTTCTATGTCTATTAGTTGCCAAGATAAAGTTACCAGCTGCTTAGTAACTGTCTAGTAAAATAAGTAAACAAGTATGTTTAAAAGACTATTAGCTGCACAAGTAATATAGGCAATGATTCTGCAACTAGTCAGAGAAATAGGTATACAAATAGTTGTGTGTCAATTTGCTGCATCAGTGAGATAAGCAGTAGGTCTATAACTAGATATGTGCAATTTGTTTCGGATCGATTCGGAAATTCAGAAAATTCGGCAAATTCGGAGATTCGGATCAAACCGAATTTCCAAATTAAAATACTGGCGAATTTACTGAATAAATCCGAATTAGTTCGGATTTATTCTGTAAATTCGGATGGCCATGGCTTACACTAGTATTGTACAGTATATTAGGTTATATCACTCTGCTATGGGTTACACCTAATATACAGTACATAATACTAGTCTAATCCCACCTAACACTTACCGAAATTCCGAATTTCCAAACCAAATTGAACCGAATGCAGCCGAATTTCTTCGAATCCAAATGAATCTGAAACGAATCCGAACCGAATCGATTCAAAATTTTCCGAATTTGAATCGATCCGAACCAAAATTCGAAAAATTCCGAATCGATCCAAACCGAACCAAATTTTTTCGCCATGCACATATCTATCTATAACTAGTCAGAAAGCTTATATGGGGCGCGATCTGATATCGATCGCAGTTTGCGGCGCAAGCGAGGGAACTGGCGTCGCCCGCAGTTTCAGCTCGCAACTCGAGCCATCCCATATAAGTCGCCGTCAGATGCTAACGTGCCGTAAGTCTCACAAACCAGCGATGTCCAGAAATCTGCGTAAGTACAAATTTCTGGCGTCGCCAGTGACTTGCGGCACGTTAGAAACTGCCGGCGCCTATAAAACCTGACTAAAGTTTAAAACACCCGCACTGTCTAACACGCCTCCCTAACATAGCCCGACAAGTCTAACACGCCTCCCTAACATAGCCCGCACTGTCTAACCCTCTATCCGCTATCCCCCCTCACTAGCCTAACAATAAAAAAGCTATTAACCCCTAAACCGCCGCTCCTTTACCCCGCCGCAACCTAATAAAGTTATTAACCCCTAAACCGCCGCTCCCGTACCCCGCCGCCAGCTATATTATATCTATAACCCCCTAAAGTGAGCCCCTAACACCGCCGCCATCTATATTAAAATTATTAACCCCTAATGTAAGCCCCTTACACCGCCGCCATCTCTATTAAAATAATTAACCCCTAATTTAATCTACCTACCCCGCCACCAGCTATATTATCTATATTAACCCTAAGTATATTATAGTTAATATAGGTATTACATTATATATATTAACTATATTAACCCTAATTATATTAGGGTTAATATAGTTAATATAGTTACTATAGTATTTATATTAACTATATTAACTCTATCTAACCCTAACTAAATTTATATTAAATTAATCTAATTCATTTATAAACTAAAATATTCCTATTTAAATCTAAATACTTACCTATAAAATAAACCCTAAGATAGCTACAATATAATTAATAGTTACATTGTAGCTATGTTAGGGTTAATATTTATTTTACAGGTAAATTGTTAATTATTTTAACTAGGTATAATAGATATTAAATAGTTATTAACTATTTAATATCTACCTAGTTAAAATAATTACCCAATTACCTGTAAAATAAATCCTAACCTAAGTTACAAATACACCTACACTATCAATAAATTTAATAAACTACAAACATCTATCTAAAAATACAATTAAATTAACTAAACTAAATTACAAAAAAAAAAAACCACTAAATTACAAAAAATAAAAAAAAGATTACAAGATATTTAAGCTAATTACACCTATTCTAAGCCCCCTAATAAAATAATAAACCCCCAAAATAAAAAAAATTCCCTGCCCTATTCTAAATTCAACAAATTTCAAAGCTCTTTACCTTACCAGCCCTTAAAAGGGCCTTTTGTGGGGCATGCCCCAAAGAATTCAGCTCTTTTGCATACAACAAATACAATACCCCCCCCCCATTACAACCCACCACCCACATACCCCTATTCTAAACCCACCCAAACCCCCCTTAAAAAAGCCTAACACTACCCCCCTGAAGATCTCCCTACCTTGTCTTCACCACACCGGGCCGAACTCCTGATCCGATCCGGGCGATGTCTTCCTCCAAGCGGCAAAGAAGAATTCTTCCTCCGGCGATGTCATCCTCCAAGCGGCAAAGAAGAATTCTTCCTCCGGCGACGTCTTCCTCCAAGCGGCAGCAAAGTCTTCATTCTTACGGCGGCATCTTCAATCTTCTTTCTTCGCTCCGCCGCCGCGGAGCATCCATCCCGGCCGACTGCTGAACTTGGAATGAGGTACCTTCAAATGACGTCATCCAAGATGGCGTCCGCCGAATTCCGATTGGCTGATAGGATTCTATCAGCCAATCGGAATTAAGTTAAAAAAATCTGATTGGCTGATTGAATCAGCCAATCAGATTCAAGTTCAATCCGATTGGCTGATCCAATCAGCCAATCAGATTGAGCTCGCATTCTATTGGCTGTTCCGATCAGCCAATAGAATGCGAGCTCAATCTGATTGGCTGATTGGATCAGCCAATCGGATTGAACTTGAATCTGATTGGCTGATTCAATCAGCCAATCAGATTTTTTTAACTTAATTCCGATTGGCTGATAGAATCCTATCAGCCAATCGGAATTCGGCGGACGCCATCTTGGATGACGTCATTTAAAGGTACCTCATTCCAAGTTCAGCAGTTGGCCCTTGATGGATGCTCCACGGCGGCGGAGCGAAGAAAGAAGATTGAAGATGCCGCCGGAAGAATGAAGACTTTGCTGCCGCTTGGAGGAAGACGTCGCCGGAGGAAGAATTCTTCTTTGCCGCTTGGAGGATGACATCGCCCGGATCGGATCAGGAGTTCGGCCCGGTGTGGTGAAGACAAGGTAGGGAGATCTTCAGGGGGGTAGTGTTAGGCTTTTTTAAGGGGGGTTTGGGTGGGTTTAGAATAGGGGTATGTGGGTTGTGGGTTGTAATGGGGGGGGGTATTGTATTTGTTGTATGCAAAAGAGCTGAATTCTTTGGGGCATGCCCCACAAAAGGCCCTTTTAAGGGCTGGTAAGGTAAAGAGCTTTGAAATTTGTTGAATTTAGAATAGGGCAGGGAATTTTTTTTATTTTGGGGGTTTATTATTTTATTAGGGGGCTTAGAATAGGTGTAATTAGCTTAAATATCTTGTAATCTTTTTTTTATTTTTTGTAATTGAGTGTTTGTTTGTTTTTGTAATTTAGTTTAGTTAATTTAATTGTATTTTTAGATAGATGTTTGTAGTTTATTAAATTTATTGATAGTGTAGGTGTATTTGTAACTTAGGTTAGGATTTATTTTACAGGTAATTGGGTAATTATTTTAACTAGGTAGATATTAAATAGTTAATAACTATTTCATATCTATTATACCTAGTTAAAATAATTAACAATTTACCTGTAAAATAAATATTAACCCTAACATAGCTACAATGTAATTATTAATTATATTGTAGCTATCTTAGGGTTTATTTTATAGGTAAGTATTTAGATTTAAATAGGAATATTTTAGTTTATAAATGAATTAGATTAATTTAATATAAATTTAGTTAGAGTTAGATAGAGTTAATATAGTTAATATAAATACTATAGTAACTATATTAACTATATTAACCCTAATATAATTAGGGTTAATATAGTTAATATATATAATGTAATAACTATATTAACTATAATATACTTAGGGTTAATATAGATAATATAGCTGGCGGCGGGGTAGGTAGATTAAATTAGGGGTTAATCATTTTAATAGAGATGGCGGCGGTGTAAGGGGCTTACATTAGGGGTTAATAATATTAATATAGCTGGCGGCGGTATAGGGGGATTAGATTAGGGGTTAATAATTTTTATATAGGTGGTGGCGGTGTAAGGGGTCAGATTAGGGGATAGATAAGGTAGATGGCGGCGGTTTTAGAGGCTCACAGTAGGGGGTTAGTTTATGTAGATGGCGGCGGGGTCCGGGAGCGGCGGTTTAGGGGGTAATAACTTTATTAGGGATTTCGGGGGGGGGGGGGATCGCGGTTGACAGGGAGATAGACATTGCGCATGCGTTAGGTGTTAGGTTTATTTTAGCAGATCGCGGTTGACAGGGAGATAGACATTGCGCATGCGTTAGGTGTTAGGTTTATTTTCTAGTTAGTTTAGGGAGTTACGGGGCTCCAATAGTCAGCGTAAGGCTTCTTACGGCTGCTTTTTGTGGCGAGGTGAAAATGGAGTAAGTTTTCTCCATTTTCGCCACGTAAATCCTTACGCTGCATATTGGATACCAAACTGCGCGGGTTTGGTATACCTGCCTATGGCCCAAAAAACTGCGGGCGACGGCAGAAATATACGGGCGTAACTTCTAGGTTACGCCGTATATGTGATACCAAACCCGCGCAAATATTGGCGTCGCCGGCTTTTGCGGGCGACGATTTATATCGGATCGACCCCATGATCTTGTATTAGCGATGTTATGTGGAGCATGGAAATAATATGTGATAGCAATCGGAAATTATTAACATCTATGTATAAGAAAATAAAAAAGATATAAGTATGTAAAAAGTGGTATCATGCAAACCTCAAATACCCTAATACAGACCACAGGGTTAGATGGCAAACAATAATATAATTTTAAATTAACTTGAAATCTGTCTCTCATGGGGAAAATACCAAAAAATTATCGTTTATATTGACCCATTTAGACAGAAAAGTGAAATTGTCCTTAGTTCATATGTATACTTTTCCTATCCCACTCCACATAAAGCAAAGGTGTGTTGGAATAGTGACATTGCCATATAGTTAGTCCAGTAAAACTTGACCTCCCACTGAGGGTTCCTCTGTATGAAGATCTAATGATACAAAGTTGAATTTTTTTAATTAAATAATGAATACACCTTTGCAAGTCAACACAATTTTCTGCATCCTTAGAACATTTCCGATGTTTGAAACATTGTTATGAGCAGGTAATTTGAATCTGAATTCCCCTTAAAGTTGGTTTAAGTGAGCTGTGACTTTAAGGAAGTTGTATGGAACTCAAATGCAGACCTACCAAGGTTTATTGAAATTAAACATTATGTTAACAGATGTTCTAAAAAGAGTGGATACTCAACAAATCTTTGAGTTAAAAGTACTACACCAAAGTAACTGTGCTGTGTCTTTAAGGAAGTAAACAGCTCAGTATAATTTTTGGATGCTCAGAACATGAAAACTGATTAAGAGATTAAACATATAGGTATACATAACAGATGCAGACAAGTGCAGACATCTCCAAACCTGTCTACCCGGCATCATGGCTGCTTGTGCAATGCTGCACCCTTTTTGCGTGTGTAGCATCTGTCATTCACCCCGGTTGGACAAGTCAGGGGGAATCGCAAATCACCAGCTCAGAGCAGGCCTATCAGTTAAGTAGCAGAGGTCCGAGGGCCGCTACTGCTTAGCTACCTACTTCAGGCGCACTCGTGTGCGCTTGCAGCTGAAGGTTTTCCAAAGCTGCATCAGTAGTACAAATAGGGATATCTCGTCAAACTTAATGTGACAGGTACCACGCCCCTTTATATGCAAACCACACCCCTTTATAGGCAAATCCCCGCCCCTTTATAGGCAAATTCACGCCCCTTTATAGGCAGATTCACGCCCCTTTATAGGCAGATCCCCGCCCCTTTATATGCAGATCCCCGCCCACTCTCCTCCCAATATTTCCACCCTACCTGCCCACTATTTTCCATATTTTATGCCCCTTTCATGGCTTCTTCTAAGAGCATTTTAACATTTATTTTAATGTTAAAATAATTCCCTTTTATGGCTTCTTTTTGTTTAAATGATTTTTATTGAAAATTGGTACAATGAAGCAAAAAGGAACAATTGTTAAAGTTGCAGTTGTCTAGCTAAGGCATAACAGCAATTCACTATAAGAGCAGACATCTGTAATTAGTTACCAAATTTTCACAATTATTTTTTGAGATTAATAAAAGATGGAAGATTAAGAATTGAAAATGAGTCATAACATATCAATGGGGGATACAAAGGGGTTCAGTTTGGTGACGGGGGAGGAGGTTCAGGGTTGGGGTGGGGAGGTTTAGGTAATGAGATGTGAAATGTAAAATGTGATATGTAAAATATGAAATATGAGATATGAAATATGAAATGTGAAATGTGAAATATGAAATATGAAATATGAGATATGAAATCTGAAATATGAAATGTGAAATGTAAAACATGAGATATGAAATATGAAATATGAAATATGGGATAGGAAATAGCGTCCCATCTGGTCCAGCGCGACAGAAGTGCAATGAGGCGCACCTGAGTCTCTGCGGCTTCCTAAAAGAGGAGGAATAAGGGGATTATAGCATCATGTAAATGATGTCGAGTTAGCAATTTCCGTGTGGTCGAGGGATCCTTGTTCCCAAAGGAATTGAATATTGGATATCATATCAAGTTTACCTAGAAAACAGTAATGCATCTTTTCTAACGTGAGAATGTGGTTTACCTCGAGTTTCCATTGGGCAACAGTGGGTATCTCACATGTCTTCCATTTTCGGGGAATTAATCGTTTAGCACAGGAGAGCATTAGAAGGAGTAATTTTTTACGGTAGGCACAAGTCAGGTTAGGGGTGAGGTTGAGGAGTATAATTGATGGGGTTAGTGTGATGGTAATGCCCAGAATTCTAGTAATGTGTCTTTCTATTTGATTCCAGAAGGTGCGTAGGTGGGGGCACGACCACCATATGTGAGTGAGGGTGCCTTCTTCTCCGCATCTCCTCCAACAAGTGGAAGAGGCGGCGGGGTATATGATCTTTAGGCGCTGAGGGGTTAGATACCACCTGGCTAGTATTTTGTAATTTAATTCAGCTATAACCATGGATAGAGAGGCAGAGTGTGTGTGTTTATGGCTTCTTTTAAGAGCATTTTAACATTTATTTTAATGTTAAAATAATAAACAATGTAATTTTATTTTAAATAGTGTTGTGTTAATGTTTTATGTATCATTTAACTGATATTTTGTAACATTTCAATGCGATTAAATAAAGCGCAGATTTTATTTTCTTTTTTAAAACTTTATTTGAGTCATAAAGCAGAAAAAAAAGTTTTATACAGAAAACAACATTTGATAAAATTTACAAAGTCAACCACGTTGAAGGATTAAAAAGTGATTTAGGTCTTTTCTTTGATGTCAGGTAACCTTGAGGTGTAGTTAGTCCCATGGTGGGTGATGAAGGTACTAGTAAAATATCATGTTGCGGCAATGTCTCTGGTAAATGAGTAATATCCCTAATTTCCATTTTTAGATGTTCAAAATTATCCCTTTTTCTAGCATTACCAACAACTGACGATGGAATATTCAGTTCAGCCATAGCTTTCATAAAAGACTCCCAACCTTGCAGTGTTTTGCGCATGGTCACATTGTGACTTTGTGTAGCGCAACGTACTAAGTCTAGTATGTTTGAACCAATAATTGTTTGGTTTTTGTAAACAAACTCCCCATTATCATTCCAATTAGTTATATGTTTGGATTGTGCCATTTTAGAAAGAAGTAACTCAGCATTTTTCTTAAACCGGTCATGCACATTGTTAACAACTTCATGAAATATTTTATCACCCTTTTCAATAGATACACTACTTGTGTTATTATCAGTGTGAATAGGTTCTCCTGGGGGCATTAAAAGTCTTAAAGTAGTATTGTCTCTAGAATTTTGTTTAGCAAACACCAGATATTTTTGCAATGCAGCATTGTACTTTTTAATTTTTACATCTTCAGGTAAATTAGAATTATTTAAGATATCAGCAATTTCATCATCCAAGCGTGTTGTAACTGCGTGACGAATATCTGTATCACCCTGTTGTGTACATTTTAAGCGGTCCACATCCTGTTTTGGTACCAGGTACATTTTTTGAGTATGCTCCATTAACGGTTAGTTAACAGACTTGTCAGTAGAGGTATAGCAAAGCCTAAAAGTGGTGCTAAAAATCCACCAGATTGATTTACCAGCTTCTTCTTTTTGCTAATCGATATTGTCCTATTACTAAGACTTTTTATAATTTTGCTCCACTTTTTAAGACGTCCTTTCTGCTTTGCTGTCAAGGGCAATCTACCTTTTAAAATGTTCAGTGCTATTTCACATATAGCAGATATTAAGTCTGTAGAAGCACCACGTAAAATAGTCTTTCTCTGTGTTGGTGAGGCATGACTTAACATTTTTAAAGCTTCCCAATTGCGGAATAGTCTGCTAGACATGTTTACACACTCCTAATGTTTTAAGTTGAATGATGGATAAACCAAAAAACTTTACTTTTTAGAGGGCGACTTTTTAAAAATATATGCAACAGGTGTATCTGGTGGGAAGAGACATGTTCTTAACCTGAACTCATCAGGTGTGGTGGCTCTTAAATCTACTAACAAATAACCATAAGGGATATGTGTAGCATCTTCAAAAGCTTCTAAAAAGTAATTAGATTTGCCAGGGTACATCTGTCGTGCTAAAGTAGTAATTTGTAACTTATCTCTTGGGTTTTTAAAAAGTACCATATATTTTGTGTTTAAAGTGATAGTTCTGTTTTTTTTACCCTGACAAAAAACATTTTGTACAAGATACATGATACTCAGATTCCTGTGGTGTACATATTTTGTAAACGCCTTCTCAATTTCAGAACTGTCACTGGCAGCTTCCATCAAATCATCAACAATTGTTAAATTAATTTTATCAGGTGGAAATAAATCATCATCGACAAATGTGTTTGGAAGACCTTCTATAAATTTAATATATGGAAAAGTATGTAATAATTCATCATACAAGTTTTGCCAGCATGCATAAAACCACACAATATTATCAGGTTTGTGGGACAGAAGTGTGTCAGAATTTTGTAAAATTTGTTTTACAAAATAGCTTTTGCCTGAATTTGAAGGACCTGCTAAAATACAAGAAAAAGGGTGTTGCAAACGCGTGTCCATTGTTAGTGTTATATTAGTAACCAAATGGTAGTGTCGTAAAATCGTGTGATAACTTTCTTTTTGTATAAACACACTTTTGTGTTTTCCTTAATGGACGTGTCTCAATCTGCCAGTAGCGTTTGTTTCTGGTAATACACTGTTGCTCTACCACAAGTCTTTTTTGATTGTCTATGTTACAATTTAAAGGGTAGTCCAACACCAAGTCTTTTAAGCTTTCAAAATTGATTATATCTGTGTTAGCAGTGTTCAAGGTTATCCCCTTTACTTTAAGATTTGTTTTTCCATTGCTCAGTCTAGATAATCAGCCAGAGGTGGTTTCCAGTTACCGTCCTTGCTCATAAATATTACAGAATCTGTGTCATGATAGAGGCACCTCTCTTGCAGACTGTCCAGTACTCTGTACAATGCAAGTCTGGCATATGATGTAGTAAAACAAGCTATAAATATGTTAACATTTTTACTGGTTGTATACCTCTCTTTTGTATATTTCCAACTAAGCGTTGCTGTTTCATCATCTATGAAATCCAAAGAAGACACCTCATAGTATGGTAAAAAAGCATACCTGAAAAGCTCATCAGGGTCTGTCACAATGCATGTGTTTGGTAAATTAGTTCTTTGACCAAACTTACCCCACAGGGAATTTAGAAACAATTTAGAAATGTGTCTTTTTGCAGAGTTTACTGTGATATGATTTGGTCTTAATTCTACATCCTCTTTTTTTTTGTAATCTTGGCTGTACTGTGTCTTTTTTTCATCATCAGTACACCATGCAGGGTAGCCAGAAGCTTCCTGTTTATCCCTGAGATGTAGTTTAATGTAGTTTTCAAATAGATTTTTTTTTATAATTTTCAAAATGCCAAATCTCATAGATTTTAGAAATTTTATATCCTTTTTCCACAGCTAATTGTATTTCAATTGTACACCATGTGCCAGTCAGAGCGCGTTGTTCATCACTATGATCACACTGTGTCACGCTGTTATTGGTGGCACAGGTCAAGCAAAGTGGGAACATGAGCTTACCATTTAATTTTAAAGGTAGGACCGGAAAAAATAATCCTCTAGGTGGAAGCATTTTTACTTTAGCCAAACCAAAATAAAAATTCATGTTCCTGAAATTCTCATAAATAATTCTTGGGTGTCCTACAGGGTAAGCTTTTGTCTTGTTCACAAAGGGGTACAAACTTGTAAAGTCATAGTAGTGGATACTTTCACCAGGTGCTGTTTTGTTGTACAGTTTAATCGCATTTGTGCGACCACCGTAAAGTGCATCTCTGGGGTCCAAGGGCTGAGGGAACTCGTTTTTAATAAGTAAAGCTTGCAGCTCTTTGTCTTTGGCTAACATATCCACCACTCGTGTTCCCACAGCACTCTGACCTCAAATCCGCACGACTGTAAAAAAAGCTTTTTAACAATGTATTTATTATACAGCTGACTGTATGTGGAGTCTGTTACCTCATTTGTATCATTTTCATTGTAACAAACAGGGCAGCCATGGTAAAAACAATCTTGAAATTCAAAAGCTGTAGGAACATTGTTTATTACAGCATAGCCATCCAAGCAGTATTTACCTACCCTGCGCTCACCACCGCATAAAGCGTGTTGTATTGCAATACCCTCCTTATGTGCAACATACATCAACCACTGAATGGCTGGTGTAGAGTAGCGTTTTTGCGTTTTGTGATAATTATCACAAGGGAGTATTGCAATAGTGTGATTAGGTAAGAATTTGAATCTGTACATAGCCATACACACTGATGCTAATGTGGTGAGTTGAAACGGGTCAATACAGTTTATGTCTTCAATCAACTCCCCATTTTTGTTAAATTTGATTGTTTCTGTCCAAGTCATGTCCATTAAGCTTTCTCTAAAACACAAACATGCAAGTCTTAAAACCTCAACATCTTGTTTACAGTAGATTTTAAGAGCAGTCTGAAAGTCAAATATCTCATGCTTATTCTCTTCATACCACTTCAAAAATTCAGCTTTCTCATCGGGCATCATGTACTCAACACCATAGTGATCTACACAGGGCATAGACCCTATATAGTTTTGATTTTGGACTGTGTTAAAAAAATGAGGAAAATGGCCTTTAAATTTTTTAAAACCTTGGCGCTTTTGGCAGTTTGCTGAGTTTCATTGGTAGAAAATTTAGAGAATCTATAACACGGATTTGTGACACACAAGAGTTTACCACCTTGCGCCAACAACTTAATTGCTAATTTCTCTTTAATTAGCTGTTGAACCACTAAATAGGAATCATATCTACCACCGTTATGTGCTATAAATGTAACAGACTGGAATTTCGTTG
This sequence comes from Bombina bombina, assembly GCF_027579735.1. Lineage (NCBI taxonomy): Eukaryota > Metazoa > Chordata > Amphibia > Anura > Bombinatoridae > Bombina > Bombina bombina. The sequence goes on along the minus strand of NC_069505.1, from coordinate 224,257,493 downwards.
TAACAAAATGGTTCACAAAATCCTTCAAACAATCAGATCCCTGAAACTCCCATGACTTTGAATCATCTAACTTTTTAGCATAAACGTAATTAGGTATATGAACACCTGTTTCCTGCATACATTAAAAATCATAAACAATGTAATCTGTCTCTTTTTTTGGTGGTTTGTATGGCGTCATGTAACAGAGATGTGTGTCAAAAATGTCAATTTCACCATGGCATATGCTACATGTTGGGGGCGTACAGTCATGACCATCTTTCCTAACATATGCACAACACACGTCACAATACACTTTGGTATGACACTCTACCTCACCCTCTTGTGCTAAAGCATTATGCAAAGCCAAACACTCAACTGAGCGACAAACCAAATGACAACTAAGGCATCTACATATTTCATCTTTAACCTCAACACAATTCTGTCTGTGACATGTTCTGCAAAAATATTTACAAGAGTGATTATTCTTGTGGTGAAAAATAGAGTGGCAATACTGACAAAAATAATCATGACCTATAAAAGCTTTGATGTTTTTTATGCCGTAATAGTGCTCATTGTGATGCAACACAAACAGCACTTTATCCTTACAGGGTCCATCAGTATAAAAATACTGCCAAGAACCCTGATTATGGTAAAGTATTTTAATAGTGACATTCAATAGCTTTTCAAAAGCCTGAATGTCACTAAAATTAACAAGATGTTCATCGGGTATGAACAGTGTTTTGTGCATCTCTCTGGCTTGTACTATTAGTTCTGAATCAGTAATGTTATGTTTTTCATCTAAAAGAGCTTTGAGACTAGCAGCCAAACACAAGTTAGAGTCATAGTTGTTAAAATTAAATAGCCACAGTCTTTTTGTGTTTATGAGTGAACTATATGTAGTTGAACATATCTTCCTACGTTTCATAACACCACCAGCTCTGTTTCTAAGAATTATGATCACAAGTCTTAAACAACCACTACCTATACACTCGGCATTGCTTTGCAACAAACCAGAAACATTGTTTAAAAAAGACTCAGCATCTAGACCATCCATGCCCTTTCTTAAGGAATATAAAGGCCTGTCAAATCCATCACCTTCAAATCTTAACTGAACTAGGTCACCAGTTCTTACTTCAGATTGCAAATTATGTAGAACTGTTTATATAGCTTCATGCACGCCCTGAACTGCTGATTCAAACGATCTTAACTTATCTAGGTTTACAAACCTGAAATGCTCATAATACATAACAGCACCAAAACGATTAATGTTTCTTTGGTACCCATCTATGTGTTGTAAAATGACAGGTGGATCACTTTGATGCTGTCCAGCATTATGTTGAAGCTCTGGCTCAGGCGGTGATTGGCAATCTACAGTTTCTGATTGGTGGGGTAATTGTGTTTCTGATACAGGAGTTGTGTCCTGAGATACATGATACCTATCTGAGTTTTGCCTCATATTTAGTGCTTGGTTACCCAGCTCCCTGGATAACATACTATGTTGTAGTCGGTCAACATTCCGTAATATCTTTATTGCTTTTCTGACAGCTCTATTTCTATACTGTCTTCTTAGCGACCACCGTCGCCCCCTACTACGTCGAATTCCCCTGCCAACCATGTCTAGTCAATTTGTCATGGCTGTCTGTTGAAAATATAGATTACTTGTCTTTAGAATACTGTTGATAGTCTCTATAAGATTGTTAATGGTAATGTCTTTTTGAATGATAACTGCTTCTAAGCTCTCACACCTTGAACTACATATCCGTGGAACCCCTACGCTTAAACATGTGTTCTTTTTTACTGTGTTTGTGATATCCTGCAGTGGAACAACAGGTTTTAAGATATTACCAGAATTTTTTACTATAGTTCTTTTTTTTGTATTTTGAGCATTATTCTCACCACTAGGTTTTCTTTTAACACATGATTTCTTAGTTGGGTTTTTGTGTGTTGTGTTTTCTGTCCCAAACCTGGTAATTGTAGAGAATTCAAAGATTTTTTTGGATTGTTAGAAAAACCCTTGGCTCTGCAATGTGTGGGTACTGCTGTTGGAGACTTTTCATCATCATCAATGGTGGTTATGATGTCTTCTACAGCTATAGATTTTCTAGAAGCCACAGATGAAATGGGGTGTGTTTGTTTACTTCTGGAGCGTGATGAGACTAGTGGAAAAAAGATATAATTGTAAAGTATTGTGCTTTTAATTCTAAGTAAATACAAAATAACAAGAGACCCCAACAATTTGAACTCACCAGTAGTAGAGGCTTTTAGTGCTTGTTTTACACATTCATTGGGAACCTTATTTACTGTTTGCTTGTGAACTATTGCCGTAACGACTGTTGTTTTAGGTTTCAATGTTACATCTGTTAAAATAAAAAATATATAATTTAATTAAAAAAAAAAAAAAAGAAAATATAGGAATAGGTTTTAACGAACATTACTCATAGACTAACCACTTTTTGGCGCCTGTTGCATTTTATCACCCCCACAATCAATAGGTCCATCAATTCTGTTAAAATTCAGCTGTCGTTTTAAATCTGTTTTACAAGGTCTCTTTGGTGTCTGCATCTCCAATCTGCTTACACAGGGACTTGTCAAATTAGTACGGTCAGGAAATATTTCATTAACAGCTGCATTGTTGATTTTTGTAAAATCTGTTAAAATAGAGATTATAATCACTATTCACACTGAAAAGAAAACAGCTAATTAAACACATTTTCTTTTCCACAGGCTTACCCATTTGTTTAACAGCATCTACAATTTCCAGCAATTCTGTATCAAATGTTACACCTGTTAATATATATATATATATATATATATATATATATATATATATATATATATATATATATATATAGCGACAAAAAAGAGCACTCACTGGGTCTATCATTGATATAGCAAAAAAATGCTTTTTATTTGTACAGGTAACGTTTCGGGGATTCCAACCCAGTCCTCAGACCTTACATAATACACACTAAATCTTACCTTAAATACCCTCCACCGACTGTGCATATCGCTGTACCGGAAGTCGACCGGCGTTCTGTTTCTAACCACGGTGTTATGTGTATATTCTTTAAGCATGACGCTGGGTCCGGTTGTCATGCCGACGCTCTGGGCATGCGCAGTGGTGCGAGCAGAACGCCGGTCGACTTCCGGTACAGCGATATGCACAGTCGGTGGAGGGTATTTAAGGTAAGATTTACAGGCCCATTTATCAAAGGGCTTGCGGACCTGATCCGACACTGCGGATCAGGTCCGCAAGACCTCGCTAAATGCGGAGAGCAATACGCTCTCCGCATTTAACATTGCACCAGCAGCTCACAAGAGCTGCTGGTGCAACGCCGCCCCCTGCTGACTCGCGGCCAATCGGCCGCCAGCAGGGAGCTGTCAATCAACCCGATCGTATTCGATCGGGTTGATGTCCGGCGATTCCTGTCCGCCTGTTCAGAGCAGGCGGACAGGGTTATGGAGCAGCGGTCTTTAGACCGCTGCTTCATAAGTTGTGTTTCTGGCGAGTCTGAAGACTCGCCAGAAACATGGCCCTTCAAGCTCCGTACGGAGCTTGATAAATGGGCCTGATAGTGTGTATTATGTAAGGTTGGAATCCCCGAAACATTACCTGTACAAATAAAAAGCATTTTTTTGCTATATCAATGATAGACCCAGTGAGTGCTCTTTTTTGTCGCTATTACTGAATGTTGTTTGGATGCACCCTGGGCGGATGTAACATAAAGTGAGTGCAGAGTTCACCAGAGACTGTTATATATATATATATATATATATATATATATATATATATATATATATATATATATTTTTTTTTAAACTTGAACAATTTCAGTTACAAATGTAAATAAATTAATTACTTACACTCAGAAAAAGGCACATTAAAATCATCATATATTCTCTGAATTTCTGCATCCTTAAAAATAAAATAAAATAAAAAAAATATAGCTTTTAAGGATTTGTGATGTAAACAACAGTAGGATATAGACACAAATACACAATATTAAAGACGTGTCACAAATTGCTAGTATTGTATACAGACTGTAACTAAAGGTATACCTCACTTTACAGCAATCATAGTGAGATTGGGAGAAAATTCACTAGCTTCATTACTGTGGGATCTGTGTCTTAGTGCTATAGTCTGGCAAATTTTACTACAGTATTTGTCACTATTTTACAGCTACAGTATTTATTGAATACTGTGCTGTGTTAGTGTTAAACTAAATATAGCACCATGTTAAACTAAATATAGCCTATTGCACCCCTAATATACTGTATGTTAGTTAAAACATGTTTTCAAGTTTTTAAGCACATTGGCAAGTGAAAAGAAAGCTTTGATTATTCAGATAGAACTTTTAATTTTAATGGGGGAATGGGTAATAAAGGGATTATCTATCTTTAAAAAAACAATAACAATTGTATGCAAAACTGGGGAATGGGTAATAAAGGGATTATCTATCTTTAAAAAACAAAAACAATTCTATGGTAGACTGTCCCTTTAAGTATTATACCAATAACAAATAATTAAACAAAATAAAATTTAACAAAAGCCAAGTCATTCAGTTATTTTAAAACAGAAACAGAACATAAAATAAAACTGCAAATTTTAAAAACATAAATAGAAATAGAAATATAACAATATATTATAGATTAAAAATAAAGAAATAGGGGGCGGAGCCAGCTACCGCTGCAGCAAGACGTGTTATGTTGAGCTCCTGAGACTAAGAGACATAATACTGATTTTTTTTTTCAACAAGGGGGGAAAAAAGAAGCTATTTTCAACCACCAAGGGAACTTTCTTATCGACCTTTAAATGATCAAGCCAGGAATAACATTTTGACATACTGAGAAGCATGAGGGCACATTTTGTGACCGTATCTTCTAATTGATGCCTAAATAAAATGGCGACTGCACCGCTCTATCGCAACTAGACCCAGCAACTGTTCTCTTCTGGAGGAGCTATATATTGCCAACTACAGAAGAGCTCCATAGCTACTATAGACTCGGAAACATGGACAGGAAGCCTATTGCTACGGGGGCTTTGGATACAGGTGACGCATGGGAGGCTGAGATCCGCAATACCCTGTTCCGCCATTTTGCTGACCTAGAGAAACAGCTCTATCAAGCTCTTGTTTTGGACATGGCTGCTGAAGCAGTCAAGGAGGCTATTGCTCCTGCACAAGATACCCATTTTCGGGTCACAGCCTCATCTGATAGTGATTCCAGCCCACTTTGGCCCCACGACACTGCCTGTGAGGATCACCGGAGTGTGTATGCTATTACGATGACAGATCACGCTACCTGCTTTCTTGGTCCTCTGGTCTCTCATCAACTGAAATCTCCAGCCGGCCTTAGCAAGAGTGAGAAGAGTAGAACACTAAAGGGAGACCGTACACTACATAATTGCATTGAGACAAGTCTAGTGGGGAGCGCACCGGCTTCTAGGCTTCCCAGCGTTTCAGGCCCTATTAGGATTCAGCTCAGCACAGGATCGCCTGCAGTGGCTGCATATGTAGGGCGCACAACTGAGGAGACCTTAGGAGAACCACAGAGCAGTGAAGCCAGCAAGCAAGCATTATATACGGAATCAGAACTGCTTGCTGATATTCCTAGAGCCCTGCCTGGGGAGATCCAATATTATAACCCCTCACCCCGAAATGTCTCTAGACAAGGCATTGGTTAAAGTCTCATTAGGACTGTACTTTCCTGGACTTTTAAGCTACGCAGCTCTGTTGTTATAGTTGTTCTGAAAAGTTGTACCGTATGTATAGATATAACAACCAGGTGTTGGCTGCTAAAGTCTAATGGGTATCGCTATTATTCATAGTTTAGTTGATATAATAACTTACTTAGTCGCATATGATCTCATCAATTAGCTCAATACTGCAAACATACTGTATGTTTATAAATAGATTAATATGTGAGGTCTATTCATAACAGAGACTCTTCTTAACTACTTGCAGTGATCCAACACATGACATTAATAGTCTGCTTGATATACTTAGAGATTTGTGTATAAAGCCATAAATAAGTACAAGTTGATACTCAGGTGGGAAATGTTTACTGAATTATTTCTGAGTCATGTTTCTAAGCCATTTATTTACTGATTGTGAAGACCAGGAATATTACCTCTGCACTGCTCACTCACTCTGCTACACTAGGGGGGCATATAATGACAACAATATTTAGGCTGCAGTGTATTATTATTTGCTCTCCTTGTTATCCTTTGGTACATTTGCACTTGCGCAGGGTTCCTTCAAACTCTTTTCCCTCCCTTCATATATCTTTATATAGCCTCTTCCTATGTGGGATCATGTGTGATGGGCATAGGGCCCATGCCCAATCACCAGGTTTCTACTAATTAAATAGGAAATATGTGCTTCCCAATTTGAAAATAGCTACCCTTCTGTTTCACTTAACATCAGTGAAGATCTCATGACAATGCTATTGCTTGCATAGAAGTAGCTAAACCACTACACTCTATGTTTATGTGAGATTAGCCTATAACTACTATCCGTAAATAGATTACTACCATTCACATAAGTGATCCCTAGGTCTAAGCAAGCGCGCCTTTGAACTCTAGCGCTAAAACTCAATTGTGTTTTTTTATGCCGGCCAAATGTCCCTTGTTATGTATTTTGCAGATTTACCCCCTGGAGACGTTAGCTGGTATGATTATTTAGAACTGTTTTATGCTTAAAAGACTTAAGAGCACTTTTCTTTTACACTGTATATGTGCTTAACTTATGGGATTCTTCCCCACAGGGTTATAAATGTACTACTCCACAATGTCTGCTTAAAGTTGGCACTAAGTTTATATACTATGCTACATATGAGCCTCCATTATAGTCACCTTACAGCTTTATTGTGTCATAGTTTTGCTCTTCATTAATACCCATATATTACTGTGTGCAATCTACCATCTGCGCATTTAGCATGTCTGTTATTGCAGGCTGGTCCTGCTTTATATACGGTTTCCCTCCCCAGGATGCCAGAATTGATCTATGTAACTTCCATTAAACATATTCCCTAAGATTTTTTTTTTTAAGCCCTGGTATGTCGGCTCTTGCAATGGTACGATGTACACTTGGTTCCTTTCGCGTTCATATTGACAATCCATGTTCTTAGTTGATCTCTCTGTTGTGGTACCTGGTTTTGTTAATGAATGCTTACTTTGAAGTATGATATAAAAAGCTTCCCAAGCTGTATGTTTTTCACACCATATATAATTTACCACCTCCCCCCCCCCCATAATAATACACCTCCTAATTTAGGAGGGTTAACTATATGGCTTCTCTTTCCTATGTCATAACTTATCTACCTTATTATCATAACTACCACCATAACTATCTATATAATATATCCTATTAGATACAACGTACCCACTTACTTATCCTACTGTCTACAAGTGACCCCTGCTATGTCCCTCTACTAACATATACTAATGTGAATGGTCCAAGAGTGGCCATTATTTTCCTTTTGGGGACTTATCTTTCTTATACACTGACTCTTGCAAACAAAGGGTACCTATACTTAAATACTTCTCTCCTACCTTGAGTAAATATATAGGTTAGGTCCAAAAGTGGCCTATTAAGTAATGAGAAAGATGTTTCAAGTTTATTTGTTCAAGGTGTTATCTTAAATATTGTAACCTATCTTAAATATAAAAAGAGGTTTGTCATTGAGGCCTGTGAGTGGTCTCTCCAGATAGCAATAACCTCCTAAACTTGGTATATTTTTGCTTGAGGCCCAAGAGTGGTCTCGTGTGTGAATTTGGAGGAAGGTTGAGTACTAGGCATTTCATACATGTATGTTTAAATTGCATATTACTATTGTAACCCAATGCTATTCTGTATTACTGTTTCAAGATTTTTGTATGCCTTTTTTTTTCTTTAAAAAAAAAAAAAAAACCTCAAAAATTATTTAAAAAAAATAAATAAAAAAAATAAAGAAATAATTACCATTTCATAGACTATTGTTGGTTATGCAAAACTGGGGAATGGGTAATAAAGGGATTATCTATCTTTAAAAACAATAACAATTCTATGGTAGACCGTCCCTTTAAGTGTTATACCAATAACAAATAATTAAACAAAATAAAATTTAACAAAAGCCAAGTCATTCAGTTATTTTAAAACAGAAACAGAACATAAAAATAAAACTGCAAATTTTAAAAACATAAATAGAAATAGAAATATAACAATATATTATAGATTAAAAATAAAGAAATAATTACCGTTTCATAGACTAGTGTTGGTTATGCAAAACTGGGGAATGGGTAATAAAGGGATTATCTATCTTTAAAAACAATAACAATTCTATGGTAGACCGTCACTTTAAGTATTACAACAATAACAAATAATTAAACAAAATAAAATTTAACAAAAACCAAGTCATTCAGTTATTTTAAAACAGAAACAGAACATAAAAATAAAACTGTAAATTTTAAAAACATAAATATAAATAAAAATATAACAATATATTATAGCTTAAAAATAAAGAAATAATTATCGTTTCATAGACTAGTGATGAAATGTTCATTTCAGTCTTCTCCATTCTTGACAAATGTTGCTGTAATCAGTGATTGCTGGTGTGCTTATATAGACCTAGCCCCCATGATGTGTCACATCATGGGCTGTCACACCTCTCAAAGGGAGGGGGGATTTTTTTCTTTTTTTTTTTTTTTTTTACTTTTCTTTATTCTTGAATATTATGTTAATTTTATTTAATTATAATTGAGAAATAAAGAAGAACAACAATGAATGTATGTTTAACAATTTTTATTAAATGATTATTATAAACAATACAATAAAAAGAAAATATTTAATGTAACAGCTTTGATCACGTGAGTGTTTACGTCTGGTTACAGCAAGGTCTGCATGTCTGGACATGTTCATTACATATAATTCTTGTACGCCATAATTGTTTACAATCCCTTAAAAAATAAGACACTATTTTATCATTTTTTTTTAAATCTGATGAAAAGTAGCTCAACACTTTATTAAAACTCATACCTTTAGCCATACAATGTATAAAAAATATACAATATTCACCACATACAATAGAAAACGTATTTTGTAACTGTTTATTCTGAAATACTATACGCTTTGCATTCCTTTTTAAGAAAATTAAAAATGATTTAGGAAATATGGGGTCTCCTGGTGGTATACCGTAAGAGTCAAAGAAATAGCCAGTCCTCTTATTATCAAAAAAAAATGGAAACCCAATGTTCTCCAGCATTTGTATGGGGGTCAGTGTTAATAATAAAACATGCCGGATAGTTTGTTAATTTCTGCTTTGGCAGTAAATCACATGGAAAAACGCCAACAAAAGTAGAACGTGCATATGGATCAGCTGCTAAAATTCTATTTATTTCCAATGTATTCATTTTTTTCTTTTTCTTTTATAAATAATCATACAAAACTTCTCGTCTTTGATTGATTTCAATAATGTTGTCAAAAACACTGTATACAATCATGTTAACAGTTCTCTCAAGTGCTCTTGAAAATCGAATTTCACCTCTGAGATTACCGCTACGTATAAGAGAGTAATGAGAACCACTTTCTCCATCGGGTGTGAGATCAAAGGCAAAAAGTGTGTATCCATTTATATATTCATCTCTGTTAATTAGGATTGCAGAGCTACAATTCTGCTTTCCTGCAATGTTCACTAGAGAAATATATTCACGTACTGCATTTCCATTTTCAAAATCTGGTTGAAATGGCTTTGTTGGTATTTGCTCACCATCCAGATAGAGTGCAGCAAAATTTACATGGTTGTGTTTGAAACATAGTGGATTCTTGTCATAAGCTCCTGAGAAGGCATCATTGTCTACAAATCCTATAACCACAAGCTTTGGTAATTGTCCCAGAAATAAATTTTCTTGATTACATACACGGCTACCTGCAGCGATAGAATACACTTTCAGTCCGACTCTATCCAGAGCATATTTTGCATTTGCTGTTAGCAGGCCTTGCGCATGACCTATTCGCACTGCTGGTGATATTTGCACTCTTTTGACAAAAAGTGATGCTTTCAAGATTTGTACTTTATACTGTTCTGCTTCTGCAGACATAAGACAAAATGCATCTTTATTTCTAGTAAGTTTTATTTTCAAATCAATTCCGTTTAACATTAACTTTTCTTGGAAAAACAGGTCACTGTGAAGATGACCTAGTAATTCAATAGTTTTACCCCTTTCTAACATGTGCGCTATTTTGTTAAAACCTTGATTGTCTCCACCCAAGGCACGTGTGTCATGGTGCCCCGCTGTATCTTTATAAAACAGTCCACCTGTGAATTGCGTTGATAGTGTATCAGCACTATAATTAAGAATTGTTTCAATGTACCCACGGTAAGCGTAAAGATTATTTGATTGTGATACAAGTCTGTCTCCTAATGTGACATCCACTTGATTAAACACTGTGGACAATGTATAGTTGATGAGGCTGACTCGGGCCCCCTCAGGAGGTGGTGTATTGTCTTGTTTAACAATTTTGCATGTTATGAACAAAAGGGTGTTGTTCAGATCAAAATAATGATCTCCACTTCCAGCTATATAGAACTCTAAAGGTGCATTTTCAATAATTGCTGTCAGGGGTTGTATTTCCACATAGAGTGATTTTTCTATACTTGTCTATGTAGGTTGTATTTGAAAAATATCCAATTCTGACTTGGCACATTCTAAGGATCCATTATGAATAAACGCCATAGCTTTTTTTTTTTTTTTTTTAATGACAACTGTGTGATTATTAGAAGATGTCACCTGGTGAACGCCTTGGTGGCCTCTGTCTCTTTCTGCTTTTGCGTGCACGGTTTTTAATTATGTGTTGTGTTAACATTGGTGGAAAAGCAATATCATGCTTTCTTTTTGTTTTTCTCTTGTTAGCAATATACACAATGCCAGTTCCCTCTTGTGGACCATTATTCATTTTATTCATAACAGCTGAGGACACACGGCTCACCACATCCTTTGCTATACCCTGTGCTGCTGTTTTCATATGTGGTTTTACAATTTCAAACCCATGCCTAAACAAAGGTACTGCCATCCTGTATCAGTTCCTAAACACACCACCTATTCCACGGCCTTACATGTATGAACTACCATGAAATCCAGGTAGGCCATTTCCTGCTTGTGTTCTGTAATAATTGCTGTATATGTCGGGGTCACCATAAACTTTCATTGCAACCATTTTATCTTTTTTAGAACAACTCTTTTTTACGTGGCCTAAAGTGTAGCTTAATGATCACCTTTCCGTACTTAAATGCCACGTTTTTATCCTGGTCGTTCTTTATCTCAATTGTAACACGGTCAAAATGATGTTTACTGACAGGTACATAGTCTGGATCGATATAACGATGCGTAATAATTTCGTTATTTCCACCCGTAATATCGACAGCGAGCAGCAATGGTACAAAGCTGTCACCTACACGCTGATTTCTATGATGTCGGTGTAGATAAAAAGTGTGTAGAATCCTGCTTTTATATCACAATATATCTTTCCATTCTCATTCTTGACAGCCTGTGTGTTAACGTCATTTCTTAATCCGTAATTATTAAGTCCTAAGATATGAGTTAACTTTTCTGAAACCGTAATGATACTGCCACTACTACCTACTACTCGAACTGTCCGTGATAATTCATCGTACTTTAGCTTCACGTCAATACTTAAATTTTGAAGCGTGGATAATTTATCATTAATAGCTCTAACTATCTCATTCATATCTTTATAATAACCAGGCTTCAAATGTACATAAGTGATTGGTTTGTTCTGCGTTGTTATAGTTATTTTGGAATCAGGCGCTTCAAGAAGATCAAAAGTGTGGGGATTACATAACCTCTCTTACGCCAACCTCCCATTCGCCTTTTAATGTAACAGGTTTAGCTAGCTTTGTTGTAAAACTAGAAATTTCATTGTTAGGGAACATATGATAGGAGGCGTTACTTAGTAGAGTTAAATAAAAAGAGGACTGCTCCATTATACTATAATGTAGTTAACTGACTTTTGGGTATCCAACTGTTGAATTTTTTTGGGTAACCTCTCCACTTCACATAGCAGTATAATTTTCTTCTAATATGTTTCTGTTTTAGAACCTTTTCAATTCTGTACACACGATTGTCATCATGTGATATTTTTTGAATTTCTTCAATGTAGAAACTACCTTCAATAATTTCACCTGCTAAATCTTTCAGTTTATAAAGAGGTTTAGAACCATGTGTATTCACACCATCTATTACAAATATTTTGTCAGTAAAATTTTCTTTGTATCCTTTGGTGAAAAAATCTTTAAACTTTGAAATCCTGACATGGTCACCAACTTTTAAAGCAGGCTTAATGTTCTTAGATTTTGAAGAAACACCATAAATATTTTTCCAAATGAGCAGTGAATTTTCCTGTGTCACGTTTACAGGTGAACAACGTATAGTCCTGTGGTATGTATTTTTGTAGCTAAATATAAGAGCATTTAACACATCTATATATCTGTAGGTATTGTTGTATGTAAAATACTGCCACATTTTAGTTTTTAATGTACGATTAAAGCGTTCACAAATGGCTGCTTTAACAACATTGTTTGCTACAAAATGTTGAATTTTATATTTTTTAAATACTTTTTGGACAGTCACGTTTAAGAACTCTGTACCCTTATCAGTCTGAATCTTAAAAGGTACACGACCACCTTGAAAAATTTCTTGAAATCCCTTTGCAACGGATGAGCCTGTTTTATTAGACAAACAGACAACCCACGCATATTTAGAAAAACAGTCTATAACGGTGAGAATATACTTGATACCATCATTATATTTAGCAAATTCAATCATTGATACCAAGTCAGCCTGCCATTGAATATCTATAGACGCTGTATATATTTTGTTTCTTTCAAAAACACGTCTAACAGGCTTATGGAGTGAATAAGTATCTTGAGAATTTAAAAACGCTTGAGTTGTTGCTTTGCTAATATCATATTGATTAGCCACACGATACAGATTATGTAACCCTCCAAAAGAACCTGTTTTTAATGGATTATAATAAATCTCTCTTAATACAACTTCATGATTTTTATCCGGTAATCTCCCAAAATCAGACATGTTTCATGTAGTTTAGCAAACTGTTAAAGCTGTAAATATTGACATGTGTTATCAATAGCCATTCACCAGGAAAGAAAGCATGTCTAATCTGAAACAGAGGCTATTTAGTCTTACAAAAAAAAGATGTAAACATTATCTTTTTGTCATCTGCACTGAACTGTACCCTGTGGTCATTTTGACACAAGGATGAATGTTGAAATAAACATTTGACAGTGTTTAACAAACCCTATCTAATTTTAGACATGTGTTGGTCATAACCTTTTCATGAGTAAACAGAGGCTATTCTTAAGAAAAAGATGTAAACATTATCTTTTTGTCACCTGCACTGACCTGTGTGACCTGTGGTCATTTTAAAGCATGGAGGAATATTGAAATAAACATTTGACAGTGTTTAACAACCCTATCTAATTTTAGACATGTGTTGTTCATAGCATTTCACAAAGAATGTGAAAAGAAGAAATAAAATTTATTTGCTTTTAATATTAAGTGCATGTAGAATCAGTATAAATTTGATACAAGAAATTATACTAAAAAGAGGTGTGTCTATGTGGGAGTTTTTTTTAGTTGGGAGGGGTTTGCAGGGGTGGGGGAATGCTTCTGTGCAAGAGCTGTGTGGATTAGCACACATTATCTACAGACAGATTAATGTTGAACACTTTTTGTGCAGCATGTATCAGACAGCTGAATGATGGACACTTTTTAGATTCAAAACACTCTATAGCTTAACAACTTTTGGTTAATTAAGAAAGATACAAAATATCTTCTCTGTCTAATAATTGAGCCCCCGGACATTATGCAGAGAAGATATTTTGTATCTTTTTTTCTTAATAGCCTTATTAGGAATACATTGAATTAAAATGTGTTTTGTTTTGTTTTAAATTTAAATGCATTGAAATGTTACAAAATATCAGTTAAATGATACATAAAACATTAACACAACACTATTTAAAATAAAATTATATTGTTTATTATTTTAACATTAAAATAAATGTTAAAATGCTCTTAAAAGAAGCCATAAAAGGGAATTATTTTAACATTAAAATAAATGTTAAAATGCTCTTAGAAGAAGCCATAAAAGGGGCGTAAAATATGGAAAATAGTGGGCGGGTAGGGTGGAAATATTGGGAGGAGAGTGGGCGGGGATCTGCATATAAAGGGGCGGGGATCTGCCTATAAAGGGGCGTGAATCTGCCTATAAAGGGGCGTGAATTTGCCTATAAAGGGGCGGGGATTTGCCTATAAAGGGGCATGGTTTGCATATAAAGGGGCGTGGTACCTGTCACATTAAGTTTGACGAGATATCCCTATTTGTACTACTTGCATCTGCAGCTTCTTAAATGAATCCCATTGCATTTGTAGCAGTTGGGAATTCAATCAACAGTTCAAAAAATATCCCCCCCCCCCTTCTTCCATAATCTCCATTCAAATCTCTCTATAACTGTCAACAAATCCATTATTACCCCTAACTTGCATGTCCAATGTCTTGGGGTCACACTTGACTCTGATCTTTCTTTCACTCCTCACATTCTGTCCTTGGCTAAATCCTGCTGCTTCCACCTTAAAAAACATCTCTAAAATTAGACATTTCCTTACACAAGACACAACTAAGATTTTAATCCACTCTCTTATCCTTTCCCGCCTTGAATACTGCAACTCTGTCCTCTCTGGTCTCCCAAGCTGCTGCCTAGCTCCTTTAGTAAAAGCCCTGCCTTATGAATAGACGAGGGGGTGAAACGTGCGTCGGCCTCAGCTGACCTGACCACGTGATCTTGTGTACCGTCTACAACACCGCTTGAATATGGAGTGGTTTTTCTCCAGCATAAAATTGGAAAAACACTTCTTTGTTCTGCACTAATGGATGCCTGTGGCTGCAGCAGCTCTGAAAGGAAGGTGTAATATAACTATATTACACACTGTCTGAAGCCTCAGATATTTGGCCACTCCCTAAAGCACGAAGTCTAAAGTGTCTACGTTTAAAGTGCCTATGCCTACAGTTAAAAATCTCCTCCTGGAGACGCCTGTTGAGGTGTCACATTGGAACACACACTTTGCACTAAAGTTTTAAGGAGAATGATGTGTGCCTTATTGGCTGCTCCTTCCTGCATGATAAACTGCATGAAACTAGCTCTATATGTCCATTGGACTTTTCTTACTAACCAATGCTCGCTTACATATGCTAGAGCCTACTAACTATCTGTGCAAATTCTGTTGTTCCTTGACTGCATAACACATCTGCTTTGTATAGAGTGATTGATCCAACAACTTAGATCCCACAGTATATTACTTGCCCAGGCTACACCCCATAGATACCTTAGGGGTTCTGTGTGCAGCAGGGTGTAGTTGATTGGATCATCATTCTATCATATTGTTACTGCTATTTCTCATGCTTTCATCACATGCTTGTTACATTTACAGTGTCATTCATATGTTGCATATATTTCCATGCTCACATTTTGCTCTAATAAGAAAGTAAAGTATTACTGATAACTTAGATCCCTTTTCTTATGTCTGCCCAGGGTATAACTCCACATTTTACTTGTGAGGGTTCTGTGCGCAGCTTGGTGTAGTTATCCAGAATACATCTCCACGCTATAATCAACTTTTATTGCATGTGCATGTGAATACAGGTACTTTGGTTCACCCTGACCAGTCAGGTTCATTTTGTTTATATATTAATTCTGCTTATTTTGCAAACTATTTGTATATTTACATTTGTTTGGCCTACGCTTTACGATACACTATTTAGTTGCACATCATTTTCGTGAGGGATGCAGTGTGTCTAGAAATGAAATTGCTATACTAATAAATTGTTACTATGTTCACTTTAACTATGGAGCTGTGTTTTTCTTGTTGTAAAAGAGTGCTGTAATCCCTGTCTTTCATGAAACAAGTATCTTCTTGTTTCTTTCTTTCTAAAGTAATTATTGACATATATATATGTATATATATATATATATATATATATATATATATAGTATTAGAAGAAAGAAAAACGAGGAACTGCAAACTCTATTCCAAAGTGGTTAATTTAATGAACAGGTAAGTAAAAGACACAGTCACAGTGTGCAGGGCTGGATCTGACGCGTTTCCCGCATGCTCACATGCGCTTCATCAGAGATCTAATGGTGTTCACCTGCTATCAGGTTAAGTACTGGTGTTAGCCAATAGTGTGTAAGCAAAGCCTAATTGGTATTGTGTGGACAAACATTGTGTGCAAATATTGGGTGCAAAAAAGGGAATCATGAATGTGAAACTCTCGAAAGGAAAAAGTGTTATTAAGCAGTGATTTGGTAGGCTATGCATGTGAATCAAAAAATTGACGTGGTTATGTATTTCTTATGCTTAGGTTGGAAAATAGTGAAATATTACTAGGAACTAAATACTAAAATTTTAATTTTAATAGTTATGTTGTGCATAAAGATGTAAGCACAACTAGGTTGAAAATCACCACAGTGATATACTAAATTATACTATAGGAGTGTGGGAGAAACAAATATTATCAGAGCTCACATTATACATGAAAAACATATAACAGGGCACAAAAAATAAGAATAGAAATAAAAATGCAAATTGAAAAGGATAAAAATAGCAACATAGTTGTTTGGGAAAGAATGGGCTTTTCTTGCTAATGACTGATATTTCACACTATCCATGACCAAGCAATTATTATTATGTGTTTTAAATTTATGGTAAGTATTTATTTATTTGTTTATTAGTTTGTTTATTTGGTTGCCACCTAAGTATGTTGGTTGTTAATTACAGTTTAATTTTAGAATTTAACATGGTGGCAACTTTGATGGACATGGTGGATGTGGTACTTGGGAAAATGTGAAGTGTGGTATTCCTGCTAACCTAGGTAGCAAGGTAATTGCTACGGGCTCCAACTATCCTGTACAAAAGGATCTGGTTGGTTGTTGGATTTTTAGGAGGTAGCGAGATGGCATGAATAAATGTAGGAAGGTGTGTGATGAGGGTAAGTATTATTGAGGACAACATTCATTTGGCATATATATAGTGAATACTTGTAGACTGCCTATTGTACTCAATCCTGGGTGGTCCTATCTATATGGCACCCAGGTAGTTACCCAGATTTGTGCATCACACACCTATTGGGCCTATGATGGTGGTGACATCCTATAGGTCCAATATATATAATTTGAAGTTTATATATGCAAGGATAGTTGCTATTAAGGGAGGGAGTCACAAAAGAGTGCAATGATGTTGTAAAGAATTTAGTGAACTGATAATAATAAAATAATAAAATATCTTATAATGGGTGTTGTAACCTGAAATAAACCTATATACCTAAAAAAATTAAGATAAAATACATTATTTTTTGTATATAAAACCGATGAACACTCATTGGTTGTTGTTTGTTATATTTTTATTTTTATGTGTGCCAAGGGGCGATGGGATTGCCTACAATACTAGGTAGGGAGAGAATAATGTAATCTGTACAGATGATACTATTCTAGTGGCAGTTAATAGAGGACTTGTAAATTAATCTATAAATAAGTCAAGGTCTTGCCTCATATTCATGCCTTTTGGGCTTTTGGTCTGTAAAGTAAAGATCCAAAAGGCTTCTTTCCTTTGCAGTTTGCTGATTCTGTCACCTCCTCTAATGTCCTTACCTATATGATCAATACCTATGAATGAGAATAAATGTTTGATGTGTACGCCATGAGTTCGAAAATGCTTGGCTACAGGTGTTCTGGGGACTTCCTCTTCAAGTGATAATAGATGTTGTCTAATGCGGTCCTTGAGGGGACGTGTGGTAAGGCCTACATATTGCAGGAGACACTGTTGGCATGTGATTAAGTAAATTACAAATTGACTAGTACAATCTATTCTTTGTTTAATTGGGAAAGTACTACCTGTATTCGAAGATGTAAACTGGTCACTCTTCTGAGTATAGTTACAGCTTTTACAAATGCGTCCACACTTGAAGAAGCCTGAATGTGGAGTTAACCAGTTTGTGTTATGTTGGGGTTTTGAGGTAAAGCTTTTTCTGACTTTGTCTCCTACTGTGGGGGCTCTTTTGGCTACACATTTTATTTGCTGTCTAGTTATGTCTTTAAGTTTGTGGTCACTTTGTAAAATGGGCAAATATTTATGTATTATTTTACAAATTTCATTATACTGTCTGCTATACTGAGTGGAGAAGACAATTTCTCTAGTCGGTGTATTCTGTCTGTCACTAGTGCATTTATTTTTATTTTTCCTATTTGGGCTGGCAAATAGTGTATGTCTGTCTAATTTTCCAACCTCTTTTGCTGTTTTTGCCAAAGTGGCCTTATTGTATCCTCTCTCCACAAGCCGGGCAGTAATTTGATCAGCTTGTTCTTGGTACTGTTGAAAATCGGAGCAATTCCTCCAGGCCCTTATATATTGGCCCTTCGGTATGCCTCTTATGGTATGTTTTACATGGCATGAATCTGCCCTCAGGATTGTGTTACGTGCTAGTGCCTTCCTGTAGATAGAGGATACAATGTTATTATTAGTATCTATAGTCAGCTGTAAATCTAAATAGGCAATAGATCTAGGGTGGACATTATATGTAAAGCTCAAGTTGAAGGGGTTGGTATTTAGTAAGTCAACTAGATGTTGGGCTTCTCTTTGGTTAATGGGGTTCCAGACGATTATCAGGTCGTCTATGAAACGACCATACATTACTACATTGTCTCTGAGAGGGAAATCATCGGCATAAATGGTGTTAATTTCCAGCCAACCCATGTATAAGATAGCATAGGCCGGGGCAAACTTGGCCCCCATGGCTGTGCCGCAGTTTTGTAAATAGAATTCCCCCCCAGAGACAAAGTAGTTGTGAGTCAATAAGAATTTAGCTGTAGACACTACAAATTCTATAAAGTTGTCAGAGAAGTCAGTGTACCGTCTTAGCATATTTCCCAAGGCCTCCAAGCCTTTTTGGTGGGGTATGCTCGAGTATAGAGCTGTCACGTCGATGGTCAGCCATTGGAAAGTGGGTTGCCAATGTATCTTCTCCAGTTGAAGGAGTAGGTGGGCACTGTCTCTAATGTAGCCAGGAAGGGCCATTACAATAGGCTGGAGTACTGAATCCAGCCAGGCTCCAAGTCGCTCACACAGGGACCCTATGCTGGCTACAATGGGCCTCCCAGGGGGTTTTGTGAGGGTTTTGTGAATTTTGGGCACAACCCTGAAGGTGGGGACTAGGGGGTCTTTAATGGACAAATATTCCTTTACCTCCTGAGAGATATGCCCCTCTTCCAGTGCCGTGTCCAAGAATGAAAGTAATTCCTGGCTGAACATTAGTGTGGGGTCATGGCTGAGTTTAGTGTAGGTGTTAGAATTGTCAAGATGTATTTTTAATTCTTCCACATAATCTGAGGTGTTTAAAATAACCACCGCCCCTCCCTTGTCCGCCTGGGTCACTACTATATCAGGGTTTTCTTCTAATTCTGCAAGTGCATTCTTTTCTTGTAGTGTGATGTTATGTTTCAGTGTGTTTGTCCCTTTCAATGAGTCATTTAATGCAAGAATATCTCTCAGTACTGTTTCCTGATATAATTCTATGCTAGTGCTTCTAGCCTGGACTGGATAAAAATAGGACCTATCTTTATGATTGAAATTATGTGTAGGGGTAGTGTTCCCTGGGGTGGTGTGCTGTAGAGTTAACAAAGTGATAAAGTCACACTGGTCTTTGAATAACAGGCCTGTGTGAGTGTTTTCTGTTTGTGTGGGTGGAGTGGGAAGAGTGAAAGAGGGGTCAGTATCAATTCCAGTAAAGTGCTTTCTTAAGGTAAGCTTACGAACCAACCTATTTACATCTATCACTGTAGAGAAAACATCAAAGTTAGTGGAAAGTGCAAAAGTGAGACCTTTATTCAGAATAGATACTTGTGCAGGTGATAATTGGGTACTAGACAGATTTATAACATTGCCTATTTCTTTTTGTTTTTTGAGGCTGTCCTGCTGGGGTATCTATGTGGTTGGCTAGTGCTTTTGGGAGTGCTAGTTTGGTTGGGGGTTTTTACCAGGGCAGCTAATGTGGTTCTGGGTGAAGCAATAGTGCCTGGTGAGGCTGTAGTGCCTATGTCTGTATCTATAGGTGGTTCTGCCAGTTCAGCAGTTGAGGAACTGGCTGATTGAGGGAGAGAGCTCTCAGAATCCACTGTTTCTATACTTGAAAAAGTGACTTTCTTATTAGATTGTGTTCTGCGTTTGTTGTGTTTGGTTTTAGAAGGGTTCGGGTTTCCCTTTCCCCTAGCAGGTCTGTGTTGCTGCCAGGAATAAACTATATTGAGGTCATAGTCTTTAGTGTCCCGGTTATACTTAGATACTTTTCTGCTTGACAACTCAATGTCCAATTTATTGATGGTTTCCTCCAATTGTAGTGTATAATCCTTATGCTGGCTAGTTTCCTCAAAGGCTTTAATGCTGTCAGTTATGGTATTAATTTCTGTCAGAATAGATTCTCTCTCTTGTCTCTTATGTCTGAGTAGCTGATTCATCAGGGTAAGGGAACACCTAGTTAGAGTATGGTTCCATTCTTCCATAAACTCAGGTATTTGCTGGGCAAAGGAGGGGAACTTTTTCATTCTCAGGCCACGTGGCACTTTGCCCTCTTTGATGTATAGGTCCAGGAATTCTGTGTCCCACCAAAGATTAGTTTCCTTATACCTGAGTTTTTCTAGGTTTGAAAATAACATGGGCAGGTTGTCTTCCCTTGGCACTATAGGAAGAGTGTTAGTCCCTTGCAGAGCTGTGGCTAGAATGAGTCTACGTTTATCCTCATTCAAACCCCCTGTGGGGGTGGTGTCTACTGATTCTAGTGGATCAGTCATTCTGCTCATATATAATGATGGTATGTCCTGTAGGCTACTGATTGTTTGAGCAAACAAGGCAGTTGAAGCAAATAAAAAAGGGGTATCAGACCCTGTGGTAACTAAGTACTCCTGTTTGGGATATGTGAGATAAGCCTCCTCGTGTAAAAAATGTTTCCAGTCACAAGGATCAAGCAGTCACTGAGGTTACTGAGGTCACCCAATAGGCTTAAGTATGTTACTTAGTCAAAAAATACCTTATATAAAATGTGTCTGCCCCCTATAGCTGTTTGGGCCAGCAGGCGTAAGAGTTATTGCTCAAAAATGCAATGTGTGCACTGTCTTGTTGAGATACACAATAAAAAATGCAAGTGAAACAACGATTGTGCAAAAAATGCTGGCTGCACTATGTAGACGTGCTATACGTGAGAGCTGGGGCAGTATTTGTAAGTTAAGGGCTGACAGTAATTACGGACTAAGTAGGTGTGCTATTGCATGGTTACTATGTTGTTGATTCTTCTTACCGGTCCTGGTTTGGGCTGTCTTCCGAGCTGGAGGGGTGCCCGAGTGGGGAGGATCCCAGTCTGTGTGGGGCTCTTCGTTTCCAGCGGGCTCAGGGTGGCCTTTCCGACAAGCCGTATCCGTGTGGTGTGAGTGGCGAGGCGGCGCACTCGATGACGTCACTCGTTAACGTGCGTCGCGCCAATGTCCCACTTTGTTGATGCTGGAGCTCCGCTGGGTGAGGCCGGCTGTTAGGATGTGTGTCCCCAATTCAATAGCCCTCCAGGGGGCAAGTGCGGGGGAAATCTCCTCCTGGCTGATGAAAACGTCCCCTCCAGCAGCTGCCGTGTGTTAGGCAAGGACGATCAGAGTGGCGTCCCCAATTGAAAGTCCTCTTACCAGGTAAGTCCGGTGGGTGAGAAGTTGCTCATGGGTAGTAAAGTTGCAATAGTCTCTTGTCAGTATAATCCGCTGGTTGCGAATGCAGTGGCAAACAGGAGAAAAAAAGTAGTGGTGATTTGAGTCGCAGTCCTCAGGGCAAGCTCTGCCGTATGTATTATTAGAAGAAAGAAAAACGAGGAACTGCAAACTCTATTCCAAAGTGGTTAATTTAATGAACAGGTAAGTAAAAGACACAGTCACAGTGTGCAGGGCTGGATCTGACGCGTTTCCCGCATGCTCACATGCGCTTCATCAGAGATCTAATGGTGTTCACCTGCTATCAGATTAAGTACTGGTGTTAGCCAATAGTGTGTAAGCAAAGCCTAATTGTTATTGTGTGGACAAACATTGTGTGCAAATATTGGGTGCAAAAAAGGGAATCATGAATGTGAAACTCTCGAAAGGAAAAAGTGTTATTAAGCAGTGATTTGGTAGGCTATGCATGTGAATCAAAAAATTGATGTGGTTATGTATTTCTTATGCTTAGGTTGGAAAATAGTGAAATATTACTAGGAACTAAATACTAAAATTTAAATTTTAATAGTTATGTTGTGCATAAAGATGTAAGCACAACTAGGTTGAAAATCACCACAGTGATATACTAAATTATACTATAGGAGTGTGGGAGAAACAAATATTATCAGAGCTCACATTATACATGAAAAACATATAACAGGGCACAAAAAATAAGAATAGAAATAAAAATGCAAATTGAAAAGGATAAAAATAGCAACATAGTTGTTTGGGAAAGAATGGGCTTTTCTTGCTAATGACTGATATTTCACACTATCCATGACCAAGCAATTATTATTATGTGTTTTAAATTTATGGTAAGTATTTATTTATTTGTTTATTAGTTTGTTTATTTGGTTGCCACCTAAGTATGTTGGTTGTTTACAGTTTAATTTTAGAATTTAACATGGTGGCAACTTTGATGGACATGGTGGATGTGGTACTTGGGAAAATGTGAAGTGTGGTATTCCTGCTAACCTAGGTAGCAAGGTAATTGCTACGGGCTCCAACTATCCTGTACAAAAGGATCTGGTTGGTTGTTGGATTTCTAGGAGGTAGCGAGATGGCATGAATAAATGTAGGAAGGTGTGTGATGAGGGTAAGTATTATTGAGGACAACATTCATTTGGCATATATATAGTGAATACTTGTAGACTGCCTATTGTACTCAATCCTGGGTGGTCCTATCTATATGGCACCCAGGTAGTTACCCAGATTTGTGCATCACACACCTATTGGGCCTATGATGGTGGTGACATCCTATAGGTCCAATATATATAATTTGAAGTTTATATATGCAAGGATAGTTGCTATTAAGGGAGGGAGTCACAAAAGAGTGCAATGATGTTGTAAAGAATTTAGTGAACTGATAATAATAAAATAATAAAATATCTTATAATGGGTGTTGTAACCTGAAATAAACCTATATACCTAAAAAAATTAAGATAAAACACATTATTTTTTGTATATAAAACCGATGAACACTCATTGGTTGTTGTTTGTTATATTTTTATTTTTATTTTTATGTGTGCCAAGGGGCGATGGGATTGCCTACAATACTAGGTAGGGAGAGAATAATGTAATCTGTACAGATGATACTATTCTAGTGGCAGTTAATAGAGGACTTGTAAATTAATCTATAAATAAGTCAAGGTCTTGCCTCATATTCATGCCTTTTGGGCTTTTGGTCTGTAAAGTAAAGATCC
Source organism: Bombina bombina (assembly GCF_027579735.1). NCBI lineage: Eukaryota > Metazoa > Chordata > Amphibia > Anura > Bombinatoridae > Bombina > Bombina bombina. The sequence continues at coordinate 224,233,965 of NC_069505.1, read as the reverse complement.
AAAAGGCTTCTTTCCTTTGCAGTTTGCTGATTCTGTCACCTCCTCTAATGTCCTTACCTATATGATCAATACCTATGAATGAGAATAAATGTTTGATGTGTACGCCATGAGTTCGAAAATGCTTGGCTACAGGTGTTCTGGGGACTTCCTCTTCAAGTGATAATAGATGTTGTCTAATGCGGTCCTTGAGGGGACGTGTGGTAAGGCCTACATATTGCAGGAGACACTGTTGGCATGTGATTAAGTAAATTACAAATTGACTAGTACAATCTATTCTTTGTTTAATTGGGAAAGTACTACCTGTATTCGAAGATGTAAACTGGTCACTCTTCTGAGTATAGTTACAGCTTTTACAAATGCGTCCACACTTGAAGAAGCCTGAATGTGGAGTTAACCAGTTTGTGTTATGTTGGGGTTTTGAGGTAAAGCTTTTTCTGACTTTGTCTCCTACTGTGGGGGCTCTTTTGGCTACACATTTTATTTGCTGTCTAGTTATGTCTTTAAGTTTGTGGTCACTTTGTAAAATGGGCAAATATTTATGTATTATTTTACAAATTTCATCATACTGTCTGCTATACTGAGTGGAGAAGACAATTTCTCTAGTCGGGGTATTCTGTCTGTCACTAGTGCATTTATTTTTATTTTTCCTATTTGGGCTGGCAAATAGTGTACGTCTGTCTAATTTTCCAACCTCTTTTGCTGTTTTTGCCAAAGTGGCCTTATTGTATCCTCTCTCCACAAGCCGGGCAGTAATTTGATCAGCTTGTTCTTGGTACTGTTGAAAATCGGAGCAATTCCTCCGGGCCCTTATATATTGGCCCTTCGGTATGCCTCTTATGGTATGTTTTACATGGCATGAATCTGCCCTCAGGATTGTGTTACGTGCTAGTGCTTTCCTGTAGATAGAGGATACAATGTTATTATTAGTATCTATAGTCAGCTGTAAATCTAAATAGGCAATAGATCTAGGGTGGACATTATATGTTAAGCTCAAGTTGAAGGGGTTGGTATTTAGTAAGTCAACTAGATGTTGGGCTTCTCTTTGGTTAATGGGGTTCCAGACGATTATCAGGTCGTCTATGAAACGACCATACATTATATATATATATATATATATATATATATATATATGTGTGTGTGTGTGTGTGTTTGTGTGTGTTATGTCAGAAATCTTTTGCAAACATATTTACATTGTCATTCAGATCTCTGTGTTTATTTATACCACTATATGTATATAGTGTACATTTATTATTATTCTGAGCAGGAATAATTGCAAATATAACATGTAATCAGGGTATCATATGTATTTATTTGCAATCAATGGATATTTTAAGAGCTGGGCCAGTTTTCTCTATGTACCTGTGTAACCCCTCCTGATTGCAATCTAGTTTTAAAAACCACCCCTTTACAGGTGTTATAAAATGGGCTGGCATATAAGATGATATTTCTTATTGAAAAATAAATTAAAAAGAAGAAAGAAATACACTGAAAATACCATGACAGTAAAAAGGTGATTTTAATTTCTGCTGTATCTGAATCATAGCAGTTTAATGTTAGGTGGGCTATCCCTTTGAGCTAACAGCTTAAGATTATTATGAATCAAATATCAAGTCAAATTTTAAAATCCTTGTATAAAATATTACAGTGTGTCCTAATGTCAGCATCAATGTTTATCTTTAATTCTAAATTCACATATACATACTTTCAAAGTATAATACACAATGTAACAAATGGCACTTACAAGTTCTGATGATCAATGACACAAGTATCGACCATTTTGATTAGTTAGTGATAGTTTTAAATGTATATTTGAATCAGATTGGCTGGTGTCATAAATCATGTGATTATGCATATTCCAATCAAAAGTGGTTGAAAAATTCACTAGTGTGTGGGTTGTTTAGGAGTATGCGTCATAATTGGTGCGAAAAGTGTTGTGCCAAAATTGGTGCAAAGTGGAGAGTGGGACTTGTTTTAAATAGCTCATACATGGTGCACATAGATTTTTTTACAAAAAATAAAAAGGAAGTTAGCTATATTATGTTGTATATTTATTTCATTTTTATCTCTAAATCTATTAGTGCAACAAGTTTGGGGCAAAACTTTTCGACAAATTTATAGAAATAATATTGTCCCCTTGCTTTGTAATGAGAGACAAATTTGTAGCATAATTCATAAGTAGCAATGTATTTTTAATTTTTACCCCTATATCTACTAGTGCACCAAATATGGAGCAATAATATTGTTTGATTTAGAAAGGGTATACAATTTTAATAGAGTTTCTAATTCACTTTTATTATGTAATATACTTCAATCTCTTGCAGCATCGAAAATAAGCTTTCTGTCTTTTCAGACTCCCATTGAGTTCTATGGCATCCACGACCTCAAGGGTGGAGGGTTGAAAACTAGGTACGCTACATCGGAATTTACACGAAAATACCTGTTAAATGTTTGATAAATTGGGAAAAGTGTCAAATAGAGTCGAATGCAAATTCAAAACATCTGTAATGACGCAAGCATTAATCTGCGTCGGATTGAGATTGCGGGATCGTATTTTACATCACAAATTTCAATATTTGCTGATCTTGGCGCTTTGATAACTACGGCGGATCAATCTTGCGACAAATACGACGTGGAATTCAAGCGTATTTTCAGTTGACGCTTTGATAAATTGACCCCTTAGAGTTCTTCACATGTGGTTAATAGATTACTGTATGCTAAAACAGTATATTCTTCATTTGCAGAAAGTCAGGCTGACTGTGCAGTGCTGAGAGAAAGTAAATTTAAATTATACAAAGCTTAAGTCGGTGTCCTTTCCTGGATCAGGGTCACAATCCTTCTATCTTGTTCAAGTCCCTCTCCAGATGTGAGAACCAGGTATACAATAATTTAAATAAAGCAGCAAGATGGTATTGATATGCTTCTCTAGCTCCTATAAGATTAACAATAATGAAGCTCTATATTAGGGAAAGGGTGTGGCTTTATAATGTGAATAAAGTCAAAGGGAGGTAAAAAGGGTTATGGTCATGTACACAGTATTCAGAATCCACAGAATGAACATAATACTATATCCACATATATTAACATATTGCTATTGTGGGATATAATCTTCTTGAGGTTCTAAATGACAGAATCATAACCTTCAGTGAGCTCAGTGTTAATGTATATGATCCATTTATATAGCCTATAAAGCTTTTTTTTTTTTTTTTTAAAGTATAGTTTTGCTTATTTTTAAATAACATTGCACTGATGTTCAGTCTCCTAACCAAGCCCCAAAGTTTTAGGAAAATACTGACGTATACCTACTCCAGCTTGCTCCTGTTTGTGTAGTGTCTTTTCATATGCAGAGGAAAGGGGAGGGGGGAGTGTCTGCCTTTTTTGCTATAAACCCACTTTCCCTGGGTGTTTCTGCTAACCTAATCAACAGAGCTAAACTGGGAGCTTCTAAGTAAGTTTTTAAACAGTTTTATACTGGATTTTTAGATCAGTATCTGTGCATATTATGTTTTATAGTAGTGTCTATTACATGCAGTTAAATGTTTATAACTTGTTCAGGCACGTTCAAATATTTGGTCTAGACAAGCCTTCATTGCCTCTGGGTTTTACTTCTGGTCATTATTTAGTTTTCCATCAGGGCAAAACATTTCTCTACCCAGTGCTTGAAAACTTAAGGTATCTTCATTTCACACCTTTCAAGACATCTGTCTTCTCTCATTTTCTTTACATGTTGCATGTAGTTTGCTCAGTTTGGGTTAGATTATGAATGCCGCGCTAACTGCTATGCGCAAGCGAAAAAGGGTTTATTGTGGCTCTTTTTGCACATATTGAAAGCAAATACGTTTAATCGAGCACAATTTAATTTAACGTGCATTGGGATAGCGTGACTTCCGAGCTCTGGTAAACTGTTATTAAAGACTAAAAATTTGCACAAAACATATCAAAATTATATTTAAAAGTACATTTACTCTCATAATAACACTATCTAATAAATACTATTTTTAAAATAAATTGCATACTAAAGTCATAAGGGCTCAAAGAAATAAAGAATCAGGTGTTGGGAAAAAGTGATGTAAAGGGCTTTAGCATAGAGATACATACATATACATGTCTAAATATGCATTGGAGCCCTTTGCAGTCAAGTAGCTGAAAACATGTAAAATCATATTTATGAAATATTCATATGCAATAAAGTGTTTAACTGTGTATTTATTGTAAATATTTCACATTCCAATGTTCTTCACATAGGGGAATCTAAGTATTTATAAATAGATATTCCTGCATGTATCTGTATATATACAAAACCCTGTATATATTCAAAACCCTCAATCTCAGTTCCCATACCAGCTTCAAACCTCCAAGACCCCTCACTTGAAATAAAATAATTTGCTGTACCATACAAACATTTTTTTTTAATAAAGTAGAAAAAAAAAACACATGGGGATTTGCTTGGGAATGGCTCATTATATGTGCAATAAAAAAAAATGTGTTATGTATAGAGACTCCTAATAAAGTTTATGTCCTAGTTGACAAGTCCCTCTCTAAAAAAAAAAATATATGAATTGTGTCTGTATAGGCAGATGATCACTGTGGCAACAGTGAAACATTTGCAAGAAAAAAAGTGCTTTTATTTCTGTTCTGAACAATGGGGCCTCTTTAATCTATGTAACCCCCAAATGCCTGTGTAGGCCACTATTTTACATGTGGCTACCCATGATGACAATTTAATAACTCACACAGTAACAGCAGTGGTCACGTGGCCATTTTCATTATTATTTACTATATTATACGACATGAATTATAAATGTAATAATGGTATATTGTGATTTTGCTGATCCTGCTAAAAAAAACAACAATATATAATTTGCATGGGTCACTCACTAAATTTGACTTACAATAGGATTTAAATGTAGGTAGCAAAAAAGCTCAAAATTGGCTCAGCACTGGGGGGCAAAAAGGCTTAGCAGGGTTAAAGTAGCATGAAACCCAATTTTTTTCTTTCATTATTTTGATAGAGCATGGGATTTTTAAATAATTTTTCAATTTATTTCTTTTTAATTTGTTTTGTTCTTTTTGTATCCCTTGTTTAAAAGTATACCTAGGAAATCTCACCTGCTAATTGGTGGCTGCACAAATATTCATTTTATCATTGGCTTTCAGCTAGCTCCAAGTATTGTGTTGCTGATCCTTCAACAAAGGATGCCAAGAGAATTAAGCTAATTAGTTAATAGAAGTAAATTGGAAAGTTGTTTAAAATTGTATGAGCTATCTGAGTCATACAAGAAAAAAATTGAGTTTCATGTTCCATTTAACATTAATCTCAAATCTTAACCAGTTGTCACACCTATTGTTTTAGCCAACAAAACATGAACTACAAACAGAAAGAGAAGCAGTCTGCCAGGAAGGAACAACAGTGCAGTGGCTTGCTCTATGGCCCGGTTACCCCCTGGCAGTAGCTTCTTTTACCCCTAACTGTGCTTTTAACAGAGGAAAACTGTCCTGAACTATATCAGTCAGATACCTGTTGACATTTTTTATAAAATATAAATTAGTGGTCTTTAAACAGGTATGCACTTGGTAGGCCTGGGCTCATGCAAGGGAGGAGACAGAATGGACTGGGTGATGGTTATAGAGTAAACTGGTGTTACATCATCATTGAGAGACAGGAATTTGCTAGTAGTTGCAGAGTGATGATGTTCACAAGTTTGCCCATAAGAGGACATGTGAGAGGAATGCACAGTGTCAGAAATACTGCAAGAGAAGCCAGAAATAGGCCTGCACTCCAAGTAAAAGAAGTAAGGGTGAGAAACCCTGACAGTTCTCTAATATGAGATGTAATATCTCGGGTGTAAGCCCTACATATTGAACCTTACACTGTGTACATGCCACAACGTATATACCAAAAGTAGAAGTACAGTTCAAACACCTATTAATCTGATAAGTAGTGTGAATGACCATAGATTAAAAAATGTGGAAGATACCTGCTGTGGCCATACCTATCCATGCCCTTAAAACTGAGCCATGAGCTCTGCACATCTGGGTCAGACTTCAAAAGTGATGGAGATAAGATGTTACCTATTGATCAGGCCCTTCTGTATGAGCATCTCATACCTTTTAACACAGTTTGTACTAACTTATCATCAAATACCAAAACATTGGAATGTATTGTTTACGGATGATTTTACAAAATGTGTCATACTTTACACTGTAATCTGTAACAAAAGTGACCCCTCAAGCTTTTCTGATGGTTTGGTCTTATTGATAAGCAATGATATATACTGTCTATTTTATCAATATCGAAGTTAGCCCTTTTTTGTGTTAACAGAGTAACCCCTTTTTTTTACGTTGTGTGAGTGACTTTGCTTGCTCTTTGCAAGACTTTTAGTGGATGGCAACTCCTTGCATGTAGTAATCTGTTCCCTGAAATATTTTTTTTTGTAACATTGGTCACAATACTACCATCACTATAACCAGTTACATTACTATCCAGAAAATTAATTCTGCTTGCAATAAGCTCATAAGTAAATCTTAAACACAGGTCATTCTCATTAACCTATTCTTCAAATTCCAAGGCCTGACTCTTACTACCTAAACAGATCAGCAGAAGGTTGTCAATAAGTCTTTTATAGATTTTAGTATTGGCCTTGGCATAAGATTGCCCCCAATGCTGTCCTGCACCTTCAAACTCTGAATAGTTGTGTGTCACAAGAAAATTGGTTACTTCACAAGGTAATTGAATGGCAAACAGCTGCAAAGTGGCATCCAGCATTCGTCAGAGATGTTCTAAAATGAACACAAACCAAATCGAAATCAGATTACCTTTCACATCCTCCAGAGATTTGTAAACCTTCAGAAGATGTTGGAAAATAGGTATCACAGGGTGTGTGACAAATACAAATCTGTTCCAAAAACACATTTTCCAAACCAGCATCCAGAAGGTGCTTCAATTCTCCTTTATACTTAGATTACCATGTAACCTTACATAATTGTCTAGGTTATTCAATTGTCTCATCACCTCATTAATGTAATCCTCACTATTCATAACCACTATAGAGCCACCTTTGTCAGCTGCCTTGATTACAATTTCTCTATAAGATTATAAAGAAATGAGAGATGGCTTTTTTTTCTAGATATATTTTCATGATTATCAACTCTTTTGAAAAAAATCTCCAGATTGTGCTCTGAGTAGGGTAAAAAGGTAGATGGATTCTTAAAGCCTGTAAAGATATTGATTGAGTCAGGCTCATATGAATAAGGCTAAGGCAAGCCGAATTGCTTAAGGCTGCCCGTCTGTAGGTCTCATACAGTGTTTTATATCTTTATGGATTTCCGATTAGAGATTTTTTAACTTACCTAATAAAAGTTTTTCTAAGTCTGTTTTCATGTTGTCAATTTTTATGCTACAGTGATGAAGATCGCTTAAAGGGACACTAAAAACCAAATTTTTTCTTTCATGATTCAGATAGAGCATGACATTTTAGGCAACTTTCTAATTTACTCCTATTATCAAATTGTCTTCATTCTCTTGGTATATTTATTTGAAATGCAAGAATATAAGTTTAGATGCCAGCCCATTTTTTGTGAACAACCTAGGTTGTTCTTGCTGATTGGTGGATAAAAATGTCACTTTTAACATTGTTATACAGTTCCAGAATGATCACTTCCCTTGGCATTTACAAGATAAATGTAGACAATTGAGATTGTCTGTTGTGGGCTACAACTCCCACCATGCACTACTACTTGGGTAAACCAAAAAAAAAGCGTAGATACCTTCTTTTTCAAATAAAGATAGCAAGAGAATGAAGAAAAATTGATAATAGGAGTAAATTAGAAAGTTAAATAAAATTGCATGCTCTATCTGAATCACGAAAGAAAAAATGTGGGTTCAGTGTCCCTTTAAGGACTTTTCTTATTGGTTCCCCAGAGCTTTCCTAAAACTTTGAAACTGGAAGTTGTAGTACAAACTGGGTTAGCAGTGACATCATGAGCAGTCGCTGATAGTCACACTTCATTGTGGAGGACATTCGGATCACTGAATCACATTGATGGATGTCTGTCACAGTCAGCGTTGACTCTTAATATAAGCATTTATTAGTCTTACTGATTTACGAAGTGCTAGGACTGTATAACTATCTCTCTTTTATAATTACTTTTTACATACCCAAGCTTTACTGTTACTACACACCACTGCAAGAGGCTCTTGTTTTTACTTTGACTAGAGTAGATAACAAATACTCTTTTATTGTATTTTTCTTAAGACGTTGACCCTACTTTTAGTAAGCTACCAAGAGTCAATAAGTCACAGGACTCTCCAAATAACAGATTGAGGTAGGGACCTAAGGGTTTACCCCTAACCTCCATATTTTTCTAAATTAGAGTCCTTAATTTCTTTCATAAAGTAATATTTTGTCTCATGCAATTGACATCTGTGATAGTACTAAATAAAGTTGCACGTAGGAGAAAGTCCTAAACCATAACTAAGTATGTTTATTTCTGTACCAGACAATGAGACTCTGGATAAATTAATTACTTCATAGGGTGATAACTTTATTGTGATCAACTCACTCTCTGTGGATATCTGGTCTGAAAGTTAGCTGCCATACCACTTCCTTTTGGATTTAGTGTGGGAACAGAAACAGCCTGTTCTAAATCATATTTATCCTTATCTGTAATGACCCTTGCCACCAAAGTGGTTGCAATGTCCTTTTGTATATATGTAGATGACTTCAAAGACTTACTTATATTACCTTGATTACAGTTTTTGGTATCACTACAAATTCTGTAACTGCACTTTTCTCTTTGTTGTTAAATATGTCGTCCACAGCCACTGTTGGCTGTTTCATTATCTCATGGGTAACACCTGACCCCTCCTCAGTTTCGACTAGAGAGCTGCCTTCACTAGACTAAGTCTCACTTTCTGAAAATGGGACATGCTTTTGTTCCCTGGTTCTATTTCTCCTTGATCACCTATTGCAACTACAAGAACATTGTTTATTTTGCTTTCTTCTAGCCTGGAAACATGTCTGTCTGTTCAAAATATATACCACACTAGTCTGATAATGAGAGCAGTCCCTAAGGTATTTAGTATGTTTGTTTTCCATAATGTGAATTTTAGACAAAGCATCATTTGTTTTCTTATATTCATTTGAAGATAGGGTCACCAGAACTATACCACAATATTCAAGATTAGTGATGTTGCGAACCTAAACTTTTCGGTTCACGAACGGCGAACTTGAACTTCTGGTATTGTTCGCGAACCCACCATTGAATTCAATAGGCAGGCAAATTTTAAAACCTACAATGACTCTTTCTGGCCACAATAGTGATGGAAAAATTGTTTCAAGGGTACTAACACCTGGACTGTCACATGCTGGAGGGGGATCCCTGGCAAAACTCCCATGGAAAATTACATAGTTTATGCAGAGTCTGCTTTTAAGCCATAATGGGCCTAAATCAACTAACATTCCCAAATTGTTTGCAATAACGTGCTTTAAAACTTCAGTTATGATGTCGTATCTATCAGGTAGTGTAAGGGTTACGGCCGCATCACAGTGACAGAGCAAACTCCAAGTGTTATGCACCGCAATCAACCGCAAACAGTCCACTTGCACAACCATGAGATAGATAGATTTGATAGATAGATACATAGATAACATAGCTCAATCAATGCAATATACATATGATCGATACACTGTACATAGCTCAATAGATGCAATATACATTCGATCGATACAAATTACATCGATCAATAGATGCAATATAAATTTGATAGATAAGAATGTTATCGAATCAAAGATGCAATATACATTTTATAGATACGAATGACATCAACCAAAATATGTAATATACATTTTATAGATACGAATTACATCGATCAATAGATGCAATCTACATTTGATCGATACGTTTGATAGTTCGATCGATTTGATATATAAATAAATGGATTTGAAATATATATAATTTCCCTGACAGAGTATAACAATAAGACATGCGGTCTGTGACCCGTGGTGTGTTAAGTAGTACTATTCTTAACATTTTACTACAACCTGTTACTCCCCCTATCAGATGAGGTCTATATGGCCTTCATTTGTGGAACCGGGAGATGGAAGAAGATGATTGTTCTGTCCTCCTACTTCAAATTTGTCAGAAACACAAGTGGCTGTCTCAAAACATCCTGGACAGAAGATAGATTGATAGATAGGATAGATAGATATACATAGATTGATAGTTAGATAGAATCGATAGAAGAGAAATAGATAGATTTGTTAGATATATAAATACCCTGATAAAGTCTAATAATTAAACATGCGTTCTTGGACCCAACTAGGTTGTGTTAAGTAGTACTATTCTTCGCACTTTCAGCCCTTTAACTCCCCCTATTGGTGGAGGTCTATATGGCGGTTATGATTACCCTGACAAAGTATAACAACAAGACACGCGGTCTGGGACCCATGGTAATTTTGTTGTGTTAAATAAAACTTTTCTTATCACTTGAATCCCTCTTACCCCCCCTTTTTGTTGGAGCTCTCTATGGCCTGCATGATTAGCCTGACAAAGTAAAATAATAAAACATCTGATCTTGGACCCATGGTAATTAGGTTGTGTTTAAGTAGTACTATTCTTATAACTGTAATCCCTGTTACTCCCCCTATCAAGGGAGGTCTATATGGCCTGCATGATTACCCTGACAAAGTATAACATCAAGACACACGGTGTTGGACCCATGATAACTAGCTTGGTGTTAATTAGTACTTTTCTTAGCACTTTAATCCCTGTTACCCCCCCCCTATCGGGGGTGTTCTATATGGCCTGCCTGATTACCCTGAAAAAATATAATAATAAGACATGCGGTCTGGTACCCATTTTAACTAGGTTGTGTTTTAAGTACTACCATTCTTAGCACTTTAATCTCTGTAACTCCCCCTATTTGGTGAGGTCTATACGGCCTGGATGATTACCCATACAAAATATAATAATAAGACATCTGCTCTTGGTCTGCGACCCATGGTAACTATGTTGTGTTAATTAGTAATGTCCTTCGCATTTTAATAGCTGTTACTCATACTCACCCTATCGGTGGAGGTCTATATGGCCTGCATGATTACCCTTACAAAATATAATAACCAAACATATGCTCTGGGACCCATGGTAAGTAGGTTGTGTTAAGTAGTACTGATCTTTGCAGTTTAATACCTGTTACAACACCAAATGGTGGCAGGTCTATCTGGCCTTCATGATTAGCTGCACCCAAACCCCAAAAAAAGCCGAGTGGTCTTAGACTAACACCCATGGCTAACTCGGTTGTTTCAATTAGTATTATTCTTAGCACTTTCATCCCTGTTACAGAAATATGATTGCTGGAAATAATTGGCTAGGTGGGCCTGGCACACAGCAGGCTGCAAGGCAGGAGGAAAGTGCAATTCAATGGCACCAGCAAACTGAGGATTCACAACAACTGTTACCAAAAATTTAATTTTTAATTATTAAAAATACTGTGACAACAAATATGATTGGTGTAAATATTTTTCAAGTAGGCCTGGCACACAGGCTTGGAAGGCAGTAGAAAAGTGCAATTCTAGGGCACGAGCAAACTAAGGATTAAGATCAACAATCAAGAATTTTTTAATTTTAATTAGTAACTATACTGTGACAACAATTATGATTGGTGTAAATAGTTGGCAAGACGGCCTAGCACAAAAGGCTGGCAGGCAGGAGGTAAATGCAATTCAAGGACACTAGGAGATTGAATACTGACAGTCAAAACAGTGATGATTGACAATTTTTGCAATACTGTTAAAAGAAATATGATTGCTGGCAATAATTGGCTATGTGGGCCTGGCACACAGCAGGCTGCAAGGCAGGAGGAAAGTACAATTCAATGGCACCAGCAAACTGAGGATTAAGATCAACAATCAACTATTACCAAAAAATTTAATTTTTAATTATTAAGAATACTGTGGCTACAAATAAGATTGGTGTAAATATTTTACAAGTAGGCCTGGCACACAGGCTTGGAAGGCAGCAGAAAAGTGCAATTCTATGGCACGAGCAAACTGAGGATTAAGATCAACAATCAAAATTTTTTTAATTTTAATTAGTAACTATACTGACTGTGACAACAATTATGATTGGTGTAAATAGTTGGCTAGACGGCCTGGCACAAAAGGCTGGCAGTGGCAGGCAGGAGGTAAATGCAATTCAATGGCACTAGGAGACTGAATATTTGCAGTCCAAAAAATTATGATTTTTATTTTTTTATATACTGTTACAAGAATTATGATTGGTGCCACTAATTGGCAAGTTGGGCCTGGCACACAGGCTGGCAGATATGAGTCATGGATGGTAGGTAGGGCAGCAATTTAACACATTATGCTGTGTAAGTGACAAAAACACAGGCCTGATAGAAAATTAAGTTAGATTACACTAGCAAAATATTTTAAAATTTTAAATTTTAATATTAAAATTATGTGAAGAAGTGCAATGCACATATGGCTCTGAGTGGTCGCACTGGCTGGCTGCTACGTAGGGCAGCAATTAACAACAGTATGCTGTGTAAGTCAGATAGACAGTTAGACACAGGCCTGATAGAAAATACAATTAGATTACACTAGCATAATGATTTAAAGACTTTTTTGGCAATTTAAAGAAAAAGGTTAAGCACATACATATGAGTCGTGGCTGATAGCCTTGGAAGGGCAGCTATTAAAAACAGTAGACTCTGTAAGTCAGATACACACATGCCTGATAGAAAATTCTATTAGATTACACTAGAAAAATGATTGAAATTATTTTTTTGGGGGGGAAATTAAAAAAAGGTTAAACACATATGAGTCGTGGCTCATAGACTAGGGAGGGCAGCAAGTAAACACAGTAGGCTCTGTATGTCAGCAAAACTCACAGGCCTGATATAAAATTATATTAGATTACACTATCAAACAAATTTAAAAAAAAAAAAAATTATATTTAAATTAAGGTGAAGAAGATATGAGTGCTGGGTGGCTGCCTGGCACAGACCAATTAACCAAAAGACTGAAAAAAATGAGGTATATTAATGCTGAGTGAGCCTGACAGACACAGGCCTGATAGTAAATGTAATTAGATTACAATAGCAAAATATATATATATTTTTTTTAAATTTAAAATAATGTTATAAACGGATATTAACACTGGTGGCTGGCACAGAGCAATGAACCAGAGTATATGCTGTGTGACACAGGCCTGATAGAAAATGAAAAAAAATTACACTAGCAAAATAATTAAATTTTTTGGTTAGTTAAATTTAAACTAATGTTGTTAGGGAGATATCAGTGGTGGCAGTAATCACAGCATATGCTGTGAGTCTTAAACACACAGCCTGAAAGCCAGGCAAATGCTAATAAAAAAAAAAACGAAAAAAAAAAAAAAAACGGCACGAAATATAGCCCTAAAAAGGGCTTTTTGGGGTGCTGTGCTTGCAGCAGAGATGAGTGGAGTCCTTCTGGACTGTAGTGGACACTAAATACACTAGCCTAGCTATGTTTTTCCTATTAATGTCAGGAGCAAAAACACAACACGTCCTCTCATTAAGAAAGCAAGGTCGTTATGAGTCTAAAATGTCGGATTCCGAGTAGCTGGGAGGGTCTGTGAGGGAGTGTCTGATGTTGATTGGCTCTAATGTGTCAGACGGCTGTGACATAAAGGGTCAAAGTTTCCTCAATGATGACACATAGGGGCGGATCGAACATCGCCATGTGTTCACCCACAAACGCGAACGCGAACAAGCTATGTTCGCTGTGAACCGTTCGCGGGCGAACAGTTCGGGACATCACTATTCAAGATTAGCCCAAACTAGTGATCTACTGTTTCTACCTGCTGCATTTTTTACCACATTTCAATTGTCTAAAATAAAAATACTCAATCCTCCTCCTTTTTTTATTGTTATTAAAGTGCCATTGGCCCTATAATTAACAGTAACATGCATACATTTTTTAATGAATGTAAACATTACACATGTTTCCACATTCATTATGTTCTTTGGACAAACTGCATGCATTTTTTAAATCTGTTACAATAAAGCAGGGGTATCAAACTCAATGTATCTGGGGGCCATTGGACAAGTGTTCTTTGCCCATGGGGGTCGCTTGAACTGAGTAAGTGCTAGATATACTAGGAACTGGAAGTGACATTTATCCAAGTAGTAGTGCATGGTGGGAGTTGTAGCCCATAACAGACAATCTCAATTGTCTACATTTATCTTGTAAATGCCAAGGGAAGTGATAGTTCTGGAACTGTTTAACAATGTTAAAAGTGACATTTTTACAAGCAGTGCATGTTGGGAGTCTACACTGGATGCTTGTATTTATATTTATCTTGTGAGTGCCTACATAGAACATCAACTAGCTACACTTCTTAGAACCCTAAAAAGGATTTGTCAGCCCAAATTAATGGTTTATCTATTAAAAAGGGAGGGCCATATGATGCTATCTTGGGGGCCGCAAATGGCCCCAGGGCCTGTACTTTGAGACCACTGCTCTAAAGGTACAAAATTGTCAGCCAATAGGCATGTAAGCTTCACTTTTATTCTCAGACAGTAATAACACAATACAAAAACAAACAAACAAACTTTTTTGTACTGCTCCTAGTAGCACTAGCTTGCACTTTAATGTTATTTAACTTTAATCTGCTCTCCAAATGCTCCTCTGCTGGCCGATTGACTTTTACCAAAAAGCCAGAAAACAAATAGTAATTCCCTTAAAAATTGGATGAAACAAAATTATTTTCATTACAAGTGATTACAAGTGTTTGTGGGGGGTACATTATGCTCCTGCCTTGATAGACCTTGGCTTTGGAAATTGACTCCTAGTAGTCAATAGGTACTGGTCAGATAAAGTTTGGAAACCAAAGCGCCACAAAAAGGCTGGGTCTGAATAATTGCTAAATCAATAAAATTACACTTTATTTTAAAGCATGCATGGATCCATGTTACAAACATACAATTAAAATATACATAAAAACAATTTAACGATAGATTAAAATCACATCCAATATCCTCTTTCAAGTGTCTAGTTGGACCGATTTAGACTGATGTACCAGTCCTTACTAATTAACATAGACTCCCTAATAGGGGTTATGTTTGGCTGTTGCTGAAATTTGGGTGATCAGTGGTGATGCTTACTTACACTCTGCTAAGTTATCAGAGATGTCTGTTGTTAATGTTAGCTTGCTGAGTGCATGAACTATACAAATGAGAAGACTATGTAAATGAAAACTTTAATAGTGGCGAATGTGTGTTGAGTCAGTGTATACTTCCGTGTTGTGTTTCAATCTATAGTGCAAAATTAAAATTAAAATAAAATTGAAATGAAACTCCTTTCAAGTGATCAAATTGTTTCAGCCTGTGAAAAAATAAATGAAAGGGAATAGTTGCAAAAAATTCCAAAAGTGTATGAGCTAATTAAACTAAAAAGTGGCTTTCACTCAAACAAAATAAACCAAATACAATATCAACTCCAGCAGGGTTAAAACAAACAAACAAGCGTGTATAAAATGAAATATAAGGGAAGAAAACCCAAGTACGTGATAGTCACTAATTGAAAAAAAAGTCCTCCAAAAAACAGTGTTGTAATCCAAATGTTAGTGTTAAATCCAAACCAGCAAAAAATAATAATAATCACTTGCGAAAAAATATATAAACACTTTAAGAATCAGTGGCCACTGTTAAAAACAAAAACAAAAACTAGACGTGCAGAATTGTGAAAAGATCTACAGATAGATCTTCCTAGGGAGTCTATGTTAATTAGTAAGGACTGGTACATCAGTCTAAATCGGTCCAACTAGACACTTGAAAGAGGATATTGGATGTGATTTTAATCTATCGTTAAATTGTTTTTATGTATATTTTAATTGTATGTTTGTAACATGGATCCATGCATGCTTTAAAATAAAGTGTAATTTTATTGATTTAGCAATTATTCAGACCCAGCCTTTTTGTGGCGCTTTGGTTTCCAAACTTTATCTGATTACAAGTGTTCAAAACATTTATTTTTTTGTCTGTGCACATGTCTTCCACTGGGTACTTTATATTCATAATGCATAATTATGCAATTTGTGGTGTTGCATTTCAATCCCATATTAAGTCAGATATGGAAAAATCACTCACATTCTGTCCAGGCTTATAATCTGGGATTTCCCACATACATAGGAACCAGAATAAGAAGAGTGATTCCAACCTTTTGGATTACAATGGACTTTTATTTACTTCTTACATCAGACATACATGTTCACAGGCATGAGTAAGGGGCAAGAGCTGCTCTGAAACATTGTCTTTATTATTCCTTTGGACAAAGATGTAAAAAGAAAATACAGGTTGATTTTAAGCAAAAAAGGCTGGAATCACATTTAAAAGCTTGCTCAGTCCATTTAGAGCACTGATTTTCAAACCTCTCCTCAAACCTCACTAACACGCCATATTTTGAGGATATGTGAACTAGAGCACAATAATCAGCTGATTATTAAATATAGTTATTAACCTGCTCTCACTCAATGTAATCCTAAAAATCTGGCCTGTTAGGGAGGCCTGATGAGACGTAGACCAATACTTGTTCTTTTTATCATATTTGATCTACCCATTCTGGAACATGAACTCAAATGTTAGTTTCATTTTCAAAAAGACACACCATTTTCTGAAACCCACTACTAACATAAAGGCAACCAGAATTGACATTTTAAGGCATGGGGTCCCTTGTGTCACAAGTAAAATAAAAAAAAAAAAAAAATCTAATTTATATTTGCTTACAGAAGTAGCATTCACTCTACTGTTCATTCCACAGTGGGACTTACAGAGTCAGGAACATAAGGACAATTAAATATCCATCATGCAAGTTAAAGTCAGAGCTAATATAATCAGAAACACATGACTACATTAACTTCTCTCTTCTGATCAAATTTGATTAGGTAAGTCATTCATTTTCAAGACAAATAGAAAATGCAAGATGAATTGATTATAAATGTAAATCCCTGTCTTTATAAATTACCTACCTAAATAAGATTAATTTATTACATAACTCTGCTCAATTCATAGAGGATATATTCATAAGAAATAAAATATAATGTGCTGAATGGGTATGCAAATGTTTTTCCCACCATTCAGGCTAAATCAATGTATCAGCTTGATCAAAATAATGTCAATATACTATTGTTACCATCATGACTTGGGTAATTAGTATCTTATAAGAATACATTTGTGGCAATATGTGATTGAGACAGTTTTGCAGAAATAAGGGTTATAATAAAACCCAATCAATTCCTTTCATTCAATATGTACGCCATGACCCTAGGTTTGATGAGAACTCTAAGCTATTTCATCTTTAAATAAAAAGAATGTCTGGAAGCAATTATGGTGGTATGTTAATTGGTTATTCCTTTTTATCTTTTCTTCTGTAAGAAGCACTGCTAACGAAATCCTTGTTTTCTAACTACATCCAATTTTTCTTATGCAGTCTCAGCATTTTTATTCTATTATTTTTGGAATGATATCTAAACTTACAAAATATTGTTGTATGTAGTGTGCAATAAACTTGATATGCACCTGTAGAAAGATTATTATGACTAACAAGTCATAATACAGGCATTTAATCAGTACATAACACATCTCATAGCAAGATAATTTAGTCCAGTAAATTAATTGAGGAATCTGTTCATACAAGAAAAGTTGAGACAAAAGCACCATTTATCAAAGTCATCCGCTGCCAGCAGTTATCATGGCAAAGCTGTTGCTTATGAAACCACACCCCCTGCTGCCATGTAACCAATTGCACAAGGGCAGGGCTTGTCAATTATCCAAGTCAATCCTGAATGGTTTAACTTTGCCACCCTTGAGGCAGCTAAGTAGCAGCGATCTTAGCATTTCAGGCACTCTCGTGTGAGCTTTAAACACTCGAGCCCCAAAACTGCATCTGCAGCTTTATAAAGGGGCCAAAAAGGAAACTTTACATGTTAAAAAATGGATTGACTTGGAGTTAAAGGAATTTGGGTAAGAGAGTTTACTGTGAACTACGTATGAATAAAGATGTTTCATAGCTGAATAGCACCAGGGAAATGTAAAAGGAACTGCACAGATGCTCACTTTGTCTACCCTAAAACCAAGGACAGTTTTTTTTAATTGATTTATTCATTTGTTTAATGTAAAGTACATAGTTAAACAACATAATACTCAAAATTTAAATGATCATGAAGTATTTTGAAATTCAACAAGAATATTTTTTGCAAATTTTGGGGCAGATTTAACAAATGTTGAACGGACATGATTTGAATCATGTCCGCTCGACATTGCTAAATGCAGGCAGTATACGCTGTCGGTATTTAACAATGCACAAGCAAAAAATTCAGAAAATTAACAAATCAGTTTCCAAATTTTTGGATCAATTATTCATATTCAGAATTTTTCATTGTTCTAATCTAAACCACCATTCCTCGACATCGCCAACACCAACTAAATCACTAAATAAATTGATTAACACTAAACCACCATTCCCCGACATTGCCAACACCAACTAAACCTATTGACCCCTAAACCGCAGTTCCCCGACATCGCTGACACTAACTAAACCTATTAACCCCTAAACCACAGTTCCCCGACACTAACTAAACCTATTAACCTCTAAACCACCGTTCCCAAACATCGCCAACACTAACTAAACCTATTAACCCCTAAACTGCAGTTCCCTGACATCGCCGACACTAACTGAAACACTAAATAAACCTATTAACCCCTAAAACGCCATTCCCAAACATCGCTAACACTAACTAAACCTATTAACTACTTAACCGCCGTTCCCAAACATCACAGACACTAACTAAAACACTAAATAAACCTCTTAACCCCTAAACGGCCATTCCTAAATGTCGCCAACACTAACTAAACCTATTAACCCCTAAACCACCGGTCCCCACATAGCAATAACCTAAATTAAAACTATTAACCCCTAAATCTAACACTCCCTAACTTTAACATAATTAAAATAGACCTAAATTAAACTTACAATTATTACCTAACTACCTATTTAACAATAAAAACAAACTTACCTGTGAAATAAAAAAAAAAACCTAAGCTAGTTACAATATAACTATTTACTAACTACCTAGTTAAAATAAATACAAACTTACCTGTGAAATAAAAATTAAACCTAAGCTTACACTAAAAAACCTAACATTACTTAAAATAAAAAACCTAACATTACTAAAAATAAAAAAATAAGATTACTAAAAAATTAAAACTACAATTACAAAAAATAATAAACACTAAAATTACAACAACAAAAAAAAACTACCATTACAAAAAATAACAAACAAAATTATCCAAAAAAATCAAAATGATTCCTTTTCTAATATCCCATTTAAAAAAAAAAAAAAAACACCCTAATCTATAATAAACTGCCTTAAAAGGGGCTTTTGTAGGGCATTGCCCTGAATTTAACAGCTCTTTTGCAAAAAAATAAAACAAACACCCCTAGCATTACATCCCCCCCAAAACCACAAAATAAAAAACCTAACTAAAAAAACCTAATCTACCCATTGCCCTGAAAAGGGCATTTGTATGGGCATTGCCCTTAAAAGGGCATTCAGCACTTTTACTGCCCTTAAAAGGGCATTCAGCTCTTTTTCAGCCCATTAAAATAAAAAAAGCCCTAATCTAAAAAAAAACACCCCAAAAAAAACAATAAAAAACGAACTCTAACCCTAAAATCGGTACTCACAGTTGCTGAAGTTCGGCAAATGATCTTCATCCCAGCGGCAAAACATTTTCATCCAGACAGCTCCATGTTCATCCATCGCGGGACCGGCATCTTCTTCATCCCAGCGGCGAAACATTTTCATCCAGACGGCTCCATGTTCATCCATCGCGGGACCGGCATCTTCTTCATCCCTGCGGAGGCAGAGCTGACGATGCGAGGAGGTGGAGGTCCAGGCGGAGGTCCATCGGTCCGACATGGAGGTTCTCTTCATGCGATCGTCCTCCGCACACTGAGGATTCAATGCAAGGTACCCCTTTTATATTGGGGTACTGTTGCATTCCTATTGGTGGAAAATGTTTAATCAGCAAATAGGATTAAAGCAGCTTGAATGCCTATTGGCTGATTTAAATTTTTCAACCAATTGGAATGCAATGGTACCACAATATAAAAGGGGTACCTTGCATTGAATCCTCAGTGTGCGGCAGACGATCACATAAAGAGGACCGCTAGACCTCCACCTGGACCTCTGCCTCCACACATCGACCGCTCCACCTTCACAGGGATGAAGAAGATTATGGTCCCACCATTATGGTCCCACCATGGATGAACGTGGTGTCCCCTGGATGAAGATGCTTTGCCGCTGGGATGAAGATTGTTCGCCGGACTTCAGCAACTGTATGTACCGATTTTGGGGTTAGTGTTAGTTTTGTTTGGGGTTTTTTGGGGTTTTTTTTTTTTTTTTTTTAGATTAGGGCTTTTTTATATTAATGGGCAGAAAAAGAGCTGAATGCAATTTTAAGGGCAATGCCCATACAAATGCCCTTTTCAGGGCAATGGGTAGATTAGGTTTTTTTAATTAGGTTTTTTTATTTTGTGGGTTTGAGGGGGTTGTAATGTTAGGGGGTGTTTGTTTTAATTGTTTGCAAAATAGCTGTTAACTTTATGGTAATGCCATACAAAAGGCCCTTTTAAGGGTCATGGGTAGTTTATTATAGTTTAGTTTTTTTTTATTTTGGGGTGTTTTTTTTTGTTAAACAGGGTATTAGAATAGGAATATTTTTTATTATTTTGGATAATTTTGTTTGTTATTTTTTTTGCAATGGGATTTTTTTTATTTTTGGGGTGGTTTCTTTTTTTTTTTGATTAGACATTTTTTATTTTTAATGTGCCGAAAAAGAGCTGAATGCCCTTTTAAGAGAGATGCCCATACAAACGCCCTTTTCGGGGCAATGGGTAGATTAGGTTTATTTTTATTTTGTGGGTTTGGAGGTTGGGGTTTTTTGCTGTCTCTCTCCCTCTCTTTTGCTCTCTCTCCCCCTCTCTTTTGCGCTCTCTCCCCCTCTCTTTTGCTGTCTCTCTCCCCCTCTCTCTTGCTGTCTCTCTCCCCCCTCTTTTGCTGTCTCTCTCCCCCCTCTCTTTTGCTGTCCCTCTCCCCCTCTCTTTTGCTGTCTCTCTCCCCCTCTCTTTTGCTGTCTCTCTCTCCCCCCTCTCTTTTGCTGTCTCTCTCCCCCCTCTCTTTTGCTGCCTCTCTCCCTCCTTTCTTTTGCTGTCTCTCTCCCTCCTCTCTTTTGCTGTCTCTCTCCCTCATCTCTATTTTGCTCTCTCCCCCTCTCTTTTGCTGTCTCTCTCCCCCTCCATTTTGCTGTCTCTCTCCCCCCTCTCTTTTGCTGTCTCTCCCCCCTCTCTTTTGCTGTTTCTCTCCCCCTCTCTTTTGCTGTCTCTCTCCCCCCTCCCTTTTGCTGTCTCTCTCCCCCCTCTCTTTTGCGCTCTCTTCCCCCTCTCTTTTGCGCTCTCAACCCCCTCTCTTTTGTGCTCTCTATCCCTCTCTTTTGTGCACTCTCCCCCCTCTCTTTTGTACACTCTCCCCCCACTCTCTCCCTCCTTTCTTTTGCTGTCTCTCTCCCTCCTCTCTTTTGCTGTCTCTCTCCCCCATCTTTTATGCTGTCTCTCTCCCCCCCTCTATTTTGCTCTCTCCCCCCTCTCTTTTGCTGTCTCTCTCCCCCCTCTATTTTGCTGTCTTTCTCCCCATCTCTTTTGCTGTCTCTCTCCCCCCTCCCTTTTGCAGTCTATCTCCCCCCTCTCTTTTGCTGTTTCTCTCCCCCCCTCTCTTTTACTGTCTCTCTCCCCCCTCCCTTTTGCTGTCTCTCTCACCCTCTCTTTTGCTGTCTCTCTCACCCTCTCTTTTGCACTCTCTCCCCCCTCTCTTTTGCGCTCTCAATCCCCTCTCTTTTGTGCTCTCTATCCCTCTCTTTTGTGCACTCTCCCCCCTCTCTTTTGTGCACTCTCTCACCTCTCTTTTGTGCACTCTCCCCCTCTCTTTTGTGCACTCTTCCCCCTCTCTTTTGCGCTCTCAACCCCCTCTCTTTTGTGCTCTCTCCCCCTCTCTTTTACTATCTCTCTCCCCCTCTCTTTTGCTGTCTTTCTCCTCCCTCTCTTTTGCTGTCTCTCTCCCCCCTCTCTTTTGCTGTCTCTCTCCCCCCTCTCTTTTGTGCTCTCTCCCCACATTTTTTTGCTGTCTCTCTCCCCCTCTCTCTTGCTGTCTCTCTCCCCCCTCTTTTGCTGTCACTCTCCCCCTCTCTTTTGCTGTCTCTCTCCCCCTCTCTTTTGCTGTCTCTCTCCCCCCTCTCTTTTGCTGTCTCTCTCCCCTCTATTTTGCTGTCTCCCTCCCCCTCTCTTTTGCTGTCTCTCTCCCTCCTTTCTTTTGCTGTCTCTCTCCCTCCTCTCTTTTGCTGTCTCTCTCCCCCATCTCTTATGCTGTCTCTCTCCCCCCTCTATTTTGCTCTCTTCCCCTTTCTTTTGCTGTCTCTCTCCCCCCTCCATTTTGCTGTCTCTCTCCCCCTCTCTTTTGCTGTCTCTCTCCCCCCTCCCTTTTGCTGTCTATCTCCCCCTCTCTTTAGCTGTTTCTCTCCCCCCTCTCTTTTGCTGTCTCTCTCCCCCCTCCCTTTTGCTGTCTCTCTCCCCCTCTCTTTTGCTGTCTCTCTCCCCCTCTCTTTTGCTGTCTCTCTCCCCCTCTCTCTTTTGCTGTCTCTCTCTCCCTCTATCTATCCCCCTCTTCTGCTCTTTCTATCCACCCTCTTCTGTTCTCTCTATCCCCCCTCTTTAGAGCTCTCTGTCGCCAACTCCACCACACAACGCCAGGTCAGTTGGAAGGCCAGGTGTGTTTGTCTCTACTGCGCATGACATCTTCGGACAAACACACTTTTATTATATAGGATAAGAATTTAACAATAATGTATAAGGACAACCCAGTTTTTTTTATGAACTCTTAAAGTTTCTGTCCCTGTCACCTCTGCAGGGAAGTTTCTCCACATATGTACTGTCTTTCTGTTAAATAATACATAAGCAAAATAATATAGTTGTGTTAAAGGGACACTGAACCCAAAAATTTTCTTTCATGATTCCGATAAAGCATGCAATTTTAAGCAACGTTCTAATTTACTCCTATTATCAATTTTTCTTCATTCACTTGCTATCTTTATTTGAAAAGTAAGAATGTAAGTTTAGAAGCCGGCCCATTTTTGGTTCACAACCTGGGTTGTTCTTGCTGATTTGTCAGCCACCAATAAACAAGTGCTGTTCAGGGCCTGAACCAAAAAAATTGCTGGTTTCTTAGCTTAGATGCCTTCTTTTCAAATAAAGATAGCAAGAGCATGAAGAAAATTTGATAATAGGAGTAAATTAGAAAGTTCCTTAAAATGTCACGCTCTATCTGAATCATGAAGAAACAAAATTGGTTTTAGTATCCCTTAAAGAATGGGATGTCTTATGCAAATACAATACAATGTATATGTAAATGTAGATAGATAGATGATAGATAGATGATAGATAGATAGATAGATAGATAGATAGATAGATTTTTGGTGCAGGTGTGTTGTGGGAGAGGATGGTAGCACACTTAGAGAATCTTTCAAACTAGGCAAAGGGGAGGAGGGTCAGTTTGAACACAATAGAATAGAATATATCACACCTAGAATATCTCAAGCAAGGGATGAATTAAGAAATGTCACATTAGAAAGTTTGGAGGACAGCGCATCAAGTAGCAGCAGAAAGCACATGAAAATTAAATATATGACAACAAATTCAAGAAGCATGATGAGTAAAATGGGTAGCTGGAGCTCTTAGTTGCAGAAGAGGACTATGATGTTATCAGTATGTCTGAAACTTGGTGGGATGATTCACATGACTGGGCAGTTAACTTAGAGGGTTATACTTTATTTAGGAGGGGCAGGAGTAATAAAAGGGGTGGAGGAATCTGCATGTATATTAAACCTAACCTTAAACCTACAATAAGGGAAGATATTTATGATGATACAGGGGACAATGCAGAGACACTGTGGGTTGAAATAAGAAGCATATCACAAAAAAAAACTGGATAATATTAAGGTAAAAAAACCTCCAGGCCCAGATGGAATACACCCAAGGGTTTTACGGAATTTAGCACTGTTATAGACAAACCTCTACTCTAAATTTTTCAAGACTCATTATAGTCAGGCATAGAAACCCATGATTTACGTAAAGCAGATGCGGTGCCATTTTTCAAAAAGGGAAGCAGGGCTTATCCAGGAAGCTATAGATCAGTTAGTCTGACATCAATAGTGGGGAAGATACTTGAAGGGATTATAAGAAATTATATTGATGAGTATATTTGTGTAAACAAGATTATGAGTCCAAATCAGCATGGTTTTATGAGAAATAGATCATGTCAAACTAATCTAATTAGATTTATGAGGAAGTAAGTAAAAATATAGATAAAGGGGAATCAGTTGAAGTGATATAATTAGATTTTGCAAAGGCGTTTGATACAGTGCCACATGAGAGAATAATGTACACAATTAAGGGAATGGGAATATCTGAAAATGTTAGCTCATGGATAAATAACTGGATAAAAGATAGGGTGCAACGAGTAGTAGTAAATGGATCATACTCAGGTTGGACAAAGGTAATCAGTGGAGTCCCCCAGGGATCAGCACTGGGCCCTGTTCTTTTTAATATTTTTATTAATGATTTGGAGCAAGGATTTAACAGCAATGTCTCTATTTTTGCAGATGATACAAAGTTATGTATATATGTTATATATGTATACATATATTCAAGGCCCTTATACAGTGATGGGAGAAGCTCTGCTTATTCCAAGAAAATTGTTTGTGACAAGAAGTCAAAATTTAAGGTTGGAGGAAAGGAAATTTAATCTCCTGCAACGGAAACGTTTTTCACTATAAGATCAATAAAATTGTGGAACTCATTACCAAAGGAGGTAGTGAATGCCAATACAGTAGATACATTTAAAAAGGGTTTGGATACATTTCTAGCTAGAAACAGAATTCATGGATATGATTGCTTGTGTTAATTCGGTCACCTTTTAATGGGATTAATTTAAACTCAACTGGAACTGTTTTGTAAGTATATTAGATTTGTATAGGTTAAACTCGATGGACTTCAGTCTTATTTCAACCTCACCTACTATGTTACTATGTTACTTTGTTACTATATAGATTCACAACACATAGAATGTCTGGCACACTTTTGCAAGCACACAGATTAAAAGCAAACTAGAAGAGTTGGTTACAGCATTTGGCCAAATGGTGATAGGCCCAGTACAGCATCTAATGCCCCTAGCAAAGCTAACAACTCTGTGTGCTCCCCAGCACACACAGCTACATTTTGATGTCTTGCTTGTGTACAGCAAGAAAAAAAAATCATGAATCTTTCAATGCATAGTTTTTGTTCTTATGTAATTTCCAAAGACAGTTTTGAACTCTGTAATGAGTGATGTTACTGATGATACATCATTTTTCAGCACCTGGCAGCCCACTCTGTGAGTTTGGTTGGGCTGTGGATGTTTCTAGACACTAGCAGTTCACAATATAATAGCCCTTACAGTTGACAAGAAGGGCAGATCTAAGGGCAAAAAATTCACAGTCACAATCTTTTATTTTTTTTTGGATAGGTTTTCAGACAGAATAGGGTACTTTTCATTTCAACATGCCCTCACAACCGGGATTTCAAAAAGTATTGCATGCTTGTGACCAAGATATCAAATGGGATCATGCATTTGTGACCACAAAGACATCCCATTCAAGACAGTATGGTTTTTCAGTTTTTTCAGCTACATTATTAAAATACCTGTCATCAAGTAATCACTTAAATGCCCAGTCATGAAAGTATGATCCTGTTTGAATGCCCAGTCATGAAGGCATGATCCTGTTTGAATGCCCAGTCATGAAGGCATGATCCTGTTTGAATGCCCAGTAATGAAGGCATGTTCCTGTTTGAATGCCCAGTCATGAAGGCATGATCCTGTTTGAATGCCCAGTAATGAAGGCATGTTCCTGTTTGAATGCCCAGTCATGAAGGCATGATCCTGTTTGAATGTCCAGTCATGAAGGAATGATCCTGTTTGAATGCTCAGTAATGAAGGCATGTTCCTGTTTGAATGCCCAGTAATGAAGGCATGTTCCTGTTTGAATGCCCAGTCATGAAGGCATGATCCTGTTTGAATGTCCAGTCATGAAGGAATGATCCTGTTTGAATGCCCAGTCATGAAGGCATGATCCTGTTTGAATGCTCAGTAATGAAGGCATGATCCTGTTTGAATGCCCAGTAATGAAGGCATGTTCCTGTTTGAATGCCTAGTCATGAAGGCATGATCCTGTTTGAATGTCCAGTCATGAAGGAATGATCCTGTTTGAATGCTCAGTAATGAAGGCATGTTCCTGTTTGAATGCCCAGTCATGAAGGCACAGTTCCTTTTATATGTTATTGCAATGGACCAGTTTTACAGTGTGAGAACTGTTAAAATCCGTTTTTAGAAGATGAGATAAATTGCAGACACCTCTATCTGATAGAAACCTGTGGTGTTCTTCTTCAGTAGAATGCACTGCCAGAAATCATATTTCTCATGGATGGATTATTTAAGTGTTTTTAGTAGCTTAACTATTATTACATATTGAACATGTTATACATGTCATATTGCAATTGATGTATTTTTGTTATAAATAAGACACACCTGGTATTGTGCTCCCTATTACACTATTTGGAATGCATAGCATTGCTTTTCACTATCGGAGTGAACTGTTATTGAATTGAGGAATTCGGAGTGTCACTTACACATCAATAAAGTATTTATTGCATGCTTTTGTCATTGTATATTGTTCTGAAGGGGGCATTTTGATTCAGAAACATCATAATACATTTTGCTTTCACTTGGATATATATATATATATATATATATATATATACTGTGTATATATATATATATATATATATATATATATATTATTGTGTGTATATATAAAACAATAAAAATGGAAACTATTAGTGCTGTAAATTTACATTTTTTTATAGCTATCTCCTCTTTGGATTGATTCAGCTAGATTCACAAAAAAAAAAAAAGAAATTGCATCTTCTTTAGAATTAGGACAGGGCTGTAGATTTGAGCAATGCATGGTGTTGTTTCTTAGAAGTCTCATTACACATTCTATTCTATTAAAGGAATGGTTTAAAGATACAATCAGTCAGGCAGAGATGCTTCATAATAAACCCCAAGCCTATATTAAAATGGCTATATTCTTCATATAAGTTACTCACAGCATTGTTTTGTTCTATAATTAAAAAACAAATGTATCTGTAGAGTATGAATCTACATAATGGAAAAAATATATATTTTTAAAAAAATGAAGTACATGAAAGCTTCTAGGTGTTTACATCTCTTGTTAAATGAAACAATTTATAATGTTGAATGTAACTATGGAACAAGTTATTGCACAATTGGACATGCCAGTGTACTGCAAGTAAGCATGTGTCAGTATTCATTATGATACAAAATGCTTGGCGTATGAACAGAGTAAAAAAACAGTAAGGAGAATGAGTAAACAGGGAGGTAGGTGACACAGATAAATCTACATTCATTCTAGAAGCAGACACATTCAATGACATATTCACTGAGCTCTTGAACAGCTCATTTGATAATAGCCAACCTGTGCTATTCATTTTTCTGAGAAATGAAAGCAAGTTGAATATCTCATTTGCTCACTGATGCAGAGAGAGGGGGACTGGAAATTAGCACAATATAATAAAAGTCAGGAAGGAAAGCACTTTATGATTAACAGGACCTAACCCCCCTTCTTACTTTTTAGACAGAGACTGTCAGTCAGTGAGATAAAACCTGCCTATGTATGTGTTTTGCTTAAACAAATTATTTGGCTATCAAAAGGGTCAGCTAAGGCACAATGTTTATCATTCCTCGGGTCTGATATTCAAAAGCTCTCTGCTCAGGTGAGATGATCTAAGATATCTCGTCAGTATGGAGAGGTCCCTAAAAAATATTAGAAACACAAATTTTAATTTGAAAGATATTTATCTCGCTATGGAGGATGTTGTATGTGAAGAAGAAACATCTACATTACAATATGAGGTCTAAAAAATACCTGATTTCTCTTAATGCCGGCGAGCTTTTGAATACCAGGCCATTAAAGAGAGAAACTGTTTGGGGAATATAAAGTCATGATACATTCTTCAGGAATCTAATAGCTATTAATTGCAGTTACATTTCTTATGTTTCCAATGCAAACATTCTGCAGTACAAGGCATATGTTGTCAAGTCTTGTAAAGTAATCCACACTTGTATACAATTGTAGACTGTATTCTAATGTCAAAGTATCAGAAGCCATAATTACAAAAGACACAGTTCCTTATTAATTCCACTGAGGGCTAATAATGTTAACTGGTTGTTTATGTACAAATGTGTGTAACTTAAATACCATCAGCTATGGGCTGCATACTAAGTCAACATATGGCTTTATTGCTATATTTAAACATAAATAATTAATGTAGACTTTTCATCATGTTTGCTGCCTAAGAATGTCAGATTATGAATTTCTAAGTAATAAATAAAAACAATACAATAATGCATTTTTTTCTGCTTGACTAGTTTTACGCTGTGCCAGTAGTAAAGCACTGGCCACCATTACAACAGATAACAAAACAAATAATATTCAAATAAATAATTTATATGTCAGCTACCTACCAGAAAATTACATGTAAAATATCAATATACAGTAGCTGGAAAAACATATCCAATCTCTTTATTAGCCTCGTATTTTGTTATGCTTGCTATTTACGTAAAACAGTATTAGAATAATTCTATTACATAATGTGTCCTTTTCCTAGAAGATATTTTAATATGTTCTTCTCCAGCTAGGGTAGATGGCTCAGTTGACCATGTATCCATTGTAATATATAAATAACTGGTAATCTATAAATCAAACCTCTTGACTATGGGTTCTAGTCTCAGTAAGGTCAACTCAACCATTCATTATTTTGTCATTTTTATTTAACTCTTCTAGGTTCCTTTTGTAGCGGAAGTGTCTAGGGTTCCCTGAAGGACCTTCATTCTTCTTGACTAGTGTAATCTGTTACTGTAACCCAGCCATGGATTAATAAAACAGGCGAGAAATGTAGCTCACAATCCTCTAGTCTAATAATAATATACTGGGTCTAGTCTTCACAAAATGTGGTGCAAATACAACATGCAACATTCGGGACACCAAAGTTACAATAAACCTTTAGATGCCTAATATGTGCTGTATATTTGGGTTAACCATTATTTTACATGATGCTTGGGCCACATGTGTTGTAACGTTAATAAATCAAAGAAAGTTTCAAGTTTTGTTTTTCTACTATTAAAAATGCAATTATTTCAATAAATCATGGAGCAAATAATATTTTTATTATATTGAATTAATATACAGGCTCTAGAATAATCAGTTTGATGATGAAATATAAACATTCTAAACTACATTAGTATTGATTTGACAGCAAATAAAAGTAGTGCTCTTAAATGACTCTACTAGGGTAAAGTCCTCCATTTTTTACATTAGTGTGATATTAGGCAGAATATAAAAGAGCTGTGAAATACATCAACCCTATTGATGGCAAAGGAACAAAAAAAAAAAACATTAAGAAAACAGTAAGCATGCTGATTCTTGGCAAGTGTATTGTAACCTACTGAACTCAGTCTGCGGAATTACTGTAGCTGTGATACGCACATATTGGCACACCAGGGATCTCTTACTTCACACTGCCAGTGGGTTTGTTCTTTTCTTTTGCACATATGTTAGCCCTCAATCCTGTTTCACATCATGACTTTGCTTAATTCTAATAAGAAAACATATCCCCACATTTCAGTTGCGCTAGATGATGCTAATACAGACTTGTTACAATTTTTTCTTTCTTTATATATACACAAGCTTACTCACCACATGTGTGACAGATAGCCTTGTCAGGGCAATCTAAAAGCTTCTATTTGTTTTGTAAAATATTTACCTTTGTATATTACCTCAGTCAAATACTGATTCATATCATGTACTGGTTCTTAAATAAAGGTGAATTGATAATGTGTAGAATCTACCATTTCCCAATATGGAGAATAAAAGTTTAAAGTTAAAAATGATCCAATGTTTTGAAGCATTTTAATATTGCACTATATCTTGCATTTATCCCTTCTGAAAAGGGGTTAAAAATATAATTAAAGTCAGTGGGGCATATTTATCAAGCATTTATGATTAAACAACTAAAAATCTATGCGCTGGTGGTAGATAATACTTCACATAAAAATCAGATACCCCAAGTCATCTAAATAAATAGTTTTAGTAGCAGTTATGATTGTCTTATATGTGTGCGCCTGTTTGCAATCACTGGCTTAATATCTACCAAATGACAGGTCTGACAGAAGCTTGAGAAAGGCTCTTTGGAGCTGAAACGCGTTGCTTTGGATACAGACTGCTTACTGATCACCTTGGATACAGACTGCTTACACTGCACTGGAGAAACCCTGCTCTTTACCTATCTGTCAATCTCGCATTTGGTGGGCATGTCAAGACCGGACACGGAAGTGACAGAGGCAACTTTCACAGGAGACATACACGCTGCAACAAGCGCTCCTAGAAACTTTGAAAGGACAAAGAAAGTTTCTCATCTATACCTCATTTGGACATGCAAGAACCTTCTTATATGACTTGGAACTGCAAATAAGGTACCTTATTCAAAGTCTGTTGATTAATAATATCGCAAAAGACAAGCTAAGTGTTCAATAACTATTGTGATATAATTACTGTGACATACAGAAAACGGCTCAAACACCTAGCCTAAATCTTTTGGTCATATCACAAAAAGGCTTATTTCAAAAAGGCTGAAAATAAACACCTATTGTTGAACCAGGTGTCAATAGTTGTCCTCAACAACGATCTCTAACAACTGTATTTCTACCAATTATACCTTATTTTCTACCTTTGGTGCATTTTATGAGCGAAAAGCCAAATCTTTTACAAAAAGTATTTTTAAATACCTACTAAGGTATAAACTGGACTTGCTAATTTTATACACTGTTTTTACACACATATACCATATACTAATTTTAGCTACACCTCATTACAATTGGTTGGTACAAACGTTCTCACATAACCACTTTAAGATTAAGCAATTTCGACTGACTGTTTTATATTGATTCTAATAAAAGAATATTATTTTTAACCAATAATCTTTGTATATTTTTTTATTATTATTTTTTATTTTTATTTTTGAATTAGAATTTAATAATTTTAAGATATTATTCTATGAAAATTCTCTAAAAACTAAAAAACGTTTTTTTCTATACATTTCTTTATATAAACATAGACATAGAAATACAAATACTACTAAGACCATTGTCATTTGGTAGATATTAAGCCAGTGTTTGCACACAGGCGCACACATATAAGACAATCCTATTTATCAAGCTCCATACACTGTCAGCATTTATCATTGTACCAGCAGTTCTTGTGAAATGCTGGTGCAATGCCGCCCCCTGCAGATTCGCAGTCAATCGACCGCTAGCAGGGGGTGTCAATCAACCCGATCGTATTTGATCGGTTTAATATCTGTCTGTGGCCTCAGAGATGGTTTTTGTTTTGTGGGGTTATTTTTAGTATAGGGTTTTATATTCAAGTATATTTTCTTTGCTTGTTTTAGGATAGGGATTTTTAAGGGGGCATTTTTATTTTTTAGGGTACTTTATTTTTAGTATTGGACTTTATGATTTGTCTATTTTTTTAAATCATAGTGTTTTTTTATTTTTGTTATTTTTTGTAACTTGGGGGTCTTTAGTTAGAGGTCTTGATGGGTAAGCAGTTAGGGGTTAATATAGTAGGGGGTTTATTGCGATGGAGGTTGTGGTGGTTTTGTGTTAATGGGGTCAGAGGTTTATTATGATGGGGGTTGTGATGGTTTAAGGGTTAAAAGATTAGGGGGTTTATTGCGATGCGGTTAGGGCAGTTTAGGGTTTAATAGAGTAGAGGGTTTATTGTGATGGGGTTAAGTTGTGTAGAGGGGGTTTTGCATTGGGGGTTGTGGCAGTTTATGCGTAAGTAGTGTAGGGGTTGAATAGTATAGAGCGATTTTCAGTATAATATTTTATTTTAATGTATTTCTGTTGTGTTTAATGCAACTATTTTTTTTAAGCCCAAACCCTTTATGTGAGCTTTTAAGTCGTGCATAAGGTTTGAGCGTAAAAGCTATTGCATTTGTGCAATCACATTTACTTTCAACTTGAAATATGAGCGCAAGTTAACACAATCTCGATATTGCAATATCACACTCCCGTTAATTTTACCACTCCACTTGTAATCTAGTCCAGAATTGGCAGATATTTACATATAATCCCACAAAGTTATTATGGTATTGTTTTTTTAAATGTGGTTATAAAAGTAGGTTTATATTTCCTCCTGCTATGTAACTTATTACAAATTAGCTGTGCCCTGTTAAGGTCCTTAACGATGGCAAGGACCTTATTGATTACTCTAAATAGCTATATGATATTAATTTCTTTCAATTTAAGATCCTTGCACTCTGATAGAAAGATTTCATCCTCTGAGCAACTTCACCTTAGACATAAAAATAGTCCCTTAGCTTTCCCATAGTTCATTTGTTGAGGATGACAGTTTTTGGCATTAAAACAAAGTATTGTCAGTAATTGGTTTCCTATTCAGAGTTGATATGACCTTATGTAATGTAGTATCCCCCAATAGAGGAGTCACATTCAGGTAGAGCAATGTTGACCTTTGAAAGAAGCTGTAATTTGTAATCCAACCTTATTGTTATTCCTCCATCTCTGTCCATGCAAAAATAAATTGTCTATATATCTCTTGTAGCCTCTCACATACCCTCCAAGGGGATTCTCACTTCAGTAGAGGTGTGGCAACTCCCATTAATCCATGAAAAGATTGGCGTTAAAAATTTAGCCCCCATAGCTGTCCCACATTGCTGCAGGTAGAATACCCTTTCAAATTCAAATTAATGATGGTGAAAGGCACAGTAAAGTCGACGTTTTATGATTTAGAAGGGTAGAATACCCTTTCAGACTCAAAATAATTATGGTTAAAGGGTTCAGAATATATTATATATGCAATTTTAAAAAACTTCCTATTTTACTTCCATTTTCTAATTTGCTTCTTTTTCTTTATATCCTTTGTTGAAAAGAATACCTAGGTAGGCTCAGGAGCAATAATGAACTATTGGGAGCTAGCTGATGATTGATGGCTCCACATATATGACTCTTGTCATTGACTTACCTGATGTATTCAGCTAGGTATGCTCAGGAGCAGCAATGCAATAGTGGGAGCTAGTTGCAGACTGGTGACTGCACATATATATCTCTTGTGAATTGTTTACTCAATGTGTTCAGCAAGTTCCCAGTAGTGCTATGCTGCTCCTTTATTAAAGGGAATGAAGCAAATTTGATAATGGAAGTAAATTTGAAAAAAAATAAAAAATAATAATATATATATATCCATAAAGGGTCAGAACACCTTCACAAACTTCTCTGCTATAGACATTCCAAATATTTATAAGAATCATGAAGACACAGCTCCTTCTTTTACAAACATTATGTGTCTATTCCAATGTTTCAGCCCCCATTTGGGCCTTTGTCAAGGTTACAGACATTTCCCATAATTTCCTTCCTTATATACCCTTCATTTATTGCAGCCCCTGTATATTTTGTTCTCTTTTGGTAAGAACAAGATACATGAAAAGGATGCAATATACATAATGACCATTAGATGGTGCAGTGTATTATATATCTGTGGGTGTGGTATTGAATTTAATTAAGGGTTGATGGTTATATAAGGAAAGGGATTATGGGAAATTTTTGTAACCTTGACAAAGGCCCAAATGGGGGAGGAAACGTTAGAATAAACACATACGCCTAGATTTAGAGTTCTGCGGCCACAGGGGTGCGTAGCTAACGCTGGCCTTTTTCTGGCTGCACCTTTTAAATACCGCTGGTATTGAGAGTTCACAGAATGGCTGCGTTAGGCTCCAAAAAAGGAGCGTAGAGCATATTTAACGCAACTTCAACTCTCGATACCAGCGTTGCTTACGGACGCGGCCAGCTTAAAAAACGTGCTCGTGCACGATTCCCCCATAGAAAACAATGGGGCATTTTGGGATGAAAAAAAACCTAACACCTGCAAAAAAGCCGCGTTCAGCTCCTAACGCAGCCCCATTGTTTGCTATGGGGAAACACTTCCTACGTCTGCACCTAACACTCTAACATGTACCCCGAGTCTAAATACCCCTAACCTTACATTTATTAACCCCTATCCTGTCGCCCCCGCTATCGCTGACCCCTGCATATTATTATTAACCCCTAATCTGCC
This sequence comes from Bombina bombina, assembly GCF_027579735.1. Lineage (NCBI taxonomy): Eukaryota > Metazoa > Chordata > Amphibia > Anura > Bombinatoridae > Bombina > Bombina bombina. Next base: position 224,199,566 of record NC_069505.1, on the reverse strand, counting down.
GCTCCGTAAACCGCCGCTACTTACATTATCCCTATGTACCCCTAATCTGCTGCCCCTAACACCGCCGACCCCTATATTATATTTATTAACCCCTAATCTGCCCCCCACAACGTCGCCTCCACCTGCCTACACTTATTAACCCCTAATCTGCCGAGCGGACCGCACCGCTATTATAATAAAGTTATTAACCCCTAATCCGCCTCACTAACCCTATAATAAATAGTATTAACCCCTAATCTGCCCTCCCTAACATCGCCGACACCTAACTTCAAATATTAACCCCTAATCTGCCGACTGGAGCTCACCGCTATTCTAATAAATGTATTAACCCCTAAAGCTAAGTCTAACCCTAACAGTAACACCCCCCTAAATTAAATATAATTTAAATCTAACTAAATAAATTAACTCTTATTAAATACATTATTCCTATTTAAAGCTAAATACCTACCTGTAAAATAAATCCTAATATAGCTACAATATAAATTATAATTATATTACAGCTATTTTAGGATTTATATTTATTTTACAGTTAACTTTGTATTTATTTTAACCAGGTACAATAGCTATTAAATAGTTAAGAACTATTTAATAGCTAAAATAGTTAAAATAATTACAAAATTACCTGTAAAATAAATCCTAACCTAAGTTACAATTAACCTAACCTAACACTACACTATCAATAAATAAATTAAATAAACTACCTACAATTATCTACAATTAAACCTAACACTACACTATCAATAAATTATTTAAATAAAATACCTACAATTACCTACAATTAAACCTAACACTACACTATCAATACATTAATTAAATACAATATCTACAAATAAATACAATGAAATAAACTAATTAAAGTACAAAAAATAAAAAAGAACTAAGTTACAAAAAATAAAAAATATTTACAAACATCAGAAAAATATTACAACAATTTTAAACTAATTACACCTACTCTAAGCCCCCTAATAAAATAACAAAGACCCCCAAAATAAAAAATGCCCTACCCTATTCTAAATTACTAAAGTTCAAAGCTCTTTTACCTTACCAGCCCTGAAAAGGGCCCTTTGCGGGGCATGCCCCAAAGAATTCAGCTCTTTTGCCTGTAAAAAAAACACATACAATACCCCCCCAACATCCCAACATTACAACCCACCACCCACATACCCCTAATCTAACCCAAACCCCCCTTAAATAAACCTAACACTAAGCCCCTGAAGATCTTCTTACCTTATCTTCACCATACCAGGTTCACCGATCGATCCAGAAGAGCTCCTCCGATGTCTTGATCCAAGCCCAAGAGGGGGCTGAAGATGTCCATGATCCGGCTGAAGTCTTCATCCAAGCGGGAGCTGAAGAGGTCCATGATCCAGCTGAAGTCTTCATCCAAGCGGGAGCTGAAGAGGTCCATGATCCGGCTGAAGTCTTCTATCAACGGCATCTTCAATCTTCTTTCTTCCGGATCCATGTTCATCCCGCCGACGCGGAACATCCATCTTCACCGACGACTTCCCGACGAATGACGGTTCCTTTAAGGGACGTCATCCAAGATGGCATCCCTCGAATTCCGATTGGCTGATAGGATTCTATCAGCCAATCGGAATTAAGGTAGGAAAATTCTGATTGGCTGATGGAATCAGCCAATCAGAATCAAGTTCAATCCGATTGGCTGATTCAATCAGCCAATCAGATTGAGCTCACTTTCTATTGGCTGATCGGAACAGCCAATAGAATGCGAGCTTAATCTGATTGGCTGATTGAATAACTCTGGTATTGAGAGTCCACAGAATGGCTGCGTTAGGCTCCAAAAAAGGAGCGTATAGCATATTTAACGCAACTTCAACTCTCAATACCAGAGTTGCTTACGGACGCGGCCAGCCTCAAAAACGTGCTCGTGCACGATTCCCCCATAGGAAACAATGGGGCTGTTTGAGCTGAAAAAAAATCTAACACCTGCAAAAAAGCCGCGTTCAGCTCCTAACGCAGCCCCATTGTTTCCTATGGGGAAACACTTCCTACGTCTGCACCTAACAGTCTAACATGTACCCTGAGTCTAAACACCCCTAACCTTACACTTATTAACCCCTATTCTGCTGCCCCCGCTATCGCTGACCCCTGCATATTATTATTAACCCCTAATCTGCCGCTCCGTAAACCGTCGCAACTTACATTATCCCTATGTACCCCTAATCTGCTGCCCCTAACACCGCCGACCCCTATATTATATTTATTAACCCCTAATCTGCCCCCCACAACGTCGCCTCCACCTGCCTACACTTATTAACCCCTAATCTGCCGACCGGACTGCACCGCTATTTTTATAAAGTTATTAACCCCTAATCCGCCTCACTAACCCTATAATAAATAGTATTAACCCCTAATCTTCCCTCCCTAACATCGCCGACACCTAACTTCAATTATTAACCCCTAATCTGCCGACTGGAGCTCACCGCTATTCTAATAAATGTATTAACCCCTAAAGCTAAGTCTAACCCTAACACTAACACCCCCCTAAATTAAATATAATTTTAATCTAACGAAATTAATTAACTCTTATTAAATAAATTATTCCTATTTAAAGCTAAATACTTACCTGTAAAATAAATCCTAATATAGCTACAATATAAATTATAATTATATTATAGCTATTTTAGGATTTATATTTATGTTACAGGTAACTTTGTATTTATTTTAACCAGGTACAATAGCTATTAAATAGTTAATAACTATTTAATAGCTAAAATAGTTAAAATAATTACAAATTTACCTGTAAAATAAATCCTAACCTAAGTTACAATTAAACCTAACACTACACTATCAATAAATTAATTAAATAAAATACCTAAAATTATCTACAATTAAACCTAACACTACACTATCAATAAATAAATTAAATACAATTCCTAAAAATAAATACAATGAAATAAACTAACTAAAGTACAAAAAATAAAAAAGAACTAAGTTACAAAAAATAAAAAAATATTTACAAACATTAGAAATATATTACAACAATTTTAAACTAATTACACCTACTCTAAGCCCCCTAATAAAATAACAAAGCCCCCCAAAATAAAAACATGCCCTACCCTATTCTAAATTACTAAAGTTCAAAGCTCTTTTACCTTACCAGCCCTGAACAGGGCCTTTTGCGGGGCATGCCCCAAGAAGTTCAGCTCTTTTGCCTGTAAAAAAAAACATACAATACCCCCCCCAACATTACAACCCACCACCCACATACCCCTAATCTAACCCAAACCCCCCTTAAATAAACCTAACACTAAGCCCCTGAAGATCTCCCTACCTTGAGTCGTCTTCACCCAGCCGAGCCAAATTCTTCATCCAAGCGGAGCAAGAAGAGGTCCTCCATCCGGTAGAAGTCTTCATCCAAGTCTTCATCCAAGTGGGGCAGAAGAGGGGGGGGTATTGTATGTTTTTTTTTACAGGCAAAAGAGCTGAACTTCTTGGGGCATGCCCCGCAAAGGGCCCTGTTCAGGGCTGGTAAGGTAAAAGAGCTTTGAACTTTAGTAATTTAGAATAGGGTAGGGCATTTTTTTATTTTGGGGGGCTTTGTTATTTTATTAGGGGGCTTAGAGTAGGTGTAATTAGTTTAAAATTGTTGTAATATTTTTCTTATGTTTGTAAAAAACAATTTATTTTTTGTAACTTAGTTCTTTTTTATTTTTTGCACTTTAGTTAGTTTATTTCATTGTAGTTATTTGTAGGTATTGTATTTAATTTATTTATTGATAGTGTAGTGTTAGGTTTAATTGTAACTTAGGTTAGGATTTATTTTACAGGTAATTTTGTAATTATTTTAACTAGGTAGCTATTAAATAGTTCTTAACTATTTAATAGCTATTGTACCTGGTTAAAATAAATACAAAGTCACCTGTAAAATAAATATTAATCCTAAAATAGCTATAATATAATTATAATTTATAGTGTAGCTATATTAGGATTTATTTTACAGGTAAGTATTTAGCTTTAAATAGGAATAATTTATTTAATAAGAGTTAATTAATTTCGTTAGATTTAAATTATATTTAACTTAGGGGGGTGTTAGTGTTAGGGTTAGACTTAGCTTTAGGGGTTAATACATTTATTAGAATAGCGGTGAGCTCCGGTTGGCAGATTAGGGTTTAATGTTTGAAGTTAGGTGTCGGTGATGTTAGGGAGGGCAGATTAGGGGTTAATACTATTTATTATAGGGTTAGTGAGGCGGATTAGGGGTTAATAACTTTATTATAATAGCGGTGCGGTCCGGTCAGCAAATTAGGGGTTAATAAGTGTAGGCAGGTGGAAGCGACGTTGAGGGCGGCAGATTAGGGGTTAATAAATATAATATAGGGGTCGGCAGTGTTAGGGGCAGCAGATTAGGGGTACATAGCTATAATGTAGGTGGCGGCGCTTTGCGGTCGGAAGATTAGGGGTTAATAGGTGTAGGTAGCTGGCGGCGACGTTGTGGGGGGCAGGTTAGGGGTTAATAAATATAATATAGGGGTCGGCGGTGTTAGGGGCAGCAGATTAGGGGTACATAAGTATAACGTAGGTGGCGGTCGGCAGATTAGGGGTTAAAAAAATTTAATCGAGTGGCGGCGATGTGGGGGGACCTCGGTTTAGGGGTACATAGGTAGTTTATGGGTGTTAGTGTACTTTAGAGCACAGTAGTTAAGAGCTTTATAAACCGGCGTTAGCCCAGAAAGCTCTTAACTACTGACTTTTTTCTGCGGCTGGAGTTTTGTCGTTAGAATTCTAACGCTCACTTCAGACACGACTCTAAATACCGGAGTTAGAAAGATCCTATTGAAAAGATAGGATACGCAATTGACGTAAGGGGATCTGCGGTATGGAAAAGTCGCGGCTGAAAAGTGAGCGTTAGACCCTTTTTTGAGTGACTCCAAATACCGGCGGTAGCCTAAAACCAGCGTTAGGAGCCTCTAACGCTGGTTTTCACGGCTACCGCCAAACTCCAAATCTAGGCCTAAGTGAAGAACATCAAGTATTTCTTTTTTTTATTTTATTTTTTTAACAATTTTATTTATATTCCGAAACATCTTACAAAAATCACAGATTGGAAACAAACATAGATATTATAAAAAAATCATTCATCACCCACGTTGCAAAGTCACGTGAGGATCAATATTAAAGAAACCGTATTGTTAACACAATTGTAGCCAGAGAAAACTTAAGCACATAACATTCGTGTATCTTATTTGTTGATGTTTCGGAAAATGTTTTTATATTTTTAAACAACATAACATTTGAAATAATAAAGAAAAACAACATAGGGGCAAGGGAAAAAAAAGGAAAAAGGGGAAAAAAAGAAAAGGGGAAAAAAAGAAGAGGGGAACCCCTTTCCCATTCTCCCTACCTTCGGCCAAGGTTTCTTCTACTGCAGAACTGAATTATATAACTTCTGTCAATTTAACAAATTGTAAGTGAGATCAAGGCCCAATGGAGGAGGAGATGACCTGCATTAGCATTGTGGAAGAAAATGTTTTAATTATTGGTAACCATTTATCAAAGATTTCTCAGATTCTACTCTCAGAAGAGAGATCTATATTTTGTATCTCAAAAACTATCTGTTAAAGGAGGGTATTTTGAAAACAGGAAAACTGGGTGGAAGTGGGTCTTTCCATTTTTTCAAGATCAAGTATATAAATCGCCAATTATTATTATAAGAATCTTACCACAACAATTATGGTATTTAAAGTATTGTAGTTAATTGGTCCACTGATTTCCACACTAAAATGTAGGAGACAAATTATATGATAGGCCTGGATTTGAAATTTATCATTAAAGTGTTTATTATACCAAAAATTAACTTTGCACCAGAATTGATATATTTTGGGGCAATAACAAAATAGGTGGAGAGTGTCAACAATTTCAGATCAGCATTTTGGACAGTGATATTCTATATTACTATAGAACTTGGATAATTTACTAGGAGTTAGATATGTATTATGAATTAGTTTAGTGTGTGACTTCTTCCAACCTACAGAAATTGATTGCTTTTCTAAAGATGTATAACTATATTTTATGTTGGATAATTCCAGAAGGAGAAAATAGTGCATATAGATTTAATATATGGCTCTCAAAAGTGTGAATTACATTATTAAAAGGAATGATTTGACCAGATGGGGAGAATATTTGATAGATATATTTGAGCCCTTTAAAGGACCAAATATTAAAGGGACAGTCTAAACCAGAATGTTTATTGTTTAAAAATATAGATATTTATTACCCATTCCCTAGTTTTGCACAACCAACACAGTTATATTAATACACTTTTTACCTCTGTGATTACCTTGTATCTAAGCCTCTGCAAACTGCCCCCTTATTTCAGTTCTTAAGACAGATGTCCATTTTAGCCAATCAGAGCTGACTCACTTGAACTCCATGTGCGTGAGCACAGTGTTATCTATATGACACACATGAACTAACACCCTCTAGTGGTGAAAAACTGTCAAAATGTCCTGAGCGAAGAGGCGGCCTTCAAGGGCTTAGAAACTAGCATATGAACCTCCTACTTTTAGCTTTCAACTAAGAATACCAAGAGAACAAAGCAAAATTGGTGATAAAAGTAAATTGGAAAATTGTTTAAAATTACATTCTCTGTCTGAATCATGAAACGTTATTTTGGACAAGACTGTCCCTTTAAAAATCGCATTCTGGATCCTGAATGAGAACTCTGGATTCCCCTGAATAGGTAGAAAAAAAGAGAATCTATAATCTATATTTAAAAGGCTACATATTCTTTGCCATGCAACAATGACATTTTTGATAGACAGTAAGTTAGATATATTTACCGGAAGCTTTTTGCAGGGCAATGAAGGATAGTCTTTCAGGAAAATAGTAGACTTGTGCGCGGCAGAAAAATATGTTTCGTTTTCGAATTGGAATACATTTGAATGCATTTGTTTCATATTAATTTGGATTCATTTGGATTCTAATAAATTCAGATTTATTCAGTTCGGATTTGATTCGTAAATTCAGAAGTTTGGTTTGTGTTAGGTGGGATGTGCTGTGTGTTAGACTAGTATTATGTACTGTAATATTAAGTGTAACCCATAGCAGAGTGATATAACCTAATATATTGTTTAATACTAGTGTAATTGTGAATTGTGATTAGTCCATGGCCATCTGAATGTAACATATAAATCCAAACTAATTAGAATGTATTTGTTAGTTTCGTTGCTATTGTAATTTGGAAATTCAAATCGATTCGAAGCTCCGAATTTGACAAATTTGTCCGAATTTTGATTTGAAACAAAACGCACATGTCTAGAAAATAGAGATATTAGCACATTCTCTTTCTCACTAGAGGAGACTTTTTAGATTTTGTAAGCCAGTCCAAAGCGATTTTTAACTAATGTAGTCAAATTATATAGTTTAATGTCTGGAAAGGAGAGGCCAGCATTGATCCTTTTTTGACATAATTTAGAAATTGATATACGTGCCTTATGACCATGCCAGAGAAATTGAGAGCAGGCAGAATAAAACTTTCGAATCTCTTGATTAGGGAGGAAGAGGGGCAAATTTTGAAGTAAATATCGAATTCGGGGAAATATGATTGTCTTAATTAAATTTACTGTGGCAGACAAGGAAAGAGGAAAAGCTGACCAATTTTTAAGATCTATGATTGCTTTCTGAAATACTTGAGGATAATTCAGTTTATACCATAGCTTGGGATTTGTATGAAGAAGAATACCTAGGTATTTAATACAATCTGTTTTTTTAAAGGGATGATTTGAATAGCTGTCTCTGAGTTTCCTGATCCACATAAGTTCGCTTTTTTTTTCAATATTAATCTTATAGCTAAAGACTGAAAACATATATAATATTTGTGGGATAGTGCTGGTTGAGTCTTCCAAAAAAAAATTAGAAGATTGTCAGCATATAACAGATATGTGTTTTGAACCGAATCTTATTCCGTGAAGTTCTTGCCTTAGCTATATGGCTTAGGGTTCAATAGAAATACTGAAAAGCAGGGGAGACAAAGGACAGCCTTGCCGAGTACCACGTACAAGAGAGATTTTGGGAGATAAATTGCCATTAATGAGGAGAAATGAGAAGGGTTTCTTATAAACCTTTAGGATAAATTGTAGAAAATGGCCGTTAAAACCAAACTGATGTAAAGAATGAAATAGATGGTCCCAAGAGATAGAATCAAATGTCTTGTCAATGTCTTCTCTGCATCAACAGTTTGATGTGTAATATTGTTATTCCAATAATAATCTAACATAATTTCTACCTTCCAAAGGTTAGTAGTTACATTTCAACCATGCATAAAACCTGTTTGATCAGAATGAATAATTTTATGTAAACGTGTTGAGTCTATCAGCAATAATAGAAGTGAACATTTTATAATCTGAGTTTAAAACTGATATGGGTCTATAGGAGGACAGCTCTTCTAGGTCCCTACTTTTTTTCAGGATTAGAGTAATATTGGCAGCAGCAAAATAGTTAGAGATTGGACAAGCAGATATATAGTAGCTATTGAAAAGTTTAGCTAAAGTAGATTTAACATCTTCAGAAAGGATTTTATACAATTCTATTGGAAGCCAATAGGGACCGGCTGCCTTATTTAACTTAGCCTTTTTGATAGAAGCCGCAATCGTATCAGCAGAGATCGGAGCATTGATTTTTTCTAAATTTACAGCAGTTATGTTAAGGAGTGCTATTTTGGACCAAAAAGCTCCTTATTTCTAACATCAATATCCAACTTGGAATAAAGTTTCTGGTAAAATCTGAAAAAAAAAAACTTCTCTGATGTTTTTATTGTCAGTACATCTAATGGTTCTATCTTTAATAGTCGGGATATAATTCCTGCTTTTCCTATTCTCTACCACTTTGGCAAGGTATTTAGCTGAACATCCAAAGTATCCTTTGAAACAATTATTAATTTTATTATATTCATCCATACATTTTTGTTTAATAAAGACCTCTTTCTATTCTAATCCGACAGTATTGTGACCAGTTGTCTTGCATAGGAAGGGTCTTATAACGTCTAAAAGCATTTTTAACCTGATTGGACAGTTGGGCTTCATGTATTGTGCTTTTCTTTTTCCACTGACACATTTGGGGGTCAATTTATCAAGCTCCATACGGAGCTTGATGCCCCCTGTTTCCGGCGAGCCTGAAGCCTAAAGACCGCTGCTCTATAACCTGTCTGCCTACTCTGAGGCAGCGTACAGAAATCAACCTGATCGAATACGATGGGGTTGGTTTATACCCCCTACTAAAGGCCGATTGGCCGCAAATCTGCCGGGGGTGGTGTTGCACCAGCAGTTCCCCTAGAACTGCTGATGCAATGATACGCTGTCGGCATTTATCGATGTGCAGCAGACATGATACGCTACATCGTATCATGTCCGCTCACACATTAATAAACTGACCCCATAGGCTTTACATTTTTGTTTAATAAAGACCTCTCTTTCCATTCTAATCCGACAGTATTGTGACCAGTTATCGTCTAACGTCTAAAAGCATTTTTACCCTGATTGGACAGTAGGGTTTCATGTGATGCACGTTTCTTTTTCCACTGACACATTTGGGGGTCAAGTTATCAAGCTCCATACGGAGCTTGATGCCCCCTATTTCCGGCGAGCCCGCTGCTGCATAACCTGTCTGCCTGCTCTGAGGCGGCGGACAGAAATCAACCCGATCGAATACGATGGGGTTGATTGACACCCCCTGCTAGCGGCCGATTGGCCACGAATCTGCAGGGGGTGGTATTGCACCAGCAAGTCACAAGAGCTGCTGGTGCAATGATAAATGCAGACAGCGTATGCTGTTGGCATTTATCAATGTGCAGCAGACATGATACGCTACATCGTATCATGTCCGCTCGCACATTAATAAATTGCCCCTATAGGCTTTAATTTGACCTCTTAAGATCGTTTTGGATGCTTCCCAAAAGGTTTCAATAGTCTTTCCACTGTTGTGTTAACCACTTAACAAACTTACCATTGTTCATTAAAAATCGAAGGAAAGTAAACCTGATATTATGATTGTTTTCTACATTGGTTAGAAATAAAACAATAGATAAAATCGCATGGTCTGAAATTATAATATTGGGGATCTTAGGTATGGATTCTAGCAAGATAAATTATTCTGAGATTAATATCTAATCAATCCTGGAGAAGGTACAGAATGATTTAGATTCGTAAGAGTATGCCTGCATGTCTGGGAATTTAATCCTCCAAATATCTTTGAGTTTGAGGGATGAACAAAATTTCTTAAAATAAGTGGCTGATTTATTATAATCCACAGCTTTTTTTAGAAAACATTCATGATGTGCATTTATGAATGCTGGGACAAAGTGTCATGTTAAAATCTCCTCCGAAAATCACCCTTTGACTGCAGTATGGGTAAAGTTTTCTTTTAATCAAGTCCCAGAGTTCAGGTGAGAAATGGTTTGGACCATAAACATTGCATAATGTATATTGGAGGCCATTATTTAAATTATGGATAATAATATACCTACTATTTTGGTCACATTCTATCTCTATGACTTGATAATCTAAATTTGTGTGAATTAAAAAGGCTACCCCACATTTCCTAATCAAACAAGGAGTGGCAAGCACTTCTCCAACCCATTGAGATTTTGGTTTGGGCAATTCCTCCTCTTTAAGTTGGGTTTCTTATAGGAACACAATGTCGGGTGGAATCTTTCCCAAGTATTGCTGGTGCAATGATAAATGCCAAAAGCATATGCTGTCGGTATTTATCGATGTGTAGCGGACATGATCCGCAATATTGGATCATGTGCGCTCGCACAATGATAATTCGGCCCCACTATCTGTTTACGTTTGATAGGGGAAGTTATTCCTCCTTTTATAGGGGAAAAGGGAGAAATAGAAAGGAGGGGGAGAAGGAAGCAGTAAAAAAAAAAAAAGTATTTCTTTTAAAAACATAAAACATATTAAAATTGATTTCATATTGTATTGTATGTTTAAGGTATTTGATTGGAAATTGTATTTGTGTGTGCACATACATATTTACACATATAAACGCCTAAATATACATGTATACACAGATATACACATGCTTACATACACACACACACATATATACACACATATATATACAGGTAGCCCTCAGTTTACACTGGGGTTAGGTTCCAGAAGCAATGGTTGTAAATCGAAATCGTTGTAAACTGAAACCCAGTTTATAATGTAAGTCAATGGGAAGTGAGGGAGTTAGGTTCCAGGCCCCTCTCAAAATTGACATAAGTAACACCTAATACATTATTTTTAAAGCTTTGAAATGAAGACTTTAAATGTTAAACAGCATTATTAACATAATAAAATAGATTGTATCATCATCAAACTAAGTTTAATAAACAAAAACATTTGCTAAACCGCACCTAATAAAATAATTACACAACAGACTGCATCATCATCAAACTAAGTTTAATGAACAAAAACAAAATAATCACACCTAATGAAGGAAAACATTTTTTTACTTGCATTTTTCTGCAGCTAAGGGAAGTGGCTGCTAGATCTTGTTCCTTTAAAAATGGCTCCATTGCTCAGGTCTGGTTATACACCGATTAATTTCAGCCTGCTTGTGTTTAATCACACAACAGACTGTATCATCATCAAACTAAGTTTAATGAACAAAAACGTTTTTTTACTTGCCTTTTTCTGCAAACAGTTCTCTGCATTGAGTCTGCATCTAAGGGAAGTGGCTGCTAGATCTTGTTCCTTTAAAAGCTGATCCATTGATCACGTCTGGCTTGCTTTTCTTTACATGTGTTTGCTGCAACAAAGGCAGACAGCTCCACCTACTGGCTATTTTAATGTATGCATAGGCTAATGCTTTCAATAGCAGTCAATGCTTTTCAATAGAAGTCACATGACTGAAAAAAAAAGGGCGTTATTCTGAAATGGCGCAAATTGAACCGTTGTAAACCGAGGGCCACCTGTATATATATATATATATATATATATATATATATATATATACATATATATTTTTATATATATATATATATACACATGCTTACATACACACACACACACATATATATATATATGTATTTGTGTGTGTATATATGTATGTATATGTGCACATACATATTTACACTTATAAAAGCCTAAATATACATGTATACACAGATACACACATGCACACACACATATATATATATATATATATATATATATATATATATATATATATACACATATATATATATATGTGTGTATTTGTGTACATAAGCATGTGTATATATATATATATATACATGTATTTGTGTACATAAGCATGTGTGTATATATATATATATATATATATGTGTGTGTGTGTATTTGTGTACGTAAGCATGTGTGTGTATATATATATATATATATATATATATATATATATGTCATATCTGTGTGTGTGTGTGTGTCATATACCATATTCTTTTTAACCCTATGTAAATGTATTATCAATATAAATGTTATAGTTTTATTAGAAAAATATTTATTTAAAAATGTTTATGAGTGTAATACTTTATTTTATTATGTTTTCTATGTGTTTTTGAAACTTTGTTAACCCCCACCCTTTACTTCAGATTTCTGGTGATGCTAATTCTTCTAGTGCTATTTGTGCTTTGGCTCGAGGGCATACCATAACTTTTAACTTGTAATATCATCGCTATTAAGCATGGTTTCAATATCCATTGAAAGTAATGGAAGTGCTAGACATTGTTGGTTGCGCTAAACCTTCTCTGGTAAATCTGACCATGGACTTGTAATATCAAGTTGCGCTCTAATATTAGCGCGGTTCAGTGACTTGTAATCTAGACCAGTATAACTTAAATCTTAAAATAATCCGCATAAGGTGCATTTGCCATATTGGAAGCCAAGAAAAAAAAATTCTAATTCAAAAAATGGGTTTTCTACAGGCTAGTAGTTTAGAATTGTTTTAAGAAATGTGTCACTAGAAAGCAAAGATTATTGAATGGTTGTCACAAAGTGTAAGAGACGAAAAGATCTGTAAAAGACATATTTTCCCTTATTTCTTGTGTTGGCTATTTTGTTAGAAAATGCCAACACCCTAGATAAACATACACAAATGTACCTATGTCTACACAGTGCATTCATTTTTGGCAAAATGTAAAACAAAAACAATTTAAAAAAAACACCATTTCCATATTTGTTGCATTGTCTGAAAACAATAAACTAAGGCACTTTAATTATAAATGAACAAACTAAATGCACGAGATTAAAAAATGTAGCTGATATAGTGGTCTGGTTAAAAAAAAACATAACACTAAAGGTGGGAAAATCTTCAAAAGTTCAAATTTACACTGTTCAATAATGATTTAACAATGTTCTTGTCAGCTGATTGATTCTGCTATTAGCCAGTTCACTTTTGTTCTTTTGCTCTTGGCCAGCCCTGGCCCCTTTAAAAAAAAAATGTCCGGCTGCTTGTTTGTAGCAGTAACACTTTAGTTAAAGGGCAAGAGACTTGAAATGTGCATGGGAGCATTTAAAGTTTAAGTAGAAACGTGTTTTGCAATATACTTCCATTAGCAAAAATGGTTCTAGTAAGTCGTTATTACTGTTTAAGAGTCATACACCTATATACCATGTGACTAGAGCATCAGGATTTAAACATCATGCTTACTCAAGAGCTGGCAGTGGTGTATAATGTATCAGTCAAGACTTATGCTGTTAGTGCCCCATGAACCGGCATTCAAAGACCACCTTTTCAGGGCCTGATTATCTAAACCTCTTCGCTCTGGCAAGAGGATCTAATACGTCTCCTGAGTACTGCTGTCAGGGTTTTTTCCCTGTTTTGTTTGCCATGTGCTGCTGGCAGCCATTTTACTCACCTCTCTTGCTGACTCTGGTGCATACTGTTTGATGCTGCTCATTTCCTGCACTTCCTTTTATGGCCAGACTGGTGTACATCATCCGGGTGAGACAGGATGCAGTCTCAGAATTGTGATGGCATCACTTATTATTTAAAGGGCCTTTGTTCAGTATGCTTTGCCCTTGCATTGTCTCAGACCTGTTTGTGAGAGCTCCTGTGTATTACCTGGCTGTCTGACGTCTCTCCTGGTTCCTGATCCCTGACATGTTCCTGACTCTGCTGTTCTCCTTGTTCCTGATTCCAGCTCGTCTGACTACTCTCTTTGGCTCCTGACTCGGCTCGTCTGACTACCAGCTCGGGTTTTGATTCCTGGCTTGTTATTTGACTTGTGGACTTTTTATTATTTTTTGCTATTAATAAAGGTGTGATTATTTTTGCACTTCTCGTCTCAGTCTGATTCCTGGCACCCTGACATTATGCAAGAGCCATGAATCCTGATGGTGCTAATAATCCACCTTTACCATTATCATCGCTTGGATCAATTTGCACTAGCCCTGCAAACCCTGCTGACTCGCACTGCACATTTGGACCAAAGTGTCCCACAAGTTATGGCTGCTCCTGCTTCCGCTGCTGCACCTAGTCCTATCAGGAGCATGTCCAGTTCTGCACCTCTACCTAAGCATTATGAAGGTGATCCTAATCAGTGCAGAGGGTTTTTTTTTAAGGTGGGCATTTACTTTGAGATGTTACCTCAGGCATTTCCCTCTGACAGAGCTAAGGTGGGATTTCTCATCTTGTTACTCTCTGACAGAGTTTCCTGGGCTAATCCCTTGTGGGAAACTAATAAACCTGTGATTTCAAATTACCCTGAATTTGTGGCCTCCTTTCAAAGGGTATTTGATGTTCCGGCTTGCTCCTCCTCTGCTGCTAAACAACTCATGTCCATTCAGTAAGGTACAAGATCTGTTGCTCAGTATGCCATTGAGTTCTGTACGCTTGCCGCAAAGGTAGGTTGGAACAATGAAGCCCTTGTTTCCACCTTCTTTCATGGGCTCTCTTATGCGATTAAAGATGAAGTTGCTGCCAGAGATTTACCAGAAGATCTCGAGGCATTGGTGTCTCTTTTGATCCTAATTGAGATCAGACTATGTGAGAGGCCCTCTTTCAAGGAGTGCTTGTGGCAGCCTCCAGTTCCGTTGTCTCCTACGTGTTCATTCCCACTCATGCCTCCCTCTTCTCCCATGCCTCCTGGTCCCGAGTCACCAGGTCCTGCTGAGCTGATGCAGTTGGGATGCACGCGTCTCTCCGTGCTGGAGAGGGCCTTTAGGAGGAGGGAGGGACTCTGCCTCTATTGTGGGTTACAGGGCCACCTTTTGAAGTCTTGTCCTACACGGCCAGGAAAAGCTCACACCTAAGGTCCTGTTGGGGCAGACCTTGGGTGGTTTATCCTCATCCCCGTAAACGCTAAAGGGGACCCTTTGGTCACGGTTGTCCTTTCTTGGGTGGGCTCCTCCATAGTCACCCAGGCTCTTGTTGACTCCAGTGCTTCGGGCTATTTAATTGACAGTGCTTTTGTATCAAAGCACTGCATTCCTGTTTTGCCTCGGTCCGTTCCGCTTGCTATTGAGGCCATTTATGGCAGGCCCCTTCAGCCCACACTCGTTACTCATGAAACTGCTCCGTTATCCATGGCTGTTGGGGCTCTCCATTTCATAACCCTCCAGTTCCAAGTGATAAACTCTCCGCATTTTCCGGTTGTTCTGGGTTATCCCTGGCTCCAAAAGCACAATCCCAGTCTCGACTGGCGCAGGTCCGAAATTTTGTTGTGGTCTCTGCAATGTATTTCCACTTGTCTTCAGAAACCAGTTAAAGTCTTGTGCACTTCTTCGGTATCTCAATTGCCAGAGGATTTCTGAGAGTTCCTAGATGTTTTTGACAAGGTGCGTGCTGGTACGTTGCCTCCTCACCGGTCTTACGATTGTGCCATAGACCTGCAACCCGGAGCCATTCCTCCTTGGGCCGGGTTTACCCTCTGTCTGTTGCGGATAATTGTGCTATGGAGGAGTATGTTGCCGATGCTCTGTCACGAGGGATCATCTGCAAATCCTGCTCTCCTGCAGGGGCTGGTTTCTTCTTTGTGAAGAAAAAGGGTGGTGAGTTAAGACCATGCATCGATTATAGGGGTCTTAATTATCTAACCATTAAGAATGCTTACCCTATTCTGCTCATTACGGAACTCTTTGACCGCCTCAAGGAGGCTACGGTCTTTACTAAACTTGATTTGAGAGGAGCATACAATCTCGTTTGGATCAAGGAGGGCCACGAATTATAAACAGCATTTAACACCAGGAGCGGGCATTATGAGTATCTTGTAATGCCTTTTGGTCTATGTAATGCTTCTGCTGTTTTCCAGGAATTTATTAATGATGTCCTACGAGATATGTTGCAACAGTTTGTTGTGGTGTACTTGGACGACATCCTCATGCACTCACCCACACTTCAGGCTCATTGTTCTGATGTTACACGGGTTCTTCAGAGACTACGTGAGAATGGCCTGTTTTGTAAACTCGAGAAATGTGAGTTCCATCAGACTCAAGTAACATTCCTAGGTTATGTTATCTCCGTTGCAGGGTTCTCCATGGATCCTGACAAGTTATCTGCAGTTCTGCAGTGGCCTCGCCCAGTTGGTCTTCAGTCTATTCAACGTTTTTTGGGGTTCGCCAATTACTATAGAAAGTTTATTAAAAACTTTTCTTCCTTGGTCAAACCTATCACAGACATGACCCGTAAAGAGAATGATCCACTCCATTGGTCACCTACTGCCATTAAGGCCTTTGATAGTCTTAAGACTGCCTTTGCTGCTGCTGCAGTTCTGGCTCATCCTAACCCTGTCCTGCCTTTCGTTCTTGAGGTTGATGCATCTGAGACTGCAGTAGGTGCCCTCTTGTCTCAACGTCCTACGCCTGCTGGTTCCTTGCATCCGTGTAGTTTCTTCTCTTAAAAATGGATATTGTGTATGGCAAAGTGTTTATCTATCTTTTTATCTATCTATAAAACTACTAGATGCTGCAGTGCTTATGTCTTCTACAAAGTGTTTGCCTTTTCCTTTTTTTTCAAAAGTTTTTGATTAAAATCCTAAAAAAAATTGTATCTATTTATCTATATATATATATATATATATATATATATATATATATAAATATATATATATATATATATATATATATATATATAAAAATATATATATATATATATATATATATATATATATATATATATATATATATATATCTATCTATCTATCTATCTGTATATGTCTAAATATGTGCATGTGTGTATATATGTGCATATATGTGTATTTAAATGTTTATAGGTATAAATATGTATGTCCACACATACATACATATAAACACATACAGTATATACACATGTTTATACACTTTTGAGCCCCTCCCAGTCAAATAACTTAAAACATACAATACCATTTTTATTCATTTTAATATGTTTTAATGAAATTTGAATATAAATATTTGAAATTCCTATGTTATTTACTTAGAAGAAAATGTTATTTTTATTTGTAAACAGATATTTATATTTTTATATATATATATATATATATATATATATATATCTGTATATACAATCTCTCTCTCTCTCTCTCTCTCTCTATATATATATATATATATATATATATATATACACAGTATATATGTATCGATAGATATATAGGTAAAGATATACAGTTTATTCTGCAAAAAAGAAAATATATATATATATATATATATATATATACACACAATTTATTTTTAAAAATATAAAAAATATTTTCTTCTAGTAAAGAATATAGGAATCTACAGTATTTCTAATGCACCTGCGGCTTTAGCGCAGTTAATTAGGTGCAGCGTCAACGTCAATTGGGAAAAGCAGTTAGCAGTGTTGCAATGTCCAAAGTCCTGAAGTTAGAGCACTTTTGCTCAAATGCTAACTTTTTTCATTCAACTTTTAATACCCACGCTTATGCGCCTGTGCTAATTTGTCACTTTGAATGCCACTTGTAAAAAAATATTTTCCTCTTGTAAAGAATATAGGAATTTAGCGCAGTTGATCAAGTGCAGTTTTGCATTAGCACTCAAGTGATAACTAATAGCTTTTTTTTATAGCGCAACCGCTACCCAGAAGTCAATGTGGAAAAGCAGTTAGCATGGTCATGATATCTAAAGTCCTGAAGTTTGGATACCTGAGTCTTTCGCTCGAGTGCTAACTTTTTACTTTCGACTTGTAATACCCACTCTAATGCACCTGTGCTATTTTTTTTCTTTGAGCGCTACTTGTAATCTGGTTCTATGTTTGTATGCCACTGAAAAACAGTAATAGCACACTTGTACATTTCAATTTGGACCTTTTTATCCCTTTAAGTCAGCAGCTGCTCTACTGACTGTAGATGTTTCCCAAGGATATAGTGGATGAATAGATATTCTTTAACAAATCAACTCCAAATTATCCCCTTAATGAAGGTCAGCCAAAGCGAAATACATTTTAATTTTGAGGACTGATTCAACTGAAACAAACAACTGTTTTGTTGGTGTAGTAAATCACTTCAGCAATTTTTCTAAGTGTTAATTAAAGTAAAAGGCACATTAATGGGACCACCTATGCCATATGAGAAAATGTAGCCATGGATATGGCACAAAAAGCTTAAGGAAGTGTCATGAAGATAGAGTGGGCATTTCTGCTTTTAGTTAAAAACACAGAAAACAGAATATTTTCTTACTCTAAAGTAGCTGAATTAAATTGTTTATATCCCTTTGTACTCAATTAAAAAATATTATAAAACGGATTTGGTCTATGGTGCATAAGCACAGTACATTTTTCAAGCTGAAGTGTCTTGTATGGAATTATAAGGGATATGTGCAGTTTGCTTTTTTAATATTTAATAGTATTATTATTATTATTAGTAGTAGTAGTAGTAGTAGTAATAGTAGCACCTATAGTATTATTATTATTATTATTATTATTAATAATAATAATAATAATAAATATATATATATATTTTTTAATTTAGTGATGCAGGGTTAAGGTTACACATATTTCCATTAACAAGCACTTAAATCCTTGATTGTGTGAATTCGAGTGTGCTATAAAATTGTGGAAAGAATATAATGAATGATATATCTAGGAATATATGCTTGCTTACATTAAAAGCAGATTAGAACTTGTTTTCAGCTCAAAATTCAACAAACTTTAGCAGTTTAGCAATAAGGGCTGTAGCATGCAATTTAATTAATCGCATATAGAGTGTACAAATCCATGTTATTACAACATCCTAAATTGCTTTGAGATCTGTTTTAGCAGGCTAATCAGTAATCACTACTCTTACAACCATTCTGGACTGAACCATTAATTATTAATGAGAACAGAAATTTGGGGGCAGTGGAAAACATCAGAGGCATCAGCCTTACATAAAAAGCAATTCATTTTTAAAGTTGTATGCATTTTTAAAAATCTTTTAGGTGTAGTAAAGACTACATATCCCTTTAATTCAAGTATTCTGTTGTCTCACCATCCATTTTTTTGCCTGGTTATGCTTAGTCAGAAGTTCATGTTTTGTCATAGATTACCCTCTGCTTAAGTATTATTCTGATTACCTAGGAGGTTTTAAGAGTTGGCTGGAATCCAATTGCAGGAAAACCCAAGGGTCTGATAAAGTAGTCTCTTATAGAAAAAAATGAGACCTACAGTACAAAGACAGAGACGAGGAAAAAGATCAAAAGCCAGGTATCAGTCCGATCAAACTTGGAACCAAGTTTAAAGCCAGAGAATATCAAAAGGTCAAAAGAGGAAATCAGTCCAAAAAGCTAAGTACCAGGGGGTTTTTTTTACCAGTAAGAAGAGTCTGCATGTGTTGCCAAGATTCATAGAGTCAGAAGACAACAGGTAGAGTAAGGCAGGAATCAAGCATGCAATCAAGTAACTAGGAGCTAAGGAGACTGACAAAGGACAATATGAATGTTCAAGCACCAAGGAAGAGTAGGCAGATAGAATTATAGATTTATAGGTGGTGCTTACAGTAACATACTGGGAAATGTGCAAAGGTTAGCTTGCCAAATAAAGTTATATAGTTCTACATATTTGCATACACATGCTAACCACTACAGCCAACTGGAGCTAGCATGTTCTGTAAAGAGAGGATTCTAAACCCACCATGTAGACTGGGAGTTTTGTTTTAGTGTGATCTAGCTATAGAGGCACCGAGGGACGTTAGCATAGCCACCCTACTCCTGCCAGGATTAGCAAAACCTTTCTTCTGCAGCATGCTATAATGTTCAGGGTTAGTGCAGCCTTTCTTCTATGCACAGCCCTTCTGCTTTTAGCAACAATGGTTGGGATTCATGTTGTCATTCTTCGTCTATGTGCTACACTGGTAGGATCTAACTTGACATTCCATCCCCTGTCAGATAAATTACCCTGAGACAAATATTCTGTTATGTCAAATATTTTTATAATGTTTAATGGATTACACATTTGTAATAAATTACCGTTCTTTATGAAACAGGTGACAAAATCAAGACATACACACAAGTGGTCAGCAAAAATATGTTATATTGTGTACAGAAATGAAAACACTGTTACATGAGTTATGTAAAAGAAACATAACATACAAACATACAAATGTACAAATAATATAAACAATTTTACTATAACAATTATAATCCAATATCTTTTGGGATCTCACTCTCTATTGAGGTTTCCTGGTTGTGGTTCTCTGACCTTTAGAGACTGCTCCAGGTTTAGTCTCTTGTCCAATGTTCTCACAGGACCTTTAAATACTACTGGGCTTCCACAATTTTAATCTGCACTGTCCAGGACTGCTGCCCTAGTAGAGTTCCTCTCTCTTGAAAGCCTCCAGAACTGCTGCCTCTCCACAGATTCACTATCAGCAGTTCCCTACACTCAGAAAAAAATAAATATAAATAAATAAAATAAAGCCCTAAACTAAACCTGACAGATAACTGTCTGTCACTAATTTGGAGCCTACAAGTAGGAAGGGGGTGGGTTAAAGAGGTGTTTAGGAAAGATTTGGGATGTGGGTGGGTACAAATGGCTCCGTACACCAGAAATATAAATAAATAATAATAAATAATTAAAAAGTTCAAAAGTTAACATTTTTTTTTTATGATTGCATGTGGTGGACAAATGGTGGCATTAAATACTGTATCAAAATGGGCCCAGATCAATACCTATGGTTGTCAACTTAAATATATATATTTGATAGGTAAATCAAAGAAGAAAAGCTCTGTTTCTGTTTAAATAGAGAGATAGAAAAAAATGCTAAAAATGCTCCTTTATTTTGGGCAAGTTTTACTCTGAAATTCCCAGTAACAAAGACGTTAATTTGTCATGCATAAATAAAATAACTAACAGAAATTGAACATGTTTAGAAACTGTTTTTTCCATACTGATTGTTTGAGTAGAGTGTCCCTTTATTTAATGTAGAATCTTATTAAAAATATAACTTTGCTAATAACCTCCATTTAAAAATATAATACAGTTTTCTGTCCTAGATATCCAGTACACATTTTGTTCTGAAAAAAGAGCTAAGAATGATCAATTAGAGAACATCAAAAATAACCCAAACTGTCAGTAAGAATTTGATAAAAATAAATCCAATTTTGTTGCAATAATGTGAATAATTTTGTGTTTTTATTTAAATTTCATGTATTGCAGTAACATTTACTTTTCTGTATTTTTTTCCCCTTCAGTTTGATAAGTGATTTAACTAAGACAATACAACCTTTGTATTATTATTTTAAATTTAAATACAAAATCATTTTTGAAAATTAAATTGCTTTGTTTTTCTATATTTGTTAGCAAATTAGTTGCCTCCAAACTTTACAATTCAAATACATGATAATTAAAAGCCTGTAATTTAAAGTATACAAATTATGCTAAGTATACTTATATTAATTCAGCTTGGCTCAAGTTTTATAAAATGCCTTGTTCTGCTCAATAAAGTTAATTATATGTTCTGTATATCATAAGGGAACGGCTTGAACATTTTTCCCTACATAATTGAATCTTTAGCACAGTTGCATTTTATTGGCAAGTCAGATGTTTAACAAAACTTAGTCTCAGCAAGGGAGAAAAGCTATAAAGCATGAACGTAATTGAACAGTCTAATTTCTATGAAGACTTTGTGTGGGCTTTTTTTATGTACCTGATAACTAGTCAAGCAAACAGTTTGAATAATACTCTGATTAAATCTTATAGGGACGGGAGTTATTTAAAAAAATACAAATTACAGCATTAACAAATTATGTTTTACTATTTCTTAGTGTATGTTTACTGAATTCAATACAATGTCTCTGTAGATAAATAATGCTTATATATATATATATATATATATATATATATATATATATATACACATATATATAAAATGAACATAGTCCAATTAAATAATGAAATATAGATGATCTATGGAAAGTTATTAGTGAGTCATTAGGCTACATATAGGGTTACCAGCTTATTTGTTTACATTATATATAATTGATGTGTGGTAGTTTGTAGGAGTTTTCAATGCTAAATCCATTTTGGAGGTGCTTATAGCTTAAATTATGTGGAGTTATTAAGTGATAAAACAGGTATTTTTCCATATCTTAGCATTAGAAATGATTAGCTTGGTGAAAATACCTGAGCAGCTGTTTCTCAACTTTAAAGGTTTAAATATAAGACATGCTCAGTAGCAATATTTGGCATTAGAGAATTGTGGGAGTTGGCATCCCAGGTATTGTCTTTTTAGTGCAGTAGTTTGCCTGTTGTCCTGTTACCTTGTAGTATGAAAAAAAGTCAGACAACATGAAAATACTATGGGCTCCATGTACTAAGCGGCGGATGGACAGGTTCTCAACTTGCGAAGATGTCCACCCGCCTTCGCTACACACGGGCAGTGGATCTGTTGATCTGCTTGCCCGTATGTATCATTACACACTCATCGGAGTGTGTAATGCCCGCCCCTTCATTTGCGCGACCAATCACGCAACTGAAGGCGCTGTCAATCACAGAGAGCAAGCAAGCTCTCAGTGATTTTCCCTCGCCACCTCAGAGGTGGCATAGGGTGTAAGAGGCAGTGGTCTAATGATCACTGCTTCTTACATTGCGGGAAGCAGGCTTGCATATGTGAACCTGCCCCGCAAAGGCTCGGGGCAGCTTTCGCTGCTTCGTACATGGAGCCTTATGTGTATACTCACACACACACTCATATACACACACAGTACACAAAAACACACTTTCAACTTTGAAGTTAAACATTGAAACAGATTTGGCAACAAAGAACCATAGACCCAACAAGTTTGCTCATATGATCTATAAAATGTAAGCTTAATTTTATCAAAGAATAACTTTATGCTATTTTACAGGAATTCTTGAAGTCCCCTTCAGTGTTTGGGGCCAAATTATCATTGTGTGGATGGACATGATTCGCTGTAGAGGATCATGTCCGCCACACATCGATAAATGCCGACAGCATACTCTGTCAGCATTTATCATTGCACAAGCATTCCTTTTGAAATGCTTGTGCAATGCTGCCGGTAGCAGGGGGTGTCAATTAACCTGATCATATCTGATCGGGCTGATTGTTGTCCGCCACCTCAGAGGTGGTGGACAAGTTAAGGTGCAGCGGTCTTAAGGTCCATACGGTACCAAACGGGGGTTGATAAATCGGCCCCTTTGTCTTTACCCCCTTTAATAGAAGCATATTCCATAAATCAATTAACCTTTTTGTAAAGAATGTTTCTGCAAATTACTCTTGAACCTGTACCCTTCAACTTCAGATCATAGCCTCTAGTTCTGATATTGCTCTATTGTGAATAATGCTTATAGCCTCAACTTTATTGTACTTGAATATAATAAACTTAAACATTTCTACAATATCACCTCTTTCTATTCTCTCATCTAAGCTTTACATATTTATTTCATGTATTTGTATTTTATGACCATGTACCATTTTAGTTATCCTCCTTTGATCATTTTCTTCTTTATGTATATGGCCTCCAAAACTGCACAGAATACTTAGGATGAAGCATACCTAGTGATATGTAAAGTGACATAAGAACTTTATTATTCCTGTTGTAAATACAGCTACCGATTCTATACCGTAAGCATTCTACTTACTTGCTGCAATACAGCATTGTTTACCAAATTTAAAATCATCTGAAATAAAAATTCCTAAGACATGTTCCTGTACTGAAACGGTCTGTAATAATCTTTGGATTTTTCTTTACCTAATGCATAATGTTGAGCATAATTGTTGCCCAATCCTCAATTTTTATATCACTTCCCATTTTATCCACCTTCCCTGAAACATCAAATCTCTTATACATGTTGCTATCATCTGCAGACATATTTTTATTGCTTCCTCATTTGATTGTTTTTCATCTCTTTTTGAAATGATACATTTTGTTATAGGCTTTCTTTTTTAAAAAAAAACTAATTTCTGCTTTAAGCCTTCTTTTTTTCTTAAATTGTCAATGTATTCAGATTAGCTTCACTACATCAATTAAACAATTTTCTATAGTGATTAATACCAGAAGCTCTCATCTGCTTTAAAAACGGGGTTATTAAGTTGACCTATAGAATAAAGAAAAGCTTTTCTTGTGATTTATTTGTGTATAAAGTCACCCAGATTCCTGTTTCAGAACATCAAATACATTTTTTTTTTTTTGTTCATGACATACACATGCAGAACTTGTTGTTTACCAATAAATATCATGTAGAGTATCATTTCTGACAGACCGACAAAGAGAGTGACCAACAAGTAGACAAGCACAAATAGAGGTCTCTTGTTTACTAAAAATGCAATTTTGAAGGCTTGTGCATTCAGATTCTTCAATAGAATTTGAATGCTGAAGTAAGCAATATTTGTTTATTTTCGGAGCCGGATTGATTCTGGTTCAAGATCATCACGTTAAGCTCTGGATCTACACAGATCTAAACATTGTGATACTGCACCAGAATTAATCCAGCTCCAAAGAGACAAATGTTGGCTACTTTTGCATTCACATCCTAAAGAATCCGAATGCACAAGCCTGCTATTTTGTGTGCAGTGTCTAAAGTTTAATCTAAGCAAAACTTTAGTTGTACAAACAAATCAATTAATAAATAGACACAAAAACAGATAGACAGACAGATAGATAGATAAATAAGATAGACAGACAGACAGACAATAGATAGATAGATTATAGATAGATAAATATAGATAGATAGACAGATAGATAAATAGATAGATGATATATAGATACAGATAGATAGATAGATAGATAGATAGATAGATAGATAGATAGATAGATAGATATTTTTTTAGGATTTTAATCAAATACTTTTGAAAAAAAAGGCAAACACTTTGGAGAAGACATAAGCCTTGCAGCATCTAGTAGTTACTGTTATCCATTGGCTATTAATTGCAGTTAAATTTTCTTATATTCTCACTGAAGACTTTTTGCAATCCACTGCAAAATGGTTATTTTCTTTTTTTGTTGGATGTGCCACATATCCACAGCTTCAATTACAGCTATTAATTCAAAATTCACAGTTCTTTATGTCAAATCTTACTGAGATAAACATTTTAAAGCTAGGTCAAATTATCATGTTTGCAGTGGGATGTCTGCAGTTTTCAGTCATTTCTTTGCCCTGAAATAAACATAACCGAGTTGATCATTTCTTTATTGCTATGAATTACTTACAATTTTTATCTGAATAAATATAGTCAATTTCAATTACATAAAACACATATTACATTTACTTTCATGCACATAAATTACACTGTGTTTCCTATTAATGTTGTCAACGTGCAGTTCGTTCAATTAAAAATTACATCATTAAGAAAATCTTTTCCTTAATAAAGTGGATAATTCTAAGACTATTTAGTAAACATTAGTAGTAGTGTTTTATTTATTTCATTTTGATTTATTAAAATGATGTAGCCACTGTATTAGTCAAATTACAATTTTTAAAGAGCCACCCATTACTTTTGTTGTATGTGACTTTTTAATGGGATTAATAAAACTGTTCCAACAGATAGAAACTTTCATATTTTATGCTACATTTAAAAAAGTGATGAGAAAGTTGATGCAGTTTGTTCTATAATAAAGTAGATGGATCTATATTAGTATCTTTTAATATCAAAAGTTAAACTGCAGAAAATGCACTTACTTGTCAGAGTTTAAAGGGGTATTATACATACAAATGTTTTATCAGCCTTAAAGAGCCACTAAACCCAAAATCTTTCTTTCATGATTCAGATAGAAGATACAAATTTTAACAACATTACAATTTACTTCTATTATTTATTTTGCTTCATTTTTTAGATATCCTTATTTGAAGAAAAAAAGCAATGCACATGGGTGAGCCAATCACATGAGGCTTCTATGTGCAGCAACCAATCAGCAGCTACTGAGCATATCTAGATATGCTTTTCAGCAATGAATATCAAGAGAATAAAACAAATTAGATAATAGAAGTAAATTAGAAAGATGTTTAAAAATGCATTCTCTTTCTAAATCATGAAAGAAAAAATGTGGGTATCATGTCCCTTTAAAAAAGGGTAACACTTAAACAGGATTCCATTTTTATTACCTGAATAAATATGAAATAAATGTTGTTGAAATTTAAACTATTATGCCAATATCAGTTTTGTACTAACTATTAATGCTCATTGACCTAGATTAAATTAAAGTGAGATGGTACCTATATGAAAAATCCTTTTGAAGTAATGCAGCATATCTTTTAAAAGCTGACTAGAGAATACCAGATGAACATTTCTATGGAAAAAAAGGTATTTTACCTCAAAATGTCTTCAGCTCATTAGTGTAAGTGTTTTATGATCAATTAACCTTCATCTGTCATTTGTATGGTGAAAACAAACAGCCAATCAGCATCAGCAGTACTGAGCTCACACTTTGCTTTACTCTGATCTTGTGATATTTCATAGTAAACTTCCTTAAACTAAGGAAGGAAATAACTGTGCTGCATATGCGAGATGCACACTAACTTGCAAGTCCCAGTACAAGCATCCTGATTGGCTGCTTAAAGTCCCTTTACAGTGGGATGTGACTACTGAGAACATTTTGAGGTATCTTCCGTATTTTACATAGAGATGTTCATGTGATATTTTCTAGTCAGCTTTTTACAGATATTCTTGACACTTCATACAACAATAGATGTTAATGTCAGTAACAACCACTAACAAAACACTCAAAAAGATAGTGAAGTGATACGCAATGTTTTTTCAGCAAGATCTTACCTTCATAATGTGAGCCCTCGGTAACCTCACAACTGCTCTATCCATTAAAATGATATGGCGCACTAAAACATTTTGGCCGCATTACAATGCTTTGGTTAAAATATTTAACCATTCACTTGTAATACAAGTTTTTGCATTACTGTTTGAGCGAGACAGAGAACAAGATAACACACCCTGCGCTAATCTAGTACTATGGGGTCAATTTACCAAATGTTGGGCGGGCATGATTCGCTATACCGAACCATGACCGCCCAACATAACTAAATGCCGGCAGAATACGCTGACGCCCCTTGCACATTCGCTGTCAATCATCCCAATCGTATCCGATCGGGATGACTGTAGTCCACCATCTAAAAGGTGGCAGACAAGTTAAGGAGCAGCGGTCTTACAACCGCAGCTTCTTAACTGCTGTTTCTGGTGATCTGGAAACTACGGGTGCATAAAGTAGCATCCGCTGCTTATTAAATTCGGCCCTAAATGTTTTCAGTCTTAAGCCAATAAACTAATAACATGTAATTAATCTGTAAACTTTTTAGAAACAAAGTTGCAACAAGATAAACTTTATTGCCCTTTTTATTACACCATACAGCATTAGGCGTGGGCTCTATATTTATATTTTATTTATACTTCATATGTTTTAGTGAAGAACAATGACCACCAAATAAGTATAATGCTGTCAAAGGGATATGAAACCCACATTTTTTCTTTCATGATTCAGATAGAGCATACAATTTTAAACAAATTTCTAATTTACTTCTATTATCATTTTTTCTTTGTTCTCTTGGTATCTTTTGTTCTAAAGCAGAGATGCGTTCTTAGGAGCCAGCCTATTTCTGGAGCACTATAAGGCAGTAGTTTTGCAAGAAAGTTATCCATTTGCAAGAGAACTAGATGGCAGCACTATTACCTGCTATGTAGTGCTCCAAGTGACTACCTAAGTATCTCTTCAGCACAGAATATCATAGGAAAGCAAATTTGAAAATAGAAGTCAATTGCATCACAAAAGATCACAAAATATATTTTTTGGGTTTCATATCCCTTTAAATTAATGTATTTCTAAAGTTTTACTATTTTAAACCTATAGATAAAAGAGACCATTTAATGGTCCTGTGTCCATTACACTGCCAGCTCAATATCATAACAATGACAAATACTCCACAGCATTAGTTCTATTTTGAGTGTTCTATTTTTTTGTATTTGTTTTTTGCTTTGTGTGAATTATTTTTTTGCAAAATGCTCTACATTATTCAAGAAAATGTTTAACCTACACACCAAGATATGTATTTACAAGATAATGGTACATCAAATTACTATTTATTATTTATTTAAATGTGTGTTTTTTTTCTCTGACCACTGTGGTGGTGCAAGCAAGACAATATAAATCTCATCTAGTTTATGTCACATTTTTTAACTTGTAATAGAGGAAGTACCTAACAATGAGAAGGTGGCAGCACCAACTGGTTGCAATATGGAGACTTTCTGTGGAGAGGATTCAGAACATATATTGTGAAAAACATAAAATTATAGATATTTAGCAGGAGTCTCGCTTACTTCAGGGAGGGCCCGGTACTGACATATCAGTTGCGCCTACTCACACAGTCAGTTAACACAAAATGAACGATAATTAAACCAATAAAAACAAACATTCAGCATTTTTAAACACTTTTGTTCTTCATATGTACTTCACTATGCGAAGAATATAGGAATGTAAAATATATGCAATTCGCATCGAAACTCGCAATTTAGGTCTAATGTGGTTGGGTTAGCACACATGAAGAATTACTATTTTTCATGTGCATTATTGAAATGTTAAATAAAAAATATTTTAAAATATTAATAAATATTATTATACATACTGTAAAACTTTTAAATAATACATAGATTATATAAATATAAATATATATATATATATATATATATATATATATATATATATATATATATATATATATATATATATATATACTCTGAACTGGATACGCAAGTGTTTTCAGCCAATCCAGAGCCGATATGGAAGAAACTCATAGCGCCGTCTGTGGGCAGTAGAAAGAGCCAGAGGCTGAGTTGCCTTTGGGAATTTTAAAAGGTAGGACCATACAGTTTTGTAAATCAGCTTTATAGAATTAATCATTTATTTTATATCCTGCAAAAAAATATATTGGGCCTTTTTGACTATTTAAATATAATATTGCTGCATGGAATTCTTCACAACAGGAATGTATACACAACCTTAACACAATATACAATATTTTGTGATAAAATGATAAAAGTTTTTTTTTTTCTTTTAACAGACTAGTGTACTTACACGTTGCATTTAGATTGCATATGCATTAACTAAATAAGAGAGCCACGCTCAGACTATGCAGCTTCTCATTGGCCAAATAGAGGGAAATGCGGTAAGAGACAAACATATTTAGTTTACCTTTAATTTACTTCTTTTGTTTTTTCTTTTAAACTATGCAATAAATTTTGTATAAAAACAGAATTTGTTTTTTAAAGCTGAATGAATGTAAGTAAAGTAATTTAGAATTTTAATATAAGTAAATTGTTGTTATATATAACAATTTCTATAGACTCATATTATTTGAACTGTTTCCTCAATCTTCCAGCTACAAAAAAAAAACTCCATTAAAGATATTGTTATAATGTCAGTATCAAGCTGCAAAAAGGTAAAGAGGTTTAAAAAAACTAATAATAATAAGTTTAGTAAAGAAAAAGTGCTTCCTCACAATTATAAAGTGATTAGTTAGCTGCCCTATGTTGCTTGTTGGTGGATATATAAGCTTCTAGCTAAACATTGCAATTTACATGGGGTATATTACTGTTACTGTCATTTTTTTGCCGGGAAGCACTGAAGCAGAACAGCAAAATGAGATGAGACCTACACTGTAGTTTTGATGCTCATAGCAGAAAAAACTCAGATACCATGAAAAGCCTAATGGAGATAACTAAAGAACGCACTCATTTACAGAGCAGGAAACAGGCAGCTCGATAAGACTCATAACAAAATCCTACAGCTTGCTTTATCACATTGTGTGATTCAGTATGCAAATGTTATAAAGCATATCTAAATTACACCAGATCAATTCTTATATTACACTAAGGAATATGTTTTAAAATAAAATTCTGCTTTCAGCAAATATATTGGTTGCACAGAGCAATGTTTATCTAATAAGAGTTTGATACAAGGTTTTAATTAAAAAGCAATTTTGTTGATAAAAAAACAATTGCATTGAAATTTGTCATTATTTATGATTTAAAACTTGTTATATGTTACTGAACCACATTTATTTTCTTTGAAAACATATGTACACACTGTATACATATAAAAAAGAGAGATTTTTTATTTATTTTATATTTTTTGGAATATCATGAAACAAATGTGATATAACAAAGAAGATGAATGTATTTGTAGTATACACTATTATTATTTTTTGGCTACACTGCATTAACAGAAACAAAATTAATACTTTAATTTAGTTAGCATTATTGATCCTGCAAAAAAATAAAATAATATCTGAAAATCAGGTCAGTTTTTTTGTTTGTTTTTTTCTTTGCAAGATCTTTTATCACAATGTGAAAATAGATTAGTTAATTTGGAAAATAAAATTATATTATTGGGAGAAATAAAAAAACAGTTGAACATTTTTAAATGATATCACATTGATTGAAATGTAATAACATTTCTACAATTTAGGAATAATTGAAAAATAATATTTCTCATTTGACTTTGTGGATTTTTCAATAGAATTTATACTGTGTAGCTAAATCCTGTTTTCCAAAGTGTATAATTTTTGGAATGGCTTAATACATTTTGCTGAAAATTACTAGCTTTCTTACCTTTGACTGACAGAAGCAGACCCTGAACATTTTTAAATAAATTGGTTCATGACTTTAGATCTAACACATTTTCACATTCCAATGCAGTTATAAGAAGATAAAGTGCCAAATCTACGGCAAAAACAAATGCACCAGTCATCATGAAATTTGGCATGTAGATAGATCCGAAGTAATAGCTTTCTTTTATCAAAATAGCAATGGATTTGGTATTAGTAGTTGTAAAAGGAAACAGCCAAAATAAGTTTTGGAAAGTGTAAAGTTGCCCTTTTCAGTGCCAGATTATCAAAACAATTTTGGCAGGTATGTTGACCTGATCAATTTTACATCTCAAATATAATAAAATTAAACATAAAAAATGCCATATTGAGCTAGAGTAAAATCACTAACAGGAATTATTTTCACTAGATAGATCCAAGAACCTCCTTGTCACACATTTTAAAATCTCTTCTTTTATAATGAAGAAGGTAGAAATCTAAGAAGTAGAAAAGCTAAAAGTATAAAGATAATTGTTTTTGTGTGTCTTGTAAGTGCAAACACAACTCTATTGAAGATACTTTGCATAGAGAACTTACCTTACATCTCAATTTGATTTCATCATATAAAGGATAAATACAAAAGTCATCAGAGGTTTCAGCAATCTGAACTTAAAGGGACACTCAAGTCGAAATTAATCTTTCATTATTCAGATAGAGCAGCAATTTTAAACAACTTTTCAATTTACTTCCATTAACAAAATGTGCACAGTCTTTTTATATTTACACTTTTTGTGTCACCAGCCCCTACTGAGCATGTGCGAGAATTCACGGAATATATACGTTTATGCATTTGTGATTGGCTTATGGCTGTCACATGATACAAGAGGTGAGTGGAAATAGACATAACTTTGAAATGTATTAGACAAAAATATATTACTGAAATGAAGTTCAGACTCAGAGGCCTATTTAAGAACGTGCGAGCGGACATGATCCGATATTGCGGATCACTCTCAGCATTTATCATTGCACCAGCAGTTCTTGTGAACTGCTGGTGCAATACCGCCCCCTGCAGGTTTGCAGCCAATCGGCCGCTAGCAGGGGGTGTCAATCAACCCAATCGTATTGCAAATCTACTGTATTTACTGGTTCTTTAACAAGTTGATGTCACATTGGCTGTTAATATTTTTCTTTATTAATTTTATTAATCACCTATAAAGAGATTGAAAGGTCCTAACCTTACAAATACATGTACAGATATTTTTTTAATGGTTTAAGGACAAGCAACGTTTAAAACTTCTCTTAGAGCAAACAACATTAATTACACATTTCCACTTTTTGAGATGTTCACAAGAAAAAAAAAATCTGATGTTGGATAATTTGCTATTCAAACACAGAGGCAAATTTATCAACTTGTAAACATTTAATTTGTGATAGGAAAATGTACTTCCCAGACTCTGCATCATTTCAGATGTAAATATGGGTATTTAAAAAAGTATTTTTTATATTTGAGATAATTAGGATGGGAACATTATGAGATCAAAAATAAATTTGAAACCCCAAATGACACCAGAATAACATCTGGACAAAGCCTACAAAAATGATATATTTAACTTATCTTATGTGTCATTTCTCTTACCTAAAGTAAACAAAGGACCAGAGTATAAGTGGAACAGTATTTAACACTCCCACTTGTGTGCTGACTCTGCCAGAAGTAAACTTTTTGCACATAGTGGGTTCATCCTGGAATCTCTTATGGGTAGCGCTTGCTAATTGGTGCCCAGAGTTCTAAACTAAAAATGGGCCGGCTTCTAAGCTTACATTCCTGCTTTTTTAAATAAAGATACCAAGAGAATGAAGAAAAATTGCTAATAGTAAATTAGAAAATTAGTTAAAGGGAGAGTCAACACCAGATTTATTGTTGTTTTAAAAGATAGATAATCCCTTTATAACCCATTCCCCAGTTTTGCATAACCAGCACTGTTATATTAATATACTTGTTACCTCTGTGATTACCTTGCATCTAAGCATCTTCTGACAGCCCCCTGATCACATGACTATTTATTTATTATCTATTGACTTTCATTTTAGCTCATTAGTGCAGTGTCTGCCACAATCCACGGGCGTGCTCACAATGTTATCTATAGGGTTTACCTGAACTAGCTCTCCCCTGTTGTGAAAAGCAAATACAAAAACATGTGATTAGATGCGGCCTTCAAGGGCTTAGAAATTATCATACGAGCCTTCCTAGGTTTAGCTTTCAACTAAGAATACAAAAAGAACAAAGCAAAATTGGTGATAAAAGTAAATTGGAAAGTTGTTTAAAATTACATGCCCTAATTGAAACATGAAAGTTTTTTTTTTTACTTGACTGTCCCTATAAATTTGCTGCTCTATCTGAATCATAAATGAAAAAAAATTTTTTGTTTGAAATCCCTTTAAACTTTCATGATTCAGAACATACACGGTCGGCACTTATCATTGCACAAGCTTTTCTGGTTAAATGCTTGTGCAATGCCGTCCAAAGCACATTTACGGCCAATTAGCCGTAGCAGGGGGTGTCAATCATCTCGATCATATCCGATCGCGATGATTGCTGTCTGTCACCTCAGAGGTGGCACGTGAGTTAAACCGCTGCTTTTTCACTTTTGTATACATTCAATACACTTTTTAAAGCACATTTTTATTGAGCACTTTATTTTGTACAGTATGAGTCTGTCCATCACACCCCCCTAGTGACATGTACAGCTATCAAGGTAAAGATTATCATGAAGGATCTTGTAGAACTGACAGAACTGTTTAGAGAATTTCATATGAACAGAGAACTTTAGTGAATTGGGCCCTAATAGAGGATAAAACTTATGTTTTTACATTTAAACATGATTCATCTATAAAAGCTGTTGTTTTCTAGGTAACAAAAATGACATGAAGAGTTTCCTAATGAAAGCAATGGTGTATTTGCTTAAAGGGACATTATACACTCATTTTTTCTTTGCATCAATGTTTTGTAGATGATCTATTTATAAAGCCCATAAAGTTTGTTTTTTAAAAAAATGTATAGTTTTGCTTATTTTTAAATAACATTGCTCTGATTTTCAGACTCCTAACCAAGCCCCAAAGTTTTATCTGAATACCGTCAGCTGCCTTCTCCAGCTTGCTCCTGTTTGTGTAAAGGGTCTTTTCATATGCAAAAGAAGGGGGAGGGGGGGAGTGTCTTATTTCCCACTTGCAGTGGGCTTTCCAGCTACCTTTTCAACAGAGCTAAACTGACAGCTTCTAAGTAAGTTTTTAAACAGTTTTATACTGGATTTTTATATCAGTATCTGCATCTTATTCTTTATAGTAGTGTCTATTACATGCAGTTATATGCAAATGAGTGTATACTGTCCCTTTAAGAAAAAACTCAGGAGGAAGTGATATGCACCAAGGATTTTTTATTGTCAAGCACTTTAAATACCCTAGTCGACTCCAAACATTTAAATCTATTTTCTTTTTGTCTCTCTAGACTTCTACATGGAGAAAAACTTCACTTTAATGTTTTGATACTCTGTGCTTTTTTTTTATAAGACATAAGGGCGGAAGATTAATGCTGTTTAATGTAAATACCTGATTTTTAGTCCTGACATACACTAGGCAGAGAGATAAGGGAGAAAACTGCTTCAATGTTAGTAAAAAAATCTTTCTTTCTTTCTAAAAATTAAGCTAAAGAATATGATTGAAAATGTACACAGAGAAAAGTGATATTTCAATTTTAAAGATATTTATTTTTCTTTGCTTCTTGTTTTTTCTGAAGCATCCACAGATCATAGATTTGGCTTCTGATCCACTTGAATGGCCACCCGGTGTTCATAGGATGAAGTATCACATGGTTTTCAAATTTAAGTCAATTCCAATTTCTTCATCAATCCCATGATAATCAATTTAGCTAACATTTTTCTAATGTATTCAGCCCACGTAAACGCTCTCTATACCTGTGTATAAAATGTTCAGTCTCTATATCTTTTTTGTCTATTTTGTCTTCAGGCAAATATATTGCTTTTTTTTGCTTGAGGTTAGACTTTAAATGAATTCTGGCCTGGGGTTATTCTTTTTCTTTGTGTTTAATGTTGTTTGAAGATTTCTGAGCTCTATGTGTGAAATCCCCAGTATCATAACAGAGGTTTGAATTTTCTATTTAACTTCTTAATGCCAACGTCTGCTTTCAAATAGAGACAGAGATACTTGATGCTATCTAGTCTTTACTACTACTGTGCACATTTCATTGCTTAAGTCCCTTGGAAGCTAACTTATTATGGTCTCTTGTTTACATGAAATGCTGTTTTGTGCGCAGTGTCTATAGTTTTATAACTTAAGTTGTACACTAAGATCAATTTACAAGTAGACATACAAAGAGATAGACAGATGATAGATAAATAGATAGATACAGATAGATAGACTAGATAGATAGATAGATAGATAGATAGATGGATGGATAGATAGATAGATAAGATAGACAGACAGATGCTAGATATATAAATAGATGTTAGATAGATAGATAGATGATAGATAGATAGATAAGATAGATAGACAGACAAAGATAGATAGATAAGATAGATAAGCTAGATAAGATAGATAAGATAGATAGACATACAGACAGACCGATTGCTAGATAGATAAGATAGATAGATAGATAGATAGATAGATAGATAAGATAGACAGACAGACAGACAGACAGACAGACAGACAGACAGACAGACAGACAGACAGATAGATAGATAGATAGATAGATAGATAGATAGATAGATAGATAGATAGATGCTAGATATATAGATAGATGCTAGATAGATAGATAGATAGATAGATAGATACAGATAGATAGACTAGATAGATAGACTAGATAAATAGATGATAGATAGATAAGAGAGACAGACAGACAGATAGACAGACACACAGATAGATATATAGATAGATAAGATAGATAAGATAGATAGATAGATAGACAGACAGACAGACAGACAGATAAGATAGATGATAGATAGATAGATAGATAGATAGATAGATAGATATATACTAGATATATAAATAGATCGATAGATAGATAGATAAAACAGACAGACAGACAGACAGATAGATAGATAGATAGATAGATAGATAGATAGATAGATAGATAGATGATAGATAGATTAGATAGATGCTAGATAGATTAGATAGATGCTAGATATATAAATACATAGATAGATGATAGATAGATGATAGATAGATAGATAGATAGATAGATAGATACAGATAGATAGACTAGATAGATAGACTAGATAAATAGATGATAGATAGATAATAGAGACAGACAGATAGACAGACACACAGATAGATATATAGATAGATAAGATAGATGCTAGATATATAAATACATCGATAGATGATAGATAGATAGATAGATAGATAGATAGATGATAGATAGATAGATAAATAGATAGATAGATATATGATAGATAGATATGGACTGATTGATAGTTATTTTGTTTTTGTTTTTAAGAATGAAGATCTACAATAAAAATTGACATTTAGATAATAGGAAAATTGATCATTAATACAAAAAATATATATTTTTTAATTATTATTCTATTGTGTATTTTGTACCTGTGCTTTTCCCAGATGATCTTTATAGCCTATATAAAACTATCAGATATGTTTATATTTATTTAAATTTGAATAACGTTTCAGTACAAACAAAACTAGGTCAAATAAAAACTCTTTACTAACAACTTATTTACATTTCAAATTGCTATAGAAAAAAATAACTTTATTGTGAGTTAAGTGTCAGGATACAGAAGCAATTGAGTCACACATCATCCAAACATATCTGAGTTTACCTGTTTTAAATCCGTATGAAACGTACTGATGCCTGCTGTGTGGTTATTTATGACAAATTAAACAAATGTACTTTAGAAACTAAAATCGACTTGGCATGCTCTTTAACTTCCTTTTGGTTGCTCCAAGACTCACTGCCTATAGCTTATTGAATCCCAACAGAGTATGTTCTTTCCACTAACAAAATACAAAATGCAAAATTAATAAAAAGACCCTTTGAAACTGACAAATGTGCCAGAGGCAAACTATCCACCCAGCAGCTGCTAAAATTTTAATCATTTTTTTTTTTTTAGTTCTTCGTGTCTTTTGTATAGAACTCCCTAGACTGACTGCGGTCAAAGTTTGTTAATAACAACATTTTTTTTGCTCTTCTTCTGTAAATGAGAAATACATGTTTGCCCTGCTCTAGGCAATTGTATGTGTTATAAGAATGAGGAGGAATAGTTGATCTAGTGATGACTTCATTTGTCAACAGGAGCAAACATAAAAGTAATTATGATTAAACATTGGTTTTATAGACTAGCGTTTAGAATTTAATTCATAATCATCACAGATTTAAAGGAACACTAAAGTCAAAATTAAACATTTTTTGTTCCAGATACAGCATTCAATTTTAAGCAACTTTCCAATTTGCGTGCACAACCTTTTATATACACACTTTCTGAGGCACTAAATCCTACTGAGCATATAACATGTGCAAGTGTTCACAGTGTATATGTATATGAGTCTGTAATTGGATAATAATTGCCCCATGATTTAGTAGCAGGGAAATAGAAACAATATTTAAAACTTCAAAAAAATCTACTGATAATTTGAAATTCAGAGTATATTTTTTAAGTTTAGTTTGTGAGAATTTTGTTGTATTATCTACACTAGTTTGTGAGATATTAACTATTTTAGTACAGAACTGAACTTGAGAGGACTGTGGGAGCAACTAGACTTTTCAATGACTATTCTAATATATACAATGTTATATTTATATTTAATTTTTAAAATAAATGTATTTAAAGGGACAGTCAAGTCCAAAAAAAACTTTCATGTTTTAAATAGGGCATGCAATTTTAAACAACTTCCCAATTTACTTTTATCACCAATTTTGCTTTGTTCTCTTGGTATTCTTAGTTGAAAGCTAAAACTAGGAGGTTCATATGCTAATTTCTTAGACCTTGAAGACTGCCTCTAATCTGAATACATTTTGACCACTAGAGGGCATTAGTTCACATGTTTCATATAGATAACATTGAGCTCATGCACGTAAAGTGACCTAGGAGTGAGCACTGATTGGCTAAACTGCATGTCTGTCAAAAGAACTGAAATAAGGGGGCAGTCAGCAGAAGCTTAGATACAAGATAATTACAGAGGTAAAACGTGTATTATTATAACTGTGTTTGTTATGCAAAACTGGGGAATGGGTAATAAAGGGATTATCTTTCTTTTTAAACAACAAAAATTCTGGTGTTGACTGTCCCTTTAAATGTCCAAATACTTTAATGTAATTTACATTTTAGTGATCATATTTATTTGGTGTACACATTTTATGGTTTAAAACTGTAATTTGTAGAGGGATTTTTATATTTTTATTAAAAACGTGGTAACCACTAGAGACAGTGTTCCGTATGAATAAACAAAAAATAATTTTATAAGAGATAAGGGCGGAAAATTAATGCTATTTAATACCTGGCTATATGTTAAAATTTAGTAAAGCACCATTCACCACAATTAGTTTAATAACTGACATGTTTCTTGCCTGTTATAGCCCTTCATCAGATACTACTCAATTATTGAGTAAAGAAGATTAAACCAAACCCATTTCTAATAGGTGCATAAAATCCAGCAAATAGCCATAAAATCTCCATTGACAAACTTTGGTGTAGGGATTTGTAGGGAAGAAAATGTAATTTTGGAAGACATTTTCATTCTGAATATTTGAGGAAATTTGTTTCACTGAATATTCATTGCCTATTCGGTTTTCATTTAGTTGAAAATAAAAGAAATATAGAATTTTTGCTAAACAATTACATTTGTTTTCATTAAACAAATGTAAATGTTTCAAAGATACAGGTGAACATTTCATACTTACCCTAACACACTCTGGAGTGCACACTAACATGATCCTCTACTTGCCAGAGCCCTGACCACACTAACAGGAAGCTTAGTCATTCTGCTCCCAGGACCTGCACTAAAGTTAGCATGACCAAGGACCTGACAAGAAATGGATCAGGTTAGCGCGCTCTCCAGAGTACATTAATGGGACATGAAACCCAATTTTTTTCTTTTGTGATTTAGAAAGAGCATGTCATTTTAAACAACTTTCTAATTTACTTCTATTATCTAATTTACTTCATTCTCTTGATATCACTTGCTCAAAAGCATATCTAGATATGCTCAGTAGCTGCTGATTGGACATAAAGGCCTTGTGTGATTGGCTCACACATGTGCATTGCTATTTCTTCAACAAAGGATATCTAAAGAATTGAGCAAATTAGATAATATAAGTAAATTAGAAAGTTGTTTAAAATTGCATGCCCTATCTGAATCATGAAAGTTTAATTTTGACTAGACTGTCCCTTTAAGGTAAGTATTATGCCTTTAAAATTAGTTCAAAGCAAATTAATAAATACTAATGAGTTTCATCAGTATGTTTTAATTTTATTTAAATTTTGCTGGTGCAATCCAAAATATAGATAGAATAATGTGTATGTAACAGATTTCAGTGTGGTGGTCACGTGTCCATAGACTTTTGGTCATACAGTTTATAACATTAAAAAAGGTCCAAATACCCACAGATTTCTGCATATTGATTGAAATACTTGTATCCGATTGTCATCTTGGAATTCTGTGGGGTGTTTTCATACTGTAAGTGTGTTTGAAAACCAAGTTACAAATGGGTTATTGAGTATGAAATGGATCAGAATGGGTTTGAATTAAAAAAAAAACATGATCCATGTAATGCACTTACCTTGGGAATTCTGATACACTGGAATGGAGGTCATTGTAAGTGCTTACCTCTGGATTGTTTTGATTGAAATCATATGTATGCATCATGGCTCAATTTATGTAAATTGTTAGGCATTATTTTTGTTATATAAAACTTTATTTATTTTTTATATTATTAAATTTTTATATGTTTTTCCATATCATACAGAATCTCAAAAAGGTCAAATTAATTGTTAAGGTCATCTTGATTCAGTGACTCTTCAAGGTCCCAGATTGCTTCAACCATTGGTAACTTGTGTTTGTTAGAGTGGCAGAGGTGCACCAGTTAATTCCGTGAGCCATTTTTTGCCTCCCTAGGAAGAGTCCCTTTTTGATGTCTCATATCCCCACCCAATATGAACATTGTATTGCAACTGTGAAAAATACCTGGTTTATAGTGTATGGACCTAGAGCTCAAAATGTCTTCCTATGCAGGGATACAATATGGACAACGTTAATAAAACTAACATTTAATTTGGCCTAAAAAAACTGATGAAATATACAGTACATAGAATCATAAGCAGGCTACTATCATACAAGTGGGCAACATATTGTTCGGGGTAACAAATGAAACCACTAAGCATTAAAGGGACACTGAACCCATATTTTTTCTTTTGTGATTCAGACAGAGCAGCAATTTTAAGCAAATTTCTAATTTACTCCTATTATCAATTTTTCTTTGTTCTCTTGCTATCTTCATTTGAAAAAGAAAGTGCAGTACCTTGGACAGCACTTGTTTATTGGTGAATTCATTTATCCACCAATCAGCAAGAACAACCCAGGTTGTTCACCAAAATGGGCCGGCATTTAAACTTAAATTCTTGCTTTTCAAATAAAGATACCAAGAGAATGAAGAACATTTGCTAATAGGAGTAAATTAGGAAGTTGCTTAAAATTGCTGCTCTATCTGAACCACAAAAGAAAAAAAATTGGGTTCAGTGTCCCTTTAAAGGAAAACATCTGACATTGATGATCTGTCTTTCTACCTATCTGACATACAGTGTATGTTTTTTATTTTTATTGTTTTTATATTATATTATAATACATTTATTGAGAAGTCTTAACATTGTTTCCTGCTTTAGATGTAGGAGGCTTTCAAACATAGAACTAAATTATGGCTCTTTGCCGTGTGAGTAACATTTTATTCAAGCTTGGAATATGTCTATATTTATGTGTTAATAATACGTCACTATTTTACACCTTTTTTAATTTTGGAGCCACATCCCAAAAAGTTTTCCGAATACTTTCTGGACAAAATGATTAGTCACTATTGGTGGCAAACATTAGGCTCCATGTATCATGTGTTGGGTGGACAAGATTCCCAGCTAGGGAACCTAATTCTAATTTCATGCTGTTGTGGCAAGTGGGGAGGGACAAACCGTGTAGGCGGATTGCACTTATTAATTAATGTACAAGCAGACGCTTGTGCAGAGCTACCCTCTGCTCTTGGTCAACTTGTTAATCACCTAGGCTGAAAGAGTTTGTTTTACCTCCACTACCTTGTTGGTCTGTTTCTTCTAAACTTGTGGTTAGCAGGCTCAGATAGACAAGCGTGCACCACAAGGCTTCCAACTCTGCTTGATAAATGGGGCCCATTATCTTATTTGTTTCATTCTTCCATTGATATTAGAATATCAATGCATTTCTCCAAACATATTTTAAGGTACATGAAACCCAATTTTTTTTTCTTTTAGAGTTATCATGTGATTTTAAACAACTTTCCAATTTACTTTTACTATCTAATTTGTTTTGTTCTCTTGGTATCCTTTGTTAAAAAATATACTGAGGTAGGCTCAGGAGCTGCTGATTGGTGTCTGCAAATATATGCCTCATGTTATTGCCTCACCCATGTGACTTGCTGTTTCTTCAACAAAGGATACAAAGAGAATAATGCCAAAAATTACGTTATTTCACTCTCCATATCGCTGTCATTACGAGTTACTGAAAAACCTTCTTGTGCTGTGCGTTATAGTGCATTAAGCTCCATACCGCAC
Organism: Bombina bombina; assembly: GCF_027579735.1. Lineage (NCBI taxonomy): Eukaryota > Metazoa > Chordata > Amphibia > Anura > Bombinatoridae > Bombina > Bombina bombina. The sequence continues at coordinate 224,157,831 of NC_069505.1, read as the reverse complement.
AAAAGCCGAGTGCTGATATGACTTGTGCACGCTTTCCCCCATAGACATCAATGGGGAGAAAGTGTAAAAAAATAACCCCTTGAAGTGCGGAATGGCTATCGGCATAACACAACCCCATTGATGTCTATGAGGGAAAAAAACCCTAACATAAACCCCAAGTGTAAACACCCCTAATCTGCTGCCCCCAACATCGCAACACTAAATACTGTAAAGTGATTAACCTCTATTCCTCTGCTCCCCGACATCGCTGCCACTAAATAAAAGTATTAACCCCTAAACTGCCACTCCCCGACATCGCCGTCACTAAATACAATTATTAACCTCTAATCCTCCGGCCTCCAACATCGCTGCACTAAATGAACCCATTAACCCCTAAACCTCTGGCCCCCCATATCGCAAAACATTAAATTAAACTATTAACCCCCAAACCTTACATCCCACTAACTTTAAATTAAAATTAGGTTTAGGGGTTAATAGATTTATTTAGTGGTAGTGATGTGGGAGGCCGGAGGTTTAGAGGTCAATAGGTTTATTTAGTGGCGGCGATGTCGGGAAGCGGCGGTTTAGGAGTTAATAGGTTTATTTAGTGTCAGCGATGTCGGGGAGCAGCGGTTTAGGGGTTAATATATTTAAATAGTGTTGGTGATGTGGGTGGGTGGCAGATTAGGGGTTAAAAACTTTATTTAATAGCCGCGCTGTGGGTGGGCAGCAGATTAGGGGTTAATAAGTTTAATATAGTGTTTGCGATGTGGGAGGGCAGTGGTTTAGGGGTTTTGTGAAAGATTTTTGTTACACAAAATCAATAACTACTGGTCTCCGATGGCGGTATGGATCGTGTCGTTATAGGCTGTAACGCAAGCATTTTAGCCTGAACGCACAACCTGTAATACCGGTGCTATGGAAATCCCACACTAAAATGTAATTTTTTTGAGTGTGGAATGGACGTTGCGTTACAGGCTAAAATGCTTGCGGTATAGCTATAATGACACGACTCGTAATATGCGCTCCTGCCCATTCAAGCGTAATGGCCAATTTTTCAGCGTTAAAAGCTGTAACGCAAAACTCATAATCTAGGTGTTTGATTGTTGTGTGTGTATACTATTAACTTAATATAGATTATAAAATCTCCTGATGACTGAATTATACCTTTCTTTGTCACTTTCTTTTAATTATGTATTTATCATCTAGGGATTTCCAAACATTTTTACATGACGTTTTGGACTGACCATGGGGCAAATTATTAAACTCCCACTTATGCTAAACACAACACTTTCATTTAAATTTAAAATTAAATTATGCTCATATTATTTTGGTTGAACAACTACATAGGAAATTAAATACTGTATTATTTTTAAAAGCTAGGGTGGATAGATGGCTGTTGAAAAAAAAAACATTTCAGCATATAGGGTGTTAATCTGGAAAATATTTACTCTTGATTAATATGTTATTTTATAGCAGAGATGCATTCTGGTTAATTTGTAAAGTAATTTCATATACGAACAGCCGAATACATTATTGGATAAAATGGACGTAAAACGGATTATTGCTTGACAACATCATTTTCTTTTTAACTTTGTGCGTCTGTGTGTGTGTATATATATATATATATATATATATATATATATATATATACAAAACACGGAAGGGAACTGCACTCTCATACCGGACCGGGTACACATCCCATGACCCTGAAACATGCTCAGCCCTGGGTGCCACTGGCACTCACAGGAAGCTGTGCTGTCCCCAGAGCCACAAGCAGTTAACCCCAGACAGGTCTGGGTGCAAGAACCATAGGGAAAATTACAAAACAAATTAATACAACACACAGAGAAAACCCAGCACTCACTTACAAGCTCTCAGCTAAGATTTAAAAGCAGAAATGGAAAGGTTAGTCACCGCATCTGGCCAAATGGGTCCCATTTGGCCAGATGCGGTGACTAACCTTTCCATTTCTGCTTTTAAATCTTAGCTGAGAGCTTGTAAGTGAGTACTGGGTTTTCTCTGTGTGTTATATATATATATATATATATATATATATATATATACACCAATAATAATGTTACATAAACTAGTAATAATATAAATCATCACTAACATGGAATCAAAGAATGTAAACTAACATTAATCATTACCATAGCTTTGCTCAGATATCTCCCAGTACAGATAAGAACAATGCCCAAAAGCGTCTTGTAATAGAGCTTCTAGAGAATTTTGCCATAATCCAAAGACATTTACTTTTATTAGCATATCTGAGGTATACAAACCCTTTAGACATCAACTTGTGCCGGTAGTGCAAAAAGACAGGTATTTAAGCAACCATCTAAAAGTCTAATTATATCAAATTTGCATTTCTTTCATGCTCCTTTTTCTTTTGTAAAGAAATGGCAGACACATGAATTGCTTCTAACTTACCAACTCTGCCTTCTCTGATAATATCACATTTTTACATATTGGGAAAAAGCTGGAGATCAGTCTTGCATATGAAATTGACTTGTTTTAAATCTACCAGATGCATGGACATATGTTTAATTTAAAATTAAGGCAGAATGCTTTTTTATTTAAGAGAAATATTGATATGAAACAACAGCAATACAATTTGTGTTGTAGTCATGTGTCTCGTAAACACTTTTCATGAAAAATACTCATTTGAAACCTATGAAACAAAGAATATGATCCATTTACAATTTAAAAGGGATCAACATTATCACAGTCATTCAATAGTGTGATTATGAAAACAAAAACTGTAACCTTATGAGCTTCATTTTTTCCTTTACCTGCTTTAAAAATAAATGTATCTATATCTATAATTTTCCTGCAAGATTTCAGCAGCTTCATTCATTTGGAAATTAGTAGGAGTTGTTTTTATGTTTTAACATAAGCAAATATGTTTGTGTGCACGTTCAATGTGAAAAACATCTATATATCTTAAAATTGACTTTATTTTGTATCCTTTGATGAAAAATATTATGGCTCACTAGATCATTTCAGCTAGCTACCAGTAGTGCATTGCTGCTCTGAAGCTGACTTTAACTATGTGTCTAATTCATTTGGAGGGTATTAACACATAAAAATACATACAATAATAGCTTTTCTTTCTGCATTTTATATCCCTTTAAGGACTATATACTCGTACATTTTGTAGCAAGGACCCTATCCAGTTGTATGTATCTACTTATTATTATAATTTTTACAATATGTTTGTATACACCCCAATCATTCCCAATATATAAATAGATACACTTAACCGTGACATCAACCCCACTGTTCACCTTCTGGATGAATTGGAACACCAATTGCGAGCCAGGTTTTGTTGTCCATTATTAGTGTCTGACCTCACAAATGGTCTTTATGCATAATGGGCACAAATGACCTGATACACAATCCAAAATTTAGTGAAAAGCCTTCCCAGAAAAGTTACGGCTGTTATAGCTACAAACGGGGAGGAGCAAATCCATAGTAATGCCCTTGGTTTTGGAATGAGATGTCCAATAAGCCCATAGATGAGTTAAAGTCATGTGCCCACATATTTTTGGGCATTAAGTGTATATAGACAGCAAATTTGGATTATGATGCGCTACTCATTATATCTATTCATTTATTATAAAATTGTATTTGTGGATTATTATTGGAGATAAGCAGGCCTAAAGGGGAATCAACATTTAAAGGAATCTTAAACTTATATTTAAATATATAAGTTGTAAAATAATTTACAAAATACTTTCATTATTTATTTTGTCTAAGTTTCCCATGATTAAGCTCAGAAAAATCCTAACCCTGCTACATTCCACACAGTGATGCTTTCACAAGTGTAGCAGTTCATTTAAATTCTTAAATGGACAGCAAACATTTTGATATTATAATATAAAATACTAGCGGCTAGATTACGAAATTTGCGTTATGAGGGGTGCGGTGCTAACTTGCAAGTTATTGTCACCGCTTACTTCCCTACAGCGCTGGTATTACAGGTTTAAAAAAAAAACAGCGTTAGCAGGCAAAAAAGTGAGCGTAGAGCAAAATTGAGCTCCATACCCCACTCCAATACCAGCGTTGCTGAAAGCTGCGGTGAGCTGGTTTTACGTGCTTGTGGACGATTTCCCCATAGATATCAATGGGGAGAGCCGGCTGAAAAAAAGCCTAACACATGCAATAAAGCAGCATAAAGCTCAATAACGCAGCCCTATTTATTCCTATGGGGAAACAAAATGTATGTTTACACCTAACACCCTAACATAAACCCCGTCACCACTATAATAAACATATTAACCTCTCCTGCATCACAAACACTAGTTAAATATTATTAACCCCTAATCTGCCGCCCCTAACATCGCCACCACCTACCTACATTTATTAACCCTTAATCTGCCGCCCCCAACGTCGCCGCCACTATACTAAATATATTAACCCCTAAACCTAAGTCTAACCCTAACACCCCCTAACTTAAATATAATTAAAATAAATCTAAATAAAACCTACTATCATTACCTAAATAATTCCTATTTAAAACTAAATACATACTTACCTGTAAAATAAACCCTAAGCTAGCTACAATATAACTAATATTTACATTGTAGCTATCTTAGGGTTTATTTTTATTTTACAGGCAACTTTGTATTTATTTTAACTAGGTAGAATAGTCAGTAAAATACAAATTTACCTGTAAAATAAAACCTAACCTGTCTTACACTAACACCTAACCTTACACTACAATTAAATGTTACCTAAATTAAATAAAATTACCTAAATTACAACCCCCCCCCCACTAAATTACACAAAATAAAAAAAGACATTATCAGATATTTAAACTAATTACACCTAATCTAATACCCCTATCAAAATAAACCCCCCCAAAATAAAAAAAAAACCCTAGCCTAAACTAAACTACCAATAGCCCTTAAAAGGGTCGTTTGCGGGGCATTGCCCCAAAGAAATCAGCTCTTTTACCTGTAAAAAAAAAATACAAACAACAGTAAAACCCACCACCCACACAACCAACCCCCAAATAAAATCCTAACTAAAAAAAATCTAAGCTCCACATTGGCCTGAAAAGAGCATTTGGATGGGCATTGCCCTTAAATGGGCATTTAGCTCTTTTTTCAATTGCCCAAACCCTAATCTAAAAATAAAACCCACCCAATAAACCCTTAGAAAAAACTAACACTAACCCCCGAAGATCCACTTACAGTTTTGAAGACAGGACATCCATCTTCAACGAAGCCGGCAGAAGTCTTCATCCAAGCCAGCAGAAGTGGTCCTCCAGACGGGCAGAAGTCTTCATCCAGACGGCATCTTCTATCTTCATCCATCCGGCGTGGAGTGGCTCCATCTTCAAGACATCTGGCGCGGAGCATCCTCTTCAATCAAAGTCTTCTTCCAGAATGAAGGTTCCTTTAAGTGAGATCATCCAAGATGGCATCCCTTGAATTCCGATTGGCTGATAGAATTCTATCAGCCAATCGGAATTAAAGGTGAAAAAATCCTATTGGCTAATGCAATCAGCCAATAGGATTGAGCTTCAATCCTTTTGGCTGATCCAATCAGCCAATATGATTGAGCTCAAATTCTATTGGCTGTTCCAATCCTGCCTGTAAAATAAACCCTAAGCTAGCTGCAATGTAAATATTAGTTATATTGTAGCTTGCTTAGGGTTTATTTTATTTAGTTTTAAATAGGAATTATTTAGGTAATTAAAGTAATTTTTATTTAGATTTATTTTAATTATATTTAAGTTAGGGGATGTTAGGGTTAGACTTAGGTTTAGGGGTTAATAACTTTAGTATAATGGTGGCGACGTTGGTGGTGGCAGATTAGGGTTTAATAACTGTAATGTAGGTTGCGGCGATGTTAGGGACAGCAAATTAGGGGTTTATAATATTTAACTAGTATTTGCGAGGCGGGAGTGCGGCGGTTTAGGGGTTAATATGTTTATTATAGTGGCGGCGATGTCAGGAGCAGCAGATTAGGGGTTAATAATTTTATTTTAGTGTTTGCAATGCCTCAGTTTAGGGGTTAATAGGTAGTTTATGGGTGTTAGTGTACTTTTTAACACTTTAGTTATGAGTTTTATGCTACAGCTTTGTAGCGTAAAACTCATAACTACCGACTGTACCGCTCACTTTTTGGCCTCCCAGAAAAATCTTTTAATATTGGCGCTATGAAAGTCCTATTGAAAAAAGACTTTACGCAAATTGCGTAAGTTAATTTTTGTTACGCCCAAAAAAGTGTGTGGTACAGCTTTTTTGACAAGACTCGTAATAGCAGCGGTAGTGAAAAAGCAGCATTATAACCCAAAACGCTGCTTTTTCACTCATACCGGAAAACTCGTAATCTAGCTGTATATTATGGTAAACAGCTTTTGCAGTATACATTTATTATTTATCTTGACCCCTTTTCCTTTAATCTAAGTCTGAAAATTGTGGATTTTCTAGTTGTAAAAACTAAAAGAGCACATGACAGGTTTCACAAGTCTAACCTTACACAAACATGTCCCTAATTTACAAATTTGTATCTTATTATTTCTGCAGAAGCCAAACATTGGTAATTTTGTTAAGACAATGACAGTCACAAGCCTTGTCTTCTATAGACTTAAGTTCAGATTGGCTCTTATAAATAAGGACAGCTGTGGTGGAGTATTAACAAAATTACAGTTTAAATATTTTTGCAAATATTATTCAATTCAATATGAAATTGCTATTATATAGTATTTGTAGATAAATAAATGAGACTTTTAGCCCATTAACTATATTGATGGAACAGTAATCAATGTTCCATAAAGGGGATCAGATCTTCTTTTTCACACCCTTATGCTACTGGCAATATTACCTCTACCATACATAAAATAAATGTAACCAACAGCGATCAAATTGAATTTAAGAAGGAAAATGTGAAATATTGAAAATGTCCTGTTGGTTGGAAGCAGCCATGTTGTGGTTGGCACTTTATGGGGTGGATTTTGGGCATGTGAGTAATTGTCTACAGCAAAAAAGAGTTCTAAAGATAGCTCGAGTAAATTGCTACAGTGTTGGTTGGATGAGTCCATGTTGTGGATGGCATTAGATGTGGGGGTTTTTGCTAGTGAGATTTAGTGATTGAACCAAATAGTGATCAGAAGAGATATAAAGTGTTGATTGGATACAACTATGTTGTAGTTGCACCATGTGTTGTAGATCATGTCGATGACAGTCAGGGGGCTAGATTCATAGACGCTTATTATACTGCTAAGGAGAGATCATATGCTATATTCTTTGATGTAAATTTCACCCATATGAATCATTAACTGGTGTATGAACTAATACTTAAACAAAAGTAAACATATATTTATTTTCCCAATAAAAAGTTAGAAACTTCCGAAATTCAATTACAAAAAGTTACCTAATTAAATATTTTTTGCCATTAAAGGGGAATATTTCCATAACGCAGGGATTCATAGGTGGCCTAGTGGGTGGCACTCCCAAGCTTCATGGGACGTGGTGACGTCACAAATGGTCGGAGATAGGAATATATTCCAATCAGCCAATAGAATGCGAGCTCAATCATATTGGCTGATTGGATCAGCCATTAGGATGAAAGCTCAATCCTATTGGCTAATTGCAACAGCCAAAAGGATTTTTTTCCCCTTTAATTCCTATTGGCTGATAGAGTTTAGAGTATACTCCGTGCTGGATGTCTTGAAGATCCGCACAGGATGAAGGAAGATAGAAGATGCCGTCTGGATGAAGACTTCTGCCCGCTTGGATGAAGACTTCTGCCGGCTTGGATGAGGACTTCTGCCCACTTGGATGAAGACTTTTGCTCGCTTGGAGGAAGACTTTTGCTCGCTTGGATGAAGACTTCTGCCAGCTGGATGAGGATGGACATCCGGTCTTTGAAAACTGTAAGTCGGGGTTAGTGATAGGTTTTTTAAGGGTTTATTGGGTGGGTTTTATTTTTAGCTTAGGGTTTGGGCAATGTAAAAGTGCTAAATGCCCTTTCTATTGGCTGATTTTAATAGCCAATAGAATGCAAGCTCAATCCTATTGGCTGATCGGATCAGCCAATAGGATGAAAGCTCAATCCTATTGGCTGATTGCAACAGCCAATATGATTTTTCCCTTTAATTCCTATTGGCTGATAGAATTCTTCACTTAAACGGAACCTTCTTTTTCCAGCGTCGATCATAAGAAGAGGATGCTCCGCGCAGGATGTCGTGAGGATAGACCCGCTCAGCTCCGGATGGATGAAGATAGAAGATGCCGTCTGGATGAAGACTTCTGCCCGTTTGGATGAAGACTTCTGCCGGCTTTGATGAGGACTTCTGCCTGCTTGGTTGAAGACTTTTGCCCGCTTTGATGAGGACTTCTGCCCGCTTGGATGAAGACTTCTGTTGCCTGGATGAGGATGGATGTCCGGTCTTCGAAAACTGTAAATGGATCGTCGGGGGGTTATTTTTAAGGGTTTATTTGGTGGGTTTTATTTTTAGCTTTGGATTTGGGCAATTTAAAAAAACTCTATGCCCTTTTAAGGGCAATGCACATCCAAATGCCCTTTTGAGGGCAAGGGTTAGCTTAGGTTAAATTTAGATTTTTTTAATATTTGGGGGGTTTGGTTGTGTGGGTGATGGGTTTTACTGTTGGGGGTAGTTTGTATTTTTTTACAGTTAAAGAGCTGATTTATTTGGGGCAATGCCCCGCAAAAGGCCCTTTTAAGTGCCATTGGCAGTTTAGTGTAGGCTAGGCTTTTTTTCATTTTTGGGGGGCTTTTTTATTTTGATAGGGCTATTAGATTAGGAGAAATTCATTTTTATTTTTGATAATTTCGTTTTTTATTTTGTGTAATTAAGTGTTTATTTTTTTGTAATTTAGGTAATTGTATTTGATTAATTTAATTTATTTTATTTGATTGTAATATTAGGTTTTAGTGTAAGGCAGGTTAGGTTTTATTTTACAGGTAAGTTTGGTTTTATTTTAGCTAGGTAGTTAGTAAATGGTTAATAACTATTTACTAACTAGTCTACATAGTTAAAATAAATACAAATTTACCTGTGAAATAAAAATAAAACCTAATATAGCTACAATATAACTATTAGTTATTTTGTAGCTAGCTTAGGTTTTATTTTATAGGTAAGTATTTCATTTTAAATAGTAATTATTTAGGTAATAATTGTAATGTTTATTTAGATTTATTTTAATTATATTTAAGTTTGGGGGTGTTAGGGTTAGAGCTAGACTTAGGCTTAGAGTTACGTTAAGGTTAGGTTTAGGGGTTAATATATTTATGTAGTGATGAGGGAGACCAGAGGTTTAGGGGTTAATAGTTTAATTTAGTATATTTCGTTGTGGGGGGCTTGCGGTTTAGTGGTTATTAGGTTTATTATAGCGGCGGTGTGGGCGGACAGCAGATTAGAGGTTAATAATATTTAAATAGTGTTTGCGATGTGGGAGGGCAGCGGTTTAGGGGTTAAAATGTTTATTATAGTGGCAACGATGTTGGGGAGCGGCAGAATATGGGTTAATACATTTTTAAGTGGCGGCGATGTCCGGAGCAGCAGATTAGGCGTTAATAATTTTAGTTTAGTGTTTGCGATGCGGGAGGGCCTCATTTTATGGGTTAATAGGTAGTTTATGGGTGTTAGTGTACATTGTGACAGTTTAGTTATGAGTTTTATGTTACAGCTTTGTAACGTAAAACTCATAACTAATGACTGTAGATGGCAGTATGGATTTTGTCATTTTATGTGATATCTATACAAAACACATCTGACCACACTGTGATATTACGATTACAAAAGTAACGGTTATACAAAATATATTTTCACTTGAAATAAGATAAAACATATTTATCCAGTAGGGAGCGCTCTAATGAGGACAATTACCACTTGCAATATAAAGAAGGTTAAAAACAAACTTTAAAATTTAAAGTCTATAGGCAAAAAATTAAAGATAAAATCCTGAAGATGAGGTCAACACCAAAGCTGCCCTTCCAATGATCACAGGGAAGGTGTAGATCAGAAGAAATTTAAATTGCTATGGTTTGTCTGGAAAAGACAAAAGAGGGCGCCACATAGTGTATACCATTTTTTAAATTTCAAATCTATCTTGAAAATGTAGCTTACTCACAAATGTAGGGCACAAAAATCTAGGTGCAAGTCAAGCAACACTTCACCTTGTTTGTATTTAGCACTTCATTATAATTTTGCACATGGGGTCTTAATCACCTATACATTTTTTACTGTTATTTGTTAAATTATGCCTGAAGAAGCCGTCTCGTTGCATAATGCTTTATTATTAAAGGGCAAGTCAACCCAAAAATGATTTTAACTGATTTGAAATAAATAATTAACAATGTTTAAAGCAAACCGTAGCCCAATTTCGATCTAGTAGCTAGTAGCTTCTTTCCCTGACATCACCCAAACATAATTTCCAGCTTCAACTAAGAGATAAGTGTCGATCCTGTGTGTCCACGTGTGTCACGCATGTGCAATGTACCGTTTTCATCAAGGGGAACATTTTAAGTAAGGAACCAAAAAATACCACTCTATAGGCACACAGGTCCACCGCAAATAACAACCGCTATGCTACTGAGCGGTAATTTTTGGTCCCTTAATTAAAATGCCCCCTCGATGAAAACAGTGCATGCACAACACACATGGAAGCGCAGGGTCGACACTTATCCCTAGTTGAAGCTGGAAATTATGTTGGGGCGACATCAGCGAAAGGAGGGGTCAGGCGGCCATTTCAAAACGATTAGAGGAAGAAAAGTAAGTCTTTTTACTACCAATGAATATTTATATCGAAATTGGGCTACGGTTTGCTTTAAGAAAAAAGAGAGGGTAAAGTGGTGCACAAATCGGACCCCTGCACATATACTATTCTGCTCCCATAAGACAGAAAAGAAGGTCAAGACAAAAATACACAAAAAATTGGAGTGTATTCGTGCGCTATCAGCTAAAGGGTGATTATTTATAAAGTAGGTTATCTACAAAAAACTTATTAGCAATAAGTGATATGATCAAATCTTTTGTTAGAAATATGTAATAATTTATTACTGGCTAAAAAGAAACATCTTAAAAGTACAATATACCCAGAAAATATTAGTAAGAATTCTTCTCACATATGACCGGTTATCTAAATAAAAACCCTAATGTAGTTAAAAATAAAAACAATATTAAACAAACATTTACCACCTTATGCGCCACTTTGTGGCACTAAAATAACACGTATACACTTAAGTATCAATTGTACTTGGTGAGTGCAAAAACAACTTTTTTAACTATTACAATGTGCGCTTTTGTGTGTTTGGTCATGAAATGGTTATAGATTCCCTATTACAAACATACTTGTTTGCATATTCTAGAGTCTCTTAATAAGGATACACACTAGTTTTTCTTTTTCTTTGTTTAAAATCCCTGTTTCAGATCTTTGTTAAAAATCTTTGTTACGAATCCTTTGATAGGGATATACTTGTTGGGAATGTCATTAAAAAGTATTAATCCAAACAGATGTAGATGGACATATAGGGTTAAAACTCTTGTGGTTTTGTTTATAAAAGCCCTCCAATTACAAGTTCAGTTGTATTATATTGGAACTGTTGAACGGAAAGAATTGTCCCAAAGAGGAGAACCACACTAACGGGCTGCTGCACCTATATGTGTCTACCTTTGTCTAGTTGTTTACTTGCCGTTTGTTGTAGCAGGACACAGGTGTCTGTACAGCTCCATGTAGTTGTTTTTTCCGGGTTGGTGACGTCACTCGCTCTGTACACTATTGAAATAAGTAGTTCCGTAGCGGTGAACGATATCCTTACTCTGCACAGAGTTTGGTTGGTTCCGTATTGAGAAATATAGTCCCTTTTAGGATCCGTACTAATCCTCCTTCTTGATAAAGCCGTGTTAAACGGCAAAACGCGTTGATAGTAATATAAGAATTTGTTGACGTTAAAATCACAAAGCCTAATTGGAGGATTAGTACGGATCCTAAAAGGGACTATATTTCTCAAGTATTAAGGGACTCTAGAATATGCAAACAAGTATGTTTGTAATAGGGAATCTATAACCATTTTATGACCAAACACACGAAAGCGCACATTGTAATAGCTAAAAAAGTTGTTTTTGTACTCACCAAGTACAATTGATATTTAAGTGTATACGTGTTATTTTAGTGTCACAAAGTGGCGCATAAGGTGGTAAATGTTTAATTTTTAATATTGTTTTTATTTTAACTACATTAGGGTTTTTATTTAGATAATCGGTCATATGTGAGAATAATTCCTTAAAGGGACATTATACACTCATTTTTTCTTTGCATAAATGTTTTGTAGATGATCTATTTATATGGCCCATAAAGTTTTTTTTTTTTAAATAAATGTATAGTTTTGCTTATTTGTAAATAACATTGCTCTGATTTTCAGACTCCTAACCAAGCCCCAAAGTTTTATGTGAATACTGTCCGCTACCTTCTCCAGCTTGCTGCTGTTTGTGTAAAGGGTCTTTTCATATGCAAAAGAAGGGGGAGGGGGGGAGTGTCTTATTTCCCACTTGCAGTGGGCTTTGCAGCTACCTTTTCAACAGAGCCAAACTGACAGCTTCTAAGTAAGTTTTTAAACAGTTTTATACTGGATTTTTATATCAGTATCTGTTCATCTTATTCTTTATAGCTTTGTCTATTACATGCAGTTATAAGAAAATGAGTGTATACTGCCCCTTTAATGATATTTTCTGGTTATATTGTACTTTTAAGATGTTTCTTTTTAGCCAGTCATAAATTATTACATATTTCTAACTAAATATTTCATCATATCACTTAGTGCTAATAAGCTTTTTTGTAGATAACCTACTTTATAAATAACCACCCCTTAGCTGATAGCGCAAGTATACACTCCAATTTTTTGTGTATTACGGTTTGCTTTAAACATTGTTAATTACTTAATTTAATTAAGTTAAAAAAAATTTGGGTTGACGTGCCCTTTAATAAATATCCCCTTTTTTATTACAGATGGAATTCCGCCTGACTTTTTTTCTGCTTGTTACACCTAAGTAGAAAGTCTGTTTGAGAGCCCTGTTTAAAAAGGATTACATTTCTATAGTCCTTAAAAGTAACAGTTCTGCTCTAGCTTGCAAATTACTCTGAAATATTAGGTCTGGTGTTTTCCTGGCCTAGATTTACTTGCTATCACACTATCAACTTACAGAACAGAAGAATAAGAGGAGAGTGGAACACTGGGCAGCTAGTAGAGAAACGGTGAGATCTTTGCCTCTTGTCTTGCACCTAGATTTTGGTGCCCTACATTTGTTAATAATAAATTATTTTTAAATTAAATGTAATTAAGGGAAATTAAATGTAATTAAAATGTAATTAAGGGAAATACATTCGGCTAGATTACGAGTGTTGCACTAGCCTTAAAAAGCAGCGTTAGCCTTAAAAAGCAGGGTTTTAGAGTAGGGTTGGGTGTGTGGGTGGTGGGTTTTAATGTTGGGGGGGTATTGTATTTTTTTTTCAGGTAAAAGAGCTGATTACTTTGGGGCAATTCCCCCGAAAAAGGCCCTTTTAAGGGCTATTTGTAATTTAGTATAGGGTAGGGAATTTTATTATTTTGGGAGGATTTTTTATTTTGTTAGGGGGATTAGATTAGGTGTAATTAGTTTTAAAAAATTGTAATTCTTTTTTTATTTTCTGCAATTTAGTGGGTTTTTTTTTGTACTTTAGTTTATTTAAATTAATTGTATTTAATTGTAGGTAATTTAGTAAATTAATTTAATGATAGTGTAGTGTTAGGTGTAATTGTAATTTAGGTTAGGATTTTTTTTACAGGTAAATTTGTACTTATTTTAACTAGGAAGTTATTAAATAGTTAATAACTATTTAATAACTATCGTAGCTAGTTAAAATAAATACAAAGTTGCCTGTAAAATAAAAATAAACCCTAAGCTAGATACAATGTAACTATTAGTTATATTGTAGCTAGCTTAGAGTTTATTTTATCGGTAAGTATTTCGTTTTAAATAGGATTAATTTATTTAATTGTAGTAAATTTATTTAGATTTATTTAAATTATATTTAAGTTAGGGGTGTGTTAGGGTTAGACTTAGGTTTAGGGGTTAATACATTTATTATAGTGGCGGCGACGTTGGCGGTGGCAGATTAGGGGTTAATAAATATAATGTAGGTGGTGGGGGTGTCCAGAGCAGCAGATTAGGGGTTAATAATATAATGTAGGTGGCAACAATGTCGGGGGCGGCAGATTAGGGGTTAATAAGTGTAAGATTAGGGGTGTTTAGACTCGGGGTTCATGTTAGGGTGCAGACATAACTTTTATTTCCCCATAGGAAACAATGGGGCTGCGTTAGGAGCTGAACGCTGCTTTTTTGCAGGTATTAGGGTTTTTTTCAGCCAGCTCAGCCCCATTGTTTCCTATGGGGAAATTGTGCACAAGCACGTTTAGCCAGCTCACCGCTACTGTAAGCAGCGCTGGTATTACAGTGAGATGTGGAGCTAAATTTTGCTCAACGCTCACTTTTCTGAGACTAACGCCATCTTGAAGAAAACCTGTAATACCAGCGTTGTCTTAAGTGAGCGGTGAGAAAAAAAGTCTCGTTAGACCCGCACACCATTACTGACCAAAACTCGTAATCTAGCCAATAGTTTTTTTTAGACATAATGATATTTCAGACTTAAAAACCTGTAAATACAGTAGATTTGCATAATCAACAAATGCATGATAACAAGACAATGCTATAGCACTTAAAGGGACACTGAACCCACATTTTTTCTTTTGTGATTCAGATATAGCATGCAATTTTAAGCAACTTTCTAATTTACTATTATTATTAATTTTGCTTTGTTCTCTTGCTATTTTTCTTTGAAAAAGAATGCATCTAAGTTTTATTTTATGGTTCAGAGTATGGACAGCACTTTTTTATTGGTAGATGAATTTATCCACCAATCAGCAAGAACAACCCAGGTTGTTCATCAAAAATGGGCTGGTATCTAAACTTACATTCTTGCTTTTCAAATAAAAATACCAAAGAATGAAGACAATTTGATAATAGGAGTAAATTAGAAAGTTGCTTAAAATGTCATGCTCTATCTGAATCATGAAAGAAAAAAATTGGGTTCAGTGTCCCTTTAAGCCCCGATATTCAAAGCATCGACATATTCAAAGAATTCCTCCCAGAAGGTAACAGCCCCAAAAAAGTGTTATCCCTAGGTGCCTTTTAAAATTGCAGACAACATACTAAAAGAGCAACTTAATCACCTGCACCCTACTCGATCTTCGCCCATTTAGTGACGGATCGGGGCTAAGTTCCAGGAGCCTGACTAGCCGAGCGAGGTTGATTGCTATTATTTCAAACATAAATATATTTTTGAAAATATATGTTTATGTTTGAAATCATAGAAAGCATAATTAAATACCTTTTAGTCTATACCTACAGTATATACAATGCTTTAAACAATATGCATTGTAAATGACTATGCATATCATTTAAACATTGACCCCTAAACTACCGTAACCTAAAACTAACTGTAGAAGATAAGGCTCTACACATAAAAATGTAATATTTAAAATGATGCATTATTGTGCAGAATGCATATTGTTTAAATATCTGCATATAAATTAAAATGTAATTAATTTTTCTTGTTGTGTTTATTAATTTTTATTAGACAGTATAATTAACATTATTGTTCTACATAACGGCATGCCTGTTATGTAAAAATATAAATTAATGGTACTGACTATGTAAGGATGTGTGTGTCCCTTTAAGGAACTCAATTACAGATCCCTAGTAAAAGGTTAGTGGTGTGTCACTGTTATATATAAACTCCTCTATGGATGAGAAGAAGACTTTATTTTCAGTGATAATTAATTAGGAATACTGGTAACCGCCAGTAGTAAGGTTTACCTTAAACCTTCCTTGCAGTATCAATACAATCAAGAAGAAAGGAACTGCTATGTTGTTATTTTAAACTGTTGTCAAACATTGAGTGAAAGTTCATTCGAGTCTTAGAGATTTTATACTGGATGCCTCAGAGGAATTTCTTTACCCTGCAGCAATATGCCACTTCCGTGAGAAAGGGTGCTGTAAGTATGCAAGAGGTTAATTCAGGCAATCGTGAAATTTGTTATTTATAAGATACCTGTTTCTGTACCTGCTCACAGTGGTAGATTTGTTCTCACAGTATTACCTCAAACTTCAGACTCACAGAGATGGCAGTGCGGCGTTGCAGCAACTTGCACTGAGCGGTCCCAGCTGATCCGAGAGAACCGGAAGTGACGTTTGAGATGGAGACTTCGGTGCAACTGCGGTAATCGTTAGTTTTGCTTCTGGTAGTGCTTAACTCACAGGGGGTCAGAATTCATCTGTGGATATTCGTATGAGGAAACAGTGGAAGGCACAGTGGAAATATAAACAGGTTAAGTTTGTTTAATACTTGCGGCTGTTATGAGAGTCCGGGTAAGGGCTGATGCCGATAGCTGTCAGGAAAGTGTTACAATGTATCCAAGTCCAGTCTGAAAAACAAGTAATAGCGAAAGAGTTACTCTGTAGTTCTCTGTGATGTCAATTTAGGAGTCAAAACTCCGGTGAAATAAAGAGGTTTTAGAGTCTTGAAGATTAGCTCAGGTCTGTTAATGTAGCTTGCCGCAATCAGGTAGATTACTAAGCAATGTGCTGTAGGAAGTAGGTGGTTATTAAAGCAAACTTGACCAATCAGCAAGGTCAGGGTAAAACAAGGTGAGAGTTAAAGGAAAAGGAGTCCTGACATGACCCCCCCTCAAGGATGCTGTCCCACAGCTACAGGTCTAGGTCGCTACGGGTGTCTGCGATGGAAGGCAGAGACCAACCTGGGAGCCTTGAGGTTAGAGGCAGGTTCCCAGGTATCATCTTCAGGTGGGAAATTCTTCCAGAGGACCAAGTATTGCAACTGACCCGATCGATAATGGTAATCAAGCACAGAGTGGACCTCGTACTCATCAGGATCCAAGGTCTGGGGGAAAGGAGGAAGCACGGTGCCAGTATCTCTAGTCAGCCTGTAGGGCTTCAGAAGCGAGACGTGAAAGGTTGGATGGATTCTGATGTTGTCCGGCAGTAGAAGGGTCACTGTGTTTCTGTTAATGACTCGTATGATTGGGAAAGGACCAATGTAGAGACTTGCCAGTTTCTTACAGGGAATCCGTAATTTAAGATTTTTTGTCGAAAGCCAAACCTTGTTGCCAACTGCATACAAAGGAGGTTCTCTTCATCGGAGATCATAGTAACCCTTCTGAAGAGCCTGCACATATAATTGAAGTTGTCCACCAAGGTGTTATGTAGATCTTCAACCAGAGGTGAGTCAGTGACTTCATGAGAGGCTAGCATAAGTGCTGGAAGATATCCGTAATTTGCATAGAAAGGGGTGACCTTAGTGGAGGAGTTGATGGAGTTATTATAAGCAAATTCTGCCATTGATAAGAATTTCATCCAGTCGTTTTAGTGGTAAGAGCAAAAGCATCTGAGGTATTGTTCTAACCATTGATTTAACCGTTCAACTTGTCCATTTGTTTGAGAGTGAAATTATGTGGTGAATCTATGATCAATTTGCGTTATTTTACAAAGATTTGTCCAGAAGCGGGAGGTGAACTGGCTACCTCTGTCGGTAGTGAGTACTGGAGGTGTTCCGTGGAGTTTGATGACATTGTCTATGTAGAGATGGGCGGTCTCAAGAGAAGTGGGAAGCTTATGGTAGGGAACAAAATGAGCCATCTTGAAAAAAATATCAATGACTACAAGAATTGTGGTCTGATTATTGGACGGTGGTAGTTCCACTATGAAATCCATTGACAGGTGGTGCCATGGCTTATTTGGTACTGATAATGGTATGAGGAGTCCGTAGGGTGATTTTTTTTCGGATTTTGAGATAGTGCAAATAATGCAAGTTTGGACATACTTCTGTATTGTCTCATACATCTTTGGCCACCAAAAACTTCCTTTTATGAGTTCCGTAGTGCGTTGAATTCCAGGATGACCTGAAAGAGGTGAATCATGGTATGTTTTTAGCAATGATAATCTCATTCCTTCTGGAACGTAAAGTTTGTCTTCATGTTAATAAACCTTTGACACATTGATGAGTGAGGGATGTGGGGGTGTTGTCTCCAAACTCATGTGTTTCTTTAATTCAGAGAGTAATTGAGTAGAAAGTCCGATGAACCGGTCAATGGGTATGATATCTGTATGAGTGTACACGTCGTCTGTCTTTTCAGGTATTTGTGATAGGGCGTCAGCTTTGCCATTCTTAGCTGCTGGTCTGTATAGGATATTGAAAGAAAACCTGGCAAAATATAAGCTCCAGCGCACTTGTCGTGCAGACAGGGTTTTGTTACTTTGTAAATATTGGAGGTTCTTATGATCTGTGTAAATCTTGATGGGATACTTGGTGCCTTCAGGGAGGTGTATCCAATGTTCCAAAGACTGTTTTATGGCCAAAAGCTCTTTTTCACCTATTGGATAATTTCTTTCAGCGGGGGTCATCACTTTGGAATAGTATGAGATTGAATGGATTGGACTGTTGAGTGTTGCCTGTTGTGATAATACTGCTCCTATGACGAAGTCAGAAGAGTCGACTTCTAGGATGTACTGCAACTTCGGGTCTGGAAACTTTAATATGGGAGCAGTGGTAAAACGAGTCTTTAATGTTTCGAACGCTGTCACAGCTTCAGGGTTCCAAAGGAATGGAACAGCAGAACTAGTTAATCTGCTGAGAGGTTTTGCTATTTTGGAGAAATTTCTTATAAATTTCCTGTAGTAGTTTGAAAAGCCAAAGAAATGTTGAAGATCCTTTTTATTTTTTGGTTTGGGCCAGTTTCCTACTGCTTCTACCTTTTCTTTCTGCATTTCAATTCCATGAGGTGATATATATTGTATCCTAGAAAAGATACATGATCTGTGTGAAACAAACATTTCTTAGGTTTGGCGAAAAGTTTGCGTTCTCTTAACCTTGCGAGTACCCTTCTTACATGTGTTATGTGTTCTGTTATGGTTTTAGAGTATATTAAAATATCATCCAGATAAATGACTAAACAAACGTCTAAGAGATCGCGGAAAACGTTGTTTATGAAATGCTGAAAAGGGGCGGGAGCATTACATAAACCGAAAGGCATGACAAGGTATTCATAAAGTCCGTACCTGGTTCTGAAAGCTTTTAGCCATTCATGCCCTTCCTTTATCATAATGAGATTGTAAGCCCCCCTAAGGTCTAATTTGGAGTAGCATCAGAGAGACGTTCTATGAGCTCTGGTATGAGAGGGAGAGGGTACCGTTTTTTTATTGTGCATTTATTTAATTTGCGGTAATCAACAATAGGTCTTAAAGTTAAATCCTTATTCCGAACAAAAAAAAATGCCTGCCCCTGCAGGGGATGTCGCGGCTCTGATAAAACCTTTCCTTAAATTTTCTTCCAAGTATTCCTTAAGATGGTCTAACTCAGGTTGGCTGAGTGGATATAAATGTCCATATGGGATGATTGAGCCAGGTTGTAGGTCAATAGGGCAATCGTATGTATGATGTGGAGGGAGATTTTCAGCCTCAGTTTTACTGAAGACGTCTGAATAATCAGAATATTCAGGAGGCAACCCGAGAGTTTGTGTGTCAGTCTTTAGAGAGATTTGCTTGTGGTAACAGTTTTCCTTGCAGTAATTAGATAAGAATGTAACCTGTAAAGTTGTCCAATCTATTTGAGGATTATGGAGCTGGAGCTACTTAATACCTAATACAATAGGGAAATGTGGAGAAGGTAGAACATCAAATGATAGTAGTTCAGTATGTCCTGAAATGGAAACAGATAAAGGTATTGTGTAATGTGTTATAGGACCAGTAGTGATTGTTGAGCCATCAATAACACGCACACAAATGGGGTTTTTTTTCAATATAAGTGGAATTTTATTTGATTTTACAATCTGGAGATCAAGGAAGTTCCCATATGTACTGAGTTGATGATGCCATCAAGCTTCAGTTGTTTTTGTTCCCACTGTAGAGAAAGAGATAAGGTGCAATAAGATGGGTTGTTTGTATTCTGTATGGAGGAGTATAAATAATTAAACTTACTTCTTTTATTCTTTTGTAGTATTGGACAATCCTGAACTGTATGTGACGGGTTGGCACAATACATACAAAGAGACTTAGTTCTCCTACGTAGTCTCTCCTCAGGACTCAAGGGACCTCTTAATATGCCTATCTCCATTGCTTCGTCCGGTTGTTTGGAGATGGGGGGGACCTGACGTGTTTGAGGACTAGCCATGGTTTTATTACAAATCTCAGATGTGTAGCATTCAGCCTGTCTCTCACAAAGTCTTCGGTCAAGTTGTGCTGCAGATCTCATCATGGCCTCTAATGTCTTAGGAAGTTCAAAGCGGGCAAGTCCGTCCTTGAGGCTGTCAGCCAGGCCCAGCTGAAATTGGTTACGGAGTGCAGCTTGGTTCCATTGTGAATCGGCAGCATACATTTTAAACTCAGTAATGTATTCCTCCACTGGCCTCTTGCCTTGTTTTAAGTTCCTCATGGAGGCTTCAGCCGTTAACTGTACATCTGTATTCTGGTACAGTTCGTCCATGGATGTGAAGAAATCCTCTAGGGAGCCAAGTAAGGGGTCATCTGATTCACAGAGGTTGTCGGCCCAGGTTTGGGGTTCGCCTCTTAGGAACGAGATTGTGCTGAGAACTTTTATTCTCTCACTGGGGTAAGTTCTAGACTTTAGATTGAATAACAGCTGACAGGAGTTTTTGAATTGCCTGTAGTATTTTCTGTTTCCAGCAAAATTCTCAGGTAGGGAAACTTGAGGTTCCGGGGAAACTTCATGCTGAGGGGTTTTGGTAGCTATGGAATCCTTGATAATATTTCTTAGGGATTGATTTTTCACTTGCATGTCAAGTACGGCTTGTGCCAGTTGATCTACCTTTTGAGAAAGGTTATAAACAAACTGTAGTAGGTCTGTTGGTTCCATATTTTATATTCACTTTTAGGCTTAGTAATATGTAAGGATGTGTATGTCCCTTTAAGGAACTCAATTGCAGATCCCTAGTAATAGGTTAGTGGTGTGTCACTGTTATATATAAAATCCTCTATGGATGAGAAGAAGTCTTTATTTCCAGTGATAATTAATTAGGAATACTGGTAACCGCCAGTAGAAAGGTTTATCTTAAACCTTCCTTGCAGTATCAATACAATCAAGAAGAAAGGAACTGCTATGTTGTTATTTTAAACTGTTGTCAAATATTGAGTGAAAGTTCATTCAAGTCTTAGAGAATTTATACTGGATGCCTCAGAGGAATTTCCTTACCCTGCAGCAATATACCACTTCCGTGAGAAAGGGTGCTGTAAGTATGCAAGAGGTTAATTCAGGCAATTGTGAAATTTGTTATTTATAAGATACCTGTTTCTGTACCTGCTCACAGTGGTAGATTTGTCCTCACGGTATTTCCTCAAACTTCAGACTCACAGAGATGGCAGTGCGGCGTTGCAGCAACTTACACTGAGCGGTCCCAGCTGATCCGAGAGAACCGGAAGTGACGTTTGAGATGGAGACTTCGGTGCAACTGCGGTAATCGTTAGTTTTGCTTCTGGTAGTGCTTAACTCACAGGGGGTCAGAATTCATCTGTGGATATTTGTATGAGGAAACAGTGGAAGGCACAGTGGAAATATAAACAGGTTAAGTTTGTTTAATACTTGTGGCTGTTATGAGAGTCCGGGTAAGGGCTGATGCCGATTGCTGTCAGGAAAGTGTTACAATGTATCCAGGTCCAGTCTGAAAAACAAGTAATAGCGAAAGAGTTACTCTGTAGTTCTCTGTGATGTCAATTTAGGAGTCAAAACTCCGGTGAAATAAAGAGGTTTTAGAGTCTTGAAGATTAGCTCAGGTCTGTTAATGTAGCTTGCCACAATCAGGTAGATTACTAAGCAATGTGATGTAGGAAGTAGGTGGTTCTTAAAGCAAACTTGACCAATCAGCAAGGTCAGGGTAAAACAAGGTAAGAGTTAAAGGAAAAGGAGTCCTGACAGACTACTATAACATAAATATACTGTATATATAAAAAAACCAATATAGAAACTTTCTTAAATCACAATCAAATAAATAATCAAAAAACAACACAAAATGTGATGGTGTAAAAAAATAAAGAGGGCGTCTGAAAGGTGTAAAAACAAAATGTGATGGTGCACACAAAAAGGATAAATGTCCCAGGTATAACGGTGGTAATGCTCAGCAGGTGAACATTGTCTAGAGCTTCAAAATCAAGCTCTAGATATAAATTCACAGGAAGCTCCTAATAGGAGACAAAGCACAGAACGATATCCTAGCTTTAAGGAATGAATCAGAAGTGGTTAAAAAGTGTAAAAATTTATTAAAAACAAGTTACAATGCATACAAATGAGAATGTCCCAATCATAGACCGCTGCAAGCAAAATACTGTGTATATCACAATGTCTAATGAGAGCTATTCAAGTCCGGTATGGAACAAGGCTCCACCCCTTTTGTGACATCACTAGGCTCCAACGTACGTTTCGCCAATTGCAGCTTGGCTTTTTCGAGGATGACTTCAAGTTGGTTTTAGTGTCCTTTTATAGTTGTAACTCCACTTTAAAGAATGCATAAAAAATGCGCATAATTTAAAATGCCCATAATTTAAAATACAATACATTTGTACATAATTAACAAACAAAATAAAAATAAAACCATAAGAAATGTTATAGTCGATGTGGGAAACGAACCCATAGCCTATGGTTTCATAAAAAAGCTAAATGTCTGTCTTTGCATCCTGAGCTAACAGAAAAGTCCTAAGTAAATAAGATATGAATAATGTTAACAATTATCTCTACTATGTATGATACATTGTAAAAAGACATCTGCCTGGAATCGAACTGGTGACCTTATGGCTTCAAAAATATTATATCACAATCGTAGTCCACTAGGCTATTTAAGAAATGTACCACAGGCACTGAGTTGTAACCAGTGGAGAATATTATTCTAAAAAATGATGTAATTCAAAGTCTTTATTCAGACCATTGGGAATGAAAGTATTTAGATCAAAGATCCATTTCATTTCCAATCTGCCTAATATCGCATTAATGTCCCCACCTCTCCAATGCAATTAAGCTTTTTGAATGCCTAAGTGTAAC
This sequence comes from Bombina bombina, assembly GCF_027579735.1. Classification (NCBI taxonomy): domain Eukaryota; kingdom Metazoa; phylum Chordata; class Amphibia; order Anura; family Bombinatoridae; genus Bombina; species Bombina bombina. The sequence goes on along the minus strand of NC_069505.1, from coordinate 224,134,717 downwards.
TTTATGTGTTTAGGATCACAATTATGTTTCCTTTTAAAGTGATCAGATAGTGCATGTTTGTCGAAACCATTTTTGATATTATATACATGCTCTCTAAATCTGACTGAAAGTTTCCTAGAGGTCCTTCCGATGTAGATTAAATTGCAAGAACATTTTAGTAAATAAATGACATTATTTGAGTTGCAAGTACTCATTTGCCTTATCTCATATTGTTTATTTACCACATTTATAGAAACCTTTAATATTTTCTCCTAACCAGCTTTCCTTGTTTTTATACTTAAGGAAACTTTTAGTGATTTTATCTTTTATATTGGGTACTCTCTTAAGGTCTATAGTCTTCTATAGGTTCTATAGGTTTCTATAAATGTGGTAAATGTATGGGCTGTAAAGAATTCTCTCAACAAGAGAGGAACATTAGATCTTTAACAATGGGTAACAATAAACAGTATGAGATAAGGCAAATGATTACTTGCAACTCAAATAATGTAATTTATTTACTAAAATGTTCTTGCAATTTAATCTACATTGGAAGAACCTCTAGGAAACTTTCAGTCAGATTTAGAGAGCATGTATATAATATCAAAAAAGGGTTTCGACAAACATGCACTATCTGATCACTTTAAAAGGAAACATAATTGTGATCCTAAACACATAAAGTTACACTTAGGCATTCAAATAGCTCAATTACATTGGAGAGGTGGGGACATTAATGCGATATTAGGCAGATTGGAAATGAAATGGATCTTTGATCTAAATACTTTCATTCCCAATGGTCGTAATACATATTTTGAATTACATCACTTTTTAGACTAATATTCTCCTCTGGTTACAACTCCTTAGTGCATTTGGTACATTTCTTAAATAGCTTAGTGGGCTATGATTGTGATATAATTGTTTCTTTGAAGCCATAAGGTCACCCGTTCGATTCTAGGCTGATTTCTTTTTACAATTTATTATACATAGTAGAGATAATTGTTAACATTAATAATATATTATTTATTTATAACTATTCTGTTAGCTCTGGATGCTAATACAGAAATTTAGCTTTTTTATGAAACCATAGTATATGGGTTAGTTTCCCACATCGACTATAACATTTCTTATGGTTTTATTTTGTTTGTTAATTATGTACAAATGTATTGTATTTTAAATTATGCACATTTTAAATTATGCACATTTTGTATGCATTCTTTAAAGTTATGCATTGTTATATAGCAAAGTATTTTCTTAACAAAACCTCTAAGACATGAGCACTCTGTCTATACACCTGTATAAGAATCCAGGACCCAATCAGAAGTGGAGTTACAACTATAAAAGGACACTACAACCAACTTGAAGTAATCCTCAAAAAATCCAATCTGTGATTGGTGAAACGTACGTCGGAGCGTAGTGAAATCACAAAAGGGGCGGATACTTGTTCCATACCGGACGTAAATAGCACTCATTAGACATTGTGATATACACAGTCTTTTGATTGCAGCGGTCTATGATTGGGACAGTCTCATTTGTATGCCTTGTTACTTGTTTTTAATAAATTGTTACACTTTTTAACCACTTCTGATTCATTCCTTGAAGCTGGGAAATCATTCTGTGCTTTGTCTCCTATTAGGAGCTTCCTGTGCATTTATATCTAGAGCTTGATTTTGAAGCTCTAGACATTGTTCACTTGCTGAGCATTACCACCGTGATTACCTGGGACATTTTTCCTTTTTGTGTGCACCATCACATTTTGTGTTATAAATATATATTAACATATATATCTATGTTATCACTAATAAAGACAAGCTAACATAAATACATTTTAATGTATATACAATACTTAAAGCATTGTGCAATATGCATGCATAACAAATTAAATATTGAATATCAATGCAAGGCCTGGCTACATCATATCTAAAATGAAATAAAATGCATGGTACGTATAATGCATATTAGTCTAAGTATTGGATATATAAATTAAAATGTAGATATTCTTGCTTAATGCATTTATTATTTTAAATATAAATATATTTTCAAAATAGATAACATATATTTATGTTATAAAAGGCAGTTGCATTACAACTATAGTATTATACATTGGTACATATAATGCATATTAGTCTAAGTATTGGATATATAAATTAAAATGTAGATATTCTTGCTTAATGCATTTATTATTTTAAATATAAATATATTTTCAAAAAAGATAACATATATTTATGTTATAAAAGGCAGTTGCATTACAACTATAGTATTATACATAACTGCATGCCTGTTATGTAATAATACAGGGAGTGCAGAATTATTAGGCAAGTTGTATTTTTGAGGATTAATTTTATTATTGAACAACAACCATGTTCTCAATGAACCCAAAAAACTCATTAATATCAAAGCTGAATATTTTTGGAAGTAGTTTTTAGTTTGTTTTTAGTTTTAGCTATTTTAGGGGGATATCTGTGTGTGCAGGTGACTATTACTGTGCATAATTATTAGGCAACTTAACAAAAAACAAATATATACCCAATTCAATTATTTATTTTTACCAGTGAAACCAATATAACATCTCAACATTCACAAATATACATTTCTGACATTCAAAAACAAAACAAAAACAAATCAGTGACCAATATAGCCAACTTTCTTTGCAAGGACACTCAAAAGCCTGCCATCCATGGATTCTGTCAGTGTTTTGATCTGTTCACCATCAACATTGCGTGCAGCAGCAACCACAGCCTCCCAGACACTATTCAGAGAGGTGTACTGTGTTCCCTCCTTGTAAATCTCACATTTGATGATGGACCACAGGTTCTCAATGGGGTTCAGATCAGGTGAACAAGGAGGCCATGTCATTAGATTTTCTTCTTTTATACCCTTTCTTGCCAGCCACGCTGTGGAGTACTTGGACGCTTGTGATGGAGCATTGTCCTGCATGATAAGATGGGTTGTTTGTATTCTGTATGGAGGAGTATAAATAATTAAACTTACTTCTTTTATTCTTTTGTAGTATTGGACAATCCTGAACTGTATGTGACGGGTTGGCACAATACATACAAAGAGACTTAGTTCTCCTACGTAGTCTCTCCTCAGGACTCAAGGGACCTCTTAATATGCCTATCTCCATTGCTTCGTCCGGTTGTTTGGAGATGGGGGGGACCTGACGTGTTTGAGGACTAGCCATGGTTTTATTACAAATCTCAGATGTGTAGCATTCAGCCTGTCTCTCACAAAGTCTTCGGTCAAGTTGTGCTGCAGATCTCATCATGGCCTCTAATGTCTTAGGAAGTTCAAAGCGGGCAAGTCCATCCTTGAGGCTGTCAGCCAGGCCCAGCTGAAATTGGTTACGGAGTGCAGCTTGGTTCCATTGTGAATCGGCAGCATACATTTTAAACTCAGTAATGTATTCCTCCACTGGCCTCTTGCCTTGTTTTAAGTTCCTCATGGAGGCTTCAGCCGTTAACTGTACATCTGTATTCTGGTACAGTTCGTCCATGGATGTGAAGAAATCCTCTAGGGAGCCAAGTAAGGGGTCATCTGATTCACAGAGGTTGTCGGCCCAGGTTTGGGGTTCGCCTCTTAGGAACGAGATTGTGCTGAGAACTTTTATTCTCTCACTGGGGTAAGTTCTAGACTTTAGATTGAATAACAGCTGACAGGAGTTTTTGAATTGCCTGTAGTATTTTCTGTTTCCAGCAAAATTCTCAGGTAGGGAAACTTGAGGTTCCGGGGAAACTTCATGCTGAGGGGTTTTGGTAGCTATGGAATCCTTGATAATATTTCTTAGGGATTGATTTTTCACTTGCATGTCAAGTACGGCTTGTGCCAGTTGATCTACCTTTTGAGAAAGGTTATAAACAAACTGTAGTAGGTCTGTTGGTTCCATATTTTATATTCACTTTTAGGCTTAGTAATATGTAAGGATGTGTATGTCCCTTTAAGGAACTCAATTGCAGATCCCTAGTAATAGGTTAGTGGTGTGTCACTGTTATATATAAAATCCTCTATGGATGAGAAGAAGTCTTTATTTCCAGTGATAATTAATTAGGAATACTGGTAACCGCCAGTAGAAAGGTTTATCTTAAACCTTCCTTGCAGTATCAATACAATCAAGAAGAAAGGAACTGCTATGTTGTTATTTTAAACTGTTGTCAAACATTGAGTGAAAGTTCATTCAAGTCTTAGAGAATTTATACTGGATGCCTCAGAGGAATTTCCTTACCCTGCAGCAATATACCACTTCCGTGAGAAAGGGTGCTGTAAGTATGCAAGAGGTTAATTCAGGCAATTGTGAAATTTGTTATTTATAAGATACCTGTTTCTGTACCTGCTCACAGTGGTAGATTTGTCCTCACGGTATTTCCTCAAACTTCAGACTCACAGAGATGGCAGTGCGGCGTTGCAGCAACTTACACTGAGCGGTCCCAGCTGATCCGAGAGAACCGGAAGTGACGTTTGAGATGGAGACTTCGGTGCAACTGCGGTAATCGTTAGTTTTGCTTCTGGTAGTGCTTAACTCACAGGGGGTCAGAATTCATCTGTGGATATTTGTATGAGGAAACAGTGGAAGGCACAGTGGAAATATAAACAGGTTAAGTTTGTTTAATACTTGTGGCTGTTATGAGAGTCCGGGTAAGGGCTGATGCCGATTGCTGTCAGGAAAGTGTTACAATGTATCCAGGTCCAGTCTGAAAAACAAGTAATAGCGAAAGAGTTACTCTGTAGTTCTCTGTGATGTCAATTTAGGAGTCAAAACTCCGGTGAAATAAAGAGGTTTTAGAGTCTTGAAGATTAGCTCAGGTCTGTTAATGTAGCTTGCCACAATCAGGTAGATTACTAAGCAATGTGATGTAGGAAGTAGGTGGTTCTTAAAGCAAACTTGACCAATCAGCAAGGTCAGGGTAAAACAAGGTAAGAGTTAAAGGAAAAGGAGTCCTGACAGACTACTATAACATAAATATACTGTATATATAAAAAAACCAATATAGAAACTTTCTTAAATCACAATCAAATAAATAATAAAAAAACAACACAAAATGTGATGGTGTAAAAAAATAAAGAGGGCGTCTGAAAGGTGTAAAAACAAAATGTGATGGTGCACACAAAAAGGATAAATGTCCCAGGTATAACGGTGGTAATGCTCAGCAGGTGAACATTGTCTAGAGCTTCAAAATCAAGCTCTAGATATAAATTCACAGGAAGCTCCTAATAGGAGACAAAGCACAGAACGATATCCTAGCTTTAAGGAATGAATCAGAAGTGGTTAAAAAGTGTAAAAATTTATTAAAAACAAGTTACAATGCATACAAATGAGAATGTCCCAATCATAGACCGCTGCAAGCAAAATACTGTGTATATCACAATGTCTAATGAGAGCTATTCAAGTCCGGTATGGAACAAGGCTCCACCCCTTTTGTGACATCACTCATTAGACATTGTGATATACACAGTCTATTGATTGCAGCGGTCTATGATTGGGACAGTCTCATTTGTATGCCTTGTTACTTGTTTTTAATAAATTGTTACACTTTTTAACCACTTCTGATTCATTCCTTGAAGCTGGGAAATCATTCTGTGCTTTGTCTCCTATTAGGAGCTTCCTGTGCATTTATATCTAGAGCTTGATTTTGAAGCTCTAGACATTGTTCACTTGCTGAGCATTACCACCATGATTACCTGGGACATTTTTCCTTTTTGTGTGCACCATCACATTTTGTGTTATAAATATATATTAACATATATATCTATGTTATCACTAATAAAGACAAGCTAACATAAATACATTTTAATGTATATACAATACTTAAAGCATTGTGCAATATGCATGCATAACAAATTAAATATTGAATATCAATGCAAGGCCTGGCTACATCATATCTAAAATGAAATAAAATGCATGGTACGTATAATGCATATTAGTCTAAGTATTGGATATATAAATTAAAATGTAGATATTCTTGCTTAATGCATTTATTATTTTAAATATAAATATATTTTCAAAATAGATAACATATATTTATGTTATAAAAGGCAGTTGCATTACAACTATAGTATTATACATTGGTACATATAATGCATATTAGTCTAAGTATTGGATATATAAATTAAAATGTAGATATTCTTGCTTAATGCATTTATTATTTTAAATATAAATATATTTTCAAAAAAGATAACATATATTTATGTTATAAAAGGCAGTTGCATTACAACTATAGTATTATACATAACTGCATGCCTGTTATGTAATAATACAGGGAGTGCAGAATTATTAGGCAAGTTGTATTTTTGAGGATTAATTTTATTATTGAACAACAACCATGTTCTCAATGAACCCAAAAAACTCATTAATATCAAAGCTGAATATTTTTGGAAGTAGTTTTTAGTTTGTTTTTAGTTTTAGCTATTTTAGGGGGATATCTGTGTGTGCAGGTGACTATTACTGTGCATAATTATTAGGCAACTTAACAAAAAACAAATATATACCCAATTCAATTATTTATTTTTACCAGTGAAACCAATATAACATCTCAACATTCACAAATATACATTTCTGACATTCAAAAACAAAACAAAAACAAATCAGTGACCAATATAGCCAACTTTCTTTGCAAGGACACTCAAAAGCCTGCCATCCATGGATTCTGTCAGTGTTTTGATCTGTTCACCATCAACATTGCGTGCAGCAGCAACCACAGCCTCCCAGACACTATTCAGAGAGGTGTACTGTGTTCCCTCCTTGTAAATCTCACATTTGATGATGGACCACAGGTTCTCAATGGGGTTCAGATCAGGTGAACAAGGAGGCCATGTCATTAGATTTTCTTCTTTTATACCCTTTCTTGCCAGCCACGCTGTGGAGTACTTGGACGCTTGTGATGGAGCATTGTCCTGCATGATAAGATGGGTTGTTTGTATTCTGTATGGAGGAGTATAAATAATTAAACTTACTTCTTTTATTCTTTTGTAGTATTGGACAATCCTGAACTGTATGTGACGGGTTGGCACAATACATACAAAGAGACTTAGTTCTCCTACGTAGTCTCTCCTCAGGACTTAAGGGACCTCTTAATATGCCTATCTCCATTGCTTCGTCCGGTTGTTTGGAGATGGGGGGGACCTGACGTGTTTGAGGACTAGCCATGGTTTTATTACAAATCTCAGATGTGTAGCATTCAGCCTGTCTCTCACAAAGTCTTCGGTCAAGTTGTGCTGCAGATCTCATCATGGCCTCTAATGTCTTAGGAAGTTCAAAGCGGGCAAGTCCATCCTTGAGGCTGTCAGCCAGGCCCAGCTGAAATTGTTTACGGAGTGCAGCTTGGTTCCATTGTGAATCGGCAGCATACATTTTAAACTCAGTAATGTATTCCTCCACTGGCCTCTTGCCTTGTTTTAAGTTCCTCATGGAGGCTTCAGCCGTTAACTGTACATCTGTATTCTGGTACAGTTCGTCCATGGATGTGAAGAAATCCTCTAGGGAGCCAAGTAAGGGGTCATCTGATTCACAGAGGTTGTCGGCCCAGGTTTGGGGTTCGCCTCTTAGGAACGAGATTGTGCTGAGAACTTTTATTCTCTCACTGGGGTAAGTTCTAGACTTTAGATTGAATAACAGCTGACAGGAGTTTTTGAATAGCCTGTAGTATTTTCTGTTTCCAGCAAAATTCTCAGGTAGGGAAACTTGAGGTTCCGGGGAAACTTCATGCTGAGGGGTTTTGGTAGCTATGGAATCCTTGATAATATTTCTTAGGGATTGATTTTTCACTTGCATGTCAAGTACGGCTTGTGCCAGTTGATCTACCTTTTGAGAAAGGTTATAAACAAACTGTAGTAGGTCTGTTGGTTCCATATTTTATATTCACTTTTAGGCTTAGTAATATGTAAGGATGTGTATGTCCCTTTAAGGAACTCAATTGCAGATCCCTAGTAATAGGTTAGTGGTGTGTCACTGTTATATATAAAATCCTCTATGGATGAGAAGAAGTCTTTATTTCCAGTGATAATTAATTAGGAATACTGGTAACCGCCAGTAGAAAGGTTTATCTTAAACCTTCCTTGCAGTATCAATACAATCAAGAAGAAAGGAACTGCTATGTTGTTATTTTAAACTGTTGTCAAACATTGAGTGAAAGTTCATTCAAGTCTTAGAGAATTTATACTGGATGCCTCAGAGGAATTTCCTTACCCTGCAGCAATATACCACTTCCGTGAGAAAGGGTGCTGTAAGTATGCAAGAGGTTAATTCAGGCAATTGTGAAATTTGTTATTTATAAGATACCTGTTTCTGTACCTGCTCACAGTGGTAGATTTGTCCTCACGGTATTTCCTCAAACTTCAGACTCACAGAGATGGCAGTGCGGCGTTGCAGCAACTTACACTGAGCGGTCCCAGCTGATCCGAGAGAACCGGAAGTGACGTTTGAGATGGAGACTTCGGTGCAACTGCGGTAATCGTTAGTTTTGCTTCTGGTAGTGCTTAACTCACAGGGGGTCAGAATTCATCTGTGGATATTTGTATGAGGAAACAGTGGAAGGCACAGTGGAAATATAAACAGGTTAAGTTTGTTTAATACTTGTGGCTGTTATGAGAGTCCGGGTAAGGGCTGATGCCGATTGCTGTCAGGAAAGTGTTACAATGTATCCAGGTCCAGTCTGAAAAACAAGTAATAGCGAAAGAGTTACTCTGTAGTTCTCTGTGATGTCAATTTAGGAGTCAAAACTCCGGTGAAATAAAGAGGTTTTAGAGTCTTGAAGATTAGCTCAGGTCTGTAGCTTGCCACAATCAGGTAGATTACTAAGCAATGTGATGTAGGAAGTAGGTGGTTCTTAAAGCAAACTTGACCAATCAGCAAGGTCAGGGTAAAACAAGGTAAGAGTTAAAGGAAAAGGAGTCCTGACAGACTACTATAACATAAATATACTGTATATATAAAAAAACCAATATAGAAACTTTCTTAAATCACAATCAAATAAATAATAAAAAAACAACACAAAATGTGATGGTGTAAAAAAATAAAGAGGGCGTCTGAAAGGTGTAAAAACAAAATGTGATGGTGCACACAAAAAGGATAAATGTCCCAGGTATAACGGTGGTAATGCTCAGCAGGTGAACATTGTCTAGAGCTTCAAAATCAAGCTCTAGATATAAATTCACAGGAAGCTCCTAATAGGAGACAAAGCACAGAACGATATCCTAGCTTTAAGGAATGAATCAGAAGTGGTTAAAAAGTGTAAAAATTTATTAAAAACAAGTTACAATGCATACAAATGAGAATGTCCCAATCATAGACCGCTGCAAGCAAAATACTGTGTATATCACAATGTCTAATGAGAGCTATTCAAGTCTGGTATGGAACAAGGCTCCACCCCTTTTGTGACATCACTCATTAGACATTGTGATATACACAGTCTTTTGATTGCAGCGGTCTATGATTGGGACAGTCTCATTTGTATGCCTTGTTACTTGTTTTTAATAAATTGTTACACTTTTTAACCACTTCTGATTCATTCCTTGAAGCTGGGAAATCATTCTGTGCTTTGTCTCCTATTAGGAGCTTCCTGTGCATTTATATCTAGAGCTTGATTTTGAAGCTCTAGACATTGTTCACTTGCTGAGCATTACCACCGTGATTACCTGGGACATTTTTCCTTTTTGTGTGCACCATCACATTTTGTGTTATAAATATATATTAACATATATATCTATGTTATCACTAATAAAGACAAGCTAACATAAATACATTTTAATGTATATACAATACTTAAAGCATTGTGCAATATGCATGCATAACAAATTAAATATTGAATATCAATGCAAGGCCTGGCTACATCATATCTAAAATGAAATAAAATGCATGGTACGTATAATGCATATTAGTCTAAGTATTGGATATATAAATTAAAATGTAGATATTCTTGCTTAATGCATTTATTATTTTAAATATAAATATATTTTCAAAAAAGATAACATATATTTATGTTATAAAAGGCAGTTGCATTACAACTATAGTATTATACATAACTGCATGCCTGTTATGTAATAATACAGGGAGTGCAGAATTATTAGGCAAGTTGTATTTTTGAGGATTAATTTTATTATTGAACAACAACCATGTTCTCAATGAACCCAAAAAACTCATTAATATCAAAGCTGAATATTTTTGGAAGTAGTTTTTAGTTTGTTTTTAGTTTTAGCTATTTTAGGGGGATATCTGTGTGTGCAGGTGACTATTACTGTGCATAATTATTAGGCAACTTAACAAAAAACAAATATATACCCAATTCAATTATTTATTTTTACCAGTGAAACCAATATAACATCTCAACATTCACAAATATACATTTCTGACATTCAAAAACAAAACAAAAACAAATCAGTGACCAATATAGCCACCTTTCTTTGCAAGGACACTCAAAAGCCTGCCATCCATGGATTCTGTCAGTGTTTTGATCTGTTCACCATCAACATTGCGTGCAGCAGCAACCACAGCCTCCCAGACACTATTCAGAGAGGTGTACTGTGTTCCCTCCTTGTAAATCTCACATTTGATGATGGACCACAGGTTCTCAATGGGGTTCAGATCAGGTGAACAAGGAGGCCATGTCATTAGATTTTCTTCTTTTATACCCTTTCTTGCCAGCCACGCTGTGGAGTACTTGGACACTTGTGATGGAGCATTGTCCTGCATGAAAATCATGTTTTTCTTGAAGGAAGCAGCCTTCTTCCTGTACCACTGCTTGAAGAAGGTGTCTTCCAGAAACTGGCAGTAGGACTGGGAGTTGAGCTTGACTCCATCCTCAACCCGAAAAGGCCCCACAAGCTCATCTTTGATGATACCAGCCCAAACCAGTACTCCACCTCCACCTTGCTGGCGTCTGAGTCGGACTGGAGCTCTCTGCCCTTTACCAATCCAGCCACGGGCCCATCCATCTGGCCCATCAAGACTCACTCTCATTTCATCAGTCCATAAAACCTTAGAAAAATCAGTCTTGAGATATTTCTTGGCCCAGTCTTGACGTTTCAGCTTGTGTGTCTTGTTCAGTGGTAGTCGTCTTTCAGCCTTTCTTACCTTGGTCATGTCTCTGAGTATTGCACACCTTGTGCTTTTGGGCACTCCAGTGATGTTGCAGATCTGAAATATGGCCAAACTGGTGGCAAGTGGCATCTTGGCAGCTGCACGCTTGACTTTTCTCAGTTCATGGGCAGTTATTTTGCGCCTTGGTTTTTCCACACGCTTCTTGCGACCCTGTTGACTATTTTGAATGAAACGCTTGATTGTTCGATGATCACGCTTCAGAAGCTTTGCAATTTTAAGAGTGCTGCATCCCTCTGCAAGCTATCTCACTGTTTTTGACTTTTCTGAACCTGTCAAGTCCTTCTTTTTACCCATTTTGCCAAAGGAAAGGAAGTTACCTAATAATTATGCACACCTGATATAGGGTGTTGATGTCATTAGACCACACCCCTTCTCATTACAGAGATGCACATCACCTAATATGCTTAATTGGTAGTAGGCTTTCGAGCCTATACAGCTTGGAGTAAGACAACATGCATAAAGAGGATGATGTGGTCAAAATACTCATTGGCCTAATAATTCTGCACTCTCTGTATAATTGTAATATTAATGCCTTTTGTAACATGAATATCAATTTTAAAATATATATTTATGTTTGTAATAAGAAACACAAGAAACAATAAACACATATTAATTTATATACAATAGTTAAAAGAATATGCATAATACATAAGAATGCATAATATTTTAAAATAGTAGATAAATACACTATTAACCCATAAGCTTCCCTAACATAATCAACAATCTACAAGCATACTGTAAATACTATATTAATTTACACATATCTAATTCAATAATTTCTGATTTAACAACTAACAGTTTGTAAATAGTATAAACAAGGATACAGATTGTAAGTTATATATTTCCATTCATGTAGAGTTATAAAATTTATATTAAAACATCAGTGAACAATAAATTAGCTTATTAGTAACTTGTAAAAATTTAAATAAAAAAATTAAACTACTGGGGGCAGAGCCTGGAGGAGCACAGTGATGGATGCTTAATCACTGAGCTCCGTGCATACAAGGCAAGGAAAGTCTTTCTTTAGCATTATAATGAGATGAGCTGATCGAAAACATAAAGGAGAAATCCCTTAACCCACTGGCAGCAAAGTTGAACTGAAAAGAATTGGGAAACAGAGAGCCTGCGTGTGACACTCAGAACATACACACAGCTCATATAGTGGCAGATCCGCCATCTTAACAGAAGCCTGTTGTGGTCGGGCAGAGGAGACTAAAAAGCAGATGCCGGAGAGGAGCAGTGTATCACATGAGCCTGTACATCACAAATGCATCCGCACTCGGTAAGCAACAGGGTAAGTCTGTCTTAACTTAACACGCTGTCGATGGCCGTGGAAAGGAGAGGTGATGACACACTGTTCACTGAGACATCGTTTTTACCGACGCTCACTACGACTACCTCAACAAATTAAACAGTCTGCTTCACAAAACCACAACAATGAGACAAAATAAAGAACACCCCATATTCAGAACCAGCACTTATAAGCAGCAGGGAAAAAACTGTGATAGATACATTGCCAACTATAAGGTAAACTAGAGCAGGGACTTCAAATAATACTTGAATTATAATTGCATGAAGCGCCCCATAAACAAAAGAGCAATGCAACTAATCTGGGTACTTTATAAGGATGTTCAGAGTTGAAAAACCCACAAAAGTTAATTGAACTACAACATTAAGGGGACACGGAGCTAAAGTTTTTTCTATCGCCATTTTATTATGGAGTCCATAACGCATCTATTAAATGATTTGGCCATCCGACTAAATCGCCACCATGTGGACTGCGTAGATTCGTTGAAATCTGCAAAGAGGTCACCCCTGTTGTGATGACTACCGAAGCTCTACATACCACCAACAAAGATGCCCTGTATGTACGGAAAGATGCTGTAGGGCCCCAGTGTCAATCTTCAGCTGTGGCATGTACAACTATCTACCACAAATCACAGAGAAGAGAGTCTGAGCTTAGTGAAACTGCGACAGAGAGGAAGGCAATAATACCAGTGGGCCTTCAACTTGTCAGCTCCACAAAAGCATCATTAGATCTCAATCGGCTAGATTTGGAGTTTTGTCGGTAACGACCCGAAAAACTAACGCCGGCTTTTTTCTGGCCGCACCATAAAAAAAACTCTGGTATTGAGAGTCCACATAAAGGCTGCGTTAGGCTCCAAAAAAGGAGCGTAGAGAATTTTTAATGCAGCTTCAACTCTCGATACCAGAGTTGCTTACGCAAGCGGCCAGCCTCAAAAACGTGCTCGTGCACGATTCTCCCATAGGAAACAATGGGGCTGTTTGAGCTGAAAAAAAACCTAACACCTGCAAAAAAGCCGCGTTCAGCTCCTAACACAGCCCCATTGTTTGCTATGGGGAAACACTTCCTACGTCTGCACCTAACACTCTAACATGTACTCCGAGTCTAAACACCCCTAACCTTACACTTATTAACCCCTAATCTGCTGCCCCCGCTATCGCTGACCAGTGTATATTATTTTTAACCCCTAATCTGCCGCTCCGTAAACTGCCGTTACTTACATTATCCCTATGTACCCCTAATCTGCTGCCCTAACATCGCCGACCCCTATATTATATTTATTAACCCCTAATCTGCCCCCCACAACGTTGCCTCCACCTGCCTACACTTATTAACCCCTAATCTGCCGACCGGACCTGAGCGCTACTATAATAAAGTTATTAACCCCTAATCCGCCTCACTAACCCTATAATAAATAGTATTAACCCCTAATCTGCCCTCCCTAACATCGCCGACACCTAACTTCAATTATTAACCCCTAATCTGCCGACCGGAGCTCACCGCTATTCTAATAAATGTATTAACCCCTAAAGCTAAGTCTAACCCTAACACCCCCCTAAGTTAAATATAATTTACATCTAACGAAATTAATTAACTCTTATTAAATAAATTATTCCTATTTAAAGATAAATACTTACCTGTAAAATAAGCTACAATATAAATTTTAGGATTTATATTTATTTTACAGGTAACTTTGTATTTATTTTAACCAGGTACAATAGCTATTAAATACTTAAGAACTATTTAATAGCTAAAATAGTTAAAATAATTACAAATTTACCTGTAAAATAAATCCTAACCTAAGTTACAATTAAACCTAACACTACACTATCAATAAATTAATTAAATAAACTACCTACAATTACCTACAATTAACCTAACACTACACTATCAATAAATTAATTAAATACAATTCCTACAAATAAATACAATTAAATAAACTAGCTAAAGTACAAAAATTAAAAAAAGAACTAAGTTACAAAAAATAAAAAAATATTTACAAACATAAGAAAAATATTACAACAATTTTAAACTAATTACACCTACTCTAAGCCCCCTAATAAAATAACAAAGACCCCCAAAATAACAAAATGCCCTACCCTATTCTAAATTACTATTATAGGGTTAGTGAGGCGGATTAGGGGTTAATAACTTTATTATAGTAGCGGTGCGGTTCACTCGGCAGATTAGGGGTTAATAAGTGTAGGCAGGTGGAGGCAACGTTGAGGGGGCAGATTAGGGGTTAATAAATATAATATAGGGGTCGGCGGTGTTAGGGGCAGCAGATTAGGGGTACATAGCTATAATGTAGGTGGCGGCGCTTTGCAGTCGGCAGATTAGGGGTTAATTATTGTAGGTAGCTGGCGGCAACGTTGTGGGGGGCAGATTAGGGGTTAATAAATATAATACAGGGGTCGGCGGTGTTAGGGGCAGCAGATTAGGGGTACATAAGTATAACGTAGGTGGCGGTCGGCAGATTAGGGTTTAAAAAAAATTATTTGAGTGTCGGCGATGTGGGGGACCTCGGTTTAGGGGTACATAGGTAGTTTATGGGTGTTAGTGTACTTTAGAGCACAGTAGTTAAGAGCTTTATGAACCGGCGTTAGCCCAGAAAGCTCTTAACTACTGACTTTTTCCTGCGGCTGGAGTTTTGTCGTTTGATTTCTAACGCTCACTTCAGCCACGACTCTAAATACCGGCGTTAGAAAGATCCCATTGAAAAGATAGGATACGCAATTGACGTAAGGGGATCTGCGGTATGGAAAAGTCGCGGCTGAAAAGTGAGCGTTAGACCCTATTTTGAGTGACTCCAAATACTGGCGGTAGCCTAAAACCAGCGTTAGGAGCCTCTAACGCTGGTTTTCACGGCTAACGCCAAACTCCAAATCTAGGTCAAAGTTTCTCAGGTACACACAGAGACATATTCTCCAGATCAATCATCCAGACCACTCAGGCGGACTGTACTTACCCACAAAAGTTGAATATCTGCCCCATGTATCAATGCAGGCCCAGGATTTAAATGGCCTCAGTCATATGTGGTCTCTCCTCATGTGACATGGGACTCTGGCAGCGCATTCCCTTGGATTACTAAGCTAAATCTTGCAATCTTCACAAGAGCGGGCGTGGGGTAATTATGTGCTGTCCCTGAATTGAGGTCTGTATAATCTTGGGCTCTATCGGCTATGATGGTCTGCTATTGCACATACACATCTGCAAATCTAGTATATAGAGACTTTATATACTTAATATTTTCCAAACACATGACATAAGCTAGTAGACTTTCCAAATGATGACCGGATGGTCAGAGAAAAAGGGAAAGGCTTTGGCTCAAGTTGAGTCCATCCCCGCTGACCTGCCCGGTATTTATACTATTCAGGACTCTGACATAACCCGCTATATTGGCAGATGCCAGTCCTTACGCAAGCCCGTCTACACACTTGTGGAGGAGCAGATTGTGCCTCGGAAAACTTGTATAAGCTAAGGACTAAAGATACCAAAACAAGTTTGGACATTGCCAAGCTTTAAACAGGCTATAAGCCTCCCTAAATTGTTAAATATATTATGGGTATAACGTTGTCTTATCTTTACATATATATTACCATCTTACTGAGGTCTACAAGGCATAGTTTATTACTTATTTAAGGCAACTAGATTGTTTAAAGGGACACTGAACCCAATTTTTTTAATTTGTGATTTAGATAGAGCATGCAATTTTAAGCAACTTTCTAATTTACTCCTATTATCAAATGTTCTTCATTCTCTTGGTATCTTTATTTGAAAAGCAAGAATGTAAGTTTAGATGCCGGCCCATTTCTGGTGAACAACCTGAATTGTTCTTGATGATTGGTGGATAACTGACCAATAAGCAAGTGTTTTCCATGGTACTGAACCAAAAAATAGCTTAGATGCCTTCTTTTTCAAATAAAGATAGCAAGAGAACGAAGAAAAAATGATAATAGGAGTAAATTAGAAAGTTGCTTAAAATTGCATGCTCTATCTTAATCACGAAAGAAAAAATTTGGGTTCAGTGTCCCTTTAATGTTATCCTTTTGTTCACTGAGATATGTCAGAGACCCCATCATTAGGCATTTGCACAACTTGCTATACACTCTCATTCTGTAACACATAATTGATCAGATTTCTGTCTGCTCTTTTGTATGCAAAGGATCTATAGAATCTGTAAAGTCGTATTTGCTGGTTTTAATTATTTTTTAACCATTTTCCCTGTACTTAGTCCTCATCACTGGATGTTCGATGTAGGTTACACAGTGTTTAATAGCTCAGGGGTTTATATTTACTGCAAATCAGTTTCTGCTATATATCTGATATGGTGTTTAGTACTATCTATATAACCCTTTAGGCTAAGACTCATTAGCATATATGTTTTTCTATTACACCACAATTAAATTGACTTAACAGTATTGTTCTATATTTTACCTATTATTATTCTAACACCTACTGACCCTGAGCTGAGGTAAAGAGAGTCACACCCTTCACACCAGTGTCCTGATATACACCTTTTCAATGCCTACAGCTAGGACCTCATTTAGTGAAATCTCACATGTACCATATATATTTCTCAAGTAGGTTATATATGCTTTAATAGAATTTTTTTTAGGAGAGTTGTATTGTTTTACAAAGCATCCTGCATTATATATAAAGCTTTTGTACTGTTACTGTTCATATGTATTACCTAGTTAGATAGACATATTTCCTACCTCTTCTAGGATTTGGGTTCTAGATGTAGGCTATAATATTCATGCCTTTCTCAAATGTGTAACATAGTAATATGTTAAACCTGACATGATCGGCTCTGAAAGACTTATTCACATTGTGACCCCCCCTATAATGTTAAGTTTATATCCTACTATTTTAATAGTTTTAAACAAATGTATCACCCCCTTTCACGTAGTCTGCTACATATATGTGGGGCTTTGTTGCTATAAGTTATTTGTCTGATTCCAAACATATTAAAGTTGAACTACGTCTAGTAATCCATCACTCACATCACTTCTCTCAGAGGCCTGAGATAGGTTATGCGGACCGTCTATTCAACAGTTTACATTTTAAATAACCTAGTACCTAGTTGTTGGCCCAACTGATTGTGTTGCCTTTTTCCTTTACTTTATGATCTGTTATGCACTCACCTGTGTATTCTAGCTCTGATCATATATAAACTACACATATTACAGACCAAATACAAGTCCAACATGACCTACTCTACTTCTGTAATTACTTTTTGTCCTCTATAGGATATGGACGTGTATTTGTCCTTCACTTTCTTTTATCTTACAGGTGAAACTTGAAAAATTAGAATATCGTGCAAAAGTTCATTTATTTCACTAATGCAACTAAAAAGGTGAAACTAATATATGAGATAGACTCCTTACATGCAAAGCAAGATAGTTCAAGCCGTGATTTGTCATAATTGTGATGATTATGGATTACAGCTCATGAAAACCTCAAATCCACAATCTCAGAAAATTAGAATGTTACATGCAATCAATAAAACAATGATTGTACATAGAACAATATCGGACCTCTGAAAAGTATAAGCATGCATACTGTATGTACTCAGTACTTGGTTTGTGCCCCTTTTGCAGCAATTACTGCCTCAATGCGGAGTGGCATGGAAGCTATCAGCCTGTCGCACTGCTGAGGTGTTATGGAAGACCAGGATGCTTCAATAGCGGCCTTCAGCTCTTCTGCATTGTTCGGTCTCATATCTCTCATCTTTCTCTTGGCAATGCCCCATAGATTCTCTATGGGGTTCAGGTCAGGCGAGTTTGCTGGCCAATCAAGCACAGTAATCCCACGGTCATTGAACCAGGTTTTGGTGCTTTTGGCAGTGTGGGCAGGTGTCCTGCTGGAAAATGAAGTCAGCATCCCCATAGAGCTCGTCTGCGGAAGGAAGCATGAAGTGCTCCAAAATCTCCTGGTAGATGGCTGCATTTACCCTGGACTTAATGAAGCACAGTGGACAAACACCAGCAGAGGACATGGCTCCCCAAAGCAACACAGACTGTGGAAACTTCACACTGGACTTCAAGCATCTTGCAGTGTGTGCCTCTCCATTCTCCCTCCATACTCTGGGTCCTTGGTTTCCAAATGAGATGCAAAATTTGCTCTTATCAGAAAAGAGGACTTTGGACGACTGAGCAACAGACCAGGTCTATTTTTCTTTAGCCCAGGTAAGATGCCTCTGACATTGTTTGATGTTCAGGAGTGGTTTTACAAGAGGAATACGACATTTGAAGCCCATGTCCAGGATCCATCTGTGTGTGGTGGCTCTTGATGCACTGACTCCAGCCTCAGTCCATTCCTTGTGAAAGTCCCCAACACTTTTGAATGGCCTTTTCCTGACAATGCGGTCATCCCTGCTGCTTGTGCACCTTTTTCTTCCACACTTTTCCCTTCCACATAACTTTCTATTAATGTGCTTTGATACAGCACTTTGGGAACATCCAACTTCTTTTGCAATTACCCTTTGAGGCTTTCCCTCCTTATGGAGGGTGTCAATGATGGTTTTCTGCACAACTGTCAGGTCAGCAGTCTTTTCCATGATTGTGATTCCTACTGAACCAGACTGAGAGACAATTTAAAGGCTCAGGAACCCTTTGCAGGTGTTATGGCTTAATTAGCTGATTTGAGTGGGACACTTTTAGCCTAGAATATTGCACTTTCTTTTATCTTACAGGTGAAACTTGAAAAATTAGAATATCGTGCAAAAGTTCATTTATTTCACTAATGCAACTAAAAAGGTGAAACTAATATATGAGATAGACTCCTTACATGCAAAGCAAGATAGTTCAAGCCGTGATTTGTCATAATTGTGATGATTATGGATTACAGCTCATGAAAACCTCAAATCCACAATCTCAGAAAATTAGAATGTTACATGCAATCAATAAAACAATGATTGTACATAGAACAATATCGGACCTCTGAAAAGTATAAGCATGCATACTGTATGTACTCAGTACTTGGTTTGTGCCCCTTTTGCAGCAATTACTGCCTCAATGCGGAGTGGCATGGAAGCTATCAGCCTGTCGCACTGCTGAGGTGTTATGGAAGACCAGGATGCTTCAATAGCGGCCTTCAGCTCTTCTGCATTGTTCGGTCTCATATCTCTCATCTTTCTCTTGGCAATGCCCCATAGATTCTCTATGGGGTTCAGGTCAGGCGAGTTTGCTGGCCAATCAAGCACAGTAATCCCACGGTCATTGAACCAGGTTTTGGTGCTTTTGGCAGTGTGGGCAGGTGTCCTGCTGGAAAATGAAGTCAGCATCCCCATAGAGCTCGTCTGCGGAAGGAAGCATGAAGTGCTCCAAAATCTCCTGGTAGATGGCTGCATTTACCCTGGACTTAATGAAGCACAGTGGACAAACACCAGCAGAGGACATGGCTCCCCAAAGCAACACAGACTGTGGAAACTTCACACTGGACTTCAAGCATCTTGCAGTGTGTGCCTCTCCATTCTCCCTCCATACTCTGGGTCCTTGGTTTCCAAATGAGATGCAAAATTTGCTCTTATCAGAAAAGAGGACTTTGGACGACTGAGCAACAGACCAGGTCTATTTTTCTTTAGCCCAGGTAAGATGCCTCTGACATTGTTTGATGTTCAGGAGTGGTTTTACAAGAGGAATACGACATTTGAAGCCCATGTCCAGGATCCATCTGTGTGTGGTGGCTCTTGATGCACTGACTCCAGCCTCAGTCCATTCCTTGTGAAAGTCCCCAACACTTTTGAATGGCCTTTTCCTGACAATGCGGTCATCCCTGCTGCTTGTGCACCTTTTTCTTCCACACTTTTCCCTTCCACATAACTTTCTATTAATGTGCTTTGATACAGCACTTTGGGAACATCCAACTTCTTTTGCAATTACCCTTTGAGGCTTTCCCTCCTTATGGAGGGTGTCAATGATGGTTTTCTGCACAACTGTCAGGTCAGCAGTCTTTTCCATGATTGTGATTCCTACTGAACCAGACTGAGAGACAATTTAAAGGCTCAGGAACCCTTTGCAGGTGTTATGGCTTAATTAGCTGATTTGAGTGGGACACTTTTAGCCTAGAATATTGCACCTTTTCACAATATGCTAATTTTCTGAGATTGTGGATTTGGGGTTTTCATGAGCTGTAAGCCATAATCATCAAAATTATGACAAATCATGGCTAGAACTATCTTGCTTTGCATGTAATGAGTCTATCTCATATATTAGTTTCACCTTTTAAGTTGCATTAGTGAAATAAATTAACTTTTGCACGATATTCTAATTTTTCGAGTTTCCTCTGTATAAGGCTACTACAACCCAGACTTGACAATATCTTGTATCAGCATGGCATGTCATGCCTCAGTTTATTGCACCCTGGTTCATTCACCTGACCTCTCAAACAGGGACATAAGATAGCACAATATAACAGATTATTGCAGATTATAGGAAGATGAGACTTTTATCGTATTGTAGCTCAGGCTATAGCATAGAGTGCTCCCCTAGCTTTCATAACATAGATCCATCACAATGGCCCGTCCCCCCAAATTAATTTCCCCCCTAATTAAAAGTGGCTCTTGCCCACTGACTCACCCCAACTAAAGTTTAAACCATACTACTACCCACTCACACATGCAGGTATGCTCACCGTATATTTAACCCTTATTCACTAAAGGTGACAGTTTATCTTAAATCTTCGAGCTATCAGTATACCATATATCCCTCTAACAGATTCTCCAAATCTATTCTCCTACACCACACTATGATCTATTATACTACGTAGTACATGGTTCACAGAAAAGAGGTTCCAAATATTTTTACACAGTATATTTATCTTTATTTTAACAGCAGTTTCATTTTTAGATAACATTTGATATTGAACTGAAAATGTATATATGCTGTTGCAAATTTCTAATGTGACTCGATATTATGTATTTAACCTATGTAAACTAGATAGCTGCTGTTACAATTTCTCCCAACCTCAATAAAAAATTCATTTAAAAAAAAAAAAAAAAAAAAAACTACTATGTTTTACACATTTCAACTTTATTGTCACTGGAATATATTATTTTATAAAGAACCTAATCAATTTAGTCAGTACCTGTATATACATTTTAAAAAGAGATACATAAATGTTTTGTGAAACTAAGAATGAAAAAAAGAAGAAGACATTTCTGACCTAGAAATATGTAGCTTGGAAGACAGAAATGTATAATCTATACCCTGCTTTAAAAAGGATAGGTTCACAAAGGGACATGTCATTCTCTTTTCTATATGGAAGAATGAGGTGCCTTAAGTATAGTATTTTGTGAAAATTCTGCTAAGGAGGGCCCTGTATTTTTTATTTAATCATGCACTTAAGCTAAATAATACATTCAATATGTCATAACCAGCAGAACAGTCATATTAAAAATTGTGATTTAACCCCTGTTTACTTCACAAAATAATACTTTTTTCTCTTTACCTTGGGACTAGTTGTCATTTATAATTTCTGACCGAAGGAGACATAATGGATGTACAATGAAACCTTGATGCTTTTCCAAGCAACATGGAAATCTAGAAAATAAGCACCCATTACATTAGCAGACAAAAATGATGTTTTCTGCAATGCTTAGGAGCTGATGATAGAAAATAAATGGGATGTTTGACTGAAAACATAGTCTTGTTAATCGCAATCTTTGATGGTTAAAGAAATATATGAACTTTTTCTGAACTTAAGAGTGACACACAGCAGGCAATATACTGAAAGGTTATGAAGAAATATTTTTAAAAATGCTTGAAAAATGTTTGAGCTATGTGTTAGACATTCTACCTTTTCATTTTAGACTGCAATTTTGCAGATATATATTTATATATATAAACTATGTTAGCACATTTAAGGCTTTAGTTTTTGTATATTTATAAATGTTTGTAAATCTTGTTATTTAGTTTCATGTCTAATGACAGAGATGTTTTAAAATTCTTGTTTCTTTAGTTTCTTTTCATATAAATCCTTAATACTTCAGGCAGGTAGAGATTATTATTGTTAATTTGCAACGTTCTGCAAAATTCTGTAGCACTTAACTCCTTTATTAAAGAAAGTTCCTTGATCATAATTATTTTAGATAATGAAAAATAATATATTGTATCAATGTTCCCTCTATTTTTTTATTACAGCTGTGCAGACCGACTACTGCTCTGAGCAGATTTTTTGTTTTACACGACCTGACAACTGGACAGCACTTGAAAATAAATATTTTCATATAAATAATGTCAATATTCAAAGGAAAAAAATGACAACATGAGCCATAGGCAATTTTGCTAACATATTATAAAGTATTCCCAGCTTAAATGCAAACGTTGCCCTAAAGGGGGAAAAAAAAAAGCTACTGCACATCACACACGCTCAACAGCAAAACAGTGATTAATTATATGATAGCTGACACTCAGTATAAGTAGTTACAGCAAAATATACAACCTGTCTATACACAACCTGACATATCTGACTTTTCAGTCCTTATAAATGGCTAAGTTAAAGAAATCTCACGGACTGTCCAGCAGACTACCTCCACTTATAGAGGCTGTCCAGCTATAATAAGTCTATACATTAATTCTTTCTAACCCACTCCAACTCGGGCCCCTAGGACTTTTTCTATGCTGTCAAGAAGGTTTTCCCCACCTTTTCCCCACGGAACCTCACCTTTACTGCTAAACAAATTAAATCTACTTCCTCCTGTACTGCAAGAGTACACAAGGCTGTACTAATTTTGTACTAATAAAGATGGCATTTTAATAATCAGGGATATTGGGCCATTTTGGGATTTTACTGGCTACTGGGCATTCTTTTGTTGTCTGATTAGTTTCAGTTTTGCTGGCTGCTTAGATAAGTAACTTCTAATTATAATCTATATATGTTTGTCAACCCTGACATAGATTGTCCAGTTTTGTACATCAGAAAGTACCCTGTGTGAAAAAAACATAACACTGCATATGAGTTCTATTTGACAAACAGATTATGTTAGCACACAAGAATCAGATTAACCATCTTTTCTGTCCATATTTTTATCTTCTAGACTGCGTGTGTGTGTGTAAATATACATTATCATAATATAAACAAACATAAGGTGCCAGGGTTTATATATTAACCTACTCTAGTCAAAAGGCAATCAAGAGGTTAAATCACTACTGTGGAAGGCACACATCAGGTATTTATCCACTTGATTGTCTGGAACACCCATGTAATAATGCCACTTGACCACTGATTACCCAGAACACTTGCAATAGTGATATAAACCTTATCTTTAATATTACAGGAGAGAGAGGATATTTACTTGAGGGTGCTGGTCAGTCCCTAGTTTAGTCTTCCTCTGATAGATATAATCATCTGAGCTTATTTTTACAGTGCCAATTGTCTGCCTGACCAGGCTTCTCAATATAACCATACATAACACTTTGATTTATATGTGCATTAATAAGTCAAAGCAAAAAAAGCATTTATACATTTGTTCCCCTTAAAAGTAGTTTAAACTTTTTGTCACAATTGCAGAGGAAATATAAGTAAGGTTTAATAAACAGACCACTGAAACCACTGGATTGTCTAAAAAACAAAAGTTTACTGTCTCCTTTAAAAAACTATTATTTAAGAAGTTGTAGAGTCAGGGCTGGCTCAATTATGGGACCAACGAACCAAGGCAGCACTTTAGTGACAGTCACTGTCAGACCCAGAACACTGTCCTCTGTCTCCATGGGGAAGTCTCAGGCTCCCAGCCACATAACCTCACCATGCACAAACACACAGAACCAGTCAGGGGCGACATTCAATGTGGGACATATGCATCTTTTTACTAGCTTCCTTCCCACTTATTGTGCAATTTGTGCATAAGCATTGGTTCCATGTAGGCCGGCTTATTAAGGTTAGCAGCCAGACTAGTAGGTTATGCTAATCAGTAATGTTACTACATGAGGGTAGGGGGGGGGGGGCTGCCCTGGTTAGAGTTCTGTTAAAGCTGCAGCCTAATCTGCTCAAAGGAGGTGTGAGTGCACCAGCTGCTGTGTTCTTAACATTTGTTCCACACACGTATACACAAGAACTACATATATTTGTGCATAGCTAGTCTACAACCATACCTAAGAGAGCTCTTACTATTTGTGATTTGGTGCTTACTGCGGCCCTCATCATGTTTCACCTTCCCTCCCCCAAGTGGCGGACCTCCATCTGTGTCCCCAAGTTCTGCCACTCTCCCTGAGTCTCCAAATTTACCATTCAAAAGCTCCTGCCAGCTCAGGAGTTGGACACAAGCACATTCAATCTTCCACAACATTGCTGCTGCAAGGCTGTTCGCATGCTAACGGCTTCAAGACTATAAATGCCCCCTGTGATGTGAATCCTTACTTTGAATGTGTGTGGTGCCTACCAAATCACTCCATGGCCATACCACCACACTTGTTAGAGTTAACATTGTATTGTATACTTCTTCACGGACAAATCATAGTCTCTTAATTACTTTTCTCAATAACAAGTCTAGTAGTGGTGCAAATAGGTAGACTGGATGCCGCAGCCTCTAGCTGGCTGTTGCCCCTGACAAAAACCTCCAGGGAAATTCCTCCTTAGACTTGAGAGACTCCAATATCCAGCCACAGGCAATCAGGAGAAATCCAGCAGCCACTTTAAACAACCAGTATGCTGCAACTTTATAAAAGTACTAAAAACGTTAATAAAACTTTAGGGTACAGCTGATCTGTTTAAAAACATACAACCCGTTTTTTTCAGCTCAAATGTGAACTGTTTCATCAGGTTTGTTTGTCTGTCAGATAATAAATATAACCCATGATCTTTTTTTTCTGATAAATTTTATATTTGTATACTTAAAGGAACATGAAAGTCAAAATTACATTTCTGTGATTTATATAGAGCATGCAATGTTAACATACTTTCAATTTACTTCTATTATCAAATGTATTTTATTCTTCTACTATTTGTTGAAAAGCATATCTTCATTAGGCCCAGGAGCAGCAATGCATCACTGAAAGCTAGATGGTAATTGGTGGCACCCACATATGCAATTTGTCATTGGCTCAACAGATGTGTTCAGTAGGTCCCGGCACTGCATTGCTGTTCTGGACCTAACTTTAGCTATGTGTTGAATCATTATGCAGGGGATATGCAAACAACTCTATAAAATATGAGTTAACAAGAGTTTGCAGTAGAACTACACAAATAATGTGGGGATGCCTGTATGTGATAGTTATATGTAAAGTACCTTCAGGCTGGAGTGCTGGTGAATATGTAACGTTTATACAATTTAGTCAAAAAGAGAAATTTGACTGGAAAAATAATACACTTAAATAGCACTTCCGTCTCCCCTTATAATTGAAACATTAAATAATCAGGGGTAACGAATTTGGAATTAATTTAAAACATAACTTTTAATGTTTGTTTGAATATAAAAATAAAGTGTGTGACTTTAAAAACACAGTTGGGATTCAATGATGCGGTATAAACGTACTGTTTATTAGCACTACTGGTGTTTTATAGGTAACTATATACGGCTATGTGGGGACATATGCCCTAATCCTCTGGTAATGGGGATAGGACTAATGAGTATGAAGTTAGTAGAAGTAATAATGGATACTCTGTCCTTTTAAAGGTGTAATAGTTCTGGTGTCACTTAAGGATTTGTAAAGTAGGGCATGCGGTATACGTTTACGTATTCAAGGCTTACTGGTGGACACTCTTTTTTTTAACATAACAATGTATATACATCTCTCATAAGGACATACTGTATGGTTATAACATACATTTCAAACCTATTAGTTGAATATTCTGATAAGATAAAGTGCAACACTTATTGTAGTCAATTGGACAGTCAGAGAAATTATCCAAATATCCAAATTGTCAGTTGCTTTACTGAGTATAACCAAGAATTATATAATAATATTAATATAAATGATTGGAAGCTATATGGTATTCATACACTGAAATCTGATATTAGTTGTTATTTCAGAGATTTCCACAGTAGTCAAATTATAGTGGTTAGAATGGTTACACATCAAGTATAAATGTGAGGAATAGTCGCTACAATGTTAGATTGTTAAACAACATATTGTGCATTTATGTTAGGGACACAAAAAGTAATAACATGAAGTAAATTGTAATTGCTTTTGGGATGTTATTATGCCCCAAATATCAATTTCTATTCACCATTCATTAATTTATTATTACAGAGTTATTTCTGATACTTAGGGGCGCGATCCGATATCGATCGCAGTTTGCGGCGCAAGCGAGGGAACCGGCGTCGCCTGCAGTTTCAGCTCGCAACTCGAGCCATCCCATATAGGTCGCCGTCAGATGCTAACGTGCCGTAAGTCTCACAAACCAGCGATGTCCAGAAATCTGCGTAAGTACAAATTTCTGGCGTCGCCAGTGACTTGCGCCACGTTAGAATCTGCCGGCGCCTATAAAACCTGACTAAAGTCTAAAACACCCGCACTGTCTAACACGCCTCCCTAACATAGCCCGCACTGTCTAACACGCCTCCCTAACATAGCCCGCACTGTCTAACCCTCTATCCGCTATCCCCCCTCACTAGCCTAACAATAAAAAAGCTATTAACCCCTAAACCGCCGCTCCTTTACCCCGCCGCAACCTAATAAAGTTATTAACCCCTAAACCGCCGCTCCCGTACCCCGCCGCCAGCTATATTATATCTATAACCCCCTAAAGTGAGCCCCTAACACCGCCGCCATCTCTATTAAAATGATTAACCCCTAATTTAATCTACCTACCCTGCCGCCAGCTATATTATCTATATTAACCCTAAGTATATTATAGTTAATATAGGTATTACATTATATATATTAACTATATTAACCCTAATTATATTAGGGTTAATATAGTTAATATAGTTACTATAGTATTTATATTAACTATATTAACTCTATCTAACCCTAACTAAATTTATATTAAATTAATCTAATTCATTTATAAACTAAAATATTCCTATTTAAATCTAAATACTTACCTATAAAATAAACCATAAGATAGCTACAATATAATTAATAATTACATTGTAGCTATGTTAGGGTTAATATTTATTTTACAGGTAAATTGTTAATTATTTTAACTAGGTATAATAGATATTAAATAGTTATTAACTATTTAATATCTACCTAGTTAAAATAATTACCCAATTACCTGTAAAATAAATCCTAACCTAAGTTACAAATACACCTACACTATCAATAAATTTAATAAACTACTAACATCTATCTAAAAATACAATTAAATTAACTAAACTAAATTACAAAAAAAAACAAACACTAAATTACAAAAAATAAAAAAAAGATTACAAGATATTTAAGCTAATTACACCTATTCTAAGCCCCCTAATAAAATAATAAACCCCCAAAATAAAAAAAATTCCCTGCCCTATTCTAAATTCAACAAATTTCAAAGCTCTTTACCTTACCAGCCCTTAAAAGGGCCTTTTGTGGGGCATGCCCCAAAGAATTCAGCTCTTTTGCATACAAGAAATACAATACCCCCCCCCCATTACAACCCACCACCCACATACCCCTATTCTAAACCCACCCACACCCCCCTTAAAAAAGCCTAACACTACCCCCCTGAAGATCTCCCTACCTTGTCTTCACCACACCGGGCCGAACTCCTGATCCGATCCGGGCGATGTCTTCCTCCAAGCGGCAAAGAAGAATTCTTCCTCCGGCGATGTCTTCCTCCAAGCGGCAAAGAAGAATTCTTCCTCCGGCGACGTCTTCCTCCAAGCGGCAGCAAAGTCTTCATTCTTCCGGCGGCATCTTCAATCTTCTTTCTTCGCTCCGCCGCCGCGGAGCATCCATCCCGGCCGACTGCTGAACTTGGAATGATGTACCTTTAAATGACGTCATCCAAGATGGCGTCCGCCGAATTCCGATTGGCTGATAGGATTCTATCAGCCAATCGGAATTAAGTTAAAAAATCTGATTGGCTGATTGAATCAGCCAATCAGATTCAAGTTCAATCCGATTGGCTGATCCAATCAGCCAATCAGATTGAGCTCGCATTCTATTGGCTGATCGGAACAGCCAATAGAATGCGAGCTCAATCTGATTGGCTGATTGGATCAGCCAATCGGATTGAACTTGAATCTGATTGGCTGATTCAATCAGCCAATCAGATTTTTTTAACTTAATTCCGATTGGCTGATAGAATCCTATCAGCCAATCGGTATTCGGCGGACGCCATCTTGGATGACGTCATTTAAAGGTACCTCATTCCAAGTTTAGCAGTCGGCCGGGATGGATGCTCCGCGGCGGCGGAGCGAAGAAAGAAGATTGAAGATGCCGCCGGAAGAATGAAGACTTTGCTGCCGCTTGGAGGAAGACGTCGCCGGAGGAAGAATTCTTCTTTGCCGCTTGGAGGACGACATCGCCCGGATCGGATCAGGAGTTCGGCCCGGTGTGGTGAAGACAAGGTAGGGAGATCTTCAGGGGGGTAGTGTTAGGCTTTTTTAAGGGGGGTTTGGGTGGGTTTAGAATAGGGGTATGTGGGTGGTGGGTTGTAATGGGGGGGGGGGGATTGTATTTGTTGAATGCAAAAGAGCTGAATTCTTTGGGGCATGCCCCACAAAAGGCCCTTTTAAGGGCTGGTAAGGTAAAGAGCTTTGAAATTTGTTGAATTTAGAATAGGGCAGCGAATTTTTTTTATTTTGGGGGTTTATTATTTTATTAGGGGGCTTAGAATAGGTGTAATTAGCTTAAAAATCTTGTAATTTTTTTTTATTTTTTGTAATTTAGTGTTTGTTTTTTTTTGTAATTTAGTTTAGTTAATTTAATTGTATTTTTAGATAGATGTTTGTAGTTTATTAAATTTATTGATAGTGTAGGTGTATTTGTAACTTAGGTTAGGATTTATTTTACAGGTAATTGGGTAATTATTTTAAATAGGTAGATATTAAATAGTTAATAACTATTTAATATCTATTATACCTAGTTAAAATAATTAACTATTTACCTGTAAAATAAATATTAACCCTAACATAGCTATAATGTAATTATTAATTATATTGTAGCTATCTTAGGGTTTATTTTATAGGTAAGTATTTAGATTTAAATAGGAATATTTTAGTTTATAAATGAATTAGATTAATTTAATATAAATTTAGTTAGGGGTGTTAGGGTTAGATAGAGTTAATATAGTTAATATAAATACTATAGTAACTATATTAACTATATTAACCCTAATATAATTAGGGTTAATATAGTTAATATATATAATGTAATAACTATATTAACTATAATATACTTAGGGTTAATATAGATAACATAGCTGGCGGCGGGGTAGGTAGATTAAATTAGGGGTTAATCATTTTTATATAGGTGGCGGCGGTGTAAGGGGTCAGATTACGGGATAGATAAGGTAGATGGCGGCGGTTTTAGGGGCTCACAGTAGGGGGTTAGTTTATGTAGATGGCGGCGGGGTCCGGGAGCGGCGTTTTAGGGGGTAATAACTTTATTAGGGATTTCGGGGGGGGGGGGGATCGCGGTTGACAGGGAGATAGACATTGCGCATGCGTTAGGTGTTAGGTTTATTTTAGCAGATCGCGGTTGACAGGGAGATAGACATTGCGCATGCGTTAGGTGTTAGGTTTATTTTAGCAGCCAGTTTAGGAAGTTACGGGGCTCCAATAGTCAGCGTAAGGCTTCTTACGGCTGCTTTTTGTGGCGAGGTGAAAATGGAGTAAGTTTTCTCCATTTTCGCCACGTAAGTCCTTACGCTGCATATTGGATACCAAACTGCGCGGGTTTGGTATACCTGCCTATGGCCCAAAAAACTGCGGGCGACGGCAGAAATATACGCGCGTAACTTCTAGCTTACGCCGTATATGTGATACCAAATCCGCGCAATTATTGGCGTCGCCGGCTTTTGCGGGTGACGCTTTATATCGGATCGACCCCCAGATGCCTATTTATCAAAACGTCAACTGAAAATACGCTGGAATTCCAAAGACAAATGTTACCAACACAAAGTTATTAAATAGCATTCCCTTTCTGTCATGTTTTGCAATGGTGATACTCTACATTATTCTTAAATTTACTATGCAAATATTTTTTAACATAGGATAGCAAGAAAACGAAAACAGTGGCATGCAAAATACATTGAAATTATTTTAAAATGGCATTCAACTTCACACAAAGGATAGCAAGAGAACGAAAACAGTGGCATGCAAAATACATTGAAATTATTTTAAAATGGCATTCGATTCTGTGCAGGTTCACCAGCTGTAATAAATGCAGGCGTAAAATGCAGGTGTATTGTTTGTGCAAATCAATTAATTACTTATGCACAACACATAAGTATCTAGGTATGGATGAAATCTGAACTCTGATTTTCTGTGTTTGGATGGCAGCGTCATGGAGGCTTAAAAGGTCAGTAATTATATTTTTTTCAAAATAACATATTACACTGTTTTCATTTTCTTGCTATCCTTTGTTGGAAATAGAATGCCATTTTAAAGTAATTTCTATGTATTTTGCATGCCACTGTTTACCTTTGTGCATGCTAAACAAATTTAAATGACTTTAAAATGGCATTATCAATACCACAAAGGATAGCAAGACATTTTAAACGGTTGCAGAAATTATTGCATTTCATAATGTTCTACATTGCATTCTTTTTCAAAGTTATGTTTGGCAATGTTTATACACCACATTGTTCTTTAATATGGTATTTCAAAAACACAGTAATCACTGACCTTTTAAGCCTCCACAACGCTGCCATCCAGGCACAGAAAATCAGAGTTATGAGTCCAACCATAGCCAACCATAGTGGCTCTCTCGAGCCACTCACTACAAGGACTATGGCAATCCCTGGGATGGTGAAATTACTATTGGTCCTCTATTTTTTGGCAAGTGGATCATTCTAGGTGTCTAGGTCTAGGCGTAGGTATGAGCCAGGCAACCTTCTCATCTGAAGGTTTTCCTGAATGCCTTGCACCAATGCCTAGTCCATCATGTCCACTTCGCCAATACACCTGAGTAGTGGCATGCTGTCAAGCTTCAGTTCCATAATCTGACTTGATTGCCAAGAGTATTGGGGGCCATAGATTGCACACATATATTGGTGCAGTGTCCCAGGGGTAGGGAGGAGCCATACCAAGACAGGAAGCACAACCACTCACTGAATATCCAGGTCATCTGTGATGCCAGGTTGAGGATCATGAGCATATGCTCTGTACTTCCTGGCTGCAACCACGATTCCTTTGTCCTCTGGAATTCTGCCATCTACCATCACTTCCAGGAGGAACAAATGCCAGAGAAAATCCTGTTAGGTAAATATATCTTATATACTCAAACATATGTATATTATATATTTTATTCATTCTGATTGCTAATATCAATGCTCTATTTCTTTTACACAGGTGATTAAGGATATTTGTGTCTTCCGTGGCTGTTCACACTCGTCCACAACCCCAGCGGAGTGGAAGAGGTGCGCTACAATGAGGCACACATTGCCACAAGATTGATGATTGAGCGCACCTTTGGCGTATTGAAGAGCCGTTTGACATCTCCGGTGGGGTTCTTCAGTACGCCCCCTCCAAAGTCTCTTTAATTTTTTTTTTGCTGTATGTAGCGCAAAATTGCCCTAACAATCCCTGATATATATCTGGAGAGCTTGGATGTCCACGAGTATGGTGAACATCTACCTTCATTACAGGAGAATGATGCCAGCGGAGTCCAAGCTCGAGCAGACTATATTCAGGCAGTTTTAGGGCAATAATGCTGACAGTGCAACATACAGTATGTTTAGTCATATTTACTTTACAATATACTTTTTAATCCAAAAGATGCTATATTTTGGATTATTTTTTAGCAAGAATTGTCATTTAAATATTTACAAAATTATATTGTATATCACTGTCTTGCCATTGATTGAAAGTGGTTAATTTTGTAGATCTTGCATTTGTTCAATGTAAAGTTTTTTAAAAACTGATGTTTATTATAATATCTTTAAATAAATTTTTTTGTTTGTGTACACTTGACTCTGTTATTATTTTTAAAGTTATAGCAATACAATTTTTAACTCTGTGTTAACATGCATGAGCTCAATGTTATCTATATGAAACACATTAACTAATGACCTCTGGTGGTCTAAATGATTTCAGAATACAGGCAGTCTTCAAGGTCTAAGAAATTAATAGAAATAGAAAAATCTATTTTCTATTTAAATCTTGAAATATTTGTGTGGTACTTCACTGTGCCTTCAAATAACTTAACATTTCACCAATAACCAAAAATTGTATTAATTCGATTGCTATCAATTGTTGAAGGAGCAGCAATGAACTACAGTTTTAGAAATGAATACATGTGTAATCCAATTAATATCTCTCTCTCTCTCTCTCTCTCTCTGTATATATATATATATATATATATATATACACATGTATATATATATATATATATATACATATATATACATGTATATATATATATATATATATATATATATATGTGTGTGTGTGTGTGTATATATATATATATATATATATATACATATAATAAAAAAATATGTGTGTATATATATATATATATACATATAATAAAAAAAGAGAAATTCCTTCACTCATTTGCAATCTCTCATCTTTGATTTGTAAAAAAAAAATTGAAGGTTTATTTACCTGTGCACCATTCACTTCTTCACAGTTTGTTGTATTGAGAGCTAAAAATAAATCGTGTGGCAATTTTAGGGGGGGACAGGTTTTGGAAGGGACCTTGACGAGGTACCCGTGCTTGTTCCATTTTTCTAAATTTAACTAACCCTTCAATTATTGATTTTCATCTTAGCTGAGAGATTGTGAGTGAGTTATGTACTTTCTCTGTGTGCTTCTTTAAAAATGTATTTATGATTTTTCAATATTGTGCTTGTGCACAGGCCTGTCTGTGCATAAAGGGACAGTCAACACCAGATATTTTTTTTTAAAAGATAGGTAATTCCTTTTATTACCCATTCCCCAGTTTAGCTTTACCAACACTGTTATATTGATATCCTTTTTACCTCTGTGATTAACTTTTATCTAAGCATATTCTGACAGCCCCCTGATCAAATTAAATTTTCTTTATCTATTGACTTTCATTTTAGCAAATTAGTGGAGTGTCTCCCACAATCCACGAGCGTGATCACAATGTTATCTGAATGGTTTTAATGAAGAGAGAGCTAGAGAACAAATATAAATTGTTAATATTTGAAAATTATATATTTTTTCTTACTATTGCATGCTCTATCTGAGTTTTAAAATTACATACATTTACACAATTTAACTCAGTTTCTAATTACTGTCAAATGCTATTTATGACTCCTGAAATTAAAATTATTGATTCATTTAACCTTCAATAGAAGTGAATTGTTTATGCCAAAGTCAAGACTATAGAAACTTTTTTTTTTTTTATTTAAACCCAAAAAAATATATGGCGTAGATTGACCCTTTAATAAGCGGAGAAAAGTATCTTACCCATGCATTAAATTTGAGCAACAATCATTTGTAACATTTGTATTATGTGAATAAAGTAATAACAAACAAACACATTTATTAGTTTTGAATATATTTTTATTCATATATTCTCTTTTTTAAATAATAAAAAAATATAAATATAATGAAATACATAATAAAAATTAAAAAATAAATTATATTTAGAACAAAATAATATACCAGAACAAAATAAAAACCCTACTGTTTCCTTGTTTGGAGATGGAGACAGTGGGAAGATCTCTCCATTGTTGCCCTGCTCCCAAACATTAAAAACAGTGGATGATTAAAAATCCGGTTGACTTTGTCTGCCCTCTCCTGACGATGTAGTTTTCCCTGCTCTACAGCTACCCTGGCACTATCTACTTCTAATCTCTCTCTATCAAAATTTATCCTATCACTATCCCTCTGTCTTTCGTAAAAAAATCTATTCCTCTCTAATTCTAATCTTTCACTATCCCTCATCTTTTCATATGCAAATATTTTCCTCTCTAAATCTATTCTACCTGTTTTTATTCTCAATCTTTCCCTCTCTAAATCTAATCTTTCCCTATATACTATAATGACCCTCTCTAATATCTGCCCCTGTTGCTCAACAGATAATCTTAATGCCCCATGCAACTCATGGTGATCATCCCTGTACTGCCTGGCAAGATTTAACGAACTGTCTAATCATCAGTGATGGGAGGCAGTTTGTGGCCAGGATCAGCACAGCCATAAGCTGCTGGGGCACGAGCAACAGGTGCAGGAGGGGCACCAGGTTCCAAAGCAGTTGGGTCTTTTGGGGCAGGAGAGGCAGCACAGATGAGAGCCTCTGTATCCAATGTCCCCTGGGAGATTCCCTGCACATGGGATTCTGGATATTGGGTCTCTCACAGGGACTCCTCCTCATCCACAATAGCTCTCATCTATCGAACACAAACGGCGATCTCCTCCGAAACATTATGGGCATGTTCAATATCTAAAGAAATGGAAAAAAAGAATATTATAATCACACGTAATGTAAAGTGAAAGATTAAAGGCATATGAAAGTAAACATATAGATTCCATGATTCATATCAAGATTATAAATGTAAGACACTGTATATTAACATGCACGATTCCGATAGTTAATGTTATCTTAAAGGGATACTCCATCAAAGTTTGTAATCCAAATTAATAAATCTCATTTATTAAAAACAGCATTTTAATTGTTGCTATATAAATGTAGGAACAAAAGTGCTTATTATTAAAGCTATATCAGTTTCCAAAGTGTATTTAAGTATTTACTGTGCACCAGTATTTTCAACACAGCACTTGTTAAGAGAAACAAATGTGTTTTTTTTTTGTAACTTTTTTTATACTGTTTCTTAATTACTGACATGATAAAAGCCCCACTGCTGTGAGAAGCTTCAGTATTGGCAATGCTGTTGTACTGAAAATATCTTATTCTGAGCCACATGAACGTGCATGTAAAAAGGCTAACAAATTTACAAAGTTATTTATTGATTTGCGTATATATATATATATATATATATATATATATATATATACATACATATATATATATATATATATATATGTGATAATGCCAATGTTTGGATGTTTATAGAGGTTAAAGGAATATTCTATTCAAAATAGAAGGGTAACGATTGGGATAGAGCATGCAATTTGAATGAACTTTCTAAATAAATCAATTAACATTTTTCTCTGTTTAGATTGTTTTAAATGTACGCTTAGATGTTCTGTGTTTTGTTAAGCACATAGGTAGAACATGATTGGTGTTGAAATGTAGGCAAACAATCTTCAAGCAATACACAGGTGATTCTCCAAACCTGTGATTCCTTCTAAGTTTAAAGGGACATGAAACCCAAAAATGTTCTTTTATGATTAAGCTAGAGAATACAATTTAAAAAAACTTTCTAATTTACTTCTATTATCTAATTTGTTTCCTTCTCTCAGTATGCTTTGTTGAATGAGCAAC
The DNA here is from genome assembly GCF_027579735.1 of Bombina bombina. NCBI lineage: Eukaryota > Metazoa > Chordata > Amphibia > Anura > Bombinatoridae > Bombina > Bombina bombina. The sequence continues at coordinate 224,098,896 of NC_069505.1, read as the reverse complement.
AATGCACTACTGGTTGCTGAATTAACACATGGTTGAACCAATGACAATCAGTATATATATGCAGCCACCAATCAGCAGCTAGAACCTAGGTTCTTTGCTGCTCATGAGCTTGCAAAGATAAACCTTTCAGCAAAGGATAACAAGAGAATGAAGCAAATTAAATAATAGAAGTAAATGGGAAAGTTGTTTAAAATTGTATTTTCTATCTTAATCAACAAGTAAAGGTTTGGGTTTCATGTCCCTTTAAATTATTTTGCAAATAAAGATAATAATAGAAAGAAGAATATTTAACAATAGGACACATTTTTGATGTATATATAAAATGCATGGTCTATGTAAATGAGGAATATCATCTTTTGACTATACTTTTCTTAGAAATACTATAAAATTACAGATTATATCAACAATCAATGTAATTTAACATTCTTGTTTAAGACTGTGATATACATTATTAATGTTTAATCTTGTTTTTGTTACCTGAGGAGGAGATTGAAGATGTTGGAGGGTGTCCCAAAGCCCTTCGGACCTCAGCTAAAAAAAACAAATGTGTATATACAGAGTTAAAAATCAATTTACAATCATACGAGTAAGAGCATTTGAATTAAACAAAATCAAACATTAAAAAACATACCTGTTGTTCGGCCAATGCTTGCTCTATCAGGGGTGCTGCACATAATGTCAGGCTGTGTGGCGGCCGAGGAGAAGCTGTGGCTGGATTCAGTATGGATACTGATGGCCAATGGGAGTGTGTCATCCCCATCAGTGGCAGCGTCAGCAGAAGCTGTACCTGAAGCAGCAGCATCACTTGTAGATGCTGGAAAAAAAGATAAAAACAAGAAAGCATGAGTACTAATATAATTGTATATCATAATGTCAATAAAACAAAAGGCCTATATTTTCCTTAAAACACTTTTGCGACATGAAGAACACATGTAATAGAACTTTAATTACCTGCCACCTCGCTAGTATCATGCCCAACCAAATCCAGACCAAGTGTCATATTTGCCCCCAGCTTCTCCATCAGCTGAGCCTCGTATGAAGCTGATCCTCATATATGGCACGCCACCGCCTGTAGCACAGGCAGACTGTTTCTCCCTGGCCAGCTTGGCCTTCAAGATTCTCTTAATGTCAGAAAATATTTTCTTACAGTGCTCCACTGATTTCGCATGAGCGCTTTCGGTGGAGACACTGTCAGCTATATCTCTCCAGATCTGTTGTTTTCTGGAGAGAGAGGTCTGTTGGGCTTTGGAACCAATTATAAGATCATAGTGCTCTAAAACCTGGGTAACTAAAATCCTATTCTGATAAAAAATAAATTGGATATTGCACCCGGATTTTGTCTTTATAGGAGCCTTATAAAAATAACAAAAATAAAGTACACAAAAGTCACCAGAAAAACACAAGAAAATCACAATAAGAACTATAGAGCTATCAGCAAAGTTTTGTAGGACTTAATAGACTCCCTTTTTATTCCCCTTTTATAGTTAGTCAATGCGTAAACAATTAACCATTAACAATTAGACAATCATCAATAGTATTAGCTTTATTGACGGTTATTTAATTCTTTTAGTACATCCTATTAAAAATGCAGTCATTGGTGACGCACATAATATTAAATGTTCATATAAGTGATTTAGTAAATGAGCTTGTTTTATAATAAAATCAATTTTTTATATAATCAATAACTTCTTCAATCAAATTAGTTAACATTGATTCAAGATACTTATGTAAGTAAATATACATTCATATTTGTTTTCTTGAAGGAATAATTAGCGAAGGAGGATAAAAATGTTTACAAGATATCGTTTTTAGTGATGTTGCTAACATAAAAATTTCCGTTCGCGAACGTGAATTTCAGCAAATGTTCGCGAACGGGCGAACTGGGCGAACCGCCATAGACTTCAATAGGCAGGCGAATTTTAAAACCCACAGGTACTCTTTCTGGCCACAATAGTGATGGAAAAGTTGTTTCAAGGGGACTAACACCTGGACTGGGGCATGCTGGAGGGGGATCCATGGCAAAACTCCCATGGAATATTACATATTTGATGCAGAGTCTGATTTTAATCCATAAAGGGCAAAAATCACCTAACATTCCTAAATTGTTTGGAATAACGTGCTTTAAAACATCAGGTATGATGTTGTATCGATCAGGTAGTGTAAGGGTTACGCCCGCTTCACAGTGACAGACCAAACTCCCCGTTTAACGCACCGCAAACAACCGCAAACAGTCCATTTTCACAACCGCAAACTCCCCATTTGCACACGGTTGGATACCAAGCTAGCCATGTCCCGTTCCTTGTCCTCACTGATGTCATTGAAGGTCTCTTCCTCTACCCAGCCACGTACAACACCAAGGGTCCCCGAAAGGTGACAACAAGCCCCCTGGAACGCCTGCTGTGTTTGGTCTTCCACCTCCTCAAAGCCACCTTCCTCCTCTGACTCCTCTTCTTCAGACTCCTCTCTCTGCATTGCCTCTCTATGCGTTATTATAAGGTGTGTTAAGTAGTACTATTCCTATCAGTTTAATCCCTGTTACGTCCCCTATCAGGGGACGTTTATATGGCATCAATTTTAGGAACCGGGAGATGGAAAAAGATGCTTGGTCGGTCCTCCTACTTCAAATTTGGGGCACTGCGCGTGCAATTTAATGTGCCACCAGATAGGAGTGGTGTGTTAAGTAATACTATTATTATCAGTTTAATCCCTGTTACGTCCCCTAACAGGGGACGTGTATATGGCATCGATTTTAGGAATCAGGAGATGGAAAAAGATGCTTGGTCGGTCCTCCTACTTCAAATTTGGGGCACTGCGCATGCAATCTAATGTGCCACCAGATAGGAGTGGTGTGTTAAGTAGTACTATTCTTATCAGTTTAATCCCTGTTACGTCCCCTATCAGGGGACGTGTATATGGCATTGATTTTAGGAACCGGGAGATGGAAAAAGATGCTGCACGTGCAATCTAATGTGCCACCAGATAGGAGTGGTGTGTTAAGTAGTTCTATTCTTATCAGTTTAATCCCTGTTACGTCCCCTATCAGGGGACATGTATATGGCATCGATTTTAGGAACCGGGAGATGGAAAAAGATGCTTGGTCGGACCTCCTACTTCAAATTTTGGGCACTGCGCGTGCAATCTAATGTGCCACCAGATAGGGGTGGTGTGTTAAGTAGTACTATTCCTATCAGTTTAATCCCTGTTATGTGCCTTTTTTTGGTTTGGTTTTTGAAGCCACAGTGCAGCACCAGAGGCCAGAAAAATTAGGCATGTATACATGCCTGAAAAATTTGGTATTGTTGCAGCCGCTTCTGTTGCAGCCGCTTCTGTAGCAGCGGCCAGAAAAATTGATGTTTGTTTCCCAGGCAGAAAGTGCCCTAAAACATTACGGCTTGAACCCTAGTTGGTGGCGGATAAGTCACACAAGTCATCCGGCAATCAGAGATAAAATACAGCAGCGTGTAGACCATTTTTAGCCCAAGGCAGCTCATCTCATCAGGCCTTTTTTAGTTGAATGTATCACCCACTGTCAGTCCCTTCGGGATCCATCCCTCATTCATCTTAATAAAGGTGAGGTAATCTAGACTAGGCGACTTCTCTTCTCAGTGACAATACCTCCTGCTGCACTGAAGGTCCTTTCTGACAGGACACTTGAAGCGGGGCAGGCCAGAAGTTCTATCACAAATTGGGATAGCTCAAGCCACAGGTCAAGCCTGCACACCCAGTAGTCAAGTGGTTCATCGCTCCTCAGAGTGTTGATATCTGCAGTTAACTATTTAATAGCTATTGTACCTAGTTAAAATAAATTGAAATTTGCCTGTAAAATAAAAATAAATCCTAAGATAGCTACAATATAATTATTATTTATATTGTAGCTATATTAGGGTTTATTTTAAAGGTAAGTATTTAGTTTTAAATAGGATTAATTTAGTTAATAAGAGTTATAATATTTAGATGTATTAAATTAATATTTAAGTTAGGGGGTGTTAGGGTTAGGGTTAGACTTAGGTTTAGGGGTTAATAATTTTATTATAGTGGCGGCGGTGTAGGGGGGGGCAGGATAGGGGTTAATAGATTTATTATAGGTGGCGACGGTGTAGGGGGGGCAGGATAGGGGTTAATAAGTTTAAAATAGGTGGCGGCGGGGTCCGGGAGCGGCGGTTTAGGGGTTAAACAATTTATTTAGTTGTGGCGGGGTCTGGGATCGGCAGGATAGGGGTTAATAAATTTATTATAAGGGGGCAGGATAGGGGTTACTAGGTATAATGTAGGTGGTGGTGGGCTCCGGGAGCGGCGGTTTAGGGGTTAATACATTTATTATAGTTGCGGCGTGGTCCGGGATCGGCGGTTTAGGGGTTAACATATTTATTATAGTGGCGGCGGGGTCCGGGAGTGGCGGTTTAGGGGTTAATTAGTTTATTAGAGTGGCGGTGGGCTCCGGGAGTGGCGGATTAGGGGGTAATACATTTATTTAGTTGCGGCGGTGTAGGGGGGGGCAGATTAGGGGTGTTTAGACTCGGGGTACATGTTAGGGTGTTAGGTGCAGACATCTCCCATAGGAATCAATGGGATGTCGGGCAGCAGCGAACATGAACTTTCGCTATGGTCAGACTCCCATTGATTCCTATGGGATCCGCCGCCTCCAGGGCGGCGGATTGAAAACCAGGTACGCTGGGCCGGAAAAGTGCCGAGCGTACCAGCTAGTCATTTGATAACTAGCAAAAGTAGTCAGATTGTGCCGAACTTGCGTTCGGAACATCTGGAGTGACGTAAGAATCGATCTGTGTCGGACTGAGTCCGGAGGGTCGAAGCTTACGTCACTATATTCTACTTTTGCCGTGCAGCAGGGCTTGATAACTAAGGCGAATCAGCCTCGCCACAAATACGCTGCGGAATTCCAGCGTATTTGAGGTTGACGGCTTGATAACTAGGCCTCAATGTATTCGTATACTACTAGCATAAAGGACTTCAAAGGTATTGTAAGTTGGTTTAGCACATTCGCAATGTGTATGTGATAATTATTTTTTGTATAGCGCTTAAAATAGTTGCACGATTAAGGAAATATCATAACAAAGATGACATAAGTAAACCAAACTATTTATATTTAACTACTTTGGTACTGTCTTTCAGCAATGTCTGCTAATATGAATACCTATATATATATATATGTTTTAAGCAGATACAAAGTTCTTCAGTTCTTAATGTTAAATTATGCTAATATAGTATTGTATTTTATTAAACGTTTAAGTGATTTATATATTAACGGCTATTGCCGTGTGTCGTTCTCCTTATAAATATCTACACATTGTTCGAATACTGAGTTACACTATTACTATTGGAATTAAATTTGCCAGGTGCAAGTTGGATAGTATTTTAAACCAACATGGGCATCGGATCCCAACTGCTAAGTTTAAAAACTAAAAGTGTTGGACATTTCAACACCCTCCTTTGACATGTTTCCCAGTTTGGATTACGGCTTTTTCAAAAGGTCCTTTAATAAAACTTTAGGGTACAGCTGATCTGTTTAAAAATATGCAACACACTTTTCAGCTCAAATGTAAACTGTTTCATCAGGTTTGTTTGTCTGTCAGATAATAAATATTACCCATGATCTTTTTTTTCTGATAAATTTTATGTTTGTATACTTAAAGGAACATGAAAGTCAAAATAAAATTTCCGTGATTTATATAGAGCATGCAATGTTAACATACTTTCAATTTACTTCTATTATCAAATTTATTTTATTCTTCTACTATTTGTTGAAAAGCATATCTTCATTAGGCCCAGGAGCAGCAATGCATCACAGAAAGCTAGATGGTAATTGGTGGCACCCACATATGTAACTCATTGGCTCAACAGATGTGCATTGCTGTTCTGGACCTAACTTTAGCTATGCGTTGAATCATTATGCAGGGGATATGCAAACAACTCTATAAAATACTTTTAATACATGAGAATATTGTTGTACTTTTATTTAATTTTATATAATATAACTTAATATATATTATTTATTATATATCTTATCATAGCTTATCCTATAACGCTTATTTTTTTCCCATTATTTTTTTTTTGTACCCTCTATACCTCCTAAATAGTGATGTCGTGAACCGCCATTGACTTCAATAGGCAGGCGAACTTTAAAACCTACAAGGACTCTTTCTGGCCACAATAGTGATGGAAAAGTTGTTTCAAGGGTACTAACACCTGGACTGTGGCATGCTGGAGGGGGATCCATGGCAAAACTCCCATGGAAAATTACATATTTTATGCAGAGTCTGCTTTTAACCCATAATGGGCCTAAATCAACTAACATTCCCAAATTGTTTGCAATAACGTGCTTTAAAACATCAGTTATGATGTCGTATCTATCAGGTAGTGTAAGGGGTACGGCCGCATCACAGTGACAGAGCAAACTCCAAGTGTTACGCACCGCAATCAACCGCAAACAGTCCACTTGCACAACCACGAGATAGATAGATTTGATAGATAGATACATAGATTACATAGCTCAATCGATGCAATATACATATGATCGATACACTGTACATAGCTCAATAGATGCAATATACATTCGATCGATACGAATTACTTCGATCAATAGATGCAATATACATTTGATAGATACGAATGTTATCTAATCAAAGATGCAATATACATTTTATAGATATGAATGACATCAATCAAAATATGTAATATACATTTTATAGATACGAATTACATCGATCAATAGATGCAATCTACATTTGATCGATACGTTTGATAGTTCGATCAATTTGATATATAAATAAATTGATTTGAAATATATATAATTTCCCTGACAGAGTATAACAATAAGACATGTGGTCTGTGACCCGTGGTGTGTTAAGTAGTAATATTCTTAACATTTTACTACAACCTGTTACTCCCCCTATCAGATGAGGTCTATATGGACTTCATTTGTGGAACCGGGAGATGGAAGAAGATGATTGTTCTGTCCTCCTACTTCAAATTTGTCAGAAACACAAGTGGCTGTCTCAAAACATCCCGGACAGAAGATAGATTGATAGATAGGATAGATAGATATACATAGATTGATAGTTAGATAGAATCGATAGAAGAGAAATAGATAGATTTGTTAGATATATAATTACCCTGATAAAGTCTAATAATTAAACATGCATTCTTGGACCCAACTAGGTTGTGTTAAGTAGTACTATTCTTCGCACTTTCAGCCCTGTAACTCCCCCTATTGGTGGAGGTCTATATGGCGGTTATGATTACCCTGACAAAGTATAACAACAAGACACGCGGTCTGGGACCCATGGTAATTTTGTTGTGTTAAGTAAAACTTTTCTTATCACTTGAATCCCTCTTACCCCCCCTTTTGTTGGAGCTCTATATGGCCTGCATAATTAGCCTGACAAAGTATAATAATAAAACATCTGGTCTTGGACCCATGGTAATTAGGTTGTGTTTATGTAGTACTATTCTTATAACTGTAATCCCTGTTACTCCCCCTATCAAGGGACGTCTATATGGCCTGCATGATTACCCTGACAAAGTATAACATCAAGACACACGGTGTTGGACCCATGATAACTAGCTTGTGTTAATTAGTACTTTTCTTAGCACTTTAATCCCTGTTACCCCCTCTATCGGGGGTGGTCTATATGGCCTGCCTGATTACTCTGAAAAAATATAATAATAAGACATGCGGTCTGGTACCCATTTTAACTAGGTTGTGTTTTAAGTACTACCATTCTTAGCACTTTAATCTCTGCAACTCCCCCTATTTGATGAGGTCTATACGGCCTGGATGATTACCCATACAAAATATAATAATAAGACATCTGCTCTTGGTCTGCGACCCATGGTAACTATGTTGTGTTAATTAGTAATGTCCTTAGCATTTTAATAGCTGTTACTCATACTATCGGTGGAGGTCTATATGGCCTACATGATTACCCTTACAAAATATAATAACCAAACATATGCTCTGGGACCCATGGTAAGTAGGTTGTGTTAAGTAGTACTGTTCTTTGCAGTTTAATACCTGTTACAACACCAAATGGTGGCAGGTCTATCTGGCCTTCATGATTAGCTGCACCCAAACCCAAAAAAGCCGAGTGGTCTTAGACTAACACCCATGGCTAACTCGGTTGTTTCAATTAGTACTATTCTTAGCACTTTCATCCCTGTTACGGGTGGTCTACATGACCATCATGATTAGCCAAACAAAATACTACAATCCAACCTTTGCTCAGTCTTCATAGGCCCTTCATTGGCTGTATTTTGATAGTACAGTTCTTATTATTTTTATAGCTGATACAACACCGAATGGTGGCAGCTCTATATGGCCTGCATGATTAGCCACACCCAAAACAAAAATAAAGCCAAGCGGTCTTGGATTAACACCCATGGCTAACTCGGTTGTTTCAAGTAGTACTATTCTTAGCACTTTCATCTCATCCCTGTTACTTCCAGGACTCTCGGTGGTGGTCTACATGGCCATCATGATTAGCCTAACCAAATACTACAATCCAACCTTGGCTCAGTCTTCATAAGGCCCTTCATTGGTTGTATTTTTGGAGTTCTGTTCTTATTAGTTAAATAGCTGATACAAGACCGAATGGTGGCAGCTCTCTATGGCCTGCATGATTAGCCGCACCCAAAACAAAAATAAAGCTAAGCGGTCTTGGATTAATACCCATGGCTAACTCGGTTGTTTTAAGTAGTACTATTCTTAGCACTTTCATCTCATCCCTGTTACTTCCAGGACTCTTGGTGGTGGTCTACATGCCCATCATGATTACACTCACCAAAATATAACAACAATACATGCGTGCAGGGAACCATGGTAAGGTTACTTCCTTTCGCAAAATCGAGTATAACAATTTCAGGCAGAGGTTCTGACCCTGCATTATGACTGCACCTCTCCCTAAAAGAGGCATGCGTTACAGAGTCTGTGGGCATGTATGCAAAGAGCTGGCCTGCCTAAAAAGAGGAGCAAGTCTGTATAGGCTGTTCTCCTTCAGCCGTTTTATTCGCTGTCCCACGGCCATGACCCTCAACAACCACAACAGAATGAAACACCACATGTGCCATCCTTTTGAACAACAGTGTACAGGTATGGCATTGATTTTAGTTACACAGCGATATTTATTATGAACCGTGAAATTGAAAACAAAAACATGATTGGACACCCAGTACAGTACAGGTCGTTCTCCCTCTGCCTTTTTAGAATAGTGTTCCGGACCCCCAACAAAACAACAGCAGGAAAGAGGACATATGGCATCCTTTTGAACAATAGATGACAGGTAAGGCATAGATTTTAGAAAGCCATAGATAATTTTTTTGCAACTGTGAAATAAAAAAAAACATTGATTGGACACCCAGCACTCTTCTTTATCCTTAGGCCTTTTTATAAGAGGGTCCCGGAGCCTCAACAGAAACAACAGCATGAAAGAGGACATATGGCATCCTTGTGAACAATTGATTACAGTTAAGGCATTGATTTTAGAATCCCAGAGATCATTTATATGACCCAGGAAATAGAAAAAAACATTGACTGGACACCCAATACACTTCTTTATCCTTAGGCCTTTTTATAAGAGGGTCCCGGAGCCTCAACAGAAACAACAGCATGAAAGAGGACATATGGCATCCTTGTGAACAATTAATTACAGTTAAGGCATTGATTTTAGAATCCCAGAGATCATTTATATGAACCGGGAAATAGAAAAAAACATTGATTGGACACCCAGTACACTTCTTTATCCTTAGGCCTTTTTATAAGAGGCTCCCGGAGCCTCAACAGAAACAACAGCATGAAAGAGGACATATGGCATCCTTTTGAAAAATAGATTACAGGAAAGGCATTGATTTATGAATCCCAGGGATAATTTATCTGAACCGGGAAATAGAAAAAAACATTGATTGGACACCCAGTACACTTCTTTATCCTTAGGCCTTTTTATAAGAGTCTCCCGGAGCCTCAACAGAAAAAACATCATGAAAGAGGACATATGGCATCCTTTTGAATAATAGATTACAGGAAAGGCATTGCTTTTAGAAACCCAGAGATAATTAGTTACAACCGGGAAATAGAAAAAAACATTGATTAGACACACAGTACACTTATTTATCCTTAGGCCTTTTTATAAGAGGGTCCCGGAACCTCAACCGAAACAACAGCATGAAAGAGGACATATGGCATCCTTTTGAATAATAGATTACAGGAAAGGCATTGATTTTAGAAACCCAGAGATAATTAGTTGCAACCGGGAAATAGAAAAAAACATTGATTAGACACCCAGTACACTTATTTATCCTTAGGCCTTTTTATAAGAGGGTCCCGGAGCCTCAACCAAAACAACAGCATGAAATAGGACATATGTCATCCTTTTGAATAATAGATTACAGGAAAGGCATTGATTTTAGAAACCCAGAGATAATTATTTGCAACCGGGAAATAGATAAAAACATTGATTAGACACCCAGTACACTTATTTATCCTTAGGCCTTTTTATAAGAGGGTCCCGGAGCCTCAACCGAAACAACAGCATGAAAGAGGACATATGGCATCATTTTGAATAATAGATTACAGGAAAGGCATTGATTTTAGAAACACAGAGATAATTAGTTGCAACCGGGAAATAGAAAAAAACATTGATTAGACACCCAGTTCACTTATTTATCCTTAGGCCTTTTTATAAGAGGGTCCCGGAGCCTCAGCCGAAACAACAGCATGAAAGAGGACATATGGCATCCTTTTGAATAATAGATTACAGGAAAGGCATTCATTTTAGAAACCCAGAGATAATTAGTTGCAACCGGGAAATAGAAAAAAACATTGATTAGACACCCAGTACACTTATTTATCCTTAGGCATTTTTATAAGAGGGTCCCGGAGCCTCAACCAAAGCAACAGCATGAAAGAGGACATATGGCATCCTTTTGAATAATAGATTACAGGAAAGGCATTGATTTTAGAAACCCAGAGATAATTAGTTGCAACCGGGCAATAGAAAAAAACATTGATTAGACACCCAGTACACTTATTTATCCTTAGGCCTTTTTATAAGAGGGTCCCGGAGCCTCAACCGAAACAACAGCATGAAAGAGGACATATGGCATCATTTTGAATAATAGATTACAGGAAAGGCTTTGATTTAAGAAACCCAGAGATAATTAGTTGCAACCGGGAAATAGAAAAAAACATTGATTAGACACCCAGTACACTTATTTATCCTTAGGCCTTTTTATAAGAGGGTCCCGGAGCCTCAACCGAAACAACAGCATGAAAGAGGACATATGGCATCCTTTTGAATAATAGATTACAGGAAAGGCCTTGATTTTAGAAACACAGAGATAATTAGTTGCAACCGGGAAATCTAAAAAACCTTTAGACACCCAGTACACTTCTTTATCCATAGGCCTTTTTAGCAGAGGCTCCAGGACCCTCAACAAAAAGGGCAGGGAGCTGGGCATAGGAGTACAAGGGAGTGTGACAATAATAATGTGAAGGGGAAGATTGCGGAGTTGTGGCATTTTAATTTTGTTATCATGGGAAGTACTTTCAATGACCTTGCTCTGGTGAATCCCTACTGCAAATGTCTTTTTTAAGGCACTGTTTGTCTATTTTTTGAATATCAGCATTTGGTAAATGAAGCACAACTTAAGGCTGGTGAGAACCAACCTTTCTTCTGGCTGTTTGCAAATGTTGTGGCTCTGGACAAACATGTGAAAAAGGGGCCATCTGCCATATTCGTCACGCAACCCCTTTGATGGTTGACGATAAACATGTGTCACCTGCAAGCAGAGCTCGTTACTTCTGTCTAAATCAACTTCCTGGTATGGACAGGCCACTGTTTCCCACTGCAAGTCCGAAGCTTGAACTACAAGATTGTCTTGAGTGTGGTAGGAAACCAAAGTTTATTAAATTCTGTACTATCACCACAAAAGCTGAACTTCTTGAAGCAAGGAAAATGCCAGCAATTTCCTGTGCTTATGGATGACAAGGACGTCCTGTGGGGCACAGAGATGGAGAGGATTTTGGGCCTCCCTGTACACTACCCAGATGTCTCCAAGATAACCAGAAACAAAAGACAGCAACTCTTGGGAAGTTCCTGGAGTGTTCCGGTAGCCATCTCTTTGCGCCCCAAAAGGAATACTTTATCAGTGTTTTTGTATATATCTGACAACAGCTTTGGAGACTGTGGTGACACACATGTTATTTACTGTTGTTCCAGCTGTGGCAATATCAATTGGCATTAAAAAGGTAAGATTTGGAGACTGGTGATGCACATTTTATGCACGCTGTGGCAATTGCAATTTGCATTGAAAAGAATCTGCTAACAACCACTACCTAGGACCACGCCTGACTCCTGAAGTCATGCTTCAGTTAGTAACTCAAGTTAAATTAAAAATTTTTTTCATTATTATTATGCTCAGCAGATTCAAAACATACCATTCTTCTAGTCATATCACACGACATGTCAAAATGCTGCATGGAAAATGGCAGTGTGCAAAGTCATAATCTTAGTGAACCTATAAGTGCATTCAATTTTCTAAAATAAACAAAAATACCGATAAAAAAAAAAAAAAAGGAAAGAGGACATATGGCATCATTTTGAACAAAAGATTACATTTAAGGCATTGATTTGAGAAACCCAGAGATAATTTGTTGCAACCGGGAAATCTAAAAAAAACATTGATTAGACACCCAGTACACATATTTATCCTTAGGCCTTTTTATAAGAGGGTCCGGGAGCCTCAACAAAAACAGCAGCAGGAAAGAGGACATATGGCATCCTTTGGAATAATAGATTACAGGAAACTCATTGATTTTAGAAACCAAGAGATAATTTGTTGCAACCGGGAAATAGAAAAAAACCTTGATTTGACACCCAGTACACTTATTTATCCTTAGGTCTTTTTAGCAGATGCTCCAGGACCCTCAACAAAAACAGCAGCAGGAAAGAGGACATATGGCATCCTTTTGAAAAATAGATTACAGGAAAGGCATTGATTTTAGAAACCCGGGGATAATTTGTTTCAACCGGGAAATCTAAAAAAACATTGATTAGACACCCAGTACACATATTTATCCTTAGGCCTTTTTAGCAGAGTCTCAAGGACCCTCAACAAAACCAGCAGCAGGAAAGAGGACATATGGCATCTTTTTGAAAAATAGATTACAGGAAAGGCATTGATTTTAGAAACCCGGGGATAATTTGTTTCAACCGGGAAATCTAAAAAAACATTGATTAGACACCCAGTACGCATATTTATCCTTAGGCCTTTTTAGCAGAGGCTCCAGGACCCTCAACAGAAACATCAGCATGAAAGAGGACATATGGCATCTTTGTGAACAATTGATTACAGTTAAGGCATTGATTTTAGAATCCCAGAGATCATTTATATGAACCGGGAAATAGAAAAAAACATTGATTGGACACCCAGTACACTTCTTTATCCTTAGGCCTTTTTATAAGAGGCTCCCGGAGCCTCAACAGAAACAACAGCATGAAAGAGGACATATGGCATCCTTTTGAATAATAGATTACAGGAAAGGCATTGATTTTAGAAACACAGAGATAATTAGTTGCAACCGGGAAATCTAAAAGAACATTGATTAGACACCAAGTACACTTATTTATCCTTAGGCCTTTTTAGCAGAGGCTCCAGGACCCTCAACAAAACCAGCAGCAGGAAAGAGGACATATGGCATCCTTTTGAAAATTAGATTACAGGAAAGGCATTGATTTTAGAAATCCGGAGATAATTTGTTGCAACCGGGAATTTGAATCAAACAAATGATTAGATGGACACCCAGTACACTTCTTTCTCCTTAGGCCTTTTTATAAGAGGGTCCAGGACCCTCAAACAAAACACCAGCAGGAAAGAGGACATATGGCATCCTTTTGAACAATAGAGTACAGGTACAGCATTGATTTTACAAACCCAGAGATAATTTTGGGCAAATGTGAAATAGAAAAAAAAATTGAGTGGACACCCAGTACACCTCTTTCTCCTTAGGTCCTTTTATAAGAGGGCCCAGGACCCTCAAACAAAATACCAGCAGGAAAGAGAACATATGGCATCCTTTTGAACAATAGAGTACTGGTACGGCATTGATTTTAGAAACCCACAGATAATCGTTTGGAAAAGTGAAATTGCCCCAAAAACCATGCTTGGACACCCACTCCAGGTCGTTCTCCTTCAGCCTTTTTATAAGAGGGTCCAGCACCCTCAACAGAAACAACTGCAGGAAACACCACCACATATGCCATCCTTTTGCACAAGCGAGTACAGGTATGGCATCCATTTTAGAAACCCAGAGATAATTGAGAGGAACCGGGAACATTTTTCTAAAAATTTGCTGGGGCACCCATTACAGGTCGTTCTCCTTCAGCCTTTTTATACCATGGGCCACGACCCGCAACAGGCACAACAGCATGAAACACCACATATGCCACCCTTTTGCACAATAGAGTACAGGTATGGCATAGATGGAACACGGAGAAAGTTTAGAGCAACCAAGAGACGGATAAAGATGCTTGGTCGTTCCTCCTCCTTAAAATTTTGGGCAATTTGCGTTCAGTTTAATGGTCCACCAGATATGAATGGTGTGCTAAGTTGTACTATTCGTAACAGTTTAATCACTGTTATGTGCCTTATTTTTTTATTTGAGTTTTGTACCCACAGAGCAGCAGCAGAGGCCAGAAAAATTAGGATTGTACAAATGACTGTTGTAGCAACTGCTGTAGCAGCGGCCAGAAAAATTGATGTTTGTAAAACATTTATAAAGTGCCCTAAAAGCTTGTGGCTTGAACACTAGTTGTTGGCGGATAAGTCAAGCAAGTCCTCCGGCTTTATAACAAAAAAAAAAAGATCAGCCTGTGTACCAGTTGTAGCCCAAGCCAGCTCATCTCATCATCAGGCCTTTTTTATTCAAATGTATCGCCCAATGTCAGTCCCTTCGGGATCCAGACCTCATTCATTTTTATAAAAGTGAGATAGTCAAGGCTTTTTTTACCTAGGCGACTTCTCTTCTCAGTGACAAAACCTCCTGCTGCACTGAAAGTCCTTTCGGACAGGACACTTGAAGCGGGGCAGGCCAGAAGTTCCATTGCAAATTGGGATAGCTCAGGCCACAAGTCCAGCCTGCACACCCAGTAGTAAAACGTTCCATCGCTCCTGAGAGTGTCGAGATCCGCAGTTAAAGCTAGGTAGTTTGCTACCTCTCAGTTGAGTCTTTCTCTAAGGCTGGATCCCGAAAGGCTCTGATGGTGCATGGGAGTTAAAAAGGTACGCATGCCCTCCATCAACAAGACGTCAGGAAAGCGTCCTGTCCTTGCCGCTGTGGTCGTGGGAGGAGGAGGATTAATTTCATATCTTCCCCTGTTACATTCCCGTGGTGCTGTGACATCACCCTTATATGCTGTGTAAAGCATAGTTTTTAATTTATTCTTAAAATGCTCCATCCTTTCCGACTTGCGGGAATTTGGTAACATTTCAGGCACTTTATGCTTATACCGGGGGTCGAGGAGCGTGGACACCCAGTACAGGTTGTTCTCCTTCAGCTTTTTTTTACGAGGGTCCCTCAACAGGCACGACAGCATGAAAGAACCCATTTGAACAAGGTTGGATGCCGATCTAATCATGTCTCGTTCCTCCTCCTCACTGATCTCACTGAGGGTATCTTCTTCCCCCCAGCCACGTACAACACCACAGGTACCAGAGAGGTGACAACAACGAGCACCCTGGGATGCCTGTTGTGCTCGGTCTTCCTCCTCCTCCTCAAAGCCACATTCCTCCTCTGACTCCTCTTCCTCACAATCCTCTCCCTGCGTTGCCGCAGGTCCAGCAAGCGATGCTGATAAGGCTGTTTGTGGGGGTGATGGACACCACAACTCTTCCTCTTCCTCTTCACGCTCATCTACTGCCTGATCCAGCACTCTTCGCAGGGCATGCTCCAGGAAGAAAACAAATGGTATGATGTCGCTGATGGTGCCTTCGGTGCGACTGACAAGGTTTGTCACCTCCTCAAAAGGATGCATGAGCCTACAGGCATTGCGCATGAGCGTGGCAAAAATATCGACCAGCTCCCCAGAGGCTGTCCTAGCACCCCGGTTATACAAATACTCATTAACAGCTTTTTCTTGTTGTAGCAGGTGGTCAAACATTAGGAGTGTTGAATTCCACCGTGTCGGGCTGTCGCAAATCAAGCGCCTCACTGGCAGGTTGTTTCGATGCTGGATATCGGACAAGTGCGCCATGGCCGTGTAGGAACGCCTGAAATGGCCACACACCTTCCTGGCCTGCCTCAGGACGTCCTGTAAGCCTTGGTACTTATGGACAAATCGTTGTACAATTAGATTACACACATGTGCCATGCACGGCACATGTGTCAACTTGCCCAATTTCAATGCCGCCACCAAATAACTTCCATTGTCAGAAACAACCTTGCCAATCTCCAGTTGGTGCGGAGTCACCCACTGATCCACCTGTGCATTCAGGGCGGTCAGGAGTGCTGGTGCGGTGTGACTCTCCGCTTTCAGGCAAGTCAACCCCAAGACGGCGTGACACTGCCGTACCCGGGATGTAGCATAGTACCTGGGGAGCTGGGGGGGTGCCATAGATGTGGAGCAAGACGCAGAAGTTGAAGAGGACTCAGCCGAGGAAGAGGTTATGGAAGAGGATGGAGTAGGAGGAGTAGAGGAGGTAGCAGCAGGCCTGCCTGCAAGTCGTGGCGGTGTCACCAACTCTTCTGCAGAGCCACGCATTCCATGCTTGTCAGAAGTCAGCAGGTTTACCCAATGCGCAGTGTAGGTGATATACCTGCCCTGACCATGCTTTGCAGACCAGCTATCCGTGGTCATATGGACCCTTGCCCCAATGCTGTGTGTCAGACATGCCATAACTTCCTTTCTCACAACAGAGTACAGGTTTGGGATTGCCTTTTGTGAAAAGAAATTTCTGCCAGGTACCTTCCACTGCGGTGTCCCAATAGATACAAATTTTTTGAAAGCATCAGACTCCACCAGCTTGTATGGTAAAAGCTGGTGGGCTAAGAGTTCAGACAAGCCAGCTGTCAGACACCGGGCAAGGAGGTGACTTTGAGAAATTGGTTTCTTACGCTCAAACATGTCCTTGACAGACACCTGACTGTGGGCAGATGACCAGGAATTGCTACGTCTCAGAGAGACTGAGTTGAGGATGGTTGAGAGGGGTCAAGGAAGACAGCACTGGTTGACGTGGCTGAAGATGCTGGAGCAGGAGGAGGAGGGCGGCTTTCACTTTGTGTGCTGCTTCTACTTATGTGTTCTTCCCATCGGCCTTTGTGATGGGAGACCATGTGCCTTCGCAAAGCAGTTGTACCTAGGTGGCTGTTGGACTTCACATGACTCAGTTTCTTTTGGCAAAGGATGCAAATGGCAATAAATATACCGAATATCACAAAGAAAAAAATGTGAAATAAATGTGATAACAAAAATCATAAAAGGAAAACCAAATAAAGTTCTAAATCAAGGATATGTCTGTGTCCTCTGGATGAGTTTTTCAGCTTGTTAGCATTCCTCAGTGAGATCCCATAAAAAAGGAAACAGAAAATTGCAACATAGTGTGAATCTGTAATGGCACTTTGAGGAAGTAGTTGTTTTGTAACAAATGACTACTCACATTTGTTGGAGCTTTCCACTAAGCTCAAGGATATGCGCACTCCCACTTTATACTGATGGGAAAACAGTACACTAGGCAAAACTTGGATACAAATTTATTTTAAAATATATAAAAGCGAGGCGGAGCCTGCAGCCGTCAGTGATGGCCGCATTCCCTTGAGGCTCCTGACACGGAGGAAAAGAAACCCGCCACTATCTGAGATACAATCTCCTCCAGACATTGAAATAGTCAGGGGAGAGACCGGAGCTTCCACTGCCACCGCTGAGCGCTATTAATCCACTGTGGCTTGCATACACTGACAAGCAGGAGCGTCTCATGCCTGTGACACGCAAAAGGCCGCAGCCTGACTTGGAGTGGAGAACGGACCACGCTGTTGCTCTACCGATGTCATCTTAGGAGGTCTGTATAGTTCAGCAATCACAGAGAGAGAGGGTGAGGGGACACGCAAGTACATAGCAGCATTCACCTGGCTTGGCGACTGTGACACTGATCAGCCTTTACAGCTTACAGTGCCAAATCATAACAGACCACAGTGTGCTGCACAACATGCTACATGGCCATTGCTGGGACTTTTTGCACAGTTTAATAAACATATATAATCTGACATGGCAGTGTAGTGAGTGCCCTACTTAAACAAGCAGGCTCTATGTTTGAACTCTATTCATATAACGGCTCTGTGGACTGTCCTGTTTGACCTGGAACCCACTCTGGGATACATGCTCCTAAAAGGGTGTTTAATCTAACATATAGAGCTTGAGACATGGTCACCCACCATAGCAACTCCGCTACATCCCCTGTTTTTCTTTTCTCCCCTTGGCATTGCAAATAGCTGGGGAATCTGGACATTGATTTAAGGAATACCGCTTATAGTCCATACACCACCTGATCTAACCTTAAACGTACGTGCTGGACCTGCGCACGCTACACACACCTCAATACCCTCTGGCTCTTGGCTAATTCTCTAACCTAGTCTCCCCAGAGAGCACTTAACAATGACAAGCCGCAGAATGGCCAGAGCAGATAAACTTCTGAAAGCAGCCCCTTCAGGTCAGAGTACCTCCAGCACCTTTTTCAAACAGTTTGAAAAGAGGAAGACCATAGACTCCTCCATAACTGAGGGAGAAGATGAATCTTCAGTAGGTGGGACCTGCTCATTAACAGATGACGGCCCTGTCACATTAAAGGCCATGGAAAGCCTCATAGCTCAAGTGAAGGGGTGTATACGGGAGGAATGTGCAGATTTAAAACGGGAGATCAATGAGCTGGGTTTCAGAGTTGAAACGCTTGAGGATGATAGAGAAGAACTTGTTAAGGAAATGACGGAAATGTCACAGCAGATCCAGCTTCAACAAACCACAATTTCTACTTTAGAATCTAAGATGGATGACATAGAAAATCGCACGAGACGCAACAACCTTCGCGTCAGGGGAGTGCCCGAATCAGTAGCTGCTGACGCTATACATCACATTTTACAAGAAATATTTCAAGCTCTTGCAATCGCCAGCTCATGTGTAATTGCAGAGATCCCAATAGAGAGGTCTCACCGCACCCTACGCCCAAAACCAAATGAGAATCAACCCCCAAGAGACATTGTGATCTGTTTTCAAAGCTTCAGGGACAGAGAAAAAATTCTTAACTATGCTCGGCAACAGCATAACTTCTCCCACCTGGGATCGAAGATCCAGATTTTCCAAGACTTGTCATCTAGGACCCTACAGCTGCGAAGGGAATTTAATGTCATCACTTCACATCTCAGCACCCAGAAGATTCCCTACAGGTGGGGGTTCCCTGTATCCCTTCAGGTCATTAAAGGTGGGAAAAAGCTGGAATGTAAAGATCCAAGAGAGGCCACTTCTTTTTGTGAACTTCTGGGAATACCATCCCCGGAGGAGCCCGCAAATGTACCACCGCTACAGAAGCAGTCAGCCTCTACACACCCTAAGACCCCAAGAAGCACTTGGTCGGAGGTGGTGAATAAAATGTCTAAGAGAAAACCATCTCCTACACCTCAGGCTACCTTAGACAGCACCTGAACTGACTTGAAGAAAATGCCTCAAAAACTCCCTCTGGACTTCTATCTTTTAACATGCAGTCCAGGTCAAGTGAGTTATCAAAGAACTGTATGACTCTTACATTTATTCAGCAGTTAGGGCTATAATTTATATCTATAGATAGGAAATCTTAATAAGATACTCACTGCTGTGGAAGTTATACGTTGATAACATATAGGTTTTACCCTAGTGAGATTACTGTTATGTACTAAGTTTTCAGCCTGTTTTTGCTGTGCAAGTTACTTTAAAATTAGCGTTAAATGTTGAATGAATGCTTGTTGTGCCTTTTTTCCCTTTTTTTTTTTTTTTCTCTCTCCTTATCCCTCTTTGTAGATGTGATGGGGGGAGGAGGGGGAGAGAGAAGAAATGGTAATGTATTTGTGTGCTCGGTCACCTCTCTCCTTCTCTTCCCTCTTAGTACTGCTCCGACATCTTTACCAAAGAAACTTGTGGCGGGCTTTCTTGTACCGTGCTAAGCCCCTACTTCCTTACTTTTCTTATTCTTCTCTTCTTTTCTTCTTTTAATATCAAAGTTTTCATTTTTAATTTTTGCATATTCATTACATTCTAACCCTACTCCTTCCCTCTTACTACCCTTTTTTCCCCTGGTTCCCCCCCCGCCCCTTTTTGTTACCCTTTCCCCCCCCCCTCCATCAGATATCTCATTTAAATCAACACATCGCCCCGTAAGCAGTAACCTTCACTCCCTCCCCCACAATATCCTTTTATTCTCCAGACCACCACCCTAGACCTTCTCTAATACCTCTTTTGCCTACGAATACATTGCTCAGTGTGCAATCTCATACACTACTGAGGTGAGGACACAGCACCCTTAACTCCTCGTAGTTCCTTAAGTTTAGTGACCTACACATAGATTTATGATGCACCACCGTGCACCTGCAAACACATTCACCATAGCTACACAGAATGTAAAAGGCTTCTTATCCGCAGAGAAACGGTCTTTAGCTTTTCATGACCTCTATAAGAAACAAATTGACATCCTCCTCTTGCAGGAAACTCATTTTATAAAACTCAAAGAACCCAACTTATCGATATTGTACTATGACAAGCATTTTCTGTGCTCGGGCCCCGACAGGAGAAATGGTGTTTGTATCTCTTTTAAAAGAGGGACCCCTTTTGAGATGTTACAAAAGTATACGGATGCTGAGGGCAGAATTCTAGTTCTAGTAGGCCTTCTCTATGGAAGACCCATTACAATTGCCAATCTATATGCACCCATTCGCCCCACACCCTCCTTCTTTCGCAAAGCCATTAATCAGTTACTTGATATAGCCAGAGGCCCTATTATACTTGGCGGTGATTTCAATTTCCCCCTCAATCCTACCCTGGACACATCCACAGGCAGGTCGTACCTAAATCACAGAAGAATTAGAGCCAATTGGTCTGCGATACAATCCCTACCACTTTTCGATACATGGCGAATTACTCACACTCACACTAGGGACTACACTTTCTTCTCGCACCCACAAAAAACCTACACACGCCTGGATTACCTACTTTGCGACCAGTCTATATTAACATCTTTAAAAGACTCCAGGATTAGCCACACCATATGGTCAGACCACAGTGCGGTGATTAACTCTTTTATCTGGTCCTCTAAACCCCTGAATCGCCCGATTTGGAGATTAAATGACCTTATCTTCTCTGACCCCCAAATATTAACTGATATTGTCGAAAAGACCACAGAATTTTTTACAATAAACAGATCTGTCGACACGTCGGTCGCTAACAATTGGGAAACATATAAGTGCTTTATAAGGGGGGAACTTATTAAACATACTAAAAGACAACGTCAGCAGAGAGCATCGTTGTATAACTCCCTTACCTCTAAATTAACACAAGCCGAACATGACCACAAAATCAACCCCCAATCGGACCAACACTACTCGACTTTACAACAAGCTAGGGAGGACCTGAACAGTTATCTCACTAAGTGTGCCCACTTGCGTTCCCTGACCCTAAAGGCTAAATTTTTTATAGAAAAAAACAAGGCGGGTCGCATGCTGGCAAGATCCCTTAAAAAAAAGAGATTTAAAACCTTCATAAAGCGAATAATCAACCCCTCAGGTCATACGTCCCTCGATAGCTCTTCAATTCTACATAACTTTGCCGACTATTATACCTCCCTATATAACATAGAATCCCCAGACCACACCACAAAGACTAATTTAATAAATGATTATCTTGGAAGAATCAAACTCCCTACTCTATCAGAGGAGGATATCTCCTCCCTAGACCGACCGTTCCATATCTCTGAAATATTGGCTGCTATTAAAACTCTGCCACAGGGAAAGGCCCCAGGCCCGGATGGCTTTACCCCTAAATACTACCACCTCTTCGCCCAACAAATTAGTCCACATCTACTGGAGCTTTTCCAATCAATTGACCACCAAGGCATATTCCCCAAAAATCTCCTGGAAGCATCTATCTCGGTCATCCCCAAACCTGGCAAACCCACTGATCAAGTTAAAAACTACCGCCCCATTTCCCTTATAAACATTGATGTTAAGCTATATGCTAAAGTGCTAGCCACGGGTATCAATAAATATCTACCCGGCCTGGTCCACACTGACCAGGTAGGCTTCATTCCGGGGAGGGAGGCTAAAGATAATTCGATACGGGTTCTTCAAACTTTGTATACAGCTAATACCAATAAATTACAAATGATGATTCTTTCCACAGATGCCGAGAAGGCTTTCGACAGGGTCGACTGGGATTTTCTCTGGTCGACCCTGTCGAAATTTGGTTTTTCCGCAACATTCATCAATAGAATTAGAGTACTATATACTAACCCCACAGCAATAGTTTGGGCTAATGATGTAGCGTCCCACAGCTTTCAAATACACAATGGCACACGTCAGGGTTGTCCCCTCTCCCCCCTCCTATTTGCCCTCACAGTGGAGACATTTGCCACCCACATTAGAGACAATACTCACATTAAAGGTTTGGAGTTTGGCTCTCTCCATCAGAAATGCCTCTTATACGCGGATGACATTATTTTTACTTTACATTCACCCCGCACTTCGATTCCTTCACTCCTGAAGGAATTTGAGGCTTTCAAGAGAGTCTCAAATTTTTCTATTAATCTGGACAAATCTGTCCTTCTACCGGTCAATCTTCCTGAAGAGGAAGTCACCTACCTAGCCCAACACACCAAATTCTCGATAGATAAATCCCTGAAATACCTTGGCATACACATCTCCTCATCCATACCAGACCTCTTCGAACTTAACTATTTAACCCTTCAGAAGGAGATACGTACACTGCTTGATAATTGGCATAGACAGAACCATCTCTCTTGGCTTGGGCGAGTAAATGCGGTGTCCATGACCATTCTCCCTAAATATCTGTACTTGTTTCAAGTCCTTCCCTTAGATCTCTCCACCCAATTTCTTAGTACACAGCAAAAGATAATTGAATCCTTTGTGTGGTCCTATCAACGACCAAGAGTAGCTAAACAGAACCTGTATCTCAGCAGAGAGAGAGGAGGTCTGGGGATCCCCAATCTGACGTATTACTACAGGGCTACCCATCTTGCTCGGATTGTGGCTTGGAACCACCTCTCTCCCTCTAAGGCGTGGGTTAAGTTGGAGACCTACCTGTTACCCGGATGCAACCTGGCTGAGATGAGTTGGATCCCTAAAAGGCACAGGCCTACAAGATGCGAACTTAACTACTATATTGCATCAACTCTTAGAGTTTGGGACAAGTCCATCAAGGCTCATACCAATGTATCACGCCCAATCTCCCCCTTAACTCCACTACTTAATAACACTACATTTATGTCATCGGATCTGCTGTCCATACCACAATCGGCCGACAGTCACCGACCCTCCCCTGTCTACCGCTTTTTCCACGATGGGCAACTTAAAACACAAACAGATTTAAGCCTAGATTTCGGACCCCCTTTTCACAAATGGTTCTCATACTTTCAAGTACGACACGCCCTCCTCTCATCACCACATAAGCCAGATTTTACTAGCCCCCTCACACCATTTGAAACATTATGTACAACCCCCTCACTTAATAAATCACATATCTCTTTGATACATAAAATATTATCAAACCCTATTCCCCCATCCGCGCCCTCATACATGGCTAAGTGGGAGAAGGAACTTAATATAACATTTACACAAAAACAACAGAACAACATATTTTTAATGACGAAAAAGTCATCTATTTCTCCGATAATAGTGGAACTCAATTATAAGATTCTATTGCGCTGGTACCTTTCACCATGTCGACTCCATAACATCTTCCCGAATGCCTCCCCATTGTGCTGGAGACATTGTGGGGAGACTGGTTCCCTCACACACATCTTTTGGCAGTGCCCTCTACTCAATCAGTACTGGCGAACTATAAATACTCACATCAACTCCACCCTTAACTCCAATATCGAACTAAGCCCTGTTATGATCCTACTAAATGATCTCCCAAAACTTGCATGCCACTATCGCAGGAAATTACTACAATGCTTGATAAACTGCGCTAAGCGCCTAATCCCAAGGTTTTGGAAGAAGCCGCAAGTACCCACGCCACAAATGTGGATCCGCGAAGTGGACCATGTCCTCTCACTCGAGAAGCTACATTATAGCTTTCAGGGTAAAACAGATGCCATTTTGGACATTATCTTTATATGGGAACAGAGAGATATAAAAACACTCTGAATGACTTCCCTCCTTCCAGGAGTATGCCCCGCTTAAAGTAAAGTAACTACACCTACACCTTCCCTGATATTCATCAATCATTTTCCCTCCCTCTTCTTCCTTTTTCCTGCCTCCCCTCACCCCCCCCCCCACCCATGTTGCTGCTTGCTCTCATACTAAGCATGCTTATTATTTGTTGAATGTATAGATTGATATTGATATCTGTGATGGAGATCCTTGTGTTTTCATTTATTCCTGGTCTCAATCTGTCTTGATAGACTTTAAATTCAACTACAAGTTTCCTGATTGGAGACAGACCTGTATAAAGAGACCCTTGATGTTATTCTATAATGTTGTATGTTTTAAAATTAATAAAAAAGATTTAAAACAAAAAAAAAATAATATATAAAAGCGTCACATAAGCCTTGATAACACCACAATGTAAGGGTACAAAAGCAGATATGCTGTAACAAATGCTTCAAATCGCCAAACTTGCAAAGAGGTAAATGGATCAGCAGGAGTGTGAGCGCTGAAACCAAAACCTTTTTAGTAGCAAGACAATAGCGCTAAGCCCCCAGGTGTCCTGGCTAGTGTAGAGACGCAATAAAACTCAATATAGAACAGTTCAGTTCTGACGTACGTTTCGCTGGTATGCTTTGTCAAGGAATGTTAGTGCGCATGTCCAAGAGTCCTTTTAAACAATCCATTGATGAGTTTCTGCCAGGTTTGTGGTTACATCCTCCATTTTGGAAGTTGGCATTTAGGTTATTTGTCATTAAACAACTAGTATGTTTTTCAACTTCTTTCAGTTTTATACATTTTGTTGATATATGCATAGATGTTAAGATGGATAACCAGAATTGGGAAATTATGCATTATAATGTTATAGCATTATACATATATGCAAAACTTCAAAAAGCATAATAACATTGTGCCTGCAATTAGTGTCTATACTGATGATATATGTAGGTATTTGTTTTCTTTAACCCCTTAATGTGAAGGTATTAGTTATATATATATTTTTTTTTTTTTTGTGATGTTACTGACTATATGTCCTACGGACCATAATTAAACTACTAGCCTTATCATAAACCTAGTTGTGTCACAATGTTTTTAAAAATAGATTTTATTTGTTAGCATGTAACATGTTTAAAAACATATATTGTACTTTTGTGTGTTTGCGCTGAAAAGTTATGATAGGATGTTGAGGTTACTGTTTCTAACTATGTGTTTAATTTTACATTTGGGGTTCCATATATTGAAAATAAGTTTGTGAAACATTCTAAAACTATTTAGCACTGATAATATAAGTGTGGACAACAAAAAAAAATAAAAAATAAAAAAAAAATTAAGAAAAATTAAAAAAAAAAAATATTAAAATTAAAAATTAAAAAAAAAAAAAAAAAATTAAAATAAAAAATTAAAAAAAATAATAATAAAAAAAAAATTAAGAAAAATTAAAAAAAAAAAAAAATTAAGAAAAATTAAAAAAATAAAATAAAAAATGAAAAAAGACATATATAGATTTTATAGCCTTCGTAGCTGTACTTATAAATAACTTTCACAAAAAGTGATGGATTTCAAAATCTTTATTAAGACCATTGGGTATGAAGCTATCCATAATATGGATCCACTTCATTTCCAATTGTCCCAATCTATTCTGTGTGTCTCCTCCCTTCCAATTCTGTTCTAATTTCCTAATGCCCAGAAATTCCAAATCCTTTACATTTCTATTGTGCTTTTTATCAAAGTGAGACGATACTGTATGATTAGCATAACCCTTTTCAATATTGTAAATATGCTCATTCATCCTAATTTTTAGAAGTCTAGAGGTACGCCCTATATAGATTAAATTGCATGAGCATCGTAACATGCAAATTACGATTTTGCTATTGCAAGTAATAAATTGATCTATACTGTACTCCCTTTTGTTATCTCCAGAAAAAAATTTTTTACAGAATTTTGGAGTTTTTTTCATAAATTTGCAAGCATTGCAGAATTGACACTTTATAAAACCCATTTCAGATGGTAGCAACCAATTTTTTACTATGTTGTTGTCTACTTCTTTAATACATTGGGATAGTTGAAACTTAAGATTGGGAACCTTTCTAAAAATTATGTTAGGTCCATCGCCTAAAAATTCATTTAATGCTGCATCTCTTGTGAGAATTCCCCAGTGTTTTTGTATGATGTTCCTAAGTTCTCCACTCTGCGTGCTATGTTGGAAGATAAGTCTATTTGCTAGTTTATCATCAGTGAATTTCTTATTTTTTATTTTATATTTTAATAAATCTGACCTGTCCATGTTGGTTACTTCTTCTATTTTTTCATCTAGAAAATTAGCTGGATAATTTTTCTCTAAAAAACGTTTTTTTAGGATTTGAGATTGAACCTTATACATATCTTGTTCTTTACAATAACGTCTCAGTCGAACGAATTGACCTTTGGGGACATTTTTAAGCCAATGTTTTTGATGACAACTTTCGAGGCTTATGTAATTGTTTACGTCTATGCTTTTAAAAAAGTTTTTCGACTTCAACATTTCATTCTCAATGTATATTTCAAGGTCTAAAAATTCTACCTTGGTTTGACTATAATTCCAAGTTAGAGCTACTCATTTGTTTTCAAATATTCCATGAATTCAAGTAATTGGTTCTCACTTCCTGACCATATGAAGAAAAGGTCATCTATGTAGCGATGATAAGACACCAGATATTGCGCCCAGCTAGAGTTGTAAATATATTGATTTTCCCAATTGGCCATATATAAATTGGCATAGCTGGGCGCAAATCTGGTGCCCATCGCTGTGCCTCCTACTTGCAAATAGTATTGGTGGTTGAACCAAAAGTAGTTGGTTTCTAGAATTATAGCTATGCTGTCTAATATAAACTCAAGTTGTTTTTTATCCAAAGAGTCATCTTTTTCTAGGATGTTTTTTACTGAAGCTATGCCAAGATTTTTGTCTATTATGGTATAAAGTGACGTGAGATCACTAGTCACCAACCACCAATTTGGATTCCACTCGAGTTTTTCTAAATGGTTAAGGATACTTAAGGTATCTTTCAAATATGATTTTGTCTTTACGACATAAGTCTGTAAAAATTGGTCTATATATGCCGATAAGTTGCTTGTGAGGGAATTAACCCTTGACACTATGGGTCTACCCGGGGGGTTAGATGGATCCTTGTGTATTTTCGGCAGTATATAAAAAGTGGGAGTTTTTGGAAATTGGTTGTAGATATATTGATATTCTTTTTTATTCACAATGCCTGTTTTTAAGCCTTTTTCCAAGTGAAGTTCAAGTCTTTTTTTAAATTTTATTATTGGATTACTATCAAGTTCGATATATACCTCAGTGTTTTTAAGTTGTCTAAGACATTCCTCATTGTATTTAGTTTTATCCATGATAACTGTCCCTCCGCCCTTGTCCGCGGGCTTTATGACTATCTTATCATTCATTTTTAAATCTGCCAAGGCTGTTTGTTCTAGTTTAGTGAGATTGGAACCATAATTAATTTTCATATTTTTAATATCCCTATGTACTAGTTCTAAGAATGTCTCCATAGGTGCTGATTTGCACTGTGTGGGATTAAAGGAGGACTTTTTATGTACCTCTATATGTTTATATTTATTTATTTCTATAGAACTGTTACTGATTATGGGATTGTTAGTAAAAAACTTTTTTATGCATAGATTTCTAATAAACTTCTGAATTCCTATAAAGGCTTCAAATTTATTCATTCTGTAACTGGGAGCAAAATGTAGCCCTTTGTTTAAGACAGAGGTTTGGGCTTCTGATAGTGTGGTACTCGACAGATTGAAAATACCATTATCTTTTTTATTTATTTGTTTATTATTGTGTTTATTACTTAGTAATCCGTTCTGTCCATGTTTTTGCGTCTTTTGTTGAACAGATCTGAATCCGTTCTTGTGTATTTTCTTTTTCCAGCCTCTATAAAAACCTCCTCCTCTTCTGAATTATATCTTGCTAAAGCTCCAAATCTATTATGGGTGGTGGTTTCTTTTGGATATTGTTCTTTATGATTTTTAAAAGGATTTCTAGGTTGTTGCCAATTATTTTCTTCTCTTGCCCACTGTTCAGATCTATCCTGATTGTTCCTATAATTCATATTTTTATTATAAGTCATATCATAATTTTTCTGTGGATATCTGTGATCTGCGTAGGAAATATCTTCCTTTCTTTTATTATAGTAGCTCTCTCTTTCTCTATGTGCTAAAGAATTATGTTGGCGTTGATTTGATGTATTGCCATAATAATTATTTCTATGTGTGTATCTAAAGTCTTGATCTTTATATTGTAAACGCTCCTTGTTGGAATTACTAGTATTTTGAATATGTGTTCTTCTATTTTTAGCTCTATAATTTCTTTCTTTCCTTTCTTTATAATCCTCATAGTCTCTAAAGTATTTCTTTCTCTTAATGTCTTTGATCTCTTTTTTTAAACAATCTAAATTTTCTGCCACTTTTTGTGAAAGTTCCCCATATTGTTTGCTCTCCATATGGGGAGTTATTTTTTGTTCCAGCATGTTAATTTCTATATTTGCCTCATCCAATAATTTTTTCTTTTCACTAATAATAAGATTCATAAGTTTTCTTGTGCATTCTTCTAAAATATGATTCCACTTGGTCATAAACATAAGGTTATCCTGACCAAATGTGGGATTTTTTAGAATTCATAATCCTCTAGGGGTAATTTGTTCTTTCAAATATTTTTCTAAGGTTACTATCTCAAGGTGATATTTAGTTTCTTTAATCATATATTTTTCAACTTCCTTTAAGAGGTTTGCTAGTGAGTCATCTGTGTGTTCAGAATCATTAAAAAAATCATCAGCACCTGATGCTAGGGTGCGTCTACTTTGAAACAAAGACATAGTGAAAAAATCTCCCAAATTGACAAAAATATAATATATATATAATGTGTTCTATATGTGGAGTCTATGAGTATGGGTAAAAGGTTAAAAACTATGTGAATGGTGTGAACTGCTAATTAATTAACAAGGTGTGCTTGGCTTTGATACACCTATAAACAAAACTCTGTGCTAAAGGAATACCCAAATATAGCTGGTTTGCTGCAGAAAAATCAGTGTGTGAACAGAAAAACAGTGCTAGTGACAAAAACTGATAAAAGTCCAAAATTTTAAAGGCTATCAGTTAAAAATAAACAGTAAACAGTGCTTACCAAACATAAGTGCTAATACAATTGCTTACATTAATCCATAATTACAGGATATAAATATTACTTATATCTTAGTGCACTAATAAAATAGGTATAACAACAAGATAAAATTACAATAAATATACCGAATATCACAAAGAAAAAAATGTGAAATAAATGTGATAACAAAAATCATAAAAGGAAAACCAAATAAAGTTCTAAATCAAGGATATGTCTGTGTCCTCTGGATGAGTTTTTCAGCTTGTTAGCATTCCTCAGTGAGATCCCATAAAAAAGGAAACAGAAAATTGCAACATAGTGTGAATCTGTAATGGCACTTTGAGGAAGTAGTTGTTTTGTAACAAATGACTACTCACATTTGTTGGAGCTTTCCACTAAGCTCAAGGATATGCGCACTCCCACTTTATACTGATGGGAAAACAGTACACTAGGCAAAACTTGGATACAAATTTATTTTAAAATATATAAAAGCATCACATAAGCCTTGATAACACCACAATGTAAGGGTACAAAAGCAGATATGCTGTAACAAATGCTTCAAATCGCCAAACTTGCAAAGAGGTAAATGGATCAGCAGGAGTGTGACCGCTGAAACCAAAACCTTTTTAGTAGAAAGAAAATAGCGCTAAGCCCCCAGGTGTCCTGGCTAGTGTAGAGACGCAATAAAACTCATTATAGAACAGTTCAGTTCCGACGTACGTTTCGCTGGTATGCTTTGTCAAGGAATGTTAGTGCGCATGTCCAAGAGTCCTTTTAAACAATCCATTGATGAGTTTCTGCCAGGTTTGTGGTTACATCCTCCATTTTGGAAGTTGGCATTTAGGTTATTTGTCATTAAACAACTAGTATGTTTTTCAACTTCTTTCAGTTTTATACATTTTGTTGATATATGCATAGATGTTAAGATGGATAACCAGAATTGGGAAATTATGCATTATAATGTTATAGCATTATACATATATGCAAAACTTCAAAAAGCATAATCACATTGTGCCTGCAATTAGTGTCTATACTGATGATATATGTAGGTATTTGTTTTCTTTAACCCCTTAATGTGAAGGTATTAGTTATATATATATATATATATTTTTTTTTTTTGTGATGTTACTGACTATATGTCCTATGGACCATAATTAAACTACTAGCCTTATCATAAACCTAGTTGTGTCGCAATGTTTTTAAAAATAGATTTTATTTGTTAGCATGTAACATGTTTAAAAACATATATTGTACTTTTGTGTGTTTGCGCTGAAAAGTTATGATAGGATGTTCAGGTTACTGTTTCTAACTATGTGTTTAATTTTACATTTGGGGTTCCATATATTGAAAATAAGTTCGTGAAACATTCTAAAACTATTTAGCACTGATAATATAAGTGTGGACAACAAAAAAAGGAGGAGGGCGGCTTTCACTTTTTGTGCTGCTTCTACTCATGTGTTCTTCCCATCGGCCTTTGTGATGGGAGACCATGTGCCTTCGCAAAGCAGTTGTACCTAGGTGGCTGTTGGACTTCACATGACTCAGTTTCTTTTGGCAAAGGATGCAAATGGCATCGCTGTTGTCAGAGGCAGACACACACAAAAAATGCCACACTGCTGAGCTGTGCAATGACGGCATTCTGGTGGTGGCAACAGCATGCGTTGATGGGCGACGGCGTGCTGTCTGGCTGACCCCGGTGCCGATGCATGCTGTCTGACTGTGCCACTAGCTCCTTGAGACGACCTCCCCATGCTTCCAAATCGTCTCCTCCTCCTCCTCTCTGTCTCCCCATCTGAACTTTCCCCCTCTTCTTCTTCTCTTCTAGCAGGCACCCACATGACATCCACCGACACATCATCATCAACCACTTCACTTGTATCTGACACATCAAAAAAGGAAGCAGCAGCGGGTACAAAATCATCAGCATCACACCGTACCTCCATGTCGGTAATGCTGCCTGACTGAGACTGATCACTATTATCTACATCCTCTGTCAATGATGGTTGCGCATCAGTCATTTCTTCCAAATGATGTGTCAATAACTCCTGTGACAGATCAAGTGAAGCGGCTGTGGTGCTAGTGTTGGTGGTGGCGACAGGTGGGGGAGTGGCACTGGTCACTTGAGACCTGCCCAAAGCACAGCTGGACATAGATGGTGCGTCAAGGTTAGGAGGACTAGCAGCGGAAGCTGAAGAAGATTGGGTGTCCTGTGTTAGCCATTCAACTAGGTCCTCCTCAGAACTTTTCGTGTTCCCCCTGGCACCCGGCGTCTGAACAATGTGCATATTTGTAGGGTCTAAAGGAATCACAGCCCCACGACCACGACCACGGAACCTGCGGGGTGGCCTGCCTCTGCCTGTCATTTTTTTTAAAATGGACACTAACAATACTATTACACCAATTGAGTGGTGGCACTGTATACGCTGTGAGATTGACAACAACAAAAAGACAGATGTTTTAACAATCACAAATTGTTAATTTTTTTAAATATTAAAAGTACTGTGACAACAAATATGATTGTTTGGCACTAGTTGGCAAATGGGCCTGTCTGGCACACACGCTGGGAGAAAGGAAACTGCAATTCAATGGCACTAGGAGACTGAAGAATCACAGTCAAAACAGTTATGATTAACAAAAATTCCAATCCTGTTACAATAAATATGATTGGTGGCACTAATTGGCTAGTTAGGACTGGCACACAGGCACTAGGAAAATGCAATTCAAGGGCACTAGTAGACTGGAGATTGACAGTCAAAACAGTGATGATTGACAAATTTTGCAATACTGTTAAAAGAAATATGATTGCTGGCACTAATTGGATAGTTGGGCCTGGCACACAGGCTGGCAGGCAGGAGAAAAGTGCAATTCAATGGCATGAGCAAACTGAGAATTAAGATCAACAATCAAAAAATGTTTAATTTTAATTAGTAACTATACTGTGACAACAATTATGATTGGTGTAAATAGTTGGCAAGACGGCCTGGCACAAAAGGCTGGCAGGCAGGAGGTAAATGCAATTCAAGGACACTAGGAGACTGAATACTGACAGTCAAAACAGTGATGATTGACAATTTTTGCAATACTGTTAAAAGAAATATGATTGCGGGCAATAATTGGCTAGGTGGGCCTGGCACACAGCAGGCTGCAAGGCAGGAGGAAAGTGCAATTCAATGGCACAAGCAAACTGAGGATTCAGAACAACTATTACCAAAAAAAATTATTTTTAATTATTAAGAATACTGTGACAACAAATATGATTGGTGTAAATATTTTGAAAGTAGGCCTGGCACACAGGCTTTGAAGGAAGAGAAAAGTGCAATTCAATGACGCGAGCAAACTGAGGATTAAGATCAACAATCAAACATTTTTTAATTTTTTAGTTTTCAAAGTTTTTTATTGAGGGAAGAAAGGAAACACAAATCAAAGACAGTGCATCCGACATAAATTCACAACATAGTATAATATCAATATAGATATATGAGAAACAATAAAACAAAGCAAGTTCCTACACGTATTTAGAATAACCAATGTCAGAAACACCACTCCTGTTCATCTGAGTCTAGGGACTATCGAACCCTCAATTTGATTTTGTTTTTTCTGATGGTGTCTTGCAGCCCCACCTCAAGGGGGCTGAGGGGTACTATCATATGCTTGAATTCGGAAGAGAAAAAAGATCATGCTGACCTGGCGTATCACTCATATCTCTCCAGTCTTTGGCATATGGAGGAAACCAGAGTAGAGAGAAAAAGAGGTAAGACAAAAAGAGAAGAGAAAGAAATAGGAGGGATGGGGGGGGGGAAGGGAGGGGAAAAAAATTAAAATAAAAAAAAAATTGTGTACATATACAGAGAATTCCTGTTTCCAGATGTCTTTCTGTACTTATCATAGGATCTGTATCCAGTCGGACCAGATCTCCCAATAGTCTTCCATTCGATCGAGTGAACTATATATCGATTTTTCCATTGTCGCCAGAAATTGCACAGTTTCGCAGACAGCAGTCAGAGAGGGTGGCTCTACCTGCTTCCACGCTCTAGCAATACACAGTTTTGTGGCAGAGATGATGTATATTAACAATTGTTTATTATGTTTAGATAGTCCGGCATCAAACACATGAAAAACAATGCACTGGGGGGTCAAAGTTACAGGGAGATTCATGGAGTGGAGTAAGGTCTCCACGTCCCGCCAAAGAGGCGCTAGCTTCGGGCACTGCCACCATATATGGAGGTCAGAGCCCTCCTCACCACACTGTCGCCAGCATAATGGAGACGAGCCCACAAACATTTTGGACAATTTAGTGGGTACTCTATACCATTTCAACAGAAGTTTAATATAGCCCTCAAAAATAGTCACACAATGTAATGTCTTTTTTGTTAGAGTTATAGCCCTGTCAATATCAAGTTCAGAGAGTGTCGAGTTTAAGTCTCTGCACCACGTTTTGATCTGCCAAGGGAGACCATTGGACTGGTCATGAAGTAGAGCTCTATAATGAAAAGTAAGTGGCTTGTACCTTCCCAGTCCACTCTGCCACCTATGCTCCCATTTAGAGAGCAGTCTGAGGTTTCGTTTAGGAAAGTCCCATGATTTTAATAGGCTCAATAACCTATAGCATTCAAATCTTAGCCAGCGGGGGGGGGGGGGGGGTCATCAATTGAATTAATGATCTGTGAGACTGACATCAGAGTATTGCTGTAGTAAAAGCGTGTAGATACCGAATGTTGCCTAGTATCCCAGAAATCAATATGAGCGCCGGGCAGATTCCAGATTAGGCCTCTTATCTGGTGTATTGGGGAGGGGTGTGGAGCAATCTCAGAATGGTGTCTAAGGCTATGCCATAAACTGATGTTTTGTTGAACAATAGGATTTGCGATTAGTTTAGTTATGGACTTATAACTAGGAACCCATATGACGTCTGAGAGGATTAGGTTCCGAGGTATAGACATCTCCTCCAAACCATACCAGCCTGGTTTTTCTGCACCGGGACCCCAAGCAGCTATATGGGAGAGTCTTGTTGCCTCATAGTATAAAAAAAATGTTTGGGAAGGCTACTCCCCCTCTAGCATATTCCCTTTGCATAATCTTATGTCCAATCCTGGGTGTTTTACCCTCCCAGACATATTTAGTAAATATCTGGTGTATCTGTTGGAGTATGCTATGTGGAATGTTTAGCGGGATACATCGAAAGATATACAAGGCCTTAGGGAGTAGAGACATTTTAATGGTGGCCACACGACCCAGCCAAGAAATTTCTTTAAAATCCCATCTGCGAGTTAGAATTTGTAATTCTGTTAGCAATGGGTCAAAGTTGAGTTTAATCACAGACCTAATGTCGGCACTAAGCTTTATGCCCAAGTGTGTGAGGGAAGAGGAAGAACACTGGAAGTCATGTTTACTCTGTAGAACAGTAAGCTGTTCTACGGGGATATTAATACAGTATGCTTCGGTTTTGGTTACATTGACTTTATAAAAACTGAACTTGCCAAATTGTTCCAACACTGAGAAGACCGAATTAATCGAGGAGGTGGGATTGGTAAGAAGAATTGTAATATCGTCCGCATATAAGACGATTTTCTCTTCCCTATCATTCACAGGGATGCCTTTGATTTGTGGGGAGTCTCTTATGGCCTGTGCCAGGGGTTCCATTGCTAGGGCAAATATCAAAGGGGATAGTGGACAGCCCTGTCTAGTGCCGTTTGAAATATTAATTTTAGGGGAACAAAATCCCATACCTCTCACCCTAGCGCATGGATTAGAGTATAGTACCTTAATCATGTCAATTGCTAGTCGGGGGAATCCAAAGGCCTTCAACACCTCCCATAAATACTCCCATCTGACCCTGTCAAAGGCCTTCTCAGCGTCTGGTGACAGGGCCATCAGGGGTATATTAGATTTTTTGGCTTCAGTAAAGATATTTAATAATCTCCGGGTATTATCAGGACCCTGTCGACCCGGAATGAAGCCAACTTGGTCAACTTTAATCAGGGAGGGAAGGAGGTGAGCGACCCTATCCGCTATTAATTTAGAATATAATTTAGTATCTACGTTTAATAAGGAAATGGGGCAAAAATTAGAGCATAGTGAAGGGTCTTTCCCGGGCTTGGGTATTGTAACAATAGTGGCTTCTAAGTTCTCTGCGAGAATGTGGCCCTCCGAATTTACCTCATTGAAAACCTGGCATAGAGTTTGCTGTAATTTGGGGCTTAATTTTTTGTAAAACTGACCAGTAAACCCGTCAGGGCCCGGTGCTTTATTGTTCTTTAACTGCTTAATTGTCTCTTGAATTTCAGATATAGAAAAAGGCTCAATCAGCTTATTGCCATCCGCTTCAGATAATGAAGGCAACTTTAAGGTTCGGAGAAAAGTAGATATGTCGTTAGCCGATGCCATAATCAGCTTCTCAGCTTTTTCGATATTGTAGAGGGTCTCATAAAACTCAGCAAAAGATTTGCCGATGTCGTCTGGCGCGTACACCTTATGACCATTTTGGCTAAGATAAGGAATCCTTGAGGCTGCTGCATGTTTTTTGAGTTTCTTTGCTAGCAAAGAGTCTGCTTTATTGCTTTTATAGTACATAGTAAGTTTAAATTTCGAGATAGCCTTTTTAATTCTCTCTGTTTCCAAAGCCTTAATCTGGTCTTTTAGATATAAAATATCAGCGGATAGCTCAGTGGAGGGAGCCTGTTTGTTTAACTTTTCTTTTATTCTAAGATCACATACTAATTTTCCTAGGGGAGCACCCCATTTTTTCCTTTGAGCTGTTAATGTAGCTATGCAAAAACCTTGAATAAACGCTTTTAAGGCAGCCCATCTAATTTGATGAGAGGTTTGGCCAGCCGGGTTATTTAAGAGGAATTCCTCGACTTTATCGGAGATTTTTTGTAGAAAAGTGTTGTCATCCCATAGGGATTTAGGAAATTTCCATGTAGGCCTATTTGATGTATAACTTCCCTCACTCAATGAGAAGGATGCCGCGTCGTGGTCTGACCAAGGGCAGCTGTGTATCTGGGATTCTGAGATCTCATTCATGGTCCAAGAATCGACAAAGAAATGGTCTAAGCGGGAATAGGACTTATGTGGGGCCGAAAAGAAAGAATAATCCCTCGAGTTGGGATGGCATGACCTCCAGACATCATATAGTGAGAACTGATGTATGAGATTACGGAACTTAGAAGAAGTATTTTTAGAAAACCTATCTAGGTATTTTCCGTTTGGGAGCCGCCTATCAATCAAGGGGTCCCATACCATGTTAAAATCTCCCCCCAGTACTAACTTCCCCTGTCTCAGTCTCTCGGCAAGATGCAGAACCTTCCGAAGGAAAATTGATTGGCCTTGGTTAGGGGCGTATATGTTGACTAGGGTATAAATGAGATTGTTAATTTTACAAACCAGTATCAAGAATCTACCCTCAGGGTCGCTCTCGACATGTATCTGGTGAAAGGCCATTGTTTTGTTAATTAAGATAGATACTCCTCTGCTTTTATCCTTATGAAGAGAGTGGAAAATCACTGGATATTGCAGAAACTTAATTTTTGGGAGTTTATCTGCAGCCCAATGAGTCTCCTGAAGGAAGACCACATCGCTGCGGAGTTTCTTTTAGTTGGTATATTCAGACCTTTGACATTTAAGGTCGCAAAGCGAAGATGAGAAATCGTCTTCATGATAAAAAAAAAAAAATATTTTTCACAAACTAGGACTAGAGTCAGAATAAGAA
The DNA here is from genome assembly GCF_027579735.1 of Bombina bombina. Lineage (NCBI taxonomy): Eukaryota > Metazoa > Chordata > Amphibia > Anura > Bombinatoridae > Bombina > Bombina bombina. Next base: position 224,061,630 of record NC_069505.1, on the reverse strand, counting down.
AAAGCTAGACAGAAAGGCCAGGGAGACAAGGTATACCTCAGCTAAGGCTAAGGATAAGGAATAATTACAAGTGCACAGGCCAGCACATCAAATCTAAAACTATGGAAAGGGAATGAGTCTAAGGAATCTGCGTTTGTTTGTTTACTTTTGGTAAACTGTGGTTTTACCCGGGGGGGGGGGGGGGGAGGTAGGCACTAGGCCTGCTGAAAGTACTTCAGTAAATAGGACAACAGTCCGGGCCAGGGACAATTGGACTTATCATGAAATAGGGAAGCTACTATCTAATTGCATATTGTAGTTGACCTTAAAAATTAAGATGCTGTAGGTCGGTGAGAGAATTATGATACATATGACATTTTAACCCATCAATTCCGAGAGATGGGCGAGATCTAGCATGGTTAATCACCCCAGGTGTATTTTATAATGAGGTAATATGTTGTCTAGACCAGGATTAATACATAGTTATATATTATCTAAATCATACCTAAGAAAGGACATTCTTCTGCCCTAGTCATATAATCATGCAGATATAGTCTAAGGATGCATACTGCTAACAAAACATTATTATATAACGAAGAACAACATTATAAGGTAACAGGATATGAGGCTCAATAAAGTTGTATAATGAAGCATGTAAATTTGAACCCCTTACAGTAATCAACTAGGTTATAGAAGCAGTCCAGATCTCAAGCACATATTTAAAATAAACTAAATGTACATTCATTACATTCCTGGACAGAGAAACCTGTAAGGAACAAGGTAAGTATTACATATAGAGAACATCGCATATTCCATAATGGAGGTCTATTAGAATAAGGCAATCCTAGAATTCAACATAAAAAACATCAGTACATTACCAAACGCAGCAGTGCCTCCCTAACCTATTTAACATAGAAATCAATCCTAAGAGAGGACATTCTTCTGTCCTAGTCCTATAATCATGTAGATATAGTCTAAGGATGCATACTGCTAACAAAACATTGTTATATAACAAAGAACAACATTATAAGGTAACAGGATATGAGGCTCAATAGAGTGGTATAATGAAGCATGTAAATTTAAACCTCTTACAGTAATCAACCAGGCTATAGAAGTAGTCCAGGTCTCAAGCACATATTCAAAGTCTTTTTGAAAAGAGCAATGTCCAAAAAAGAAAACAAAAAAAGAAGATCATCCATAAAATAAACTAAATGTATATTCACTACATTTCTGGACAGAGAAACCTGTAGAAAACAAGGTTAGTATTACATAGAGAGAACAGCTCATATACCATAATGGAGGCCTAAAATAAAGCAATCCTAAAGTTCAACGTAAAAAACATCAGTGCATTACTAAACGCAGCAGTACTTCCCTAACCTAATTGACATAGAAAAACATCACTACCTCTCATGCAGAATGTATAAATTCAATATTAAATCCTGGCTGCTGAAACTAGATTTACGTCTATACATAACATGTAAATCAGTCCTGCGGCATGAAACCAATCGCTGCTAGTATGATAAAGTGGAGCGGTGGAAAAGTTATCGTGCATAGAATCATATGGCCTTCCGGTATCTAAAGATAGCTAAAATCTAACAGAGTAGGCCTCATATACAGTACACATTTGGTCCACTCCTCCAACCATAATCTATGATAAAACATAGCGTTATCTAAGCTAAGATAAACATTCAATGAAGTATTAGCTATAGTGATCCTAATCTAGACTGCGCTGCGCTCAAGTTATAAAAACATTTGGACATAGGCGAAAGACATATAATTCTGGCAATGCATTCTTATAGATCTTAGAACTATGAGATAAAATGGCTGAATATGAAACTCATATATTTAAACATGGTAATGCAAACCTCTAGGGTGAAGAAATAAACCATATTTCAATAATATACTTAGCATTTGTGTGGAGAAATAAGGTCTTAAAATTCTCGCCCACTAGGAAAGCTAAATGTATGTATTACGATTCTAGTGAACCAATCTATAAGTGATAAGCTTAGTAGGCCATAAAAGTAATCGCACCCAGCATAGTGTAGGGACCTATAATGGAGTGGTCTTAACATAAGAGATAAAGCCATCAATTTACAGGTGTATCTAGTAACATTTCAAGATCATTTTTAACCCAGGGGCAGTATAACATCTCACATAGGGGGTGCAAACCTAAAGGGACATCTAACCCATTTAAACTAGTAGTATGTCCATGTAGGGTTCATTAATCAAACCTGCAGGGAAAAAAAAAAAAACCTTTTGAAAGGATATAACAGAGATCAAGAAACAAGTTTAAAATACTCATCAGTCATTAACATCTGTTTCATCTTCTCCGTGGGTAGGTCTGGTGGGACTCATAGCAAAGCTGTATCTTTTGGCAGAGGCAGACCGTTGCGGGAGAGAACCCCATTCTAATGCAGAAGGCCTTAAAATGGAAGATGATGAGGATGGTCGCACAGGGTCTTTCTGTATGGTAGGATCTTCTCTTGGATCTTGGATATTCTGGGTGATCCAGCCTTTGAGTAAAAGATGACCTTTATCCGGGGTGTCCGCAGTATAAAGACGACCATCTTTATGGATAAGGAGTTTAGTGGGGTATCCCCACCTGTATTTGATTCCTTGTTGCCTTAGTAATTTTGTGACCTCTCGAAATAGACCTCTCTTCTGTATTGTGAATTGTGACAAGTCAGGGAATATCTGAATATTCTTGAATTTTTCGGGCAGAACTGGGCGCTGAAACATAGCTTTAATAATTTGTTCCTTATAGGTAAAGAAGTGAAATCTAGCTATCACATAACGAGGCTTTTCACTAGGTACATTTCTTCCTTTAGGGAACCTGTGGACCCTATCTACCAAGGCCTCGTTTGGGAAGCCAGCCGGCCGAAGTATGTCACACAGTTCTGTAAGAAAAGCACACAGCTCAGAAGATGGGACCTCCTCAGGAATACCCCTAAATCTCAAGTTATTCCTTCGAGACCGATCCTCCATGTCAGCCATTTTTGCTTCAATGGAGTCTAGCATGTCAACTAGTATTTGGGAGTGATTCGCCAGGTTACCTTGCTCCACTGTGAGGTCTTCTTGTTTTCTCTCAAGGATATCGATGCGCTCACTAATAGCACCTATATCCTTACGTAGATCAGCTGCAGAGGTTTTAATGGCTTTAGTGAGGGTGTCTTGGAGAGAATTTAATCTTTCAGTAAGTGTAGATACTATGTCTGAAGCTGCAGACTCCGCCATGGTGTTTGGCAGATGGGAATCACACTCCTCACTAGTATTTATTCCCGTGTGGTGCTGAGGAATGATATTGCAGTCTGAAGCCTTGTCTGCTCCTGCTTTCAATTTAAAGTGATCAGCCACCGACTTTCTGTATTCACTAGGGTTAGCGGCTTTCCGCCTTGCCCCCTGTGGCATGTTATAAGTAGCGTTTGTGTGATATTAATAGAGGCAGGTAGTTGAGAATTCCTTTTTAGAGAGGTGTGAAAAAGTTATAGACCCTGTAACTGAACTGTGTGCACCAGGTGAAAAAGCTATGACCACTGTGAACTTCCCTGTTTATGTATCACTATAATAGGTCCCTGGCCCAACGGACCACTGCAGCATTCATATTATGAGTGTCTGTTTTTTCATTTATTGACTTCTGTAAGGAGTGAGGGGCTCACTGGGGCAAATCAGTTATGGAATTTATATAGAAAGACAAATATCCTTTAGTAAATAAGTCCCCAAGTGTATCCTGTCATCCCTCAGGACTCACAACTGACCTTTCGTTGCAGCCTGTTTGACGTTTAGTAGGAGTGACAGCCACAGCTAGGCCGTTTTTGACCCACTCCAGAGTAGTGCCCCGGCCCCTAGGGAGAAGCCCGCAACTTTCTATGTGCAGCGATAAAGGAGCCTGTCCTATGCAGACTCTCCCGGCAGTCTTATTGCAACTATGAAGGGGACGCAGATCCTTTACCTGGATCGCAATGAGATAATTACCACTGTAGCGCTGCGCCTCAAGTATTCAGTCTCCTCTATGACGTGGAAAGGTAATGGCGGCTGTTCGCGCCAATAATGTCTTTAAAGAAGGGGACCCAGAATCTCCAGTATGCAAAATGTTACCTCCGGAGCTCAGCCTTCATGAGTCCGCTGTCTCCTCTCTGACACAGAAGTCTGGAAATTCTCCAGAACTGGTCTCTGTAGCAACTCCGGTCACTCCTTCACTTATCCTCAAATTGGAACAGATAGGAATTCAAAGTCCATTCCTAGGGTGTTATAATGGAGTTTATGCTCTACTACTGTAAAATGTCCCTTTTAGAGATATATAGGGACAAATTAGCAGGGTATTAACAGTGTTAATAATAAAAACTAGCAGGAGCTCTGTTGCAACACGACATCTCTCCTCTCAGGCTAACTCCGCCCCCCAAAACATGTTTTAATTTTAATTAGTAACTATACTGTGACAACAATTATGATTGGTGTAAATAGTTGGCAAGACGGCCTGGCACAAAAGGCTGGCAGGCAGGAGGTAAATGCAATTCAAGGACACTAGGAGACTGAATACTGACAGTCAAAACAGTGATGATTGACAATTTTTGAAATACTGTTAAAAGAAATATGATTGCTGGCAATAATTGGCTAGGTGGGCCTGGCACACAGCAGGCTGCAAGGCAGGAGGAAAGTGCAGTTCAATGGCACGAGCAAACTGAGGATTCAGAACAACAATCAAAATTTTTTTAATTTTAATTAGTAACTATACTGTGACAACAATTATGATTGGTGTAAATAGTTGGCAAGACGGCCTGGCACAAAAGGCTGGCGGTAAATGCAATTCAATGGTACTAGGAGACTGAATATTTGCAGTCCAAAAAATTATGATTTTTATTTTTTTATATACTGTTACAAGAATTATGATTGGTTCCACTAATTGGCTAGTTGGGCCTGGAAAACACGCTGGCAGGCAGTAGGAAAGTGCAATTCAATGGCACGAGCAAACTGAGGAATCACAAGCGATCAATTCTGAATTTTAAAGATTAACAATACTTTTATAAAAACTAGGATTGCTGGCACTAATTGGCTAGTTTGTGCCTGGCACACAGGCTGCCAGGCAGGAGGAAACTGCAATTCAATGGCACTAGTAGACTGAATATTTGAAGTACAAAAAATTATGATTTTTAATTTTTTTGATACGGTTACAAGAATTATGATTGGTGCCAAAAAATTGGCTAATTGGGCCTGGCACACAGGCTGGCAGATATGAGTCGTGAATGGTAGGTAGGGCAGCAATTTAACACAGTATGCTGTGTAAGTGACAAAAACACAGGCCTGATAGAAAATTAAGTTAGATTACACTAGCAAAATATTTTAAAAATTTAGATTTTAATATTAAAATTATGTTAAGAAGTGCAATGCACATATGAGTGGTCGCACTGGCTGGCTGCTACGTAGGGCAGCAATTAACAACAGTATGCTGTGTAAGTCAGATAGAAAGAGAAGAGAGGCGCCCAAACCATAAAACAGTATCGTGATGTGATAAAATAGGAGCCCCTCACTACCAGATGTCCCCGCTGATCCAGATACTCACAAGAATGGCGGCACGGATGACGTGCGTCAAAGCGCAGGTCGAGACTATTGAGAGTCGCCCGACTGACACACCTCTGTGGGCGTACGTCACTCCCTGTCCACCAATCGGTAAGCTCCTCTGTTGGCCTTGTGTGTTTTCGTAAAAAAACCCGAACACAGTCACAGAGGATGTTAGGTATACCGCTTCAAGCACAGGCTGCAGGTCTTGGCTTACAGGTCGGAACACCTGAGAAATATGAAAAAGAATATAAAGAATCATAGTGTCCCTAGACACTGTAATTACCATCATAATGGCCACATCGAATGTTTCAGTTTTTGCCCAATAGAATTTATTCCAACATCACACCTATATAATAGGATGTCCAGATTGAGACAGAGGGAGACTTACTGGATCCACACATTAGGAAGTCTCCATCCAAATGGCCTTAATCTCAATATTGATTTGGCAGCATTTTGAAGAATTTGTGTGGTCCAGTGAGTCTCTTCTCTCAGGTTCCACTAGTACAATAATCCCATCTTTTGTAGTTATAATGGTCCAGTAGGTAATGTTATATAGTTCCATTAAGTAATACACTATAATCAGTTACCATCCACTATTTTTTAATAAAATTGAGATCTGTTCATCTTGGAAGGTTTCTGTATTAATTCTTTCCAAGTGGTAGTGGTGTACTACTAGCTGATAGTGATGTATTATATTAAGTATAAATACAACAGTCAATCCCTAGGGTCATCCACTATATAATAATATTGAGATCGGCTCATCTTGAAAGGTATCTGTAATAATTCCTTATAAGTGGTAGTGTCGCACTACGAATTGATAATGATGTATTTATATGAGGATAAATAGAACAGTCATTCTTTAAGGCCATCAATCTATATCTCCATCCACATTATGGGGCCCCTGAATTTTTACCCTTATATTACTGGTATGTATCTGTTACAATTAATGCTGTTGTATTAGCAGGTTCATATCAGTAATGAGGTACACTCCCACAAAGGGAAAGTTCATATCACTCACTTTTTATTGTTAATTGCTATATTTATATGTTATGTAATATAATAGCCATTGGATGTTAGATTCTGTTATATTATCGTTTTAATGTATCAACTGTAGTATTTTGTTATAATGATTAGTTTTTAACTGTAGTATGTTTATACTTGGCCATTTGCTGGTGATGAAGTGGTTAATTTTAGAACAGGAAGACTGGCATCACTGGCTAATTTTAGAACAGGAAGACAGGTATCACTTGTTGGGCACGCCCACTAACAGGTGTTCGTTAGGTATTTATTGTCAGCAAGGGCTCATTATAACACAGCCTGATGAAGCAGCATTTTTAGCCGGGAAACGCGTTGCTGTTGTTTTCTTTTAAAATAAATACAGACGATTTTATATTTACCTGTCGGATCCTGTTGTTTTTACCACTACGTACTATCCCCCTTTGTAAGCCAAGACCTGCAGCCTGTGCTTGAAGCAGTATACCTAACATCCTCTGTGACTGTGTTCGGGTCTGTTTCGAAAACACACGAGGCTAACAGAGGAGCTTACCGATTGGTGGACAGGGAGTGACGTACGCCCACGGAGGTGTGTCAGTCGGGCGACTCTCAATAGTCCCGACCTGCGCTTTGAGGCACGTCATCCGTGCCGCCATTCTTGTGAGTATCTGGATCAGCGGGGACATCTGGTAGCGAGGGGCTCCTATTTTATCACATCACGATACTGTTTTATGGTTTGGGCGCCTCTCTTCTCTTTCTATTTCACAGCTCCGGATTCCATTGGGACCGATTATTGGGAGTGCAGCCGTCGCCTTTGAATTTCTATACATCTATCACTTGTCATCACCTGCGCACCCTCTGAGGATTTTTTCCTCCATCTTCACTGGACTGTAAGTCAGATAGACAGTTAGACACAGGCCTGATAGAAAATAAAATTAGATGACACTAGCATAATGATTTAAAGACTTTTTTTGGGGAATTTAAAGAAAAAGGTTAAGCACATACATATGAGTCGTGGCTGATAGCCTTGGAAGGGCAGCTATTAAAAACAGTAGGCTCTGTAAGTCAGATACACACACGCCTGATAGAAAATACTATTAGATTACACTAGAAAAATGATTTAAATTATTTTTTGGGGGGGAAATTAAAAAAAGGTTAAACACATATGAGTCGTGGCTCATAGACTAGGGAGGGCAGCAAGTAAACACAGTAGGCTCTGTATGTCAGCAAAACACACAGGCCTGATAGAAAATTATATTAGATTACACTATCAAACAAATTTAAACTTTTTTTTTTTATATTTAAATTAAGGTGAAGAAGATATGAGTGGTGGGTGGCTGCCTGGCACAGGCCAATTAACCAAAAGACTGAAAAAAATTGAGGTATATTAATGCTGAGTGAGCCTGATAGACACAGGCCTGATAGTAAATGTAATTAGATTACACTAGAAAAATGATTTAAATAAAAAAAATTAAATTTAAAATAATGTTATAAACAGATATTAACACTGGTGGCTGGCACAGAGCAATGAACCAGAGTATATGCTGTGTGACACAGGCCTGATAGAAAATGAAAAAAAATTACACTAGCAAAATAATTAAAATTTTGGGTTAGTTAAATTTAAACTAATGTTGTTAGGGAGATATCAGTGGTGGCAGTAATCACAGCATATGCTGTGAGCCTTAAACACACAGGCTAAAAGCCAGGCAAATGCTAATAAAAAAAAATACGAAAAAAAAACGGCTCGAAATATAGCCCTAAAAAGGGCTTTTTGGGGTGCTGTGCTTGCAGCAGAGATGAGTGGAGTCCTTCTGGACTGTAGTGGACACTAAATACACCAGCCTAGCTATGTTTTTCCTATTAATGTCAGGAGCAAAAACACAACACGTCCTCTCATTAAGAAATCAAGGTCGTTATGAGTCTAAAATGGCGGATTCCGAGTAGCTGGGAGGGTTTGTGAGGGAGTGTCTGATGTTGATTGGCTCTAATGTGTCAGACGGCTGTGACATACAGAGTCAAAGTTTCCTCAATGATGACACATAGGGGCGGATCGAACATCGCCATGTGTTCGCCCACAAACGCGAACAAGCTATGTTCGCTGTTAACCGTTCGCGGGCGAACAGTTCGGGACATCACTACTCCTAAACTGTGTTTTCATTAAGAAATGTGATTAAAGGGGCAGTCTAGTCAAAATTAAACTTTCATAAGTCAGTTAGGACATGTCATTTTAAACAACTTTCCAATTTACTTTTATCACCAAATTTGCTTTGTTCCCTTGGTGGTATTTTTCAAGAGCTAAACCTAGGTAGGCTCAAACTGATTTCTAAACCGTTGAAAACCGCCTCTTAGCTCAGAGCATTTTTAAAGTTTTTCACATTTAGACAGTACTAGTTTATGTGTGTCATATAGATAGCATTGTGCTCACTCCCGTGGTGTTATTTAGGAGTCTGCACTGACTGGATAAACTGCATGTCTGTCAAAAGCACTGAGATAAAGGGCAGTCTGCAGAGGCTTAGATACAAGGTAATCACAGAGGTAAAACATATATCAATAGAACTGTGTTGGTTATGCAAAACTGGGAAAATGGTTATAAAAGGATTAGCTATCTTTTTAAACTATAAAAATTCTGCTGTAGACTGTCCCTTTAAGTGTTAATTCTCATGAGATTATTAACATAGAAGTGGGTTAAAAAATGCTTTTCTCAGAACTTACTGCTTCATTCTGGAAAACTGTTAAACATCTGATGCAGAAAAACATACCGTTCAGTAACAACTATTAACAATGAATACCTGGTGAGCTCATCAGAACAATGAAGATTAAAAGCCAACAAACCAAATACACATACAACCAGCATTTCTTTTTATCACACTCAGAGTGCAGCGTAACACATTAAAAATAGTTTCATAATACTTTCTGACTTTAAATTCAAACTAATGTATAAAATATACCATTTATATATAGAAGGAAATATTAAATAATCTGAAACTGACAATTACTTTTTCAGGCTTTGAAAATTCAATTATGTTCCTAGTTTTATTATAAAATATTCTGTTCTCTTTGAAGAAATCAGCCCCTTGATTGAAAAGGTTTATTATTCTGCAACTCTATAATAAAAAATAAAAAATTAAAAATTACAGAGTGGAATTTGTAGAGACAATTGCATGAGGCATAAAGGATAGAGAACCTTACTCATGACGTGCACCAAATTTATGCAATAAGATCTATACAAGTTGTGTGCTTTTCAAGTTTATATCCTAAAGAATAAAAATAAGCAATAACTCAGATAAAGGCGAAGGATTTCATTAGTTACAGTGTAGGCTGGGACTGAATGAAGAGGATGCTCCGAGCTGGATGTCATGAAGATGGAGCCGCTCCGCTTCGGAAGGATGGAGATAGAAGATGCCATCTTGATGAAGACTTCTGCCCACCTGGAGGACGACCTCTTGCCGCTTGGAGGAAGACTTTTCCCGGCTTCGTTGAGGACTTCTGCCCGCTTGGATGAAGACTTCTCCCATAAGTGGATCTTCGGGGGTTAGTGTTAGGTTTTTTTAAGGGTTTATTAGGTGGGTTTTATTTTTAGATTAGGGGTTTGGGCAAAGAAAAAAGAGCTAAATGCCCTTTTAAGGGCAATGCCCATCCAAATGCCCCTTTCAGGGCAATGGGGAGCTTAGATTTTTTAGATAGGATTTTTTTGGGGGGGTTTGGTTGTGTGGGTGGTGGATTTTGCTGTTGGGGGGTTATGTGTATTTTTTTTAACATGGAAAAAAGAGCTGATTTCCTTAATGCAATGCCCCGCAAAAGGCCCTTTTAAGGGCTACTGGCAGTTTAGTTTAGGCTAGGGTTTTTTTATTTTGGGGGGCTTTTTTATTTTGATAGGGCTAATTTAGTTTTTTTTTTTTTAATTTAGTTAATTGTATTTAATAAATGTAATTTATTGAATCGTAGTGTAATGTTAGGTGTTAGTGTAAGACAGGTTAGGTTTTATTTTACAGGTACATTTGTATTTATTTTTACTAGATAGTTAGTAAATAGTTAATAACTATTTACTAACTAGTCTACCTAGTTAAAATAATTTCAAACTTACCTGTGAAATAAAAATAAAACCTAAGATAGCTACAATGTAACTATTAGTTATATTGTAGATAGCTTAGTGTTAATTTTATAGATAAGTATTTAGTTTTAAATAGGAATTATTTAGTTAATGATAGTCATTTTTATTCAGATTTATTTTAATTATATTAAAGTCAGGGGTGTTAGGGTTAGACTTAGGGTTAGGTTTAGGGGTTAATAACTTTAATATAGTGGCGGTGGTGATGTTGGGGGTGGCAGATTAGGGGTTAATAAATGTATGTAGGTTGCGGCGTTATTGGGGGTGGCAGATTACGGGTTAATAAGTGTAATGTAGGTAGCGACGACATTGGGGCAGCAGATTAGGGGTTAATAAATTTATGTAGGTGGCGGCGACATTTGGGGCGGCAGATTAAGGGTTAATAAGTATAGGTAGGTGGCAGCGACATTGGGGGCAGAATATTAGGGGTTAATAAGTGTAATGTAGGTAGCGGCGATGTCAGGGACGGCAGATTAGGGGTTAATAAGTGTAATGTAGGTGGCGGTGATGTCGGGGGCGGCAGATTAGGGATTAATAAAAGTAATGTAGGTGGCGGCGATGTCTGGGGTGGCAGATTAGGGGTGTTTAGACTCAGAGTTTATGTTAGGGTGTTAGGTGTAAACATAACTTTTCTTTCCCCATAGGAATCAATGGGGCTGCGTTACGGAGCTTTACACTTATTGTAGGTGCTAGGCTTTTTTTTAGCCGACTCTGCCCATTGAAGTCTATGGGGAAATCGTGCACGAGCATGTAAAACCAGATCAAAGCAGCGCTGGTATTTGTGTGCGGTATGGAGCTCAACGCTGCCATATTGCCCGCTAACACCGGGTTTTTGCAAACCTGTAATAGCAGCGCTATTAAAGGTGAGCGGTGGAAATAACTTGCAAGTTAGTACCGAGCCGCTCATAACGCAAAACTCGTAATCTGGCCGATATTTTTTTAAATGATGTTTTATGCTAAAATGCATTTAAATAAAATATGTTATTATTAATTTACTTATTGGTGTGAACAATGTATCTTTTTTGTATGATGTAGTCATTTATCATTGGCTGATTGTGACCTAATTTTATTAAGCTGGTCAATATAAAAAAAAGAGAAAAGTAAATTAATTTATTTTTCTTTTTTGTGTTCATAAAGGGATGCTTTTTTTTTAGAGGTTCATTGGCAGATAATCTACAAAAACATCCAATACAATGAACACCTAAAATAAATATTGTCTGAAATTAAAGGGACATAAAACAAGTTAGGATAGAGACAAAATAATATGCACAGATCTCAACATGTTTTATGGCACTTTAAGTGGTGAACTTGCAAATGTAGGGGTATTGCTGGGTATACAAACTACCTGGGATAGAGCCCATGACACAAGAATATCCTTTTCTTAGAGGCTCATACCTTAGCTATTCCCCATGTATTATTGCTTAGGTTTATTCTTTATCATCTATTTTAGCTTTTACATCTCAACATGCATTTCAGTAGAATTACATTAAAAGTTAATGCAACATTAAACACCTTGAGACTGTAATAGAAAATGCTTAATTGTACAAAATAATTCTAAAAATGTTTGCAATGTACTTTCATTATTTGGATGGATTGACACACTATTGGTGATGGGTTTCATGACAAAAGAATGTCCCTTATTTTCACAGTGTGTACAAAAAATGGGTTTTGTTATGGATTAGAAAGTCTTAAATTTGAAAATTCAACATATTGCAGCAAAAACCATCCACTTACTTATGCATATAGATATGAAGAGAAAGATATAACCTAGGTAAGATATTTGATCATAAGCACCCTTCTTAAGGTTATTAAACTTTTAAGATAAAGTCCTAGTGGACAAATACTCCAAACTCTAAAGGGGAAACTAAACATCTTGTTATCACAGAAATGTCTGTTGTCTTAATATAGAATAACATATTAACCAATTGTAAACATTTTCAAAAGTAATTAAAGCCCTGTTTGCAGCAAATAGTTATCAATAGGTAAACCCCACTCCTCGCTTTATTTGTTGTAGACAATCCAAACTTGTCACTAGAGTATACAAGACTTGCCACTGTTATTTTGGGGTTAATCACATTCAGGTAGATTACAAGTTATGCGCGATATAGGGAATTTAATGAACGCAACAAAAGTTGCTTAATTTCACCCCCTATAGTTCAGCTGTTACAAGTTTTGAAACAGCCGGCTTGTGCATGCAATATGGTAGTTTTAAGCTCCATACTGCACAAAATACAAGCGCTGTTTTGACGTGCTTGTGCACACTTTCCCCATAGACATCAATAGGGAGAGCGGGTCAGAAAAAAACCTAACACCTGCTATCGTGGAATGAAAAGCTCCGTAACCCCATTGATGTCTATGGAAAAATATATTACGTTTAAACCTAACACCCTAACATAAACCCCAGGTCTAAACACCCCTAATCTGCTGCCCCTGATATCGCCAACACCTACATAATGTTATTAACCTCTAATCTGCCACCCCCGACATCGCAGACACCTACATAATGTTATTAACCCCTAATCTGCTGCCCCGATATAGCTATCACCTAAATAAAACTATTAACCCCTAATCTGCCGCTCCCGATATCGCCGCCACTATACTAAAGTTATTAACCCTTATTCCCCTGCACCCCAACATCACCCCCACTATAATAAATCTGCCGCTCCACAACATCACCGCTACTAAATAAAGTTATTAACCCCTAAACCTCTAGCCTCCCACATCACTACCACTAAATAAACCCATTAACCCCTAAACTGATAGCCTCCCACATCACAACAACATAAATTAAACTTTTAACCTCTAAACCTAACCCTAACCCTAACGTAACCCTAACCCTAACAATAACATCCCCTAATTGTAACATAATTAAAATAGAGCTAAATTAAAGTTACAATTATTAACTAAATAAAACTAAATACATACTTACCTGTGAAATAAAACCTAAGCTAGCTACAATATAACTAATAGTTATATTGTAGCTAGCTTAGGTTTTATTTTTATTTCACAGGTAAGTTTGTTTTTATTTTAACTAGGTAGACTGGTTAGTAAATAGTTATTAACTATTTACTAACTACCTAGTTAAAATAAATACAAACTTACCTGTGAAATAAAACCTTAGCTGCCTTAAACTAAAGACCTAACATTACAAAAAATAAAAAACACTAAAATTACAAAAAATAAAAAACCTACCATTACAAAAAATAACAAACGAAATTATCCAAAACAATAAAAATTATTCCTATTCTAATACCCTGTTTAAAAAAAAAATCCCCCCAAAATAAAAAAGCCTAATCAATAATAAACTACCAAGGGCCCTTAAAATGGCCTTTTGTGGGCCATTAAAATGGCTTTTTTTAGGGCCTTGTCCTAAAGTTAACAGTTCTTTTGCTACAAAACAAAACAAACACCCCCTAACAGTATACAAACCCCCACCCCCCAAACCCCCAAAATAAAAAAAAGTAAAACCTAATCTACCCATTGCCCTGAAAAGGGCATTTGTATGGGCATTGCCCTTAAAAGGGCATTTAGCTCTTTTACGAAAAGCCCAAACCCTATACTAAAAAAACCCCCACCAAACAAACCTTTAAAAATCCTAACACTAACCCTCGAAGATCCACTTACAGTTGCTGAAGTCCCGCTTGAAGGATCTTCATTCCAGCGGCTCCATCTTCATCCAGATGGATCCATCTTCATTCAGGTGGCAAGCGGCTCCATCTTCATCCAGGCGGCATCTTCTCTCTTCATCCCAGCGGCACGGAGCAGGTCCATCCTGAAGACATCCGGCGCGGAGCATCCTCTTTATACGGTCGCCACCGTATACTGAATATTCAATGGAAGATACACAATTCAAAATGGCATACCTTGCATTCCTATTGGCTGATTTGATTTTGGAAATTCAAATCAGCCAATAGGATGAGAGCTACTGAAATTCTATTGGGTATTCAAATCAGCCAATAGGAATGTAAGGGACACCATTTTGAATCGCGTACCTTGCATTGAAGATTCAGTGTAGAGACCATATAAAGAGGATGCTGCGCAGCGGATGTCTTCAGGATGGACCTGCTCCGTGCCACTGGGATGAAGATAGAAGATGCCGCCTGGATGAAGATGGAGCCGCCTGCCACCTGAATGAAGATGGAGCCGCCTGGATGAAGATGGAGCTGCTGGAATGAAGATCCTTCAAGCGGGACTTTAGCAACTGTAAGTGGATCTTCGGGGGTTAGTGTTAGGATTTTTTAAGTTTTTTTTGGTGTTTTTTTTTTAGTATAGGGTTTGGGCTTTTCGTAAAAGAGCTAAATGCCCTTTTCAGGGCAATGCAAAAGAGCTAAATGCCCTTTTAAGGGCAATGCCAATACAAATTGGTTGGGTGGTGGGTTTTACTGTTGGGGGGTCTTTGTATTTTTTTTACAGGTAAATGAGCTGTTTAACTTAGGGCAATGCCCTACAAAAGGCCCTTTTAAAGGCCATTGGTAGTTTATTGTAGGCTAGGTTTTTTTTATTTGGGGAGGCTTTTTTATTTTTATAGGGCTATTAGATTAGGTGTAATTCTTTTTTATTTTTGATAATTTTGTTTGTTATTTTTCGTAATTTAGTGTTTGTTATTTCTTTGCAATTTAGTCTTTTTTTATTTTTTGTAATTAGATACTTTGCAATTTCTATAGTAGTGTTAGGATTTTTTTAATATGTATTTTAGTTTTCTTTAATTGGTAGTTAGTTTAATTTTAGTTTAATAGTTATATTAGTTTAATTGTTAGTTTAAACTTAGTGTTTTTAATTTGACAGGTAAGTTTTAATTTAATTTAAGAAAGGGAAATTGTAATTTTAATATAAAGTTAGGGGGGCGTTAGGTTTAGGGGTTACTAGTTTAAATTAGTTTATTGCGATGTGGGGGGCTTTTGGTTTAGGGGTTAAAGGTTTATTTAGTATATTTCATTGTGGGGGGCTTACGGTTTAGGAATTAATAGGTTTATTATATTGGTGGCAGAATGAGGGGTTAATAACTTTAGTATAATGGGGCGATGTGGGCGGACGGCAGATTAGGGGTTAATAATATTTAAATAGTGTTTGTGATGCGGGAGGGCAGTGGTTTAGGGGTTAATAACTGTAGTATAGTGGTGGCGATGTTGGGGAGCGGCGGAATAGGGGTTAATAATTTTTTAAGTGGCTGCAATATCGGGAGTTGCAGATTAGGGGTTAATAACTTTAATATTGTATTTGCTATGTGGGGTGCCTCAGTTTAGGGGTTAATATGTGGTTTATGCGTGTTAGTGTACTTTGTGACAGTTTAGTTATGAGTTTTATGTAACAGTTTT